>NW_022885586.1:0-1232054 GCF_011952205.1 Bombus bifarius | reverse complement strand
GTTGCTGTAACATTCCGTTGCTTCCATACGCCTTACCCTGGCGCCGTTCGTTCTCCCCCTCCCTCTTCCGCTTTCCTTCTCTTTACACGATACAACGCGAAAAATAGCGAACCACGGGCATTATGCAAATTCCGTTTAACGTCAGATCGGCCTGCAACGATAGTTCACAAGCTTCTCCCAAACGCCCGTTACGAACAGAAAAAAGAACTAACGGGTTCAAGCCGTTAAAGCAGTTTCAAGCTACTTGCATCCAAGTCGCGCTTGATTCCAGCAAACTTGATCAATCCGAGCGCGGCTTAAGAAACCGAAGAAAAATGTGAACGATACGCGTATAACTCGATGTTGCTACAGAAATCTGGCGCGGCACACATTCTACGGTTTGTTAGCCGGATCACGAGTTTACGTAGAACCGTGGAAAAGTGGGTTAAAAAGCAACGGAAACGCGCAGTTCGCGCGTCGGGTATCGTAACTCAGTTTCGTTAACTCGGAACATGGTGGGAGGGGCGAGGAAGCGCGCTAGGGTTATGGTATTCGAGATAGCGAAGCGAAGCGTGGGTGGAACGGGGAAAGCAATCAGAACTTGGGCCATTGCTGGATATTACGGAGACGTGAGAGATGTCTCCTCAATCATATTAATTGCCGAGATAACCGGTGCTTCGATGGCGCCCACCACCGGTGCTCTTGGTCCACCTTACCAACCACCGCGACCGAATTTTCTGCTATTCGATTCCCTGTGTCCTGGACCCGGTCCTTCTTCGCTTCGATCGTCAAATTTCTTCGATCGACAAACGCGCCAATATAATCCTGATAGATAATCACGACAGTCTCGTTACAGCGTTAATGAAATATCAATATGTCTCGTGTTATATACGGCAGCGGACAAACGTTTAACACGACTACCTTAGATACCAAACTTACGACTTTGATACTAAATAACCAACAGTTCGAAATTCTCCTCATAATTACATGTACACTCGCGCTCTATCTACGAACGTCCACGAGACTTTTAAAATATCGACCATTATTCTTGAGAGGATAGCTATGAAACGATCCGATGCTGCGGACGTTGGTTTAAGACGAACGTTCAAACAACAGTGGAATCGATTGAACGATAATGAGACTATTTAACGAAACGTATTAAATTTAGATAGAAAAATTGCTGTTACTTCGCAAAAAGAAAAAGATATTTGCCGAAATGTAGTAAATATTGTTGCAAGGTCTGAGACAGCTTGTAAACAATCATGGCAGCTATGAACTACCGGACTAATAGCTACCGGAATGTAAACATTTTGCAAACACTACTGATATTTAAAATGCAATCCGCGCTACGAATGATCCGAACATTTGCGTAAGAAGCGTTCAGGGACGCCTTCGTGATTTTGACCTGACAAGTGACGCGTGTCTCGTAACAAGCCAATACTCGGTCGTAAAAGTCGACACTTGGAAATTGCTTTCGCTGACGTACACAAACACTGGACGGTACAAGATTTCGTTGCGAGCGGTGTTGCCGGATGAATTGAAATTTAATGCCTTGTAATAGGATGGAAAAGTTATCATCGTCTTAAGCTTTTGTCCACTAACGTTTATAGTACAGACTGTATATACAGACTGTAGCGGAATATGTGGCATCCACAATAAAAAAGCAATCTGTAGACAATAAATACGTCCATATAAACATATGGTTTACGTTTTCGTTTATGAGACACAACCAATTTCATAAATGCAATGTATTAAAATACGAAGATTCAAGATGAAAGGAGCTTGTCAGTGAATGGCGGAAACGCGAGAAACCATGCACAGTGTAACCGAATCCACGACAAGACGTCTACAATGCAAGATTCCTGCCAATGCAAGGCGATCGCTTTGAGTATCTTCCGTAAACGTAATTAGATAACACAAAGTCGATTCGTAGACGAATTACAGATAGAACATATGTTTATACGAACATATGTCTCATTGTTCTCATTGAAATGGATCGCACATATCTTTTTACACGCTGCACTGTATATTATACTGCATACAAAGGATATAACGTGTATATTCGTAAAAAGTTGCCACAAGTGTTTGGATATTATCGTGAGCCGCTGTAGTTAGATCGCTGCACAGTTTCATGCGGATTTCTTCTAGTTTAGTCTTCTAGTAGTCGACTAAAGGAGGATTCTGGCTTTCCATAAGAATCGTTCGTCGCGCGAAAAGAATCCCTGACGTATGCAACAGGTATTGCACTCTTCCATTCTGAAAGCGATAACAACTGCTGAATCTTCAGGCCGCGTCCCTGAGTGCCATCGTCGAGAAAGATTCGCGATTTTACCGGCTATCGTTATATAGTTCTGTATCGTTGCCACCTTTTAAATTACTGGTTCGACGCTAGCTGCAAACAAGATCAGATCTTTGTCGCTTTATATTTGCTGACTACAGAAGGAGAGAAGAAAACAACCAAGACGTGCTCTCGAAGCTCGTTCCGTATCCACCAACTACGCAGATCTGCACGAATCTCTCGCGACGTTACTTTTGACCCTCGTTCAATGGGGGCTGGGTCATTGCTGTCACGAGCGTTTTATACAGAATGAGGTATCTGCTATCATCATCTTGATTCTATTGAAAGATTTCGAAGGAGAGACATTTTGATGTCGTTGGTCCCTTTCCATAGAAGTAGAAGAAAAATTGGAGACGCTAGAGCATTCTTTGTTCTCCTCGAAGAGACCAAACGTGAACGACTGATCCAACATTCGCCATTCGAAGGTCAAGCTTTTTAATTTCTCCTTCTTCGTCGATTCGTTCGTCTTCCGAACAGAATGTACGACTACCACCCGCTGTCGTTAAAACTACACACATTGTAGGTAGCTGCATGTTCACCGTAGACCGCGTACGTGGGTCTTATCCACCGTGTACGGAACTGTTGGTACGATAGTTGCTGGCTAGGCAACGAGTCAGCGTATATAAAATAAACGGACCAACTCTTCTTGGCTTGAACAAGTTTGCTATTCGGAAGCCTGATTCAGCCGGACGCGACGAATATTCTCGTGTCCTTGAATATCCACTTCATTTTCTTAGCTTTTCGATCCAGCATTCTGGACGTCGACGATTACTATTTGTTGACGTGACGCGGAGACTGCACAGAAGTTCCTTGTCGTCGGATTAGGACCGCGTGGAAAATTTCCACGTGTCTGACTGCATTACAAGTCGTAAGCGCACAAACGCGATTTCTTTGCAAGGTGTCAAGTTGGAAGCGAAAGGAGAGCCGCCGGTGGTAATGTTAAAAACACTCGCGTTTCATTAGGTCGATCGGCGATGGATAATCGGTGACGATCAAGTTTCACGGTGGTGATTGGGTTGGCATACTCCGATGCCAAATGCAGCTGCATATGCATGACGCAATCTCGACTATCCACACTCGCAAGCCAATGCGCGATAGAGAATCGCGAGAAGAGGACATCCCTACAGGGGTTAACAGCGTCGAACGAGGAAAGTAATGGGGTGAGAAGAACGGAAGAGAGAGAGAGAAAGAGAGAGAGAGAACGAGAGCGTGTGTGCGTGAATGCACGGAGGAGCGAAGGAAGGCGAAAGAGAAAGCGACAAAGGGGTGCGAGAGGAAAGCAAACAACGTGAACGGCGCGAATAGCGTAAACGGGCCGCAGCATCGAACGCAGCGAGCAAAAGCAAGAGCAAGAGCAGGCGCAAAATCAAGAGCAACGACAACAAAGGCAAACGAAGCGAGGGAGTGGAGGTTCGATTCCCACCGCGGTGTGTCATTACTCGTCATTATCCACCTATCGAATCGCTCAGCAGTAACTATCTGACCGTTACTGTTACACAGCGTGCAGCGACCCAGCTCCCATGCCACGGGCCCGGCTTACTAGCAATCGAAACGTCTCTCTGGTCTAGTCGTATCGTACGATCGAGAATAATCGCGGGAATTTATCGTCGACCAACTATAGCGCGCACCGAAGAAACGATAATTCGACGTTTCGAACGATACAACGATCCGACTGTTTTCGCGATCCTTTGACTGAAATCCTCGACCGAGAATATCCTAGTCGAGGGAAACGAGGGATAGACGTTTAGTAAACGGTAATAGAAGTTTTCTTAGGAATCGAGGAAAATTCGGAATTCGTTCACGAACGAGGTTCGCATGGTTGAAGAGCAGTTGAACGTAAGATCGAGCAAAGCGACTAAACCGTAGAGGTTTCCGGCCGGTGGTGCACACCCGGATGTTATTGGCAGGAGAGTGGAGCCATTAGTCGCGATGATGGATGCCTGACAGCAACTCCTACCTCGGTCAGCCTCCTACCCCGCCGACGGCAGTTATAGTAAGTAATGGGTTTGCTCTCTACCCTGAGAAAGCCTTCGCGCGCCACCATTCTGCGCCAATCTCTTCTCCGTTGCTCTGCGTCCCTCTCCATTGCCGCGTCTGTGCGTGTCCCGCAATAACAACAAATCTTGCCTATATTAATTTCCTGACAGACATTACTCTTTCCCCCTTGGCTCGCGGGGCAAAACCTTGCGAAAAGTTTCTCGATGAGAACCGTTCTGCGACCATTGCTAGAATAACAAACTACCGGGGCTGATCCAAGTCGAACCGTATCTTTCTAAGTATATATACATTTTCATCCTGTCTTTTCAAAAATCTATAGTCCGTGTTACGCGGTGCTCGTACAACGTCTGCCTCGAGTAAGCAAGTAAGTAAGCAATCGTACTCGTCGCTTTTGTTTCGGGCGAAACGCTACAAGTACGATCGCCGCATATATAGGCCATACTGTAACTGGACGTATCCTAACCGATCGCCTAGGGCACCGGGGAAAGGGGAAACGCGCACGCGACCTTCCATTCTCTGGCTCGTTGCTGCTACCAACTAGTACGTACGCACGAGTCGCGAAACGCCTCTCATCTCCCTTTCCTTCCAAAGTACTTTGCACTTTGTCCCTCTTCGCGCCAATCAGTCCATCCACCCTCTCTTGCTTAACCGTACGCACGCACGCACGCACGCACAAACCACGCGCGCTCTCCTCGTTATCTCTCTTCTATGCGCGCTCTTCCACGCTCCGACCTCTACCTGTTCCCAGATTCCCAACCTCATTCCCATTCTCGACCACGTCCCGATCTCCATCCCTGTTCCCCTTTCCGTGCCCCCGATCCCTCCGCCCTTCCCCATTCGCAACCCCACCTCCCTTAAATCATTGATTGTTGCATTATCTGTTATTGGCAATGCAATTAACCCCTTACGGTAAAACAACGCTAACCCCCCCCCCATTTTCCTCGTCCCTTCCCCGTCCACCATTCTCTCTCTCGCCATCACTTGGTCTCTTTCTCTCTACGTTTGCCAACATCCCTCCTCATCTACCTCCGCCTCTCTCTTGTCCCCCGCACTGTCCAGTTTCGCCTCGTACAACCACTGCAACTGCAACTACGAATGCGATCGTGATTGTAACCACGATTGGTTTCACTGCACATACAACGGATACTCCTTTGCTCTGATGCCCGTGTGCAGAAGTTAGTTCAAACGTAATCCTTTTTAGTTTAGTAGATCTTGCGTGAATCTTGAACGAACGAGAGGAAATAAATTGCCAGCTTGTCGATATTATATTACGAGCACTACACCGACGGTCGTTATATTTCTTGGAAAAGTCGAGCAAATCTTACTTGGATTAGTATTTCACGGTAGAAGACTGGCGGTGGCGGCAGTTGCAAAAAAGTATCGCGAATACAAAAGCGATAGCGAGCAATTTGAAATTTAATACGCTTGCACCTGGTTAATTGGTATGTAAATGCTACCGGTAAATAAAATGGGCCGTGCAAATACTTTTCGCGTGTGAAGGTCTCGCTGTACGAGAACCATAGCGATGTACGTCGGTTCGTAGTTATTTTTCGTAGTAGAGCGGCGTGCTGCGTTCGGTATCGTAAAAGCATCGTTACATCTTCCGAGTCACGAAAATGTATCGCGGCATAGCATGAACTGGTGGCTCAATTACGAAACTAAAGGGGTGATACTCTTAAGAGTGGAGATATAATACGTGACTAAACGCAACGTGGAAAAATCCGAAGAATTCTTGAAATCTGGTGTACGACGAAAAGGTGTAAAGCAGCGGAATTAGAATGGAATGGAAATCGTAAAGATCGACCGTTTCGATTGGCACAACGCGTTCACCAACCCTCCCTTCTCCTGTCTCTGTCGCAGCAACGCGTTTCCGCCCTTTACCTTCGAGTTATAATTGCGAAATTTCACGCGTGCTGTACCAGTAACCACCTCGTTTCCCATTTCCCTACGCCACGCATATTCTATCTCATGTGTTACATCGCGTTCACGATCAGGTGCAATTACGAGCAAGTTAATAATCGTTGCAATTAACGTGGTCGCATTGCAGGAATACACCCGGTATACCGTAATCCATCGAAATCGATCGAAAAGTTTGCAGCTTCCATTCGACTCGACGCGATGCGACACGATGCGACGCGCTGTTCGATCTTCGCAAAGCGCTACACTCTCTGCGAACGGAGCTTCGGGGAACGATCGCGGTCAGAACGTAGAACGTAAGGGAAACCTGTGCAAAACCGTATTTAGCAGGATAAAATCGTGGATCGTGCTTATCTCCGCAGCTAATACGTAAAACTTCCGCTTCCATTTGGTGGTTCATTTCGTCGTATCGATCGACGAAGTTCGATAAATATAAATAAAAAGGGAAATTAATTTCGTTGCACCGAATATACGATCTAACGCTTCAAGCAAGACTTTTGCACGTTTTCGTATATTTCCCGATCATTGTTCGATATTCACGCGACTCGACGTGGCTTCGCTGACTGTAAATGCCTGGAGAAATTATTTAGAAAACCATCGGACGTTATCTTTCGCTGCGTGGTTCCAAGTAATTGATACAG
Organism: Bombus bifarius; assembly: GCF_011952205.1. Classification (NCBI taxonomy): domain Eukaryota; kingdom Metazoa; phylum Arthropoda; class Insecta; order Hymenoptera; family Apidae; genus Bombus; species Bombus bifarius. The sequence continues at coordinate 1,225,181 of NW_022885586.1, read as the reverse complement.
TCTGATTTCTTCTTGATAACAACGCGTATACCACCGAGGCGGTGTTCCGCTTTGAAAATAGACGCGAGAAAGACGAGAGAAGCTTGTTGGGAGAATTAGCGGCGTAGGGAGAAAGGCAAAGGATCCGCGAACAACCGGCTTAAGCCGCGTTGAATCATAACAAGGACTTATACCGAAAGCCTGCGACCAAAAGCCAGGGAGTTTTCTCCGTCTCTTCTTCGTCAACTCGTCCTCCTTGCCATTTTCTACGCGTCTCACCGTCCGTCTCTGTTCGCGCTCCTTGCTTTTCCATTTTATGCCGATGCTAAAGCAACCCTCGAGCCACGTCCGACTACCTCGGGCATTTGAGAATCGTGCTGGATCGTTTCGGACGGTCCCGGATCGTTCTACGGCGTCTCCTTCGTTAACTTTTTACCTTTTAGCCTTTTCCCTTCGCTCCCTGCCGGCCACTCGACGAAAACATTCTCTCGTGCCAACGCGAATTTCTTCTCTTCGCCGTTGAACAATTTTTCGCGAATTAGTCGGAAACAGATGGAAATTAAGGTTCACGCGGATAAGCAAAATTTGTCAGCTGTCCGTAAAACGTAGACACAAGTTGAAAGCTTCGTTACTGGAAAATCGTGGATATACCTCGATGTAAGAATATGGAAATAAGATATACGTTGGATATATCGTTAGAAAAAATATAGAAAGTGGGTAACCAGGTAGCCGGTTGTCCACCTTAAGGTCGAAAGAGGAACAACAAGACGAGGAAGAAAGACAGGAGCAACAAAGATATCTACGATCGAAATTGGATACAATTGGCCGAGTATACGTTAGGATATATATTCGATGCAAGTATCGGGGCATACCGCCGTATCGGCGAACCTCTACGTTCGTTTTAATGCGCGCCTAGATAATTGGCTGGAAGCTGTTAGCTAGTTCCATTAGGAAACATCTTATTGGCCTTAAGGCGCTTATTACTACTCTTAATTGCGCGAACGCGCGCTTTTACTCTTATTAACTGTCGTCGACGACTATACCCTAATAGGATGGCGTTATTACCCGGATAATGCGTTTTCACGCACGTCTTTTTCATAGTTTCTTATCTTCTTGCCGGGGCATTTCGCTTCGGCTGGAAAAGGAAACGTGGAGAAAGGTGGAAGGATAAAAAGATGGGCGAGTTGGCGAAAAAACTAAGGTAACACACTGTCGTTACACTACGCGAAACATGCAACGACTAAAAGAAAAAGAGTCAGGACGAATCGACTAGAACGGACGTAGGAAAGATCCAGACTGGTTTCAGCTTCGACGTGCATTGTATGTACCGAGGGGTATCCATTAGGGACAGAAGTATTCGCGCGCGAGATATATCGACGTCGCCCTGGAGGATTTATCGTGACAGCGGCGCTTGAAGGGATTGTAAATCCCCGTTTGAGGATCGCTGATACCAAGTTTTATGTGGGACATTAGTTGGGTGGGGCGTGGTTGAATGGTGCGGAGTCGAGAATAGCGCTGGAAAGACGAGAGGAGACACGAGGAGAAAGAATAGGAGAGAAAGAAACAGAGACGAAGAGGGGTGGTGGGAACGCAGGCAAGTAAGAAACGCCGCGAGTAAGTGTGTGCGAGGAGGAAAGAGAAAGAGAAGGAGAAAGAGAAAGAGAAAGAGAAAGGGGGAACTGCTTGGGCGCAATAAATTAGCCCGAAATGAAAGACAAATCGCCTCGGAGCTGTCCGCCCGTTCGCCCAACGTGATAGAAGTGCGCGGACCTAGCTGATGCCGACTGCTACTGCCTCCTCTTTTCCACCTTCCATCTTTCTACCACCCCCTTCTCTGTACTTCTTTCCTTCCTCGCCACCCCTTTTACCATCTCTGTCTCTCTCGCTCTCGCCATCTTCTTTCTCCTCTTTGCCTCGGTATTCTCGGTAGACCAATCCTCAGGGTGACTGAGAAAGAGACTGAGAATGTCGGTTCTTCCGACTTTTTCTCTAGTTCGTTCGGTTTCGCGTGTCACCGACCACCTTGACGGACGGCTGTCGATACGCAAGGGACCACCGCTATCCTTCTCACCCATCCACCTACTAACTTTGTCCACACGTCCTCAGAATTTTCCCCCTCCTCGCCTAACGTTCCACGATAGACGCTCGTCTCTGACCGATCCGATTACCTTCGATCGGTCTAAATCACGACGGAACTTAATAACCGGCGTGTCGAGCGTTACAATTGACGAAGCTACGATTCCTACGAAAATTACGAAAATTCACGGGATACTACGCGATTCCTGTAATTTTAGTTCGCCGAATGCTTCGAATTTCATTTCGCACCGCACATACTTTTCGTTCGTTTATGGTTTATCGAGTCGCGTGTTATACCGATCCATGTGAAACACGACAGACACGTCACAGATACGAATTTTCGACGTAAACGAGATACTGTAATTTTCCAAAAAGCTCTCCCTCCCCTTTTGTTACATCGGGCAAGGGTTGTCCAGAAAATAATTCATAGAGCAATCGCGGCAACAGCAGCAACACCGGCACCAGTACCACCAGCAACGCTAGCAGGACGAGCACACTGTTGCCGAGTGTCTGCGGCGAAATGAACGTTTTAATTCCCCTCCATAAAAGCCAACGACAAATCAAACGACTTTGACATGATTAACTGGCGGGCATAAATATCGGTATCAATGCACGTGCACGTGCAATGACGCGTCGCGCCATGCCCCTCTTTCTTCCTCTTTTACCCACTATCTACCTATCCATCTATTCATCCATCTTTTCATCTATTCATTCGTCTGTTTGCGCACCCATTTATTTATTTGTTAAACTATTTATTTATACAGCTATCTAATAAGCTTGTTATAATATATCATCTTTCGCCATTACCTTTTCACCGATTTCCTTACGATACGTAAATAAGTAACGGTATTACGTATTTTCTAAAACACGTATCATCTTAAATCCGATCTTCTTGTTTATTCCTATCTAATTATTTACAAATTTCCATTTTCTTTAAGTACCGATCCAACGATCGATCGATCGATCCATTTTAAAACACCGAATAACCGATAAAGAACCGATAAACTTTTTATTTCGATCCGTGAATCATACAGTTCGCCCGTGTTTACCCGCGATCAGAATTTCTTTCAAAAATTTCTGCCTAACGAAACGCTTCGTCCGTATAAAATACGAATATCGTCCGAAACAACTGCCGCTATACTTCCTTTGCGAATCTCATACAGCCAAATGTGCATCTCATGTATATTACAACGAACCAAACTTCTTAGTAATCAAGGCACAAATACATTTTCTGTACGTGAAAATTTCATAAAAAGAAGTCGTCTAAAAGTGACGATAGCGAAGAATAGAAGCTAGAGTTTTATATCGCGATAGCTCACATTACAGATCCGATTAATATTCACTACTTTGCTCCAGAGATATCAGCGTGCATCGTAAATGCCTTCCAATTCGATTGTCCCTTCGCAAACATCGCGTAAAGGTGGAGAATTTCAGGAATCCTTGGAAAGTTGAAAAACTTCCCGCTTGGTATATGTAAGAAACTGGGTTACGGCAACAGGTGGGTACTAAAGTAAATATACGCACATTACGTCTACTCCTTAGGACCGGGAAAGGATCATTACGTATTTGAATTTTCCTACGATTAACTGTCACGTTCTCGTAGCTTTCGCCGTTGCATGCATCGCTCACGCTTAAACCATCAAACGGATACAATTTTCGCCCGGTCTATACGTTACGAATTCGATGCATTCGGATCTCCGAAAAGATTCACACACATCACGCGTCGATGCGTGACTCGTACTTTTTCAACACGAAAACGAGTCGAGAACCAATCGTATCGACAACTTTCGGGACAATCTACGTTTAAAAAATCTTCGGGTAAATTGTGCTCGCGTATGATATGAACGCGTCGAATGATGTAGTTTTCATATTTATCGAAAATTCGTGGATGTATAAATTTAGTCGAAAAAATAAATCTTTAGAATTACGTTTTAAAACGATGTCGTTAACAAACCACTAGGGAGCATGTACAAGTTCGAAGGTAAACAACAAGACGTCTCCGCACCTGCGTACGCCATTAAACTGTACCATTAACTATTAACGTAGACATTTATCGCGCGTAATATATTCGACGGATTGTAGTAGCTCAGAAATGATTCCATCTTCCTTCTTTCTTACTCATTTCCGACCGTATTTTTTAAATATATCCGTACAATTCCTTTTCTATGAGTCTAACTTGAAGTAACAGATAAGTGACTCGTTAAAGTTATATTTAAAAATCTATCGAAATATAGGTATAACTATTTCTATATAACAAATGGAAATTGTGTTACGACATGGATAATTATAGTGTATGTGATTTCAATTATTGAACCAGATGCTGATCAGGTAGAACAAAATTATAAAATATCTAATGTCAATAAGGGACAATTCCATAGTCGATAATGTGCTCTACGGCTCTCGTTGTTACCGACTCTTAGTATATCGACTTCGTTTTAAAATCGCCGATGAATTAGTTTACCCAACGCGACCATTTGAAATTTTATCTATTATTGGCAACAAATATTATCATAGACAAAAACTTACTGTTATTTCCTATGTTACCAACATAAAATGACAATAACACAGGTGAACACATCAAATACTGACCTTACCGATAGTATTGCGCGCGATCAGAAAAATTAAAATAACGCATTGAAGAGAAAACTTTGTTAGAAGATAACGAAAAGTAACGAAGTAAAAAAAAAGAGGAAACATATCCTTTTTCATATTTTTCTTCTCTTTACTATCAAGTGCTTATTTATGAAAATATTGCTTTTTCAAGATTACAAACTAATTATTATTCATTTACCACAGAGATAAGATGTCATGTCGTATAATATAAATAGAATATGTAGTTTATATGTAGTGACATACACGATACACGATAAAGCGAACAATGCATACTGATAATAAAAGGCAAAAAGGGAAATCCTAAGCCACTGACTATTGTAAACAAATCTCAACATTTCTAAAAGAAATGTTTAATGGCTTCATAAAGTTATTATTGCTAGTAGAGTCAGAATTTCCTGGGTAAAAAAAAAATAATAAACGTAGAAATATATAGATAAATAACTACATAGAAAATAAAGCATAAATATACAAAGTATAAAACATAAAAGTAAAGGTAAAAGTAAATTCTAACTCGGTGTAGGGGTGTAGTATGCAATAATCGTGTACGATTTTTTTTTTTCTTCGGCCGGAATAAAAATTGGTTCGTTCTATCCGCGTACAACGCGGACATATGAATGATTCGTAAATATTGTCTGCCTAACTGAATATACGCCATTTATTTTGTGCTAATAAAACATGGCGCGTTTTTCTTGTCCGTTAAACATAACTGCGCAGTACGACAAAAACGCGATGCGCAGAACGTGTTCAAACCTGTCTATGATAGCTATCCTTCTCGAATATAACAAAAACTACTAAAACTACTCAAAAATTAAAGAAAATCAAACTTACCAAATCTGCATGAAAAGTTTTCGGATTCATCGTCGAACATCGCAGTGTTCTTTTGTATTTCGTGATATCCCTCTAATGCTTCAAAGTTTCCCTCGCAATGAAGCAATGATCTGCACAAAAAAAGATCAAAGCATTAAAATAAATGTATACAAAGAATAGATTATTTGATAATGAAACAATTATCGATTAAATTGCGTCTCGAAAAATCATTACACGATTTACCGGTAAATAGAGTAACCAAAAAGACAATAAAAAAAAAGAAGATAATCAAATAATAGATTATAACGTAATATTGAATAGAAACGTACATTAATTAAACGTACATTAATTAAACGAAGTTACCAGTAGCGCGGTTTCAAGCAGTAAATGAATGATTATGAATACACATTTAATCACTCTGATTTTCGACAATAAACTGACACTTGCGCCGTAACTTGCGCAGCGAATTTCAAATGGTGGGGAGAGCGTGTCGTACCGTGCGTGTCGTACTATAGAGGTCACTAAATGCGGAGAATTGGAATCATTGAGTTGTCGAATTTCGTGGCGGTAGCGTGTAATACATTGTGAAAGTGATGTATTGTAACCTATCAGTGACGTTTTTTCAATGACATTGCCTTTGCATTAATCTTACTACCGTTTATATTGTATTATTAACATTATATAGTTGATACATACGTATTTATTTACGTATTTAATATATGTATTTATTTAACAATTCATAAACATTAAAATAACGAAATTAAGTACGTATGTAGTTCTCTGAAATATTTTTTGTTAATATTTCTTCAATCGTCCATTTCACTGTTAACATTACCGGTAGCTTGTGTTGTAGTTTCCGTAATAGAATTTAAGCTTGATTATTGTTTCATTTTAATATATTTAATTTTATTTTATACATTTTTTATTACTTTCAATTTTCGTTTTTGCACATTATTGGTTGATTGCAAAGATGGCATACGAGTAGTAAGAGTTATGTGTAAATAAGAAGTGTTTAATAAATGATTTTTTCATAGTTACTGGCTTTACAACTTTCGACGATTGAATTGAACATATTTCTTATGTTGGTCGCAGCAAATTACAATAAGAAACACTTTAATTTTTTGAAAATCGATATTTCAGATAATTCCTACACTCACCGCTCTAAATCGTAGATAGCATAATCTCGTGATACAAAATCCTATAAGATGCCATATCTATTCCATACTTCGTCTATAATGATTTATCTTATATATTGTTCGTCATCTAATTTTATGATTCTTACAGGTGTCTCTATAATTGTATTCGCAAGGACAAGTTTTCCCAAACTAAAATATAACCTCACGTTTGAATAAAACATTGGAAAACCATTAAATATTGTTTCCGCTGTACAAGGCTATTTCTAACAATAAATAAAAATGCTAAATTCTTCTATGAATGACCATGAAAGTCAATGCCAAAGTTTGGACGACTTCACTATGAAAATACACCAAGAAATTGTTGAAACTATCTCTACTTTGAATTGGACCATAGAAAGTATAGGAACCGACGTAAGTATATTAGAGATAATATCTCATCAACAACTAAACGAACAAAACTACTTTCTTATGTATTCTTTTAGAATGATAATATGCTGGTTTGTCCGTACGATTCATCTCATCAAGTTAGTAAGAAGATGTTATATCAACACCTGGAATGCTGTCAGTTGAAACACGAAGGTTACAATGAATTTGATACTCTACTGCCTGAATCATGTTTACCATTAAACTCATATTCCTCGATAAAATTAGGTATGTATTAAGCTTCATTAAAAATTCAATTTCAATTTTGATAATGGGATTTATGGTAAACCTTGATTTAATTGTAGATTCACAAATGCAAAACAGCATTTTACAAAAAGCAAAGGAGAAAGATTCAACTTCGAAAATTGGTTAGTATAATGCACATAAAATTTCAATGTTGAAATTTCTACAAGTTTTAAATCAGTCCATTTTTTGCAGCAAGTTATGAATGTTCTACTTGGCACAAGCTCTATATATCCTTTTTCATGTTCTTTGCCATATATTTAAATAATATTAAATATCTATCTCATATTTCCTTATTTAATTTATTTTTTAAGTATGTAGTTTTTTTCAAAACATGAATTCTTAACACTGATAATAGGTTTGGGTGAGCGATTAATTCCAAGAACGTCCAATAGAATCTTCACAGATTTTACTTGTGATGAAAGAAAAATTTTGTATGATTATGTTATATCAAATACAGTGAAGCCTGACATTGGACATGATATTACAGATATTCAGAAATTGTAAGTTTATACAAACAAAGTTTACTTTTTAGGCCTTACATATGCAATATTTTGTAATATCCTTTAACATTGTTTCAGGAAAAGCCAAGATAAAGAAGATAAGAAATTATCCTTTTTGGAGTTGCTTATACAAGAACGTAATTTAAAAAGACGACGGGCTAAGCACAGAGGTGTGCATACAAATAAGAAGTCTCACATAGAAGTTCTCAGGGAAGTTATACAACAGCAAATGGAGTTATATATAGATTATATAACAGAAGCACGTGCAACTAATCACAATACGAATACTACTACTGAAATTCAAAGTTCCAGTAATAGTCTTAGCGATACGATTAATGAATTTCCATTGAAATGCAACGATGTCTTCATAGAAAATACGCAGAATCATCGCGGACATTCCAGTTCTCAATATAATAAGAAATATGAGTACTTTGAGAAACCATATACTACTTGTGCAAAAGATTCAAAACAAAGAGAAAGTTCACGAATTACAACTGAATCAAGGAAAGTGCAAAAGCTTCATAAACATAAGAGATCTCGTTCGAGGGAACATGATCATGATAGAAAAAGCAAACGTGGTTCTACACGAACACATCATAAGAAATCTCATCAGAGTGACAGGTCACTTGATAGCGACAGCTCTAAACGAAGTAACGATCGCCGGGAAAAATATTATAACTGTTAAATTTGTATTGTTATTGATATTAAAGAATTTTCTGTATAAATAATAACACAAACTCTAACTCTAAGGGTTGCATCTATTCCTTTTCCATGAAATTAGAAATATATATATATATAGTAAAAACTATCGTTTTTATTATTACTTCATTAACAAAAGATTATTAATCTGTTAACCTAACCAGTTATTATTTAGTGACAGAATGCTTTTTAACACTAATAAATTGCTTTATTTATGCTTAGAAAATGTTTGAATTTTCAAACGTTGGTTATGTTCATCTATGGTGTATTTTGTTCCATAGTATATGACGTGTAATATATTATGTGTTACACTTGACTGTAGGTATAGATATAGTTCATTACACGTTGCCAAACGAGTGCCTTGTTATATCCAAGTACGTATAATAGGTATCATATTATGTTCTATACTTCTTATTTATAAAACTATTAATCTGTCTTTTCGTATTTATATTATTCATGTTTCGCATATACATACATATAATTATATGTATATACATATAGACGCGCACGCTCGCACGTGTATCCAATAAGATTATGGAAAAATATGAAGTTTTAAAACAAGTGGGCGAGGGATCTTTTGGACAAGTATACAAAGCAAAGAAACGATCTGACGGTGAAATCGTAGCTTTCAAAGTAATCCGGAAGGTAAAGCGATAAATATTCGACCAAGTTTATGGTGATGGTTACCTGCTTGGATTCATAATTTTATATATATTTCTGTTTCGTACAAATAAAATTATATAGCGTGGTAGATCATTCAAAGAACTAAAGAGTTTGCGTCAAGAATGTGAAATTCAACGTCATCTTCATCATCCAAATATAATACAAATGCTTGATTCATTTGAAACAGAAAATGAGGTATTGATATAATTTTTGAGAAGAATTTGCAATTATGCATTTCCTGTAGAATACAGCTAATCTTTTCTTTAGATAGTAGTTGTGACTGAGTATGCAGACAAGGAATTGTATGAAATATTAGGTAAAGCAGGTCGTTTGTCGGAACAAAGGGCACAAGTAATAGCTTGTGATCTTGTGTCTGCACTCTACTACTTGCATTCCAACAGAGTATTACACAGGTTCGATATTTTACCTGTTAAAATGTTTTCTGATAATAATAAGTTGTTTCTGCTCTAGGGATCTTAAACCACAAAATGTACTTCTTGAAAGCAATGGAGTTGCAAAGTTATGTGATTTTGGATTTGCTCGCAGTATGAGTACAGGGACGCATGTATTAACTTCTATAAAGGGAACGCCACTGTATATGGCTCCAGAACTTATAGAAGAACGCCCTTATGACCATAATGCAGACTTGTGGTGTGTTAATTTTATAGACAACTAGATGTGAGAATGTTTAGCAAAGCACACTATATATAATACGCATAGCACTTTGTTTCCAGGTCCTTGGGTTGTATTGTGTATGAACTAGTTGTAGGGTCTCCACCTTTTCAAACAACTTCTATTCTACATTTAGTCAGATTGATAAGATTTGAAGCGATAAAGTGGCCTGATTATATTTCTCAAAATTGCAAACAATTTTTACAGGTTGTAGCATATTGATAAGCTTTAGAAGGTTTTTACTTTTTCCTTGTCCATCAATGATAATTTTATTAGTAGGGTTTGCTACAAAAGGATCCTTCGCAAAGGTTAACTTGGCCAGCTCTTTTAGATCATCCTTTTGTCAAAAATAGAATAGTAATAGTAGGTGAAATTGGGCCTACACCATTCACTACACCTTTATCCGCAAGTCAGGCTAGAGAGAAACAGATGCAACTACAGAACTTGGCAGTACAACCTACCAATCATCAATCAAAGTATATATGTATACATATACGTTACAGTCTAAATCTAAATCTACTTAAATCTAACTTTCATCAAAACTGAGTCTTCTCAGTGAATATTGGACTAACAAATCTTCTTTGTAAATACTGGTTTTAATTAGTTAATTCGAGAATTAATTGTATTCCGTTAATTAGAACTAGTTGTAATTTCTAGAATTAGCTAGTTAATACTGTCATTGAGACAAGAAACCTTTGATAAAACTTAGTTTTGATTGATGAAATCGAGCAGAGACAGATCTTTAAGTAAATAAGAATTTTATATGAATATAATGCAGATTTTTGGAGAAAGCTATTAAAAAGTTACAAGAGCATGAAAGAACAATCGAAGAACGTCGCCAGAAAACATTTACATCAAATCCGCGTTATCCGATACCACACGGATATTGTCAACATGAAATGAACCAATGTTATACTTTACGACATAGCGAACCAAGCGGAACGGATTCTAGCACTAGTGTCGATGTATTATTAGGAAATCTTAGTTTAAGGGCATCGTTGAAAAGCGACTTACTCTCAGCGGATCATGCATTGTGTCGAAGTGATTGTCCAAACACTACGAATTCAACGAATAAACAAACTGTTTTAACGTTTGATCAGATGTCAAACGTTAAATTACCGGTTCGTTTAAGTGAACGAAACTCGAAACAACATTCGGAAGAAGAAAAATCGGAAAAGAACATTGAACTAAAAAATACCGGTGGTAATAAATTGAATCAGCAGCAGATCGCTCCTCGAGAAGTGGAAACAATTCAGTCAGAAAGAGACCATGAAAACGACGAATACGCATGTGATCAACAGCTACGTTGCCGAAGATACGATTCAGTTAATGCTGGACTATCATGTAACAACAGAATACCTGACTGGAATCCGAAGGCTGTCGATAGGCCGATCGAAAACGAAGAATGGATAGCGTTTTTACAACGATCCATGGAGGAAATTATGGAGGGCGAAGTAGGATCGTTGCTTCAACAAAACTGCGTGTCGGTATTTGTATCGCCATTAAGGAATCCAGCAGCCAGTTGTCGCGTTGTCGAATACGTTGCTTGTCTTTTGTCTTTACCATTCGTCGTATCGGTAACGAAAGATTCTCTCGAGAAGATCACGCAAGTATACTTGGATGTTAGAGTCGTGCCGAATCTCGTTTACTCTCTGAAACTTTTAATGTCCGAACGTTCCGAGTTCGAACTGGACAAAAAGTCTGAACCGACAAATGCAAACACCAGATCAGCATCTACGCTATCCGCGGACGAGTTACAAACTCTAGAATACATGATGCTTGTTCTTTGCAGATTAGTTTACAATCGACAACAATTTCTCACTCAATTCTGTGACGCCGTTTACATCGTAAACGGAGTAACGTTGTTACAACAATTGTTGAGTTTGGAAAAAAGAAAAGCACGCGTGGTCGTAGACCTCGTTGCGATTTTAAGCAACATATTACGTTCTCAACCAGAAAATGCTCATCTTGTGGAAAAAGTTGTATTGCATTCGCATTTATCGGGTAAGTTTGTCGACTCGAAATTCTCATGTTTTTATCTTTAATCGGCGGAAGACTTTGATTTAGTTTTCCTCCCCTTTTAATTATTTCACTTTTTTTTATTTCTTTTATATCGTTTTTTATTTTTTCGCCATTTCTCTTTTATCGTTTGTAAGTCGATTGTCGTTTCGTCATAATATCAACGAAATATTTTTTTCGTTAAAAAGGAAATTCCATAGAGCAGCTCGGTAAACTGCTCACGCATCGACAAACGATACTCCGAATGAGAACATGTCAGCTGATTAGACTCTTAGCCAGATTTTCTTGTAGAGCTTTGCAACAAATCTGGTGTAAGTCTTTGAAGAATCTAGTAGAAAGTTTAATCCTTGACAACGATCAGTGTGTGAGGCTTGTAAGTAATAAAATTACAATTCAAATGAAACAAATAAGAACTCGGGTCGTCGTCGTCTAAAATATAGGCTCGAGAGTACATACGAAATATACTTTCAGGCCGCCGAAGACGCAATCAAGGAATTAAAGGAATTGATGTACTACAATCAACAAAATCCTGTTACTTGATGCATTTCCTTCTTTGAATATTTTAACATTTATTTTTTTTTTGTACTTTACAGCAACAAATTTGCATATTATCTTTTTCTATCAAATTAAACACGATTCCAACGTTATTATTCATTTTATTATTCAACACAGCGTCAAACTAAATGCTACTATAGCAATTTATTAACTTTGATATTACGATCTAGTGAGTAGCCACTCGATAGATATATCATCCGATGAATCATCGCTATCCGTGGTTTCATTCATTTGTCGTTTGTTACATTCCTCTTTGTACATTTCTAGTAACTTCAGTGTATCCTTTCCGCTGAGTCCTTTTCGTTGACCAAGTTCTGTTTCCTCCTTCTGCGGAATACAAACGTTGAGCAAAAAGGAAGAATTTCAAATTTTTCCTAAATTTCGCTATCAACTCTCGGGGCAACGTAATAATAATAATAATCTTTTGCAGTTATGAATATGGAACCTATATCTCCGTATTGCTGCAAACTTTTCAATTCGCGAAATTGCGCCGATTACTTACTTTCGGTGTAATGGTCGGTTCACCATTTCTTGAAAACGCGTGAGAACTATAATGCATTACACTCGTATAATCGTAACCAATCCCATAATCTGTGACAGTGCCATTGTCATATTTATTAAAATTATGCTCCTTGCCTGTATAAATCGTAATAACGCGAATAAATTTTGTTTGTCCAAACGTGAATTTCGATTCGATCCGCCAATCATCGAAGTAATCGACGCGTTACCTGGTTTTATATTTTCCCAATTTATCGTCACCCACTCGTCACGATCCGCGGCACTCTGTTGATGGTAAAAGCCTAATGCGTGCATCAACTCGTGCACGACCACACCATGCTGCACGCATCCCGGATTCTGCAAATTCACTACTTGTCCGCGATCGTGCCTACCAACCAAGGACCAACATCCCGACATTTTGCCCTTTATAGTGATATAGTCGGTATCTGCCTTTTTATAAGGACGAAAACGTATGCAGGTGTTCTTATGGTATTCCTCTATAGCACCTTCGATTACCTCGATATCTTCTTCATCTATAAAAGTACACGTAAATGCGATGGCATCATTTATCTCAGCTTTGTTATCGGTATTATCTACTTAACGGGGTACAACGTCTTGACAATTTAAAGAATCGAATCTTCTCTTCTAATTTTCTTAAAATTTGACTTCAAATCTCAAAGGCTTCTAATTTTCTTCAAATTTCAAGGTAGCATACTCCCTTAATAAAATGATTTACCGAAATCCTCTTCCTTTATGTAATAAGGTACAACTCCGCCTGGCCAACGAAACGCGTTGTTCACCAGACCATTTTTCCCCCCATCTTCCTCCGAATTAAGCATTATATCTCCTTCGTACAAACCGCTTAATTCCCAAACGTTCTGTTTGTCCTCTTTCGTCCATGATTTTATGCGATCAGCTGTCAGCAGTGAGTAGAAACAAATAACGAATCGTGATTCAATTAGAATGAATTTTCCTACTTCTGCCAATCAATTGGACAGCTTTCTGAGAGAAGGTTCATAAGAGAAAATAGCGCATTGAGTAAATTGCCTCGAATTTTTCGTTTAAATCTTCATTACGTTTGAATGTATAGTTACAACGGCGCTTAAAGTGCCGGCTACTTTCGACCAATGGTGTTTACCACAGACCTTATAGATCCTTTTTTCAAAAAGCTTCTCAATTACGATCATATACCGATGGTTTGATGCTCGTGTCTTTCGTTGAACGTTCCTTCAAATTTCGGCGTTGGTGGAACGATCTTTCGCTTTGAACCGTAATCAGTAGCTTTTGAATCGACACCAATTGCCACCGTTACGAGGAATAATATAATTGCTATTTCACTATTTTTGAACCGAAGCATCCTTAAGCGATAAGTACTATGCTCGATCGTTATTTTTCCGTCGCTGCGATCCAACAAAATATCAACTAGAATACATATCGTACGGTACAACCGTACTTTTATACGCGAACAGGGACATACGTACTTAAATAAATAGACACGTATGCTGCCCACCCTTCGTGTCTTCCATTATCAAACGTTACTTGGTAAAACTTGCTCGTAACCGATATGCACCGTCATTTCCGTTGATTAACCCATTAAGGGCCAACATTGCGTTGACCCAACGCTTCATCCGCAACTTTCTTTTTTCTAGTTTATATTACTGGTAGCGATGAAAATTCATGTCAAAGTGAAATATGTTTGCGGTCTATTCAAAATAGCGCTTGCCATTTTCTTCGAAAATAATATATCAATGCATATTCATGATAGACGATATCGAGATCGCAAGGAGAATACCAATTTGTTTTCTTATCTCGTTACTTATACATGCAATTAAAAATTATCTCTATAACCATTTGAAGAGCATACGGGAAAACATGGTATCATATACATATGTAGGTCAAAATGATTCGGTAGTTAGTCGTGTAATTCGGTATATGGACATGTCATCTCGGAATCATTTCGGGCCTTTCTCCCCTGCTCTCGTGCTCTCTTGGTGTATTCTTGTCAGCTTTCGATCTCTGCCTCGATCGCCATAGCTACTATAATCATCGTTATATTCGAAGATAAAAATCAAAGGAATTTCATATTGCTCTGCACGTTCTATCAACCACGGAAGACTTTCGAACAAAGACATCGGCCATCAGAGAGCACGATATTCGGATTTCTAGTTGAAAAACTATTTTCATATTTAATTGCCTCGCAACAGTTCTCGATCGCGTTCGAATAGCGGAAAGTGCGTGGAGAGAACGACAATGTCTCGTGTCGCGTGTCGAAGACAATCACTGGTACACTTGTAATCACGCTTGAAAATCTTTTCAAAGAGCGATCGAAGCAAGGTCAATGACCAGCCTGTTCCAGATTCGAGTAGGAGCTCCACATAGCCTAAATTCTAACCGGATTTCTTGGAACCGCAAGCAAGCAGAATGGTTCTTTCGCGTCTGTTACGATCGGTACACCTTTTTCAAGTAGATACGATGGCTAACTATCGAGTTGCCCGAACATTCGCATTCGTTTCTTTCTCTATTTCTCTTTCGTTTACTTCCAACCATTTCCCCGTTTCTGTCCTCGCCTAAAATCATGATTACTTTTGTTTGCATGTCAAACGCATTGCAAATAATCTTGCGATTCTCTGTGCAACGTGCTATAACTTGAAACGAATCTGAAAATGTATACAGAAACTACAATGTATTTATTGTAAACATTATCATATGTTTATGGAACATATCCATATTTATAGCGATAATGACTCACGTTAATTTTCCATATTTTGGGATATGAAATCTTTAAAAAAATTACATATGCTTCTGAGAACTAGAGAATATTCGTTTCACTGTATTGAAAAACAATCAATTTGCTAACGGTATAAACAAATATGTCCAATAAAAATATATCTCGCACATATAAAATATTAGTTGTGAATATAATAAATACGTTTATGATAAAACGTGAACAGAATTAGTTTAAATACGTAATGTTGAAAAAAATACGAACAAACATCGAGCGTGTTGCAAAAGGATCGTATCTTTCTCGCGTGTATCCTCGAGAGGTTCTTCGTGAACCACTGACCCACTGGGGCCGACTGGGGACCCACGGAGAAATATCGGCGGGAACGTCTCGCCGCGTCGGGAACGTATTTCGGTAGTGCGTACACTGACCAAAAAACCATACTCTTTCATGGTTCACTGACCTCGTCCAGCCTCTTCGCACTCTATCTTCTTATTTTTCTTTTTGTCTTTGCCTCGCTACTCGTTACCCATCTACAGTGGCTGCCGAAAGTATTTGGACACTTCTAGAAACCTTTTCCGAATATATCATGTGTGTTATAGGAATTTTGAAATTTTATTAAATTTTTAAAATTTACGATCATACTGGTAAAATTTCGAACAAAATTGAAAATATACGTACGAGCACGTGGACACTGGGTCGTTATCCAGCGGACCACGCGACATTCTCCGCTTTCCGAACCATTCATTCCTATCTCTAATACGTTTCCTTTTTATTCACCCTGCTTTTTTCACACCATGACTTTAATTTACATACGGTATCGATACGTTTAACGATAATTGGAAATTAAGTACTGCGCAGACTATAACGTCTTTGCGATAACCGAAGATGCGACTAAAAGATTCTCTGAAAAAAGGCGACATTTTATACGTACCATTCTATTATTAGATAGCTGCAAAAATTAGACAGTTTTGTCATTTCTCTTATTTGTTTGTCACGTTTCTTTGTGTTCCTCCCTCCCTCCCTCCCTCCCTTCTTTTTCCTCCCTCTTTCTTTCCCGCTCTCGATCTCTTTCTCGTCGCCCCTCTATCCCTTCCATTCCCCTTATTCTATCCCCCTTCTCTTTCCCCAACGATACTCGTTCAGGTAACAAGTATTTCCGAGCTCTCGACTCGGTCATACACCTGTGAGAGTGAAAGTGTCCTCCATCCCCACTAAGAAGCTGTGTACCGTACAGCCACGCTGACGAACAACCAGCCCCGACGCTAGAAGAGACAGCAGAAACGACGTCGCTACCGCTATTATCGTCGTCATCGCCTATTGCTACCGCTATCGTCATCGTTCTCAACAAAAGAATATTTTTATCGTGAGAAAACCATCATCTTCGACTTCATTCACTTATTTTTATTGCTGGGTTTAACTCATCGTCGCCTGGATTCATTTCGATTCGTTTTCGTTCTTCAAAATTTCGTACCGATGAAACATATTGTCAAATGTATGCAACACGTTGATTCGAACGATCGTTGAAGAAAAAGTTGAGTGGCGTGGTAATGTCGATTTTCCTACGTCTTCGCTTTCTTCGTGAGTGTAATTGCGCTTCTTTTTGCAGATCGCATATTGCACATCGCGAAGAATTTTAATTCTTTGCTAAAAAATAACGTCGAGCGTTAAGCACACGTTGGTACCTGCAACACGAAAGAGTAATCGATTCCTTTCCGCCCTTACTTTTCTCCAAATCGGGCATTTCCATCGTGAAAGTATCAAGGAGAAATAATTAAAGAAAAGAAGGAACGCTACTTCAGGTAGCGAGTGTGCGTAAAGAAACTGGAGGGTTTAAAGGGAATTAAAGAGAAAGTAAGACGGTAAAGGCAGCAAGTATGCGCTGCCTGTTAGAAATACTCGTATAGCGTGTAAAACCATGATGGGTTTAAAAGACATTAAAATGCTTTCATCGATGTATTACCTTGTCGTATCCGATGTATATTACCTTCCGAGGAGAAATTTCGAAAGGTGCGTTCCATAATTTTTTTTACCGTACTTCTCTACTGGCAATCAGTCGCCAGTCGAAATAATACAGTGTTACAGGGTATAGACGCACGGTAGTTTGCGATCGAACTGACGTAGGTAATAAACCCAGAAACGCCTGTCGGGGCCAATACACCCACCTTCTTTTATGGGGCAACGAACTCTGTATATACTCTCTGTATCGTACTGTATCACGAATCATGGTGTCACTCACAACCTATCCTTTATTCGCATACATTAAGTCTGGAGAACCACCACCGATCCATTGATGAATCGTTCGTAATTCAAATCAGGAAGCTCGTTCTCCGATTTCGTTCAATTTGTTCCAACAGGTTGTTTAATCGAATTATTTCCTATTACATATGGATAGAATATTCCGCAATTATCTGTCGACACTAGTCGATCGTCGATATATTACAAAGATCAGATTAAGAGGACTAATCTTGCAAAGTGATAGAAATACTACCGATGTTAATACGATGATATTTATATAGTAAATGTATGTAATAGCGTATACGGGGAATACTAAAATATATTACTGCTATGTTTTTTAATAGCTTAAGGTTATATCCCGGTGGTTTCATCAGAAAGCAGTAAATGTCGATTCTAATTATTAATTCATCGTTAGTTTGTACTCTAATAAAATTCATATACCGTTACCATAAATCAATTAAACTGTCCCGATACTTATGGCCGACAGTGTATGCGACTTTAGGTTCGTTCCATTATCGTAACCGTCAAATTCGTTGAACTTTCTGAAATGCTTCGATATGGTTTTACGTAATAGGGCGAGCAACGAACTGTTTCTTAATTATCTCCTTTCGCCAAAAATATTTCGTTTGGTTCGTCGGCCCGTCCTGCATCAGATACAGGACGATAAAATGGCATGCTTGCGAAGTACGAAAGTCGTGAAAATAGCGTATTAACAAAATTAGCATAAAAGGAGAAAGTCGCGGTCGTTGGCCGCACGACCACGTTTGGTTCGACTGTCGAATCTGCGAATTCTCGTGTGAACGGGTCTCGCAACAGAAAGATCGAGATATGGCGACAACGTGCGACCGATCGGACATTCAAAAAGAAACTGTACTCACACACACAGTCTGAGGAAAAAGGAGGCAGACAACGGGTACGGGACAAGCATCAACTGGGAATAAATCGAATATTAATTTTTTTATCTGAACAAAAATGATTCGTCCCCGAGTTTGTCTTTTTCCAGAGTAACGAAAGAACAGTCTGGCATCTTTAATTCCTGTTCAATACGTTACACACATACTATACAATTGCTGTAAGTCTAACTGTAGTTATATTCTAGAAAAATGAAATCGTGTTTGACATTATTTTTGTAGAACCTTTTAATTTCTATCCGACGACAAATCAAGACGTAGATCATTATCTAGCCTCTAGACTCTAAGAAGAGCCTCCACAAATTTGGCAAGGATCATTTCCGTTATGAAGACTTTTTCAATTCCTTTTGTCTTTCGCGTCGCTCGAATCAGCCACCCTATACGACTTCCTTCGAGACCAATGTGTTAGCGATAATAGTTTCGTTATATTCTCGATTTGCACGGGTACGCATTAATAGTCATCGAACCATTAAATGCGAAGGATTTTAAAGAGCATGTAAAACTTACTAGTCAGTCATCGTTTACCTGGTAGTTGATAAATAATTAAAATTGAAAGGCAGGAGCTGTTGGCTGATCTTGACATATCGCATTACGATGCGACTCGCATACGGGTGAATAAACTTGAGAAATTTATCGAGGAGAAACGATGATCTCTCGCGAGCAAAGAAAAGGACCCTAACCTTGATAACTGGATCCAGCCAATGACCCCAGTCGATCGTTGCCCCGGTTCTACCTGCTTACCACAAGAATTAGAGGAAAGAGGTAGATAGACTGGTACCTATGTGCCAATCCTGCATCTTGTTCCACCATTAACCCTCCTTTAAATATGGTCACCTCCTACTATAATATTCGTTTTAACAATGGTGACTCTACGTTCACCGAATAGCACAAATAAAGATGAAAAATAAGAATACAAGAAAGTAAAAAAATATGAAAAAGAGAAAAAGAGAGAAGGTAAAAAGGAAGAATAGAATTTCAGGTCCACGAATTATCGAGTAGTACGATAGGTCGAACGAAAAAGTGCAGGAACAAATAGAGTATATGAATGCAGGGAAAGGTGAATCGTGGAGGACAGGAAGGATCACGAAGAAAAGCTACGTGGTTCGTCCATGAGGATTGCGATCAGCATAAAGTTCGTTATACCCTTCGAAGAGAGTTGACAAAAAGTTTGCGGTCATCAACCAGCCTTGGAGAAAAATCATTTTATCGAGTTCGGAGTAGTTGTCCTTAGGTTAAATGAAAAATAATAAAATTACATTAAAAGGTTGAGCAGTTTATCACCGGCGCGAATTCAATTCGAATAGTTCACCTCGCATGAAGGAGCGAATATGTTGAACTTTTGGAAGAGAGAGGAATGTACAGAACAGAATAGGTACAATTGAGAAAGATGTAAGAGTTTCGGTCAGTAAAGAGGTAGCTTCAATATTTAAATCGTACTTATTGAAATAGGAAAGAAGATATAAATTTCTTACGAAGACTACACGGGGAGAATATAAGCCTTGTTTTGTTGATTTTTATGTCACTTTATGATTGAAAAGACGATTATTGCCAAACATTCACTTAATAAAACCTAGCATATCTACTCTTATTAACTCTTAATACCTCACTTCGATACGAAACTGCTAGCGATAAAAGATTGAATCTCTCTAAAGTTATCCGCAAATAAAAGTTCAATGGGGTGAAATCGAAGGTGATATTGAAAGTCAAAGTATTATTCTCATTGTATTTTGTATTTTTAATATAACTTTTTAATGAATCTTTGATTGACCAATGTTTACGTAACATTTTGTGCCTGATTCTACCCATAGAATATACCGACAAAGTATAACTGCTAAACCCTGGGACATTCTGGATATCGTAACATATTACATCTCAGGAACTTCAATAGTTTCAATTAACTTATTGTGTTTGATCGAGATCTTATTGCCAAGGATAGTAGTAAGAACCCTTTTCACTCCACTCCACCTTTCCCTTTACTTTTCCTTCTACTTTTCAAACCAACCCTTCGCCTTCGCCTTCGCCTTCGCCTTCGCCTTCGCCTTCGCCTTCGCCTTCGCCTTCGCCTTCGCCTTCGCCTTCGCCTTCGCCTTCGCCTTCGCCTTCGCCTTCGCCTTCGCCTTCGCCTTCGCCTTCGCCTTCGCCTTCGCCTTCGCCTTCGCCTTCGCCTTCGCCTTCGCCTTCGCCTTCGCCTTCGCCTTCGCCTTCGCCTTCGCCTTCGCCTTCGCCTTCGCCTTCGCCTTCGCCTTCGCCTTCGCCTTCGCCTTCGCCTTCGCGTCCCTTTGAAATTTTCCAGTGGCGGAGGAAGATGTAGTTAAAATATTTACTTGCGGTTCACGACTCCAAAAAAGAAGTAGTTGAGTAGATTCGCGTTAGATCGCTAAAATATATTGTGCTTATACAATTTCTGCTGACCATAGAGAAAGAGAAGAAGCAAGCTTAGCGTTCGTCTAAACGATGGTGTCACTGCAGTGACGGCATTTGCAAAGACAAATAGTTCCAGATATAGTGTTTAACTCTGCGTAATCATGTAAATTGTAAGTAGCATAGATACGGAAGTAAATTTGAGTAGTCTCATATATAGAGTAAATCTCATATATTTATACATTAGGTTAGAATTGTGGAAGACTGACTGATTAACTTCTAGGTAACATTAGGTAGAATACAGTGCGTATATGTATGCATATCTTACAATGTTATCCTGTAAGTGACATTAGTGATAGTTGCAAGTCTGATTAAGCCTAGGACCTCGAGATAGACGTCTCTTCCTAACCTTTCAAAGACCTTCTAAATCTCTTCAAAAAGAAAAAAAAAGCCAAAAAACGGGGTACCCACGGTCAAGTTCCACAAAACAAATCAGGTAAGAAGCAGATGGTCGAAACCAAAAATCGTTTTTCCTTGTCCTAGATGGGTCAGATAAGCGAAACTTGTGAAATAGTATCTTTTTTACTTGCTATTTTTGTCTCAGGATCCTAAGGTCCTAGGGTTTAGATTAGAGCAGCGATAGTCTAACACAATAACGGTTGAAAAGTTCTTGGAATTACCAAAGATAATCTAAGAGCGAAAAGAAATTGGAAATTTACCCACGTCCACGAAATATCACAAATGGACTGACAAACGAGATAGCAAGAAACGACGAGAGGGAGGTATTAGCGTCAGTAGTTTGTGGCAGTAATACTTTTGATAGCCTCAGAGTGCAACATGGTTCTTTGTAACTGTTCTAATCGTAGCATTTTACATCCAAATAACAAATAATGTGTCATTAAGGATACAATATATAAATAATTATAAGTGCAACGTTAGAGTGAACATAATATATATAATATATATAACCTTCGCATAAAATACAAAATTCTAAAGCGATTCATATTAAACCAGAATAAGTAGATCGTTCTGACCGTCTCGATCGTGTAGCCATATCTCAATTGTAAAACGGTTGATCGACTATTTGAAAGTCAAAAATTTAAATTGTTTCTATTCTTACTTGTGTCCGACTTACCGGACTACTCAGGATTGCCAGTCAATCGTTTACGTCGTAACTGGGTAGTTCCATCGTTTAATATCCGCTAAAATAGCTTTCATACGCATGTTCTTGCTCAACTTCAATTACGTCTTAGTTCGGTGTTATCGTCAATAAATATTTGCTACGTTTTTACGTTAATAATTACGTGAGTATTTGGATACTTGTCAATTATTGCAAACATACAGGATGTCTCTACAATTACGATACGACCGAGCAAGAAGTAATTTATTTGTTCTTTGTTACAGGTAACGCAGCAAACATCGTTTCAGAAGATTCAATCGAATCGCTCGATGCTTCGTCGCTGCTTCACGAACTGATTCACGATGAACTTCATTTACGCGATATTCGTTTTATTCGTTTCCGTTCTTGTATACGTCTTCTATATAAATCGAAAGGTACGTCGTCTACCACCTGGTCCTTGGCAACTTCCGATCGTCGGCTATCTTCCATGGATCGATGCAGAAAAACCACACGAAACTCTGACGAATTTAGCCAGAGTTTATGGTCCTATATGTGGACTCCGCATGGGTTCCGTTTATACTGTTTTATTGTCGGATCCTCAATTAATAAAGCAGACCTTCTCGAAAGATATGTCCACCGGTAGAGCACCTTTGTACCTTACACACGGGATTATGAAGGGATATGGTAAGATTATCTGACAAAATCATGTGTATCACTCGGGAACTATACTCGTTAATTCTATAAATCGAAAAATAGGAAAAAGTAACGATATTATAAATACTATTTCGTAATTTCGAATGACTTTGTACAGGTTTAGTTTGCGCGGAGGGAGAACGGTGGAAGGATCAGAGAAAATTCGTTAGCAATTGCTTACGAAACTTTGGAATGATAAAGCACGAAGGACCAAAGCGCGAGAAAATGGAGAAACGAATATCCGATGCAGCAAATGAATGTGCAACGGTATGTCGTGTTATTAGTCACCGCTTCGTTGCTTCTTTCGATAACTAGTTGTAATATATATACACTAACCCTGATAGTAGAATTTCCGACTAAACACAACAATACTACGACAACTTAAAATAGTAAAATATTTGCTTGGTGAAAAAGTAAATACCAAGAAGATCAGTTCCAAATGGATTACATGTTGAGAACAAAAATATTTGGCTTTCTGATGTCTAATCCTGTTAATAGCATGAATTGAATTGAATACGTCGACGCAATATATCAATCGATGATACATCAATCACTTTTTATACAATTTTCTTCGTCTGCGTATGATAGGCACTGAAAAATCGCGGGGCAAATGGACCGATCGATCCATTAAATACGCTTCATCATTGTATGGGTAATCTTGTTAATAGCATCGTATTTGGAAAAACCTATAAGGAGGAAGACGAAGTTTGGAAATGGCTAAGACATTTGCAAGAAGAAGGAGTGAAAGAAATTGGTGTCGCTGGACCGCTCAACTTTTTACCTTTTCTCAGGTACATCTAAGTGTCAAATTTTAAACGACATTATTAAAATAAAAGAATGACAAATTTATGCGTAAAAATTGCTCTTCAGATTCTTACCACGATACGGCCGAACGATACAATCGATCGTCGATGGAAAGGAGAAAACGCATAAAGTATATCGGGAAATACTCGAAGAACACCGTGCACAGATCGCGCAAGCATCAGAAAATACGGATAGAGTCGAGAGCTTTCTGGCAGCATTCGACGAACAAATGAGGAAAGAAAACGGTACAAAATCCGAGTTTTTCACAGAACCCCAACTGTACCATTTATTAGCAGATCTTTTTGGTGCTGGAACTGATACTACTTTGACCACCTTTCGTTGGTTTCTCTTATTCATGGCTGCCCATCCTACGGAGCAGGTATGTTGCATTCTCCTACAGCTCCTCCTACGGTATGTGAGATTTTCTATAGGGAGATCGTAGGATAAAGCGTTAAGTAGAATCGCCGATTGGTAAGCTCGTAGCAAAAACGACCTTTGTCCATATTTGTCTTTCCTCGGAAAAGCAAACTATTTATCCCATGACACATTCACACAAAGGCAGTTGGATCGTTTATCACTTCTATTTACTATATTATTCATAGGAAAAGGTACAATCGGAGATGGATCTATGTTTGAAGGAAGGGGAGCAGCCGACTCTAGACGATAGAATCGCTATGCCTCGTCTCGAGGCTGCTATAGCCGAAGTGCAGAGGATAAGGACTGTTACACCACTCGGTATTCCTCATGGAACATCAGAGGTACCGTACCGTCCATAAATCAAATCTCTCTTTCCAATTCCTCTATGGGAAATTTCGCCTGTTTAGGATATGCGGATAGGTGATTACGATGTACCACGCGGTACCATGATCGTGCCGATGCAGTGGGCTATTCACACCGATCCTGCTTACTGGCAAGATCCTCTCGAATTTCGACCCGACAGATTCCTATCCGATGATGGAAGTTTCTTCAAACCGGAATCGTTTCTCCCATTTCAAAGTGGTAATTATCTTCGACTTTTCTCCCGCTCCTTCTCTTCTCTCTCGTTCACCTTCTCTTCGTGATATTATAGATATGTACTTTCTGCTTCATCGTATTTATTCGAATAACAAATACCTGCTAGACGCGTTTCTTTCTTTTCTCCCCCTTTTATTTCATTCTATTCTCTTTTAATTTTCTTTTGTTTGATTTCATTTTGTTCAAAGGAAAACGCATTTGCGTGGGAGAGGAACTCGCTAGGATGATACTATTTTTGTTCGCCGGGAGGATACTGCGCGCATTCGTTATATCCGTACCACCGGACGAGATCGTCGATCTCGAAGGCGATTGTGGCATTACGTTAGTTCCGAAACCGCATCGCTTGATGTTCGTTCCACGACATCATTAATTAACGATTATAATCAATAAAAGATGTAGATCTAATAGAACGGCTATTGTAATCTGATCGATCATCGTTACAAGTTACAACTATCACAAGCGTGTTTTACGAAAATATATACTTTTCATAATTAACCTGGTCGAACGATCGATCGTTTAGAAAGTTTTCGTCCAGCGGATAAACGCACGACTCTTTCGTTTCTCCTTTTCTCAATCACGCCCCCCCGTTCCCCTCTTCCCCCCTTTGTTGCTGTTCGCTCCTTTTTTGTATCTGTCTTTTTTCTTAAATACCTGTTCTTTCGTCTTGGTCGAGCTATATCGCCTGTCATCCCGAAAGTTCAGCTTCCGCCCACATTCCCGTCCCTCCATCTCTGGCTCTCTTAATCTTTTCGTCAACAGGTATATTCGCGAATTCGGAAAACACAAAATCGATTCCCCGTAACACACAAAAGGTATCCCCTTCATCCTCTTCGTAATTACAGTCTTTTTCTACTTTTTTTCCTTTTTCTTCCTCTCTTTCTAGCGAAACGGTGTTTCAAGCGTAATACAAACCGAGAGAAATATGAAATAAATACGAAATAAATTGTGGGGAAGGAAAAGCAAAAAAGAGAAAGGATCATCGACTACTGGATCGAAATAAAACGGGGAATGTAATTTTCAGCTCACAAAAAGTCACGAACATAATCGTGACGGTCGTTTCGTTCGTGAACACGACTCGTCGAGCAACAACGTACGCACGATACGATACGAGGCAATGATTGATTTTCATGAAATACAAAATATCGATTTATTTCGTGCGAAGAGGAGACACACGTATTATCAATTATAATTACAAGCTTGGTCATATGGACATTAACATTGTTTAATGATCGTTACAAAAAAGAAAAATAGATAATAACATTAAGTAACACAGATTCGCGGTCGGCGGGTGAACACAATGCGGTGCTCCGCAATTCGAGCATGCAGCATATAAATTTCTTACTGGTGAATACAAACGAAGCATCGACGCGGTGATATGTACGTGGCGTTAAAGCTCACCGCGGCAAAGGGAAAACGTAAGAGGAACGATGAAGAGGAAGAAAGATGACGGAATATAAAGAAACCAGGGGGAATCCGCGTCGATGGTTCGTCGGCTTTCGCCGGACACGCAACAAAATATATCTTTGGAAATGATTTTACGATCGCGTTATCACAGGAATCTCGAGGGTCCCATGTCCTAAATTCGAAATTCACAGCCTTAATCTTTGCCCGCACCCAACGGATCGAGTTCGATGTTGGTCTTGAATTCTGAAACGCTACGTAACTACACTGTGTGTGGTGTCGCAAGAATCTCGTTCTAACTTTCACGAAAATCACTGTTCTAGGTCAACAGCCGCGTCCATCCGACGCGCAGCCCTACGATCTAATCCATTCGAATTTAGTCGCGTCGAAACTTTCGAACGATAAGGGAAAGAGAACTCGTTAGTCGAAGACGATCTCGCGCTCTCGTTCACCGCCTATTATCAAGATAATACCTAGATATGTACATAATACAGTAACTTACGAATATCTGTGCGCACACTCACAGCGTACTTCGTTACACGGTCTTTTGTTTTTTCTTTTTCCTTTTTTTTTCTTTTTTTTTTTATTAACCCGAAATTCTTAATCTAGCATTTACCACTATCGCTATCATCGATATTGTCGTTATCAATTATTATTTTACCAATACTACCGCCTGTACTATCGTTGCCGTTACTACTTTTGTCTATTTCTATTACTACCGCTACCACTACCACTACTTATTTCTAATACCATTACTAATAATTGATTCCTCTTATTATCATTACTATCTAAAAGTCTTTTGTCTCTTTTTACGTCCGAGACTGCGCCAACACAACGATCTCTAGAACGTGACGGATCATCGTTGACGGAATTGTTATCGAAATCGTTTTTGTATATATTGTGTGCAACGAATTTGAACATGTACACGCAAACTTCTCATATCATTCAACCGTATACACACGTTCTATACCGACATACATTTATCAAATAACGCTAATGACTAAATGCGAATAAATAAAGAGCGAAATGTTACCCTAAATATGTATAAATGTTGGCTAGTACACGCAAGGAAATTAAATAATAGAAATCGAGAGTGAAACGACATTTATGCGATAGGTAGATGGAGAGAAGAATAAAAGGAGGGATAATGGAACGCGTTCGAACGAACCTTTCGACGATGATGTGAAATCTTGTAGGGCTGATTAAGGATGGACGAATGTACGATGGATCGGATTGAATCGTATTAGATCGAATTGGATCAGGTTGGATCGTGTCGGGCCAAGTCGGTCCAGGTCGGATCGGTCTCGTTAGGAACGATTACCGTGCTCCGTTGATCGTTATGGAGCGTTCGAAAAAGCAGGAAACTCAGTGACTGCCGATATTACGCAGAATAGCGCCGGAGGGGATCACATCGTTGCTCGTATCTTCGATGAGATCCAAATTTCTTGGTACCAAACAAACGTCAAAGGGGTCAGGCGTGACGGTGACACCGGCGTTGCCGCGCAAACTCGGCAAGGACGAGCCCTGCGGCGATCGCAACTCGAACGTGTGCATCAACGAACTAAAGAACAAGAATAACTCCATGCGTGCCAACACATCGCCCAGGCACATACGTCTGCCGACACCGAAAGGCATAAAGTATTCCGGTTTCTGGACTTTACCTTCGGCCGAGAGAAACCGACTCGGTCGAAACTCCTCGGGCTCCTCCCAAAGTTCTGGATCCATATGCACGGCATGCAGCAACGGTACCACTTGGGATCCAGCTGGTATCGTGTAACCGTGCAACGTCACATCTCTGAAACATTTTTACACCTTTCAATCTTAACTATCTCACACGTTCCATCGAGATCGTGATTCATCCATTCATTCATCGCGGCGCCCCAATACTACGAAAATTGTATATCTATATCGGCGTCTCGTCTTTGTCCTTTTCTCTTTTGCTCGTCCACTCACCGCTTTACAAGATAGCAACGTTTTTCGAAAGCAAATAACCTAATTAGCGACTGGTTCGATTTTACTTTCGCTTTTATCGCGGTATATCGATAGATATTAACCCAATTGAAGAAACCCAATTATAGTAATGAGACGAAAGAGAGAATGATCCCGCTCGATGTAATTCGGTTAAGAAACAAGGTTGGAAATTCGACCGACGAATTCTCGTAAGTATCGTGTCAACAGTGGGATCTGTAGACGATATAATTACCTCGTGGTTGCGTGTGTGGTTCCCAAAGGGACTATACTCGACCGCCTAAGAACCTCGAGTATCGTCGCTTCGGTTATCGGAAGAAAAGGTAGATCCTCCAAAGCAGGCATCCTCGATTTTCCTACCACTTGGTCCAATTCTTCCTGTACGGCAGTCGCCGCATCCGGATGATGTAGCATCAAGATTATTGCCCATTCGAGCGTGGTCTTCACCGTTTCCATGCCAGCAGAGAACAGATCACCGAGAATTTGTTGCATCTGGCGATCTATGAA
Source organism: Bombus bifarius (assembly GCF_011952205.1). Classification (NCBI taxonomy): domain Eukaryota; kingdom Metazoa; phylum Arthropoda; class Insecta; order Hymenoptera; family Apidae; genus Bombus; species Bombus bifarius. Next base: position 1,196,556 of record NW_022885586.1, on the reverse strand, counting down.
TAGTACGAAAAGAAGAAAGAAATGAGTGGTGTAAAACGAAAGGCGATTCTTACGAGCGAACTGCGAATGTTTATGGAGTTCTCAGTTAAATTTCGTACGAAACCAAAATTCATCGACATCGTTCGTTTAAACCGAGGCGACAAATTCGACGTACGTCGCTTCCTATCTTATATTAATCAAAGATAAACGAAAACAGCGCGCAAAATGATACGAAATATTTCAAGTACGGCGCTCGTTACCACATTTAATAAACAAATTTCCATTTCTTTGTCCATGAAAATACGAATGAAAATAGAAAATTTCATAAATATTCGCTGTCTGTGTACGAGATATATCATCGGCGCACTCTCACCATGATTTTTCCCTTGAAAGAGCGTAGTCGCGCGACCTTCTCCCTTCGCTTTCTCGATCTCGAGCAGATAAGCGTCGACAAGGTCTCGTAAAGTGCTTTCGTCGAACGTTGCTCGATGCTGGTCGACCGCCTCTTGAAAGAAATCGGCCATTTCCGCGCGATTTTCCGCAATCTTGTTGCGAACTTTTTGAAGGCAAGGCAAGTAACGCATCACAGGAATAAAGTTGACAGCGGCCATACTGCCGAACAGCTTGAAACCTTCCTCGATCAAGTCCATGAATCTTTTGAACCTTTTGTCGCCATGTTGGAAACGCACTCCCATTATAATGGAACATATAACGTTGCTGATCGACATTCCAAGGGAAGCTGAAACGTCTGTCGGTGTTCCTCGTTTCGTCACCAATCCACGAAGGAACGTCTTAACCTCGCGCTAAAACCAATTAGAAATTATTCGTCTCTTTTTCATCTACTTGATATCAAGTGCAACGAAGCAAGTATTATGCGAATAGACAGTGAAACCTTGATTATTCGAATACAATCGGGAAGCACGCTGCTCGGATAATCGAATATATTGGTTTTTTCACGAGAACGTCGTTTATTTCGAGCTATGTTTAAATATTAATATTAGTCAGAAATAGAGATTTGCGAGCAAAGATGTACTATCAGTTTCAGTTGCTATTTATATTTCTTAATGTTTCTTACATGAGGGACTATTCTTAAACTTCTCACTAGTCGATCGTTTGGTTAATTTTACTCAGATTCTACTGTAGTACGTGGAAGAAAGAAAAACTATAGAAAAAGGAAAGACGAAATTTTGTAAAATGCAGCGCTCACCATGATTCTCGATTCCATAATTTTCTTCCCACCGCCCATATAGGTCATGCCGAAGCCTCTGAGCTTATCGTGAAGAAATTTTCTTTGGTCTTTCCACATAGCACCTTCGGTGTTGATAATACCTACGAGAGAAAAACTCTTGAGCTTCAAAAGTCAAGGGAACCGACCAGTTCGTAGAACGAAACCGCTTCGAACGAAAAACAGGAGATTCAACGTGTTTTAATTCGTACGCAGCGTAACAATATAATAAATTATCTGTAAACCATACAAGCTTTCCTGCCGGTGATCACGGAATCGAAAGAATCGGTAACGCGAAAAAATAATCTACGAGCAAGACGAACGAAATATTTCGAATAACGAAAAAGAAAAAAAAAAGAGGTAGAAGTCAGTTGGCTAAAAGTGGAAAACAGGAAAAAAGAAAGAAAGATTCGGCGATAAAATCGGACGCACGCATGCAGCGGCGAGATGGTTGATAAAAATGTGAAAAGGGAAAGAAGGAAAGAGATAAGAATCTGACGGGAAAGCGCAGAGTGAAAAATATGCGAGAACACGAAATCGAGATAGAGTTAGTTATCGGGAAACGAGCATGACAGGCGTCACGTGTTATACACTTACCATATCCACCGAGGATGTTGATGAACTCGGTATGCGGTCTGCCAGTAAACTCTTCCCGACGAAACGTGTCGCGAATCGTACGATGATCGCTAATAACAACCACCAGTTGCGTTCCTAGTCGAGCACTGAACATTGGACCATACTTCTTTGCGAGTTCTCCGTACCGGAGGTGAACGTCGCCTTTCAAGAATGGCAAATAACCAAACACGGGTACACCCCAAGGCCCTGGAGGCAGAGAGCGCACATACCTAAGCCATTGCATGCACCTTACTACCAATAATACACCTAAGAACACGAGAAACGTGTAAAGGACCTCGATTCTCGTGCCACCCATTGCTTGCCAAGCCCATTGTGTCGCGTGTTCCACTAACATCGCGCTATATTCAATTACGCTTTTATAATAATACGTTTTGCGTTCGTTTCTGCAAATATTTCGGGAACAAAGTTTCCCTTCGTTTTTTCCAATTCGAAATAGGGAGCTTCTTTCTCTCAAACCCTTAATCCCGATACACTTTTACTCGTTTCTTTCTTCCTCTCCGTATATTTTCTCTTCTTATCGTTCTAATTTTCCCTCGGCTTCGTAAATTGAATTTCTACCCTTCCCTCGTTTACTTTCTCTTTTCGTTATCACCTCGACCTTTTCGGCGTCTAATATTATACACAACCTTCGCTGTTACTTCCTATTCTTTCTCTTTCTGCTTCTTTTTCTTTTCTTCCCTCTCTCCTTTCTCCGCGTAGCACCTTCTTCTGTCGCCTCTTTCTTCCTTTCAACCCTGTCTCCGCTTTTCTCGTCTCCTTTCGCTTTCTACGACCCTTTCTTCCTTTCCTTCCCTCTTTCTCGCTTTCTTTCTGTCAGAACTTCTTCGATCCCTTCTCGTCACGACACGTTCGCACGTCCCGACGAAAAACCACCGGTCAACCTTCCCTCTGGCTGGTTTCGTATCGGCACGAACACAATTTTCCTACTCGAAACGATGCTTCCGAAATTCGCGGCTTTAAGTATCAAATCTGACTAGGCTGGTGGGGCATAATCTGGAGGGGAATATAGGGGAATAGGAGAGGAGAGGGGGAAGGAGAGTGCGCGCGCGCACGCTTCTGTGTAATGCGTATGCGTTTATGCGTGTGCGCGTGCGCACGTGTACGAGAGAGGATAATTGGAGCGATTTATCAAAAAAAAAAAATGAAGCAAAACAAAAACGATGGGAGAAAAATCGTCGATACCGATTTAGTAACGATTACGCAACGATCGAGAAGGCTCGCCGAAAAATCAGATAAAGTGAAATATCGCGAGACGCGGTGTCCGCTGCAACGGATAGAGAAAGAAACCGCGAATCGTATCAACTAGCAGAGACAATGAGTAGGAAAAACGTGCACGCACAGGTGATAAACGCGCTCGCTTGTTCTTACGCACTAGGGGAAGAAACGTGGTGGGAGAGTCAATGGAAGTATGGGAGAAACGAGTGACAGACAGACAGAGAGAGAGAGAGAGAGAGAGCGAGTAAGAGAGCCAGAGGAGGAGCTGGGCAATTATTTAATGGAATAGTGGAAGGTAAAAGAAGAAAAACGCATCGGAGTGGAATAAGAGTGAAGAAAGAAAAGAGTAAAGGAAATAAGAGTGAGAAAAGAAAAAGAATAAAGGGAAAGAAAAAAAAAGTCGGTCACAGCCGCAGCCGAATTCACCGGCGCTCGCTACTTCGTGAATCGTGCGAGCCACGGGAAGATTGAGTGTACACTAACATACACCTTCTTGTCCTTGCCCGCTTATATAGTGACTCATCGAGTACCGGCCCCCCAGCGGCTTTAAATGGCCCCCCGGATGCCTCCCAATTGCCCCCGGCAGTCCCTGAATATGGTGGGGCAACGGTACAAAGAGGAGCAGAGACGGACGTAAAGGAGCGGAAGGAGTCAGGTAAGACGGTGGTCCGTTGAACGAGTTACGGTGACACGAAACTCGGTGGGGGTACGACACGAGCTTTGCCTTCAGGGTAGTGGACCAACTTCCGTCGAGGGTGCAAGGGCGGACTCCTTGTACCACAGTCTCGTTGGTCGAAGACCACGAGGTCTCTTCTACCGCCACCATAGAGTGGGGGCATTCGGGCCCCCTGCAGGGATTCGAAACCGTCAACCTATGGTGGGGATCGCTATCACCAAACCCAACGGTGCCTCTCCGTTTTACACGCAAAGGATCCGCTTCGGGTCAGCTATTCTTTCGATCTTTGCTTTGTCGTCCCTTCTCCTCCTCCTCCTCCTCCTCCTCCTTTTCCTCCTCCTCCTCTTCTTTTTCCTCCTTCTCTTTCTCCTCCTCCTTCTCTCCTTCTTCGACATGCGTTTTACACATACAATGGAAAAGGGATAAACAAGAGAAAATTAGAACAGTGTCGCATAATAGATACGCGAACAAGGCGAAATACGCTTTGCGCTCTAACGCGCGAAGACGTCTCCTTCTCTCTCGATTTTCCTATTTTTTTGTTGAAAGTCTAGTTTATTCGATCGTAAATCGAATCGTAACCGATTCCACCGAGCCGCGAATTATTTCTCCGTTCAAAGGATAGAGCGCATTTTTCCTTTTCAGCAGATACAAGGTCGTAATCGCGAACATGAAAGCACGTTACGAGAAACGAGCGTGAAACAAGCGATAAGACGAACGATCGTTTAAGCAGCAAGATTGTTTCTTCAGCGTTTAAACGAATCTCATTTTTCACACAGCTACGTATACTGACACAGACCTGGCCACCGCTGAACAGTCTCGCGGTTCTTCGGCGGTTGGGTCATTGACCCAGTTCGTATTCTTTCTCGATAGCCATGTCCGGTTTTCACCAGGGACGATACCAGAAATATCCCTTTTGCCATCGAACACATACGAGTTCTCTGTAGTAATGTTCGTTCGAAACCGGGAAGAACGCACGCTCGTTTTACTGCAACATGAACAACACGTACTCCACCAAGTGTTGTCACTCTACGTCTCGGCTTCACGTTTGCTCGATTCGACCGAAAATAATCGATTTATCGCTGTTAATCGTAAAGTTCAAGGCCTCGATTTCATTGGAAACAGCAACGATAGCTTATTTTCCCATACTTTTGCCTTTCTTCGCAACAAGATGTAACTTGACGTAACATCCTCGATGTAAAAACGATAACGGGAGAAACGTAAGAAAAAATGGATTAAATCGTCTTGGCTCGTCGAATCGATCTTTGTCACTTATCTATTATCTACGCTATGTGTGTCACGAGTTACAGCTTTGATCGTTTCGATACCACCCTGTGATATTTTCATTGTTCGAATTTCGTCTTCTTTACGGCAACATCTTCTCTACGATAGTAATGCATGCGCAATATAGTAACACGATTAGCAACAGGTTTCACGACTTTTCTTCGCTTTCTGCCAAGTATGTCCAAGAAGAAGCATAAATCGTGTAAATTGGTTGCGAAAACCGATGCGATGTCACTCGACGATCCGATTACGAGTGCGCTCGTTCGTTTCACTCTGTAAAATTCGAATCATCGAAACGAGATGATAAACGTTGTTCGAGTATAATTAGCGTAGGATTTTCTTTGGAACAATTTCGAATGGAAGGGAATAAGAACGGAGATAAAAAGAGGCGAGTATGAATTTCGATTGATAACAATTAGCAGGAGAAGACACGCGCGATGCGACAACAGCGATAGAAGCAGAGGAGTTCAATTATTATCGGACGCGTACATCGAACCCCCATCGCGAGACGAAAGGAAAATGATTCACCGATTAATACAGCAGGCCAATAACAGATACCGATTCGCCGAAACCAAAAAGAGTTACGATCGACTTAGCCGGAATATTGATACGTCCAAGTGCTACGCGTGTCTCGAGATAAATATTCGACCTTCAGAAGCTTTAAACATGCATCGTATGTTTGTATGACTATTCGTTTCTTCCTGCACGTACATCTATACGATAATTTTACGTATCTCTTGGAAAGTCGTCTTTCTCGTTTTTTCTGCTTGTCCAAGATCCGTCGGACGAACCTATCGACGACGTAAGACGTATCGTTTCGTAACTTTGTTCCGATGTTTAGTCGCGTGATTCTCTCGATCGAACGATCTCGCCGACGTACGACAAATTTGACTTTGGCTCTTTGAGACAATAACACAGAGTTTACATTTGGAGAGGTGGGAAGAAACGATACGACTCGGTTTTCTCTCGGTATCGGTAGAAAACGGAAGAACATGGTCGTATAAAGGAAAAGAGAGGAAGAAGATGATGTGCCGCTATATCGTACTGATAGTTTGACCGAGTTATAGTTTAACCAGAGTATAATCTCATCTCACACGTCATCTCCCACCGTTATCAGCTACCGATGCTTCGTCAGTTCTGGTTCAACTTTCTTGTCCCCTTTCTCTTATCGATTGCTCCTCGCTCGATAAACATCGTAATTCCTAATTCGACGTATCCGATCTCGTCACACTGTAGCACCTAGCTATCGGTGAATTAAACTGTAGACTTTTCGATAGGAGAAGGAGACAGGTGAAAAGGGGAGAACTAGTACGCTACCATATACCGAAGTCCTCGTACTACTATATGTATAACTGTTACGGATCGTGAGCATGCGTGCACGTAAACGTGATCGATTCTTCGAATGTGTGCATACGCGAGAAACAACTTGCTCGCGTAATCAAGTTTGCGATTTCTGATTGTTTACATGCGAGGGCATTGCCCGGATGCCGTTTACCTTACGTACATTCCAGGTGTTACCACTCCCTCCTTCGTCACCTCGCGATTCCAACCTCCTACCGCCTTCCAAGGAACCTACAACGCGTACACGAACCGCACACGATCCATTCGCACTCACGCAGTCGTTCCCGCTTGCAGGTACTAGCGATCGAGCCGATACTCGACTAGGAGATGCATGAATATTCTGAGAAAAATTCGAATTATAACAGCGGAACGAGCCCACCGTCGGTCGAGTAGAACAGCCATTTCGCACGCTGACCCATCTAATCCCCGCTACCACTTTTCTTCGACTATCGCGTGCGTTTCGACGTTCCAATTCGATTCCTCTTTCGTCGTGTCCACGATTTCTCCTCGCCTTCTGTTCAAACAGAACGAAACCGAGCTGCTCATTACCGACCAGAGAAATTGCAACGGTAGATATCACGCGAGAGATAACTCTTTCGAAGATAAGAGAAAACTTTCGGGATTCGACGAAATTCACGAGTTGTTAACTCGTAACTGACCGAAGATTAACCATGTAGAAATTAATGAGAGCGATTAACGTTGCGAATAAGCGTGTGGATACACTTAAGCGATAGGCGAGAACAGATAATACGAGTTACGAACATTCCATTTTCTACGCAACGATTAACCGATCGAGTCGATTATTTTTGCCAAAGTTTCGCGTGAAAATAAATTTTATCGCTCGTCGATTTGCGGACAAGAGCGGAGAAATGCAACGTTGTATAGATGTACGAATATAACGCATGTATAAATACAGATACAGAATGAAAAGGGAGAACGAGACGGGAAACGGGTCGTGTCAGGTAATTTTTAGCGATACCTACGCCCGCACAATCCACCTTCGAACGGGTTTCCTTTCTAACGGCTAATAACGGGCCCCGGACTCCGGTTGGGTACGAGAACGCGGTTTTTGACCGTCCGTTATTCCTTCTTCGAACCGTCTCCCGAATCTTCTGTGGAAGCCCCCCGTGGGACCTTCGGTCGATCCGTTAGAAACCATAGTGGAGTCTCGCCACGCGGCCGTATTTTAATTCTTGGCGGTCGAATGTCACTGCTACGGCTGCTTCCTCGCCCCCTTTTCGACTCTTCCACCGACCCCTCCAATTCCTTTACGTCCACATATTGTCGACGAACATCGTCGTGTAACCCTGTTTACGCTTTTACCCTTTTAATCGTTTACTTTAATCTGGTCGATTTTCTCAGTCGAATAAATTTCATAGCAATCTCGTAAACACCGTTTTCTTTTGACACGGCAACAACCATTTACCCTAGGAAACTTTCTATTTTTTTAATCGGTCGGATACAGATTCGATCGTCACTGCGCACAGCTCGTGTCTTGACTAATTGCGATTCGCAAAAAAGGACGTCGTACATATTGCGAGCACGTGTAATATACGTGCGAGTACGTAACACTCGGGATAATGCCGGGTGAAGGACCGAACCGTGCATCGGATGGATGAACTGGTTGTCCGGTTGGTCGTGTGCTCGGTTGCTCGATTGCTCGATTGCTCGCTTGCTCGCTTGCTCGCCCGTTACCATCACTGACCACTGCCAATGGGTCGATAACCTGAGACCTCTTTCGCAGCCGAAATTTTCGAAGCTCGTTCTAGCATGTCGAATCGAACACGAAACACGGAACACGAGACGTGGAACACAGAATATGGAACATGGAACACGCAGACCACGTAACAACATCTTTTCCTCCTTGCCTTTCGTCTTCTCTGTCACCTTCCAGCTGCGGGGCTGCGGCAGTTCACCGCGTGCCCAATTTACAGCCGAATTGGCGCGCATTCCGTATCAACCTCGATTCCTTTCCGTCTTTCTTTTCCGTTCTTTTCTTTCCTTCCTTTTTAGAGTGAAACGTCGCGCCGAAAGAAACGCCGACGATAACATTCGAAGACACGATCGCTCGAGTGGCATCGTCGCCGCGCTAATTCTCTTTTCTTTTTTCATCGGTCTGCATACACCGAACGATTCTACTTTCCAACGTAATAGATCCCCTTGCGTTACGTAAGAAGCGCGAAACCGGTGGATATGTGGCTCGCACAAACGATGTCGTAGCACGATGGCTATACTCGGTCACGAAAACGACAGGGAACGAGCGCCGCGAAGTTATGCGGATCTTCCTTTGATCGCTGACTGTGTACGGATTTCTCGGTTCGCATTTGCCCGCATTACACGCATTCCTTCGCACATCGTCGTTTCAACGCCCTCCACCGATGCCCGCCACCGAATGGGCCAATGTAATTGCAAAACCCCGATCGTCGAAACCTTGTTGCAAAATTTGTCAAAATATTCCCTGCCGTGAATTTCGTAACGCGGCCAAGAAACTGGGTAACGAAATCGAATCGTCTCTTCTTTCCACATGCTTTTTGTCCTCGACTCGAGATTCGAGAGTTTCGAACGCCGGCTATCGCGGATTTAAGAGCCTCCTGTCCTTCTATGTCTACGATTAAAATGATAGCACAACGACGAAACCGTACGAGGCGAATGACGCTAACACCTTCGAGTTGGAGCTCGAAGGAGAACCTCGAGGTGAACGACCGCGGTAAAGTGGCATAAGTGCCGTACACAAACCATGTTCCAACTTATACCGATCCGTTTGGTCCTTCCTTCTCGAGTCACTCCAACTTTATAATCATCGTCTGGTCGACAATTTTACGTCCCATGGTAGCAGGATGGCGACGACGAACAATGAATATCGTCGAACAACAGCGAAGAATACTCGACGTATTCTATGATACCGCGTTAACCTATATTTAGGACAACTGCATCATATTCCAACGAAGCTGTTTTCTACGTCCACATTCTCATAGTCGACATAGTCGACATTCTAAGAGCGATCTTAGATTTTTTGACTCTATTACCAGAATGTGTATACGGTTTTGCAAACGGAATTGCCAGATCGTCTAGCTTTGTCCTCTGGCTCCATCGACGATTGCGGGCAATCTGCTCTCACCGTGAAAATAACAAATTTTTCGTACACTTCTTTGTGTAATATTGTACCGAGATTCGTTGATACCAGGAAATAAACGGAAAACGTAATAAACACTACAAACTTGCTAAAAAATTGCGGGGTTGAAAAAACACGAACGAAAAGAAGATTTGGGTCAAAGATTATCCTGCCACCATCGAAGTAAACAATCAACGAAAATCATAGTTTCGTTAAACGATCGAATCGCGCTTATTTTTCTACCTGTCAGGTTTTTTCTTTGCTTTGACAATTTTGTCGGTCATCGTCGCGTGACAAAACGGAAAGGATAAAAAAGAAAATGTAAGGTAAACGAGATAAACAAGAGGACAAGCAAAGAAAAAGGAAATAGTTTTGTTGGTATCTTGTACAAGTACACAGCAATTAAATCGACAAGCGGTCAATGCTCGACTGACCTCAACAACAGTAAAAGTGACAAACGGCTCGACTTCTCGTCCAAGTCGGCCGCGGAACTTGATTTCTCGATTCTTGCCCCACAGCCTATCAAAATGATCTACTCCAAGCTCAATTAGCCTTCGAACGATCTGCATATTTCTTAATTCGATATTCATTTTTCCCTTTATTAAGTAAAGGGAATTCATTCAGCTATTTCGATCGCTTCCTTCTCTCAACTCTGACCAAAATCCCGTAGATTCAGGAACCGGTGCTCGAAGTCGGTGTACGAAACTGTGAAAAGTCTTAGCTCGTTGTACACACGCTCGATACACAGCAAGACTACGAAGAATTGTAAATGTGATCGCAGGCTGATTGGTAGGGATTGGCGCGAAACGAGATCGAAATATCAACGCATGCCTCTTAAGGGGCCTCTACACGTTGAAACATGTTGCGATGCATGCATCGACACCTAGGTTGCATGATACATGTTACAATGTATGTACATCTGTATCGGCGAATCGCTATCAAAATCAACTTGTATCGATCCGGTAATAAGGATACCGAATATAAATCTCGTAGGAAATCAATTTCCTTTCGAAACGAAATCTCTTGACAGGGTTCCTAATTTATTTCCAGCGAAGCCATACGCAAATATTTTCCATAATCACGGTGTACGTTCGTTCTTAGTTCTTTTAATAACGCGAAATTAGAAAAACCGTTCCTCTCGATTAGCCGTGTTTTCGCTCGTTTCTTTGCTATTCTTTGATCTTTCGTTCTATATAATCAACATACCTCCTATTAATGATAATAATACCGGAGTTGGAAGATCAGACATTTTGACAACATCGTTATCACACCATAAACCGAGTAGAATCGGCAATGTGCAGTTAAACTGAAATCGATGCAAATTTCATGGAACCTAAGTGTCGATACATGCGTCGCAACATGTTTCAACGTGTAGAGCGGGCTTTAAACAGGAAACCTCTGGTTGGTATCTCTCGAGGAAACGTTCGTGTTCTCCGAGTCAGGGGCGTATCACGCGTCGGTATTACAAAAAGATCATTTTTCCAATGATTAGAATGGTCGTTAAAGCGAATTCCGATTTATCCGCGTGTACGTCGCAGCGAAAGACGACGAAAGACGAATCCTCTATTCACGCACGTACGAACGATCGTACTTTCTATCGTACTTACCAACGACTCTCTAATTACGCGATGAATCTATACACAATGAGTATTTACAATGAACGTGCAATTACGATTACCGGCTATGATGTATGATTTTTTTCTTTCTTTCTTTTTTCCTTTCTTTTTTTTTCACAGGACATAGACACGACCGCGCACGTATACGTACATAATCCTTTCATCCTAAATACGGTAGTACATGCTATAGTTAATCGATGTCGAAGTTCTATCGATCCGTTCCTGTGACCAGTCGTTTACTACGATCAATCGGTATGCGACGTGCTGCACACTCGCTCTTACCTTTCGGATCGCATGATCCAAACCTTCGAAAGGACGTTGACCGGTGTTGTACCAAGAGTGTAGCAAGTGTATCAAATGCTTATGCAGCTGGGCATAAGAGTATGTCGCGTGCATCGTGTGTACACCAGCGAGCCGAGTTACGACTCGCAGGGGGAAAGAAACTCTCTAACAAAAGAGAAAGAGACAAAGAGAGAGAAAGTAGAGTTTCCTCTTGTACATATTTGCAACGGGCACGCGTATATCTTTTTATAGGTTGTGACAAAGACCGAAACGAAATAGGGAATAGAAAAGTGCAAGCGAACCGAAATCCGAAACAGATAGGAAACGAAGAAATATGGTGTCTGTCTGCGCTGTCCAACACCCGCACCAAAAGACGCAATCGATGCGTCGTCGCCGTCTCACTGCGCTCCTCGTCAGCTAAATACGAGAGTCCCGGTCATGTCGTTTAGTTAGATCCTTAAACGCTTCGAATTAGCAAGCTGAAAACCAACGCTGCGTGGGTATCCTGCGTGTCTTGCGTAAAAGAACGTTTTTTTCGACCGGTAACCGGTAAAGGCGAAATAAATTCGTTAGGAAATTCGCCGTACCTGCGAAATTCTGTACGAATGATTTATTGAGTATTGTTAATCGAAGAGGTATCGTGAGATTACAAAATCGGCCATTTACTTTTCAAAAAGTTAAAAAAATGATTTAAGGCTGATAGGGAGAGATGGATAAAGGGATGGAAACTTTGTTCAAGATCGTACCGTCCGTATGAAAAATTGTTTCTTCCCTTATGATATATTTAGAAAAAAGTACGTATCTACTATTCTTAGCTGTCTTGCGAACGTTCAAAGTTTCATCTAAATCGAAGTCGAATCGTTCGCGATCTTCTCTTGTTAGTTCCATTAAAAAATCGAGAAATATCAAAAACACTGCGTGATCCTGATTCCATGGCAAAGGACTGTATGTACATATGTGCGTGATACACGCTTAACTATCCAATCGACTAGAGATCGAACTTTGTGTTTTCCTTTCTTTCTGAAAATCTCGAAAGATTTGACATTCCTTTAGAGCAAGACGATCGCCCGATTAATCGGAATCGAATTCCTTGCGAGAGAAATACCACGTCTGACGACCCTGGGCGGCCAATCGTAATTACGTCATCGTAGCGACAGATATAGAATCACTGTCACTTTCAGTAAATACATATAAACGCAGGTCATAGTCCCTCATCATTTCTTTCTCACGTTTCTCTGTATGCTCCCCTACCCTTAATTTTTCTCCTTCCTCCCCTACCCTGTTCCTTCCTCGCACGAACTACTCGATATCTTCCCCAATTTTTCCTTTATCTTGCGATAATACAACTTTCTTGGCATTCTTAGAAATTTATCTTCTCACATCGTCACGAGCAAATATTTCATTTAAATATACATAACAGTTTGAGAAGATTGTGGATTCTAAAAGTAAACTCCTCTCGCTGTTACGGGGTTGTGTAGAAAGCTGTAGAAAATATCCAATTTGCTCCGAGTCATCATCAGAGCCCTTCAAATAAGATAAAAGTAGAAATGTTTTTCCAAGCGAAAAGACGAAAGGTAAAATGTCAAATTTACGTAACGCGTTATACAGGGTGTATGTCGTGTCGATCTTCTTGCAATTTTTCCATCGCGTTAATGGACAGGAGACCATTGTGCTTATGGCCAACCGCTCCAGTTCCTCGCGTCTTCTTCCCATCGTCTCGACTTCGATAAAATCCGCATGAATGCCAAGCATTGATAAATTCGAAACAAATCGTTGCACGAAGTTGAAAAAAAATTTCCTCGTGTAAACTTCACATGAGTAGCGCAGTTGATTTACCTGTTGCGTCGTGGTTTACGCGCTCCTTTGCCATTCCTACCATTCGCATTCCGTGTCGCGTGGAAAGGAAGAGAACTCTCGAGGGATCGTTTCAAGGGTTTACCAAGTACAGTGTCAAATAAAAATATTCGATTAAAAAGAAGGGGACCGCTATAATCGTATGTATCTGGGTATTTGGGTAGTCTCCGTTTGGTAACCTTGGTTATAACCTCGTTTCGAGAGTATGGCATACGGTGTCGACCGTTGAACCACGAACCACGAATCACGAATAGCATTCGCTCGAAGTTCGGGGTTCGATGTTCCAGCTTGTTCTATCGTCTCCTTTGATCGTCGTCCACGATCGAAAACTCGCCAATCTTGCGCCTGTACTTTCCTGATCGTTGCTTCTGCGACGATTAACGGATTGGAACTTACGCGTACACAATCTTATTCGTACTTTCGAAATCCATTGCTTCGCTCTTACGTAATATTCCTTCGATCTAATGTCGATTCAATCTCTCTTTCGTTAAAAAGGTAAAAGTACCTTAACGAAATACGAAGAAGCGCGAAGCTTGGAATTTTAATGCACACGTGTCGATGGGACTTCTGAAAGTACTTTTTACAGCTGATGTTTCGTTAAGCAATCGAAAAGAAAGAAATAAAGTAGAAAAGCGAGAAACATGTGAAGATGAAAGAAAATTGACGTGTACACATTAAAATAGAAAGAGCCGAACGATTCCGCGGTAGAAATTATACAGTTTGATTAAATCATGCCTTAAGTGCGTTCGTAAAATAGAAACATTCGCGGTTTCGATTTTTTAGTGATAATTTATCAGGCTATTATTACCATTTACGAGTATATTACGGCTACACCATTTGACAGACATGCTCGTTTAATCGTCGGCTAACCTCGTTATAATTATCGTTCATCTCGATGTAAAGGTAGTGTGTCATAAAGCTCTAGCAAGGCGACAGTTAATTTACCGTTTCATTAACAGTGTGTTTTCTAGTTGACATGAAACGCGTGAACGGGCACCGTTAGATACACCGTAACTAGCTCGCTATTCGATGGTCTTTCATTAACGATCGAAAAGGCTAATGTCGAATCAGTGCAAACCAAGTGGCTGCTGCGCCGGGTGCGACATCGAACAATCTGCTTGTCCACCGAGATCTCCACGGCAGATTATTCTGGCGCCTCCTATTCCTCGACGAACCCAATGGAAACCTTGTTGCATACGTAAATATCATTATCCCTGTCCAGCTCACGCAAGACCTTATCGACTTATACGTTTCACCGATTTCGACTTGCTGTCCCAACATTAAACCGAACGTCATCACGTGGACCCCCAGATGATTAAAATCTGTTCAACCTACGAATACTCGTGCGCTATCATTTCTAAGTTTCCAGAGATTTTGGTTGACGTATGACGACCGTATGCGAATTTCACAAAAATGTACAAATTAATGGCGAATTGGTAATTAGAAGCAGCGCTTATTACCTTTACATTTTCTATCTGTAACACGAACGCAGGCTGATGCGCACAAAACTTGGACTCGTGCTAAATGAAAGAAAAGAAAAAAGTAGAGGAAGGAAAGAAAAACAAGGAGCATTTTAGTGCGTAAACCGTAACACTATCTTTGCATAAATGGCAAGACAAGCTGCGAACGTTATCTTGAAAATCACATAAAAAGCTCAAGTTTAGTCGACATACGAAACGTCCTTTCCTCTTTCGTGGCAAACTGATAGACGCAAAAGTATGCGACGCTACGCAGTCAGACGCACCGACCGATAAAATAACAAGTTTGTTACGCGTTTGCGTTTATTCGCCGCGATATCAAATCGGTAGCATATCCGTTAACCCTTAAAAGTTGCCATCAAAAGAAATCACGTTTATATTATTATGGATAAAATCTCACGGTACTTTTTTCGATTTCTTTTTATCTCAATGCGATTAAATAGTTCGTACTGTTACGCGGTATTAAATTAAAGATAGAAAAACCATCTTTTACGATGCTTATGCAAATAACATCGCAGTGGTGTTATCACGGGACAATGATACTAAAACAAAATTCGCACGAGGCAAAATTTCCCTTACGAGTTGAGCGAGTGAAATGCAATTCGTCAAAATTTAACAAAACGAGCCATATTTATTCCTTAACGTGGTTTTTCATTCGCCGACATATTTTCCTATGACTAACCGATTAATCGATGGAAGAACAGCTCTTCTTTACGCGACACCACATTTTGATCGTTTCGAAACGAACCTGTCCATCTATTCGAGGCAGATTTCCGAGAAGGATAGATAGTGCCTGATGGACAATGGGAGAAGAAAGGCAAGACGTTACTCTCGACGATCAACCTCGACAAACCACTTTCCCTTTCCCCGACCGTATTTTCGAATCGTTGCTTACTATATAAGTACGGAAGCTTCCACAGTAGTAATTTATCATCTTTTCCATTTCGCAGTGTGAGACAACAAACAATGGAAGTAATTCGGCAAGAAAGTAGGTGCAGGTAGACCGAGCATGTGCAGAGACGATTGCAGCTGTCAGATCAGCATTGATTCATCGATTCGTTTAACTCGCTAACGCCGTGCTCTGTCGCCTACATTTTTCATCTACAGTGGCTTATGAAAGTGTTTGAACGATTATAGAAACTTCTTCTGAATATAGTATACATATTATACAAAAGATTTTATACGAGAATGCACTATACATAATTTACTATTTCAATTTCACTGTATTTATTAACATCCGCAGTCATTTTATCAGTTTAGAAGATTCTTTCTAAAGTTTAACTTGCAGTTCAAATATTAAGGGATCCAGAGATAAGGAGTCAAATAACGAAATCGTTCTACAAATATTTGACAATTACAAACATCGGTTTTGTTATTGTCTTTTGGAAGTCAATTTAATCAATTCACAGTACATTATTTTAAGTATCTGTGATGATTACAAAAGATTAAAAACATAGCAGTTCGATTTATCCGTAATTTTATAATTAAAATACATCGTGCTAAAAATATACTGATCTTCGGATACTTTCGAACAGTAATGTAACGTTGCAGTGGTTATTTTCTTGTTTCGTTACGTTCGGCTCGATGTTCGCCCTTTTTTCAATTGCGAAAATTCAAAAGTTCTACCAAAAATCTAACTATATAGCTGCTTTGCATCTAGAGAGCTCGCTTTCACGCCCGCCGGCTTTTTTCGTCATTAACGCGACAAATTCAACGGTCGTAATTCGTAACTACGGACTGAGAAACCACGTATTTCGGAAACGTAAGTCGAACCTGTTCAAGCGGTATGTATATACATATATACATATATTGCGAGAACTCTTGCTAATCCGAGACGTAACGCTTTCATTTGACACACGTAATACGTGTATGGGAAAACGAACAAAAATCACTTTTACATACACATTTTTAACCTTGAGGAGTCTGCTTTATCGCGTTCAGATTGCAGTGCAAAACGAATGGCACGATATTTTAATCGTAAATATCTTTCGTTCGATGAAATTTATGATTAAACTAAATGTAATCACCTAATCCTTATAATATCACGATCTTGCTCTGATTTTAGCAATCAAAGAAGATTTATAACGTTTCGAGAAGACGATTGAAACGAGAAAACATGCGTTGCAAAATGGCCAAAAGAACGTAGCAGGGTTAAGCGTGATCTAACTTTGGTCATCCGTGAAACTGACATTCTGTGTAACAAAATAATTGGGAAATATGACATTTACATTATTATCGAATATACGCAGACGTCAAGAGCGTACGTCACTTATCTAACTACGATAAGCATGACCCAACCTACATATAATACTTTGCGCGAAAAAATACGTCAGGATGGCAATATCTGCAGCACTAGCGCTGAGACGCCTGGCGCCTAAGTATCGAGCGTCTGAACTGTTGTGTATGTATGCATAGTATACATGTATCGCGTCCATGGGTCTCATTCGTATCCTCAAAAACACGGGCAAGCAGCCAGATACGATCGTATCCTGGTCATCCGAGTTTTCAATGTAGAGAATCACTTTTCTAATTGTAAACTTTCCAGTAGTTGTGTGCAGTACAGTAGCTATTCAAATTCGTTTCTCTCTGAAGTACTTACACTGGATCACATACGTAAATCCGCTAAATGAAAATTGTTCGTTTACACGATTGCTCGGTTTCATTACGGTACTAATGAAATTTCGAAACGTTTGACACATAATATATCCATAAAAGGTTTCAGCAAATGTCCGAATACTTTCGTGAGCCACTGTAGATACTTTACCTACAAGAATGTAGACAGGAAATGCAGAATCCTATCCAGGATCGGTATCCAGATATCGAGAATGGCTGTGAATGAATAACAGTATTTTTTCTTTTATCGATAATCACTGGAGAATGCCTATGTTGTTGCTGATGCGAGTTTTGACGCTCGCGATGATACACCTACGACCGATTGCGTAAGACATTAAAGTTAGCGCGCGCGGGCTTGGTCTTACTTTCAGCGTGTCAAGGACATCGGCGACAGACCCTGTCGGCCTAATTCCGTAAGATCGTTGCCAGGACGTGCGGACATAAAAAATCTCACCAACGTATTTTCTCTCTCTCTTTCATTTTTTCCGTTTCCGACTCTATACGATACGCAGGCAGATATCGTACCGACTATCACGGTCTATAATCACGGCTTCTATGTACAACCAAACAGGTATACATACGCGCACATATACAAACAGGCAAAACTATTCGAACCTCGATCGTTGTACTTTAACAAGTTTGCGTAATCTTTTGAAAGAGTAACGGGAAGCTAATTCAAAGAAGAAACTATCAATTTACCACGAAGAAAGATATCCACGTATCGATGGTTTACGTGTCGTAGTAGTCGTTGTCTCGTGTAACGTTCGTATCGTGTATGTCAGAAGTGGAGATTTTCTTGGCTCTCAGGAAAGTACGCGACGATAGACGCGTTGTCCTTGACACGGAGCGAACACGCCGTCATCGTCGTCGTCTCGAGTACTCGAATGAATTTTACTCTTCAGGCGTCGAAAGTGAAACACCCAAGCTATTTAGAGGCAACGTGACTGGAAATTTTTAATCGAATAAATTATTGCTCGGTCTACGGATGATTATATTTGGACATTTTTCTCTCCGATCGTTCCTTCGTTTCCCCTGTTTCCGTAGCTTGTACTTTCAATTTCGTTTCTCGTACCTTTTACCCTTCTTTCCTTCTCTCTCGTACGCGACAACGTCTTCTTGCTTTATTGTACGAAAAGAGAAATCATCATTGGGAAAATGTGTGAAAAAGATCGTGCAAGTAATGATAACCGTTAACATTAAGTTGTTAGGTTAAACAGTTGCATAATATAGAAGCGTGCCATTCGTAAAACTCGGTGAAATCAATTGAGTTCGTTTCTAATTTTAAAAAAAGATGTTCGTAATATGTAGAATAAAACGTAGTGGTATAGTAGCTTTCGCGATAGCCGATAGTATTACGTAAATCGTCCTAGGCACCGTTTGAACAATTGTTTTGATTTAACAAAGTCGAAATTCCTTTTTTGCCATTTCTCTTTTACATTAATAAACTGTATTTTTAATTAAGATACAGTCCTCCTTTAATGTAACTCGCATGGGGAACCAGCGTGCATAATTCAAATCAACGCGATCATCTGATAAAAGGGAAATAAGAAAAAGGAAAAAAAGGGGAAAGTAAAAACACTCTTCGTTCGATACTGCCTTTCCTTCCTTTTCGTCTACCCTTTTACAGCGAATTCTTGTACAGCGAATTCATAAAAATCGAATAGTTCTCAGGCAAATTACGTATTCGTCTATCTAACCAAACAACCATACCATAGATCGCGCGAATCAACAAGTTCGATGAACCTTTTGATCGAATTCCCTTCTGTACGCATTGAAAAAACTTTGTTCGTGATCTCATCGAATCTCTTTATGAATAAGCTATTTCTTCATCGCATCTACGTGTCGTGCGATTCAATGCCAAAATCGTTTCAAAATCATTTGTTCGAGTGTCGTAATGCGCGTAACTACTTGATCTTGAATTCTACACATGATGTTGTCGCATGTGAGCTGATTTTCTTCCTCTTGCAATTAGTATACTTTGTTTATTGTTCGGCCGAACCGAAGCACCCAGCGTACCGTGCCTCTTCTTCGCCTATACTATACTAATAATACGTACACGATTATAACGAAAATATAGTATATACACTTATGAAAAATTTGAAGATGCAAGAGTGTACGTGATACACAATATACATACGATAAAATATCTAAAATATTGAACTAGAGTTGATCTACCCTCGGTTCGAAAGATCAGAGGTTGACTAACAGATTAAATTGCATGTTTAACTCCCAACCCTTGTGTAAAGATGACCAGGTCAACTCTGTTACATCTATTTTATCGATAATACAGTCACGCTAATAATACATCGCTTTCACCAGCGATTAGATAGCTATTACCAATAGTTGGATTATCACGTGACTAATTATGTTTACTTTTGCTGGCTGGATTTCCTGGCAATTGTATGCTAATGATTTTCTTAGAACTTTAAAAATCCTTCTCCCAGACCGATACGACATCGAGGTGTATAAAATTCCAGAATAGCAACATAGTTAATTTCTATTCGATGCTGTCAGAATACTACCACTCCACGATTTCATCGCATATTTATCGTAAACTACGCATGACAATGATACACGTGATCTTTCATCGTATCATCGCGTTTCATTTCGTTTCATCTGTATTCCGGTGCTATCTTATACGTACATATTTTGGACGTTATGTCTAGAAAGAAACACGAAGGAGAATCGAAAGATACGAAGAGAACAGATAACGATTTCGCAATGAATTGCATATTAAGCAAGAAATTTGGAATCGACGAACTTCAACATCACTTTTTTCGAGACAAGTATATTCATGGTGAATCAAAATTCGAACGAATATTATTTTACATTTTCGACTTATTCCTGCATGTAAAACAACCTCCTGTCGATTATCAACTCCTGTCTCGTTAAGAATTAAGCAAATTCACGTACCTATACTTGGCAAGCTTTTCAAACTCAGCTTTCTCAAACGCGAAGCCTCCAACACAATTCTGTTATTCTTGATCTTCGTCTTACTACGAGCCATGGAATCTTCATGACTTCACTCGTACTACGGATTTAGACCCACGATTTATACATATATATCGTAAAGTAATATACAGAATCGTATTGAAACAAATCATGGAAAAACAAACGTAATCGGTGCAACTCGTTTCTCTGTTTTCACGATCAGGTTTACCGTCAGACACTTACTAGCCGTGCCGCTGACACTGGCATTGGCCTACTCTCTCCGGTATAGTTCGTTCTCCCCTGCTTACCTTCATAGTCTCGCTTTCTTTCGTATGTTTTCGTCTTATCGTTGAACGCAACTCACTCCGTTTCTATGATCGCGGAAAACTCGAATGTCCAATTAAGCTTGATAAACGTTCGCAACACGTATCACGGATGCGATGCTATGCTGGAGGCCGTGTAACAGAGAAACAAAGAGCTGATGAACTGCGTTTTCTATCTGAGAGAAAGGAAATAAGTGAATAGGTATTTACAAACATCATTCGATCGTGACAATACAGATATATGTACACAGATAGTAGTTGCACAAAAGAGTATTTCTTCATTAAAGGGTTGCTGTCTTACGAACGATCGATAATGACAACAACCACGATAATGATAATGATAACGATAAGAAAAGAAGCCTCGTTTTTTCGGTACGACCTAGTTTTCAGTGAAAAAAAGTCATCCGTTTCTCGTTCGTTCCCGTGTCAAGTGCCACGCAATACAAATCGACGCATGTGAATACAACCATCCAGTATGTGAGCATACTACACGATCGACCAACCGGATAGGACAAGTGTCGAGTGGATAAGTGTCTGCGAACCCTTTCAGTTTGGAAACGCGTGCAGACACGCACGATGCACGCGAAATCGCGACACTCCGACCTGAAATGTACACGTATTCCAGTTCTTCTTCCTCGCAATCTCCATACTGTATCCTTGTCGTAATTACATTTGATTCTCCTATTGGATTGGATAAAAAGTAGTTTTCTCTCCTTTTTTTTTTTTTTTTTTAATGAATTTCTATCAAATAATGAAAGAGAATCGAATCCCATATATTCGAGAAATTTTAAATCTTGAATTTCCCTCTATCTGTTCCAATATAACACAGTTTCATTATTATTTATCACAGTCTTTACGAAACTTCTTTGAAAGAGCCTGTAAATAAAGCGAATTTTTCAAGAAGACTCACGAAGCTATAGATAGTCTAATTCGAATTAAATCTTTTGTAACTCTCGCGATAGATTGTCCAAGCAACCTGATCTATGCAAATTTGTATAAATTCGTATTTTCGTAAATGCAATTTAAAGAAGCGAGAGCCGAACCTCGTCAAATCTTACGACGAGTGCTATACTTTGCATATTTTAAGTACATTCTGTGTATTTTTGCACCTTTAAATTTCCCATAAGTGCATAAACATTCACCGTCTATCGATCATATTTGCGCAGCATCCTCCCTTCGATTCACGCCACGAAATGAAATGTACAAGTACGTTCGAGATACAACGGGCACGCTCAAGATCGTAGTTCGTGGAAACTTTTATTTGAATGAAATCGCACTTTCTTTTACCGTGTACACGCGTTCCGGAGTACCTTTCGTTCGAGGACAAGCAAAGGTCCACAACAACCAAGGAAACTGAGGTACGGTGCAACGACCGATCGTCAAGTAGGTCGGTTGTGGGCGCACGCAATCGTCGCAACGATTTTGAAAAACTGTCGTTCTACTTTTACATGGGAGCACTTTCACGGTCGCTAACCCCACGACAACGACACTTGCCATATATTTTGCATCCTCTTGTACTGCCTATACGTACGTATGTACATAGCTGGCTTTAAGTATTAGGAGGACGTCTACTCGCTATGTTTATCGGAAAAGCGAAACAAATTTTGCTTTA
Organism: Bombus bifarius; assembly: GCF_011952205.1. NCBI lineage: Eukaryota > Metazoa > Arthropoda > Insecta > Hymenoptera > Apidae > Bombus > Bombus bifarius. The sequence goes on along the minus strand of NW_022885586.1, from coordinate 1,174,382 downwards.
TTTGACATTTTACATTGGTAGCTGCGCGTGACGCGAACGAAATAACAGATTTATTGATAAAGTAACTAGGTAATAGAAGAGAAGAGCAAAGGAGAGCAATCAATTTGCATTAAATATCAACAGGTGTCTCAACTCGTAAATGGCAGTATGGTCGCTTTGTTTGCGAGCGTTAATACGATATTAGTGTATAAATTATGTACATAAATTTCTTCGCAAATGTAATTGTTAGACTCGTATCCTTTTATCGATAGACCACGGATTTTTAATGCATTTTTAGCGAAACAGATGGAAAAATGATAGAATACTCGTATACTATACTATACTATACGTATGAATAGAATACTCGTTATAATACTTGAACTCGCTGTAGAACATTATTTTCATACAGGGATATATAGGGAAAGAAAGAGAAAGGAGGAAAAGCTTGTCACGACTATTGGCTGTTCTTTAAGTCTCGTTTGGATTAGTCAAGTTACTTGAATTCAAACGAGTGGAAATCAGATGACGTGATTAATAAGAACGAGTCAAGTAAATAACAGTTTTACACTGATAAACACGTTTTAAGTTACTCGAATGTATGTAAATTGCTGGAATTCAGATAACTTGACTAATTCGAATCAAGTTTTACGAACGTAAGTACTACATAACATTAAGAATAGAACGAATTCAAATCGTGAACATCTTGAAACGATGTTTGTTGTTGCTCATCCTTGACACCGTTTACGAATCAACCCTACTCGTGATCACGCGCATATGCGATTAGTCGATCGAACGTTGTACCGTCGCAATTGAAATCATCTCACAGATAAAGCACGGTATCGTACAAATTAATACAGTTCTCCGACTAGTGTAGCATCGATCGAAGTTTGTCCACGAAAAAGATTAAACAAAGCATCAAATTTTGTATTATTACAATAATAATACTGTTATTGTTAGATACAACCATTGCTGATAGGTAAAAGCGTTGTTTGTTTAAAAAGATCGCGACCGATTTCTATTTACGTTAATCAAAACTTTCCATTAGATAAAAATTCTAGGATCGATGAGAGATACTTTTTGACGTTAGAAAAATACAATTAATTCGAAAGTAATCGAAATAACGTAACAAATTCTACAAATAAGTAAACAAGAGACGAGAAAGGAGAATTTGCTCGTCCATGTATCTTTTATGATCGTTGTGATATACGGCAGAGGGATTGAATTATACGTTTTTTAGGGAAAGAGCGAGACAGATCTCTCAACGAATAAACAAGAAAGAGTACGAAAAAAAGGGGTGTTAACGCAAAGTGGAAAAAGGGAAAAAAGAGAAAGGAGAGGAACGCAGAACGAAGAGAAACGCGAGTGCGCCTGTGCGACTGCATGCGTCGCTGCGAGGACGCCATAGTACCGCAACCCGCCGTCCGCCGTCGTCCCGGCGCCACAGTCTTTCTCTCCGTATGTACGGAGCCGGCTGAAGCTGATCGTTCAGCACGTACCTTCCTCCCTTTCATTTTTAACGTGTACGTCTACTCTATTTCTACACACTTCTTTTACGATGGTGAGTGAAATAGCTGACATTTGAAAAGCTGCAAATCGTACTGCCGCTTAAAAATTCCGATTCAATTTGTCAGACTTACTACACGCGTACATCGTCGACAACCAAACGCGAATTCGAATAATTCCTTATCGACACACCTCGTTTACTCTGCAACTCGAAAGTTTTTTCTCTTTCTTCTAACACCGACTACAAAGTTCCCTCTTTTTGGTCGTTTTAATTTATATCGACACATCGTTTCGTTACTTGTCTCGCACTCTTATCGGTGATTGCACGTATATATCTTTTTTTCTTAATAAAAGCCAATCTTATACGATTTGAACGAAACTTTCTCATTGCTATTCAAGGGAAATCAATAAATCGCTCGATCGACTTGCCTTTATTCCTTTCGACATTCTATGTGACGGTACGTGTCAGTGCGGTCCGAAGAACGGAAATTGAAGTGGGAAACAACTTGGAGGAATCTACTCCGTAGAGAAGCTTTTCTAACTCACCGCGAGATCGCAGCACCTCTCTTGGAATTGTCATTTTACATCGATATGGTCACTTTTTCGTGAAACTGCTATTATTCTTTTTATCCATCGAATGAAGCATTGAAGTTGTAAAAAATAAAAATAAAATAAAACCACATCTCTTTGCTTCCCTAATTCTATGTAAATGATACACTTTTATCAAAGGGGGTAACATCGTCGTCTTCGTCTTCATCATCGTTTTCGCCTTTGCCGACGTGGTTATCGTCGTCGTCGTTGTCGTTGTCGTTGTCGTCGTCCTCGTCGTCGTCGTCGTCGTCGTCGTCGTCGTCGTCGTCGTCGTCGTCTTTGTCGTCTTTGTCGTCTTTGTCGTCTTTGTCGTCTTTGTCGTCATTGCCATCGTCATCATCGTTATCATCATCGTCATCGTCGTCGTCATCGTCATCGTTATTTTTATTGTCGTTATTACCGCTATTATCATGCTTCTGCTCGTCATTGCCATTATAATCGTCGCCGTTTCTAACTCTCGTCACTCTCATCTTTCTAATTTTTTTTATCGTTTAGCAATGTATCTTGAAATTGTACATAAAAAACTTCACAGGTACTTCCAGACACGAATCTGACAAATCTTCTTCGTGAGCAGCAACATCAGCAGCAACGGCAGCAAGAACAGCAACGGTGTCAGCAGAAATGTTATTACGAAGGTAATAGACAATTTCCATTAGAACGGGAGAACCGACAATGCAAATCCACGGAGAATGAGAATTCAGAAGAGATATCGATAACGAACGTTACGGATGGAGAGAGCTTATGTTATAGTTTAGCTCTGATACGAGGTCGTACGTCGATGGCGTATAGCTTTATCACCGTACGAAATGAAAATAATCAATGTTCCGAGTGGCCAATCGTATCTGGTGAATTTCGTGTGATAGTAGAATTGACACGAGGTCCGAACAAGTTGGAATTAGAAGTGGCGGGCCAAAAAAAGGGACTAGTTCTAATTCACGAGCCGAGAACGACGAGACTACGTGTAACTCCTGTCTATGTGGTTTGCTTTGGACACGATGGATATTTCCAAGGTCCACAAGGAGAAGACCAGTCGCCGGAAAGTGCGACGATAAGGATAGGTCTCGGTGCCCGACTTTTACAAACTCTCACCGCCGAGAAGTTAAGGGAGGCGGGTTACGGAAGGAAAACGTTTCAACTGGAACGAGACTTGGGTGGTATGGAATGTTTGATAATGCACAGCATGCTTGACGTCAATCAGGCACGTGCAATGAATCAGCGGGAACTTTGGAAATTCATCGCGCGAGAATTAATGACCGGTCCCTTGGCATCGGAAGATCGCAAATATCTTGCGTTTCTTTCCTGTACCAGATATCGAGGCGCGCCAAATCCACGCACTCGCGAAGATATTCTCGCGAGGACGCAAGGACACGCCGCGCTCGGTGGAGGTGGATTAGCGTTATTCGGTTCGGCATGTCTTCATACATGGCCTACCTGCATGGCGCAAATATTGCCTAGATTCCTCGACACTACGGTCATCGATACTGAACAATTGATGGATGACAGTAATTACCGCGGTACGCACGGTGGCTGCTTCGCCACGACTCTTGGCTCGGTTCTCCACGAATTAGGACACACCTTTGATCTCGGGCATACCCGTGAAGGCATAATGGGCCGCGGATTCGATTACGTCGATCGTGTCTTTGTCGGAGCGGCTGGGATCGATTTCAATCGCAACCCCGTTTTACGAAGAGATCCTCAACACACAACGATCGCACTGAGTAGACCGCTCAGCGTGACAGTCACGATACAAGAACCATACGCTATGTTAGGGAGTCCTCGAAGAAATCGCTTACTTTCCGAATCGTCCCGCCCTTCGTCTTCTCAAAACCCTTCCCGATTACCCGGCAGGCTATCCGCACCCGCTAGTCCTGAATTAAACAGATCCTTTTCCAAGAGTCTGATGCAACCTGCATCGGAACAAACCCCTTCCAATTTGCAAACTGATCGTACATTTTGGTCACCATCCTGCGCAGCGTTTCTTGCTTATCATCGATGGTTCAACAACGAAATGGACAACGTTTTCAATCGACCTTTCCACGACATCGAGTACGATGGGAAAAGGTATAATAAAATGTTTCTCTTCCAATTTTGATTCACTGGCGCATATACGCCCAATACACGTACACAAAACTTGCACATACACTCACTTACTCAGCCTCTTCCGTTGTTGCTATTATAGTTTTAAAACGGTTATTATTTATATATGTATGTATATACGTTTCTTTTTTTTATCATAGAAACGTCGTAAGATCACGCTTCGGAGTACGAGTAATAGAGCTCAGAAAAACATCTGGTGGAATGGTAGTTGGTTCTAAACAGTTTCCCGGCTCTCGACCACCTCTGGAGGCGTTAGTTCCACCAGCTCCTCCTCACTGTCTTACCGCACTGACTCTCGTCGCTGAAGATTCGACTGGCAATGTTCTCAAATATCCACTTCCAACGGCGTTTTAAAGATTCCAAGGTTATTGTCATTTTGCCACGATTTTATATCTTGAAAGCGGGAATATAGCCAATGTCGAACGATAAAAATCGACGCCGATGAATCAACGTCCTATGTTTTTGTAATCTTCGCATAGCGAGTAAGCACGATTAATATTAATAATAATGCTTCGTCGCTAATGCTAATTCGAACGAAGATAACTTCAAGCTCAATATGTATTTGCTTACTAATTAATTATTGATATTTCCTACGAGCTTGTTTCTCTAATGCGCTATATTTGAAGAGAAATTTTTCCCAGTTTTATCGGTTTTTGTGAAAACTGTAACAGTAAAGCTTTCCGTATTGGACTTGAAAAACCTTATTGCCCTGTGTACGCTATTTCTAACAAAATAAAATCATAGAGAGACACAAAGAGAAAGGTAGATAGATAGATAGATAGATAGATAGATAGATAGAGAGAGAGAGAGAGAGAGAGAGCATTTGTGCGTGCATGTGTTTAAACATGGGAGGAGAAAATGAGAATTTCATACATCATACAATGTTATTAACTACATACTTCATTTCATTAAATTCTAACATATTTTGTAAATATCATTCAAAATACTATAGAGTTTTGTAGCAACTATTGATACATTGTATTTGATAAAAAAATACAAATATTGTGCATTGACGTTTCTATGTACGAATGTGTGAACGAATGTATACAATAACACTACGGAAGGAACGAATGCTATAAAACCAGAATCTCTATTTCTTATTACCGAAAATACGATAAAATTGTGAAATTGCCACGTATAGGTATGTATAGTTTAATAACTACGAATTTAGTTTGATATATTTTCAATCAAGAAATAACATTAATATCCGACGTATTCTACAAACATCGGGTTACTTACATGATAGTAACTAGGATGCCTTATGGACGATAATAATTTGTAGATATAGCTAATATGAAATTGCGTAACGACTAATAAACTTGTGAAAATAATTTTGAAAAAAATAATTCAAAAGTGTCCGTAGAACCAATCCAGTTAACGATGTAATAAAATATATATTACACGATCATGCCACGTAATCGTTCGATTAGATTTTATGAGAATGTTTATCGGTTTTTTCAGTTTGTTATAAAATTATTTCAATATAAAAATATAAACAACAAGACAAAAAATCACGTGTACACACATTTTTGTTACCGATTATATATTGAAAATTCTGTTACAAATCACTCTAAGATAAAATTGTTATTGCAGCTTATATATTGCAGCTAACAGCTATAACCCTAAGTATTTACTTATCATAAACAGATCGATAATATATTAAAAAAGACTGCAAGGGTTGAAAGAACATTATTAATATTTCTTAAAAACTTTTAAAAATAAACACTTTCGTTATACGTATATCGTTTCTGGTTGTTATAACTGAAATTACGTTATCCTAATACAGAATTATGTTGTCACCTTCGTCGAGTGCAAACGATGACGAGGATGTCTTTACTTATCAAATAGAAGTTTTATTTCCAAATATCACAGAAGATAAAATAAAAACCGTAGAATTCTTGGATGCAGCTCGAGGTCTTGTGCGAATTATTGGTATGCACTTGGTATCCAGTAAATATCACATAACCTACACAAAAACGAAATCTATAAAGACGAACACGAATGTTTCAGAAAAACTTGGCAAAGTGTTTGCTCCGGTTAAATATGATATCCAGGGTAACATTGATGTAAGTACATACCTTAAAATGCGATCATTCACAAGGATAATCATATACATACCTAAAAATAATTCTAGAAACTCACGTCCCGGCATGTAAAGGATAAAGAAAAAAACGCGATTCTACAAGATATGATTCTAATTGAAAAAAATACTGAAACTAAATTAATCGCTACGGATGCTCTAACGTGGTTAACCAGGTGCGTGTAGCGTTTCTTATGCATTTCTATTCTTTCCACTTTCTTACTTGGTTTCTGATGAATTCGATTCGTGTGTATTGACGCTTGTCCATCACTTATTCTGTTCATTAGTTAAATCAAAACTTCGATCTATAAATTACAGAGCCTTGCATATGATTCTGTTATTTTTCGAACAAATTGTCGAGGACTCTAAAACGGCGACACCAACAGAGGATTTAGTAGCATTTTTAAAAAAGGCTTATAAAGAAGCTCTACAACCATATCACGGTTGGATGGCGCAACAACTTTTTGACGTAAGTCAGTATTTACTAAAAACGTATTCGCATACATACGAAAAATTATTCTTTTTTTCTTGTATTATACGCAATACATATGTACATTCTTAATTATACTATTTCATTACATTTCCAATTAATTGATGTCAAAGCATAAAAACATTCATATAATACACGTGTTGAGTTTGACGAAATATGAGTTTATATTTTTCAAATAAATTAATACTTTCTACAATTTTTCTATTTATTTACATACTATTATTTACTATAATTTTCGACTTTTTGTTAACAGCTTCTTTCGCTCATGGTTCCTACACGTTCGCAACTTTTACAAACATTTACTAATGAACAAACTACCGAGATTAGCATCATTATAAAGAGCATGGAAATTTATTTAATGCGTTTACGAAAAAACGTATTAGCGATACAGTTATTTTATAAAACTAATAATCTCTGAGATAAGACATTTTATTAGTCTGAGAATTGTGTTCATTAGGTATTGTGTTAATTGAGAACATTTGCTAAAGGAAAAATCTGCAATAGTATTTTAATATAATGTACTAGTATACTGTACAGTAATTACACTTAGCCAGTATTTGCTCAAAACTCTATATATAATTAAAAAATGAGACTAGCTACAAAGGTATTTTAGAACAGTTTAACATCCATCCTATGTACATGTATTGTATAAATGCATTAAATAAAACACTTTAGCACGATGATCTGCTAAATTCATTAAAGCTATCGTACCTGTAATAATTTCAATAAGAAGAAGGCAGACCATGAAAGAATTGATAAATGTTTCACTATAATGAGATGGTATTCCACGATCAAAAAGGAGAAATGCTTCTAGGGGAAGTTGTATTAATATCGAGATTAACCAGCAAGTAGTTAATTCTGGAATCTAATATTAACTTTCTTGCATGACAAAAATCTACAAATCAACTAAAAAAAGTCTATTACAAATAAAGTATGATTACCTTTCCGGTAAGATTTCCAAGGTATCCCAAATATAACTTTAAGCTTTCAAAAATTGAAAGTATCAGAAATATTGCTATAGTTAGCAATTTATAAACATTTGTCAAATTATTGTACTGTGAAAAAATAATAAATAAAATTAATATATATAAGTACAAGTTAATATACATTAGATGTTGATCTTATAACTTCATCATACAGATGATATTTACTTTTGCATCCAAGTTTACAACAGTAATCAACAGCCAAACTGGGAAAAGCCATAGATTTACATACAGGGCTATTTGAAATGGTAAATTAGACCTTGTTTTATTATCTGTAAAATATATTCTATTTCAAATGAAATGTTATTCTTTTCTAATTAAAGGAATGCATTTACACAAGTTGTAACTCACAATCATGATATGTTAACTTGGAAGATGTTTCATTAATAACATTTGTTGTAGTAAATTGTGACATTTTCAAAACAAATACTGCGACATGATCATAACATTATTAAAATCAATTGTAACAATAACAATTTCCATCCAATATTTTAAGTAAATATTTATAATTGTTACACTTTTATCTTCAAACAGCTCTAAACGTCTATACAATCTAAGATTTACATCCATTCAGCATTCGTATATTTATATCTTACACAATCTCATTTTACATGTCCCTTAACACAACGTACATATACATACAATCTCGATCTGGAATCTTCCGTATAGTACATTTTTTACTCTATCTCTTTCTTTACGCTTTCTTTATACCTTCCATCCTTTTTGCAAAATTGTTTAATAAAGAAAAGTACAAAAATATACAAGTTTTAAATACAACGAAAAATCAACTACATAATTAATTACAGGAATGTAATCATATCTATTAAAAACGAATAACAATAACCTATTTAGAAAAATCTGCATCAGTCTGAACGTTTCCAGGCTTACTGCAATTGATTTGATTTACGTAGTAGCGTGACATGTGTTTTGTAGTTCTGAGGTTGAAACGGATTGCGAATAAAGTGACAAACAGAAGACGTTTATAAAATTTGTGTAGTTGTGCGTACAAGCGCATGCGATATTCAACGTATTAAAGAAAATTAACTTTGATTTCTTGTAAAACGTAGGAATTATTTCACGAATTTGATCAATTATCCGAAGAATAATATTCATCATTTAGGATAAAGGTTATCTGATCCCGTTTTCATCCTTATAAAGTGGTGAAAATTTTGAGATGGCCGGTGCAATGCTGTTCGAACGTGCACAAGCAGTTTCAATGACTAATCGTAGCGAGGGTATTTCACTTTTAAGTGAAATCGTCTCCGACCCAAGTATCGGTGTGACGGAGGATGACGAAGATAATATCCGAGTGAAGGAGCAAGGTATTTTACACCTTGGTGAACTTTACAAAAAAGAAGGGAAGGCAAAAGAGTTGGCAGAGTTGATTAAAGCTACCAGACCGTTTCTTAGTTTGATTAGCAAAGCAAAAGCTGCCAAACTCGTACGGTCCTTAGTAGACTTTTTCTTGGATCTGGAAGCTGGTATCGGCATTGAGGTATCTTCACAAATAATTTTGATTGTATTTTCATAGACAGTTTAGTACAATGCTTCTTTTTTCAACAGGTTCAACTATGCAAAGAATGTATAGAATGGGCAAAAGAAGAACGTAGGACATTTTTAAGGCAGTCATTAGAAGCACGTTTAATAGCATTATATTTCGATACTGGTATGTACAGTGAAGCATTACAGTTGGGATCGGCTTTACTTAAAGAACTTAAGAAACTGGATGATAAACAACTTTTGGTGGAGGTACAATTATTGGAAAGCAAAACCTATCATGCACTGAGTAATTTAGCAAAAGCAAGGGCAGCTCTTACCAGTGCTAGAACCACTGCTAATGCAATTTATTGTCCACCTAAAATGCAAGCTGCTTTAGATTTACAATCAGGAATATTACATGCTGCGGATGAAAGAGATTTTAAAACTGCTTATTCATATTTTTATGAAGCATTTGAGGGGTAGGTTGTTTCCTTAAATAAATATATTGTACTTCAGAATAATTATTATGTTTATGTTTGTATATTTTAATTACTTTACTACTGTTCTTCAGATATGATAGCGTAGAAAGCCCAAAGGCCTTAACAGCTTTAAAATATATGTTACTTTCAAAAATTATGTTACGTACACCTGAAGATGTTCAATCAATTATGTCAGGAAAATTAGCTGTTAAATATGCAGGAAGGGATTTAGACGCAATGCGGGCAGTTGCCGAAGCGAGCCACCGACGTTCATTAGCAGATTTCCAGACAGCTGTGAAAAAATATCGCCAAGAACTTGAGGATGACGTAATTGTGCGTGCTCATCTCGGCTCTCTCTACGATGCGATGCTTGAACAAAACTTATGCCGTTTAGTTGAACCTTATTCCCGCGTACAGGTACGATTATTTACTTTAAATTGGTTGATTATTTAAATATAAATATTCATCGTTTGTAATTTCATTCTTTTATTTAGGTCAGTCATATCGCAACCTCTATATCACTACCACTTACTCAAGTGGAGAAGAAGCTTTCACAGATGATACTGGATAAAAAACTAAGGGGTGTCCTTGATCAGGGTGAAGGTGTTTTAATCGTTTTTGAAGATACTCCGCGCGATAAGACTTACGAGATTGCATTAGATACTATACACAGTATGGGGAAAGTCGTTGATACACTTTACCAAAAAGCAAAGAAACTCACTTAGCCGTATTTAATATATATTTCTACACAGTGTTTATACAAACATGTGTTATACAATCATGTATAGCAGATTTAATTTGCTGATTTCAAAAGATGGATATTGATGTACAAAATACGAAATACAATGGTAATACAATGAAACGATATATTTTACCGTTTTACTTATCTGATTCAAAATATTGTTCTAATCTGATTAAAAAATATGTTCAATATTCGCAAAACTGTATGCTGTTTATTTTTAAAAAATTACAGTTTTTTTTAAATATATCCATGACATTCAATTTAATGAAGTATTATCCTTTTATCTCTCTCCTACTTCTGGCACCTACTTATTTGACATTTTCATAGATTATTTATATGAGTATTGACTTAATTTCTGACAGTTAATTGGAATCAAAATATCATTTTGTATTATTAGTATTCTATTCACATCAATTATAATTTATCACATCATGTTTTCTTAAATTTTCATTTCTATCAAAGAAGCGAATTCAAATTGTATAGATTATAGTAAAAACAACTTCTACAGAATACGAAATAAAACATGTAAAAAGTAAAAGAATAAAGATTGACATATTGTGTATCATCGTGCACCTTTGCACATGCTATGATTATAATTCTCTCAATCAGCTCTATGGTGTCTCGATTTTGACGAAGAAAAAATAACTCTAGACGAATAAACAGAAATTTAAATTCTGAGAAGACTAATATAACTGCATTAATGTTACAGATTCTGATTTGATGGCGTAGTAAGAATACTCACCGCAACTTCCTGTTTGAAGTTGTACGTTACAACAAAGGGATAGTGTGGTTATATTTTATAAACTTTTTTTTTTCATGGAGTGTATAATGGCGGATACTACAGCACAGAAGGTAAAATATTTTATATTATAATTGAAGCTGCAAAACAGAAAGATATGAAATTAAGTAGTCTGTATTACACGTTTAATATATTGCAAGTAAGATTGTTTAGGTTAATGGTAGCGTTTAACTCACCGGCATCGCTATGTTCCAAATAATATTTGCTGTTTCATCATCAATATTTTCAAGAATCTTAACATAATTCTCCTATCACTTATACACGTCAATTCTTTAATCTATTTACAATTCTAGTAATTGGCCTTGGTCAGTCATCTTATCTCAATACTTATGCAAAACTATACCTGTATTGTTATATCGACAGTACAATTCTTTTCTCGGTTTTCTTATACAATTTTTTGTCCATTAATTCATCGTTTTGGTTAGTAATATTTAATGTTTGTTTTGATTGTAATTTTACGGGTAGTTTATAAACATTTATTCGACAACTCATTACTATAAAATAAATGTATTACTTATAACTGCTATTACGTGTAATCTCATTTTGCTCATATTTAAGACATGTATGTGTTTGTAAATGTAATTAAAGCAAAGTATCAATTTTTAATTGAATATAACCATCCTATTTAATGCATTTACCTCTCAAATTTATTTTACAGGTTCAGGAATACAAAGATTCTTTAAAAACAAAGGTAATTAATTGAATATTATTATCCTATAATTTGTATACTCAGTTTGTTCCGAAGTACATCATAATATCACATGCATAAACTTTATTTAGGCTGAACAACTATTGCTGAAAGGATTTCCAGAGAAGATTGTTAAATTGAATGAATTATTAGAAACCCCTGGTTTCCGCAACAGGAAATTGTCAAATGTTCATCAAGACTTAAATGTGCCCATTCCAGATCCTATTATTCTTAATCATTCCGAAAATGAGTCTACTGCAAAGAAACGAAAGCTAGACAATAGCATAGATGATACCAGTGGAACCAAAGTGATGGTGTTACCAAATGGACCTGTACCTTGTAACAAGCCCCTATGTGATCTTATTCATATAGTTAAGCCTTATATTCGACAACTATTAGAAGATTCTAATTTGGTATATATTCTATAAAGTATATGAGTAGTATATATAGATTATATGAACTTTAATATCCTTATCAGTTATTTTAATTTTTGAATTTCCAGTTGAAAATGTGGATTTCATTTTTGATTCCAAAAATCGAAGATGGTAATAACTTTGGTGTGTCCATCCAAGAAGATACACTTGCAGAAATACAATCAGTGGAAAGTGAGGCTGCTGCATTTTTCGATCAGATATCTAGGTAATGTGAATAGTAATGATATTAAAAGATTTCTTCTCATAAGGGACACATTATACTCATACAATGATATTTTTTTTAGGTATTTTATCTCTAGAGGAAAGATTGTTAGTAAAGTTGCAAAGTATCCACACATTAGCGACTATAGAAGAGCAGTTCAAGAATTAGATGAAAAAGAATATGTAAGCCTGTGGCTAGTTATGTGCGAAGTCCGTAATCGTTATTGTTCTCTGCACGATTTGGTAATCAAGAATTTGGAGAAGATCAAAAAGCCACGTTCTTCCAACGCGCAATCTTTGTATTAAACATTAGCCTCATATGCTATTTCTATCGGATGGTGTACAGGATTGTATGGGGAAAAAGAAGCAAAACGGAAAAGGAAAAAAGCTACGTGATAGAGAGAGTGTCATTCTCGACTTTTCGATAGAAAATTTGAATTTTCCTTTTTTTTTTTTTTTTTTTTTTTTTAGATTAAATCGCCTTGACGTTGACTCATTGACATTCACTTGAGCCATATCCAAAACAATAAATAAATACATATAAAAGAAGATATATTTAGCATCATTCACGGAAATAAGTTCAACTACAGTTGATTACAAAATTAATTTTGAATTTTACAAAAATTACTACAAAATTAATCTACTTATTAATTATTTAATATTTCATTTATTATTAAATACATAATTATTACAAAATCTGTCAGAAGTTTAATTTTTCTATTTTCTTTGCTCTCATAACGTGGATTTTTCTTATTATCATATCTTTTTAATTTTTACAAATTCTGCTATCTAATTGCACGGTGTGATGTACTTATCGAAAACAGATCCGAGAGTATTGGAACGTTTATCTTTTCACCTATTTGAATTTAGAATATAGTTAAGCATGTAATTTGTAATTTACAGCTGTAATATCGTTAGAACATAAATCGAGATATGACATATGTTTTTGGTATATCATATTAACTTCAAAACACCTCTTTCTTTCTCAACCGCGATATTATGCGATACGAAAACATGACACAAATATTGTAATGTTAAGAGTTTTAATCATAAATTATATCGCTTGAAATTATTTTCTTCTTTTTTTTACCACAGTATCAAATGGCATAAGCATATTATTATTTCTTTACAACTACAGATCGTTATTCATGCTATACTGCATTTAGAGTAAATTTCAATGTATGCGGTTGACATAAATGTTGAAATCTTATTATTGTACAGAAACACAGTTGGATGTCAGTCTGTTTTCGTCATCGTTATCATTGCTCCTTTTAATGTGAAATGTATTGTTCTTCCTTTTACAAACGCTTCATTTGTTCATATCATTATTCTTTTCTTTGTCACGTATATTATTACTATATCAATGACTATAGTACTTTATCATTTCTAAAAAATTTTGTGCAATGTAGATAGATTATACGCAAAAAAGAAAGAGAAGAACGTAAAAGTTTACACATTTCTTGGTATATTTTGTAAAATATAATAAAAATGTAATATGATTCAAATACATCCAATATGTAACATTTGCCCAGTTTAATATTAATTCATATTCAAATATATAAAATTTATATATAAAATTTGTTGAAAAAATGTTAATCTATATATATATATATATATATAGATTATGCATTCTGTTCAATGGCAAGTTTCTAAGATCATATCTGTTCAAAAAGACCAGGATTAAGATAACAATGTTTATTGAATCCAATCAGTGTTATCGTTAATGTCTGACAGTCTCCTCCATTAGTCCTTTGTATTTTTAATCTCTCATCAACCTGTGAAGCATTAACTAGTTGTAACTAATGTATAGAATGGCATTAATATACTTTCATAAGATTTATTCACCATGTTTAATAAATCCTGAAGATGAGCTTTATGAGCATATTTCATAAATACTTCACACAAAATTTGTATGAACCAACTACCAGTTATTTTGTCTCGGAAGGCAACATATCCTGGGAGGGTAGCATATGAAAGTAACATATCTTCATAACATCTCAGTGTCTCCCTACCATTTCTTTTAACATTAGTAGTTTCATCAGAGGAATGTTGAAAGTTAGATGTATCTGTTGTATGTCTAGGTTCTTTTACTGATTTTTGTTTTTTCTTTCCTCTAAAAGATCATTGTATAATAATAAAATATTATCACTATATGTATCTATGATACTTTTATAGTGGATTTAGCACTTACCTACATAATTGAAAAATGAAAATCTTTGGTTTCCCTGCAAGATTGGGACAAGCTTCTGCAGTGAAATAACTCAAAATATCAGTACATAGAACAGGTTTTTGATTTTGCACTTTGTCTTGCATATGCTCTTCTACACCTTCTATTTCTGTGACTTCATACTGTGTATTAACATTACCATGACTACTTATTATAACAAAGCAAGAATCAACCTTGCGTAACTCTTTACGTTGAGAAAATTCTTTAATTCTCTCTAACATTTTCTTGGAAAGAAATAGCCTATGTGATATAAAGTTTTCATTTGTTTTTTAATATGTAAATGTATCCATATTTACCTGTGCTGTTAGATTGCAATAGGAAGAAACTTCAAAACCCATTTGTCTAAAAAGTTGTTTTAAGTTTGATTCATCATATATAGCCGAATTTCTATCTTCTTTATCTGGATGTTTGTAATCAATATTTGTTATTATTAAAACCAGTCCACGGGGTTTGCTACGCATTGGATATGTTTGAACATTTTCATATTCAGGCCCATCTAAGAATTTTGTAGCTTTCTGTACTAAAATTTGTAGTGGTTCCTCTAATACTTGTATATTACGAAAAAAGTCGCCTTGTGGTCTTTTTAAAAATGGAAATACAATTGATACAGTAAATGCAGAATAAGATATACATACAAAATAAATTAAAGCTAATTAGTAGGACTTTAAACTTTACCCTTCTGCAGTTGGAATAAAAGTAGTTTCCTCTACATTGCTTTCTTTCGTGCATTCATTATGATTACCATAACTTGGCGTGTTAGTAATAGGTAATGGAGTTCTTGTTCCTTCCAAAATATCTGCTAAATCTTCATGGTTACTTTGTCTTAGGCTTGCAAGAAAACGAGCAAATGCAAGTGGTCCTCGTGTTTTTATCGTCAAATATATTTCATGTACTGTTGTTTTATTTGTGATGTCTTTCTATATAAAATATTACAAAATTCACAAGTCACTCTATATAATTTATAGTCGTAAAATGTTCAGGAAATTTTAAAAAGTTTCTTACTATCCAGCGCGAAATATTCACGTCATCTCTATTAAAAACTTTATTTTCAAACAGTTTTGGCCATAATTTGATTATATTTATTCTAGGTACAATATCTTCGTAACACGAGTCTAATATTTCTCGATGCTTTCGATCCATGTTAAGTAATAATCCATATCCTTTAGTAAAATTGCTCAATTAATTGTTACAAATTTATCGTTCGTACCGAAACGATGTTTTGTCTTATTTCACCATCTTAATATGATATCTTAATACGATGAAGTTCACAAAGTGACTCAGCCTGACTCGAAAATTTCGATAGGTATCGTCTGTATTGGTAAAATCTTGTCACGAATGATATTGCCACTTATGTTTAATTATTTAACTTATAATTTTATTTTGACAGATTAATTTTTCACGATTTGTTGTTCTATAAACAAGTTTTATTCAAAAAAGGAATTTAGAGAGAAAAATCGAAATGAGTGTCGGCAGATATCGATAAACGAAGAATAATATTCGATCAACACATCTCGAATTTAGAGATCGATAGATCGAGCAATTTACTTAAATTAATCGATTAATCGAATATGAATAATTTCAATATCGATATGGCAACCGCTAGAAGAAATTAAATACAACAAACAAGTAAGTAACATGTAATATTTTTTCGTATCCCACTTTTGATTGTCGGAGGAATTTGAGGATTGATGTTCGTTGATATTGATCGCGTTAATTTTCGTGTCACATGCGACTTTACCGATACAGTACAGAATAAGATTATTTAATTAAAAATACAATCGATTGTAGATTCCATTGGAAAACATAATATCACAAATAAAAGGGTATTATTAAAAGAATCTGATTATGATCACGCATTATGGAAATGCTGTTATTCTATGTATACAGAAAGGATCAGCCTAGAAAAGAAGACTCAAGAAAATATAGAGAGAGTAAGAAATAATGTCAGAAAATTAACTGGAACCCTCAAGGAAAGAGTGCTTAGAAGTCTGATGGCCTTCTTTCAAGAGACCAATTTACAATTAGAAAACTATGTGCAGCTGATAGTCAAAGGTAGGACGACAAGGAAGAACGAGCAATAGGAAGGAATTTAAAAAAGTGAGAATGCCGTTAATTTAGCTGTTTACGAGAAAGAGAGGGGCCGAAATCGGAACAGTTTTTAAAAACCATTATTTTTGGCACTTTCTCCTACATTCGAAATCGTTCTTGACGGTACTCTCACTCTTCTACTTTCACTATAATTTTTCATATGATTTCTGGCAAAGCTAGTTTCTAGCAACTAATAAAAAAATGGTTTGACATTAAAAGGTAATTTCACCTTTGGCACTAAAAATGTTGTACATAAAAACTAATTGAATATGACTTTGGGAAATTTAGATTTTTACGGGTTTAGTACAGGTTTACCACAATGATCGACGGTGGTGAGTACACAGATGTCTTTGACTAAGCTTCAGACACTTTCAATATGATGTACAATAACAAGAAGTTAAATAAATTAAACAATTGCTATTTATAGTCAAGAATGCCATTTTGATATACTTCTATGTATATAGGATGTCACAGTTCGAAGAGTGGAATTTCTGCATGTGGACCTAATTCGATAACCAGGGTCTGTATAAATACAGAATACGAGTTGAAAGTAAGCGAAGGAATCGTCCGGTGCATCCGAATGAGGAAGATAACGATTTGGAAAGGAAAGAAAGAAAGGTGGAGGGGTAGTGAGAAAAGCCGTATGAAAGGAACTATCAGGAGAGAGAGAGAGTGGTCTCTGGATGCTGTATTTCCGTTCCTCATCAGTAGTCAACCTTATGCCGAGGATCTCCTCCTTTCTTCGCAGTGTCATCGGGTAATCGGCGAAGGAAAGACGTCAAAGTGATTCCGATCGTGATGGAAATGTAATTGAAATCAAACACCTGTTCCTCTTATCGTTCTAAGGATCGGTACTTTTCATTCATTTCGGTCATCGTCAGTCGTGGGTTGGCGTGTGCGTATGCCAGTGTGCGTGCGTGGGTATGTGTGCGCTAGCATAAAGCACCAATCGATCGAGTAATAATCTACGATTAAATAATTAATAACCGGAGGCAAATGTATTGTTGGATATCATAAACGCAATGGTCCGCGTGGAATTTTTGAAGGAACTCGTGATCCAGACAATGTTCACCGGTTTCAGCACGCGGTGTGAAAAGAAACGGTCTGACGAATGCTCATGTTTATCGTTAAGCAGCCCCTTTTGAACGTCACGTGGCAAGAGGAAGGGAAGAGAACGCGTGGCAGGCGTGCAAAGATGGGAATTGTCCTACCAAGAGTATTTCGACGAGCCGATTCATACGTGCGATTCAAATCGGCATTGTCAAAGTCGAAAGTTACTGAGTCTAACTTTCACTAATAACCAAACGGTGTAATGCTACGGTTTCACGCGTGTACCGCACGTTCACGGGACGTCGTAGGGTACTGAGAACGTGTTACGAAGCAACAACCACACGAAGAGACGACGTGCCACTTGTTTCGGTGGCCTGGTTTCACGACCCACTTTTCTACCGGACCACACTACGTGTGAATGCCTTCGCTACGCTTCGCGTACTCTTACGGTACACGAACGGTATCCAGGAAAAAGACACACAAAGTTCAGAAATGAAATTAAACATTTGCAGAACTTTTCAGGCGTTCCTATCGAGACAAATTTTCTCATTAATGTGTACTTTGTGAAGAAAGATAGAGATCCTCATTTAGGGGTAGGATCATATTTCATCGTAAGATTACGACTATATATTTAGACGAGTCGTAAGTTTGTTCGAGTTGCAATTATCGTCGATAAACGATAAAAATAGAAATGTGATCGATCAACGGTATTCTTCAGAATTTAGTATCTTTCTGACCTGATTCGAGAGGATTATATTTAAACATAAATAGATAGATAGATAGATAGAGAGAGAGAGAGAGAGAGAGAGAGAGAGAGGTTCTAGCAAGGATGCTAGATTATCGATTGAACTTTTTTATTGCGATTCTGTTCGAATAAATCACAGGAGCTATGCAAGTATCGATCGGTAATATCGGCGAGTTAACGTTTGAAAAAGATCGGGGAATAAAACTGTTTCGAAGGAAAAGACACTGCACGGAAACTGCGAATTTTCGATTCGCAAAGCGTAAAGTATTAGGGTGTTCCTTCGCATTGGTGAACGACTAGAGGAGCTACAACGAGTCGGCAACGAGTCAAATCTTTGTCGATCGATCTTGTTTTAGATCGCTGGTAGAAAAGAGAAATGAATTGGCTTGCAAGTTTACTTTTCACTCGGCTTCTTGTTGGATTCTATTGTCAAGCCGATATCAGGAAAAATGACCGGTATTTAGAGAATTTCGGTGAGTCTGAGTTAATAAAAGCAAGCGAATAGCATATTTACATACAGTCTATTCGTATCGTTGCCCTTAATTTTCACGAAGATATAAATTCACATGGATGAAAACATTTTGGCAGAACGTCGGTTATGTTTCTTCTTACATAACGTTTGTGCTAATATAATATAATATATAATATATAATATAAATTACGCATTTCGATTCTAGATCTAGATACAAAGAAGGAAACTGCGATGGAAAATGTAATCGATACAGAAGGACAGACACGATTTTTCGACGAACTCGGACGTAAGTTTTATGTGAATCTACACCGCGACCCAAAAATTAAACGATTCGAATCGTTAATAGATGTAATAGACTTAAATGTTTCATCTCGGAATTACAGTTAGGCAGTCTAATAACCAACATTAACTCTTAGAAGATATCACAAATGAAATTTCACTCGATGCGAATTTTCTTTCGATATTATCGGCCTGTGATAATATCGTCGCAATGCTATATAGTTAATTATTTATCGGAAACAATAATTCTTCTGCTCCCCGTCTATATTGCGTAATAATAAATCATTTGTGAATCAGCTTCTTTAATTCTACTGATGTTTCGCAGTGAACTTTCACCCATGACAGCTTATAAGGGTTAAAGTTTATTAAATAGTCTTGGTAATTAGCCTTAAGGTTTATTAAACGTAAAACGTTTTTAGAAGTGATCGAATTGTTTGGTGAGCTACTGTCGCTACTGTTGCTACTGTGCATATATAACATGCAAATATGTACATTATACGTGGGAAAAGAAAGGAAGAAAGGCAAAGAACAACGGAAAGAAAGGACGCGAGGACAACAAGGTAGGGGGAAGAAAGCAAAAGAGAGTGAAGAAGAGGACGAGTGGGGAACCAATGTCAGGGAAGACACGCTATCGTAGCAATGAGAAAGCTGACGTTGGTGAAAGCCGGGAACGCTTCTTTAGATGCCGGTAGAGTCTCGTTAGTCGGTGGAACGCATCAATTCGTAATAGGCTAAGCAAGAATTAATTTTTTTAAGTGTCGCAACGGAAACGATATTTATGGCATGAGAGTAAACGGTGATCAAAATTACACGTACAATAGGTGAACGTTGTTGATTAATCGACGCTTGTCTTTTATCGAGTCATTTAAAAAAAAAGGACAGATCCGAAAGGTGGTTACCGTGCACAGAAAATTACTGAAATTTATCAGGTGACATACACAAAGTTCGATTAAATCGATGGAACGAAGGTAAAATGTCGAAGGCACGACGGTGTCGGATATCTTCCATGGATCATTGGCAACCTGCGCGCTCTTCAACGGTAACAAAGCAATTCGATTCTCGATGAAGTCGAGAGTTTTATCGGTAACAAGTAAATTACGCGTAACTATGGTACGAATTGTGACGACTCGTTAATACGAGTTCTAATTTATTTACGAAATAAATTAGAAAGATATCAGACCATGAGTGTCACTGCGACTGTACACGTGTTCCTAATAGTAACCGCTACTGCACTCAAGTACAGTAACTACGATGCAGTGACTTACGATCGTCCTTTGGCCTCTTCCACTACACCGTCTTTGTCACATTTACACAATTGGTTTTCGAAATTGCAGAAATCCAAGAAAAATGAAAGAGCAGAGAAATTTACGTTGCTATCCAACGGACAGTTCGTAGAACAAGACCCTCTCAATTTATGGATTAAGAAGCAACTGTCGGATAAAAGAAGCCCGAGGGAAACAAATAAACTGGACAATAGTTTGACGGTAGTTGGGGGTCAGAAATTTGATAACCCTGTACGTGAAATTGGCGTGAAAACATGTTTCGATCCGAGAAGAGAAAACTCGTGGAACGATGGAGATTACGATCATTTTGACAAGCCTCGAAACGCTATTGTTCGCAGAGTGTTCGTTAGAAATAAAGGTCTATCGGAAGGTAGGTTGGATTATTCCAATAGAAAAGACTCGTCGGAGGCTGACACGGTCGGAAATGGCGATTGGAGAAGACAAATAGCAGGGAGACACGATATACGTACAGTTGATGATAGTGACAACGATAGTGAAAGTTATATTTCGACGTTGGATAACGTTAACGTTCAACAACGACAGCTAACGAATGAACGTATCATCGATAACGGATATTCGAACGATACCAGTGAAGAAAATGATTTTACAGGTTTTCTTGATCGATTGAAGAAAAAGATGAACGGCGAGGAATTGGAACAGTTAACGTCGACAAGTTACAGGCAAGGAAGAAGACGTAAATTAACCAGTCAACAGCAAGGCACCCTCCTTGTCGAGGCTCTGAGGAAAAAACGAAATTACACGGGAGATCATCGAGGTCATAATAACGATCTGCAGAATGGCTTAATGGACATGTTGGGTAGAAGTACGTTTCGTACAATAAAAATCGAGATTGAGCAATATAATCGTGATTGACTTGTTAAAATATAAAGTCTTCAGTTTGAGAAAAGATATATTATAAAGATCGAATATCCTTCTTTGTAGAGTAAATCGAAACAAAAAACGAACAAACAAGCAATGCGGTGTACAACAGACAAAATATGTATAACGACGGACTATGGACAATTTACGATCGGTAATGATCGAATAAACGCTCAAAGACGTTCATTTGATACAATACTGGTACAATAATTCGAAATATAATAATCGAGCCGCTAGTCGTCCGACTTTCCTGCTCGATCTCGTCACTATGAGTTGAATTCACGATTTCACTTATGAAATCGTTATTCGAAACGAAAGCAGCCATGTGTTTATCTCAAGAAACAGACCGAAAGAAAAGCAACGCGATGCCGTATGCCACTCGAACAACAATGCTAGATACAAGACATGACAAGACACTACCCATAAAAAAATATAACAATCTCTAAAAGATCGAATGCGAGTGATTAGCATAAAACCATTAAATGATTACCTTGTAAACTGTTCTATTGCTTGAACATTTTTTTCGGATTAGCTTCAAATTTGCCCAATATAATCATGATAATCGTGTCTGATCAGAATCCTCGTGAAATTTCTAAATATTTCGTATAATATACGCATGATATATCCGTAAAAGGTGTTCGAATACTTTTGCGAGTCACTGTAACGTTAAGGGGATGAAATTCGGAATATTTGTCCCTTATACGCTGTTTATTTTACGCGGTGCAGTTTTATTACCTTCAAGTGTGAAGAAATGGTGAATGATTGTCGATAACTGTTCTGTTTTAGTGATACCGCAAACGTGTACGTACAAAGGAACGACATTCGATTGTGGCCTTAGTATTAGTTGCGTTCTCGGAGGTGGTCGTCCGGTCGATCTCTGTTCCGGAGGATTGATATGGAGCTGTTGCGTCGACGACGATGACATCCCCGACAAAGTACCACGACCGACAATCGGGCTACTGCAAAATGCTAGTGAGTTGTCATAAAATCTCTACAATTTTTATCGAGTCCTTTTCTCCTTGATAACCAATTTCGAAATATTTCGTTGTTAAAAGTTACTTACTCGTTAAGCCTCGATTGTATTACGTGCGATGCAAATTGTAAAAGATCTTTGCGGTAAAGTTAATTCTTTATGTCGTTTAATGTCGAGGAAAAAGGAAACAATGCAACATAACGATACTGACAATGGTGGGGACCATTAACTCTGATTCTGTTTCTGATACGTATGAAAACACGGTTTGCTCAGCGATATGTTGAATGGACCCGGTGATAAGTACAATTAAATGGAAATTGCGATTAATAAGGTAGAAAAGGTAAAATGAAGGTTGTTTAAACATAGCACTTTCGTTAAACTTGGGAAATCAACATCCCTATGTGGACGATGATGTGCAAATCTACGACAACGCGGCAAGGCCGAGCAAACCGACGTATAGCGGTCAGAACGAGCACGGGACGAGCTACCTGTACGCAGACATCGCAAACAAACCAACAACCATTTATGAGTCTTCACAGACATGGAATTACGATCGGCCTGTGCATACAAATCGTCCATCGGTTTATCATCCGCTGCAGCTTGATTATCCTCAGGATGAATATGACGTCGCTTATCCCGATGTTTCGGGAATTCACACACCAAACGAGGACGTCTCAAACTCCGTGGATTATTCCAAATATCGTGGTAATCCGCATGAAGTCGCACCAATCAAAAGTTTTGCACCAATATCGTACTCTCCTACTTCTGATCGTCACGTAAAGAAGTCGGTCAAATATTTTATATTACTTATTTCTTTTTTTTTTTAAATTGGAATTATTTACAAAGTTATTAGCGATGTTATGGAGAATATAGGTGTCATCATGTGTGAACTATTAATATTATGGCAATTTATCGGGTAATTTTGCTTTCCTTGATAGAAATTAACTGATCGTGTTTTATTGCCTCACAAATTATCTTTCAGAAAGTTCGCGTTATTCTTCGAAATTTGTAAGTCGACGACTTAATTGATCGCAGAATATTTACAATGGAATATTAGTGGGTCAAAGAATAATTATAATGGAATATTAGTGGATCAAAGAATATTTATTGTATTTTTCTGACGATAATCATCGCCGCGAATAAACGAATACCAGAACAGAAGAAAGCACTTTTCCTCGCTTAATGTCTTTCTCTGTCACTTCTCGCTTTGCACGTTTTTATACATGTGGCTTTATCGCTATCATACACGACAACGATAAATAGATATCAACGATAAACTAGGTGAAGGATAGTAAGCAGATGAAAAACGAGAGAAAAATGGGAGAAATGTAGAAAAACGTGACCGCGTGCTATTCACAGAAAGAAATTTACAGACAAGAAGCATGAGATCTTGGATAAGTTCAATTTGAAAAAATGTGTTAATACGATCGTGACATCAAATATGTATTCGATATCGATATCGGATACCGCATTATTCGATTGCTTTAAACCAAAACAAAGCTTCTTCCTTGTATATGATACAGATTTTGTTTTGCATTATATTGCAGGTTGCGGTGAACTTTACACGAGAAGTAATAGAATCGTAGGTGGGCACAGTTCCAGTTTCGGTAGTCATCCATGGCAGGTAAATTTATCGTAAAATTTGAAAAAGTCGAGAGAGTCGATCGTTTAACGTATTTCCTTCGAAATTTAGGCTGCCATTATCAAATCTGGATTCTTAACAAAAAAGTTGTCATGCGGCGGTGCCTTATTGAACAACAGATGGGTCGTTACCGCGGCTCACTGTGTCGCAACGTTAGTATGCAGAAATACGTATCAAGAACATTTTACAATTCGTCACTACCAACTTGAATGGTAATTATCAATTTTTTCTTTTTCGTACAGAACACCGAATAGTAACCTGAAAGTTCGTCTTGGTGAATGGGACGTTAGAGACGCATCCGAACGATTGCTACACGAAGAATTCAACGTCGAAAGGAAAGAGGTAGGCGATGAGCTACGTTATTTAATTTTTGTATGCGAATTGCGCCGTGAAACAGACGTAGAGATTTTATTATCG
The DNA here is from genome assembly GCF_011952205.1 of Bombus bifarius. Taxonomy (NCBI): domain Eukaryota; kingdom Metazoa; phylum Arthropoda; class Insecta; order Hymenoptera; family Apidae; genus Bombus; species Bombus bifarius. The sequence goes on along the minus strand of NW_022885586.1, from coordinate 1,149,782 downwards.
GAAATTGTCTCGCAGGTTCATCCGCAATACTCGCCAACCGATTTCCGAAACGACGTGGCATTGGTGAAGCTTTCGAGAACAGTGGCGTTCAAACAACATATCGTACCTGTCTGTTTACCAGCCAAGAATCTCAAAATTTCTGGACGCACAGCGACAGTTGCCGGTTGGGGTAGAACTAGACACGGGCAAAGTTCGGCGCCGTCGGTTCTTCAAGAGGTTGATGTGGAAGTACGTGCACCAGCACGCGTATCATACTTGGACTCAATTTTATTTCAATCCTGTTGCGTTCTGTAGATCATGATCTAAAGTCAATCGTGTATTTTCATTTCTAACGAGTTTCTTATACGCATAATTTCCTATCTTAAATACGCATACGTTAAAGTTCTTCTTAAAATTCGAATAGCGAAGTTGAATCACATACGAAGTAACGCCTTTCAGGTAATCCCCAATGAAAGATGTCAGCGTTGGTTTAGAGCGGCTGGAAGACGCGAAACCATCCACGACGTCTTTTTATGCGCCGGATATAAGGAAGGTGGACGAGATTCCTGTCAGGTAAATTAAACTTGGCTTATACAGAATTTGCATTAAATTGGTGCATATGAAATATTTGACAGACCAGTAGTGCCTATTACATTTCGTTCTATCTAATTTATTGAATGATATAAATACAAATACGATTACAGGGGGACTCGGGTGGTCCTTTAACCATGTCCGTCGAAGGAAGACACGTATTAATCGGTCTCGTGTCATGGGGTATAGGATGCGGTCGGGAACATCTGCCAGGTGTATATACGAATATCCAGAAATTCGTACCTTGGATCGACAAGGTTATGAGTTAGATTTTGTAATTTATAAGGACATAGGAGATACATAAATGAAATTGAAAGACGTAGCTCGACAAATGTGACGAGATAACAGTACACGCAAAAGCTATGCTGGAAGATACCAGTTTATAACGATCGATCGTTTACAATATAATTTTATATGCTGTATAGTTACGGTATTATAATATTCAATGTAATATAATTCATTGTAATATTCAATGCCGGACAGTTTAATTTTTACATTTGTGAATCGATATTAATAGCAATGATTCATATTGCTATAAACTACTTAACTATTATACGAACAATTGGAATACAATCTCTGCGTCGTTGAAGGAAATTATTACGTTTTATTCAGATTATTAGATCTAGTAAATCCTTAGAAAACTGAAGGTAAGTATGCATCAGGCAACTTTTCCTTGCTACTTACGATTTCTTGTTCGTATAATAGTAGTTCATGTTCAGACAAATGAATTCAATCATGAGAAGTTCATTTAATCAAGCATTAACTAAAGTTTTGTTTGAATAAACGCGTTCGGACTGATTACACTAGCGTCTTGTTATAAATTGTAAATGGCGTAATAAAATTTTCGAATAGTCGGTATCGTGGAACATGTTAAATGAACATGAAAATGGTAACGAGAGCGACGTAGCCCCCAGACATGTAATTCCTATATTCGCCTCAGCAAATCGCAGAGGCCATAAGAAACATTCTGATTCTTTTCGAAATCGGTATTTCAGAACGCGACACGAAGTCTCGTATGGTAAGTTCCATGCTCGTACCTTTTAGTGACTAGTCGATAAGGCGCTTCGATCGAAAAGTTAAGATTTACCGTGTAGCGCCATCGTATGAAAATAACTCAAACTTGGTTGTCTCCGTCCCTTTCACGTATTCGACGTATTATGGATAACGTCGATAATTACACAAATTTTTTATGAATTAAAAAAAGCTGACAACAAATTTACTTTCTAATATAATTGTCAAATATAAAAGCATTAAATATATGTGTCCATATTTGATTTGGAAGTTATAATTTTGTTAAACTTCTTTGTTGGAAACAATAATGTATATTTAATAATGGTTCGTAATTAATATTCATTTAAATAACATTTTTCTGTAATAGATGAAATATTATATATATACTTAAAATTAGAGCTAAAAAAATTATGAAAAGTTGTTTAATTATCGAGTAAGCTCAATGGTTTAGTTCATATTCTTCGCGTTTGATGCTTTCACCGAAGGATGGCGTTAAATACGAAATCCTAATTTCTCGATCGCCGCTTCCTATGGTGGTCAATTTGTAAAGTACAGTTCCCGACTTTAACAGCCTTATCTCTTCCATTGTAGTTTCCAGACCCGTGCATACGACCGTGGTCAAGTCTTTCCCCTACATATGTACATGTTCATATATACGTATCTGGTCAATGGTCCGATACAACGACGTCGATAATGAACTATATCTCTTTTTCTTATTTCACAAATTACTTAACCTCAACGCGGGCAATTGGATACCTAAGTACCCATTCCTATACTTCTTTTAACAACTTTCGTATTTCCCTGTCAAAATGTGTTTCGCATGTTTCCCATATTTTTACGTGGAAAATGTAAAAGTTCTCAGTACTCGACGGTAAACTTCAAACCCGTTTAAATACTCGTTAGATAACCCTTGCATAAGGCTTAAATAAAGAATCGTTCGTTGTACGAGATATTGGAGGAAAATTTGATCGAGTGTAATGTTTTTATTTCGAATGAGCGATTAAATAGTCGCTATATCTGTCGGTGGAGCGGTGGTTACATTCAGCAACCATGGAAAGCGTTTCGTATTTTTGGCCTGGCTAAAAGCTTGGCAACAACTGGATAAACCACGAAGGAAGTGTCCTACACATAGAGAAGGGGATAGAGTGGATAAGGGTATGGCAGAAGAAGGGGTAAAGGAGGAGAGGAACAGAGTACGAGGAGTATCGAGTAAAAGGGAGGAGAAGGAGAAAGATAGAGCGAGTGAAACGTCGAGACGTGGGCGGAGGGTAAGTTGCTAATTAGAGCCAGATTAAACGCTTGTCTGGGGAACCATTTTCCTTGCCGTTCCTCGCCGTACCTCGCCCGTACCTCGCAGTTCCTCGGCATGCTCGGTAGAGGACGAGTGCGAAGAGGAGCTTGCCGTGCTCCGGAAGAGTAGGGGTGGAAAAAAGAGGAAAGTAGGCAAGGGTGGCTAAGGTTGCAACATGGAGGGGATAACTCGACTCCGGTTGGAGGCAGGACCGAGCTTAATGAAAAGTGTTTGCCCCGTAAAAGTTAAGATTAATTGGCGCTCGGGGGATGGTTACCGCGGTAATCAGCCAGTGCCAGTGGTTTTCAAACGTAGCGTACTTGTTTCGCGTTACATCGTATTTTCTTTACAATTTCGTATATCTTTCGCCATTCTTTTCATCCTTATCGTTCTTCCAATTTGATTTCTACACTTTAGTTACGTCAATCCCATCTCTTCTTCGATTTCGTCTTAGTAACAATGTACATAAGTATATTCGTTATTAACGATCCGATCATCGCGTAACGCGCGTATAACCTAAATAAGTTCGATCGATACGATATTCGATCAGATGAAATTGATTTTTAAGAGGTCGAGCCGAACGTAACGGCAGCAGGCTGGTTCCGTGGTTTTCGCGGTTTTCGTTTAACGAGTTATACGCGTGTACATGCATGTATTATAAATTACGAACTTGAAACGGAATTGTCTTCGTTCCGCATCGAGATAACGCAGTTTTCTATTATTTCGGTTGAGCGTTGCTGAAACGAGAGGTTAATTTGGCGACACCTAGTTTCATTAACAACGCCATTAAAAGTAATGGGCGGTGAGGGCCGAACTTGACGATGCGGCCACATGGGGGCCGGAAGATTCTAATTAGGAGATAGACCTCGAACCGTAGCGTAGCGAGAGTCGAAGAGCGAAAGAGTCGGAAAATCGAATGGATAGCGTTAGGAAAATAAAAGGGAACGAAAAGGAAGAGAGGGAAAAGAAAGGAAAGCACAGGGAAAACAGATATTATTGAAAAGAAACGCCGAATTGTCTAAGTAGACAGGTAAATAGTAAATAGATTGGGGTTAGGTTGAGGTTAGGTGTATTAAATACAATATTTACAACGATTTCTTGTCCAACGATAGTCGATCGATGGATTTGTTCGTAATTGAATATCGTCGATGAAATAAAGACGCGATCAACGGTAACGTGGAAAAATATCCTGCAGTCTACCAAACGAAAATGTTCTGTTTTTACGAACCAGTATAAAAACTTGATACGACCATCGTTTAAAATCTATCGTTATTTCTTGATAGTTTATCAATATAGTCATGATAATACTTGTATCACGCGGTACGAGACCTTTCGTACATGTATAAGTTTCTAAAAAATATTTTCGTGGCTCGCCATACGCGTATGCAGTTGAGAAATTGAATATAAAGTATATATAGGTGACTAAAGGTAAAAATGAAACACGTACGAATATTACACGCGCATGTACATATAGCTCTATCGGTTTAGAATTCCTTTTAGATAAATCTCTGTAAATGCTTATATTGTATCACACTGATACGTTACACATTATCGAATGATTATCACACCTTTCGGTTTTCGTGTTTCAGATTTCGTGCCTTGTGTTACATGTTTCACGCGTTCCCTCCAATACTTTGTACCGTTCGAATTAAACAGAATCTAGCGAAGGGGATAAAGTACGATTAAGAGGATTTACATATACACAAAAGCCGTAGCAAATCGATACATGACACCAATTAAGATTTATCTATCGCCAGCGATACCTAATCAAAGCATTAATCGGACAATCTTATCCCTGCGATAAGAACAGATGAATTAACCATCAAAACGTTAATTACTTTTCAGTTTGGCACCACTAGACTTTAGAACGATATTTATCCTAAATCGTTATCGTTAAATATAATTTCGAAATTTACGATGATCCGGCTAATTACGATTATCAACCGTTTAACTTTGTCAAATTGAACTTTGTATTGGGCAAAAACACGCAAATACGTTTCACGTGAATGGTAGTTACGCGCGTGTACGCATCGACGTTCGCAGGTTCCTCGCACATTGGCCGATTTTTAGCTACGGTACACGAACATCGATAAGATGTAATATAAATTAACGAGACGCTAATAGCCGAAAGTATGTAACACGTGCTTACGTTGTTGAGTTAAAAATAATTATTTCAAATTACGATCTGATCTTTTCTAGATAATAATCGAGCGACACGATATAACGACACGAGTCGGTGCGTATAATAATTGTCGGGACGAGCGGCTTTCGGAAACCTTGGATTTTCTCGAAACACGGTAAGAGAGGAAAAATAAGCTTGGTTTATCGTGACGGAGCATAATCATGGGTTGAAAATTTTTCTGTTTGCTCGACGACCGAGGTTGAAAGGTGCTACCTGCGTATACGTGCAGGCGCAGGCGCATATTAAACGCACGTTGCATCGCAAACAGATCGTTGCCACTTGCGTCCATTTCTCAACCGCTTGGATAATTTTTCGAATTTCCAGTTTGTCCGAGAACAGGCGAGCTAAAAGCGCAGCAGGATACAGGATCAAGGATTCGCGAGAAACGCTGGGCAACTATTTTCAACAGCAATTACAACAGAATGCTGCAAGCCCGATACTTATCAGCTACCAGATTCGATGGATGGAGATATTTTAATAGAAATGGATAACAACGTTGGCCGAAGAGCAAACAAAATACGAACGTAGCCCATCGATCTACGTTTGGTAGACACGGGTTGGTGTATTAGGAGGAACGTTTAAAATTTTTATTTCGTATACGTACGTTGAACGTGCTCCGATCCTTAAGTAAATATTCTTCCCTCTGTGTTATTTGGTTAAAAAGCGGTCACCGGTGAACTAGTACCGTTTGCCTTCGACTCGTATTCGGTTATGCTGCGATTTGTCAAGAGTATACAAGGAATCATAACAAGCGTGAAAGATACGGCGATCTGTCATTTTTTTACGCGCAACTAGTTTATCCGTATAAATTGTCGAAACGAAAACAAATCGACTTACTAGGAAAAAGAGTAAAAAAGTGATTTTATTCTTGATCGGGTAACGAAACACGGGCGATAAAACGCGCGTATCATCGAGGCGAGTAAATAAGACGACAATTGGCAAGATATTAACATTCCGAAGATCGACGTTCCTTCGCTGGTTCTACGGATTCCTTTTTAGAGAAATGGGAAGAAAATTTCATCGAACAGATCATTTTTTTTTTCTTTTTTTTTTTTTTTTGGTACGCCCACCCTTGTTTCCCCTCGGACTTTCCTCCCCTCCTTCTAGTTTTTTATAAGTATACCAGGAATCAAAATCAATGTCTCGATAAGGGAACGATATTTGAGAGGGCTTAGATACGTTGAACTAAACGCGGTTAAAAACGAATAGATTTTTTATCAGCAGGATAAGCAAATGCGTTGTAGGACCCACGTAAAATATCGCGGGACAACCGATAACAGACCGATTACTTGAAAACTGGGTGTGATACCTATTAGGCGGCTATTAGCTGCTCGATAAGGCGACAGATATCACCGATATTTCCTTGGAAAGAGTCACGAATTTCATACGATCGAACGAAACGTAGATGGGCTTGAACGCCAGCGGAACTTTCATTTATCGTTGATTCTATCGACTCGATCAACTTTTCCTAAATTCCAAACGATTAAAACCGTTGGTACCCGTCGTGTCTCTCGCTCGCAGCCTTCGCACGTAAACTCGTCGTTGGTACTTTCGCGTTCTTACCAAACGTTATCCAATTATTTTTAGATTATCTTATTCCATATACGCGTATACACAAATGTAACGAAAATCGAGAGATCGTTCATCCACCTCCGTTTTCTCTCGACCGATCACGTACCAGCAACTGCACATATCGGTTATCCTTAGCGTATTCCGTGCTCGTCGTTGTTGGATCGAACGAAAATCTCGTTTCATAAGAGAGAATCCACTCTCCGTCTCTTCTTGCTCTCGTTTCCCATCTTCCTCTCCTGCAGTCCTCTTGCCGCCGCTTCCAGTACCGCCTTTTCCTCTTACTTCGTCTCTCGTCACTTCCACTCGCAATTCTATTTCTCTCTACTCTTCGTAACTTTGCCTCTTATTTCCCTCCCTGTTCTTTCTTGTCTCCTCGTCTCCTCGCCTACTTTCATAAGAGACGGATCGAACGAGATACAGATCTTGCTCCTTGATACGCGAGCAGCGTGCAACTCTGCCCTCTTTAATTAAAGCGCAGAGATGGCTTGAAATCTGATTTCTGGATTCGCGAAACTTGACGTTTCCTTCGGCTCTCGAAACTATTAGGATCCAAAGTTTTTTATTTTTTCTCTTTCTCTCTTTCTCTCTCTCTCTCTCTCTCTCTCTCTCGATCGAACGAAACACCTGTTTCGTCTAGACAGGGGAAAATTGGCGAGAAGGAACATTTTCAGTAGCTGAAATTTATTACGACGAACGTAGAATGAAACGTTACGTCTCTTTTTGCCACGTAACCGACTACGCTACCGTTACGCTATCGGACAATTAAAAAACAAGCGTAAAGTCTGAGCACGAGCCGAAAATGAATTCGCGCGTCATCGAGATAGCCTCGTGAGTGGTTCAAATTATCGTTTAGCCGGGTCTCGAAGGAGAAAAATTTCGACAACTCGGCTACCAGATGGAACGTTTTACCTAAAGAGGGCAGAACTGGATGCTGGTTTCGCGCTGGAAATGCGACGCCCGGGGATTCAGGCTGCGAATGCCCGAGCCTCGAAGCTCGCCGGTATTCGCAGTGGCTTGGCGATGTCTGCGTCGAACGCTCGCGAATCGAGAATCGTCGTGGGTGGCAGCGATCGCGAATCGAGGAACTCGCAGCGAAGAATTAGAAATCACGAGTCGGCAGGAACTCGGGCAACTCCGATACTCGACATCCGAGGTTAGAGAACCGATGACAGAGATAGAGAAACAGATGGCGAAGCAGAGGGGAACAAAGGGGATGGTGTAGGCGTGGCAGAACCGCGAGCTTTGCCGCGATAGGCGTGGCAGAATCGACTGACCGCGGATACGCAGTAGCAGAGGGGAGCGATTTTCCCGTTACGGACACGCGGTTCCTCGCGACGTCACTTTGTGGTGCGGCGTCGAGCTAATCGCTCGTATCGCCGGTCGAAATCAAAACCGGTCGTTGATTCGTTCGTCGCTGAAAAACGCACGCGTTTCGCGTCGGTGAACGATCGGTGATCGGTGGTCGTACGTTTGCGTTTCGTTTCGAACACGATAACCCGGAAGACGGACAGAGTCGCGTAACGTAATCGCACATCGCGTGCAACATCCGCGATTCCGTATTAAAGGGTGAGGTTGGTTGAATTGGCCGGTCGGTCGGTCGGTTGTGCGGTCGTTCGATCGATCGATCGAGTCCCGTACGCCGATCAGAAGTCGATCGGCCACAGCGATCGACCATCGATCGATTACCGTTCCAGTTGAATCGGTTGGACTTGACGTATTTCTATCGACGCTCGAGAACATTTAGACGCGTATGATCGAGTCTCGCGCGGTTAGCGAGAAAACGCGGTCGAAATTGCAAGTGATAGACGATCGATCGAAAAGTAGTGTTCGCGAAGGGGCCCGACACCGATACCAAGTATGTACTAACCGATCGATTTGAGGAATTTCGCACGGTCGCTAAACCACGAACCAGGTATGCATTACAACGCCCAAGGGATCACGGAGGACTCGTACCTGCGACAGAGGCAACAGGAACATCAACAGCAACGACAACAACAGACGGGTCAACATACCGGCTACTCCGTACGGCAGAAGGGCCGCGATCGTTCGTGTTCACCGAGATCGGATGAAGTGCGGTCGCCCGGCTCCGAGGTGAGAGGAGAGACTGCTATCGGATCTCCGGAAAACATACGCTTCGTGGAAAACGGCTCTCCTTCGGAGCTCGGTGAGGAATCGCGAATGTCGAGGTATCGCGAAGAGAACGAGGCGAAGAGACCTTCCTTCTCGAAGCAGGAGAACGAGTCGGCGGCGAGTTTCTTTCGAGACCCGGAAGACACCGGTGTAAAGTGTTTCACCGAGGAAATGGTATCGGCGGTGGCGAGTCACTACAGAGAGTCGAATAACTCGCCGGGTAGAATCTCGCCGCAGGAATACGCGGTTCACTCGACCGACAGACGTCACAGTTCCTTTGGGAAAACGTCGTTCTGCATCGACGCGTTGCTCGGTCGGGCAACTGGGAAACCGGAGAGTCTGGACCACGAACGATCCGATAGACCGAACCAAAGATCGCTGTTCGCAACGCGAAATTCTGTCATCGACGCGAGCCCCTGTTTGACGAACTCGTTGGTCCGTGGCCACGATCGAGAATCCTCCTGCACTCTAGGAGGTGTAAGCGGAGCCGCTGGAACCGGCATCGTTACCGGTACTAACCTCGGTACTCGCGCTTGCACCGGTGCAGGCGAAACCGAAACTGCGAGCGCAGTTGGAATCGGAGTTGCGGTCGGCGTTGGTAATGGGACTGCGCTTATCGGCGCTGTTAGAACGGACGAGCAGAGAACATCATCTTCCCTCGGAGGCCTTTTGCATCCGTTCGACAGAACCGTCGTCCAACACGGACTCGCTTCGCCGTCGAACTTACAAGTTATTCGCGATCCAAGTGACAGACAAGATATTCGTGACCGATCCGTACGCGACGCTCATTTGTCCGGTATTCGCGTGGAATCGATAGAAGAAACGACGAAAACGCCTTTCAAAGGAGAAAACGCTGGCATCGGTAACGGAGGATTTCGAGTGGATCGGTTGGAAAATATCGAGGACGACGGTTCGATCGAGGTTGATCCTACGAGAACGGGAAGCGCCAGCTCCGGAAGCAACGCGAGCCATAGTCCCATCTCCAGCCCTCCGATTTCCCCTGGATCGGAGGAACCCAGTGGCAACGCTATCCCTGGTAATCCGAATTTACCGAGTGGCCATTATAGCGCGCTCGGTAGCAACGCGGGAGTAGCACGACAAAATCAAGCGCTTCTCTTACATCCAAGTGGTCCCCTCATACATCCCGGAGGATTATATTATCATCCTGCCGGTGGTAGCGCGTTTCATTCGATACACAAGGAAGGTCAACCCGTCGGACATTCGCAGAGTGCCGGTGCTCATCCTCAGCAGCATCACATCCATCCACTCCAACTCGAGTGGTTGGCTAGGACTGGAATGTTGTATCCGAGGTTACCCGCCGATTTAGCCGGTGAGTTAGTAATCTTACCAAATGCCCTGCTTCGTCTCTAATTCTTTCACACTCGCCGAGCATCCAGTCGTTTCGTATCGATCTTTCATCCATCGAACACGAATTTCACATTTTACACTTCAGATTACGACCTTCTACGTTTCACGCAGCGAATTTTCTTGTACGCGCGCTATCGTTGATAGCTATCCGAACGCTTGCCTGCTTTTCACGAGATACGACGTTTAATTTGAAAATTACGAGCAAATCGAGTCGCAGTTATTTTATACTTTGTAGGTAATTGGCCGACTCGATTAAATCGATTTTTACGATAGACGATACGGAGTAATAAAACCGATACGATAATACTCAAAGATACGTCAAATTTCCAAATTTCTCTCATCTACTTACCGCCAAACTTCTCGTTTTAACGTTTCGAGGACGAAGATCCGAATTCTCGCTCGGGTTTCAATTCCGTGGTCGTACGCGTAGGAATACGAATTTGCATAAAAATACGCAACTTAGTCATAATTAATAATAAAAATACGTCTTGAGAGCAGATATGGAACATTTGTAAAACACGATAATCGGTGATAACCGATATAATCTCTTCACCTCGAAATCGAAAACTCTCTCCTTCTCGGCTTAACGTGCTTTTATCGTCTTTGCTCGTGTTCATTACGATATCGATCGTCTTAAGCGTAAATTAAACTAGAATTTTCATATATTTAAACGTAAGTAGGTAGATTAACTACTACCCGTAACAGCCTTATAAACATTCTGTCCTCCTCGTTATCTGAAAATAATACAACCTAGGGAAGGCTAATTAATATTGTAATTGTTTCACAAATCGTTTCTAAATTATAAATGACGTGCGATAGCAAGGCTGCGAAAAGTTTTAAAGATAGAAAGTCTGTTATCGTTCAGATTATTCGTTACGCTATTAGAAGGCGAGACAATACCATTTCGTGTTTTTAAAACGTCGACCAAACTACCGTGGTAATATCTGTCGTCTAAAATTGATATATATCGATGGGACAAAATTTGTTTGGAACACTAATGTTCAACGTTACCCTGACGTACGAACAACGTCATAAAATAGATCGACAGACTGCTCGTACGATAGGTAGATAACGAATGTTTACATGCTTAATGTAACTCTTTACCATGCTATATTGACTGGCTACTCCAGTTTTTAGGTTGGTTGTCAAATGATAACACAGAGGGACAGTTTCGCAGCATACTGTTGAAAATACGTATCTGTACCGTTCATTTCGAAATATAACATCCCTTATTTCAAGATATCGGGAAATTGTTACAGCCCTGATATCTTACGCTCGCTTCCACCTGCAGCAGTGTTCAAAGAGCAAATAACAAACATCACCGAACTCTGTATAAATGTTTGCAGGACCGTAAGACACAAACACCGAAGGAAACCCTTTTACACGACCGAGTTAACGTCATTGGCGAAATTTTACGAATCGCCAATTATAAATTATCTGTACACGATCGAAATAAACACAGAAGGGTGGTTTCGTAGAAAATTCTAGAATCGTAGAATTATCGGGGAGACTTTGATGATCGTAGAATTATCTGTAACCCGTAACTTGCCACTCGTCTGTTCGCTGATATTATTTGGTACGCAATTAGCAAATTATCGCGCGAGAGGGTCCTGATAGCGCAGAAACGTCACGAGAATGCCGGAATAAATAACAACGAGGTTCGAAGGAAAGATGAAGAAGAGTATCCGGCGAATAGAGAGGATCACGAGAGAAAGGAAGATGATTCCGGTTACTACTACGGTAAATTTCACGCTTAGAAAAAAGAGAGTGGTCGCGTTGTCCAGCCAATCAGTCGAAAGCTTTTATCGAACAAATTGGTCAGTGAACGTAGCGAACCAGGATGCCGAGATGGACCGAATCCGAATAAACGAGAATAGAAAGAGAGGGAAAGAGAGAAAAATGGGGGAAGAGCGGGAGTAAACGGAACGCGATTGTACGTGTATATGCGTGTGTATGTGTGTGGGTGTGTGGGTGTGTGTGTGTTTTAGAGCGAGAGGGTGGAAGAGAGGGAGAGAGAGAGAGAGAGAAAGAGAGAAAGAGAGAAAGAGAGTGAGAGGTGTTCGGAGCGAAGTGCGGGGTACTTTCTGTCAGATGATCCTGATTGGTAGTTGCCGAGCAATCCAACGTCGACGAAAAAGGCGAAAACCCGATAGCGTAAAACGAGCAACGGGTACAAAAAAAGCGGTCTCGCGGAATAAAATAAAACGGTTGCATTCAGCCCCACCTGAAGCGGCCGTTATCGCGTCGGCAGGGAACACGAACACGACTTGTTAAAAAATTGCTGGATGGGAGTATCGTCCCGTTCAGCCCTTTCTCCTCCCCTCCATCCTCCTCCTCCTCCTCCTCCTCCTCCTCCTCCTCCTATGTCCACCGTCTCTGTCTGCCGTTTCTCTCTTTCACCTGTAGTCTCGCATTCTCGTATGCTCTCGACGTTATGTAAATAACGATGAGTACGCGACTCAGCGGCTCGGCACGGTGAGCTGACACGGGAAGGGAGAGGCAGGGTGGAAAACAGGTAGACGCGAGCTTTTATTTGTGGAATATTTGTCGCGCGTTATACCAACGACGATATTCCAACAACACCGTGTTTCATCTATTTTGAGTCGAGCTTTGCAGTATCGAAATTTAACTAGTGCGATACCGGTGGCTGCCGGCTAACTCGCGATCTTCCATCCTCGGCGTATCCCAAATCCCGATATCTCTACCTCGTGTACACTAAAAACGGTTTCCCGTGTCCCCGCGTGTCCATCCGCCCGATACCAGTTTGCATTCGGATTAATCGAAATCGACCGAAACGACTTTTCAACTTGCGCGATATCCACGCCAGTGTTTAACGTGCGAAGGTTTTTAAGCCTGGCATCTTCTTTTCGCCACGCCGTTAATAACGATCGAACAGCTTTCTGAAAAAAAGGAAAAGACCCACGGATCTATGTAAAATACATGGATCTTGTCTTTGATTATCGATTCGCGCTTAGCTAATATTAAAAATATACAAGTGAAACGTACCACGTAATCTGGCCGATTCTCTCGATTTTCCAACGATCCTATTGATTGTCCTACAACGTGTACGTGTAAAGCAATACGTGTAACGAAAAATGACAGGGTAAATTAAACGACGAGTAACACGAAGAAGAAACGAGAGATAAAATTTACAATGTAAATAGAAGAATAGGATAAGACTATGAGATACTTCGATTAATCGAAAAGCATCGAAAAAGAGAAAGATGATAATAATTCATATAATATTAGACGTCGTCGCACCGGATTGAATTTCTCAACAGTTCTTTGGTCTCGTCGATTTTCCGTTCTCCGAATTCACCAAGAACGTGGAACGAGATTCGCTTTACAAGTTACGGTGAAAAAATAATGGCGGAAGATGTCGAAGAGATGGTAGGAGGTCTGCCAACAAAAGGGGATGATACCCGAGAGATGAAGCACGCGAAGGGTTGGCGGATGATTTAATTAGTTAATTGTGCGTCATTCATCCGTCTATTCATCCCCTTCGCCCTTCTCTCCACGATAGCATAACGCCGACGCAGACGTTCTAAGGTTGCCATGGAAACTCCACGGACTTACATAGACCGTTCCAACAGCTAATTTCGCTCATCTTTGAAACAATCCAAGAACGCAAATCGCTTTTTATCTATCTGTATGAAATGTCTCGTAACTTTAACCAGTATCGATGTTTTTCCTTTCTTCGTTGCGAGGAGATCGGAAAAATAAAAAAAACGCCTAATAACGATTATATCGTAGTACATATTGTTTTTGAGTCGAATTTCGATAGAAATCGAAGACCACGAGCGAAGGTTGTCATAATTTCTAAGTATATTTTCTGTTTTTCAAAGAGGAGCTTTAAGATCCTCGTATTGGGAAATTTAAAGATGGACAGTAGATAACGCGCGAAAGTGTATAAAATACCTACGACGCGATACTCGTTATAGCTTTTAATGGTTGGAACGATAGTCTGAATTTGCATAAACATTCGCGGTTTACGTATTATCGAAACTATCGTTTCCCTACATTTTCGGGTTAAACGTACGATTTGGTCATCCTCCTGAACGTGTAAGAGATCATTGTCGTTAGTCGTGCTACCGAGCGTTCGAGCCTCGACGAAAATCGTGTCGATTCCGACTTAGTACGTCGTACGCTCGTTACTTTCTACTACTATTATTCTATCAAAGTATATGGACGTTCGCGTCAAGCGAATAACACGTCCTCCCTTGATAAAGCAGTCTCGAGCTGTTTGAATTAATCTCGACGAAGCTTTTCGCGATATTGTATACGATATCGTCGATGATGGTTGAGAAATGAGAAACCAGCAATTAATTGCACACCGACGTACACATATGGGAAAGATGGTGATGTGCATAAACGTGAGCGCGCGCAGACACGCTATATACGCGTACATAGAAATCGGAAACGCGTATGCAGAGTGTGTAGGAACGTTAGTAGATAGATACATGGAAACACGTTGAAAACGTCTAGTGGCGTTGCAGTAGCGGTCGCGTCAGTCTACCTGTCTATAGGCATGTAGGCGGTAATGGTGTTTCTGAATTAGCTGCCAGCTAGTTTGGCCGCCCGCAAGCAAACAGATCTTGGTTACCCGATGTGTAACGTTCCACGTTCGCCCAAACCATCCTATATCTCTATGATCTGGTCTGATCGCGCCGTAGCCACATGGTCTCGTGCAAACGATGACACGAGAGCACAGCTTTCCGTGTACACGTCGTGTATAAATATGACCGTGTTCGATGTACACCACCGGCTGACGAAAGTAGTCGAAAACATAGAAACTTTTACGTTCGTATCGTATGCGTTGTACGAAACAATTGCAAGTTTCATTAGCGCTACAACGAGACACACGTTTGTCTTGATTGTGCTGACCGAATCGGAAACTAGATCGGAAGCGTACATAACGATTACAAGACGTTCGTTTGATAAAAACTCGGTACATAGCACGAACACTCGTCTTAAGCGTAGAATACGCGTTAAATAAGGTTCCACCGAATATCGAGATTCATCAATAAAACGAATAATCCTGCTATACGAAATATACGCTTGTACCAAGTATCTTGTAATTTTTAACGCGTTACATCTTAATCGCTGCGGATGTCGTGATTGTTTTAATTTCGTGGGAACACGTTCCAAGTGAAACATCAGGAAATCGAAATGTCTGTACACGCTCCGCCCTCCTTAATCAAGATAATTAAGATGCCCGAGAAAAATTAAAGCGAGAAGCCGGAATTTTATTCCTAAATAGGTATTCTACGATAGATAATCGTACGATAGATAATCAAGTACATATACAGCGAGAATGGTAACGGATAAAATCGTCGATTCTGCGGATGATTACCGCAACGCCTGGCGTAGTTGGTAGGGGAAGCAGACGCGGAGCTCGTCCAGTTAGTAGTAGCCCGATGATAAAAGTAAATGGTAACGTTCTGGATGTTTATGACGTGATTCGCGGCGAGTTTCACGGAGCGCAGTTTCAAATTAAATCCAACCATTTTGGGTAGAGAAAATAATCTCTGACAAAAGTTGGCCAACTTTTTCCTCGCTCGGTATTCATCTGCCCTCGCCACTGGCTTCCGCGGATCTCCAATCGTATGGCGCAAGTGGAAGCGGGAGTCGATGACGTCTCGCGATCAAGGCTGTAGAGGGATGGTGGATACCCACCGACGTTACCCTCGCCTCGTCTTCGTTCACCTCTGATACGAGGGGTTGAGAATTTGGGGGCGGGTCGTATCGAGCACTCAGGGGCTGCAGGCGGAGCTTCCGCCGCTATACGAGACAAGGAGAGGGAGCAAGATCTGGTGCGAGCGCGCGCGCGCGAACACGCGCCCGGAACGCACGCACGCACTCACGCACGCGTGCACACACGCCCGTTCACACCCATCAAGGGAAACCGAGGAGGGACCAGGGAGCAGGAAAACGAGGAGAACGGGAATGGAGTTACGAGTAAGAATACGAAACTACGGGACGCATCGACGACCAGAGGAATCAGGAGGATCAGAAAATTGCAGTAGAATGGGAAGAAAAGTAACAGGGAAGGGAGCCGTGCATGTACCGACTGTGTAGTAGGATTTACCGCGATGATTGCAACGTAGAAATCGAACGGTGGATGACGATGAGTTTCATTTTATAAGTAGAATAGAGAAATGAGAAGAAAAAGAAAAATAAAGTTACCAGTAGGACTATGGTTCCAGTGAGTGCGCGTTACGACCACTGAAATTTCAGGAACGATGTAACTACTCTTTTTAAGAGTTTATATGCTTGATCGTTTTTAGTATGTTTCATTTTATAAATACGAAAACAGGGAGGAAAGAAGCAGGGATAAAGATACGAATAAGGATAGGAAACTAGAAAAGATCGATAAGATGAACGAGGAGGATCAGGAAATTGCAGTAGAAT
This sequence comes from Bombus bifarius, assembly GCF_011952205.1. Lineage (NCBI taxonomy): Eukaryota > Metazoa > Arthropoda > Insecta > Hymenoptera > Apidae > Bombus > Bombus bifarius. The sequence continues at coordinate 1,133,247 of NW_022885586.1, read as the reverse complement.
GGAAGCAAAAGTAACAGGGAAATGAACCGTATATGTACAGACTACATAGGGAAGATTCACTGCGACAATTGACATGTAAAATTCTGACTACTGCCCAATTGAACGAACCTCTGCGCATTAACTCCACCTATTTAAAACGTAAACTTCCATTTAGAAAAATTATGGCTTAGTCCACCTTTGCTCTCAGCAGGTCCATTGTCAATTAGTCTCTTGAAGCTGGTCGTACGTTCTATCGAAATTATATGTTCGTAATCCGTGGCAGAATATTTTTACGGCTCGCGTCGTTTCACTAACGATCGTATTACGTATCGACAATTTCCTTCCAAAATAAATGCAGATCTACAGAACATGTTATTTCATTAACACGACATCGTGTTCAGTTTTGAAATGATAAATAGGACGTCTTGACTAAGACGAACTACCAAATACTTCCTCGCCCTTCGAACCAGACCAGATGCGACAAAGAGAAAACCAAAAGACGATAGTAACGATACCAAATGGAATCACAAATTGGAGAAGTGTGTATTTGGTACAGTAAGAGGTTGAGCCGGGTGGGGGGCGGGAAATATGAGCAATAGTGGGGTAGAATAGCGTTAAGTACAGATAATGGCTGGTGTTTACCGGTATGGTGATCAGCATGATTTAAGAGCAGCCTGGCGTGAAGCGGCTAATAGGACCCCAAATAAATTAAATTATCATGATAAAAGTGTAGCGGGGTGAGAACGACGTTAACCTTAACAGCACCCCATTGCTTCACCCTGCACAGAGGAGCACGAAAATGGTGATTGTCCACTCGATGGTGCGCCGCCCTTCTTGTTTACCGACATCTGTCATAACTTGCACCATTTCTCCCTGGCACCTTCGCACTCGTGCAATTCCAGTGGCTTCCCAACACTATGTATCGATGCTTTCGCTTTTTCATTCGACTTCGCTTGATTTAATCAAAATTCACCGAGGAAACATCGAAGGTAACGAGAGAGAGGAACGAAATTGTTTCTCGAAGACGATTCAGCTTTCTGAGAAAAGAGCCCATAAAACGAAACTGATAATAACTCGATCATTTTGTAACATTGGCTACGTCTCAATTAGATTGAACAGACTGTAATAGTCTTTAAAAAACATCGTTCTTTTCGTATTTACGAAATAGATGAAAGTTTTAGAATTAGAGTACGAACGTTTATGCATTTATCTCGCACGATTTTACAAAGTCTTCTGCACCGAAGTCTGTGTAATCGCACGATTATTGGTTTCGATCAAATTTAACGGAAATATGTAATAATACGAATAGCAGAGAATCGGTAGAGGCGAACAGAAGCGACCGCCGAGATAGCAATTGCGACGGGAACGGAGAAAAAGAAGGAAAATCGTGGAACCATATGTGCTCAGCGGGTGGCAAACCATCTTTCCGAGGGACGATTAATATATCTACGACCGACATAAATAACGAAACCAAACCATAGACGGTTTGTATTTGGAAGTAATATCGATAGCAATATGTTATTATGTACGATATTCGTTACGTTCGATCGTAGAAATTTTTAAGGTATATTTACGTCAAATTATAGCAATTTACTTGTAATTCTCCATATGCGATCACGAACAAATTTTGAACGGTCTACGGTGATCTTGTATGACAAATGTTCAAACGATTTCGTAAGTCACCATTATGCTACGTGTTAAGTACTTATACGATATGCAGGTGCGGTGAAAAGTACGGTGTATCCGCATCGAGATCTTACAACGCGGTTCACCATACTTTTTTCTCCAAACGCTTTCAGCTTACGATGCGACCCACCAATTTACCTACATAGCAAGTGTGTGACCGGCTGTCAATGTTTGTACACATGGCAATGTTTAGTCGCGCGTACAGCCAGATTAATCTGGAACGTGCGATACCCTTATGTCGCTCTTAATCAGCCGCTTAGTCAAACATTCAACACCATGGGCCTGTTTCATTTTTCCGCCTTAGGATGTTGACAGATCGCTACGACGACGATGCGCTCACGCATCAAACATCTTTTCGCGGATAGGCGAAATCTCTGGTCTTTCCTCTTTCATTAGATGTAAGTTACCAGAGCCAACGTTACGTACGGTTTAAATCAAAATTTTCGTTTTAACACAGAATCTTATCGCTATCGATAAGTCAAATGTCGTACAAATTTGGTTTATCGAAATTCTAAGGGACGAGAAAGTGTGTACGATAGAGGGTGTATAGTCTACGTTTATATAAGCAAAATGCAACGCGTCTTGAAGAATACATTGTACGATTTGACAGTGATAATCATCGATCCATCGTTGTTGTTCCCTTCGCGAAGGAAGTCGAATTTCGTTTTGATTTATTGCGCGTATAAAGTCATAAAGAAGAGAAAATCGGGTCTGGCCAAGACCCGTTCATAGGGCTAATCGTTAGGGCGGTCACCCTCGTCTTCTGTCCTTCCCTTTCTACCTTTCCCCCTTCCTATTTTCAACCCCAAATCATAGTATTGCAGCCCAGGGGGATTTACACTGGCGGTAATTGCATTAGCATTCGATGATTTTTATTGGTCTCTCCTTGCGATTAGTATTAATTCGAGCCAACATTATCAATAACAGGCAATACTGATTTTCTTCTATTCCATTCAATTGTGAGCGTCGAACAAGAAGACTCGGAATAACAGACTGCGGAATATTCATGCAAATTCGTGTTTCTATAAACGCGATTAAAAACAGAGCCTGAGAATGACAAAGCGTATATTTTTGCAAATTAAAATCTTTGATAATAGGATGCTTCTCGTATCATAAAATAAAGCGTGTACCGTCCGGACAATGTTTCTTTAAAAAAAAAAAAAGAATTCTTTCGCGTAAAAGAGCCAAGTATGTTAAATATATCCAAATATACTTATCATCGACAGGTTGCGCGGCCCAGCATGCCCTCCTTGGAAAAACGAGAAGGCCGAGAACCGCTTTCACGTCGCAACAGCTACTCGAATTGGAAAAACAATTTAGACAGAACAAGTACCTTAGCAGACCGAAGAGATTCGAAGTGGCCACTTCGTTAATGCTCACGGAAACACAGGTAAACGCTGCTTCATCTGTATCTTTATGAATCGCTACACCAAATCGCTAAACCGAATTAAATCGAATACATGCATAATAGACCAACCCTCGTCCAGCGGAAGCTGATTCATTGTTATCATGAGAGCCGAATATTTTATTCGATAGTCGTACAGTGCGAAGGGAAAGGCCCTTCGCTCCCGCGTGATAACCAAATTTACTTAGAAAATAAAATCGTTCGTATAATTTGACAGAGTGATAATGTAACATAAATGCACGCGAAAAAAATATGACGATTTTGAAAGTAACAAGGGTGAACTATCTATATATGGTATGTGCATGAGCCAGAATTGACCCAGCCTTTGCTGTTCGAGGGTTAATAGCTTCCTTAATCGCTTCAAATTCATTCTCTCTTTTAATTTCTTCTTTTTCCTTCTAGTTTCCTTCGTCGTTGCTCTTCTTCTTTTTCTTGCTTTCTCCTTCTTTCTTTTTTGTTTGTTTCACTTAAGGAAAGACGCGGCAATTCGAGTCGTCAGTATAGTAAAAAAAAAAAAAAAACGTGGGTGTAAAAAAAGAAAATGGAAGAGAGAATGAAGAAAGGGAAAAAGCCTCCAGAGAAATCGGTGAAATAATCCAGGACCCTTCTCCTTTGCCGGGGCGAACGTGAACGAGCGAATCTCTTGCATAGTTCAACAACTTAAACATAACTTTGAAGCTTACGTGTTCTGACGGATCGCTCGGCAAATAGCAACGAAAGTCTGAATTATGGGAGACTGAGTCCCTGATTTGTTTCGATATTCAACTGATTCAAGTTGAAGCATTTAGTTTCCGAATTGTCCGGTCGTTGCGTTTCCTCGTCACATCGTTCCTTCATCTTCCCCTTATGGTATCGACGAAAGGAAGGAAATGCATGTCCAAGTATATTAATACTCGTTAATACTAAATCTAATTAATCGTGATATATTCGATACACGCTATCGATCACAAGTATCAGGACAATTACGAGAAACAAGATAAGCTGGAAAAATCTGTAGAAACTTACTAAAACATCAGGGATTATTAGGTATTTCGCTTGAAATCAAGATAATAAAAATCAGAGATCGAAAGAATTATGGAACTTTTTCATAGATCTCATTTAAAACGTGTACCGCGGAACATTTTTTAGAAAACGTTCTCGCATTACAAGTTCCGACGAGGACAGATGAAAGATAGTTGTTGAAAATAAAAGTGTTAGTTTCGACAGAACTTGTAAAATACGAGAATAGCAATTTTTCTACGACAGGAAAGATATTTTGTTCGTCGATATTAAAAATGTTCTCAATAGTATCGCGATAATATCGAATAATTATTACGATTATCGATATTCTGAATATGTTATTTGTTTGTAATATTTATGCAGATAATTCACGTTTCGTAGCTTGCTTAGCTTTAAATCGTTAAAAAATGTTACTTAGGTATTATTCTTGACAAGAATACTTGTCTTCCCCTCATGTTACGACTTTCGTACCTTTTACTCGACAAACATATGAATAATTCGATATTATATCGTTAAATAAAGATAATATTTGATAATTCGCTACTTTTATTCACTTTATGGAACATTTTTTAATACACTTCCTAGAGTATCAGCTTCATGAGAATTTTAAAGAAGTTCCTAAGGGTAACATCTCTTTCCATCAAAATTTCACAGCTCGAACAGAGTTTTTTTTTTAAAAAGCGAAAGATAACTGTTTATTTAGATCTCTGATAAAAATCTCATCGATTCTAATTAATAAATTTGCTTGACAATAAAATTCTTATCAATTATAAGCGATAAACATCTAATATTCGATCGCTTTCAAATGTTACCAACTCTATAACCCAATTTCTATGATCACGAGAATGGTGTCTGGTTACAGCACAGTTACGGTACAGATTGTAAAATTTTAAAAACTTTCCTACCATATACGTTCTATATATTCATAAAAATTTTCGAATACTTTCGTGAGTGACTGTAGCTATTATCGCGAGAAGAAAGCACGTTTCTTTCCTCGAAGGGTGAAGACGTACTAGGGCTGGGAACGAGACATCAGGGAGGTTCAAGCACGTGATATGTTGTCCAAAGGATTTACACATCGTTCTCTTGTGGGATTCGGCAAGGAAATATCGAGTCCATGTACTTAGGTATATTTGCAGCGATTTAAGGGGTCGTATTGTATCCTATACGCGACTACAATTTTTTCGCATTCGAGCGATACGATTCAGTGTCGTGTTTCAGTACTCCGCTGTACCATAGTAAAAAGCAAACTTCTTCGTTACTTTAACGTTTTTATAGACGACCTTCCTTTTTCTTCTCCACGTCCATTTACTCGAACGTCACTATGCACCCCATGGATAATTGCCATTAAAATTTATGTATGAGCAATGTGTGTTAAAATTCAGGTGAAAATCTGGTTTCAAAATCGACGAATGAAATGGAAAAGGAGTAAAAAGGCACAACAGGAGGCGCGGGCGAATAATAAGGTCGAGGACGGAGGAAACGTGAGAAGCAGCGAGAGGGAAACTGGCGGTGATCCGAATCCAAATTCGCCGAGTCCGCAGGAGGATAGCAAAGGTACTCTACAAGAAACGCAGAGGAACGCGACCGAACTTCAGGAGCCGCTTTATCGACCTTACGTGGTATAAAACTCTGACCAAAATGATCGACCCAGTGGTGTGCCAAATGTGAACCAACCGATGTAAGTTGCTGCTTGGCGTCATTTTGTCGATTAAATCTCTTGTTGATATCTTTGATACTTGGTGTGATATGTTCGATCGTTTCTCGAGTGAATTTTTAATACTACGCAATAACAACAACAACAACAACAGTAACATCGTTAGTCGATCGAAAAACGGAGAGATGTACGTGCAAAAAGGATTCAATGGCAAATCGATCGATTAGATTTCACAAACAAATCGCAAATAGAGTCGCGTGCATGTATGATGTAAGTATCGACTTATACTGTACGCATGCTGGTGTAACATGGCAAAACTCGTATGTAAATATAGGGAACAATACGATGGATAATGCACGCATATACGCACACACGCATAAATACACAGCAGCTCGTAGCTACAAAAGTATCTTCAAATTTTCAATTCTTATAGGAGGTACGAGGTACAAAATGATTTTTACACGAACCTCTCAGAAATCACACCGATCGATTCCGCTATTTTTTTTTTATTAATTTTCCAATTTCATTTCTCATTTCAATTCTGAAGAATCGATTAAATTCGTAAGTTCCATAGGTTTATTCGTAACTGACGTACGTTATCGCGTAAAAGCGTATCGCGAGAAAATTACACGAATAACGATAGATTGTAAGGTAGACTTAAAAAATATCAAGTTCATTCGTGTGACTTCTGAGTGACTAACGCGTAACGCGATAGAGATAAAAATTGAAAATCTCTGGGTGGTTTCGTAAAGTGGATTTAAAAAACGGTGTTCGTAACATCGTCGCTTACTTCTCAGATTTATCAAGTTCATTGATGTGACTTCTCAGTGACTAATACATAACACTGTAGATAAAAATTGAATGTTTCTGGGTGGTTTTGTAGTTATGAGACGCAGTGTACACAAGTTCGAGCCCATGTCAGACCGGTGCATGCGCACGATTGCCGTTATCAGCAGCGATATGCCTAGAAAATTAATCGAATCCTCTTTACGGTGTTCCCCCGAGTCGTTTTGAAATGTTTACATAACGAAGGCTCGTATCAAAGGGAAGAAAAGAAAATATGGCTTATATTAATGGGTATAAAGTGGGAGGAATTATATATATACGCGACGATTCGCAGCAATAGTTGTATAAAACCATCGATTAGAACGCAATGGCTAAGCGCCTTGTGAAAAGATTGAACACTCTTGACTGTAACTCTTCTCCAACTGTTGCTCTAGATCTACATGAATTGAAAACACGTATCTATTTATGATAAATTACATAATTGTAAATAATATTCGTATACGTCTAGGGTAGAAAGTGCGATGCGAAGGAAAACGTCATATTATGTCGCAACAAGTTCCTAAAATAAATCACAAATATCGAAGACAACAGTACGACTACTATATTTACTCCTCTTCGTTTTACAAATTTTATTCAAAGCGTTGCAGGTTTGCACGGAGCTTGGAAAAAGGATCGACGAACGACAGGAATCGATGCGAAGAACTCGTAACGCGTTTAACTAAAATTACAGAAAATCAACGAGATATTCGCAACGTAAACGAATCCGTCTTAAGTTTATGTTGCTTCCAAACTGATTGTGAGTGGTTTTTCTTGTAAAAATAAGCTGGATGATATTCAAAGGAGACACGATCATATGTTTCCCACCACGCAGTTATCCCCACACGCAAGCGAAGAATCATCAGTATTTATGATATGCTAATTTCCCGTTACAAATTCCGCGATGTTTCGCGGACGACTGCTCTTACCGGCTACAGCCAGTGGAAACCACCCGTTTGGAAAACCAGTCGTCAACGAAGGAATGGGAAGGAACTGGAGAAGAAAAACTATACGGTATACCAGATATCGTCGTATATCGTTCTTCTAAAAATGGGGATCGGTCTCCATGACACTTTTAAGAACATTTAGAAACCATATTTTCTATGTTTGACATCGTTAATTGAAATCGATAAGGTTCGATAATGTTAAATTGCTCGGGAAGTTCATAGCGTCTCTTATTATAAATTTCGATCGAACAACGAAACGTTCGAACGAACGCTGACTCTTACGATTAATTGAACATCGAGGAAAATTGAGGAGAAACATCGGCAGGTTTCTTTCACGACTGGTGTATTTATTCGTAAAAAGAAAGATACATACCGCCGCTAAATTTTTAATAAATGATTTAAATTTACGGTTAGACGAATTCATAAGAGAGCGTTACCTTTAGTCGTCAATTTGCCATTAATTTGTACGTTTTAATAAGATTCACAGAGCGTCGCGACGAATCTATCAAGACATTCGGGTGGTATTTTTCAACCGCAGTGCATATATTATCATTTTTCTTTCTTCTGAAGGTTAACTTCGGCTAACTAAAGATACTACGATTGAAAAACAACGATGAAAATGCAGGAACATATCTAGAAAGTAAAGAAAGATTTTTGGAAGCATTTCAACAAAAACGTCGAGCAACGCTGCTCCTATTTTCTTATTATTCCATGCGGCATTAAATGAAGGGATTCGCTAATCGTCGAGCCGCGCATCTAAACATCCCGAGAAATGTGAAAAAAGGGATGGCTTTGTGCCATGATGTTTGTAAATTTGCTAACCAGTTTTTCCAATACAGAGATAGCGATGTTTTAAAGCTCGTTTAAAAATCAGCGAGAGAACTACTTTTTCGTGCCATTTCCTTTCCTCTTCTCTCTCTCTCTCTCTCTCTCTCTCCTCTTTAATTTCACGCAAATTCAACAATTACATCGCTTTCGTACTGGGAAAGTAGAATCAATTTCCAAATTATTAACAGAGAGCGATAGTACAACGTCTAATATTTCAATGATAACGTAAAACCTTTTGCTCTCTCTCTCTCTCTCTCTCTCTATCTCTCTCTCTATCTCTATCTCTATCTATCTATCTATCTATTTCTATCTCTATCTCTATCGGCCAGGAATTTCTTGAGTGTTTCGGGTATTTTGGTGACCTAATTCGAAATTTCGCAAATTTCCGATTGTATCGTCTAATTTCATCGAAGCAGCGATGTGGTATCGAAAAGTGGACTCTCGTCGAACCTCGTAACTTCGATTTCCTTAATCCGAATAATTTACGGAGTAACATCTGACCGGGGGAGCGTGTGTAGTGTACGTTTTATTATTATCAGAGTCGATCGCACGTTAGAACGCAGACGATGAAAATCTTGCTTCGGCCAAGTTAAGGATTACGACGGTCGCGGGGTGTTTCGCGGGACTAACTAGAGGGTGGCGCAAGAGTGTGGAGCGCGCAGACGAGAACGGAGGCGGGGCACTCATGTTTATATGCATTGTATTGCTAAAACCCTTTTAACCGAATTACATTTAGCGATTCTAGTGCCGCTTTCCCGGCTCTCTCTCTCTCTCTCTCTCTTTCTCTTTCTCTTTCTCTTTCTCTCTCCTACCCCGAGTCTGCCAGTGGCCGTCGTCACCCCTCATGCGCTTTTCACTCTCAACTCCCAACCTTCGACTCTCTATTTCTGTCCTTTTCGTTCGCACGACAAAGAGGACGAATGACGACGACGACGACGACTACGACGACGACGACGACGACGACGACATTGCGCTAGCTCCGGTGTAGTAGGAACTCGTGGTGGGGTTGGAAAACCAATGGGGCAGGATTCCGAGACTTGGAACGGCATCCCTGAATTCTTGATTCTCTTGGTAAACAAGTGCTTAGGTGATTCACTGCTTGTTCGCTCCTATCGGCCGTCGTTTGTTTCTAGACGCCATTGCGTTTTGCGATTCTACCTCGTTTTCCGGTCTAATGGCTTTCCGTGACTAACGGTGGATAAGGTCGCTCGGCAACTCTCCTTCCTATTTCTATTTATCTTTTATTTCCTCTTCTTTCTTACATTCGCCCCTGCGCCTTACTTTCTATCCCTAAGTCCATAATGTTTCGCAAAAGAAACGAATAGTATCGCGCAATTTAGTCGCTACGTTAATTAAACCGCGCGGGTGATGTTACCGACGTTCTTCGAATACTTCGACAGATGAGAAAACGCACATTTAATCGAAAAATCAAACGAAACGTGGCTTACGCTTCCACCTGTAGCCTTCGTATATAACTTAACCTGTCCACAAAATATATGAGAAAACAAGTTCGTAAAGTATTAAAAATCTGATAGAGAGAAAGAGAGAGATCGAAACTTAACAGGGTTACTAAAAATTATGTATTGGAAATTTCAATGCAGCGGATCTATGTATTCCCGTTGATGAATAAAGATCGTGGCGTAAAATGATCGTATGACTGACGAAGGAATAATCGCGCGAGCGATGACGGGAAATCGAAGATCCGACTCGTCTCGTTCGCGGATCTCGCGACGGATTCCATCATTAGCGCTAACAAGGTTGGCCCAAGGCTACAAAGGGGACTTCACCCTTCGTCGGACTAACCTCTAGGTATACATACACACGCGTGCAAACACGTGTAGAGATGAACACGAATAGAGAGAGTATATGAGAGCATACACACCCCCGAGTTGTAGCTTGGTCCCTCTTTGAGACAAGAGGGGATAATAAGATCTACGACAATCAACTCAAGAACGACGATGCCAGGAGACAAGAGAGAGAGAGAGAGAGAGAAAGAGAGTGAGAGCATCACGAGATGCGACCTATTGGATGAGCTGCGAGGTGATATTTGTCACGTGATATTCACATTTCACTTTACCGTGAACCGGCTATTTATCGATCAATCGAGCTGTCGAGAACAAAAGTGAGCGCCATACGAGCCACATTTTTACCGAACGCGAGATTAATCGAATCATGGAACTGAAGTGTCGATAAAGTTGAAGTAAAATAAAAGTTAAAATAAGTGCGATTAAATTCAAATTGGCGAAATCTTGACTCGCGCGTTTCTGATTTTCAATTTGTACGACAAAAACGAGAACATGATGAGAAACGAGAGGACGATAAAAAGGAGAGGCGAGTAATGAGTACGAAGGCTGCGTATTGTGTATGAAGCGAACAAACACCAAGAAGGGATAGCACTAAAGGAACGGAACAAATACTCGCTTTACGTATAGTACGGTGGGAAATTGGAAGGAGCTAACCGCATCGTAATCAATGTAAAATGGCGTCGGAAACATAGAAGGAGGAACGAGAACCTCCTTCTGAAATAGCATCGCTATTTATTAGATTATCGTTGATCTTGTACAGGAAATACCAAAAAATTTTCCAAATCAACGAAGCATCGTTTGCTCGAGTTTTTTTAGAAACAGATTTTACGTTAACTGATACTTTATATCGTACTACAGAGGATATTACAGAGGAAGAACACGATATATGTACATATAATTTATTTAAAAGTTACGTATATAAAATTTACACGGTTTACCGAAATAAATAATAACTTTTAGATGAATCAGCTGCGCGCCTTAAGGTAAGGCTTTTGGACTTTACTTGTCAAAAACTATATTATAAAGAACGATATTAAAAATTCGGTGTGCCGCAAAACGAAGTTATTGACATCGATAGATTTTCTTTTCAAAAGTTTAATAAAGATCTTTCCGTGAAACTGTGTATGTATGCACATATTGATTTTATCGTTCTTGACAATTGAGTTGAATATGGTTTCCTATATTCACCGCAGTAAATCGCAGAGGGCGTGAATAACACTCCAATTCTTCGCAAAGTCGGTATTACAGATATTCTCTATTTTATCCTTCGTCGATAACAACTGAGTTTTATTGCTTTTTCTATATGTTGATCGGTATATTATCATTTAAGTAGTTAGATAGAAGATTAAAGATATAGGAATAGGCATGGTGCTTGTTGTTACCAGTGATAATAGATGTCGCCGTAATACTGTGTTTTATTCAATAGATAAATCTATTTATGCAATTGAAATATGATTCGTAATTCAACGTGTTTCTCACTTCTCAAGTGTGTACTTCGGTATTTGGATAGAAATATTGTCATCTTATAAAAACAGGTATGTAGTATCTAGATTTTATATAATGTACACACCTTATTTTAACATTATTCGCCGATCGTTATTATGTATTTGAAACTTTGTTACAGTTTTCAAGAAGCGTTTTTAATAATTGTTTTGCCAGATTATACGTTATATGACAAAAATCACTTTGTTGTTGAATTAATTACTTCTAGGATAAATGAAAGTGGAAGGTAGCTGTGTCATTATGTATTGCTCTTTAACATAGAAAATGAAGACAGAGGGAAAGATAGTCATTTTGGGTTCACAAGGTAAATTCTGCGTAATAATAAACATTTTACATTTTTCATTTTCTTTCGTTCTATATTTCGTGTCTATACCTATATACGTTTATTCCTCGAAACCATGTATAACCTTGTATAGCTTTATTAAAGAATATTTAGGTTAGTTTATTGTTTACATTGATATGCTCAAACTACTTTATAATACTATCTACTTCTAATTTGTAATTTTTCAGGTGTCGGTAAGACAAGCATGATCATGCATTATATTGGGAAAACGTACAACGGTCAGGTGAATCCTACAATTGGAGCATTGTTTTTTAATTGCAAGTTAAATATACAAGATACAGGAATAATGCTACGGGTACAACGATAAATATAAAATTATTTCTCTTTGTTCTCCATGTTTCTATTTGTTAGAACACGTTAAATAGCTTTCGATGTTGCTTAAGAATTTGTATAAACACTTTCAAGACAAAATACAATATAATATACTGAATTTTCAAAGATATCTTTATTACATTATTAGAGCTGAATACTGCATGGCTTTATTTGTTTTATGGGATATAGATTTGGGACACAGCAGGACAAGAAAGGTTCAGATCAATGGCACCAATGTACTATCGAAATGCTAATGCAGCTATATTGGTATTTGATTTAACTCAGTACAATACGTTTGCAGCAATGAAACGATGGGTGACAGAACTTCGAAGAAACGTGGAAGAAGCTCTGGTATTAGCAGTAATCGGAAACAAATCGGATTTAATAGAAAAGCGGCAAGTCAATGCAGAGGAGGGTAGACTTTACGCTACGAAAATTGGTGCAAGCTATCATGAAACGTCGGTTCTTCAAGGCGAAGGCATTGAGAATGTATTCTTAACTGTTGCTAGAGGTCTCCTTGGATTATCTTCGACTGACCATAACTCTACACCAATAAGAGTATACGAATCGACAAACTTGGATCCTAACGATATAGAAATATTATGTACACCGATTGTCGAGGAAGGTGCTCAACACCTTAGTATCGCTCACGGAATGCAAGAGAAACCTTATGCCTGTTGCTAGCCTTCTTTCGATTCCTTATTTCAATGATTTTATAAATATGGAATAATGTGGAAGAACATATGTTCTTTGTAATTATTCCTCGATAACGATTTAAGATAAGATCACAACCTTCCTATCGTGCATAAATACGTACACGAATCAATGCGCAGATTCTTACTTTTGGTTTAAAAAAATACATGCCATTTGTAAATTTTTCTATAACTATGCCTTTCTTATATAACCAATATTTTTAATACATTCCTAATGAAAATAAAAAATATTTTATGCTTTTTATGACACATTAAGTAGTTCTGATATGATATATGTGATATTACTCATATCGATATCAAATAATTATGATATTTGAAATGAAATTAAAAATGTAATTATTTCTTTTTTCGTTCAACGAGTTGCAGGTATAAAATTTATTAATGTAATTCAGTACTAATTATGGTAGTTAGTATGTATCACGTTTAGTGTACATAATGAAACAAATAGAGGAATTTTGTGCTCATAAGCACAGAATGATAGTGGTAAGGTGAGTCATTCCCTCTTTGGGCCAGGCTTCGCGAAGCGTAACGCATCCCAGCTTTGTTTATGTTTAACTCGTCTCACTTCCGTTACATAAGCATTTCTTTAGTACAGTACCTTCGGTTATGCCGTTATGCCTCAGATAGTTCATAGTAATGATGATTCACTGCATAAGGAATTCGTTTGAGAGATTCCGTTAAATGTGATAATCGTTTAAAGCGATTGAAATTGTATGCCTCCTGTGGTGCAACGATGCCGTGACTTAAGAATATTGATTTTTGGAAAAACAACTGTAAACTTGAAAACAAATTTTATAAGAAATTATTTTTATCATAAGTAAGTAAATTTCATCTTTTCCAAAGCTCTACGGTCATTACAATGTTAATGAAATCTGAAAACGTTTTGTATAAGATACATAATATATTTATAAAAAGTTTCTATGAGCGTTGAAGTACTTTTGTGAGCCGCTGTATATCAGAGGATAAATTTAATCAATTACATAAATCCTGCATCCTTAATTTCATTTCAGGTATGTACCTGCAGCGTAAAGTTGTATTGTGCGAGTAACCCAATTAGCGGCGTTCATTCTGCGCGACCAAGTCGCGTGAATAAACGCGAGAAGAAAGGAGCGCGTTATTTGAACATCGTGATGTACATGTAACCAGGAGAACAATGTGCCGCAAGTGCACATTGAAAGAGTTTCTTCGTGTCTATGAGTAGAGATCTACAACAGAAGAAGGAGAAGCAACGGGCAGAGAAACGTTTCTAACGTAATAGCGGCTTTGGAGAACACTCTTTACATTTTGTATAAGAGAGCATTACTGTTCGTTAGTATTCTCAGTCAAGTTTAGATCGTTGAATGTTACAGAAACCTAACTAGAAAACTATCTCATTTCGATTAAAGTATCTAGTGTAAGATGTATGGCCGCGTTATCGATAATGTCATTACGTTTTATAATAATAGTGAATCCGGTTATTTGCCGTTCTAACCGATCGAATCTTTATTTGATTAATCTTTCGACTGAAAATATAAGCAAATTATAATCATTCGTTAGACCGATGCTAAAATGTTTAGACCGAGTTACATATCTTTGCCACTCGTGTTCCAAATTTTCAGTATTTTTCAACAATGTTCACATACTCTGTGTCTTACAATTGATAATCGTTTAACACCTACCGGGAATGGTAATTCGTATAGTAAAACGTATTCGTAGAAAATGTGTTTCTGTTATAAATATTGTAACGATAAAAATAGATCTTTTGATTTAGATTGTTTTACAAGGATATCCATTGGTTCTAAGTTACCCGAAATGGACATCGCGTCACGAACTAATGCCATGAGTTTAACGGAATGTGAAAAAAATTGTTTAGGAAAGAAGCATGATTGCAATGCGTTTTCATTTGGGTACGGGATATTGTCGATATCGCGAAAAAATTGTTTAAATCAACGTAACATTTTATCGAGCCACCGTGGCATTTTACCAATCGATACCACGTTCCCTTTCTTTCACTTTCTTTTTCTTTCTAGCGTTGGTGTAAAGGGTAACAGTACCTGTCTAATTAGTCGACAGATACCGGCATTAGAAAATTTAGAAACCGATCAGGAGTACGATGTTTACGCGAAAAAACGACGAGACTCGATATGGTGCGATTTTGACCGTTTCTATAAAAGTTTCGTACGCGAAGATGAAAATCGTTCGACGAAAGCAAATAAGCTTATTAGTAAAGGATCCATTATAAACAATGATAATCCCTTCTCAAAATTAATACCAGAACCAATTTCGGTATTGGCACCACATAATACGTTAACATCTTCAAGGTAATTCCCATTTTTATTTCTCTCTTTACTTTTAACGATAGAAAATCATATTCACGATCGGCAAAGAAAATATCCACAGTTTAGTGATCAGTAATCTACAGTGCATCGAACGTAACAATTTAAAGAAATCATGTAAAATGATATATTTCTGAAATTTCAAGAAACAAAAATGGCATGACGAATCATGGACGTATTGGTAGCTATGGTTTGCTTATTAATCACGATCAACGATTTCTTTCCGAGGACAATAACCGTAGTGTTCTGGATATTATTGGAAATAAAAATAAAGAAACATCGCCCACACCTTTCGGTAAGTTGCAATATTTTATGCCCCACTATATATATATACACTGCATAAATACTAATAAATACATTTTTGATAGTATAATTACGCGACTATCGTTACTATAATTTCCAAACATTTCTATTTTATGTGATAATAATTGCTCAATATAAATAAACGTGTTATAAAGTTAGTATTTTCTTAGAAGCGATGGCTCATCGACAAAAAAGTACTGGATGTATATGTAAATGACCAATTTTTTCGAATCATACTACAATTAGAATGATCGAGCTAGCTGAAATAATAGCATCTTGTATCCTTGACGTATCTCGAAGGACGTAAATAATAGAGCTTGCTTAGTTTTAAAGTGACATAATTTTAATGTATGAAAAATTAATAGTAAATTGATAATGAAACAAAATGGCAAGTAATGGCAAGTAAAAAGTATCTTCCATATAGAATTCTAACGTATTGAATACAGACTCTATCAAAAATTATAATACAATTTTAAAATTCGATAAATAAAATTGAAGAAATTCAATATCATAGCATACGACTAACTTGTTCTGTTTGATGAACGAGCCATGAATATGTGAATTTATATAAATATTCGCAGTACAATAATAAAACAACTAGAAGATAGAAGCAGCGAGAAGCATTCAATTTGTAATAAATATCGATAGATGCCTCGATACTTACGGTCCTCGCTGTATTTGTGAAGACAATCGTTGTATTTGCATATTAAGAAACCAATTCTTCCAAACAACCTTTAGCAATCATCATGATGTCCCTCCTCCAACGTGCGAATATTTCCTCCCACTATTGCATCCGAAGCACTCACTTTTCTATAAAACCATGCTGGACTTCAATTTCATTATTACTTTTTACACGTTTTGGTGTTTCCATCGTATACAATTTTACACATGTTCGGTATCTCTTGAAGGGTGTAGTGTTCTCCGTTCATACTCAATAATACTGTTAATACGTAATAAATGTAGCTCGATATAGTTGG
Source organism: Bombus bifarius (assembly GCF_011952205.1). Taxonomy (NCBI): domain Eukaryota; kingdom Metazoa; phylum Arthropoda; class Insecta; order Hymenoptera; family Apidae; genus Bombus; species Bombus bifarius. The sequence goes on along the minus strand of NW_022885586.1, from coordinate 1,116,653 downwards.
AAGAAGTTGAAGAAGATTTATGGAGGAAGTATGATCACGAAAATTAATATTTTTGTGTTTGTTACGAAAATCATCGTGGCCAAAAAATACAACGACTTTAATTATTTCGATTAAGAAAAGAGAGGCTTTCTGAATTGGCTGTGTCGGTTTTAATAATTAAAGAAACAGAAGCAGATATGTTTAGAAAATCGTGGTTTTGGAGTCTCTTTATCTCACTGCTTCTTCTTCGTACGATTCATAGTTCAACGATCTCGAAGAGAAGTAATAACGATGATTTTGCACGTAAGTTTACAATGATACGACAGGATTATCCAAATCCTAATGCTAGGATTTTACATATTCATTTATTAGTAAATGTTACGCAAATGTTCTCGTATTACGATCTGTTAATGTTGCGTGTGATATAGATGTATGTATAGCTTACAATTAGATAAATATGTTTCAAAAATTTAGTTATAATTTGTCATCGAAAGCTGCTACCTGGCAAGAAAATGATGGGATTATTCATCGAGCGTATCGTCAATTGTGAAAATCTACAGGATTGTTGTCGAGCATGTGATTACGAAAAGACTTTTGTGTGTAAAGGTTTTAATCATAGGTATGTGAAAATGTCTCTATATACGTTATCGCTCTAAAGTAGACAGACAATTGCTTATTTTTGACAAGATGCATTTTAATTACAAAATTAGAGATAAATCGAGGTACAATGATCTTATTTTTTATAATCATCGTAGCTGCGTGCGATAGAATATTGTAGTGTTATTGAATTGGTTTTTAAAAAAACTATATGCGATAACGAAATTCAACTATGGATTATAATATAATTTTCCCGTAATTTGAAGACGTAGGACCGATGATTCAAAGTGCACATGCGAATTGACATCAACACCATATTTTCGCATGGATACCGATGAAGATTTCTCAATTGATTCTTATTACGATTATTACGAGAAGGTTGACAATTGCCCTTCCTCAGCATGGCATGATAACGGTATACCACGTTGGAAAAGCTATGTAAAAAGTTCTCGAGAAAATAGTCAAAACACATGGTTGGACCGTGAAAATGCGAATAAAGATTTCGTGCACACAGATCATTCGATCTATAAAGAGAATTATCCGCTATATCGCGAATCAGCTTATGATTTTTCAAATGGCCTCGCACGATCTGGCAAACCATTTCATTACGAACAGCCTCATGGTAAATAATTCTATTTAGATTATGATACGATACGATTACGATGTAATTGGAGGAGAGTAGTGATATAAGACAGAGTACACAAACGAAACAATAATCTAACATATTTTTCTCGTTATTAATGAAAATACTACTTTCATTTCAAACGAAATAGGTTTTACGTCTCGTTATCATGATTTGAATTGGAATCGCAACTGGAAAGAATCGGAGTCTCGCAATCCCGATATCATTAACGACAATACCTTTGTCAACTCTCGCGTTGATTACGATAAAGGATATTTTGACGCAAAATCGCCACGTTTTCCCAATTCACGATTAGACCATCCTCTGACACAGGAATATTCCATTCCTAACGAGAACGAGCAATTTTATGGGAAATTGTACAATTACGGCAGTGCATTCGGCTATAATGATAATTACGTGTCCGTTCCAAAAGAACCATATTATGAAAAACACGAGACATCACAAATGACACGAAAATGTTCAGTGAAAGCTGCCTCGGGTTCAAAATTAAGCAGAAGCGTCTTACGAAAGACTTGCGCGGCACACGATTTTGAACAATGCGAAGAGTTTTGTACCAATGAAACAAGTTTCTCTTGCGAAAGCTTTGCTTATAGGTAAGCGAAAGAATAGAAGAATTTTTACTGATACCTAAGGGTTGGGCATTTTTTATTTGAAATAAATATAACGCCAAATAACGATCAAATAAATCAAATAATAAATGATTTAATAAATGTTGAATAACACGAGAAACTTGTAAATACGGTAATTGATGAAATACTTTCGCAAATCACTGCGTGTTTAGCTGCTTTTGTCTCATCGAACGTTAAAATTCAACAACTCCGTCGTAGTTGAACATCAGTGACCTCGTTCTCACTAGAGAACGTCGAGGTCACCTTTCGAATTATGTTATGTTATTAATTTTATTCTTTGTATTTATGTAGATGCAACGTGGCAACCACGAATCCTACTGATAACTGTTTACTAAGCGATCGTTCCTATCAGGATCTAAATTTTTACACGGATCTTGAACCAAATCGCGATTACGATACCTACGTATTAACGTCAGATGCTAAGAACTGCTACTTAAAAAAGTCAACAAATCGATATCCTTTGGAAGAATGTTTCTCGAGGATCAGAAGTGGATTTACCATGCCGATGGATGTCATGAAGAAATCAATATTTGTTAATGATTTTGGAGAATGTCAATTTGCGTGCACCACGTCGCAAGAATTTGTTTGTAGAAGCTTCGTTTTCAAATATGCGATGGACAATCACAAAGTGTACAGTCATGAACGCGTATCACCTAACTGTTTCTTAAGCGATTGGCCGGCAGAAGAAATAAATCCTATCGATATGCCAGATATGGATGGTGCTGAGTTGTATGAAAGAAATACATTATCTTATGGTTGCGAAATGCATCCTTCGTCCCTATCAAATTCGAATGCAATTACTCCGTACGACAAGGGATCGTCTCAATCGCACATGGACGAACTTTGTTATTCCGAATATCATAGACCATGCAAATTAATGTCTCACGCAGTGATTTCCTCGATGCGAGCTGTTACAAAACAGGATTGCCGCCGAAGGTGTTCAACGATGAGAAACGCCGGTGTGGTACCTTGTATGTCGTTTAATTACATGTGAGTACTTCACTTTCGGTGAGTATTAATATGTAGTCTGCGAATGCTTATGCATTTAGGGGAAATTGAAAAATGCGAGAATACACAAAATGAGAAATCATTCTTTGCCCGGTTGTAGCACGATTACAGTGACATCCGCTATAAAATATCCAAAGTATAGTAATCATAATAACATTTAGTAGATGAAATAAATCTTTGCTTGGATTCCATTTCTTGAGTCGTGCCCATAAAACCAGGCACACATAATAATTTGCATAAACATCCGCAGTCTGTTAGTATAGGTATGTATAGTGTTGAAAAAGTATCGTACAATAATGATTAATTTCATTCGTAGCATTACTATCGATAATACACGGAGTAACTGTTTTTTAAGCGACATATCAATACGAGATCTAAGGCCAAATCTGGACTATGTTCACGATAATGATCACACATTATATACATGGAAAGATTTTGATCCATATTGTGGTTTAATCGCGAATGCTTTCAATACGACAAATGCACCAACATTTGAAAATCACGATCAATCACATCCTCCTGAGTTCGGTTATCCGAATGCTCAAAGAACACCCGAGAGCGAAATACATCACCCTCATGAGCCAGCTTCCTATCATCCCACTCGATGGAGAAATAAATTTCGACCTGAGGAACACGATTACAAACATAAGTTAGCTAGTGGAGACAACGCATCCCCTCTTGAACCTGGTACTTTCGAATATGGACATAACTTTTTCCATTGTAAGTATTTCGATGACCTTATGTTGTCAAAGTCAACCTTCTGAATAATTTTTTCTTATACATAATCGCTGGTCCTCGCTTTCAAGTATTCGAAAAAAATTTCAGTTATTTTTACGTTAAAATTACACTATATTTAGGCTTAAGCACACGCGTTTGTATATAGCTGAACCTCGACCGACATAAATCATTAATGATAATTATTCTTAGTATAGATGAAAAAGGAAAGCCAATGAGTTATAGGTTGAACTACATTAACATCGCTATCTATTAATTTTATTTGAATAGCAACAAACCAGCTTCCTCCATCTCGACGTTATACGGTAAACGGTTCTCCTTGCAAAAACGGCACCGTCTGTCAACGAAATGAGATCACTGGATTCTGGTCTTGTGAAATTGAAAATGAATATGGTAATTGGGATTACTGCTGCGAACCTAGTCATCAATGTGGATTTTCACAAGGATATCATCATCCTTGGTACGATTAATATCGATTGAGTTAATTCCATTTTATTTCCATTTTTCTTCGTTTTTTATCATTAATCGTAAACCGTATGTATTATAATCCAAATTTTAAAAGTTATAGTACAAAAGTTCTCTAATAAAAATATGACAGTCTGGTAATAAATAAATAACTAATTAAACAATCTTGTAGGTGTTATGTGGGTCCCAACGAAGATCAATGGAGACCTTGTAGCGAAACATATTATCCATATCATTTTGCAATGGATCATACAAGTTATCGCCAATCACCATTATATACCGCTCGTCATTGGCCAGTAATTTACTTCCATGAAACATCGCCACCAAACTGTTCTACCAATAATCCTAACGTTAAGGAGTCATGGAAACTACAGTGATAGAATCTTCCAATAAAAAAAGAAACCTATCCTCATTACCGTTTTCGCATACAACATGTACAGTGTCTTCTTTCTTTATTCATTATCAGAATTTCCTTTAGGTGATAATAACAATTATTTTCTCTTCAAATAACAATTTCGAGATAAAAATATACTTTATGAACATTATATATTTCCATCGCAATTCCGTTAAATTAATAAATGGATAATTACAAAGTACATAACATATATTTGTTAAGATGATACTAGTAGACTTATAAAAAAATACAGAGTAGTACACAGAATCTATCCAGATAAAAAACCCTAATTAATTTCAAAGAAAATAACTAAAATGTTCCGTGACTTGGGCAAACAGTTTCTTATTATGTATATGTATGTATACTGTATACATATAACCTAATATAATCATGTGTATAAGATTTAATGACAATCTTCCTATTTCGTATTTCAATTAATGTAGAAAAGATAATTACAATTTATTATGAGTCGTAGTAGTATCTAAGTAATAAATTTATCTGAATAATTTATGCTAAAGATTTGGTTTTAATTTAACAAGTATGTACTTACTTACTTACTTATGTAAATACGTATGTACTCAGCATAAACATTAACCATAGGAAACTGAAAATTTGATACGCCAACTAGTGACAGCAAAACTAAACTACTGAGAGTAGGTCGAGTATCCAGTATCCATATTATTTCATATGATCATCAATATTTAAATGGACACGTTGTGAAAAACGAGTGCTTTTAAATTCATTTAATGCTTTTAAATTGATCAGTGTAGTAAGAGTCACATAGTTATTTAAGCAGTTATAAAAATTAAAATGGAATTTTCTGCCAGAAAAAATAAAAGTAAAGTATATTGTTGTGTGTACGGTTGTAACAGTCGTGCATGTAAACATGACACTGTCCGTTTTTATCATTTTCCCCGTGAAAATGAAAACTTAGTTAAATTAAAAAACAAATTAAATAAAGAGGAAATTATTGACCGCTTCAGTGCATGGGTGAAAGTTTTAAAAATGGGCAAGAGTGTATCATCGTCTATGAGAGTATGCTCATTACACTTTACAAAGGAAGATTTTATCCCATCAAGTATTATTATAATTATATATAGAGTTGGACATAAAATTTACGATTTTTTAAAAGTCGTGTCGGGAATTTACCAACATTTTTTCTTCTAGATAGTCGCATACGTCGTTTAAAAAACACAGCAATCCCATCAGTCAACCTCCCGAGTTCTTCAATTAATACACAGTTTAGTAAGTACATCAACAGATACATAAAAAATTAAATAGAACAGCTCATAAAGAACATTTTTTTAATTAAAAAAATTCTTAATTATTAGAAGCTGGCGATTATTTAGAATATAGATAAATCAGCTGATTTAAATAAATGAACAGAAAGAACAAAGGACCTACGTTCAGTAGTTTGTCATCTTACCACCAGAGCATGGTCATATAAATAGGTTTCGACACTCACTAGGGAAAACCGTCCGAAAATTGAGTTATGAAAAATCAACATAGAAGACAACAGAGTTCTCGTTCTTGCGAGACAGATAGAAGTGAATAGAGTGTCCTGTTTCTATTTGAGACACTTATAGTATGTCATGTATAACGCAGAATATAAACCTTCATGTCTTCCATGTTGATTTTTCACGACTCGATTTTTGGACGATTTCTTTTATGTTTTTAGTATACTAGTGTCAACACTTGTCTATATGATTGGTGCACTGAAATCTAAGCCACGCCTCCATTAAGTTTCTCATCCATCACAGAGGTCGCCGGTGTTGTTCGTAACTTATATTTTCGCCATTGTGATTCTATCCATTATCCGGTTATCTTCGGATAGTCGCTACCTTAATCATTATTATGTTATCGTTATCACCTTTGTTAATACAACAGCATTGAACGTGTTGTGCAGTGCTGTTGATCATTGCCACTGGTTTCATTATGGCGACGCCGGTGACGCCGCCATCATAGTTCATAGTTTTATATCGGATGGTATCACACAAACGAAGTTACATGTATAGAAAACCCAGCAACAGTTCACTCATTATTTTAGTATGAAACCCATTTTAGTCTGAAAAGTGTGAAGGTATTGTCAACGTTCCTTGCGGAAAAGCAGGCAAAAACATACAGTAAAATTTTACTGAAGTTAAATATATGTTACTCCCTGTAGGCAGTTCTGCACATTGTCAAAAAATTGCTCATACCACAAAAATGCCGAAAACACGACTAATTACGCGTTCAATAACGAACAGTCGACCACCTCACATGACTTTAAATTTGGAGTGTTCAGAAGAGCCTCTCAGCGAAGCACAGTTAGTGTTACGATTAGAACTCAAAGAAAATTATGACAGAGTATGTTTTATTTGTTTTCTTTAAACAATTCTCTTTTTTTTTAATTTTATATGGTAGATTCAATTTTCCTCTAATTTATTCACTTATATACCTGTAGGTTGCTGCCACCTTGGAGGAATTGGTTAAAGATCATGGAGGTAAATTGGTATGCCAAGCAGGCAATGTCAACGGTTATCAGTATACATTGTAGGTATCATTTTCTACATAGATGTTATCTTTTTGCAATTGCTGCTCTTTTAGCAAACTCAGTGTTTGTATCTTCTCGTATACCAGGCCTTCAAATCCTGCTCAAGCGACGGTTAAAAATAATTCACAACCTATTGTCAATGTAGTAAGTATTATGGATATTATAAACAATATATATATGTATTATACAATTATCATTATGTCTTTAAAAAGTGATATTGATTACAGAATCAAAATAAAAACCAATCTATTAAATTGAATGTATTAAATAATGCAAATGGATCTCAGGGTAACATACAATTGGTTGTGGATTCACGAATGGGAGTTATTCTTGGATCCGTTGCTCAGCCTCAAGGTAAATAATTGTTTATGATTGTTTATTGTGCATATACAATAAACCAATAGTAACAAGTAATAAATTTTAGGAACTTCTATGACCAATGTTTCATCAGGTTCAACATTAACACCAAATTCAACATCCACATCTACAGCTACAACTATATCTACCATTTCACATTCTCAAACAGAAAATGTATAAAAGTTTCTCATTACTTTATTAAGCTCTAACAAGTTCTATTTTGAAGAAAACTTATTTTTTCTTCTTTACTTTTTTTTGCAGTATAAGTATACTCGTTCCGGACGCAGAACAAAAGTGCTCGAAGTACAGCAATCTGATATAATAGAGGAAGTATGTTATGCGTAAATATCGTTTCACTACCAGATTTTTTTTCTTTTTTTTTTGTTGAACTGATCCCATCTTACTCTAATCATATAGCCCACACTAGTACCTCGTGGAAAACAGAAATTAGGATGCTCGACGCATGTTGTTACACCAAGTAAGTTCCATTTGATCACTTTGAAATATACCTTCAGTAAGATATAAAGCATCTATAAATTTGCTATATGCTAATTACGTACTCTAAACACATAGTTTCTGCAAATTAAATTTAATGTTTTAGCTACAACCAGCCCGCAAGGTGTTACTAATCTCAGAATAAAAACTGTAAGTAAACAACAGGTTACACCGACAGTGTCATCAACATCAGCTACGATAAATACGACTACAGGAACGGTATCACCAACGATAACGGTGTCGGCAACAACAACAAAACTGGCTATTGCAAAACCAACTGAGCATACGAGTATTGGTGGAATATCAGTTGGAAAAAGTGCAGGTTAGAGGAAGAATTTATGTGGAATTAAACGCTTTATGATTGTCACGTTGATTGCTGTGTATTGACTGGGAAATCGAATTGACGTTAGAGATAATTTATTTGCAGTCAATGTAGTAGACAAATAGAATTTTTCTGCTTTAATTCCAATAATCTTTCACTTTAGCTTGCGACCAAATTGACGAATCGAAGAAGAATCTTCCAGATGGAAAGGAAGTAACTTTTAACAAAATAAACGGAGGCAGAACATTTCCTTCGTTGGTCATCGTAGCTAGACCGAATCTTCGTACAAAGGATATCGCGCCAATAGTAGCTCAGAAAGAAAGATCGGAGTTAGGTACCTATTAACATGGGTGTGATTATCGGTTGCCACCCTTTTCTTTATATAAATTATTAATGTACGTTTCAGATTTGAAAGTCAAGAGCGTACTCATGTACTCGGCTACAAAATTTGCTGAATGGTTGATACAGCAAGGGTTGGTAAAGTCTGAACAATTTTGTACGCAACATAATAATAATAATTATCAGAGGAAATTGAAATTAGGAATGTATAGTGATCCCGGTACATTTCCATATTCGGGAGGATACGTTTGGATTTCAGAATGTTGTCCAGATCGTTTTGTTTCCCTCTTTTCCGGTTCAATTTTTCAGAGTGCTACATATACGCCTACCATTCTTTTAAAATTAATTTATCATTGGGCATGCCAAACAAATGTTCAAAATGTTACTTCCTGGGTAAAGGTATCAAATGTATATGTGAAAAATTTTTATACACATTTACGTAGTGTTTGCACTGCCGCAATTTGCGATAAATTTCGTAAAATGGGAGGTAAAAATTCCGTGATACAAGTTGGTGTAATTAGCTTAGGTACAACATCGCAGGACGGAAATTTACGACAAGTTAAAGTCGAAGTACTTGGTGTATTGCATTATGCCACACTTGATTTAAGATTAAGAGCGTGTGATCCGGTGCAAGATGGTGATAGGTCATATAAACGACGGTTCAATAATATTTTACACCCACTGAAGGAGTGGGTACACCCGGATACGAAAATTATGACCGACTTCACCGTTGATAAAAGCACTCTTGAAGAAATGGGTTTTAATCATGTTACACAGTCAGCATTTTCTGATCAGGGTCCTCGAAATTTTATGAGCAATTATCACATTATGGAATATTTAAGAAAAATTGTCCCGAGAATGTTTCAAAATACTCTTAGTTTGCTTAGTAGACAAATGATACAACAATTTTTGGACGAATTAGTATGGAGAGAAATGTACGGAACGACTGCTGCCCGAGCATTTGACAACATTATCGAACATATCGCAGAGCAAACTGGAATCGAGTCAAACGAATGTCTCATAGATCGTTTGAATAAGATAGGTGCTAATCCGTTTCATAACTGGTCTTACTCAAATACGAATTCATCACCATTGACACCACTTATGACGATAAATAAAGAAGAATTTTTTTCGGGCTGCGAAGTTTTGATCCCAAGTGGTAGCAACATGAAACAACAAGAAACATTGCCTTCCGTTCAAACAACAAAACCTGGTCCGAAGAGGGGACGAAAGAGAAATCCAACAACAGCCATTAGTCCAGAGCCAGAGGTGAAAAAAGCCATCTACGATTCAAAAGGCATCAGAGAAATAGATAAGGAATGTAAAAACGATCAGATACAGTTGCAAGAATTTTACTATGCTACTATGGAAGGTGATAAAACTCTTCTTTTAAAGGAACATAAAAGTTCCCTATATTTTAAATGCTTTCTTTGCGCTGCAATATTGCGTTCAAATACAGATGTAATGGAACACACTATTGGCCATGTGCCACCACAAGTACCCGGACAATCAAATTCTCCTGTATGCCGGTATTGTTGCACTGCATTTTCATCTCAACATCAGATGGTTACACACATTACGGAATCACACAGCACTTTTGGTCATTCTGACAGTGACATGGTTGTTTGCGCTATTTGTGAACAAAAATTCGGGAACACTGGTCTTCTAATTAACCACTTATCGTCGATGCATTGTCCTTCGGAAATGCCTTACCGATGCGAAATTTGCGGTTATCGTACTTCCAGTCATAAAGACGCTATTGATCATTTCTATCGTGGTCATGAAAAGGGCGAAGGGTTACAGTGTCCATATTGTTTGAAAGTAATAGATTTTGCAAAAGAAGGCAACCCCAATGTTACCAGCGTTCACGCATTCTTATTACATATGCAAAGACATGTTATCAGAAGGGAACAAGGACGTGGAAATAAATGTTCCAAATGTTGTCTTTGGTTTAATCAGAAAAGTTCATTAAAAAGACATCAAAGGGAATTACATGACTCTGTGTCTAGTACAAAGGTTGTTCCGTATTCAGTTAGTAATAACGGAATAATGATTTCAAAACAACGATTTCAAAATAGACGATTTGAATTCGATAGTCCAGTTACGGAATTACCACACGATGAAAGAGTTAAAAAATGGATCACTGGTCCAATTACGGTGAACGTTCCAATTGAACATCTATCCTGTAAAGAATGCGAAGAGGATATAGATGAACAAGATCATTATCCAGGTGAACAAATATGCCAATTGTGTCGCTACGTAACTTGTTGTTGGCGTGCGTTTAAGGAACATCAACAACAAATTCATAACGAACGACCGATGACCAGTTTGGTAGTTCCTTCTCCTCTTATTAATATTCCATTAAATAAAAAGATGCGATGTTCATGCGGTTATGCAACAACCGATGGAAATCAATTAGCCACACATTTGATTAAATGTAACAAAGTGTCTGGTTACCCGGTTGAGGATACAGCACCATCCGGAATGTTAAACAGTTTAGGTTTGGTACCAAAAAATAACTCAGATGAAATAGATATTGACATTAAAAGGACTAATTAACTATAAAATAAAATGAAGTGAAGTACAAGTTTTTGAATTAATTAGGCGTCGTAGATGATAAGTTGTATAACTGTTTAGAGAATTATCCAATATTCCAAATCGTTCTAAGTTACATCTGTGTAATTAGTGCAAGATAACAAGTTACTTGAATAAGAATGTTATAAAAAAACATCTTATAAATCGGGTCGATATTATATCATGTATTGATACATTCGTTTTCACTTTTATTGCTTACTTTCGTACTCTGTTATTTCAATTAAAAAAACCATAAAATAACCATGAATAGAAATTTCATTCATCATATTGTTACTAAAAATCTTCAATGAACATAATTTAAATCACCAACACTTCATATACGCCATGCAATCTGTATTGTTTGAAAACATTGCTAATAATACTACAATAATAATAGAATAAAACAATCATTGAATTATGTTATATCAATATTATTAATACGATTATATTGCTGAGTTGTACCTTTATATGAAGTAATAAATTATTATTATACGAGAAGATACTACAAGTTTAAAACATGTATCTAAGTATATAATTCTTTATATAGTAGTGTTTGCGTAGTTACAAAAACTCGATATTTTATCGTTGTAGCTATTCGGAAAAATATATTCCAGGAATTTATTTCTTTGACTTTCTAGACTTTCAATAGGTTTCAAGTTTCGAGTTAAAGTGAAAAGCGTTGAGTATAAGTAAGATACAGAGAAAAGTTTGTTTAATATACGAAATGCAGAGTTTCGAGGTCACCTATCACAATGAAGCTAGTTACAGGAACGGACTGGTGAGGATATGGAGCTTCTGCTAAGTGGGGACTTGAGCACTACTTTTATGTGCGTGTATGGACATTGTATATACAAAGGTATACATATAAAAGTTAATTTTTTCTTTAATTCTTCTGATATAGAACGAAGTACAAAATTTATGCATTTTTCTAAAGTTTTATTTAGCAAGAGTGTTTTCGGTAATTCCACAATAATAAATGTAACATACATGTATCTCCATGTAATCAACTATATCAATACAGTATACAATACTAGTTAATAGAACGCAGAGTTTTATTTTCAATTGAAAACTCAAGATAAATCGTAAACTATTTGCGTTAACGTATACTAATTCATTATTCTGTACTTATCTATATTTCTAGCAAGCTATTAACACTTTTTTTACGTCATTTAACGTCATCTATTATCAAGTCAACACTAAAGAACGCATTTACTAAAACAAACTCCACAATGTTAATTGATTCGGGTTACCAAAGATTATAATTATAATTACAATCATTAGAAATATTATTTAAATACCTAAACATAATAAAGCAAAAAGAAAATATCGACCTAGTTACAATTACAACGATCGCTACCAGTGTGTAATTGATTGTTTTAGTAAACATTTTAACGAAATATTTTAAATATTATAAATATATCTTTTAATTGGGATTATGTTTAGAATTATGTTTTCACATCTCATTACAGATACAGAATGATATCAAAGTTTCATAAATTGTATCACAAGTTGATGCTTTATTTGAACTAATCTTTATTGGGAAAGTAATGAATTTGTATACATCATGTAAAAAATACAAGTTAAACAAAAATTAATTATTTAAGACAAACCAAACACTAGTTGCGCATCGTTACATGTATAAAATATCTGTATATGTGTATATAGAATAATAATACTTACAAATGATTTTAAAAATGTATAATAATACAGAATAAAACGCGGTAAAATCCAATTTGATACAATTAACATTGAGATTTATTAGTAGTAAATTTCTTTTATAATTTGACGTTTCATAGGTTTATGTAACTTTTAAGCCTTGATACCGTCAAATTTTTTACGTGGGAAGCTTCGTCAGCTGTTCATATGATCTTAACATTGTATTCAAGAGAATGAATCGACATTTCCGCCCACAACCTGTTATGTTGGCGATCTACATATACCCGACTATCAGTTTCGGTTTGTTCTGTATTTCTCCGTTTTTCTCCGTACATCTTCATGTCTCTCTCGCTCTCACACTCATTCTCTCTCTCTCTCGCTCGCTCTCTCTCTCTCTCTCCCTATATATATATGTACGTACGTATACATATAAAGATATTTCTCTTAAATTTAACGCCAAGGTGCTGGAAATGTTATTTTTGACATATTTTACATACTTTACATCTTTCGAAGTCGTTAGTTTCTAATACAATAATTTATTTTATGATCATAGCAAGTTGCGAAATGAAAATTTTGAATTTTTATATATTTTTTCGTGAAATCCTAAACTTGTGATTTTTCTTAGTAGTAAATAACATAAACTAGCAAAGAAAATAGAAAAGAAAGAAATTCCGTTTACTATTTAAGACCTTTGGATTGTAATTTATTTTTCGTTCCGATGGTTGTAGAACGTATACGTTTCCGTTTATGTACTTGTTAGCCCCTGTAATTGAGAAAAAGGCAAAAAAGAAAAAGAAGTATAGAAAAACGATAAGAGTTACTTGGAAATAGCAAAGCTTAGAAGCTTAGATCGACAAAAAATGGACTGGTTAAAGTGATAATATTTACGCAAAAACAAAAACAAAAAAAAAATACCTGTGCGTTAAATTTGAAAGAGAAGTCGAGCTTCTGGTTGACTACTCGATGGCATAGAGCATGTAGAGATTGCCAGCATCACTGCCTGGTGGTACCAAGGAGTGAGTCGGCGGTAGTACAGTGAAGCCCAAAAACATGAAGGTACGAACCAGCATTGCTAAACCATAACAACAAAGTGTTTTAGACGAGAAACTTTTCTCCTCATAATCATTTTCATTGGAGTCAAAGAACGGTTGACGACAAGTACCTCGATCCGCTCTGTCTTTACGCAGACAAATGATGATATTTGTACATCGTAATGTTTCTTCAGCGTATTCCAGGAGAGACACGAAACCTTCTTTCGAACCTTCGGGTAAAAGGCAGCTTGGCACGCGAATATAAAGACAATGACGCCATACTACAGTTTCCCATTCAACGGATGTGCTTTCCGTCAAATGTAGAGTAAATGTCAAGCGTAATGATTCGCTATTTCGCACAGCTTTCAATAATTCATCCTCCTAGTAACATGATTGGAATTATACATATAAACCTTATAAACAAATATAGAGAAAATTTAAATATAGAAAATATAATACTTTAAATAGTATTATGATATAGAAAAATATTTTCATCCAATATAATAATTGTAAATACGTACTTGAACAATGTGGGAGCTCACAGAGAGCTGACTCTGCTTGATCCCCACGCCGCGGCTCTCTGTGTTGACTGTAGATACAGACAATGCGGCATGGGGCACATCAGGACCACCACAGAGGCCCCACACCCAACGTTATACAATAATGTTGTTGGAATCTAGAGCCTTCCTCTAAACTTTCGTCCATATATTTACTTGACATGTCACTGTAATTCCATATATTCCGTCAATTCATATTTTATATGCCTAAAGTATATATCAGTTGCAAAACTTTATTTGTCAATTAAATTTTATTGTGCCCACGATTAGTTATGTTATCATTATTGTCTGATATACTTTTATTACTGAGTAATTAAATTTCCTTTTTTTAATTATCTATCAGGTTATTTATATTTTTAAGTATTTTATCTTTCTTTGTATATATTTACATTTCACTTCACAATGTTTTAAAAAGATAAAAATTATATTCGTTTTTCGTTTCTTGGAATCTTATACTTGCCGCACGTATGTGGCGCGTAATGTATTAGATAAGGTATTCATGGAAAATCATAGAATTTCGAACTCAAACATATTAATAAAACCGGTTGATATAAAATTGACAAATATATCGTAAATTGAAATTAATTATAGAATAGTTCAAAGGAGCTAACAAACACATGATTAATGTTAGCGATAGAGAATATTTTTCAACATATATATATATATATATATAACATTTCTTCATATATATATATATATAGCATTTCTCGATAATGAAGTGAACTTATTGAGGAAGATAATTATGATTAAGACTATGTATGCTTAGATACGCTTGTAAATTTAGATATCACTGTTTATTGTAAGTACATTCGTTATCAACGAGTTTCTACTAAGTACATTCAAATTTATCTTTGTACGATTGTGAAACGAGGAAAAAGACGAGATTAAAATTGCATTGTGGATATTTTTGTTCAGACTGCTAATTATATAAAAACTGAATATGCATTTTCATAAAGATTCGTAGTGACTCATTTCGTCTTCCCATTCGGTTTTATATGATTGGTTATCGTTCGCACCGTAATAAAAATAACCGTGGAAAATTGATGATTTCACATTTATTACTTAATGCCTGAAAGAAGTAATTAATTACTATATATTTTATTTATATCGTTACAGTAAAATTAGTTTGTTTTGACAACTATTTTCTTCTAACTATGATTTAATATTGAAAGTATGATTATATCATGATTTTATTCCACACATGCCAACTTCTAGACTACAATAAGAATTATGTAAGAAATCTCTATGCTTTGTCTATATACTACACATATACATCTAATGTACGATTATTTCCGTTTCAGTATAACAGTTTGTATTATATATATACGATATTGCTAATTAGTAAAAACTGCTGTAATATCAATGTAACCTCGATATTTATTCTTATGAAAAGGAATTTATTCGGTCGAAATAAAGTTGTAACAAAATTTGTTTATTAGATTTTTGTGCTTTACATGTAGAGAAGAAACAGCTGACACGTACAATGTGTCGACGCATACGCGCCGATTCTACGTCACGCGATGGATGTTCACGATTCACGTGGCAGCGTATTATATTATGGAAATAATACTTTCAAAAAATTATAGGTCGCGTTAAAATTTCATTATCATCTTATTTTCGCACCATTAGTTTTAATTAGTTTGTATTTGTTCTATCAAATCACTTTACTTCAAAATATTATATCTCTTTAATGTATAATTTTGTTTATAAGTATTCCTAGCATACAAGAGAATATAACAGTGATTATAAAATACATTATAAATCCGAAGATTTTTACTACTATCAAGGTAAATGATAGAATCGAAAGGTAATGTGAATTATTAATGCGTTGTTTGCATATTTCTGAAGTACTTCTGATGAAATTTTTATTCATGAAAGAAAATAATGATTTTCGACATTTGCTATTAATATAGCTTTTATAAGAAGTATTTTGGTTGAAGAAAAATTGTAAGGATAACATAAATTCCAATAAATAGAATATAAGATGGCGATGATCAAGCAAAGACAGAAATGGCGCAGTAGTCGCACGGTACTTACCAATTGCTGGATATTAAACTTGGCATTATTATGCCTTTTTTAGTACTTCCACAATTACTTAATGGTAAACCGGAGTTAATACTCATACTTCTTTCTTCGTAAAATTTTGGCGGCCGTAATTTTTACTTTTCCACAATGAAATATTCGCTAGACCAGCGATCGCTATCCGATAAGAGTTATCGTAGAGTTACTGACACACCAAGGCAACCGTGCTATTCAGGCGAATGAAACGATACTGAAGCGCTCCTCCTTAAATGCCGACTTCACTCGATTCGATTCGAGTTATATCGAGTCGATACAAATCGATTAGATTTTTTCATTCATAACATTCTATTTACACAATTAATAACTTTTAATGAGCATTTAGAACAATATTAACATCTTTATATGTGAACTAATGAAACTGTCTCTCTTTTAATATTTTTCGGGAATGAGGTATTTATAGATATATTTCAAAAAAGTACATGCCCCGTTTTTTATTTCAGATAATTAAATGCATAAAGAATATCTAAATTTTGTACTTAGGTTTCACTTTTAATAAATTTTATTTTCGTCAGTGCACAATTCTTCATATTTATAAATAACAAGAAAGGATATTTCCATTTACATACAAGTTCTAAATGTATACTGATATATAAAATTAATGACAAATATTAAAAATAATTACTCAAATTAATACATAAATTAAAAGATTTATGGGATAATTAAATCCTTTCCTTTCTTTAAATTTCACATTAGTTTCAATTTTGAATATTCTCTTTTATGAATCCTTCACATCAAGGCATAATATATTATATTATATAAACAAACAAAAGGAGATTAATGTTATTCTATCCTCCTAATAAAGCATTATATTGGGATGTCTATTATGTATAATCTTATGTAGTATTCAATAATAATAAAATACAATACAAGTAAATAAAAGGAATTAAATGCTTGAAAAATACTTTATGGCAGATACAAATTTCTTTGATTGATAATTACTTGTATCTAGTAAGATGGGAATTTAACCACACATCACTTGTCGAACAAAATCTTCATAATTAATGTTACCCTGCGAGTCTTCATGACCAGCCAATAGGGTTTCAACTTCTTCATCACTCAGTTTTTCACCTACCAAAAAATAGAAGTAATTAATTAGTCTGTGAATTAGAAAATGAATTATATATGATATGATCATGTAATGAATAATTACTAAAAAAATATTGTCATACATACCTAGTGTGGTTAAAAGGTGTCTCAGTTCAGCAGAAGAAATGAAACCATTTCCATCTTTATCAAAGTGACGTAATCCTTCTATAAAATCGTCAGCTGTATCAGATGTGCGAGCTTTGCTTATAGCTTGATAAATTGGTAGAAACACTTCAAAACTAATACGTTCATCAGGTTTGTGTTGATGAGTAAATTTTTTAACATCTGACTCAGTTGGATTTTGTCCTAGAGCACGCAATGCATCACCAATTTGGGCTACGTGAATTTTTCCATCTCCTCGACTGTCAAACAGTTGAAATGCCTCTTGAAATTCTATATAGTAAAAAGAATTTCATAATTATAAATAATGGATACATAAAATTATACTTTACATAAATATGCCTAAGTAAGTCAAAATTTAATTTAAAAGATGATAGTTTCTATGAATAATAAATTTATTTACCCTCAATTGATGACATCATTCTGTTAGCTAATTCTTGATAACTACAACCATACATTGTGTATTTTAAATATGTATATGTATATATTTAAGTATATATTAGATGATAAGGTTCCACCTTTTAAAAGATGAAACGAATGATGATAATTCTAACAAATACGCATAGAAATCCAAATAATATATATTAAATATTGTACTGTATTTTTTCCAAACAAAGATAACAATACAGAATGTCAATAAATCTTGAAGTTTGTAACACAATATGTATATGTATATATATATATATATATATATATATATGTACATATATTGCCTATCACAAATATACCAACAAAACTACATTCAGAAACGAGTTAAAACCGAATATAAAGGTTCCACGGTTGTTACGACGCAATGCTATTCGTGTTCTGTCTTCGTTTCTTCTTTTCTGCTGCTATTTCTTTCAGATACCTAACCATAAAAGGAAATCACCGACACGTAATTCGATGTCACCAGGGTGAGTCTAATAAGGTAAAGGATATTCTTGACCTAAATTGAACATCGAGAACCATCTGTCCGCCCTTCTTTAATTTTATTCTGCTTGGTGTCAATGATCTCATTCGCATTTACGTACCTGCTAACTGATCCTCCGAGTAAGATGCCTAAAAATATGTATAATATATAAGTATATCTTTTTCTCACTGACACATCTGTTTGAACATATTTATATGTATTTCAACAAAATATTACAAAACAAATAAAAGACAGTGCATAAAAATACAAACCATTTTGCTTGACTATCGTTAGTGACACACACAGTACGTATCTTTTTACCGCGAACGTGTATATATGTACGTTGGACAACGAGCGCCTCGATCGTACCAAGTTTTTCAAGCCAGTAGTATTCAGAGAATTTATGTAGTCATCGGTTTTATTGGAATGTGACGCATATAAAACGATAAAATTAATCAACACCGAAGCTGGATTTTTTGAAAATTGTGTAAAAATTTCTGACATTTACAACTCGATCGAATGTTTAGTAAATATAATGGTTAAAATAAAATAAGGAAACGGAAATGAAATTCAAAGAATTATATTGTTCTACATGGAAATTGTGACTGTGATAGTCATATAATAATGAGTAACCTCAATTGAAAAATTATCAATAGTTTGCTTAATGGTTTATTCATTTTTATAGTATTGGTCTTCAGGAATATAAGATTCTAATACTGAATATTCTATTCTTATATTATAGATAGTGATTTCTAACCTTAGTACATATATGTACAATGAATCATATTGTATCTAAGCATACATAGTTTTGCTTTTTTTTTCAAGAGGTCGCTACGTTTTTACTTTGTGTAAATAAGTACATATGTATATATCTCTGGTATATACTACATGTCTTCTATCATCAATAGACCTTGGCCTTACACACAGATGAAGTATAGAATAGACTTGGCGGTATGATACAAAATATAATAAAGTAAAAGTATTGATAACAATTTCTAATAAAGACAGATATAATTTCTATTTAAAAAAAGAACAGTGTGTTTATATAATTAATATATTTATTAGCAGATGTTTACAAAATTCTCACAAATGTACGTACATATTTGCTATGTTATATCGATTTTGTTGATTAGTCTGTTAACAACTTTTTGTGCGTATTTATTTGTTCCTTTTAAAACTTCATATACCCGTTCATGAGAGTGCATAACCTCAAGTGTAAGAAAAATTCGTGTCAGGTGGATGTATAATATAGTATGTAGATATATAAAAAGAAAAAAGAAAAAAGCTTCTTTGAAGTTACATTTTATATCCTAGTTTACACACCATTAGATGTAACACTTAATTGTCATCAGTTGGTCGATTTCCATGAAGAAAAGTGTATATCGCATTCCTGAGTATAACATTTGGGGTAAATGAAGTATCTCGAAGAGGTTTGTTCGTCATTGGACTTGTATATTTCCCACATAAAAACCATTCATTTATAGCAGCTTTTTCATATGTAAATCCATCTGAAAATAAGATACTTATTAGAATATCAAATACTTTTTATTATGATCCCTGTTTGTATTGTTTACCAGAACATTGGACAGGTTCTTTCATTATTTCATGCGTGATAGGGCATAAAAATTCGTGAGATATTTCGCTATCGTCTATAGGGATTTCTGAAGAATTATTGTCTTCACGTTTTAACCAGTACAGTTGTGTTTTAAATGCTTCCGCTGTCTAAAATCAATTGCAAATCGGTAAAGTGTACTTTTTTGTAAATGATTACGAAACAAGCACAGTAGAAAACGAGTTAGTTAAAAAAATAACTTCGATTATTTGTGGTTCTTTGACGATATACCTCTTCATCTTGTTCTATGTCCAGTCTGTTTGTTAATTCATTCTCCGATAGGGAAAGTAAATGTCGTCCCGTTAAAGAAATCGTATTAGCTTTCTTAATTAATATCGATAAGCCTATTTCGTCCAACCATCTCAACGTATCATCGATTTTCCAGTCCGCAACCTTTTATGTTAAAAATTAAGCGTACCTATAACTGATGCGATGACACGAAATATTATATCATCATGTTTTAAAATCATACCCTTTTTCTGTTATTTTTTAAGTTATTTATTAATATATTTTGCGAAATCAACTGTTGAGGTATTTTCCAGATTAAGACAGTTTTATCTAGAGCACCTACGAATGATTCAAAATAATTGTTAATGTAGTAAAGAATCAATCAAGAAAATATGCATTGGATAATATAATATATTAATTGATCAAAACCTGTAATAAAAAGAGAAGTGTCTTGCGAAAAAGCGCAGGCAGTTACAAGACTTTCATGCTCTTCTAGCACGTATAAACACGTCCCAGAGTACTAAAACCACATTTTTCGTTACTTCGTGTTATAAATTATTGCGTAAATTAATTTTTAATAAACTTTTTTGATTATTATTGATATTGATTAGGTAGAAAGTTAGCCCAACATATTACCATTTAGCGAAAAGTCTGTTTTTCGTGAAGAGAAAGGAGAGGATAGGATGTTTACTCACTACATTCCATATACGCGCCGTTCTATCAGTAGCTACGCTTCCTAAGATTTCGCTTTGAATCGGAGGAAATCGAACACAAGTCACATTGCCACCATGTCCGGCGAAAGATCTTCTTTCTTTATATCGTACATCACCGCTACTGCTTCCACTACTACCTGATGAGATTACGTTAACTTTGTCAATTGTTATTTCCCATAACTTAACCAAGGAATCATTGCCACCAGTTGCTAATAGATAAGAATTTTTGTTGGTAATTATATTCTCACTTCTTCCTGTAATACAACATAGCAGAATAGTCATATACATAGTCACATACTTACTATACTTACTAACGGTAATTCATGAACAGGATTCTACTCTATTATTTTACTATTCATGCTTACCATTAGTTATAAAATTAGATGTTGGACAAAAATCACACCCTTGGACGCCTAAGTCATGAGCTTCGCCACAAATAATCAGCGCTTCACAATTTTTGTTATCACTGATTTGAAACAGCCTCCAAGTACCTTCGTTGCATGCCGTAATCAAGTAACAAGAGTCATGTGTAAAGGCAATCGCGTTTATTGCATCGGCATGACCACTGAAAATGCTGTGACATACGTTTGCAACAACTTAACAATATTTTGCAATTTATATAAAGTAAAAACAATATTTTCATAGATTCATTATATTATATACACTTTTGTGTAATCTTTTAAATACTTTTATATAATATATAATATATACAATACATATATATTACATATACACTATTTTACATACATATACGTGTATTTGTACGTATATACAGGGTGATGCACATAGTTGGACTCACTTGAATAATAACTCGAATAATTAAATACTAACTTTTTGCGAAAATTGATTCAGATGAATGTTGAATAGTTCGAAGGAGGCCACCCTGTAATCTCATACATATTATATGTACGACATTATATGCATATAAAGAATAACAAACCAATTGAAATCGAGATTCGATTTAAATACATATATAAAAAGTTTGAAGCATGTACCAAAGTTCCTCCATATTATTCACATCCCATAATGTAGTCCTTTCATCGTCTCCAGCTGTAGCAATTTTAGTACCATCCGGTGACCATCGACAAACACGGATACCGGATCCCGAATTCACGAAGGAAGATTTTGCTTGAGAACCGTTCTACGTAAAATTAATGACGGAGAATCGATAATATGTAATGATAATATGTTAATTTGCAGTTTAACGAACGCCTGTTATATGCGAGGCTTTTTTGCTATATAACTATCAAAACGTTGATAATCTCTCACGTTTTATAATCGTGCTATTGGTTAATACCTCGGTATCCCAGATGATAACAGTTCCATCTAAGGAGCAGGAGGCAAGCATACGACCACAAGGGCTAAATTCCACATGGTTTATACTATATTTATGACCATCCAACGGGCTATAAGATTTCTCTTGAAATTTCGTAATAATTTCGGCATTGGCTTCTTCTTCGGTCTCAATGCTCCAAACTCGTATTAACTTGTCCCTGAGTATTTATCACGATTAAGCAGTGAAAGAAATAACGCAATACAAAATATTCTACACAACTGGACCAAACAATATGCATCGTTATAAATCATTTTGTTTTGCCGAATGACATTTTTGTCATTCATATCTTCTACCGTCTTAGAGTTGCAGTTTAGTCCGGTTGCGTAATACACCCTGTATATTTCTAACCTAGTAATATCTTACAAGTTTGGCATTATTTAAATAAAATATTTAAAAAATGATATCTTGTATACTGAATTATTTAACTATGTTAGATATGACTAACCCAGATCCAGAAGCGATAAGATGATTTCCGTAGAAAGCTACGCTGTTTATTACTCCACCGTGCTCTTCTAATCTTTGAATTAGTTGAACATCATTAACAGATGTTTCCGCGTTTTTCATTACAGTTTGTTCATATTCGACGCTCTAGAGGTAAGGTTAGAGGTAAGGTGAGGAAGTTTCATTTTACCAAACTCTATAGACGTGTAATTATTTACGTATACGATTCAAATGATGGAAGGGTATAGTTAGCCTAGTAGATATGGTAATTGGTGTAATAGAAGCGATATAGTGCGAGCGTAAAATCGATCAGTGGTTAAAGTTTGCAACTTTCCATGTCCGTAACAAAAAATTAGAGATTTATTGGGAATCATAAAGAAGATCTAGAGCTTCGTTTATTGCTCGTACTCATTACGTATATTTATATCTCACCTCTTCGTGATTATCTAAAAATAAGGCAGGTGTAAATCGTCGTGCGAGTTCCGAGTCGAAGCATAAGTTTCCTTTAAGATCCCAAACAATTACGGATTTATCGTTGGAACCTGTAGCTAATAAATTTCCATCTCTCGAGAACGCACAGCATGCTACATATCTGTTATGTCCTGTTGTTATCGCCATAACTTTCCCGGTATCCTGAAAAATACCGGAATAAAAAGATTGGGGGATGAAATAAAAAGCTAATAATCATAAGCATTGTCAGTATACGGAATGTTTTGTTTATCTCGAATATGATTGATTCACAAATCAGTATAAATAACTTATATAATGTTAACGAATCCAATATAAATGAAACACCCTGTATATGTAAATGTCTATAGAAGTTTCACGAAATGATACGATAATCAAGTTAAGAAATTATGTACGTAGGTCAATCTACAAATAAGCTATTCCAACTTTTGTTCTAAAGAGCATAATTATATGGTTACGACTATACATATAGATGCATATATACAGCGTAAATATCATAGTAATGCATTTACTTTGTGCGATAAGGGGGACTTTACGTATTGTGTGATAGTTATCTGTTATTTCTT
This sequence comes from Bombus bifarius, assembly GCF_011952205.1. NCBI lineage: Eukaryota > Metazoa > Arthropoda > Insecta > Hymenoptera > Apidae > Bombus > Bombus bifarius. The sequence goes on along the minus strand of NW_022885586.1, from coordinate 1,092,795 downwards.
TTGTTTCGTACCGTTTCCCAGATTACCGCCGTTTTGTCGAGGCCACTACTAGCGATGAATAATCCGTTCGCATTGAAACAAACACAAGTTAAGGCACTACTGTGTTTTTCCATGATTCTGCACAGGCTTATTTTCACGGTGGATGTTTCGCATTTCGACTGTATCACAGTTATCTCCCATAATTTTACGTAATGATCATTACCGCAAGTAACTAGTTGGTACACTTTTGTGAATGGTTCGTTACCTAAACACGAAACAGTTGATATATTGGTAAATTTAACAGTAAACATAAAATTTGTAGTGATCGAAGTCAATCGAATTCGTGGCTTGGATCGTTTTTGAAAGACGATAGTATGTTTTATCATTTTTTATGTACCTGTAATCTTTTGGCAGGTCGAAAAGTCGCAAGATACGACACCTAAATCATGAGCATCATCTATTGAGGCGAGGGCAGTAATCGCTTGATTATCGGTAAAGCACGAGTCGATGATATCGCTGGTGGCGAATAATTTCATGACACCAAACGTACAAGTAGTTACTAACCAACTGGTATCCGGTGAAAAGCATACGCTCTGCACAGCACCTTCATGTTTTTGAAAATATCTGTATGCGGATTCGAATTGTTACTGCCCGATTCGTCGAGTACTCTGATATATACAAAGTATCAGGAGAATAAAAAGAATCTCACCTAACTAAATTGCGTCGAATCAAATCCCAAAGACAAACCTGTCCATTATCTCCGGCAGTTGCAAGTAACGTTGAATCGGGCGAAAATCTGCAAACTCTTACAGTTTCTCCGCCGACTTGAACCATCGTATGAATTTTTGATCCTGTCTGCAAAATATATCACGATACCTCTTTCCTACATCTTTATACTAATTGCTAATGACAGCGTGAAGATTTAGTGCATATGTACATACGTGTATATAGGAATCTGTATCTTACAGACGTATGAATTGCCAAAACTGGGATTTCATATTTGAGATTCACCACTTTTTTCCATGATATCAAATTTCATTTCGATCTTACTAACTCGTAATTAACTTACTCGTAAATTCCATAGCAACGTTGTCCCATCTATACTAGCCGAAGCTAGCATCGTCGATTGTGGGCTCACTTTGACAGATGTAACTCCGTATTTGTGCCCCTGCAACGGCGAAAAATATGCCTCTACGTACCCTTCGCCTAATCGCCATTGCCAAACTCTGACACGTTTATCTCTGAAAAGAACATATACAAGCCCATATCAGCTTAATTACTGTAACTGGAAATAAGTATACCTATGTAACCGGACTTAAGCGCCGAAAAGTACAACTTAATGAACTATTGTATAACTTATTTAACTTATTATATAATATATAATATATAACTTAACGAGGAGTATATATCGATCATATTAAACAGTAATATAACACAATATAGGGGATGGATTGATCGATATTATAAAAGATAATTTATATCGTGATTTAGTGTTGAAAATGAAAATTATGTGATTTTACAAAAATCAATTCGAGAAAGAAAAGCAATTCAAGACAACCCCGTACAACTACAATTATTTATTTGACAAAAAATTCATTTATATATAAACGTCTAAACTTTGATAACTTTCTTACCCAGATCCAGTTACAAGTACGCAATCGCTCGCAAAATCAATACTCGTAACGTCACTGGTGTGTGACGTTAAAGTTTGCAGAGTTTGTACGTCTCCTATCGTGGTGGTCATCTTCATATATGATTTTGTTATTAATTTCTTTCATATACCTATAATATCAGCCTGGAGCAACGTACGATATACCGTAAAAAGCAAGTACAAAGTAGAATCAAATATAACTATTTCGTTCTTATATTTATACATATTATTGATATGCTATTAACAAAATATTTTACTTACATAGTATGCAACACATCATCTCATTCGTTTTCGTCTGCAACATTAGAAGCACTTGAAGTATTTTTGTGCAAATTACCTTAACTTTTTTTTTGTAAGCTACAGTGCAAATCGTTTCGCGACACAAGTAGTTGTGGACATAATGTCATAAGCAAAATATGAAGAATACGCGGTGTAAAGAAACGTGGAACATCCGTGACCTTGACATTGCTCAATATACTATATATATATATAAGTACGCGTGTATGTACGTGGATTCACTGGATAGGATATATGTAATATCGTAATTGAAATAAAAAAGAAATCGGATGAAGTAGAAAGAAAACATATATAAAAGATTATTGGGAATAATTTTATACCGTAATCGTCGTGTCATACAAATTATACAAGTTTTCAATCTCTCATTGTGAAAATATTACTTTGAAGGAAATAATACATAAAGAAATGCGATAAGAGATTACTTACGCTAATAAATGAATCGATGCAATTTGAAATCAAATACTAAGCCACAGGTTTATTGGAACGATAGATTCGATCATAACATGTTGCATATTTGCTAAGGAAGATTTATTTCGGTAATGTATCACATGCTGTCTCTTTCAGGTAAGAAACGAAACTCATAAAACATCAAGTTCTGCGTACAAAGCATTCTACAACGATAATATGTCAACGCATGTCTACTAAGGCTATAAAATCGATATGTATGAAGTTTAAACGACTACAAACAAACTGGTTTGGTCATCCGCAAATAGAATATTTAAAAAACGATTATTTAAATGATGTATTTGGATAAAATATTATTTCAAATAGTAAGTATATAGAGTATTTTCTTTTAGATTATGTATTTTATTTGATTAAAAATATTTTTAAAATACCAAGAATACTAAAAATATTGGAGCTGTACTTGAATATATATTTTGAAATATTTTGCTTCAATTTATCTTCTTTTTACTCGCAACAATCAAATATTATTTCCGAAGATATCTATGTTTGCTCAATATCCCCATTAGCAAAAATAGTTTCTTAATCTCTCGATCTTATAAAAAAATATATATAATCACTTTCCTTTCATAAAAAATCTCATTGGTGATATCGCTAATAATAACAGCAATATGCAGAATTAGCATTATTGCTAGAATATAGTGATTCGTGAACTCAAAGTTTTATTTATGAAATTATTTTTAAAATATCAAGTTGACTCTGCCATCTGGCTCAGTTGGAAGACTGTTTAGTTTCAAAATAATAATATGTATGTACATATACAAGAAAATAACATGAAATATCCTATCAATTTTTTTTTATTGAATAGTAATGAAATTCTGTGAGAAAATTTAATTTATACATTTATGTCACATTAATTAATAAATATTAATAAAGTGAAGTACAATATATTCATAACATGATATGAAATAGAAAATATGTTATATTAATACTAAAATGTGTAAGAAAATAGAAATATTTACAAAATGTTTAATATTTTAGCTTATAATTCATATTGATATAACTATGTAAAACATTTTTATGTTGTTTCAAAAAATTATAGGTAACGGTGTTGATATAGTGACAAGTCTTGATGATTGTGCTATCCTAGGGCTACGTGGTGATTTATGTAATTGCAATTGCGATGATTCTGAAGTTGTTGGCGTTTTTGATAATGGTAAATTTTTTCTTAGTGGCTTAGCAGGTGTTCGTACTGATCTTCTCCTTCTAGATTTACTTGCATTTGCTAATACCTTTTCTGGTAATAAAGAACTTCGTAGTTCTTTCTTATCCTCTAAGTGTTCTTCAAATTTACTATATGTTGTGTCAGTAGCTGTTGAACTTTGTAACATGGAATTCTCGTTTTTATGATTATTTTTTGATTTCAATGTTTTTTTAGAAATTGCACTGTTTCCTTTATTTTTAGATCCACTTGTTCCTATGCTCCTATTTCTACGCTTTGCTGATGTATTCGGAGATGGACTACAGAAAAGTTTCCTTTTTGAGTAATTAAGCGGAGTATGGCGACGAATACTGAATATACCTTTTTTGGATGAACTTAAAGCAGCTTTAGAAGGAATTTTAGAAACAACTGGTGTTGCTTTCTTTGCTGATTTATCTTTTCCTTCTTTTCTAGCCTTCTTTATGGATTCCTTTTCTTCGTTTAAATGTTCCCATGATTCTTTCAATAGTTCCTCTACTGACATTCCATTTATAGTAAATATCTCTTCATGCATATTTTCATATTCTTTTATTAAATCCCTTAATTGCTCTTCAATTTTTGGCAGCTTTTTCTGTATGGTTTTACGTTCCTTTTCTTCCATTAATAGCTGACCACCACGATTATAAAAACGATCTGGATTATTTGCACGTTGTAACAATTCTTTCATTTTTGTCCACAAATCATCACGCTCCTGTAAGAGTTCATATATAGACTTATTTGAATTATAGAACTCTTGGATCCTTTTTACTTCCAGTTCATGCAATGTTAATAAATCTTCTGTATATGTATGGGAATAAAAATATATAAACTCTTTTCTTTGCTGTTCACTGAATTTACATAAATCCCACAGTTTGACCAACTCAGATCTCACTTGTGACACATATTTAGCAATGTTCTGCTTCCGTTTTTCTTTACATCGCTCCAATTCTGTGGTTAGTGCATTTATAGTTGCTACACTATATCCTTCGTAACTGCTAAGAAATGACTGACAAATATGTTCAGGTTCGTTAAGATATTTCCATAATGCAATTAATTCTTGTCTAATGTCTTCAACATGTTCCTTTGCAGTATTCACTTTATGTTCTAATTCTTCTCTAAGTTCTCTTAATTTATTCATATTACTATTGCTAAAGACATAATTTTCATCATCTTCATATACTATATGTTGAAAACTAGACGATGGAGATGTGCCTAAATCATCCATCATTCTAACAATTGCTCTACGTTGTTCGTTAAAAATGGTTTCTAAACGACATTTCTCACCTTCTTGTTTTTCAAGGTAGAGTTCAAAACTCTTAAGTTCTTCTTCCGAAGGCAATTTTTCTTCTATATTAATTGGTTGAGTGCCTAATACCTTACAAAGGGATTTTTCCTTTGCAAGCAATTTTTTAAAATGAGTCACACGTTGTGTTTTGCAATATTGTAAATTTTGTAGGTCAGCGCGCAGCACCTCTTCTACTTCCTTTAACGATAGATTTTCATATCCAGCATTTGTAATATTTGTTCCTAATTCTTTCGTTAGAACACCTATTTGGTCCATCAAATTTTTAACATTGACTAATATCGTTTCTTTTTTCAGCTTTGACTCTGAAACCATATCGCCTAATAAATCTTCTATATGATCAAATACTTGTTTGCAATATATTGAACGTACTTCTTGATTATATCCTATTTCTTCCCATATTCCGTGCAATTGAGTCAATGTACTACTTAGTTTTGCAGTAATCTTCTGCATAAGCGGTTCCCATTCGGACGAATCGGCCATTCTTTTATTTCTTTCTCTTTCAAATATTTCAATCAAACATTAAAATTTAACACGTAAAATAAAAACTCCCGTGAATTTATGTGTTCACTGAATAAATACGACAGGTATACTGTCGGAAAACGAATTTTACACGTTATAACACGACTGACCGTTGTTCATTTGAATTTGTATTCTACAATAACGCCATCCACTTACCTGACTGTAACTAAGATGTTACTATCTACCACTCTCTCCGATTGGTTGATAGTCAAGAACCAGTAAGAAAATAGAAACTTAAATATTTAAATCCCTTTATTTTATTGCAAGCACGTTTGGGGAATTTAGGTTTCCTTTGTTGACCGTAGAGCGCTAAAACATTTTGGTCGCGATATACAGTTGATAATTTAAAAACAAGCATGAAGTTGGACTCATTAAAATTTGAACTCTTCGATATTTTAATTGAATTAATTGGATAAGAGACTTCGACTGAGCAATAAATGGATTAACTTTGAAGTTGAAAAAATCCGGGTTCTTCAAGTGCAGCGATAACTCTAATATTTCATCTTCGTTGTTCGATAAGTATGCTTTCGATTTTAAATGACAAAGTGCTGTCAGCTTACCTAATATAAAATTGAGGAGATCGTTTATAACTAATGTTAATTCATGGCAGGAAAATTAATATGCAGATTAACGAATGATTATAAATACTTATCAATAATAAATAATATGTACAACAGAAATTACAATTATATTTATTTCACGTATATACTAAACTAACCACACTTTTCATTCAAATCGGCGAGGGCCATGTCCGTAGTATCCCTTGTGAGATACGTGGTGCCACCTGATGACTTCGCGCCAGATTTGTTCGCGTATTTGTTAATCATATTTACAAAGTACCCTCGCCGGAAGAAAATAAATATCTAAATGAGAACATTTTCATGAAAATATATCTTTTATGATATATATTTAACATTTCTAATACAAACATTGTAATTTAATGAAAATTACATATTTCTTCTTGATAATTATATTAATGTTGTATATTATCGATTCTATTTATATTGACATTTGATAAAGTACAATAGAAATGTCATGTTTGATTTGTGATACAATCAGTACCGCATTTTTTAAGATATTAAATTAATTATCTATGTTTCCCGGCAAATAGAAATAGTTCATGATAGAATGTTTTATCGATAAGACGTCTGGAAAGTTAAGGTCATGCTACTCAATTGTTCGCTATTATCGAATGAATCTTGGTACTTATAACAAGATTATATTTTTTATTACCATTTATTACCATTTTACCTGTTATATTTAATGAGTAAACTAGTATAAAATATTAGTATAAAATATGTGGTGTAGTAAAATACGGTCAACATTATTGTAATTACTTAAATACATAATATTAAAAAAACAACACAATGCTTAAATGAATAAAAGTTTTATGTTAATTTATTAATTGACATTTACGCAATATATTTTTGTATGACTGTTCCTTTGACAGTTTTTTAATATCTACAACTTGATAAAATCCGAACGCAGTGTCATATATATTCCATATGCTTAACAGCAATAATTCTTTCAGTTTATTTAATCGACGATATTTCTCCAACGAAATTGGACATGATATGGTCAATTGCCGAGGTGGGAATACTCCATGATATTGTACCGTGCAAAGTGGATCAAGATCTAAATGACGCCTGGATAGCGGTTCCATTGATGTGTAATTTTCGTTACTCACGTATATCTGAATATCGTCGGTACGGTGAGGCATAGTGAGGTACCAAATAATGTCGAAAGACACGTGCGTCTGATTGTAACAATTCACGTCAGGGAAATTGACTCGTGTCCATCGATCTGCACCATATTCATCCAATTCGAAAAATTCCTTTTTGTTGCCACTAGCAATTTTCCCATCTGGTGGACTGTATTCCTTATAAGGGAACCCTTTGAATGCTTCCACGCTCTGCGGCTCGTATTTGATCCGTCCGCAATTTTTGTTTACCCTCGATTGACACAACGCCGCACGGCTAGGTGGCTGGGAAACAAATCCATGGTAATTAGCGATCTGGTTAACAGTTTCGTGAATGGAAACGTCAGCGACTTGATAGAAAGCATAATTTGTTCCAGCTATTTTCAAGGTCGATAAAAGAATTCCTGAACCTTTAGAGAGGTAGAAAAGATCTTCGATGAATTCACTGGAAATGTAGCAGTTGAATCGGAGAACGTAATTTTCAACAATCAGATGATCATTGGTTTGATACGAGCACGCTAAATTCAATGAGGATCTCCGAATCGGTTGATCCTCCGTGTAATTGCCATTGGATAAAAATACTTGAACCTTGTCAACTACTACTGTTTTATTGCTAAAATTCCAAGCAATGTCCGTAACGAAATGAGTGGCGTTATGCTCCTTTATTTTTAAATAAGATTGGCTCCAACGTCCAGATCGATGTTCGTCTAATACATCATACAACGAGTTTCCAGCACTAGCGAGTTCTCCATCCTTTGGCCCATCTTTTATGAAATCTGCCGAACCAATAATCGTGCCAACATTGATATTAGATTTGAATACGTCGCAACCGTAATTAATTTTCACGAAACAATTGTAAGCCCGACTAGATGGTCTCGTTAATACAGCAGTAGTAGCAGCATTGACATCGTTACAATTAATTAAATTAGTAAAAATCGTCGGTATCAGTAACGACGTTAGTAACAACATTTTATACATTACTGGCTGGTGACGAATAAAGTTAAAGTTTATGAGTTGTTGAAATCGATGTAAATGTCAATATAAAATTCCACAAGGATTAGAAACTATAACGTATTGATACGTATCTTAAAACGAACTGACGAGAATAAAGCAGTGTAATAACGCCTATATAAACCTAGAAGCAAACAGCTTTTTCTACGATAGTTATCTTATCTGTAAGTATAATAAATCAATATGCAGAAATATAAATGATCAACAAAATCTCTTGGACCATCACTATCGAACACGTGCTTACTTTCAATGACTATCTCAGTAAAACCTTAACACCATTAATTTATACTTAATACTTTTATCGTTTCGTAGAAAATGAAAAAATAACAAAGTAATATCATCTAGAAAATATCGATTTCCTTGAAAACTCAAGAAAAGGTAGGAACGCGAGGAAATTACCGTGAATGCAGCAATATACGTTGCTGTGCGCTACTTCTAATTATTATTTTATAATTAACTTGTACAATTTTATTAAATTCAGATTTTGTTATTACAAATCATTGTATATATCATGCATTGATGAATAATACGAACACTTAATTGCCATTTGTCTAGATAATTTCTTTTCTTAGAATACGATTTTCTCTTTGTCGGCGAGTATATACATTATGGTGCAATAATCACCTTTATCTTTGATAACGTTACTTTTATTTCCTCATATAACAATGTATAATAAGAGGCTGATTAACAATTTATTGTACTCTAACTTTTTTACATGTGTACAAGTACACAGGATAATTCGCGCAATCAGAACACATCGTATCTCTTCTCTAATTAGAGCCAAGAAAGAAATGCCAGAATAAAAAGCTTTTTCCAGGAATGTAACAACGCGCTTAAAAAATATAAATGTGTATTGTCTTAGTAGAAATTATATCTATTATTGCTGTACCTCTTGCTGTTTTATCGGTTTTAAATATCGCTATTTGAATCAATAGTGATCTTTCCACATGTCTATGAGGGTCTTCATTATCTGATTCAAACAATTCGTAAATAAATTGAATAAGGTCTTAAATGATAAACTGTGGATTTCGTATAATACAGAATTTGGGGTTCTACTATATGGGTCACCTGCAGTCGAATGTTTCAAATGAGATAATAATTAATAGTTATTTTTCTTTTTGCTAAAGTTCTAATGCTTTTTCACAGGTTAACTTATGTTAAGAACTATAATTTCTATTATTAATGATAAAACCACCCCTTTTTTAATGTTCTTGTAAAGAAGATGTAAGATACTAATATAAGGATCAGTTTTAAGCTTCAACTGCTTTTAAACAAAGACGAATATATTTATTGTTTAATTAGATAACTCATAATTAACTTCGTAAGTCATTATAGGAAGAATTAACGGAGCCAGATGAAGTTACAAAAGGCTATATGCAAATGGTGGGGACAAGAGTGGGAGTGTGGGACGAAATAGTAAGTGGGATATTTCTGTGCATTCGCTGAGTATTGCTCAGTGTACGCCGAGTCGTCACTGCGGCCAGGTTGGCACACGTGTTTGTGTTGCGGGTTAATACGCACGCGCGTGGAATACCAACAACCGATTGGGGGGGAGAAAGAAAGAAAAAGAGAAGAAGAATCCTTTCGGTAAATATCGTGGAGTGTAGTGAACACGTGTGCGTGCGTGTTTTGTCCCTGGTGATCTAGAAAACGTGCGGAACGTCCGGCTGAATCTTCAAATGTTACAAAACTGATTTATCTCGGAGAATACGTAGTTCCTTAGACATTTTTCAAATTGTCGACCATTTCTTCAATCCTTGCACTTCCCAACGTTTCTTTATGTACCACGTGACACCCTACGTACTTCAAAATTCGTGAGTTTTCTTACATTTTAGTTTATATCATTATCGTTGTAATCAACTGATAAGTAGGCAGTCTATTATTGCCGCTTGAACGTATTTCATCACTCTTGAAATTACTGATTGTACTGGGGAGTTAAACGATGTACATGTTTAGTTATATATATATTCATTTAAAAGTTGTCCAAAATGTTGTTGGGCGCATAACCTCGCTGTTCTTTATTTTTCTATGAAATTAAATTCCTTCTGCTATAAAACAATAATTTTGTCATATTGTCTTCTACTATTTGTACAATAAATATAAATATATTATACATGTATAAAGATAACGATAAAGATAACATATAGAGGAGCGTTTCCTAATGTAATATGTAAGTAGAATGACAATTTTTAATATCTTTGGGGCAATTGGAAGATTATAGTACATTCGTCGCCTTTATTAACGATATAGTTAAAAAGTCATCAATGCTCATTAAAAAGCCATCAATCATCGTCAAAAGTTGCCCTATTATTAATTTAAATAAAACAAACCTTTACCAGTCAAATTAAAAACGCAAAAACATCTTTCCTATGTTCTGTCCTTATTTTTATTTACACAACATTAGCATATTATACTTTTTGAAAAATACAAATTTTGTATAGACAAAAATAAGAATTTTAGGCACAAGCCAAACCGAATGTTAAAAGAATATCGAAGCAGATAAGTTGCAACGAAACCTTAGGATTAGTGGGAATGGAACGCACGTCTTACACGAAAGGTTTCGCATTGGAGGATTTTTTGACGTGCGTTCACTCGAACAATACGAATGACTTTCAAGACACGCATTTCAATTAAATACGGCGCTGCTATACGAAGAGCTCGATGCGCGTGATGAAAATCCCATGGTCAGGAATTTCATAAGGCCTTTTTGTTTTTGCAAATCAAGTGTATTCTTACGCCATCAAAAACGATTAAGCAATACGTTCTGTCTTTGCATTCTTTCATCACGACTTCGTATGTATCGATCACCTTTTATTCATTTATTTTAACAATTTATTTATTGATATACATCGTTGTCCTAAATTCAAATTACAGGTGAAGTTAAGGAGATTTTATGATGAGAACAAAACAAAGATATGGAATAACTAAATTGCGTTAAGACTTCACACATATAGATATAACAAAGTATTGTAGTTTCAAGCGTTAGTTTTATTATTGCATATTATCTTTCAGAAATTAATTTAATCGAGTTACAATATACTGTAGGAATAGCTACGATAACTATGAAGAATAAAATCATTGCAGTTTCATTTGACTATAATCAAAAGTCATAAGTCAAAAATAATAAAAAGTATCCAGATATTTTTCTACGAATTATCTAAATTGTTTTCCTTGATTTCAATGTAATTTATTAAATTGATTAATTATAGTACTGTACATACATACTATATCGAGACACTATATCAATTCGTACTCATAATAGCAGCGGATGATAACGACGTTTTTTCTTCTTTGAACTTATTGCATTGAACTTGATAGTTACGCTATACATCTTGTATAGTTTCAATGACACTTCGTATTGATTAGAATGCATGAAGCCTCATTTACATTAGTTAAGCTACCTATGTAGATTCAAGAAGCTTGAAATTACTTCACTCACTGTAAATCTGTTATTTATTTAACTTGAAATATTCTTCCAAATTTCTATTTATTTGTCAAATCAATTGACGTCAAGTCGTTTGAATTTAAGTAATTTGGCTAATCTGAGCTTTTGAGAAAATCAATCGGGGGGTCTTGGTGATGATAAATAAACGATTCATTAGAACGAAAAAAGGAAATCAATCCACATAATACGATATGATTCATGCCATTATTATATGTAAACTCAATTATTATTAAGATTTCATTTATATTGATTTTTCAGTATAGAACATTATTTATATGTCGGAGATGAAAGGACACCGGAGCCTTCCCTCTGGAACTTCGGGAAAATCTGTAAAATTGTAAAGTTTACAGTCGTAATTAAACAATCTGCCGTCGTCCTGCCCAATTGTACTTGTTTGCGATTTGTGATAATAAACTTGGGCTCAAGGCGACCATCAGTCGCCGAACGTTCGCCTAACAAAAGTGTGGAGTTCTAGTATGACTCTCATTAAAAGAAATACCAATAGAGGTATCTGATAGTAAAACATTCCAACGGTTCCTTCGGACAATGAATACCTGATGTTGAGGCACGTACACAGCACAAGTCCAGTTAGCCCGAGGACCCGCCATAAAACCTGGGTTTTTCCGACAATTAAGATTTTCCAAACGGACAGACCGTCTTTGTCCCAAACTGACCAATTGACAGCGACGTCAATTTCCCTTACTTTCGAAACGAGGGCTATACCCGACGAGTCCGATGATCTCGTGTCCTTCCCCATCATAGTTTTCCTCTGTGGCATCATTGGGACGAAAATTCATTCTTTCTTGAGATCTCACCGACGAAGGGAGCAGCGCCTGACGATCGGTGAGTTTGAGTTAGAGCAAGTATATCTTTCATCCCGTTGACCGTGGCTACGTTCGGCGACTGATGGTCGCCTTGAGCCCAAGTTTATTATCACAAATCGCAAACAAGTACAATTGGGCAGGATGACGGCAGATTGTTTAATTACGACTGTAAACTTTAATTACAATTTTACGGATTTTCCCGAAGTTCCAGAGGGAAGGCTCCGGTGTCCTTTCATCTCCGACATATATATTATTATTAAACTGTGAATATTTGTGCAGTTTAATATTTTTTATGAATACAATTATTTGTATACGTAAACATTTCTCGAAATAATTTCTCAAATATTTTTCAATCCTATTATGTCGGCTATGTCAGATCTTCACGGTGCTTCGCGTGTATACAAGCTCATATACTTATTATTCAAGGGTAATCAAAGTGAGATCAGTCGTGAGTGGAAATGCCATTAATTCATAAAATTAGCTATGATTATGACCTCTTTGCATAAAAGTTCTTGACACAAGTTACGATTGCACATCTAAAGTAAATCTGGGGGTCTTGACAAAGTTACGATGGTAGTGAGTGACGTCACGGTGAGAGAGAGCGAGGATTAAGTAGGTTAGATGTTTCAGACATAGGACGATCGGCCGTTGGTCATGAACGATTCGTTGAATGAGTGCCTGATGTATAGTTCCATACGTGTGTACGAACATTTATTCACTTATGGGGAATCGAAAGATGCAAAAATGTACAGAATGCGTATCACGCTCAAAAATAAATAAAATTCCCAAAGTATAGCAACTCGTTATGGCATTTCTTTGCTGGGCGGGCAAAAGAGTATAGGTCAGAATTATTAGTTTCACAGAGAAGTATTTATGATGTTTAAGGCGCGATGCTTCATGCTCACCAAAGATTTAATGGATGATTGAACAAATCTTTGCGTAGATTTTTCTGGTTGCTCTAAAAAATTATACTTCACTTTTGAAGATAAAAATATAATACTATTTTTTACATAAATCTTTCATATCAAACGAAAGGGGAAACCAGTAAATATTACGATGTAGCACATTTTGTTAGCGGTAATTAGGACAACAGAACTGTTCATGTCTAGGATTCCTTGCGTGATTAAATTAATATTATTATTGTTTATTGCGAATCACAAGATACAAGTTTCTTAGAGGCTTGGATAAATTTTATTCGAGGCAAAAGTAAAAAGTATCTCTCTGAAGCAACTTCTAAATAGAAAAGTGAAACAGAAGTAATAACTTCTTCTCTTGTCCTTGCTAACATTTCCTTGAAAGTATGTGTTGTTTTCTTAACTATCTTAATGATTTCCTGTTCTTTGCTTTCAACAGTCTTTTCTTGATCCTTCCGCGACTTTGAAAATGTTATATGGAACATCCATGCTCAAGTTTGTACAATACGAGTACATATTTATGCTTCATGTTCCTAAATTATTTTGCAGCTTGTCTCATTTGTGGAATATACATGTATTGCAAATTATTGACCCGTTTCATATATCTACATATGGTAACTTGAGATTAGCATAATCTTGCCGATACATTTTATAATAAAATATTTTAAAAATATTTTTTAATGTATTTCTATTATTTGTTGCGATACGTATTTAATAACATTGTATTTAATAATGTATTTAATATCCTGACATACATTGTTCTGATAATCAAATGACTAGAATGTCAATTTAAAACGATTGATAATGCGATTTAATACGCAAATATTAACAATATCGTAAAAGTGAAACAGTATTTAAAAATACATCGTAATATAAATATTATGAATATAAGAAAATACGAAAATTTCACAAAAACTGATTGGATCTGGATAATATGACATTTGATCAATTTTATGAATCATATCGAATCAAATAGCTTTTGCTGAAACATTTTTTCAATAATTTTAATCTCTCGTGAGATATTCTACCGTTTGCAGATAAACGAAACGCCCCGTATATTCAATCGAGCTAATATTTAATGAAATGTTCAATGGAATCGATGTTTAAATGTTTAATGGATTTAATAGCAAATACTCTGCGTATGCGAGAAATAATAAATGCTAAGCATTCAGAGTAGTATAGAACATAACTTATAATAAGTGACAGACATGAATCTTTTACGTTTACTTCAGTTCATAGTTCGAATGCCTGTGTTTCAATTTATTTATAATTCTTTATCTAGTTTTCGTACCGTTTTATACTATCTATCTGTTTATGTATGCCAAAAAAGTCATACCATTTTTATACACATTATTTCGAAGTTTAAAATTAGTAAAAACTACCACATACAGAGTGTAATGCAGAGAATATGCTATTTTGAGTTTATTACTGTACTGCATTGCATTACTCTATGCTCAACGTGTGCCAGATACCTAATTTAAATTAATATTCTGCTTTTAATACAATAAAATTTTTTTTATTGTATTAAAAATACAAGTTTTTTTACAAATACTCTATTTTTTGTTTTAAAAATTCTTTGCAAATTCTATCATTTTTTAAGAATCTGCTTTGAATTGAACAGAAAAATTTTAGGCTGAAAATTTTTATTCGTTGAATTATTTCTTATTAAAACAAAGAAGAGTTCGTACATTTCGAGCAACAATTAATTATTGGATTATAATTGTTGGAAGACTAGAACAGCGAACAGGAAAGAATTAGCGACAGTTACTATTTCGTAACATCGTTTCAAGTATTTTTCTTGCGCAATGTCTCATTTACGTGAGAATTTTCCCAAATTCATGAAAACAGATTCTATCGAGGACAATTACACTTCCTTCGTGCTTCGTGCTACGATTTCGTAACTTGTTCGTATCTTTTTAAGTGTTCTTACATTCCTGAGAATTTTTATTTTATGCTATTAACGATTATGTAATGTATGTGGTATACACTCCAAAGTTGACTAAAAATCATTTGTATAATTTTGTATTTTATACAATATTATCTTATACTGTCATATACAATTGCAATTGCCCTTGGATCAGTGGGCATTTATAATAAAGAAAACGTTACAGAAGGAGAATGTTGCCAAAAGTGATGCAGAATTGAAATTCAAGCTAAAATTTTTCCATTTCTTTTAATTACAAGTTGAATTTTATTATTCTTGAGAAACATTTGATTGTTTTGAGGATTTTAGCAGAAGTACTGCTCAGTTAAAATTTTTGAAATTATTTTTTATAGAGTAGTCAGATACAACGAAGTCATTTCTTATGTCATCATATTTAAATATCATTACTCGTACATACAGTAGTATTTAAGTTAATGCGAGTAAGTAGAGTTAAGTAACCACAGCTAAAAGCTAATTGAATTCGACTGCTGTTCACGCAGTGATTATTTTGTCCCAGACATCGTTCTATTCTTGACTCTATGAGACTGTCATACTCTATTAAAGCAAAATGTTTAATAATATATTATCATTCGTCGAGAGTGCCAAAGTAATATGTATGTCTACTCTCGTTAATCGATGACAGTTAATGACCCCTTTCTTGCTAGATACTATACAAGGTATTCCTCGTTGGTTTGATAACTTTCAACTTCGCGTACGATTAACTGTAGTATTCGTGACGGCTTCCTGTTCATACGGTTTAATTCGAATAACCTTAGCTTTGATCTACAGAAATTTAAACCTATTTTACATGTAAACGTAGTTAGATAAGAACGTACGTAAATCATTTGCAGTGTAATTTAGAAAATTCCGTTAATACATTAGACACATATGTACACTAATTCACGGAAGTATTTGAACGTTTACCATGTATACAAACACTTTATACAAAACACTTTGAAATTTTGAATGGCTCCCATTAACGCTGTAACGAGACACGATTGTCATGATTGTACTAGTATTTGAAACCAATCGGAAAATGTATATAGAAGTAGATATTTACTGTGAACATACATTTAGTGTTAGACAAAAATTAATTGCGCGTAGGTGAAGTTTAGATTTGTCTATACATAAAGTACTTGATAGAAATTTAGATTATTATTAGTAGCAAGTGTGAATCAGTTAGTACTAGTTGAGAACCAATGGTATAAAGCCTTTTGTGCAATGAAATCGTGATATCAAAGCTCTTAGATTCTACAATATGAATTACGATACAGGTAGTAAACACTTTCTTATCATGTAATATGTTTGTGATTATATTAAACTGACGATTGAATTACTGGTATCATGCCATGAAGATATCTACTCCTCTTGTTGAACTGAAACACTATTCCCTCCTATCGGTCACACAGTTTATTGTTTCTCTATGTAACACTATCGACGTTAGGTAATAATATTACGTAGAATTTTAACTGCTAAGCGTTCTTCAGCCGAAAATACCGAATATTAAATTTTTCGAAAAATAAGCACGATATAATTTATATTCAGCAAAAGTCAACGCATAATAAATAGAAGATTTCTAAATAAAGATATTATTTCCAAGGGATTAGCAATTCGAGTGACGGGTTAACTCGTCTCCCTTGGTAACCGCAGGTATACAGGTTAAGCGATAGTTTCCTTATGATAATTGAGAATACTTTCATACCGTAACTCTTATTCGTTCGAGAGGACCATTGTTTCATAGATTTGTTTATTGTATAATAGTGTTGTTGAGCTGATTGGTAATTTATGTATTAAAACATTTATTCCAGCTAGCAGAAACATAAATTTCATTTATTTAATGCACACAACTTTTTGCATGATGAATAATAGACTAGAAGTAATGATGAAATTGGTAATTATAGATACCTTAGTCGTGTCATCGACCTCGATCATGTTTTGGATATGTCGTAGAAATCAATATTTTGAATAACTTTTTCCTTGGCTTTGAATTATTCGCAAAAAACTGCCAGTATTCCCACAGTGAATTCTGTCTATAGTTATGTGTCACTATTGTTTATCGGACGCCATGCTGTGGAGCGGCCGTATAATATAGCCGCCTAACCTAAACTTAATTCTCGTTTTCTGTGTATAGTTCATATAGGCTTGGGTTTAAGTGTCATTTTATGTGGTCGTGCCTGACGGTGCGTCGACCAGCAATACTGACGTATACGCTATCACAGACGTACAGTTATGGGTAGAATTCACTGCCGTGGCACTGACAGTTTTTTGCGAATATATAGGAAACCAAATCGAGCGGTCGTTACACGTAGAAAGAAAAAGTTGTCGGGAATCATAACCTCGACAAAGTATTAAAAAATCATCGATAGAGGCGAGATGGAAGAGATAACGATAATTATGACGAAATTTAATATCGCATAAATATTGGTGTCTAGAAATAATAGGAAATAATTATGTTTGATAATCGTCATGAAAAATGTGAACTTTAAAACGAGAGAATCGAAAACTTGGTAAAGTTTCAAAGAGATATTATACGTATATTGGATGATTGAAGCTTAAAGAACATCAGCGATTTAGACTTTCAAGTGCCACGGTAATTGTGGAAACTTATTGAGCATGATGAAGGACTGTTTGATGCTGGACAATGAGAGATTCTCTTTTCAAGCTGACCAACGAATCATTCGGTAATACAACTCAATGACATTTAAACAGGAAATGGTAAATTTTATTGCCGAGGTCAATACTAATGCATATACTCCACTGATGTATGATAATACTCTTATTGTTCCTGAAATCGAACAATTCTCGTTTTTCTTGTAATTATTATCGCATATATTTTTCTCTGCCCCTCGACAGCGATAATATTTCGCTTAATGACCTGCGCATACTTTCTGCGCAAATCTTATCATTGAAATATTTTTCAACAACCCTTACACTTTTCGTGTTTACTTTTTCTGGAATTTATCTTAATTACTCGTAAGCTATATCGTTCATCGTGATTGTTCAAGATCTCGCCCTTGCTGCTTTTTATCTTATTTGTTACTTTTATCTTATTTCTCATTTATCGTATCTTCTAAAGAGATGATATTGTAGAACTCTTCGATTTCGATAATATTTGTTGAATATGTCGTAAAGTTCGACAACTTTGAACAACTTTCTCCTCTGTATATAACCTTGGTCGGCCTTAATTTCCAAGATATTCGTAAAAAAAATACTGCTATATCTACGATGAATTTTGGCTATAGCTATGCGTCTGCACACGCTGCCACCGAAGCACAACTATAAGCAGAAATAGTCTGTAATATCCTATTTACAATTTATATAATTTCACATCGTGATTTGCCCCGATGGTAACGAGAAACTACATTTTTTCAATTATATACATAAATATCTTAGTTATAATCGTTACGATTCGTTGCATAGAATTTTCGAAGCTCGACTCGTTTGCTTCAGCCTAAAATTGGTTCTCGCGGTGAAACACTAGTCACGTAGCCGGAGAGTGGGAAGCGAGCGCGGAAGCTGAGAGCCTGAAAGATCGCTCTGCGACGATTTCGTTTTGAATGAGTGAAATACGGAGCATAGCCGAAGTGTGGCTTGTTTCAGCAAGCAAGGTCCCTTGGTGGGTCGAATAACGGTTAACCGCTTATTCCACTTGGCTGTTTTACTCGTTCTCTCGCCGTTTGATTCATCAGCCGAACCTTCGGAATTCCTCCGTGCTAAGAAATTCGAAGTAGTTTCGGTGCACCGTTATTTTTATTGGCGGGACGCGTTCGAATAGCGCTCGTTTCTCAGACAAATAAATGGAACATAAAATTATCGATCAACTGCGCGGCGAATGGGTAGGTTCGCTTGAAAATCGAATGGAATGCGTTTATTCCTTTTTTCTTTTGTGTTTGAGTTCGCTTAACCTCCTTCCGCTCATTGTTATCGAAAGTGCAAGAGTTTCACAACAGAATAGGTTTATTTTATGTTGTGTATATACCGGAGCTCTGTTTCACGGTAATTTGCTAATAATAAACACACAGCGAGACGCACAGTAATTTTCTAGAAAACTAATCAATAATATCGATAAATCGACGAGTTACAAATTGCGAGTTACACCGACTATTTTTTTACAATTTTACAATTTTATGCGAGAACGCGTAATAATGGAGTGACTGACGATTTCTAAAGTTCATTTGTAAAACTTCATTTTTATTCTGGCAAGAAAGAATGTATTAACTCTGGTAAGTTGTAACGTGCCAATTGCAAACTTTCACTAATAATATTAGTCTAATTACGCAAGAGAGAGTCCGGCTTTTCAGCACACGCGTCAATAAAATATTCGAAAAACGATTATTAAATTGAGCAATCAGCTTTTCGAATAATTTGCCTGCGAATAATATGGAAGCCTGATTCCACGTTATCGGTACAGATAGGATATAGTATTAATCGCAGAAATCACAAGTAGAGTATTCATGCCACTCTCTCCTCTTTTCTCTTCTTCTCCACGTTAAACAAATTCAACGAAGAAGTTGTTAATTCAAGAACAGTACGAGTCATTGATATTGCTTGAAATAATCGTGAATAGCGATCAATCAGCGAGCTTTCCATACCGATTTGTGGCGATCGTGTGTATCGGAGGTTTCGATCGGTCATAGTTTGCTGCGACTAATTGTAAACGTTGTGAGAATCTCGTGAAAGGAAAGGAAAGAGATATACGGAAATAGCGCATCAGTTAGATACGATCGCACATCGAACTTTCGCCAAAACAGATCTCACTGACCCACTGCAACCGGTAGTCACGTTACGATCGAAAGAACATCCACTGCGCGTGCAATTTCACAGACTACGACACAGGATCCTCAATTAATAGGTTGGTCGATCGTCGACTTAAATTTATCGTTATTAATATTCCCTACACGTTAGCGTATCCCAAATCTCAACTTTGTCATTTCAACATTTTTTCGATCGTGTCTCACCTCAAAGTCTGAAAAAGATTTTGATGCACCGTCTAGCGTAATAAATCAAGTTTTGAAAAAAAAAATATATATATATATAATATAAATAGGTAATTCGATTAAGACAAAAAGGAATAGTGGAGGTGTTTTTAATTAGACTGATTTGATTGATTTAGTTGATTATGGAAAAATGGGCAATCAGGAGACCGACAACACGTACGAATGTTACGTAAGAAGGAACGCCTGCTAGTATAAAAAGTAATAGTGATTTGTTGGCTATACCGGCGATGAAGATGACGAATACAACATAATTTTTTAATTGCCTCCAAAATATGTATTCGAGATTTCCTCCAAGTAATGCGTACGTTCCACATCGGCAAACTCTGTTATACGCCACTAAAGATTGCGTAAAGAGATTTTTGTCTATAATCTATTTATTTATAATTTTCTGCTTGTTACGAATATCTGATGTAAAAGAGCTATTTTTTCGTTTCAGTTGACGATACCAAAGTGCCAAATCGTAGCATGCCAAATCAAAGATGGATCATCACGAGTATTCTTATTTGCTTTTTCCTCGTTGGAATATTGAAAAGCGCTGTTGGTATGTGAATTGCATTTTAGATCATTCGATTAATTGAACAAATAGTATACAGTATCGTATATCTATAAGAAAAAAAAAAAAGAAAAAACATAGGGCGAGGGAGGGAGAGGTTTAAAGCACGTTACTATTTTTACATAAATTATATGATAGTTTTACTCACATCGAAAATGGAGCGAAACGTTTGCAATACCATAACCTCGTTTTATAGAGAAAGTACTTGAAATTTATATGCTGTCTGATGATATCGATTTGATTACGAATTATGGGATTTCCTGAGACACGCTTATTATAGAATGTTTCTAGCGTATCGGAGAAATTATATAATTTAAGCTCATACCCTGCATGAACACGTACTTTTAGATAGCTATACATTTCTGACATTGGCATACTTTGCGAATTTGCTTAAACGAACATCAACAACACCAAAGGATAGAATCCTGAAAATAAACTTCGAACTTTACGAAATGGAAAGAACCTTTGGATGTTGCATCTTTTTCAGATTCATAAGTACATATTGACCTTGGTTTCGTCAATAGAGATAAGTATGGTACATAGTTTCGTCCTGATATACAGTTTCATGCAGGTTTCATCTACGGTCGTATCACTCAAACACTTAAATACCACATTTCCTCAAAAAAAAAAAAGAAAAAAAAAAGAAAAATGTTTATTATTTTGTTCTTGCAGGAAATCCCGTCAGGGACAGGTCAAAGGAGGAAGAGGAAATGCCTATGAGCAACTGGACACAACTTGCAGACGAATGGCTCGCCAAAGCAAGTGCCGCAAGAGGGTTGGACGTTACCGTTTTACCATATACCGAGACGCTCAGAGATTTACCACCGACCGCGGAAACTATCCGCATTAATGGTACTAACCTCGATCAACTTTCACGGGTAAGAAAATTGGTAACGTCTCTGCGCTACGTCTCTAAGTTCGGGGCTTTCCAAACTTTTATAGACCGAGACTCATTTTCGAAAACGTTAACTTACGCGATCTACTTGGAATATCTCGTATCTCTGTGTCATGCGCATATCGCACAGCCGATATTCCATTACTAATACAAAAAAGTTACATATGTGCTGCGAAAGTGCGTTTCTGAGTGAAAAGGTGCATATTAGACCCCGCGATCTCTATCCCACTTTCCATACCATTCACATACTCTATATCCAACGTGCCAATATCCTATATCTGTGCATCCGAAGTCAAGTTCACGGGATGTGGGACACGGGATAACACGTGGTCTATGTAAGGAATAGAGTAATGGTATTGATTAAGAAACACTGGACTTTAAACGTTGGAATGTTGAATTATGCATATTAAATACGAGGTAGAGAATATAAGATCAGAGAACTGAAGTTCGGCGAGCTGTATATGAAAAAAATGTTAATCTATATTTTCACACGAGGAATCATTTTCTTTCCGATCGTGCTATGGTTTCGGGAACACTGTGTATATCGATTTATTTTCACAAGGTGTTACCTTGTCTTTTGGTTCTTCCGTATCTCCCCGCCTTTTTTCACGTTCCACGATGTCGCCAACTCTCACTTTCAGTGCCAAAATACTTTCACCAACTTGATCAACAAGGATAAGTATATATATACCTGTACTGTATCCTTCCTACTTAGGTTTATACGTAGACTCTAATCCAATGTCAGTGACTTTCCCCGCGAAAGTTTTTGCGATGATACGATTCTTCGTTTCGATAGAAGATTCATTATTCTCCGAATGAAGAAAGAAAAAAAAAAAAGATGCGTTTCCTGCGTTGAGGGATCTACTTGCCTCTCGCAACTTCCTAGGAAATATTTCTAAATTTGTGTAAAAGAGAACTAGTCTTGCGTTATCAATACTGTTATTTTATTTAAAAAATTATAAAATAGAAACTTTGCGATCTAAATTTTATATAATTATATTTATCGTTTTAATATTCTATCATTGATCGTGGTAAAAATTCGCGTGTTTCTTTTCAGCACAATTATTCTAGAATGTTGTGGGAGATGGAGAACGCGCAATCAAATGGGCACTTGTCAGGATTTGTGGATAAAGCTTTAAAATTACTGGATCTAAAGCAAGTGATGATGGAGGTAGAGACATCGGTGATGTCGAAAGTGTCTTGTTCGGCGTGCAAAGTTGGGGCAGGTCTTCTTCTACATTACATAAAGGTTGGCAAAAACGACGAAGAAATTATGAACAGCATTTACCAATTTTGTACATCCCTTAATATTCAAAGCCCTCGAGTTTGTCACGGAGTTACATTGCTCTTTGGGGTAAGTTTTGATTTCCCTTCTATCAAACCATTCTACAATTTCCTATCACTTCAACTCGTTGCTTTTGAAAAACCGCTCCTCTGAAATGAAACTCTATCTATTTAAAATTATTTCTTATTATTTTTAATTATTCGCGTATGAAAACCACAGGAGAGAACCGTGAGAAGTACATTCTTATCGATCTTCTGATTTTAGCGTTACTTTGTCAGCAAAATTTTCAGACGTTTTATAGATGCGTAGATGAATAAGCTTTGCATAAAAATGTTCAGTTTACTTGAAATATTAAATATCGTTATAGACTGTTTTCTATGGAATTAATTGCACGTTGAACGATGGTTTTCTTCAGGGCGAAGTTATTTACGTGTTGAAACAAGTAGATATGGGACCATCGCAAATCTGCAGCTTTGTTATCGGCGACGCATGCGACGACGCGTATAATCCTCTACACGAGTGGGAAGTTGCATTCCCGCCAGTGAATAAACCACCTGTGAAACCACCCGTGCCGCCTCAAGAAGGTGCGCCTACCTTCAAGGTTCTTCATATCTCTGATACGCACTACGATCCTTACTACCAAGAGGGTGCGAACGCAGATTGTAATGAACCCTTGTGCTGCAGATTAACCAATGGGGCACCCCAGACACCAGCCGCACGTGCTGGACGATGGGGTGACTACCGAAAATGTGACACGCCAAAAAGAACGGTTGAACATATGCTTAAGCACATCGCGGATACACATTCTGTAAGTAACTAGATTTACATTCAGACAAATTTTATTTGAAATAAAGATAAAAAATGACAACTTGAAACAACGAATGTTAACGACTTTTGCTACCAAATTGTATAAAATTTGTAATTATATTTAAAACAACGAACGGTGATTGTCTGTGACATTTAAGTAAACGAGGAATGTGGAAAAGTAGTTGATTTACTTTAATCAGATATGTTTATGAGAAAAGATGTTTTTACAAAAATTCGTACAGTATAATTTGGAGAATTTCTCGTGTTAATCCAGGATATCGACTACATTTTGTGGACAGGAGATTTACCACCTCATGACGTGTGGAATCAAACGCGAGAGGAAAATCTGAAAGTTTTGCATGAAACGGTGACACAGCTCATTGAGATGTTTCCCGGAATACCGATCTTTCCTGCTCTTGGAAATCATGAAAGTGCTCCTGTTAATAGGTAACTAAAATTCTTTTATTTACTTCCTCAACTTTCTTCTTTGTAGACAAAATTTCGATTGTTTCATTGACAAACCTTGTTATTAATACTACCTTCCTATTAACAACGTGTAATCCTTGATTTTGTACTCATTTGGCTTAATAGCAAAGTATATAAAAATAGGAAAAAAGAAAGAGATTAATGTAAAAAAATGTTTCAGTTTTCCACCACCATTTGTGCCAAAAGAAAACGACATATCGTGGTTGTACGACTCGCTCGATAAACACTGGAGACATTGGTTACCAGCAGGTGTTTCACACACTGTTCGCCGTGGCGCTTTTTATTCGGTTTTAGTGCGTCCAGGATTCAGAATCCTTTCTGTCAATATGAATTATTGCAATAACAAAAACTGGTGGCTGCTAATAAATAGTACGGATCCAGTGAGCGAACTGCAATGGCTAGTTTATGAGTTGCAAGGAGCTGAAATGAATGGCGAGAAAGTTCACATCATTGGGCATATTCCACCTGGTCATTCGGACTGTTTGAAAGTGTGGTCTAGGAACTATTATCAAATCATTAACAGGCTAGTATAGTAGTAACGAGTTTCCAAATGACTATGATTCATCTGTTGTAACATTTATGTCCAGATGCATATGCAATAGGTTTATCGAAGGGTTTTATCGGTTTTCATGCTGCCAGTCTTATGTTACGGTAATACACGGTGTAACAAAAAAGTAATAAGATACTAAAAAATGAAAAGTGTATCGATATTCAATAGCAATGGGGTCAAGCAAATGGCAAATCGATTCGAATATTGACCGACTAGATTCGAATCCTCTATAAGTATTTAAAAAAAAAAGAAGAAGTAGATACTTTCAAGTAGACTCGAGCCTAAAGTTTTATCTGTAAATTCAATGTTTACAGATACGAATCTACAATCACGGCACAATTTTTTGGACATACCCACTACGATGAATTCCAATTATTTTACGATATTGCTGATCTTGGAAGAGCTGTTAGCATAGCTTACGTCGGGCCATCGGTTACACCTTATTATGAACTCAATCCAGGATACAGAATATACTACGTCGATGGTGATCATCCAAAAACCACGAGGGTAAGTTATCCTAAACTCCTTTTTATTGTATGATTACGCTATTAAAATGTATCGTAATTTTGTTACAGATGGTCGTAGATCACGAAAGCTGGGTAATGAATCTAAAAGAAGCGAATCTTTACGATTATCCTATTTGGCACAAAATGTACAGTGCCCGACAAGCGTATCAAATGCCATCGCTTTTACCACGGGACTGGGATACCCTGATAGATAAGATGAGCAATGAACCTTCGCTTTTCGATCTGTATTATAAGTAAGTAAGAGATATAGTGAGGTCATAAAATTGGCCAGGCATTGAAGTTGACATGTGATATCTCTTAAACAACATCAGTTCTTGATACAATTTAGTTAAAATACCCGTATATATTGTTACGTTTCAGACATTATTATAAGAATTCTCCCGTAAGACCGCAATGTAATGATGAATGTCGAAAAAGATTACTTTGTGATTTGCGAAGTGGAAGAAGTCACGATCGCAAAGCTCTATGTCAGAGTCTCGAATCTAGAATAGATAACGAAACAAGGACAGGTTGGCGAGCTTGGATTTACAACGGACTCGCTTTCTCGTACGTACCTAATTGGTGGTTCCAATCTTATTCTGGTGATGTTAATACCAACCAAGTTGACGTATAATTCTGCAGATATTTTTGTCATTTAATTGTTATTCGTATATGACTATCACTGATATTTCTTGTTCTCTTTAGATAATTTTTCCCTATTTCATTAGTCTAATTTCTAATTATAATAATGTGTTCTTCCTTTGTGAAAGGTAATTGCCAATATTTACAGATTTTTAATGTACAAAATATTCGAACTTTTTGTTTGTAAGATTTCATTTCTTCCAATATTCATTTCAGATTTCAAATTTTAAAAAATTCGGCTTTTAAAGAATCATTTTTTTTAAAAAAATTTGGAAAATATTCTCATAGGCAATAAAATTAAGAATTTAAAGAATTCAGTGAAAGCAATGAAAGTAATACTATAATTAACTGTGATTATATGATGAATTGTGATTAGTAACATTAATGATATTATATTAATCATATTAATAATATTATTAAGAAATTTTGTAACAAATGTTAACAATTAGCTCTAAGTAATAAATACTACAAATGTATATAGTTATATAAAGATCTGATACATACAATATATTTTACTAATCTGCACGCTGCAACTGCCTGTATTATCACTTTTTGTTTATATTAAGCAAAATAATACTGATTTTATGAAAGATTATTAGCGAATGTTTATACAAGTTCATATTTTTGTGGATGCAACTGAAGATATAAAATTAAAACAGAGAATTGTTCCATCTACTAAATATTATTAATTATTGATGACTATTTTTTTAACATTTTGTATATTTTTACATATTACATATTTATATTCTGTATATTTTTTTCTTATCTTTAAATTTTTCATAAATGCATAAACATTCGTAATCTACTAACCATAAAATATTTTTGCAAGAAGTAGTAAACATATACTAATATTTAAATGCTGCTATTTTCGAAATGTTAATACATTTTAATTATTTTCAACTTAACTGTCTTCTGTTCCTGATTTTCTTTCATTTAGCTCTTTGAGTGCTTGTTAACATAACATAAATGTGTTAAAAGAGTGTTCACATTTTTATGGCTTAAACTACTTGTACTTGTTGTAAATAATACGGAAAGATACATTTTAATCCTTTTGAATCTAATTTTTAATACACATGCAATGAAAAAAAGCAATAAGAAATAATGTGTTCCTCCCCTGTGTTTCTTTTTGTTTAACACAGTATGTACTAAATTAATATACTTATTTTTTTTGGCATTTAATTTTTTATTTGTTACATTTTATTTTATTTGTTATTCTCTCAATTTATCACAAAATAAATTTTTTATTCTAATCATTTTAAATTGTCTATTTAATTTATTGACTAAACACTCAAAGGATTAAATTAATTTTCATTTTAATATTCAATATAGGTTTCTACAAGTCATATTTAGTGCATGTATATGCTGCATAAAGAATTAAATCACTGTATAAGTTGCATACATTGTTCGTATGTTTCAGCATTTTCCTTGCAAGAAACGTAGCAACATAATTTTTCAGAATAAACAGCGCACAGAATTAGTATATTTTATAGTTATTACATATTCTCTAAAGTGATATGAATTACTAAAGAAGTGACATAATTGTTATATCAAATATTATAGAGACAAACAATATTATTAAAAAACTCTGCTACAATATATAAATACTGTATATATGTTATTAAATAAAATATCAGTTTCGGAATATTTAGTAAATCTGTAATGCTTGTATATATATTAATGCTTTTGTGGTTTCAGCAAAAAATTACTATAAAAGATGGTGTTTTGAAGTTTGTAATATATTCTAACTATTCTTTTTACTATTTTGCAAAAATTTTCTACTGAAATGATATAGAAACAAAAATCGGGTGATCTTTTATTGTTTTTACACTACATAAAAGAAATAAAATTTTGTATTTTCTACTATATATCAATGTTGTATAATAAGTACTCAAATTTACAGTTTATTGGCCATTATTAAGGTCAAAAAGCTATTTCATGTGATATACACATTTATTAGCAAATGGCACCTAGTAATTAAATAACAGACAGTACCTTCTGGTGATGGAACACATATAATGGTGGTTGAAATTTCCAACACTAATCTACATTGCTTATAGTGTAAGTATGTACATAGATTTTACCTATACGCTTAAATTATGCTCAATGCTGCATAAATTAGTATTTAGTAGTTATGAAAGCCTCCACTATATAATACAAATTGCTAATAACTTTGAAACTATATATAATTTCTCTTTTAATATGTTATTGAATATTACTTGCACAAATAATTAATGTTTATTTCATCATAAAAAAGAGGTATTAGTTTTCAAACTAAAACCAATAGATATCTATATGAGTATCACTAGTATGACTCATTAACGTATACAGATTCACAAAAATATTTGTACACCAATGTATTTATAATTGAAATAATTTTGAAATTGCTGTATGTATTTTGCATGGGAAACATGCAAGATAACGTTACAAACAAGATGTGTTATTCATTTCTTTTAAAAGTTATACAAAACCACTGTATATTTTTAACGTAATTCTGCAAAACAATTTATAGATATAACTCTGGATAAGTCGTATCTCTGTTTTGGTTATAACAAGAAAAAATAATAGGGGAAAAAGATCAAAAGATTTAACCTCTTAACGAGCGAACTTATCAAAGTCAAGTCATTAAATTATTTAATGTATCCATTGCATTTTCGCATTTACGTATATATAATTCTAGTTATTTCGATCTCATTAGATAGCATTCCAAAGTTTTAATATTTTTTTACTGATTGAAAGTTACAAATAGATTGTTTTAGGTTAAATTACCACTCCTACAATTACTACAATTACTAAATACTACAATTAATAGATTAAAATTTTTTTTTTAAGAGATTGAAACTGCTGAAATGTATATATATATATTCAGTTCTTAAGCTGTTATGAAATTTCTTACCTAAAAAATAATTGTATATTATATTTTCTTTGCAGATTGTCTGTTTTCATGGCAATTCCTCGATTTGCATATAATTTACCTAAATATGTATTAGGCCTGGGATAAATGAAGATAACATTAAACGAAAAACTGATGTGATTCTGTTGTTAAATTATTAAATATTTACAATGGTGACATTGTTATTTTGAAAGCTGTAATATGCATTTACATGCATAAGAATATGCACTATTACACGCAAAAGTATGATGGAATTGTCAGATGCAGATACATATATCCGTGAGATCCGTGTTATGTTATAGTTAAAAGAATTTATTTAACTAGCAATAGAGAGATTATATAGCGTAAAGTTTCACTTTCAAACATGAATTATTTTTCCTTTGAATGTGATAAACATACACATCGAATGTGTGTTGCTGTCGTATCGTAAAAAATATTTGATAAACTGTTTCTAAAGAGGAATTACTTTATTTTTTTTTTCAGAAATGATGTTCTATTGATAAAAATACTATATAGAATGTATTAAAATGTACTAGACAGAGAAGCATATTATCATATTAAATTCCATGTTTAGTTTATATCAATTCTATACAAGTTGAAATCGTTACTACTCTGTGATCTCAACATAGAGAATACATTTTTGAAAAAAGAAAATATAGAGTGAATTTACATAAAAGTAATTGCATTTATAAGTTTGTTACATGCAATACAATTAAAAGATCAGGCAAATGCAACTAGTTTGAATAATGAGATATACAATCAATCAGATATAAAATCAAATCTAGGTAAAATCGACAAACACTGTTGATTAGTTTTAGAAATATTTTGTACATAATCGTATTTGTATTGTATAGTTACTCTTGAATTCGTTGTCACAAACATAATTATTATGTATTAACATTTTTATGAATAGAAATACAAAAATTGTACTTACAATTAGCGATTATTACACTTAACTTCATTAGCATAATTGACGTTTGACATATAGGATTTAATTGTAAAATCGAATAAAAATTTTTTTACAATTTACATACTTTTGTAAGAAATGGATATTCAACAATGAACGATATAAGTTTTAGCGTCAACGAGAGAGCTCCAAGCAAATTGAGGAAGCTTTTGGAATCTAGGTGAAGAAAGCTGGTTGTGGATTAGCGAATTTAATTTGGAATAAGGGATTATCATCTGAAAAAAATACACCACGGTGATCAAAAAGCAACAAAAGTAACATAAATGCATAAAAATCCGCGGTCTATTCGTTAAAGTTTGTCTGTGCTTTCTTTATCTCATATTTCCTTTACGTTTCTCAATTTGGTTATTTTAAGTGGAATATTTGAGAACAGCGCGTTTAGTTTTAAATGTAATTTTTATTTAGGCTATGTACAACACATACGTACAATACGTGACCCTTGCTTAAAACTATATTACGCTCGCCCGGTATGCATTTCCACTTTTAATCTTTTCTCTTTGACATACTTGTTAGTGTGTGTGAATGTGTGCTCTCATGCATGCGTCGTCGTAATAGACACACATATATGTTGTGTTTCTTTCTGTATGTATGCAAGTGCAAATGTGTTCGTATATTCGTGTGATATGTTACAAATTTTTAGGAACATTTCGCGTGGAACACCGCGAGCGATATTAGTAATAAGGTTGCAGCAAAACTACACGAAAACAATGCAGTCGTCTGCAGCTTCATTCTCGATCAATATATTAATTAGACAATTATCGAAAAATGACACCAATATAGACGATTGTTGATTGGACAGATCCAAATATCACCACTGAAAGACGCCAGGGAGAATAGCAACATTCGATAACGATCAAATAGAATAAAATTTCGTTTAAATAGATATCTTGCACGTTTTTATGTCGATTATGTCCGATAGGAGAAATACAACATTTTTTAATTGAAAGTAAATCAATGTGATATTTCATTTAATTATTCATTTCAAGCCAGAAAGGCATTAAATATGAAACTGCCAAGAGATATATTTACATTTGCAATAAAATTTTATCTGT
This sequence comes from Bombus bifarius, assembly GCF_011952205.1. NCBI lineage: Eukaryota > Metazoa > Arthropoda > Insecta > Hymenoptera > Apidae > Bombus > Bombus bifarius. Next base: position 1,061,954 of record NW_022885586.1, on the reverse strand, counting down.
AATTTAGCATACAACTTCTACATTATGTGAACAAGATGTAGATGTAGATAGATACATAATTGTGTATTTTCTTTGAAATAAAGTAACTTTATTTTGATACTTTAAGAATTCGATTAAGATTAAAAGCAAATACCGATTTACTTTTGATATTTTGAAACCATTGTATCTGATAAGTAAAATAATTTTACAACATTGTTAACGAATTAAGTCTTAAAGTATGGCTATATATATATATATATGTATAAGATTTGGTGCAAAATTATTTAAGATAAAAAAGGAACTGTGTATAGAACTTCACGTAATTATTTATTTAGACCCCTGGCGTCTCTCAAATTTCAAACGCAAGACATTGTCAGTTATCCTCGTCTCTCATCCTGATTATTTAAAACTCTGGCCAACATAAGCACACAAATCAATACCTAATATTCCACTAAGTTTAGGTATGCTTATATCTTTAAAAGGACATTGAAAAATCGCATATGCTAGAATATCTGTTGATTACACTGTATACGTATCTCTTCCTTATTTACAATCTCCTCTGTTAACGAAACTGTTTTGGATCGTTGTTAAGAAACTAACAAAAAGATTACGTGGATTGTGCGCGTATCGAGTTCCACTCTGCGTGCATATTGATTACTCTAATTGTTAGTTATGCGTAGCGCGTGCTGTGTCAAAAAAGAAAAAAGGAGAATAAAAAGATAGAGAAGGAAGAAAACATGAAATATAAGTTTGTTTCATTTAGTCACTGACTTTGCCTTTATCAGCATTGGAAAGAAACTATATATCATAAAAATAAAACGAACGAACAACAAAAGAACCGGTTTTATCGGCATTTTAGAAATAATCTGGATAAATTCAAATGCAAAACTGCTTTACGCGGCAATATGCATTTCTACTATCGTTACGAAAAATGAAATCCTTCCGATCCTACAGACATGTATCACTTAATTTAAGAATTGAAAGTTCGATCGAAATATGTATATCACGCTTTGTACAGAATAATAGAAAATTGTGTACATACATAATCATTTTCACTAATAATTATAATGTTATGTGCGAATATGTGTGTTTAATGAAATTATACATATCATCCGTGTGTATGCATAACACCGCACATGAATAATATTTCTTACTTTCTTTTACCAATAATACCAAATGATATTAACAAAGTTACTTTTGTCGAAATATCATTAACATTACGACGAAATGTTAGAAATCATATCTCATTAACTGAAACGCAATAGTCAGAGCTGATTTTCTATCATAACATTAATGAACGAACAATCATGGTAAGATGTTTAAACCGTTCAACACGATATTGTTTCGTGTCTATCGTAAATTCGACTTTTCGTCTCTTTTTGTGCAAAATGTCACGAGATTCGCGTTAATTTGATTTCGTTTCACTGTTCTCTTAAATGTACTTCATAGCGTCGAGAGATAATCTCGTCTCCTCTTGACAACACGTTTTAGCGGTGCTAAGTTGCCTGAATGAAGATATGCAGTCAAATATATATATATCGTAACGATTTCGTCTGATCCACTCATATAATGTTTACAATTATGTTTGATATTGCAACATTGGCGCAGCGAGGTTGGGATGATGAGCCGTATTCATTCTTAGAGCGGAAATACTCTTGTTGTACCACTCGTCCTCGGCTGACATGCCTGAAACGAAGTAATAAATCAGTGGATAAATCGATCCATCCCACAGCATTCTTATCTTTAGCCCCGAAACCAAAACAAAAAGGTAATTTTCGTCGAAACACGGATTTGATCGATAACGAGATTGAACGATAAAATCGTTTGCTTGTAAGAAATGGGAAATCGCCTTCTTTTTCTTTCCACAGTTTTTATATGTCACCAATGGCAATAATCGTTGCGATAATAATCGTCGCGAACGTAAGATAACGATATACGCGGAATATTATCTTTTTAATACGAAGAATTTATTGATCAGTTATAATAAGTTAAATACCCATTCGATTTAACGCGAAAAAGGAAGACTGACAATGAGATATCCATCTACCCTTTCCCATCGGAAACAGCTCGACGAACGAAAGTAAATTTCTTTTCTCTTAAGAAAGCAATCCGGTGAATCGATTTAATGACTTTTGCAGGAGGTTCGTCGTAATCGTTAATCGGCCGATTTGTTATCGCATTAAGACGTTAAATCGTTATAAGAGCCAGAGATATTCGTGGAAGACCTACGCTCTATACCGAGCGAAAACTCGAACACGAACACCGGCATAGACAGCCAATTCGCGAATAGTCTTGATTCGATTTTAAAGCGATATTCCATCTTGCGCCGGAAATGATGTAAGACGGCATTCGAGCGGAAATAGAGAGAACGTCTTGGACTGAACGAACGAACGAACGTTTGTACGGATGTCCGATTCCTGTCATTTCCGGTCCAACGTTTTACCAAGTCATTTAATAACTTTAGACCAACGCCTATGATAATTACGAAAAGAAAAAAGGAAAACAAGCAGATCTTTTCGTTTCTATAGAATCGAATCGATTCTAATATCTTTCAGCGTTTCCCTCTTTTATATTTCTGCAAATTCTACACTTTGTAATTGGACACGTAACAGCGATAAATCTATAGCATCGATGGTAATGTTACGACAGCAAATCAAATTTCGAATTAAACCAAATGCCGACAAATACATTTTCTGATTATACGAATTAATTCTACAACGATCATTGTTCGTATTTTGGGTGGAACGTGCAATGTTTGGATATAACGCCGGTTCGCTCAAGCTACGAAGCAAAATATTCCTAATTATAAATTAACTCGCGAGTTAATGAAATCGTAAATCGATTAACAGGCTATTATTCGAATAGTGCATAGTTGGAGATCACGTGAACTCACCCATCGCATCTTGTCTCATACCAGTAACTGCAGACATATTCGACGCTGAATGTGACATAGAAAACGGTTGTGTCATACTTGGATAGGACGTCGTACTCATCTACATGCAAACATAAATTCATATATAAATTAACTACTCGTTAGACAAGAAAAATACGACAGTATAATCTCGTCGTATCGTTTACAGGCGATTTATCGATTCCTCTTCGAAATAAATAAAATCAAACTTCGTTGTTCAAAAGATCGTAGTTTAAATCAACATACGGGACAAGAAATAGTGGAAACTTGTTATCGTGGAATGGTAGTTTGGATTAATATAGAGAAGAGGAATTACAGCTGGAAAGGATAACGGACGAAAAAAGATCGGAGCAAGTATCGGTAAATTTTATAGCGGTACGTCAAACATGACTTCGAAGATCGATTAAGAGGATCTCGAAGCTTTTTTATCGGCAAACCGATACGCTCGACGAATTATTGGCTTAATTAAACCGGTAGGCATTCGGTAATCCGTCCGACCCAACTAATCAGTCGAAATGCAATTTAGCTACATCGACCGATAGCGATGCGCCGGACGCACGCTCAGGTGCACTTCAATTTAATACCTCGGTTAAAATCATTAACGAGAAACGCATCGAATTCATTCGTAGGGATACGATACGTTGCTTGGTAGGCGTGACGCATCCATTGTCAGCGTTAACGATTTTCGTTTTTCTTTTTTTTTTTTTTTTTTTTTTTGATATACGTAAATACGATAAAAATATAATGAATTATACGGCGACTGAAACGTGACGATGGATTTACACACCTTGAAACGTTGCTCATATTTTATCACGTACGTATCGATACCTAATATCTCGGTTTTCGGCGTACGCGAACGTACGTACAAAACTATTTTGAGAAAATTGTCAACGGTAACGAAGGATTTCGATGAATGATCTGTACGAAGGGCGTCTCAGGTTCCTTTTCGCAAACCAATGTCAGCATAATAATTTTGTTCTAATCTCTTAACAGAGCGTCTGTGCTCTGTCGATCTTCGTGATTTCTTATTTTTAATCGTAGGATATTTTATGGCACTGTTTTGCGGAAAAAAGCCTGCAACACGTTGTACAAGATGTAAGAAGACAAAACCGTGGATCGTTGCGAGAGATCTGAAAAGAAACTACGGGTAAAAGAATATTTTAGAGACGAATGACTTGCCTGAGGGTAGCGGTTTATTCCATTTATGCTATTGTGAGGATGAGGATACGGTTGATAACCTCTGCTGGCACCTGGATAAATATTCCTCATCATGGCACCTTGGCAAGCAGGAATCGGAGTCAGGGCCTTCTGAAGTTGCTTCTCTTGCTTCCGATACTTCGCTCTTCTATTTTGAAACCAGACCTACCGGTGCGAAGAAAGTGCGATAGAATTTAGGAAAATTCTCCGGAGACCCAAGTAAAACGTAAAGTATTGTAATAATAACGTTTTTCTGATATTCGCGAAAAGTGCAACGGCGAGAGGCGAACGAGTTCGTTAGACGAGCCGACTCGAAGTTTCGAAAATATGTACGTTCGAACTCGCGTTCTCGAATCGAATCTACGAGAACGCGTTAATCAGACTGTAAACGAAGGGGCGGCGGGGACGGGGGCATTTCTCTTCTCCATCGTCGGTCGCTGAGCTATTCCCGCTTTTCTCGGACTCTCCCCGAGGTAGAGTAGTTTATCTATCGCCATTTTGCATCGGGCAATTTCCATTGTTTCGCGGGATTAGTAAACCCATATTGGGGGTTGCCTGAACCGCCACCAGCGACTCCCCGGCATGCACACCGAATCCCCGAACCTCCAACCGCCACCCTCGAACCCTCTATCGCTCTCTCGACCCTCCATCACGCCTACAACCCCCCTACCACCCCCTCCCCCTTCCACCCTATGGTCTCCTTCTTCGTTTCCCCTCTCTTCTCTTCTTCCGGGTTCTCGTGATTCCCTGCCAACCGACCCTTTTCCAAGCAACCCCCAGAAAGAGAAAAGCCTCTCCCCTGGTTGGGGTTGACTTGTTTCCACCCTCGTGGTGATGTTACCAGTGCCTCCTGATTGGCCAATGCCACGACTGTGACGTCACTCCAAGCTTCCTCATTGGCCAACATGTTTTATCGACATTTCTACTGTGCACCGTCTCTCCTCCTCTTCTCGCTGTCTCCCTCGTACACACTCGTATACACGCACGTAGACACACACACACACGTACACACGTACACACGTACACACGCACGCACACACACACAGGCATAGTCTCTCATTCTCGGTTTCTCTCTCGTTCTTGCACGCTATCGCACGGCGAAACGAGTGACACACGAGGGTGGCTCGATCAAGCCTGGTTTTCTCTACTTGTTCCGTATCTTTTTTCTTCCGTTATTTTTCTCTATTTCCTTCTGATTTGCCGCTCCCCGTATCGCGTCTCTTTTTGGTCCGTTTCTCTCTTCGCGTATTTCTTGTCTTTTTCTTTTTTTTTCTCTTTCCCCCTCTCTCTCTTTTTCTGTTTCTCGATGGAAGTACGATACGTAGTTTTCGAAGCGTAGCTCGCGAAACATCCGCGCCGATGATGTTCCGGTGTCCGTAAGAGGTGGGTCAAAGGGGCTGCAGAAGATACGCGAGAACGTACGACGATAGAATGGAAGGGAAAGAATTGCCCGGTGAAAAACCGTTGGGCAATTTGAATATCGTGGATTTTGTATCGTTGTGGGTGTGAATCGAGAGTACTGTTCGTAGAGATAAGGAGGAAGGAAAATTATAGTTGTCAGAACGAGGGAATTTACGACGAATGGGAGCCGAACGAAAGAAGTCGAATACGATGGTCATTTAGCTGTGCGAGAGTTTACGGAGTCCAATTTTGACTCGAAGTACTTCATCGATCGTTAAACGAAACAAACAGCATCGTGCTACGAAAATTACGCTGAAACGCGAGCCTGATATATTTTTATGTATATTTTTCCATACTGCGTTGATTGCATTTTTACGTGTACAAAATAAGAAATGAAACACGACTGTTCGAAACGAGACGTCGGACGTAGCGATGGAAAAATTAAACCGAGAAACCGTCGCTGCTCCAGTATCGACATCGTTTTCTTTCTCCTCCTATTATTAAAAAGACAGTCGACGAATTATTCGTAAAATGTCATTACCATCGTGCATTGGATCGATATAAATTCTTTTGTGAATTAAATCTGGAACACGATGTATCGGCTGTTAGGCAAAGAGATTGTATCGATAATTTCAAAAAGGGACGCGCCTGTATACGTACGTGTATATCTGGCTATACCTACATCATTTTAAACTGCACATACGGAAATCACGGAACAAGCGAAGCACCACGCATAACCAATTGCGACCCGCATTTGAATTCATGGCACATGAGCCGATTTGCACTTGCACAAAAGATACTAGCATCCCAAATAATTTGAATTTACGTGTCACCCTGAGTCATTAGTTTCGCATCGAAGTTGTCGTAGTTGTCGACGCAAGGAAGAGAAACTTTCGTTAAAAATAATAATGCCGTAACAAAGAATAATTTTACTTTGCGTTCCATCTATAACGATGTACGCGATTTTGACCAACTACGATCGTGTACTATTCAAATAATAGTCTGCCGGTCGATGATGCGACTTTATCGATTGCAGAGTTGGTTTATCGTAGTTTTAAATATCTCGTTTCGGCTTATACATTTATACGCACGAAATATATACGAATTTCCAGAATAACAAATTTGACTTTCTTGTTACTGCGAGTCTTCTATCGGTTTCGTGTTCTACCAATCTTTAATAGGACTTTGCGCGATGTACGTTTATACATTCGTAGACGATACGCATATGTATATTTCCAAGCCATAAATGTTATATATCCTACGAGAAGATGAAACAAAGAATAGCATTTTTTTTTTTTTTTTTTGGAAAATGCAGAATTTTACAGAATCCGTGCCGATAGTTTTATTCGTACTGTATACGTTTCTATCGAAATATTCTATCGAAACGTAGATTTTCGAAGCATTCTGTTCGAGAATACCGCGCGTCAAAAAGTACTGCGATTCGTTTATTCCTTTTTAAGGCCTTTATTTTTGATTATGGCGATGTACTACTCTATGATAGAGCTCCGATCTAAAAGTCAAAGTTCAAAGTATTCGAGTATGCATCGCTGCAAATTATATTACCCGGCAAATATAACGACATTTCACTTTTGCACACACACACACACACACACGCACGTTAATACGTGCTTGCGAATAGAACAGGCCTCGAATCCATAAAAATGGTGGCTCTAAACGTTATTAATACTGCAGGATGTATTTATCAAACGTATCGCCGAAAAGCGTTTGTGAATATCTTGAAAAAAAAAAAAAAAAAAGGAAACGATCGATAACGAAACCCGGTCGATCGTCCCCGTTGTTATTTCTCGCGTCATATTTGTAAAAATATCGGTTTGATCGAAAGGAAGAGGTAATTCGAAATGCTAAAAGCGCGAAACTGGATTATCTTGCTCCTGCTTCTTTAATACCTTCGCAGGTATCTTTTAATCGAGTCTCTTACGTGATAAATTGTATCACGATCGAAATATCTACCGAATCAATCGTTTTCCAACGCGAATAGCGTTTATACAAGAAACAACGAATTGCATCGATCGATGCGTTCAAAATTATACGAAGTACGAATTATACGATTTAAACAAACGTATCGCGAACTTTGTACAATCTCCACGTAAGCATCAACGAAAAATCTAATTACACCGGATTATGTATCCCCTGAAAACCATTCGACTTATCGCTGAAAGCTGATCCGCGAAAGGCATCGAATAAATCGGTTGAAAGAAAGGTAATTCGCGTATGTTTATCCATAGATAAATATACGGATGCGTTTAAGCGACTAGGTCTCGTAAACGCGGATCGCTCCTTTTATTTACAACTCCTCTGAAAGAGCTTTTTGCGAACATACTTGCGCGCGTCCCTTAAGGCGCGTACCCTACAAGAACTGGAAAGCTAAGAGTTGGTAATTCAATAACCGTGCTCTCCAATCCTCCCTTTCTCCGCCCAGCTATGTTCTGCCGTAGAGAAAGATAGCGCCAGAAGATGGGATAGCGAAAGTGCAGTTCTCTCTCCCTCAAGGGTAGAGAACAGCTCAAAATGTCTGCTACTTTGAGAACCACGACCAAGAAAACTATCCTTCTGTATACCTAAGAGAATACACTCCGTACTCTGATAGCTAACCCACGTATAGAGACAGAAAATGGATCCCGAGATAATGGATTACTCTCTGCAAGAAAATATACCTACTACTACTTTCTTCTTGCCTCATCGCCCACTTTTCTTCCCTCGTACCGGAACACGCGTACACCTACACTTTGTCGAACGAACGTTCGTCGATCGTAGGCTGCGTGTCTTCCATCTACCGATTTTTACATTTCTTCGTTGGATCATGTCGAAACTACGACGCGTCTCGATGAGTAGATCGCGGTTGTTTGCGATATATTTTTCTGCACGCTTCTGGACTAAAAAAGCGACGATAGAGATTTGTCTTATTCGTTAAATATTAGAACGAGAAGTTTACTTTGTTCTGTATATTTGTCGAGATTGAGATTTTTTTTTTTTTCAACAGGAACATTCGAAGCGTTTTTACAAATATAAAAGTATCTTAAAACGTGGGAGATGTAGAAATCATTGTTGGAGAGAGAAAGGGAGAATATTTCGCGAGCCGTGAAAGATTTGACAAGAAACCGTAAAGTAATAAATGTAAACGCGAGTTACATTCGAAGTGCAGCGATCTAAAAAAGTATATTCCGTCCGATGATAAAACGAGGAATGTACGTTGATAATTTTTTATTTCGCTCGTCAGTTTTTCTTATTTCCTCTCAGATAGGAAGTCAATTTTCTCGTAAAACGCCCACTAGGTAGGCTTCGATCGGAAGTCGAATCGAAGTAAAAAGGTCGAATGAAAACTTAGCTAACTTAATATTGGGTCTCGGATTCACCTTTCTTTTTCCTCGAGGTAATGGGATTTCTTGTGCGGTGATTCGAGAATTATTCTCTTACCACGATGCTATCCTTTTTCTTAACCGTTATCATTATACCGTATTACCATTATCAATAAAAAGACAGTTTCTTGGTAACGCGCGATTGGTCGACCAGGTATCGCATCTTAAAATCGCTCTCCTATGAAAAATAAGAGGATTAGTCGCGCGAAAGTGCATAAAATGCTCGTAACGCGTGTATAAAATATCTAAAATAAGGTGTACTCGTCGTAACGTATAACGCGTGACAGAAATCTCGGCGCAGTCTCTAGTCTCTTTTAATTATTTCCACGATAAATATCCCTAGTCTACTTATATAAACATAAATACGCGAATTCATCGTCCAAAGTAGATACCACGTATAAAAGGTCCAGCTGATTTTCTTTCGCCAGTATGAAAATTTCGATTAAATTGCAATCAGCTTTCTACGTTCTCGCGTGTTTCGCCTCGTTCCTCGTTAGGCAAAATTCTGCCGTTAGCATTTGGACAGAATAGCGAAGACGTGGAGAGTATCCATCGCGAAATAGCGGTTGAAAAGACAAGAGAAGAGAAGAGAAGAGAGAGAAGAGAAGAGGAGGGAAGAAAAGAGAAAAGAAGAGAAGAGAAAGATAGGGAGCCGAGCCATAGGGGGTTTGGTACCCTTCGTACGGTTTCCCTCTACTTTTCCTCATCTTCTTACTCCTCGTCTCGCAACGAAGGAAGAACCTCGGCAAGGCCGAGACGTTTCAGATCTATCTAGGGTGGAGAAAATTCAATTTAAAATGGCGGCTCAGATATAATGGCAGCCTCCGGTACAGCGCCACCCAACCACCCTTCCTTCCCAACTCATCTCAACTTTGCCACCGCCGTTCCCTACCTATTTCTCTTTCATCCAAGAGCACCCTGTTCGCGTGTCGCCATCTTCCAAAATACAAAATGCCGTAGCTACCACGGCAGCCTTCAAAGAATTCCGTAGCATCGAATATTTCAATGAAATAGAAACGCGCGTTCCCTGATAATTTTCAACTTCTTTTCCCAATTGTTTAACGAAGCGCGCAACCTTCTCCTTTTTCAATGGTTTAACAGCACGGTAGAACAAAGGCTCGTTCGAATTAATTCGACCAACCTGAAACTCGTTTATTTGTTTCATTGTTATTCGTTCGGCTGGAGATATTCTTCCTACGTTTTTACCGTCCCTTCTCGATCGAGCCACAGGACGACGAGTAATTTCGGACATGTCTTCGGAGTGTTCGAAACCGATGGTCTAATCGGTTCTAATGTACGCTCGAACGGTATTCGCAGCAATTTAAAATATCGTAGACGCTATAGACGAGAAATTCGTCGCTAGATATACGTACAGAACGTAACGTGTACTTTCATTCGACTGTGAAATTCGATTAGCGAACTTTTAATCCAAGTTGAAACTCCACTGTAAAGTTGTAATTTCTACCATTTAACTTTATGCTCTTATTTTCCTTAATCCCGAAAGAAATAGCGTATAACGGTTTATCGTGTTCTATCTGTTCCTAAAAATACCCGCGTATAATATTCGCGAAGGAACGATCGATGAATCGTGAATGTTATCTATAAATTTGCAGTAACGCGTTTAAACGGAAAAGAGGATTAAATTTAGGAGCAACCTTGTCGGTCGTTTTCGCTGAAAATATCAGATAGAAACGATAACGTACAGAGCACGATAGGTAGACTGTGTGGACGTTTATACTAATTCCTACGTTCACGAACACGAACGCGATTAACGAATCACACAGAGACTTTAACTTTTCTGTTTTTAACGCCATTCGATATCTGAAGAAGAAAAAAAACAAAACAAAAAAGATAAAAAAGATGATACTTGGTATAACGCAGTTAAAAAAACGAGGATAATCCGTCGAATCCGAAAGCATCGACGATTTGCTCATCGTGTTTTTCCATCCGTCGTCCCTATTTACGATCTGTTCGACGTTAACCGTCGCGAAGGGACGCCGGAAAAGCTGCGAGCGATTGAAAAAAACATCGAACGAAGAAATTAGTGGAAACGGTCGGTGCATCGACGTTTCAAAAGTTAATGACTAGAAACGTCGTTTGAAGACCGGCTTGGATACTTTTACATTTGAGGCCGGCAAATGAACGCGTTCGAAAGTCTCCGCCGCATCGGTGAAGCCACTTCCTGCCTGGTGGACACTTTGTGCATGGATTATAACCAACGAGTAAAAGCAAAGCAAACCGCGTTTTACTTGGCATCGCAGTTTAACAGGGTTAAGTCACCGCGGTTCCTGGGCTTTTAACTCAAACAACACCGTCCTGCATTATATATCAAAAGAGCGAAACGCACTGGCGACTGTTTTAATATGTACCGCTCCAGGATTCGGAGGGGCCAGCGGCGGCTCTGCACCAGCTAACGCGAATCCTTTGGCCAGATACAGTCGCCAGAGTCCTCTCCATCCTGTCCATTCTTTAACGTTGTCAAAAACCGCACTACTACCCTCGAATCTGTCGCGTTTCATCTTCCAGCTAACGCGTTCGCTCGTATCGAATGTTTACCCTTCCTTATTTCGCAACTTGTCGATTAAACGTAGATCGTTAGCGTTCCTCGATTAAGCGATTAAGTACGTTCGCGTGGATACGTCGGTTGATATTTTATATATCCACTATTTCCATACAGTCGATATATTTGTTCTTTTTTGGTGAAATCTTATAATAGTTTTGTTCCAGTGAAAAGTTCGTGTACGATGGCATTTCGAGAGAACTAGAAAAAAGAACGTATATGTAGAGAGATGTGGTTTAGAGTATCGTTGGCAGAAAGAATCGGAGATAACAGTTTCATTTACCAGCGCGACAATGCTTCGCACGAAACAGTGGGTGAATCAAAAAGATTTTAACATGGCCAGCTTGTTCCCCGGATTCGAATCCCATAGAAAATCTTCGGGGAAAATTTGGGAGAAAAGTTGTTGTATCAATAGCGGCCGATATAATCGCATTAGTGAATTATCAAAGGTGGTAAACGAACCGTAGACGTCTATCGGTAAAGAAACGTTAGAAAATCCGATTTTGTCAACACCGAGTTGCATTTTTGATGTAATTTGAAAAAAATGGCAATTGTACGAACTATTAATATGGATACAGCGAAGAAATTATCGTCGGTTTTTATCTTATTTATCGAAAAAGCGCGTGGCTCTATAGAAATCTCGCATTTTTGTTTTCTGTTCAATTATATTTCTACGTGTTTTTTAAATCAACGTTACTCCTATCGCTACGATCCATGTACATGTACGTTTCTTTCCTGGTTACCCCAAAATGGTTACGAAGCTCGTTAGAACGAAATAATTATACAATTTTACCAAAAAGTGGCTTTATGGAAATTTCGGTCACTGAATTACGAAATACAGTGTCACGCGAAAGCACGGTGCTCCGAATAACTCAACTATAAACTGAAACATATTTTCTGCGTTACTTTCTCGATATTTTCAAAAAATCGTTGACCATACTTGGATATGTTGACTGCGATACGAGAGGCGCAGAGCTGGGGAATAGTCGCGGTACAAACAGTCAATGAATGATTCTAAAACAAAGAGGGCGAAGAAATAAGAAAAGGATTTGGTATAACGTTTTTTCACCCCAGGCTGTGTTTTCGAAAAAATCGACTTTGAAGATTTCACAAAGTATACTTCGATCTGGCTAATTTCGAGCAGTTTGAACTAACTAACGTTTGAAAACAAGTAAAAAATGTGGAATACAATTTTACCATACGATGCTTCGCTTTCGAGAAAAATAAATTTGAAGCTGTATTATGCGCTAAATATTTCGAAATTTCGTTGACATCGCATCAGTCTCCGATCCTTTTTTTCTCTATCCATTTAGTATTCGGAATAGAGGTGCTTGCTACGTGTTATCTCTAAGATAAAAATATCAAAACACTGGAAAAGTTGGTCGTTTCGAGTCGTCTTTTTCTCATCTTCGTTTCGAACAAAATTTACCCTAGTCTGGAATAAGCAACGAACCTAACTTTCGTCGATATCGATAATCCCGTATCTGCTATTTCCCTATTTTACAGTGGATATCAGAAAGTTTGTCCGAAACGCCTCCGTTTCCACTGATTGACTCTGCAACCCCCCGAAAGACTCGAGGGTATCTTGGATCGACATTTGCGCGCGTAATTTCATTTTGCCACCCTACATGCGTCTTTGATTCGATTATTGCGTGACTCATGGCCAAAAAGATGGACGCACAGAAAATATATATACGAATATATGTAACGTTTCGCGAGAAACAGCACGTCGAATTTGTTCGAAGACCATCGGAAGCTAAATGGGGAGAAAATTTCGTGGGATACATCGTCGAATTTTATTATCGAGGAACAAATTTTCGAAAGAAACGTGCGTCGCTAGAAGATGCAATTCGCTTGATTAACCTTCGAGTTTCCAATTTTTTTTTCTTTTTTTTCTTTTGTTAATTTCTATCGATAAAATAAATTCTCGAAATGGCAATTGTAGGCGTTCGTGGGAATTAGCTGTGAAAATGATTTTACGCTAGTAGCTCATTGGTTTTTACAAAAACGCTACGAAATATTCGAGTCGATTTCACAAGGCTGATCTTCTTCCAATTTCAGATCAATCGTTCGAAAAATTCGATGCTTAGGAGAAAGTGAATCGAGCAGTTTCTTATGTTTTCTGTTTCTTCTTCGTTACAAAGCTACGATACTCACCTGAATTCTAGCCTCGTTCAATTTCGTGGACCTCGCCAATTCCTCTCTGCAGTATATGTCTGGATAATGAGATTTTGCGAATGCCGATTCCAATTCTGCCAGCTGCTCCTGCGAAACAATTGGAAGGCCGTAGTGAAGCCGATCTGAACTACCGGCAGGAAATTTGAACGCTACACGAAAGATCTCGGGGATCGAGGTAATCGAAATTTCGTTATCGAAATATGTGTAACGAGTTTATCCGTAAATAATCCAGCTACCGAGAATCGTAACAATGGGTGCAGACAGTCGCGAAAAACGATGCAACGAACGAATCGATTCTTTTCAATTAGGGGAAACCTTAAGTAGAAAATCGTATCAGGCCTGGGCATTGTTTCGAGAAAATATTTCGAAAATGATTACGTGTTTAAACGATATGTCATCCGATTTGGCTCGGATCTGAACTAAAATTTTGTCAAATTTATTTTAATATTACTGCTAAATCTATTATCACGATCAAAATCACATAACAAACAAACATAGTAGTAAATAGGGAATAATTTATTCCGTAATGTGACAAATAAATTATTTAATTTCAAACGAATTAATTAGATTTTCCGTGTGTAAAATATCGCGTGTAATACTAACGCCGCTTTAAAAATTAATTATTCTTCAAACGACTTTAACAAATAATTTTTAAATATGTAATATTATTTGAAAATATCTCCGATTTTATTTTAGATGTTATTTTAAAATAATCATGCGTCTGTCTATTCGGGTATTTCGAACAACCAACTGAACGATCATTGAAATGATACGTGGCATGATACTGGAAATTACTTTGATTAAAAAGTATATCGATATGTTGAAGAAACTGCGCACAGGTAAATATCTTAGTTGAGAAAACGACGCTTCGTACGCACGCGATAGCAACGGTAATTAATTAGGAACTTTTGTACGTGAGAAAAGATTGGAAGCTAAGAAAATTCATACGTTTTTCTCTTATGCGCGTGGACGTCAAGTTAATGCAAAGTTAAGAGCAAACCTGCGTAAAAGTGGTCCTGTGCCGTCGTCGAGCGGGTGTTGGACAACTGGCGGTGGTAGGTGTATGGCCGATGTGAGGACTCGAAGCACAAGGGTCGGGTTTTAACTTTTTAAAAGCTCCTTCCGCGCCTGAAATTGGAAAAATCAATTAAATTAGTTTTCATTTAGTCGACCTATCGAAATTCATTTCCGAAAATTGAACCGTTCGAAGACAAAGACTTGCTCCAACAACGGAACGATAGTCCCATAAATCCCAGTTAATAAAAATACCAATTTTGTTATTGCATCTTAGCTCTCGTAAAAATCAACTTTATCGTGTCGTAATATTTCGTTGCGTAGCTGTCGCGACGATAGACAACGAAATAAAACCTTTTTATTCCCAACTTTCTGCCAAATTATATCCCGTGAAAAAGGAGAAAACTATCGGAATATTTTCGATAATGTACGTCGTAACCATCGATAGCTAAGGAACCGGGTGCGAAT
Organism: Bombus bifarius; assembly: GCF_011952205.1. Classification (NCBI taxonomy): domain Eukaryota; kingdom Metazoa; phylum Arthropoda; class Insecta; order Hymenoptera; family Apidae; genus Bombus; species Bombus bifarius. The sequence goes on along the minus strand of NW_022885586.1, from coordinate 1,046,869 downwards.
CGAGAGAACGATTGACACGAGGTTACAGTCTCGATGTAGAAGTCTGCGTTCGTCTTGGTTGTTTCACGGTATCGGCTTTATGAACGAACATACGAACGTACGGTCGGGGTAACGGTGGCGAGCGAAGTCCCTCGCACTATGCTAACTTGGTTAGGGCGTTAATGACCTAATCATGTTACATGCTGATTCAATGTTCAAGGATGAATGCTGTCCACTTTACATACCTTGCCCCGTTACCCGGTGAACAGTGAAACTCGGTCAAGTTCAGCCAGAAGACGAGGCAAATCTGCGCGTTATGATCCGTTTCTTAGCGAAACCACTAACACGATGGCAACGCCTATTTCATATACTTATTTGTTGTAAATTGACAGAGAATACTTGGTACGGATTTTCATCGTTGTACGTTTCGCGAAACTTTACGACTGGTACAACGATACTGGTTAGAAAGGCTCGGCGATCGAGGTAAGAAGAAAGAAAAGCCGAGAGTTGAAACGACGACCTTTGGCGATTATGGAAGGACGCGTAACGATGACTCGTTTATGGCAACAACAGGTGTCGCGATTACATCAATTTTATTGCCATTAACGATGCTAACCGTGGCAACAAATTTTCGATCGAGTTCGACAGAAGCAGTAGACCAAGGAAAAATACTAAAGTTCTCGTGTGTGCGAGATGTAAGATGTTACAGCATAAATGTAAAAAATGTATAATATGTCGAAAGAAGTTGTTGAAATAACAACAAATAACGAAACATGCTCGATATCGATTTGAAATTCCTTTGGACGTCGCGTCTTGAATATAAAGCGAAAAATATGACCGAAAACCTTACATTTACGTTCTTATATTCACTTTTTCTTCCAAGGAAATAATTTAATTCGTTTATTGTTGAAAATCGAACCCTCGTTTATTTTCCATTTTCTAAAGTAAATGGCTACCTTAATCGCGGATCAAAGTAATTGGAAAAGGAAGAACCATCGTAGTTACGGTAGCTCTACGACTATTATCCGCCCTGAATACTATATTCGAAATAATTACCAGCGATTTTAACAAGGCGAACGAGGTGACAAATGACACGATCTATGGGATTATTAACAAGGCAGATCCCTGCAGCTTTCGCAGCTGTCTTCCATCGGCATCTGCCACCAAGTTCCAGTTAACGCGAAAAGCTATGCCGTCGCTGGCAACTTTTTCGATCGATTCTCCCTCCAATTACAAATCTCTGTCCCTCGATGCTACGGAATTTTTACAACTCTCGGATTTCATTTTTACGAACGTATTAACGAATGTGACGAAAGGAAATATACCAAACGAATTTCAACGTATCTCAAAAAAAACGAGAAAAACGTTAGTTACGACGTTTCAACTGAAAGGGAGAATTTATGTGTTTTAACACGTTCCGATACTTATACAACGATCGCGTTAAATGCGTTTGCTATATAAAATGTCTAGTAAATAGCAGAGAAACTCTATCGTCCGTATGGGAAGCTGACTTTCGGTAAGTTCGTTCAGGTAGTAATATTAAATCGTCTTTTTTGAAAACAGAAACGGAAACCGTCGTTTGTAGTAGAGAAATTTCGCGGGTTCGCGTATTAAAAGGGGCTAGGGAATCGCGCGAAAGACCATCGCTTGAGTACTTTTAATGCCGCGGAGGACGCAGAGGGTTAACGACATTAATTTTTCCCTCCCCGTTTCTCTCTCTTTCTCCGCTTCCCTTCTTCCATCTTTCTTTTTCCTCCCTTCTTTCGCTTAGCTGAACGTTGCAGAGTTTTCATTTGCATTAGAATACTACGGCGGTTTCATCTCGTTCCTGAAAAGTCTGACCTTCAAGGGAAAAAACAAAACGCTGGACGTTCTCCACTTAAATTGGACCCATCGCGCGAAAGTCATTACCGAATAATAAGATCCGCAGAAACGTAATAAAATTTTACCGTGCGACCTGTTGAACCTCCTATCTTATTTGTAATATTTACAGACGCATCCGATCGCACGCACGGTTCGTTAGAGAATTCTACGTTCCACGAACATCATCCAAAATGTGATGCCAGTTTCCAAGCAACAACGATGCGAATGCATCTTGAAAAGTTCTCTTTATTTGTGACTTTGGTATATATGCCAAGTTATTTTTCAATTTTTGTATACCTTCGTCATAGACCTCCGCCGTCACAGTTCACGCAACCATCGCCCTGCGCAATCCTCTGAATCGTCGTTTCTTCTGAAGCGTCATAAAGGCAAAAACTTTTCAAGTTTTGCAAGAAAGATGGTAATCTGGCTCGTTGGACGCGTCTATCGTTTGCGATAAAGTCGCAAACACGTTCTCGCGTTCCACCGTAACGAGAGACGGACGACACCAACGCTTACGATCGCATACAGTTTCTCTACCCTTATTGAATTCCCGCACCCATCGTCTTACCAATGATTCATCCATAACTTTATTACCGTAAACTGGCGTAATTCGGTGGCGAATTCCAATTTGAAAGAATGTCTTCGGCATTCGAAAAGCGTAAGAGCGTCATCGGCGGGATTTTCAATTCGCGTCGGCGTTTTAAACGCGCGACGATACTGATTATTTAAACGGAAAATTTGTCATGACTCGCGTCGATGTACGAACGAATTCCATACGTAGAACGGTCGTATTTTCATAGTATGAAAATTTTCGCTTTCCGCAGAATCGTCATTCGAGTCTAATTGATTTGATCTTCGGAGTCCTCGGAAAGAGATCGGTTGCAAATTATGCACGTTGCATGTGTGTTTTAACTATCCGTTAAAAACGAAACTAGAAACGACCAGTTTGTCGCAAAATCTTCTACTCCGCGATGGAAAAACGTTAAACTCGTTAATGATAGCCAACAGCTGGACTACATTGAATTCTGGCACTAAGTACAAGTTACTGTCAATATATAGCAAGAGGGAGGAAGACAGAGTTCTGTTCAGCATTTCGCTTCGATGACAAGACTCGACACGCGTCTACATCCAACGATTCGAGTGAACCCCATTAGCACACCCTTGGTGCTAAGCTCTCTGAAACCCCACGAGCACATAATAATAGCCTATAGAACAGGTACCACCATATGGTCTAGTCCTGCACCCCATTGTCAACACTATAACCGATCTTATCGTCGACGTACGTGTGTACTCGAGGCTCAACAAGCGGAAAATTCATCTATATCGAGATGACACGTTGCCCATTTTTACCTCCAAATCATCCTCAACGTTTGTATCTCTTTCGTTCGTGATTAGAGGAAACAGACTAACGCGCGATCGTTCTAAGATAACGTCAAACCAAATAGGATCCTGGTATACGCTATCGTTTGTATAAGTATCCGGATACTTTAGCCGATTTGTAGTAACAGCAAATGGATGCTGGTAAGATACATAAATTGATAAGAAACTAGTGGCTAAATATTTATCATCCTTCTATAGAAGATTAAACATTTATCCTCGTTGCGTATAAAATTCATCGATGTATCTATCGTTTTCCATAGAAATTTTTATTAAACCCTCTTCTCCTAACATAAGCAAGTGCGCGAATACTTAGCGTTTTCTAAGCATCGGTGTGTATCGCTTGGAAGATCGTTCTCCAAATATTTTACTTAAACGTCCGAGTCGGTCGTGAAACGAGTGAGCGACTCGAAACGTACAGAATTGAAAGACGAATGAATTCAGAGCGATACTCACCAACGGAAGAAGTAGCCCCGACGCTGCTCCTTCCAGGCGTCGCGGCTGGTGTCGGCGGGCTTGCTTCGAGACCCTGGTGAACCCCGTAAAGGCTGAAATCTTGCTCGTTCGAGCTCGTGCTGCTACACTTTCTCTTCTCTTGATTGTGATTCAAGTGGAAGCTCTCGTTCTCGACGAGTCCAACGCCGAGCAAACCGAGATTCGGCCTCAGTTCGTCCATCAGCTTGTTTTGACCGCAGTTCGCAGCTGCCGCCGCGGAAAAGTTCAACTGCCTGCTAAAGATCGCAGGGAAGATGTTGAACTGCTGATGATCGAGGCTGAGGGCGGTCGTCGGGAGCGATGAACCGCCACCGCCGCCGCCGCCGACGGAGGTGCCCCCGACGGAACCGACGCCGCCTGCACCGGGACCCCCGGTACCTCCAGACAGGTCGTTAGCCAGGGTGATGCCGGGTTGACCTTGTTGAGGTCTCTCGTACCAAGTGCTCCTGTTGTTCTTTCACAACCTACCAAGACATTCTCTGTCGTTCCCCTTCTAGAGGCGGAACCACGATCGATTTTTTCCGATCTTTCGCACTCTTCTCTTCTCTGTTTCCACGAAATCCGAAATTTGTCCAATTCCTCGATCCCTTCCAGGGGTCGATCCTGTTATCTAAATGTCCTAGCACAGGCTCGTCGTGCGCGTATCTTACTCGTCGACTCCTTCGACGGACGTGTCTCGCTTTCTAAGTCTCTTAACGCAGATTGGTCATGATTTCGGATACCAGATCCTCCGATTCTTTGCGGTGACGAATCCTGCGCTAAGGGAATTAGGAAATTCTCACGACAGACCTGCCGCGTGTAAATTTTACGTTCTTGGATATATCCGACGAGGAAGGTTTGTCTTTGCGGCTTTCGAGTCGATTACGTGCTTCGAAGCTTCTCGCTTGGACGCGCTGAGAGATCCGTCTTTTAGACTTTACTCGATCCTTTCCGGAGCGATCGTTCGTCGTTGCTTTTCGTTCAGACGTCTATCGTTACGTCTCTGAACGATACGATTTTATATGTCGATGTTCGAATGGGAATTTTCAAACGTGTACTAGCATGTGTTTATGACGTTTCGAGCGTTCGATTGGATTCGCGAAATCACATATTTACGTGACAACGCGTCGATTCGTTGGTGACTCGAAGCAACGATCGCGATGTTTACTTGCGAGCAAGAATTCAGAGGTACGTTCTCTAAGACTTTAAAGTACGCGTAGTCTCTGGTGGACGAAAAAGGTAACTTGGTAATCTTGGTAATTTTGGTAATTTTAGAAACAGTTATTTCCGTTCACACATATTCGAGAGTTTCACTTCTTTAACACAATATCGGCGACACTTTTCAGAAACTAATCTCGTTTCGATCGTGAATCCTTCAAATTCCAGCAATCGTTTCTCCAACGATTTTCACAGTTTTTTATCCTCAAGGTTGTAACGTGTAAGAGTAATCGGGATCCTTGCTCGGTTTGCGAAATCATCCAGAAGTACACTAATTTCACGTTTGAAACTCTATCCTGATATTTACGTATTCGTCGGAGCGTTGGTCTTGCAAATACAAGATCACTATCCTCCGTAGTCTTCGTGCCAGTTAGTAACTTGCGATAGCTGTAGAGATGGCGATATTGTCCTTTCGTGATCGCGAGCGACAGCGTACTCTTATCGATCTTAAATCCTGGTAGGCTGCTTTTGACGATCCGATTGATCCAAGTTTGCGTGCGGGTGCGCCAATGTTCACGGGGAAGCGTCGTAGCGTCGAATCCCAACGATGTTCTCGGAGAATCCAGGCGACGTTGCGGTCGACCCGACGAACGAGAGACAAAAGGGAAAGAAAGCGAGGAGAAAGGAGAAAAGAAACGTTTCGTTTGGCCGAGAGACGCACGTGGATGTCGGATGTGGAGCTAGGAAAAAGTAGAGGAAGAAGAAGGAAGAAGACGAAAGAGAGAAAGAGAGAAAGAGAGAGAGAGAGAGAGAGAAAGAGAGGAGAGCGCGGCTGTTTAATGAGAAGCGGACGTTACCGCTACCGTGGCCTCGATTCGAAATTCAAATCTTATTATCTCGTCGATGCAATTAGGTGGGTTAGAATTGGAGGGCAGAAGAAGTGGGAGGGGTAGGGTAAGTATCACGAAGGCAGCAGGGTATGCCCTTGAAAATTGAAATATCGAAATAATTGCGGAGAAATGGCGCGCGCCCGATGGAAACCGCGCGGGGAACGAGATTCGTGGAGCGTCGCGAGGACACGGACGAAGAGTGGACGCGGGCAAAGACGAAGGTAAGGACGAAGATGAAGACGAAAACGAGTACGGATACGAGCACGAGGACGAGGACGAGGTGGAAGCGTCCAGGATGACTCGCGCCCTTCCTTCGTACCGTGGTACGTAACGCGTTACGTAGAGGAAAAAGCCGAAACGATAGGAGAGTCGGCCGTGTTAGAGGGGCGACCGCTCGCCGTGAGTTCTTGTGGGATTCTGTCCACGAAATGCAGTTATCCCGGTGACTCTGCGGGGGGACAGAGAACGTTTAGAGGGGCTGCTTCCATGGTAGGGGGTTGTTGCCTGTAACCAGCGCTCCCTTTCACCCCCGTGCTCGGTCGGGCAACGAAAGCACGAGGTTCTCCTCGCTTTACCCTATTGGATGCTCGAACGATGCGTTACCCGGACAACCACCAATCCTGGCATGTTCTCCGCTGCTCCGTCTACCCCTACTTCACCCTCAACATGGCGGATCTACCAATAAAAATTCCTCCGGAAAATAGCCTGCGAGCGATTTTCTTTCCACCTCGCCATCTAGCTTTTCCAACGACTCACACAAACGTCTGGCCAATATGTGCGTTACCACTACTGCCTGTCCGCGTGGGACGTCCCTTTCTACCAGTAGGACCGTTCGCGTTCGCATTCGCGTTTCTCTCTCCGCCTCGTCCTCGTCCTAGTCCTCGTCGTCGTTCTCATCGTTCTCTGCCTCCTCCTCGACTTCGTCGTCTTCTCTGCTTCTCCTTTTTTCTCTTGCCTCTTTCTCCACACCCTCTTACCAACCCTTAGCCTCCCTTTGCCACTCTCTTTCACCCTACCTCCTTTTTCCTTCTTTGCATTCGCAGACCCGTCTTCCTTTTTATTATCCCGTGGCAGATAGCTTTTTTAATTCTTTCCTCCTCACCCTCCCCTCCCCCCCGCCCGTTTTCGGTATTTGATCGTAACGTACACGCATACGGCTGACCCAACTAGTACGTGTGCGAGTCGAGAAACTCTTCGTTTCACGGCCGCGTGAGTCGTTTGCCCACGAGCCGAGTTCGACACGAGCTTGTAACGAATAGAATAGGTTTTTCAACGAATTTCCATCCCTGTCTTTGTGTTTTGCGCACAGCTTTTCGATGATTTGTAATTCCATGAACGAGTCTCCATCCTCTCTCGAAACCTGCGTACCGTACATGCGAACTTTTACTTCGTTTCTTTTCGTCTGCTCTCTCGTTCTACATTTTCCCTTCTTCCTGCGTCGTCAAATAAATTTTTTCAACCTCAATTTTCATTATTTCGTTGTAACGTTAAATCCATGTCCGATGTTTTAATATGGTTCTTTCGCCGAATATCAAATTTCTTCCGAGCGATTTCTTCATTTACCCTTTATACTCTTCCTATGGTTTCCTCTTTGAATATCGATATTTGTTCGCCTCGATGATTTCTTTTCTTTCGTTCGAACACGTATAAGGCACACGTGTAAGGAGTCGCTTTTCCACGAGATTCTCTTATTTTCGAACGTAGACACGCGGTAGATCTTTACTCATTACCAAACACCGATACCTTCGGCGTTATCCGGAACGATCCACGTTCTCAGACGCATCTACGTCGGAGATAGATTCTCCTTTTTCGACGAATCCTCGCGGAACCCTTAGACTCGTCTCCATGACGCCCTCTTCGTTCGACCCTCCTTCGAAACGAGGCGCCAGGATTCTCTCGCCCAAGGGTGAGTTCGAAGAAGCATGTAACCAGAGAGTATGAGGAGGGTTGCTATAAAGGAGGAACGTAAAGTTTCGAGAGCTTCAGCGTCTTCAAAGTTGCTCGAACTCGCGGAAAAAAGTTGGTCATCGTTTTCGTCGCGATAGCAAGAATCAGTTCGTTACTCGTGTTGCCCATATTTAGGTCATCCTTCCTTTCACGATCACCTTGCTGTCTTCCAAAAAAGAGAGGCGAGAGATACAGGCAAATATCTGTTTATCTGAAAAGTTATGCTTCGTCGATAATGTAATTATAATTTTGAATGGAAGTTTCGGTAAACGTACAGTACCACGCCAAAGTACTTGAACGCACTGGTTGTAGAAAACATTTACCGCGTATATCGTGTTATATAAAACATGGTGAAATTTCATTGACGCTGTACCTGTATGCGCTAAATAAATAATATTTTTATTTCTACTAACCGTGGCAAATGTTTTAATGTATTAAGAAACTTTCCCCAACCTTAATAAGCGTAACGCGGATACTGGAAAAGTCGGAGAATTACTAACAAATATAGACTTGCTATGTTTCTCTCGCATGATTTTCGAACGGTATCCATTTTTTCAATAATTTGCGCATAAAACGAGTCGATTCGTCACGGTCGGGGTATATCGATTAAAATAAATATCTAACGACAGAAAATTATCGCGGGAGGAAAAAAGCATTCCTATGTATTCACGGTACAATAATGTTTCGTTCTATTTAATAGAGCTGCTGTGTACACTAACCGTGTATCGCATCAGCGTAACATAATTCAGTTACATAGTTATATTGAATATTTTAGCCGCAACTCCCCATGCTTTGTTTTACCGCCTACAATTCCGTTCGACGATGCAAAATTTTCAGGAAAACTCGTCGACATGCATCGAATGTCTGAAATGTGCAACGTCGATAAAAGCGTACGTTTTGTCAACGTCGTACAAAAGATGAAGTATCACGCTGAAGGCCGGCAATTTCGTCTCTTTGAATCGCACTTTGAAAACAGAACGCCCATCGCGCGTGTCGCCGTTTTTCAAGGCTGCAATTTCGTCGACAATAGTCGTAAAACTTACGGGTGGACAGAGTGAAAAGTCGGCCAATTCGAGACCAGAATTGTCCCCATTGAGGTTTCGCTTATTCTATCGATAATTATTCATTCAGACCTGCTTGCCACGCTTATGATCTCCGTTAACGTTCCCATGAGTCGAACAAAGTTTGTTTCAATAAACGCTGTCTTCCGCTCTTATGTTGACGATATTTCACATTTTTCGTTTCTGCCGAACGAGTAAAATAACCACGCGTATAGCACGAAGAACGTAAGAGAAAAACGTATTTTTTTGTTTTTCACACAAGAGTGTGATTTACCCGTGTCGGTTAATTCTATTTAAAGAAAATTCTCTTTTCTAATCTTGTTATTTGGATATTATAACTGATTAAACGGTGATAGATATTTTTTTATGACTCACATAGCACCACTGGTTTCTTATTTCCTATAATATTCGATAGAAAATGATAATTCCCTTGCAGAACAGTATCATGGAAAGACGAGCGAGTTTATCGCTGCTTTCTCATCTTATCGATTAAGTAGGGTAGTCGGATCACCCTTATGAAGCACAAACTGCATATGGTCCATGTAGACCGTAAAGTCGGCTTTCCAATCCGTAAGATCTGATCTAATCTAAGCGGTCTACCCCTTGCAAATTAAATCGGTGAAACGGCGACTATGTACAAACAGTGGTTTGAAGTTACATGGAAGTCCACCTGGAATTCGAGTACAATTTCATAAATAGTATACCAACTATTTCTATGTAGACCATCGTGTTGTGCTTAAAAATACATGACCACTTACTTGTTTTTGATCAAAAAAAAAAGAAAGACTAATAATCCAAACTGAAACGTCCACATATTTATGCGATTTTAGTGGGTGTTCATATTTTACGAGCTAGTTTAACGCAATGCTATGATATATTAATTATTAATTAGTATGAGTGCCCGTATTAAAGAGAAACGCGTAACGTTCCAAAACTGGAATTCTATCGTACCTTAAATGAAAGAAGAACTGGAATTAAAAAAAGAGAGTAAAAAATGTCACAGTTCAAGAATACGACATTCTTTTGACGTTATAATGTATCATCGATCGTTGATAAAAATTGTGTCTCGATTCAAGCGATAATCATCCGTTGCCCATATGGGAGAACCACCCACTCGTTTTCTCATATGACGCATAAACACGAGTTCGTAAATATGTTCGTTTTAAAAGTCTATGTCGTTTATCGCATCGAAAATATGTTCATCGCTGGATCAGAGCTGCTTGATATTTAAATACTAACATTTGTAACGTATTTGATTAAACAATAGAATAATCTCGATGGTTCTAGAATAGAGGCCAAAGAGATAATCATGCAAGGCAGATTCGGCGACAATACGGGATAAGGATAACGTACAAGATGATGTAATATATTGTAACTTACGTAAACAAGTCCACTTTCTGGGCTAATAAGTTGAAACGAATAAACTACCACTGCTACGATAGCATAATCTCTTCTAAAATTAATTACTAGAAGCCTCGTTAGAAGTTTCTCTTAATGAAATAGAAATAAAACAGTTTTCGTGGATTATTATTATATCTTAAGGCGTGATTACCTCTCGTTACACTGTGTTCGACGATCGCTCGAGAAATTTCGAATGTACACTGCGAGAAAAGCGTAGTAATCGGAAGAAATTCTATACTATTGCTGACAAGGCATCAGGTTTGTTCGCGGCTAGTGTGACAGATTTCGACCACGCCCTGTCGATATGGTGTGCACCCCCTTTTCAGAATGTCCCTGCACCCTCGGTCGGTGCATCGAAAATTCACTGGCTTTGATCTACACGCAGTACCTCTTCTGGGATCGTACGTGTCGTCTCCGTTTAGACGAATGTTCGTCAAAGGCGCTCAAACATCGTGTATAAACTTTCGCTCTTTGCTTCGTTCGATGGAGCGACTCATTTGCACTTGAAGTGATCCGTAACCTAAGTACTAAAAACACCAGCATTGCCGAATATTGCGAATTTACAAGAAACGTCTTTGAGAACATTAAAAGAATTAACATCAATATCTATAAGCTTCTAAATACCTTTTTTCGCTTGTTCACCGAGCTTGTTTTTTCATTTTTACTTTTTCTCTTCCTTTTTCTTGTCTCATGTACCTAAAAGTAATAAATTCCAATAATTTATGTAAACAAGTAATTAGTTAATAGATGATTAAATTAAGCATTTTTCACATAGTATACAGACCTTTTTTATTTATAACGCAGCTGCGTAATACTGTGAATTAAAACTAAAGCGATGTCTGTGCGAATAATCTTTCTCTTTTTAAAAAGATGGGCGTATTTTCGGCTCTATCTTCATAATTGGCCTATTCAAATTGCCAGCAATATTTTGACGCGGTTTTATCGGTGACACGTGCGGGGAACAAATTAGCAAGCACGTGCCGCTTAACTCTCTCTCTCTCTCTCTTGCTCTCCATATCTCTCTGACTTTTCGATAATAATAGGCACTTTTGTTCAATTTAAACGTTCCCTTAAGTGTTAAAGTGTCGCACGTACCATTGCCAAAGGTATAATCAGTGTATTATCGATATTTTGGTTCCCATTGATCAACACAAAATATTGTCCAATCAAAGTACATTCTGCACAAAGAGGAACACGATAATTCCAAATTGCGCATTAGTTACATATAGCATTAGATTGTCAAGTTTGCACCAAACAATGTCAATACATTGAAACGAAGAGTAGAACAGATTCGAGTGAAATGCAGATTGCGTCTCGTTATAGAAAGATAAGTAAAAAATAATAAATCTCTGGACGATTTTGAATTTTTTCTCGTCTTCTTTTTGTTCGCTCCTATTTTAACGGATAAAAAGGATATCTGGCAATAGCAATATCGGTTAACTATTTCATATTAAAATACGGTGGAGTCTCGGTTTTTCGAGTCCCGTTCGACCGAAGTTCCGTATTATCCGAGGTGCTTTAAACTTCACCGTAACTTAATTTTTTCGAAATTTTAATACGAAGAGTATTGTGCAAGCAGTTAATCAAACTTTCAACCGATTAAATAGCGAATGAAACCTAAATGCACGTACGACATTGCGTTATTAAAATTTTCCTTACGATTTTACCAGACGATTTATAAACCTTAATTAGACCTTTGCATATTATCCGAATTTTCGATTATCCGTGGTAGGGCCGGTCCGCGTCACGTCGAATAATCGACGTTCTCTTCGTTCCAACCTTCATGAAACAACACAGAAATCAGGAAATCAAGAAAAATGGACTTGCCATAGTTTGCCAGGGTCTGTCTTCGTACTTTATCTGAAATAAACGAAGGTTGAACTTTCTGGCCCATGCAGCAAAAGCAAATAACATTCGATTCTTATTCCCGTTTAGTTCTGTTCTACGTTTTACTCTAAAGTCATTTTACTGAAAAACACGAGGCAAGAAGGAGGAATTCGATGAAGCGATGCGCGATCTAACGGAAAAACGGAGGTCGAAGCGTATTCCGAGAAGAAAAAGGAACGAATATGGGAAAAAAATCTTGGAGGAGCGTCGGAAAGAATTCTCGAACGAGTCGAAGAGAGGTCACATCCCGTGGAAGCCGATCTCCCAAGGAAACACCGATTCGATCTCTCGATCCTCAACACCGTTCCCGCTTCTAGTTTTCTTCCCTCCAACCCTCTTCGCCATCGTCATTCTCCGCCTTCGGTTCCCCTTTCTCTCTTCCCCATTTTCTTTTTTCCTCGCTCGCGTGTTTTGCCAAGAGCCCTCATGGGCGGAAGCGTCACGTACAGCTCTGAAACAAAAACGTAGCGACGTCAAATGCGATTACGAGAGCTGCGAGAGCAGCTCCAGAACGCGGATGCTGCGCTAGGTTAGGTGGAGAACGCGGCGAAGGGTAGGTAGAGGGTGACTAGAAAGGTTGGACCAGGAGAACGAGGGGCGCAGAACGATACGGGAAAGAGAGAAAGAGAGAAAGAGAGAGAGAGAGAGAGAGAGAGAAACCGAAGGAAAGAGAGTTCGCTCAGGGTTGAATCTATATATGTACACTGGTTCGCGAAAGTATTTCAACACTTACCATGAAAAACTTTTTATGTCCATATTGTGTGTGTTATATAAAACATTTTTAAATTTCGCTATCTCTGTAATAAGACACGACTGTGGCGATTATACTGGTCGGATTTGGAAGCAGCCGCAAAATGTACATAGAAATTGCAAGATCTTCATTGCAAACATATATTTGGTAGAAAGTTAGTGTGCAACATAAATATTCATCTCAAGCGTATGATAAGCATTAAGTATGGTCACGCCGAATATCGACGTTTATTTGTATTTGTAACGTAACGTATAAGTGACTATTTAAATAGTTGCACCGTCTACCTTGTGCATTCTCAGTCGCAAATTTTATGAATCCGACGATAATGGCTGTGCTCTGCTACAGTGTTAATTCAGAATGCTTCGTATAACGCGCATAAAATATTCATAGGAGGCTCCTATAAGAGATCAACTGCTTTCGAGATCCCACTGCAGAGCTAGTGGAAATTTTCCCATTCGACGAAATAATTTTTCCGCTACGGTTGTTTCTCGGCCGTTTCGTCGCTCGATTTAAGATAAAAAAGTATCTTGGTAATACTTGAATATGCTATGAAACTCTCCTTAACCTTTTAACTAGAAACGTGAGTTAAAAGAAAGTTTTTAATAGCGTTAGAATAATCGTCCTTTTCTTTCTTCTTTTTTTGTTAAAGAGTTTTCGCGTTTATTTCGAATCTCTTGATATTTGTGAAACACATTAAAGCTTGATATCGTTTGAAAAGAATATAAATTGATTATTCCTTGATAAATGAAACATTCGCCGTTACAACGTATACGAAAATATAAAGAAGTTCGTAGATCGCATAAATAGCGCGCGTTAAATTCACATACGCGCCCGTATTATCCTCGTTTATTTCGAATCCGATTAATAGCAGAGAGCCATCATCAGATCCATCAAGATGACGAGTTTAAATTCTTAGAGTATACCATTTCTTGCCTCTTCTATTTTTCTCTAATATCATTTTGCGACTAAAAACGTACAGATTCTGAAAACACATTCCTCGCTGAATTCTTTTTATAAGATTAATCGCGTAATTAAATTTGCAGAATTGTAGTGTCACAGATATACACAATTTGCTTATTTATTTCCTGATTTACTTAGTACAATTTCAAACTACGACTCTTGTAACTCTCGTCCCCAGTTTGCAAATATTATCCTGTATCGAGTAACGCCTACGATTGTTTTATAATTCCCTTAATAACGACTTCCAAAAACCGTTTCGCAACCAACTTTCAATTAGACCTTTAAAGGACAGCACGGGAATGCTTTAACTTTCCCGTTGATTATATTCGTTATTCGATTTTACAAGCATGCAATAAAATATAATACGCAGTACGTAAATCAATTTGTTGAAATGTTATTATATAACCTGCATTATTCGCAACACATTCTATGCATATATTTAAATATATACATACACACGTACATACACACAGACATATGTGTTATATATATACAAGATATATATAATTTCATTCACATATCATTAAAACCGTATTTGAATTCTCTTCTCGCGCGACTCGTGCACAACACACCGAGAGGATATCGTTGAAAATAGAATTTGTTCGCTTCCATCGAGTTACATCGTGGAAACCAGGCGATATGCTAAAGATCCAAGGAGGGAGGGAAGTAGAGGATCGAGGGCCAGGGCTCCGAAACTCCGGTAGCCAGGTCTGGATTTGCTGGATAGCAAAGGGGTGGCTCGATAGGGACGAGGCAGGAGAGATGGTGGACGCTTATCAGGGGTGGAGAATTGTCGTGGATGCGGGGGTGGGTTCGGGGTTTGACTCTGCGAGAGCTTGGAGCAATGGCTCGGCCCGAATGTGTGCCTCCGCGTGTCTGTGCCTACCAGCTTGCCTGCCTGCCTGGCTGGTTGCTTGCGTGAGTACGTATGTACATTGTACATGCGTGCGTGCGTGCGTGCGTACGTGCGTGAAAAATCGATTGGTTCGTTAGAAGCGGCGAACCATGGCCAGCTATGATTCCTACGATTATAAATGAAATAGTTGTTGTCTAGGCGAGAAACGCTCTTTCGGCTTTGAATAAAATAAAGTCGATTCGAAGGCCGCAGCAGACGATCTTTAATCGACTTGAAATATTTTGCTTTGATAATCGAGCCTCTCCAGAGATCGGAGAGAAAGCGATCGGCTACGTTTTTCCGTAAATCTTCCTATCTCGTTGCGTACGTAGATAATATGATCGGCGTTCGATTCTCGAGAAACGGGTGATTCGCATCCGTAAGTTCGTTTAACGTAAGCACAAATTATGCGAACGCTTGTGTATCTGTGGGAAATTTAGGTAACAACTCCGTAGAATACGCGTAACAGGGAAAAATATATACGAAACGTTTAAAGGCACGAAATGGAATTAGCAACGCGTAACGATTGAAATTTCTATAACGAATATTAGGATCTGAAATATTAAAAACTCCATGGGCAAAAAAGATACGGGAAGATGTAAGTTATTTTTAAGACGACACCCGTTAGAATTAATGTTTCAACGTTGGCGGCGGGGAGATGGTCGCCAAGCCTCCATTAAAAAGTTGTTAAACGCAGCCTGACGGCGCCCCGCGGCAAATTGGAACCCCATCATAAGTCTTCCTTGTATATAATATACATGGCTGTTAGAGCAAGCCATCTACAAGATAGCGATATCAAAGTAATTAAGTATTCGATGAAGATATTTTGATCGACCTTATGGATGAAACTGATATTAAGCAATGTATGTACACGCATAAAACACTTTCGTTCCGATAACATATCCGTTAAAACGAGTAAAAGAAACTCTTGACGATTTAAAAACACGATATTTGATTTATCGTATTGTATTCCTGTAATCTTGAAATCCATTTTTCCAACTTTTTTCTATCTCGTTAAATTTTTTAAACGTTCTTCTTGCACGATGCTGTGCGATCAACTTGAAAAAACGCAGCTTACCTTCTATCTTCCAAACTTTGATCGATGTCGGCAATTTGATTTTCCCATTACCATTTACATCGCACGTAGGTAATAACAAGGTATTAATCGTTTGTTTGTAGGGCAATGAAATTTTTTTCGTTAAGCAACAAACTGATTTCGATACGCTCTTGTCTACGCAGCTTTATATTTTCCAGCGGTACTCGCGTACATCCTTTACACACCTTTTCCATTCCACGTACTTTTAAACCATCCTCTCTCCGAAACCCCTACCACTCCGATGCTTTTTACGTTGCTCTTTTCTTTTATTTTGAACCTCTCGTTGCTTCGGCCAAGAGTTTCTAGTCAGCGTTACGTAGAAAACGTTGAACTTGTTCGAGAGCTTTTTTCTCGAAAAAGCAGTCGTAGAGAAGACGGGAGATATGGAAGGAAAATGTCAAACAAATTTATCGCGTCCTCCAGACGCTAAACCGTAAAAAGCATTTCTTGCTTCTTTTATAATACGCTACCGTTCGAAACGTAATGATATAAACGCAAACGAAACGTAAAATATCGATGGATTACACGAAACGCGATATGTTAACTGGAATTTTCTCAAAAATATTACTTCATCGGACGAGTTGGAGACTGGTAACTTCCGAGCATCAATTTTCTCGCTCGAACGTTCACCGGGGTAGCTTTGTATAATATTATAATCGTATCATACTGTAAAGGTTCGCTAATTAGAAACTGTTAAACGTATAATGGGAAACTTGGACGTTCTTTTCGGTTGTTTAATTCATAATTCTTGCGATTCTCGTATCGACCGAATTTTTCAATATTTTTGCGTCTTCGAACTTTACAACACCGAGCCACAAGAAGATTAACACGCTTTACCCTAGGGTTACTTATCCCTTCACTAGGTGATTATAAACGTCGTTCGGCTGAACTTTCCCGAAGATTGGTGGTTATCCTTCGAAAGATTATTTTGAAACCCGGTGGTTTGTCGTTCGTATACAACAACCAGAGGTCTGCGTTCGTGAGGATAAAAAATACGGAAGGAGCGCAGAAACCGCGGCGAGTCGAAAAACCGCGATGCGGCATTACCAATTCCTTTCGCCCAACACGCATCCCTCTTTTTACGTACGCACGCGGGGTGGATGGGGTCAGCTTTCAGGGTAACGTGGTTAAGAAAATGTTTTTAAAATAATTTTGCACTTAGCTCGATGCAACAAGCTGGACGAAGAAGTGGCCCGTGAATCGAGTCGAAGAAGAACGAAAAGAGAAAAAGGAAGAGAACGGGGCTTTATAGAATATATTGCGCTCTTTCCCCGCCTTCCACCTCTTACGTGCATTTAACGACGAGAAAAATGGAACGCCGAGCGAACTTGCAATATGAAAATAAATCGTACGTTTACAAACAAAATTAGCACGGTAGAACCTCTCCTCCAGTATTTGAATTTTAATATCGGATCGACGAGAAAGTAATGTCGGCTTTGTACATATAAAAAATAGATTAATTTACGCTGTTATTTAATCGATCGTTCTTCCTGGTTATCCCTCTATTCTGTGGAAACTTCTCCGTGGCATCTTTCACGGCGAAACTGATTCTAATTGAAAAGAGTAAATTAATCTGTTTATATTCTTTCGCTTCAAATAATTTTACAACGACCGAAAATGGTGACAGAGTCTGATGACACCGCTCTACCGAACTGGCAGGACGAGGAAGAAATTCTCGCAGCTGTCTCGATTAACATTGAATTTTAAGCTTAGAGGAAGCTCAAGCGTTTTATAAATACAAAACATCGTCCTTAGAAAACGATTTTCTCGTAAACCGTAATATACGATCCGCTTGAAGTTGTTTTTCTTGGTACGATCAAAAACCGACGTTACTTTGCCACCAACTCGATTATTGTCTCACCGAAATCGCTTAATTTGTCTCGCGTATTGTTCGTACGATAATATGTTGGGCAATTATTTACGGGAACCTGGTTGAAAAGCAGGGTGCATTGGCCCTACCTGTTGACCCGCACTTCGCAACTTTGCTCGGCCGCCACAAGCAAATCCTACGACTCTGCGTGTTTTTTTCCCCCGAACAGAAATCCAGGTCACGCGCTTTTCATACAAGTATTTCGCCAGTTAACAGCAGTATTTTTTTTTTCATTTCGCGGCAGCCGCTCGATTGAGGTGTGTCGCATTCTGACGCATGAAAATGGCCCAAAGGGATGCGCCAGCCATGATCGATGCTCCATCCGATCGGAGACTACCGAAACTGCCCGTCAAATAATATATTCATAGCTTCCGGATGGTTGAACGCGACTCTCGAAATCCTCTGCCCCCCTCCCGCGCCGCCGCCCGCACCCCATGCTGCTGCCACCCTCTGCAACCACCCTCTATTCCGCGTATCACCCAACGCTGCATCCGCACGCAAATCGACTGTCGAATAATTATCGAAAATACACGGCTGAACAGCTTACCTCTCTCTCTTGCTCTGTGGCGGCAAGAGGAGAATCTCTCTCTCTCTCTCTCTCTCTCTCTCTCTTTCTCTCGTAATCTTCTCCTTTTTCTTTCTTTTTCCGCCTTCCGTTGTGTTCTCAGTGAACTGAAAGATGAAATAGATTAAAACGAGTATTTAACTGCGGACGAGAAAAGTAACGAGACGAATACGTTCTATAAAAAAACAAAAATAATTTATAGAAAATAATTTATAATTTAGAAGGTGGAGAAGTTGCGAGACTTTTCTAACGCAATTTCGTTGATTTAAGTACATGTACTCGTTCTCATAAATATTAGAACAGGGGTTCGTAAGTATCAGACGTCGAGTCAGGACTATTTCAAACGACGCTCGAAATTTGATATTTAAAGAAAGAGGACTTCTTTAAATTAGATAATTAACAGCTTTTTATCGTTTCATTTCGCAATTGTAATTAACTAATGACATAATGTATAAAATTAAAAATGATGTTGCAAATCGAATCTTAATGGATCGAAAATGGGCGAAACTGAAATGAAAAGTAATGATACGTTAAATTTGTCACGAAATTACTTTCAAACGACCTGAATAAAATAGTACGGTAAGTACTTTCCCATTAATCGTAGCTTTATAATTAAAGTCAGCTGGACGAATTACAAGGAAATTATAGTATATCCATTTTCAAAGCGTTTTATATATTTTAAACTGATGCAATTATTACAAACAAAATGTTATTCTCTAGAGGAAATTTCAGATAACGAGCAGTTTGAATTTAAATAAAGTGTTGATGCGTAACAAAGCAAAAAATGGAAATTCATTAGAAGTTGAAGTACAACTTAATATTTATGTAGTCAATGGGAGTAGATACCTTCTGAACGACTTTTTAAATCTTTAATTAACTTCGTCCTGACATTTAATTAAGCTTTAAATAGTATTACGCTTAAACTAGCAAGCACGTTCCAAGCGGCTTTCAAATCATTCGCGGAAGTAATCTGGAAAGTTATGAAGAAACATGGAAACTTAATCCCTAAGTTTCTACCGAATATTTCTAGCACGTGAATTCTAAAAAAAGCGACGTAAATACTTAAAGATATTCTATCGAAGAAATTTGGAACTACGTTTACATCGTGTTTTGAAAATACGCGAAATTATGCTTTGGCGACAACGATCGAATCAGTTTAGTCTTGATTAAACTAGTTTTGATCGTTAAATAATTAAATTTTATCGTTATATGACAAAAGTAAAATTAGTATAAACCACTAGTACACATTTTATACTAAAATTTACCTTAAACGTGTTACCTTAAATAATCTAATTACGCAAAATGTGATAACCACAATAGAAAATAAAATATTGACAAACAGATACTCCTTTACGTAATGTTTTGCAAGTTGTAAAGGAGACAGAGGCTCGTCACACAGACGGAACGCATTCCCTAGGCGGTATACCGTTCATCTAGATATCACGATAGGAGGTCCTGTTCGTTGTAATCGGGTAGAAAACTCAATCGCGATCTGACTTTCGCATCAGTTGATCCACTCGTTGTTATTGATTCGATTTTGAATAGGTGGTTACGGATAAAGAGAAAAGATTTGGTTTTTCGGTGTACCACGAGCAAACAGTCCTACGACAGATCGTTGATCCTCGTTTTAAAGAACTGTTCCTCCGTAGCGATATTCTCGTAGCGTTTTTGTAACAAGAACGTTGTGATTATTCGTACGCGATTAGATAGGACTTGAAACGTACAAGCCGAACGAGAAGATACATTCAGTTGCTGTTCTCTGCAAATTAATCGAAGGACTCTTCGTGTGACCCTGCTTTTCTGGGGCACGTGCCCATGGGTATCGGTATTTCGGGGTACGTTAATACCTCACTATCCAGACGGATAGAGAGAGAACAGAGCGAAACATCCACTCCTGTACATTGTTTGCGGCTTGGAATCAATAAAAGCATAGCTTTAGGCGACGGTGGTCACCATGGCAACCAGAGACCCATCCGTGTACCTTGCTTCTCTCTCCCTCGTCTTCTCTCTTCACACACATACAAACATACATACACTCATACCCGTACACGCACCCTTTCCTCTTCATTCCTCCCGCAATTTCTCTCTCGTTCTCTTTCCTTGCCTCTCTTCGTACATGTATACCATACCTATTCTCCTTCGTTCTCTGTTCCTAACTCGTGAACGTCCCTTTCCTTTCTCCTTTTTTCCTCCCGACGCTCTCTATTTCGTTCCCTTTTTGCCATTTTCTTTTTTCATCTTTTTAACTTTGATCCTTGCACACGTAACGTCTAATTCTCTGTTTTCCTCTCTATTCCCTGTTTTCGCATACTTTTCTCTCCCTGTGTTTTCCCCTTCCTCCATTTTCCTTTGCTCGTTCACCCTCCGCCCGCTCCTCCACCTTTCCTTTGAACACGTTAGCCATATTTTCGCTTTTCCACCCTCTCTCCACTGTATTCCACCGATTCTCTATTCCGTTCATCTTCTCATTTTTCTCCCTTTTTTCGCTCACCTTTTCTGCCTCTATTTTGTCCGCGTCGGCGCAAACCGAACGCACGGTCCTTTATTTTCTGAACTGTCGTTCAACTACACATGTACATATTATATATATATATATATATATATATATATATATATATATATATATATTATATACGTGTCTATATTATAGCTCGTTTTTGATTCTCCTGTTTTTAATTGTCTCTTTGAACTTGCAATTCGTTAAAGCATGTTTCTATGTATCGATCCCATGGGCATTTACTTTTAATTATCTTTAGAATTGACTTCGCGGTCACCTTTCTATCGCTGCACCTGAACATAAATTTTCAAATATATGTACAGTGAATCACGAAAGTATCTGAACAGTCAATTATTCGTTACAATCGACAAACCATAATATCTAAAGGTTAGCTTGACAATAGTTTGACGATGAAATATCAGCATTCTGCTATTTTATCATTAGGAACTTAATGAAATAATCGGTTAGTTAAAAAAAAAACGAATAAGAGATGTCTATACCTTCATTTTCAGCCAATTTTTTATCTTGATGGATTTTGCCGCATCTCACAATTTTAGGAAAAAATGAGCCATCATAGAAAACCAAAGTATAATGTAATTTATACAGGAAAAGTGCATCGAACGCAATGTAAAATATATCGACAATGAACAGTTAAAAAATATTTTTCAAAATGTATTTTATTTTTAATACCGACTATGTGGTAAAGAATATCGGCTTTAATCAACTGAGAGCTTCATTTTTTCAACTCGAGAGTGAAAATAATAATTATTTTCTTCTAACAAAAGAAAAATAATTAAAGTATATTAAATATATTAATTGAATGCAAAAATTTGAATTAAAAATCTAAATTAGAAGAGCTTTTAAATTTTAAGTATCATATATAATATATGGAATGCAACATACTTATGTATACTATATACATATATATATATATATATATATATGTTTACTTAAATATATAAAATATACGATAAAAGAGCAATAAATTACGTGATCTACAATCAAAATATTAAAATACATAAAAAAACGAGAATCAGAAAATAAAATTACAAAACAATTTTTTACCTACAAGATGAAGGTTGATTGTATTGTATAGACAATAATTTGTGCATTAAAATGATGAAATAAAACAAACTATTCCATTCCAGTTTAACGTATTTTCTTAAAATTTATTGAGTTCTGAAAGAGTTGATCCACTGAGGACCGAGTAATGATAGAACGCGTAAATTTGTATGACTTCGAAACAAGGTAGTTTATCATAGTGTAATAGAAACTTTAATTCATAAAATAAAACTTCATAAAATAGAACTTCATAAAATAAAAGAAGACTGAACTTAACTTATAACCCACATTATTGTAATCGCGCATATTCCAACGATACCATTTGAGGGTTAGGACTGTTCACACGCAGGGGTAGTGACTCTTCAATTTTTAGTATGCATTGGATCCTTGTTTCCGAAAGATATTTTCTATAAAGTTCAAAAGTAAAATAACCCGCTCTAAGGAAAAACGGCAGCGAGCAACTCTTCAAATACGCAAACTCCATAAAGAACGTCGATAAATGTCACGCGCTTTACGGAAGTGACAACCCAGTTGAAAACATTGTCGAAAAGATCGACCGAGAAAAATCGAACGAAAGTTCGACCTATATTCGTAGGCCAATAACTGATAGATAGTCCACGGCAAATCCAGGTAAAGAGCACGTTCTACTTATTAATTTAATTACGCGTATTAAATTCATACGATTTAAGTAGAAGAGAATATTCATTTGGTCTCGTCTCAAATTAAGGTTAGGTTAGAATAACCTGATCCGAGCTAAAATAGGGGTTGACTTCTACTTCTTCGATTCGAGATTACGTTTCGATAGTCACGGATGCTGAATCTTAAAAGCTAGAGGGCGGGTTTTTAAAAATATACATTATCGCTCGAAAGTATCCGAACATTTGCTCGTCTTTAACAAGATGTTAAGATTTAATTACATATATGAATGACAAGTAAAAATTATGTACTGACAAGTAATTACTACGTTCTGTATTATTATTCTACCATTATGATGTAACAAAATCGTACGAAAATTATATTAGTATATAAGCATAAATTTTAGAGCGTGTTTTAAAAATAATATGCGTTAATGACATCATTTTTCTTTACTTTTCAGCTTATGGACTTGATTAGTACGACTTCTGAGCGGCTCATTTAATATTTGAACAATGCAATAGAATTTTCCAATAGTGCATATGTTACTTGTATCGAAGTACATTGTATAGCGACATAATATATTTGAATATTTGAGGTTCTTGATCTGAACGATATTCTGCGGAAAAAATCTGGAGCGGTCACAGGTCCCCTGTAAGGCGACACAGGTACATATGGGCTCTTTCAGTGAATGGACCAAATGATATAAATTATTTATAGATTTCGACACCAAAGCGCGGGGAGGGAATCGAGGGTGTACTGTTCCAACTGGGGTGTATACCCCGGGGGGGTCCACTTGCATCAAAAGCCCCTCGAGGCCCCCTCAACATATGCATTTTCACTCGACCACCGTAAGCCTATATAAAATTGATTTCTAAGTACCCTGGATTTCCTGTCAATCTCGCGTGTCTTTTAACACCTATCTTCGTTTGTTCTCTACACAAATCTTCGAGTGTTCAGTTTGAGTGCAAACATGACTGAAAACGACACTTTCGTTTGCTCTTTCTTTCCTGTTGACGCTCTTTGCAAATGACTATAATACTGATACGATGATATCGCCTGTACTTTTAGATGTTTCAAAAATTTCAATTAATTTCATTCGCTTCAAAACTTTTCGTAATAAACCTTCATATAAAATCTGATTATTTTAACACACATAAGTAGTATAAACGACCATTTTGATAAATCCAGTCCTTAAAGAAACAATAAATTTAATATAACAGAGAGATATTATTTTAGCCGCATTAAATTTTATTTGTCGGAGACTAAACTAGAAGAAGAAAGGCGGAATGCATAGACTTTTAGTGTACACGTCTCATAGGGGTTTAACTGATCGCAAAGTTCCTGACGAGTGATGTGTAGCAAATTTGAAGACGGGCCCAGAGCATCGTACGCTGTACCCCCCGGGGTCCAATCTAAATCAATGGGCTTGTGGGTAATCGCATAATAATTACTAGAACCCCCTCTACCGTCCATCTGTCGCTAGCCAAGGGGTGTTCAACCCCTACAAGTGGCAGTGTGCAATGTCACGGCAACATAGACGATCAGAGTGTCTCAGCAGGTCCTATTGTTGTTGACCATTGTAAAAAATATCACGCAGTGTCACATATTTCCTCGGTTTTCGCGCGTTGTTTAAAATTTTTGTCGAATGCATAACACACATATACTAGCAATTTAAGGAAATAGTGCATTACACATAATTGTAATTGTAATCTGTTTGATAAAGTATAACATACTGATAGTAATCCTCTCGTGAGGATCTCGATCGCCTTAATAAAAAAAATATGTGTATATAATGATTACGAAAAACTCTTTATTAAACTGTTACAGACAAACAAATGATACCTACAATTCTGATCGGTTTATTCGTCGGATTTTGTGATGGTTTACGTGGACCTCATCATCCACGAAGTCCTGTCTCTCATCACCATTATGTCCCCCAGAAAGATGTTAAAATAACGCAAGATGCACAACTACTACAGGATGCTACGTTAGTTAACACTTAACTCATTTACTTGAGTATCATAATTTTATTTAAGTATGTGTTCGTTTTTTCACTTTGTTATTGTTTTATCTTTACTCTAGTTTTAAACTTCTAACAATTTTGCATTTTTAGAATTTAATATTGCAATAATCAACAAACATTATTTTTATCGTCAATTATTTTGCGCATTTCCAGTATTATTTACCTTATCCATATTTGTATAATTTTTATATAGTTTTTACCACTGCGAAAGCTCGAAATATAAGGATTAAAATTTCAGCCACTTAAAAGAAGACATAGGATCAATGGCGGATCAATTGGACTTTTCGAACATGACTGAACAAGAAATCGAATTCCATTACTTCAAGTACGTCTGTAATACTAATAATATATTATATTTTCAGTGCTACAGTAAATAATTTGCACATCTTAGTAATATCGTTATCAGTCATTATTGTGAAGAATTTCCTAAAGGAAATATGCTCGGTTATCTCTCGTAAATTAAATATTTTTATTGACTAGCAAATTTATTCGTATTTTCTTTCTTTTTTATGTATCAAAAATTATTTTTATATCTAAATTTTCATTCAGAGTTCACGATATCGACAATAATGCTAAATTGGATGGATTAGAAATTCTCTATGCGATTCAACATACGTTTCACGAGAACAGACTCGCCAATGCTGAACGTGAAAGTTCGAGTGAAAATACCAGAACCATGGATTACGAAGATGATTTGCCTTGGATCGTAGGTGCGTATATCCACAATTATGTATTCGAATTAGAACAAATTTCGTAATAGAAATATAGAAATTAAGATATGAAATACTGAAAATGTAATAATTATTTCTGTTATAAAGAACTTGTAGACAGAGTACTGAGGGAAGATGACTTAGATCATGATGGATACCTTGGATATATTGAGTATGTACTTGGAAGACAAAGAGATCACATTGCTCAAGCAAAACGGAATAACAAATTGGAGAATTAAAAGCACATCTAGTACAACGCCTTTGGCCGATGAAATAATTAATAGAATCCTGTATAACATATAAATTTATGTCAAAAACATACGAAAAACAAGACCTTTTGTTTCTTTCTAATTAATTGATTTGTAACAATTGTCTTCAACTAAAATGTACAAAAACTGTAATTTTTAATACAATCCATTTTAATCTGCAAAACAGTATATTATTTATTTCAGGTAATTAAAAAATCATCCTGTATACTACAATAATAAATAATCAAATTTTTTCCATACATACCATGCAATGACTCGTCAAATATTGTTATTTTTTTGATTAAGAAATACTCGATATATTAATTCTATTTTCGTTAAAAATTGTTATGATTACTTTAATTATTATGTTATATGATTGTAATATTGTATAAATATACAAATATTGAAAAAATTGTAATATAAACATACCTTTTTTATACACATATATCAAAATTAAGATAGCAGTAATACTTTTATGAACCTTTGAGCTTTAGTATTTATTTTTTTATTGATTTTTATACATATTATTTAAAATATGTGATTATTCCAAAATACATAATGGATTTTCTGTTACAAGAAGACATTTTTCCCAAAGATCTTTAACTATCTGTATCTGTTAAATAAAAATAATTTAAAATATTAAATTATTTGTTGAATAGAAATAATAGAAAACATTCTATGTACAGTTGAGCCTTTCAAATTTGAACATAATTGTCTCTACTAGTTAAAATGCGAGAGACTCTCCTGTATTATGATGCTACTCTGAAATGATTTATGTAGTTTTCTGTTTACCTTATTATCTTCACTATCAATTGGCAAATCTTCTACGCGTATAAAGTCAGGATATCGCAATATCATATCTCGTATAGCAGGTACAAATTCTTCACCAACTTCTAAAAATTGTGGTTCATACTCGTGATATTCTTTAGAATTTTCACTCGAATAATATATCCTAAATGTCTCATCCTCTTTAATTAACCTAATAATAAGAAATAAAACTTTTGAATAGTAGTTTTGTTCCAGTATAAATTTTCGAAATTTAACGTCATAATTGTATGATTTTTTAATGCAAAATCAATCAAAATTTTCAAATATTAAACTTACAAACAATTAACTTATAATTCTAAAAAATTAGGGAATAACTCAAATTACCTTATACAATGAGACCTTAATAATCGAATTCTAGTATCAGGTTCTATCTCTACCCTGTTTTCAACAATTCCATTTTCAATCATCTTTTCGCCATCTTGAACAGCAGAGCATTCCTGTTCACTTTCAGAAATAATAGGTGGTAAACAATCATGAATATGATTTTTTGCCATTAAATCTGCAGCTTTATCTATGTCAATATATTCTATTAATTTATTAAATAAATGTTTTATTCTTTCCTTGAACTCATCCTTGGCACTGTTCTGAATATCAGAATATGCAAATCCACATTGTCTTAGGTAATCAATAGGTAATCCCTTTCGAAATTCACTATCTGCTTCTATAGCAGTTGTTAATGCATTTGGAAGTAACTTCTCCAAAAAGTCACCCCAACTGTTTTTTTGGTAAACACTTAATGTAATATGGAGACTATGTGTATTGTCAATAGTTTCACCTTGATGAATCGTTCCTCGTGGAAAATATAACAAATCTCCTGCATTTACAACTGTATCTAATATAGGTTCACCAATCTCAGATTGTGAGAAATTCTTCGAGGAATACCTTGGCAAATATTCATTTTCATTCCGTGGTTTGTACAATCTCCATCTCTTTTTACCTTCAATTTGTAATATAAAGGCTTCAATATCGTCATAATGTGGAGCAAAACCTTGGCTATTAGGGGGTGTTAAATAGGAATTTGCACCAACAAAGCAGCCAAAAAATTCTTGTAGCGTGGCTGAAAATAATAAATATCTTTCATTATAGAACTGAGAAGTTATGTTCCATATGTTTATATAAAAAAATGTTTATGTTATAAATATTCTCTTCATAAAAAATACCATTTAAGGAATGTAACTTTGGTATGTATGTTTGTGGATTTAACATTCTAACAGAACATCCATTCATATAATAGTCCCAAACAACGCTTGGAATTGCACGGCCAACAGGATTATGCGTTTCTCTTACACCATTTTCATACGAGGTAATATCAATATTTTTCGTAAATAAAATATGAGATTCCCTTAATATTTTATCCAACATTGGAGTAGACATAAGCAATTTATAATACTTATGAAAATTTCTCTTTACATGGACAGGTGTTTTTTCCCAATTATTTCTGGAAAAAGAAATGGTATATCACTCATTAACTTATTAATTATTGTTAATTACAAGTACATATAATTTGTAACTATTTTTAACTTACTCAAAAAAATCTTCTACTTTCATAGGATGTATTAACCATTCAAACATCGAGCGACTTGTTATTAGTGGATTCTCATGATTTTCTTCAGTTATGTTACAATTGGCATAAGCAGTCTTTCGAGTATTCTTTTTTATTAATATTTTGCTTTTAATTTGTTTCTGTTGCTTCTGTTTAATCTGTTTCATTTTCGCAACACCGCTATTTACCATTAAAACAGAATTTCTTAATTTTTTTTTTGATTCAATTTTCCTTGAACTAGGAATTATAGCCATTTTTTTATCTCCTTTATGTATTGATTTTTGAATTGATTTATTTTTCTTAGAAGACACAAAAGAATTAGTCTTTTTAGATATTAGATTATTCTTTCCATTTACATTTTGAATTTTATTTATTGTTCTTGGAATCTTATTTATCTCTTGATCACTTTTATGCACAGGTGCTTGTTTTGCCTTTCTTCGTATTTTCAAATGTGCATCATTTTTTAAACCTACTCGTTTTTCTGGAAGACTGTGTTTTCTCTTTAATCTCTTTGAATTTGATGATAATTCTGCATTTTTACGTTTCATAGCATACATTGCAAATGCAGATGTTGGTTCCTGACATTTAAGCATCTATAATTATTAAATGAAATTATGTAAATAGTACAGAAATAGAAATTATGTAAATACAACAATAAAGACATATAAATATAATGATAAATAACTATAGTATATATTTAACTTGCATATTATAATCAACAAAGTAATTTATACTACAATAGTAATTTATAATCTACAAATAAACAGTGTAACCGGCGAATTATAGGTTATATTGTAATGTTTTATCAATATGATAATACAATATTACTTTTTAACATTACCGTGAAATGTACACATCTACATGAACTTTATGATTATAATCCGATCAAATTTAGCAGCTAGCTAATATTATTGTTGCCATAAAAACTCTCAAATTGAATTTATCACTGTCACAAGGTCATAAGTTACTACTTACAACCACGGTCCTGCCACAACACGTGGTTATACCAGATAGATAGCAGTTTTAAACATTCAATTGGAAGCGGCATTCAATTTATAATATTTCTTATAAGGAAATGGATTCCCCATGAATCAAAAAATACAATTAGCATCATTTTCAATTTTGATTTGATTAACGAAGATTTCTGATATTTTCAGAGAAGAATTTTTCAGACGCTTCCAGTGGTTGTACGAAGGGACTGGGACATAACAATTAGATCTCTTTTGTCGAAGAACTTTATTGTTGTAGTTTCTTTGTCTTCTTTTTCTATTTTATTTATTACATAACGTTTTCTTATCTGACAAATTTTACTTTTACATCCAGTATTCGTAGTTAATAATTAATAATAAAAATAGAATAACACAAAAGTATGATCATTACTTTATACTAAATACTTTTACTTGTTTATTCACATATACATGATTTTAGAATCATAGGCTTTTTGTTTTTATTAATAAATTGTTTATATATATATATATATATATTATATCTAGTAATTAAAATGTAAAGCGATGAAATGAGGTAAAATTGTATCTTTTACATAAACGATATATATATATCCATAAGAAGAAAAGAAATACTCTATACGTGTACTGGAAATTGAACAATCATTTTGATAATGCACAATATTTCATTCGTAATATCGTACAACGATAATTAATAAATCAGTGCACAAGCTAAATATCGATATATTAAGAATGAAATTTAATCGTTAATGACACACAATGCACATTATTCCTATTGAAAATTAATTGCTAAACACTTATAAATATATTTTATACTACACGTATGTATATAGATGTGTGTATAGATATAGATGTCGGCGTATTGGTATCTTACGATTAATAAATAACATTTTTCCCGGCATTTTGATAAAACTTTTTAACAGATATACTTAAGTACATACTTTCAGTGTGCAATCGATAGTAAACTAGCAACACGTCTCTTAACAAATATCTATTCACCTAAATATAAGCGCCTTATTGTTATCAGTCGCATTTCGACATGTTTTCACGATGAATTTTTCGTATCCCAAGCGCATTATCCTTAAGGTGACCATCCCCCATCGCAGAATATGTACAATTTGTGACATTTCTATCGTAATTTTGATTTTATTTACAACCCTTTTAACAACCCTTACTCTTTGTAATCATGAACGACCGCGAAGATATTTATTTTTTCATTCCTCCGAAAACTGCAAATTCAGATTTTCTAAATGTAAATACGAAGCAACAACTTGATCGTAACCGACAAAACGACCGAGAAATGAAATAGATGTAACCATTTTAAGTAACTATTCTACTGTAAAATGACAAAAAAGAAAAAAGACATAAGAAAGTTCAAGTGCAAAAAATTAATTTCAGATTGTTTTATTGGTGCTAGAATCCATGTCATAATACAGCTATTTCATATTACACGTATCCGAACCCTCTACAATTCTCTATAACTTCCGTACATTTCGTGTGACTCGTGTTTATGACAAAATAGATCCGAACAATGATTCCTAAAATTGTCTAGCGAGTCTAAAAGTATAGAATGATAAAAATATATAGAGTGTACATTTATGCACGAACGTAAAATCGTAAAACCACAAATGCTTCGTCGTTGAGTCGACATCTTTAAAAATTATACGACAGAAGGAATGTCCGAAATGACCTTGAGTTTCTATTCTTTAAACTGGTCTATTTTACTTAGAAATATGTATCTCCGAAAACTTACCAGACGGTCAACTATGTTTCAACGATGATCATTATATTATATATCAAGGAATTTGTTATACACACATACATGTACTTGGGGATTCACGAGCCAACGTTTTCAAATTTTTGTATAAAGTCATTTCTGAACGCTTCCGTATATACTCGGCTTATACAAAACTTTAAAGACTTAAAACTACAAAAAGAAGCATTCGGGAAAGATTACATCAATTTTTCTAGCTCGACTGCCGTGAAGCGAAACTGCGCACACCTTTAAAATCTAATTAAATATTTTTAAAACCTTCTACATACCGTCTTATTCTTAATTATAGTAATACCCATAATACGAACATTTATTCGAAAGAATCGTCCTATTTTATAATATGTATGTTTAGAACGATAATTGCACAGTGGTATATGTTACAACGATATTTACAGTAGTCTCGGAAACAAACAAATTTTTCCTAAGGTTCCTTGCTCGAACCTTACCTGGATTGTAGAGGGCTAACGAGATGCGTCATTATATTATATAATAATATGCAACTCACACAACACGTTACATACATATTATATAGAAACTGGAATACGTAATAGTTGTATTGTGCAATATGTAAATTTTTATTGTACGTGAAGGTTGGATGTCCAACTACGAAACTCAGAAAATGGTCACCTCGGTTTCTTAGATTTTTTGTTTTCACATACATGTATTACACGTTTCACTCTCGTTCTCGCATTTTCTCTTTCTCTCCCTTTCACTCTTTTTATTTCGAGGTTCTCTATCTTTCTTCCGCGCTCTTTCACGCTCTTTAAAATTTGAAAAATCTGTATTCGCATTAATAAATTCAAACTTATTACTTGCCACGTCGAATACGCGCAGATAAAGCGCCAGGCACTTGTAGATATAAGGAAGATTTATACAATTTTTTCTATCCAGTGGGACGTCGAATTTAGTTGAACAAGGCAGTTTGTAGGACGGACGACGTTGTTCTAATAATGTCACAATTATTTCGATGACGCGTATTTTATGTTTTCTTCTTCTTTTTTTAAATCGTCCTCAAAACGTGTATAAATAAGCCATACGCTTAGCGTCCTGATCGCGTAACGTATCATATTCTGGAAAGTTTACGAGCAAACTTGAGTGAAAATAAATAACAATTTCAAATGATAAAATAATAATGTCCATCGTTCCAAAATCCATTATTTAATTCTAAATTCGATTAAAAAACTAAACAAGCACCTGCTATTACAAAGTTATCTATCTGTAATTTGCGAAAGTTCGTATTGTTTAGAACGCAAAAAATAAACATACCAGTAAACGTACATAACATATATTTAAAACGATACAAAACCCAAAAATTACTTCTATAAAAAAATCTTCCATATAAATAAAGCCTTTGAGAAGTGTAATTTTTTGCAAATAAACATTTCGATTATTTCTTTTTGGATTTGTATCTTTTTTTTTTCAAAATCCAACAGGTACAGTAGTATTCGAACGTTTCCCTCGCTTTCACACTCTTAATATTAAAAAAAAAAAAAAAAAAAAAATAAAAACTAAAATAGTTCGCATAAAATGTTAGCCGATAAAAATTTTAAATAAAAGCTTCGAAAATAAGCGGTTGATGTCACGTCTTCGCTACAATTGGCATTTATCGTGGACTTTGACGATTCAAAGTTTCGACCATCGCGTCGCCTTTACCATCTTTTTATTTCTTCTATTTACATTGTTTACTGGTCGACGATACCCTTCGAGACAGCCAATTGTAGTTTAGATGCGCTCAACGTCGCTACTTTTACACTCTTCCGATTTATTCATTCGTAATCTTAATGTTTCCTCGCACAATTTTTCACCCGCTATATAGATGTAGTTAATAGAGTAGTGGTCAAAGACGCTGCTTCTAGTCAGCTTACAAAATTAGTTCCTCATTGAAAATTATATGTATAAAACGTTCATCGATTACAACAAATCACTAGACTGGATTGACACGATAATAAATGCTATTTTCATTTTAGTCGATAGATCACATTATACGTAAAGCTTGCAAAAAAGAAAGCCTTCAGCTTGCAAAAGAAACTCTTGTATTTGTTATATGTTTATGTGAATGTGCAAATGTTTGTGATACGTAAATATCGATTTTTTGAAATATCATCAAAGAAGAACAATCCTTTTTCGATAATCGAAACTCGTAAGAGAAAATTTGTTAATTAAACGTACTTTTAATTAAAATGGTTGAATTAACTTTCATCGAAGTTAAAAAATTAACAAATCTCATGAAATTTCCAGAAATCAGTTTTCCATCCATACGATCGATGATAATATTAAGCGTGGATGTGAAAGATTGATCGCTGATGCAATTAAAGGAATTTGCAAACTATCGATATTCTTGTAACGATAGAATTAAAGTCGTCCGAGAGGCTTCCTACAAACGGCAAACGTATTTAATTGCAATTTACATTACTTTGAAATCACAAATTTGCATAAACCTTTCCTTACAGTAATTAAGGTGCTCGAGCTCACTGGTACGAAAGGGTTAAAGAGAGCTCGTGCTTAAACACATAGCAACGTAATAGAAGGTGCGCAAACATCCTCTGAGATCACTGATGAAGAAGCGCGTGTAGACAAGAAATCAGAGCACGCTCAACAAGAAATTATACAAGTTAGCTTAGCCTATAAAGCGTTACTTTTACAGTCGGCTAATTATTATCATTGTCATTAATCATCATTGTTACTCGGTTACCCCCTTATTTCAATATGGTTATTCATGCGATACTCATATTCGCATTTTAAAACGGATTTAATTAGACAACCCTAAAACTACGATACTATATTATGATGAATCATAAAATTCATTGGGAACGACATCACTGAATTTGTTCAGGTTGCTGGCATTCTTAAAGCTAATATTTTTTTGTCATTTATACCCCTAAGCACCTTCACACGTGTATGTTTTTTGAGTGCTTAAGCGAAGTAAACTTATGCTATGATAAAGTTTTAACATTTTCACAAAGAAAAGGATAACGGCTAGTGGTTGGAACCTCGTAGGAAAAGCAAACAAAAAGTATTGGAAAAATATTATACAACTTCTTCGTGTATTATACGAAGCTATCGATTCTCTTGTTTCTTTCTTTATGTAAGTATATAGCGATGAACAGGCCACTTCTTGGACTATGTTTGGAAATATATCGTATATAGAAACATAAAAGAATGAGATTTAAAAGAGAATTCTTATTTTCAACGTTACGAATCTAAACATTACCAAATATGTTTGATTTAAATTAGAGAAAAAGACTAAAACAATAGTACAATTACGTTTAAAACAATGACACGTAGTCTCAAGAACGATCTGATAATACATGTAATTAATACGGTAGATAATTATTTATAAAATACATCCGATGTTTGATACGGTTTAAGAAACAATAAAAAAAAAGTTACGTATATAACACAAAATATAAAAGCAAACTAATTTAACAATTTACTATGTAAAACCATAAAAGTACTAATATACATTCTTGCTTCGGTGCAAATAGTTACCAATGTACATTCTACTGTTTTTGATAACCGTATGATCACTCAAGACATTCAAGTAAGATAAAAAGTTGGTAAAATATTTAATTTAGAAACGTTCTAAAAACGAGATAATAGTTTTTCATTATTTATACACAGTTCTGTATTGTCCGTACTAATATCTCTCTTCGTCACTATATACCCTAATTTCTATTTCCTTAAGACATTACAAGTATTTTTTTACAAGTATTACAAGTCGAATTATTTGCATTTCCTGGAAGTTGACCAATATCCGTTTAACATCGTACTAATCTCTATCGTAAACCTACGTAATATTTGTTGAAAATCATAATATTACAACGTCAAGGTCTTTGGTGGCGCTTTGCCAGTTACAAAGGCTAAAAGAAAGAATCACAATTTACCTACATGATTTTGTGCAGAGATAATGGTACAGTGGGATCGATAACGAATTAATATCTATACTGTAAAATGATTTGATAAACATTCAATGGTATCAATAATTCATAATTTATCGGAATCGAACTTGCTTAATTTTTATTAAGTTTATCGTTGAACGCCACTTAAAAACACTGACGATTACGATGATCTTTTGAGAACAAGATAAAGACATATCTCTTTCGAAGACGATACAGCTTATTAATTATATATACGAAATCACGAAAGTCATGATAATAGATCACGAAAATCGATCACTTGCAAATACAATTGATTGCGATGTAACCTGTAAAGCTCTTCGAAATACAAGGATATTTATCGTCACCTTACTCCTGGTGGTGTTGTATAATTCATATCTATTCTTTGCACATAGCATTTGTTAACAAATGCAGTACAGTTAATCTTCACATATGCATATATATATATGTATACGTAGATGTATATACATATATACGCATATATATATGTACACATATATATATTGTAGGTATACAAATATAAATTATTTGCCTTATCTTAAAATATTCGGGACTCGTGATAGGAAGTAAATTCTTGTTTTGTGAATAGACTCGGTTATTTTATTATATACTAAGTAAAGATCATTTAATAAACCTGTCTGTCTTTTCTAAATTGCCTCGTGATTTCTTGTAAGTGCAAATTTACAACATGCTGCGTAAATTCATGTACGTTATCAAAATTGAATTTTGATCGAAATATTATTTATTCAAATGTAACATTCTTTTTTATATCAGATGTAAAAGATCGATAAGCAATGTATAACTAATACGTGAATTCATCTTGTTAAAATAAGAATGACAAAAATCGTTCTTAACGTTCCACCTGTTGGCCGCCGAGCATTATTTACTAAATGGGATAGTGATGTATTGATAAATTACTGAGGTATATTTACAAATGGAGGCTAATTCTTGATCGGGCGCAGGAAAATATCAAATGTCAGCGCAAGCCCATAAGAAAAGAATCTCGTTAGAGAGGATTGCTTAGATCGAGATACGAAATGTGAATAATAAAATGACGAATACTTTACTTTAAACTACATAATTGATGAATGCTTTACTTTTGATCTTTTACTTCATCGATGTCAATTTTGGTATTTACTTGCGCACCGATTATATTTACACTGCAACATTTTGTAGCACTTAAATTGACTTAAATGTAATCTAGATCCATATGGCCTTATTACGATTCAAATCGATTCGTAATTCATTAATATTTAAACTTTTCATGTTCTACATTTTGGTATTTTCACACCCGTGAGAATAATAAATTTATTTTCTTTCCATTAGTCAGAACTCGTAACTTCTCTTTTACTTTCTATACTGATTATATTATTTGCTTCTGTTTACCTGCTGCCTTTAATTGCTTGGAACTGATTCAACCACTGAACTATCGTTGTGAACGTTCAAAGATTATATTCAGACCTTTACTCATAATCAAATCATATTTAACAAATTACCTAATCTGTCATAAAGTCAAAAGCTAGGCATTAAACATTATGATTACAAGTGATAACCTACGGCATAGACTTAAATTTATAATTAGAATAAATATTATCGATAGATTAAGGTCCTTTTCATACTTTCCGAGATAATATTAACATTGTATCGCTTGTAAATCTAAAATTAGAATCATTAATGCACAAAGTTCTACAAATTTCACGTGCTAAAATTGCAATTTCAATAATTAATATTTTCGGAATGATCTTTTTCCTGTTGTGTTTTGAGATCTCTATTAAAATACCAAACGTTAGAGTAGAATTTTTGCATTTATTGTCTATTTATAAATTGGCTCCTACATTAAATAAAATTTGTAGAACTCTATCACGGATATTTGTTAAAAACCTTTAACAAGTTCCACAATTTTATAATTTGCCTCGTCGTGCAATGATATGATGTTTAAATGTTATTAATACTGCTCTGTGTTAAATAAAATTAAATTATCATTTTAAAGAATTACCTGTGTTATTATATTTAAAACAACGAAAATTATCAAAAATTTTACTAGTGTATTAATGATTCTAACGATATATAATAAACGATTTGTGGGGCACGTCAATATATACTTATACGCTTCATTGTCCTATCTATTGCCTCTACATTGTAGTTACTTACAAGGCTCTTAACACAATTATTGTTTCGATTAAGATTATTGTTCCATTTACATAGTTCCATTTGCATATGAATCATGAATGATGAATTCTTTGAAATAAAAACTTGAGGACCTTAAAACTCGCATTACACGATAAATAACATAAAGCTTATCCTAATAATTTCTTGTTATATTCTGAATAACTTTGTATTTATTAAATTACCTTATTCTATTCTTAATCAAGTCATTTCCCGTGTCAATAGAGAATCATTATCAGCCAGGATCTAATGCCATATAGGTTTCATTTAAAAGTACTTGCCTTGCTTGAAGAGATGTTTCATATTTCAAACATACAGATAGAAGGTATTCGTTTACCTTCGTCGATATGAATAAAGTACTACCACAGTTCAAGCTACGCAATAATTTTCGCTCCATATACAAAGAATAATGTTTGTGCAACTAAAAAAAAGAAGAATAAAATATGTGTCTCTGCATTTTCAGTTGATAACGTTAAATTGTTTGTATGTGTAACATACTATTCTTTTACATAATTATAATTCAATGATCAAACCATATTTCATTCTACTTATTATTATGAAGAACAATTCTTAATTACATATCATTCATTTGAAGTTTTTCTTAGTCACATGAGAAATTCTTGATCTGTGTTTGTATATAGGTCAATTTTTTAGATATTCTAAACAATCCCAAAAATGACATTAGATTTAGTTTCATTCAAGTTTAAGTCATACAAAAGATATTATTTAGCAAATGTGGCACAATGTTCTTTATGAGACTAAACATATTACATAACACTATGTTTTATCAATTTGCCACAACTTTGAATTTTATTAAAAATTCTTAACAGATTTTGGCCATTGATTTGGAGACCTTCACAATTAACATTTACAAATTTTATTTATTTGTATCTCTCTATTGACAAATCATTGCTTGATGTGGCCAAATTTTTTAATGCTTATGATAAATATGATAGATATGATAAGTATGTTATTTGTAAAGAACATAGTCTCATAAGCATAATAACGAATATGCTGAAGCAAAATAGACTTTACATGCCAATATTTTATAGTCGTGAGTGTGACTTGAAAGTCCACATCTTTTTTATTTTTCCTTTTTACAAAAAATGACTGATACAAATGACAACTATATATAAACAACAAGATAACAGTCTTGCAGAAGCGATTTATACAATCGTGAATTTATGTTGTAATACGATGTTTTTGCATCATACAAATGCTAGAGGAAATTCAACCTCTAAAAAAAAAAAAAAAAAAAAAAAAAATAAGCGTAATATCCACGGCAGCACGGATTCTTAAATTATTCGTTCATGTGGTTTTTATCGCGAAACTATCCGACAGTCAAGCTGCAACAATCTAAAACATGATTAACTAAAAGCACCTCGTTTAATACCTACTTCCTAACGTGTTAAAAAATCTGTCCAAAACCTAGTCGACAATATATTAAATAAAAAAAAAAACAAGAAAAAGAAAGCTTAATATAAAATTGTTCGACATATTTTTAGGTATTAGGCAGATTTATTTGATTATAAAAGTAAGCAAAAAAGTTGACCACTCAAGAAGATTGTCCAGCATTTCAAGCAGTCTAAAAATATCAACGTGCAAGATATGATGATCATTATCATTTTATGGTATCATTTTTATTATTTTTACTATTTTGCTTATGTGTCTAAGAAAAATTCAAAGAAGAATTATGCAAAGTACATAACCCGCTTTGTGTTTGCATGAACTGTGATAGCTCTTGCCATTGCACCTGGTGTTCTGTCTTCGCTACAGCCAGATTGATGAGATCCTTCTCCACTGAAATTCAAAGATGAAGATTCATGTTGATAACGAATGGTAACACATATGTGATTAATTTATTATTTTCAAAATCTTTAACTATATACTACGTCTTAAAACAGTTGGCATGTTTAATTTTATATTATCATCTTTTAATGCAGCAAATTAATACTTTGCTTTAGCTTAAAAAGAAGATTTTATATAATATCAATATAAAATTTTATGTACCTATCATGCTCTTTTTCTACCAAATGATATCTGGCTCGGAATGCTACGAGATGAGCATAATATGCTGGTGCAGGTATACTAACAGATCTCGTACATCTGACATACGTGTGACATAATTGATACGTTAGAGACTGTAATTCATCACTTTCAAAACGATTATCATCCCATAAAACATGATAATGTGATGGTCGAGACGTGCCCTACAATAAATATAAATAAATGTAATATCTAGGTCAAATGAAACAAACAAAGAAACAGAATTGATCAAGAGTTTTAAAGTTTACCTGGATGCCTTGGTGACTACATAAATAGAAGTCAAATTCAGTTGGATGCGTTATACAGACATCAACTGTTGTACCAGCTGGTATATTCCCGCTTTTACCACTTTGATCTCTTTTTTCCGAACAAAATAGGCGAGTGTGATGTCTCTTCTGGACTACAACAAATGTTATTCCAGGTCTATACTCAGCTTCAAGTTTAATACAAGCTTCTCGAATGGCAGTTAACTCGTGTTGTAAAACATGAAGAAATTGACCTTCTGAGACACCATCGCGATAAAGAATTATCCTAAGTGGTTTATATCCACCAGTGCTTTTATAGAACATAAGAAGGAGTTCCCTTAAAAAGAAATATTTCGCCGTTATTAATTAAAAATAATATATGGCAAAACGTATTTACAGAATATGTTTTGTATTTATATGTATATGGAAAAAAGTAAAAATTCAATGTGCTCAAAATATTTGTTTACTTAATATAATATTTTTTATATGAACATTCTATAAGAGCTTAAAACGTAAATAAACTTGTATTATTTAAAAATTATAACAATTTACTTACCTCACCATTGAACTAAGTTCCTGAATAATTTCTTGCCTATGTTGTTGAACTCTAACAGTAGCTGCGTACCGAGATGGATGAGCATCCATACTAGCAACTACTGCCGCTATGCTAGGCTTTTTATTATCTCCAGCAGGAGGATGAGTCACATCAGCTCCAAAAAATATAACAGGTTCATCAAACACTTTCGGTCTGATAGTGGGTACTAGAATACTATTAATACCACCTAATTTTACATTAATTTTCAAACATAAATTCGACAACGTCTGTGGTGACGTTTTATTTACATTTTTTGCTTGTACACACTGCGTTGCCATACCCAATAATGTATCTCCTACTCTTTTGACTTCAGCTGTAAGCAGAGTAGGTAACATATGTAGACTAATATGTTATTGATACTGTAGAATCTCACATAATGCAAAACATACATTTTACGTTGTAACAACCTCCAATGTTATTTATTGTACTATATACGATTAATTTACTACATTATAAAATTATATAAACTTTTCATCACATTATACTAGCTACTAACAAAATATAATATATATATAATTACTATATATATATTAATAATAATGATAAAATTAATATATGATATATAATATAATATATATATATATATATATACTTACCATATACAGGTGTTTTTCCAGGTAATATAACACAAACAAGTTGTAATGATGAAAATGTCGCTTTTAGATATCTAAACATGGGCTCTACTTGATCTGGCCCAGTAGCATATTTACAAAAACATGGTTGCCCAATAATTGGCATCCCAGCATCATTGCTTATTCTTTGTAATTGTGCTATAAAATTACGTATTGAATCATCGCGTACAGTTCTTTGTGGAGCGAAACAAGCAATTGCCCAAACTCTAATTTCCACACCTGTGAAAAATTGCTTGCCACGCATATCCCAAACACCACCATTAGGTATAGCCTGCTGCTTCGTCTTTAAACAGGAAAAAAATAAGATGAAATATATCATTAAATATTACAATGAATACTTTGAATCATAACAAATAAACAAGATGCACCAGTGTTTCTATACAATCCATGCAATCATTACTCTTCTATATTTATCTCTTCTTACCACAAAAATCATATAAACAGTAATTATAAAATAACACAAATAAAAATTTTGAAGAATTACAACAAAAAATCAAAATAAATAACAACCCACTTCATTTCACTATTGCATGGAACAAAACTGATAGCATCAGACAGTATATAGTGATAATGAACTGCAAATGTAATGCAAATTATATATAAAGGAATGAATTTTTTTCTTTGTTGGATGAAATAATATTTGAAATTATTACTGGACTATTCTTGTTGATTTTATAAAAATAATTTATTTCCATTACAGTGACAGTTCATATATCAAAACCAACCAGGTCTAGAACCGATGCATTCATTTGACAACTTTTCGTTTAATTAATTTTTCAATGTATTTGAAATAAAAAAGTTTCAGGCCAAATGTATTATTATCTTAGAAAAAATCTCATTCTATTATATAAAGTCGTATTTATTAAGATTTTTGTTTTAATAAAAAAAAAATGTATAAATCTCAGAAAAAAGCTTAAGCTATTCTAAAACAAAAATTTTAAACTAAATCATGATTGCAAGAATATTATTCATGTATCTTCAAATGGGAAAAATACATTATAATTAATAACATTATAGTATACAGCACTGCAAAAAATATATTTCTACCAAAAATAATACAAGAGCCTCTGCAAATGTGTGATTTGGCTAGACCTGACTGATTGAGTTGGAAGTTTCTCACCTGTCCACTGAGGGAACTTACGCGCCCTCCATACTGTAGCTTGGGTGGAGGCAAAACACGACCCCTAACTTCCATCATATTGTTTGATATCGTCAAACCAAATTCTTGAACATATGAATCATTATTAAAGTCAGCTCTTCTAACTAAGTTATTTATTTCTCGTTCACGATCTGGAGCAGACCGGGCTGTAGCTTTTATCATAGTAGAAGTCTGCATATCAGTCAATTTCTTGATACAACGTTGCCCAGCAACAATATTACAGACCTAACAATACATATAAATGATACTTCAAGATTATATTATATTACACTATATTCCTTGGAAAAAAAGACATAACTTTAAGGATCAAAAAGAGATCTAAATACTAGAATCAACAAACCTCAAGTGGCAAATATGTATGTTTATGTTCTTGTCCAACTTGAAGGCATGGAAGATATGGGTGTCGCAATTTCATTTTATATTTGTCTAAGAAATATTTTGCAACCGTGCACTCGACTGTTTGTCCATTTTCTAATTGTAACGGGAATCTAAAATTTTCATAAATGTTATATGTTTTTAAAATAACATTACAAATTGCTTTTATGTATACTTACGATTGCATTTGAGCAGGTTTACGCGTAACATTACACACTCTATATTTTCGCCTCATTGTCCCACAGTGTGTGATTTCAATTTTAAGTCCTTTAATTTCTTTGGTAAATTTAACTCGCTGAGAATCTGTTAAGGGTCTCTTTTGATCACCTATGTCTCGAATGTCTAATACTTCACACATAAATTCTATAACAGGTTGTGCTTTATAAAATGCAGTTGCAGAAACTGTAAAGTAAGTAACATACACATAAGAAATGAATACAACATTTATTTTATATTTTATTATAATTTATATATTTACCATCAATGTTTAGCATCATTTTCCATTGGGATGGCCTAACAGATTGATGAAAACCAAACCAAACTTCTCTACCACCACCTAATGGATGGTAATATCCATCTGGTGTACTAAAGAATGATCTACCTACTGGAGTATATGTCATAGATGGTAAATGCCTCATTACAACATCTAAAGCAAGTATAGCGTCATATGGGATTTGTCTTGTACGCCCTTCTAAAGCTTCTTCTAAAGCAAACAGTGAAACTTGAGCCAGCCACTTTATCACCACTCTAAAAACTCTATCTTTACCTTCACCAGGCAGTGTTACCTAAAAAGTGTATGTATTATTAGAAAATAAATCTTAAAAAAGAAGTCTGTATATATATTTTATTATGCATTGTACTTACTTCTAATTCTATTTTGTCCGTACCGATAGGCAAGGGGTCCCTTGTATATAAATTATTTCTGCCATCGAATACGGGTTTAAGAGTTCCAAATATTTTACTATATGCATGAACCATTGTTTCTATTATTTCCCTATTAACTTTACGAGGACATTTATCAGGTTGGATATTAATATCATAATGGTGCACATAACCACGTGGCATTGTTATTTGGAAGTGATTAGCTCTTAAGGTAATTTGTCTGCCTTCACGTCCTATGTTTGGTCTTCGAGGACATGAAAACACTGCAAATATATATTTTAAATTATTTACAAAACAAAATACATAACTGTTATTGACTTGTTAATCCTGTAGTATGTATGACTTAAGTATCTTATTTTCATTTCCATTGAAAATATGAAAATATTTTTTATATAAAATTTGTCAGCTGAGGGATTTATTTGAATATTTTTTAGATTATTATCTGTACAGATTTTAATATACATACGTTATAAATTTTCTCACAATTATATAGCTTTTTTTTTCAAGAATTATATTGTTACCAATTTTTATATCATGCATTTAATAAAAATATTACATTTTAAAGAAATTTTACATAACAATTTAATGAATGGTTTTAATTTTATAACAAGAAGTATGGAAAATTAGTAACAGGAAACCAAATTCATATATTATTGAGTAATTAAAAGCAAAATTATTATAAAATATGTATACTATCATGCCAGTGCCATATATACTTTTTTATTGTATATGAAATAGTTTTTAAAAACTTACTTGGCAGTTCAGGAGGTTGAGGAGGAGTGTGTGTTTGTTGTGTGGAAACAAGTCCTAAAGAACCTGGAGCTACAACACTACTGCCAGTTGCTCCAGATGCACCAACAGAAGAACTTGTTGTGGGTCCAGGTGGAGGAGCTGAAATAATGTAGTAAACTAATATATTTTTCATATATATCTAATGCATGTAAATGCATATATGAATAATTATTTCTATATATTTATCCTTACAAATACATGTAACAAAATAATTGAAAAACATAAAGATATACTACATAGTTCTCAAAATATAAAAAGTAATAGTTAAGTATAATATGATATATATATACTACAATAAATATTTTGCTATAGCAATATCTGTTATAACTATATTCCTGTATTATAATTAAATTATAAAAATT
The DNA here is from genome assembly GCF_011952205.1 of Bombus bifarius. Taxonomy (NCBI): domain Eukaryota; kingdom Metazoa; phylum Arthropoda; class Insecta; order Hymenoptera; family Apidae; genus Bombus; species Bombus bifarius. The sequence goes on along the minus strand of NW_022885586.1, from coordinate 1,003,259 downwards.
GATTTAACAAACAATTAATAAAACAATTAATTTGGTAACACCTTCTTCAAGATCTTCCCTCAATTCTCTGTTCTAGTTATTTATTACATATATACTTATATTTTTTACATAATAATTATAAGCAAATGATAATTACAAGTGATATTTTATATAACGCATAGTCAAGTCACCATAATAATGTAATATATATAGAGACTTGTAATTGATATATTAAAGAAAAAAAGATATACATATATCAACAAAAAGTAATAATCTAAGAAAAAATTACAATGAATTTTATTTATTTTTGAATATCAGTATAGAATATTTTAGTTCAATATTATATTATTGACTTCTTTCTTGTTATACTATTTAGTTGAATAGATTAGTTGAATTAAATAAGTTATACTATAAGCTAAAAATATAATGTTAATCAAGGAGGAAATAGCATAACAGAAACTACAAATATGCACATAGAAATTATTTATGAATGTTTTATAAAATAATAAAATCGAAGATATCAATAACACAATAATAGTTAAGTTTAAAAGCGTGTCTATACCAATACAAAAAATTGGAAAGCCTTCATTTTTCATTGGGATTATTATACTTAAAATAATACATTAAAAATACTATAAATAACAAAAAACCATCAGTATTAGATGCATACACATATGCGCTCATACGTTATCCGTATATTGACGGATCAGAGTGACGACACATTGTGCCTGTTGAACGAGGTTCATTCGAGGTCATATTTTAAATTTTCCTCGATTCCTTAAACTTTAACTTATCGCTACGGTGAATTTTGTTAGCACGTGCTTGAATTAAAAGAATTCTCATCATTTTGAGGTAATCAAACAGGAACAAAGGATCAGATTTAGTCAAGTAATGAAATTCTGTTCTTGCTTAGAAATGCAGAAAAGGCTATTTTAGAATATTTTGAAATGTTATAAAAAAAAATAAACACATTATAATACTCACGCTGCCCTACGGGATACATTTTTTATGCTGACGATGAAAAATACGAGATAACCACTAATAAATAAGTAAAAAATTCAACACAAAACCCACAGACCACACAACACACTTCTCCAAAATACACACTGCGAACAAGACTGCCTCTTGCAATGGCTGCCACCAACTTGATTCCGATTGATCTTATCTCAACCAATCAGCGCATAGATAATAAAACGATAGTTAATAGTTCTTGGCGTCATCATTCTTTTTTAAATTATTTAAATTTTTCACGTCTGAATAGAAACATGTTAACAGATATTATAAAACTATATACATATAGTATGTAAGAAATTTATGCAACATCAATAATAGATAGGATGTTAGTAACATTTCCATCAGTGTTTCGAAAATGCTAAAAAATGTAATACCTCGAACAATATAAAACAGTATAAAATTTGTTTTCTATATCTCGACTTATTTTAACATATTATTTTACTTTATAATTGTCTTATAATCTAATGATAAATAAATTTTGATTATATTGGCCGCACTGCGTTCAAAACTATTTCCCCTAGAATTGTAACTATTAGTGATAATACTACACGCGATTGCGTGCTTGATTTCCGAAATGTCGATTCCTTTCAATGGAACTCGTACCCGTTCTGCCGGAGTAATATCTGCAATTGCGAAGCACTTGAGAAATTTAACTTTAAAACCAGTTAAATCAATCGACATAAAGTTTGATCCCTTTCATGATAATGCTTTGGAGGCAAGGTTAGTTCAATAAAATTTTGTTTCTTATATATCTTTCACTGGAATTTGATCATAGTACATAGCATTCTTATCTTGAATTTACAATAAACAGTATACAATCTGTAGTTAGTTATAAATTCTTTTTATCTATAATATTTTATCTACTATACTATACTTTTTATAGTATGGCTTGTTAATACATAGTACTCGATTCCCTCTTTTTATTTAAAAGATGCAGCGGAAGTTTTGAATATTATTATCATAAGAAAATATTTTTTTCGAGATTAAAAATATTGCCCCAATAACGATTATGTTTCATTTCTCTTCATAAGAGGTTTGGTTAGTTTAATGACGTCAATATCCTGCGCATGTGTAACGTGAAGTTTCTAGTAACTAGCAGACGATGTCAGTATTTTTAGAAAACGTTGATGATTAAGTTGCTACAATAATATAATAAAAGCATAATATGAAAATTAAGTAGCCTGTCAAATATTGGAATTGAATATTAACAAACGTGTGATGTAATTTCTTATTATACACATTTGAAAAGGTACAGTCGATTTTCATACGCGTTATACAGGGTGTTCCAGCTAAGATATTACGGAACTATTAAAGGTGACGATAAAACTTATTTGATTTATTATTAATTGTTATACTTTTTTATATCGTTGATAGACTATTGAATATTTGAATATTAACTATTGGAGGACAAAATTTCATTTTTTAAATAATGGAATAATATATAAATATCTATGCTTCCCCCATTTAACTATATTATATCTACTTAAAATATTGTTCTACTTTGTGTAATTAATTTTTTGCTTTATGAGATTCTCGATAACTACAATTTTTAATAAAAATTTATTTTAATAGTCTTGTTGAAATGTAAATTTATCACAAAATATATGCTTGCTTTTATTTTAAAAAGTTTCTACTTCTATAATTAGAAAAATAAAAACTCACCACTACACTGTCCACATCCATATGCTTTACCAAGCATGGAAACAGCTGTAGTTATGCGAAGACTACTTAAATCTGGCATTTGAAGTGGTAGTTGTTGTTTCATTTGTGCCATTTTTCCTGAAAATATTATAAACAAGCAAATTAAAAGATAATGCAAGAATTGTCAAAACTAAAATGATAAACGATAGAAAGAAGCTATCTTATTAAACTATTGCATGAACATAATTGTAAATATAAAGATAGACTTAAAGGAGAATATGCATTTAGTGATCTAATATTACATATTATAACAAACATATATTGTATTTGCAGAGATTTTTTATTTCAAATTACAACTCCAAAGATTATTGCAACAAATCCACGTTGTATGGTGAAACCATGCGTTGTCTCTAATTTATCTGAACCCATAATTACATTCAATTTATGTGAGTATCACAATATTTTTTTACTTAAGAAAAATAAGATTAATAGTTTATATCGCTTTTGTTTTTAAAATAAAGATGTAGATTAAAAAATTTACAAGTTTATCTAAAAGTGGAATAAATTCACCAATGTTAAATTACAGTAACTAAAATTACAATTAAATTTTATAAAATCTGTTTAAAACAAATTTGATGTTATATCCTAGCATCTGTATCTTTTAGTATCTGGTGATAAAATAGTATGCAAAGGTAAAAACTTGACATCTTTAAATATTTTGGAACTTTACAACAAACATATCACACCTTTGGCTCCACGTGAATCTGAAGCTGGAGTTGAGGACACACAGTTAAAAAGGAAAAAGAAGAAAGCATTTAGAATTAAGCCAGGAAGCAAACGTAGAGGACTATTCTTATAAATTTATTGGCAATTTAATTTGATTATGAGGCATTAAAGAAAAAATTGAATATAAATATAAGTATAAGTTAAAAAATAAAATCTTCAAAGAATAAATGTCAGAATCAATTTTACCATTTATTTAAAACAGTCCAGTTTTCATATTTCACTTTATTTGTGGGATAACAGTGAAAATTAAACCTACATTGTCAATTCATAAAAGTCTTAATCATAATATATTTATTAAAAATTATATTTTGATATTTTTGTTAAGCATTTAAATATAAAACAATTGTTTATATGAAAGTCTGCAAAAAAGCACATTAGGAATTCTTAACAATACAGATTAATTGCTTAATTTTCTTCCTCCTGAAAATACTTTAAGAAAGGTATCTGAATTCTACAGTTCTCAGAATTTTTGAGTTTTATACGATAATTCATTTCTAAAATGGCAAGTCATACTTCAAATAGCAAAAATTATAATATGAAACTTATTGATACCCTCTATAATCAGGTTCCAGCTTTTACAGATGTATTTGATGAAGAAACATGGTATATCTTTGTTGCCTGCTTTGTAGCAGGAACATTTTTAGTTGCATTCATTCTTTCTAGATTTATTACACTGAAACCTGTAGAATAAATTTACAGTGTCGTTTCAAATATCGTAATTTATATTCATAAAGAAGGCATCAAATACATTTTATTAACATTATATTATAATAATAAAATTTTCTATATGTCCTATATAACATGTAAATGTGAAACAATATAACATTATATTACAATAAATTAGAATATATAATGTTATATTGAAGTACTTTCAATTACTTGAAACATTTATTTAGTAGTTGCATTATTTTCTATTATAAAGCATTAATTAATTACTTTTATGTATGTAATCTTTTGTGCTTTGATCATGCAACCTATCAGATTAATGCTTATACAAAGCTTTCATAATTGTATTTTTGTAATTTTAGTGAACATTAAATAATCTGTATCTCCAATGTAATAAAAGTTATCTAATATTTAATAATAAAAAAATGGACAAAATATCATTGTAATATTTAATATAAGTTACAAACAATGTCATAAATCATTATGATTTACTATGGATTTACTATGATTTACTATGGTTTTATTTTGTAATTGCTTATAATTGATGAATTATTAAATCTGAGAATTTAATATTTTAATGATCATATAGTTTTAGTTGTAACTGGGATTATATTATAAATAAAAAGAAATTATTTTTATATTTATTGATAATTTATAATTTTAATTCATGATATTGTATTATTTTGTAATACTAAGATTGATTTTAATTCTTAAACTATTTAATATAAAACTTTACAAATTTATTTACAAATTAAAGTCTTTTTCATGAATGTTTATAGTTATAAAAACGTTACTACGTCGCACGCGTATGTTTAAATACGTATACGATTAAATGTACGTATAAGAAATTTAAAAACTCACCTGTTTTATAGAAGTAGTATTCAATTTATAATATGCGGAATAGATAAACACTGTTATCGAATTCACATAAACATTATTTTTTTTATATAGAAACTTCACGGTAGTGTCTATGCACTGTGTAACAGTTTTATATATAGCACTATAAAAGACACATCTTCCGTGATGAAATATAATATAATAATAATTTATTATGCATGACAATAATTAATTATCTACGTGAAAAATACATGTTATATAAAATTAACTTTTTGTATTATTTTCGATAAATGCACATTTTCAAAACAAGAAAACATGTACATATACAGAAATTGTGCCGTAAAACTATATCGTGCTTGAAATCTACAGCAAATTTCAATAACTATGGTTTATACGCTACAATAAGTAGCTTTTAAACATTAATGTTTTGTATGCATGCAGCTATATACGAACATATTTATAAAAAAAATATACGAAGAATGTACGCATAAACTACATTTGGTATTTAATACGCAATTAAGGAATAGATAAGTAACTATTTTATAGAAATATTTTCGTACATGGAATAGTTCAAAACTTTTGTTAACATTGTTTAAGTTTTTCTATCTGAAAATTGAGGAAAAAGACTACCGTTGTTTTGAACAATTTCTGCGTAATTTAGCGAATCGATTACATTTTCTTTTCCCTCGTAAGATTAAAATGCATTGTTTTCTTTAAGTTCACTTGAAAATAAGAATCATTCAACCTTCACATATGTTTACACGTATATACAATTCATGATCGTATATATCCAACGTGTTGATATACAGTTACATAGCATAGTTTGTTTTCATTACTGGTAGTCCAACAAAAAAATTAGGTCGTTGAACCAATCAAACAAAAATATTATAAGAAAAAATGAATAAATATAAATTTTCAAACAAATAAAATTTTCTTGAAGCATGTATTTCACTTAAATATAATATAATTTATTTAATTAGAATTTTACTGTTGTCTAACCTTAATTGTTTATTTTTCTCAATTTCCAATGTATGCATAAAATGTTTGGTGTGGTTTGTAATATGATGTATTTCTTTATAGAACAAAAGTTTACACGAGAATTATAAAGCGAACGAAATTGCAGTCACGAAAACAAACACAATAACGGAATATCGTTAATACGAAGCGCGAAATATTTTACTGATTCGATACTGCCAAACTCTGCAAGATTTTACAGAATGGCCACCGCCGCTTTCACTCACGACGCGATCCTACCAAACACGATTTCAGTAAGAACGGAACGAAGCCGCCAAAAACGATCACCAAGTGTCAAGGTTGCCATTGTACACGAACATGTCGAATATACCGATTGTGTGAGTATGTTGAATGCACTCGCATACACTCTACACTCTCTTCATTTCTGTTATGTTAGTAGAGACATAAAACAATAATATTTTATCGTAATGCTCGCACTTATTTTACAATGACACCGATACTGATGTACAGTAATCTTTGTTATAAAGTATTTCAATGCACTTTTATATTTTATGCATAACGAACGCCGTATGTTTTTCATTAATTTACCGGGAAACTTTCGGCAACATTCACCGAAACAGTAATCAACATCCGCGAGAAAGACCCCACTACTTGTTCGATTCACCAGTTATTGCGAATGCTCATGTGGTCAGGATTGTAACAAGTAAATAGAATGAGGTATCATTGTCTCATGGACTTGTTTACAAACAATGATGTACATATGATGGCATTTAAGTCTATTTACTTGTTACATATAATTAAACTGTATATAGTATTATGTTTAATAACAGTCTATGCAATAAGGATTTAATGTTAAATCCTTTTTATCTTTGGTTTAATACGTCATATTGTATAAATACAGAATTTTTTAACTATCAACTAGTTATACATTATTAAACAACATATAATCCTTTATAAGAAAAATAATAAAAAAAGATCATTAAATTTTGTATAAGTTGGATAATTAAGAGACTATCAATAAAATATTTAATTTAATCATAATATCGTTAAAATGAATTTTATTTTAACCCAACATTATTATAAAATTGTACACATTAAAAATTATATAATTACGACTTTTGTGTAACTAGAAATACTTGTACTTTACCATTTCTTAAATTACAGCTATTTTTAAATAAAATATAGAGAAGTACTTTCAAATATATGATTTCTTGTTTTGAGCCGTTCCTGGATGATGTCATAATCGACAGACCAATGAGAAATTCTGTGAATTAACTATACAACTGTCTGGCAACATAGGTTATATGCGTTCTGCCAGTGTTTATACTATAAGAGACAAACTTGTTAATATATAATATTAATAAGAGAGAACTATATTAAATACTCGAAGAACCGAGTAGAAATACTGAATTTACATAACAATTGTTTCTTGACACAAGTTGTGCAATTTTACGCAGAACATGATAGAATGACTATGTTTAATCTTCTATATCGATTATCCGCGTTGGCCAATAACGTGTTTGTGCGTCGTAAACAATGTTCTTCTATTGGTCAATTATATTCCCGCCATTAAATATTGAAGAATATGAAATTATATACAAATATGTACATAATTTGGAAATTTTATATTTTTCACTTTTACTTACTTTACTTTAAGATGTTCATATTTATCCATAATTCGTTCAAAAACACTTAATTGAAAAACAATATATCGTTAATTAATTGCAAATATAAAAATAGTATTTTATTATAACCAATTAAATTTGGAAAGACAAGAATTATTTGCTAAAATTTGAATCTACAGGATGATTATATAAATTAATATTAATAGATTATATAAAATTTTTTAAAGGCTAACAATTATATACATAAAAAGTATAACTACATGTATTAGTAATATGTATCAATAATATATCATTATATTAATAATATTAACTAAATACAATATATTACAAAATTAAAAAATTCAATTTGGAGGTCATTTTTAATTTTGATTTATTCATTGATGTTTTATTATACAAATTTTATTGGATTTGAAATTTAAAAAACTTGATATATTTACAATAAGAAGGAGAGATATATGTAAATATCATTATATTATAACAAAGTATATCATTCATTAAGGAATTATTTATTACACATAAACGATTATAATGTAATACACATTGTATATCTTCTAAATGAAAATATTGTTAAATTCTATTTTTAATCTAAATCCAATCCTTCATCATCATCACCTTTCTTATCAGGATTAGGTGCTGGTGGAGCTTGTTTAGTATTTTTGTCCTCCTGTCCTTGCTGCGTTTGTTCTTGGCCACTCTTAGCTTCAGACTCGAGAGCAGTGACGAATTCTTCAATGTTTCCACTGGCTGCAGCATTGACAGCATCTGGACCCAAGCCAAATTGACGGATGACAGGTCCCGCCTGGCCTGACTGCAAAGCAGACCAGAACATTGATAGCGCCTGGGAGAACTGGGGAGACACTAGCGTGGTACACAGGTGATCCCCTGGTGGTAAGTGCGGGCTCATTGCACGCTCCAAGCTTTCCGTTGCAGAAATTGCCGCAGGGATGACATTGGTCAGCTCAGTTGCTACTCCCCTCTGCCGGACAATAAGCTGTGCTGTAGGTGGCCGAAAACAACAAATAATCCCAGAGAAACTTCCCCAACTACTCAACAGAGCGAGAGTCTCCGACAGCCAGGAAAAGTTCATGTGGAAAAGAATATTAAATAACGAAACAACCATGCCTCTGCCCTTTGATTTTATAGTAATAGTTTTATTGGCTCTATACTGCGTTTCAACTATTGGTGGTACCACTGATTCTATGAAATGATAAAAATTAATATGTTACACAGTTAAAATTAAAAATTCATAATATTTAATATATATTATTCGTTTGTTTATTATATCTTCTCTTTTGCATATCTTATAATAGTATTAAGCAAATTAATGCAAAGCATACAAATAATAAAATAAAAATATTAAATAGACAAAAACTGTGTACGCAATTAGTATACCACTTTCTATCTTTTAAGAATTATAAATAATATCAATATCAATAATTTAATTAGTACACTGAAAATTTCATAGTCATAATTTATAATAACAAAAGATTTATCAGTGTTGAAAAAATAAATACTGGTTTGTACAAATTAAAAATTATCATATTTGTAATTATTTGACACATGTGTTAGTTCTGATAAATAAGTGTATAAAATATCCATTAATACCTGGCTTTGAAATTTAATAATTTATACCACGAAAAAATTTATATTAAATCAACCTTGTGATATCAAAAAATGACACAACAGAATATACGTTGAAGAGCTGGTTAGAAAGGAAATAATTTCAAGTCATTAAACAATGAAATATCATTTCAAGTATGTTATCAAGAATACCATTCTGTTCCTGATAATGATAACAGCTGAAAGAAAAGATATAATTAATAAAAAAAGCAGATAATATATTACAGTGAACTACTGTTTAATAATTGTTGTGACTGAACAAAATGTAATTGCACAATATTGAAATATTTAATTATACAATATAAAATGCGAAATATATGTTTGATAAGATGTGTGATATATAATATCAATGCGCACGCGCGTTTGTTTGCGTGGAAGTTATCTAATCTATATGTATAAATGTAAAATAAAATAATGACACAAAAATCAAATATAAAGTTATTATAAAACCATACTTTACACATGGGAAATTTTTGTATTAAAAAAAAATAATGAAATTTTTTATATGATTAAAATTCATTCTAGCGACATGCAAAATAAGATGGATACAAACATATTTCTAATGTTTTCTATATAAAATTATGTAGTATGACAGAAAACAACATATAGCATGTTAGAAAAAAAGAAGCTGTTAAAAATACTAGTATGTTATACTAGTATGTTATGATAATTTATTTATTTGGTTTTATTAAATATTTGTACTGAAGTAATGTATATGTTCTTGCTTACAAAGAAAATGATTTCGCCCTTGAGTCGTTAATAACCCATACAAGTGATTGATTCGACATTAAATAATCGAAATAAAAAGAGAAAAAAAGAGAGAAAAAGAAAATGAAACATAAATATATATTATTTTATTCAGCAAATATTTTTGTAGAAAAAATTTGTATAGTCATATAGCATTTAATATTTTCATATCTCCCCTTTGTTGCCCTAGTATTTTGTATCTTTATTATATCTGTTTTTCTTCTATTTGTTATAACTGTTACCAATTAGAGTATCTCAATTTTCGTTAAAACAAAGAGTATAAAAAATAATAAAGATGAAAACTTATATATTTTGAGATTACAGCAAGTCTCAGCAATATAATATAAAATTGACTACCTTTATAAATGCACATTTATTATTTTTATTATTTTTGAAAGAATATAAAGATTCTTTCTTGTTGTTGCTTTCTGTCCTATCGTGTTCTATGTTCCAATTCTAATTTATGTGTATTTCTTATGTATAAGATTATTCTAAAGTTGTGATTTCAATGATTGTTGTCTTTCAGTTGATTGAACAAAAAAGCTATAATAAATAAAAAAGATATACAAGATATTCTATATAAGATATTATTGAGTGCCAATGTATATTGTTATACATCATTTAAGATTATTATTATTTCTGGGTATAAATTGTTAGCTGTTAGAACCTAAACATTAGATAGATTTATATTAATATTTTGAAAATGAGGTAGTTTTACAATAATAATATTGTTGAAAAGCTGAAAATGTAGAAAAAATATATTATATAAAGCTATATATGGAGAAAAGATATTACCTGAACAACAGATTCTGTTCCTGTAGGTGTTGGAATCTCTGATAAAAAGTTTTGTAGATCACTAAGTTGAATTTTGTTATTTGTATTTGTTGTTGTTGTTGTCGTTGTTGTTGTTGTTGAAGCAGGTGTTGATGTACCTGATGTTCGTGATGATGATTTATTATCACCTAAGCAGAGATTTACGTGAATCACTTATACAAATTATATAATAAACTATACAATAAGTACGCTTACTATTAGGTTTAGGGGGATCATTAGCAGACGATGCTGAAGATATTATTTGCGTAGCAGGTCTTACAGTACTTGTAGTAACTCGAGTCGATGCAGTTGTTGTAGATGTTCTAGCACTTTGCACACCTTGAGGTCTATTCATTGTACCCAATAAACTACCTAAACCAATTTGGCCTACACCACCAAATAATTGCATTAACTGCTGTTGTGACATATTATTTAATAAATTCTGCAGATCTCCTTCTGGATTTGTACTACCACTTCTTTGTGATCCAGGAGTCGGTGGATTGTTAAGAACTTCATTAATTTTTCTACAATATTCTTCATCTTTGTCTGTTTTAAGATCCTGTATAAAAATGAGGCATGTAGCATTAACTACTTTTAAAATATCTTATCAATTTTTGTGGAATTACTATATCTTTTCCTAGACTACACAAAGTATGTATATATATTTTATATGATATACCTATATATTTTAGTTGCTTCATAATACATTCTACAATATTTTGTATAAAAATATTATTACATTCTTATTTATATTTGAAATCTATTTCTACCTCAGGAGGTAATGAGCGAAAGTCTAAGGTAAGAATATATAATTTTTAATCTAATTAATTACCGATTTAATAATTTTGGATGAGATGATTTTACATGTGTCATGCATATATTATTGTACATAACTTATTATATGTACATAGAGTGTTTTGTTTAACTGGAAATGGTAGTATATCTCACGAGAGATTAAAATTATCAAAAAAATGTTTTAACAATGTTTGGGTTGAAAAGGGACATCATATGGTGCAAATTACTTTTTTGCGGATTGTATAGTGGAGGAGATTTTAGGTACAACATAATTTTTTTGAATGGAATCATATATTTTTTAATATTCTAATCGATCCACCTTGGTGTTCCCTATAAAAAGGTGTTGACCTATATATGTCAAAAAATTATTAGTTTAGCAGACATTTTAAATGTAATTTGTCGTATGAAAGACAAGGAAAGACGCAAAACGGTTATCTTATGTTTACATTGTAACATGTGAAAAATAAAAACAACATAAACAAGAATATTGTCTTGTGTCTCTCCTTGTCTTTCATATGACAAATTAAATTTTAAATATCTACTAAACAAATAGTTTTTTGACATAGGTAGGTTAATATCTTTTTATAGAAAATTCTACAGTGAATTGATTAGTGTACTAACGCATATATGGTCTCATTTAAAAAACCACAGAACCATTCTAATACTCAACCTGCAAAAAAGATAATTGGTTATGCAACTTTCATTGAAACGTTTTTTTTGATAATTTTAATTCTTTGTGAGATATTCTATCGTATCCAGTATACAAAATACCCTGTATAATATAATACATGTTTAAAATGTATAAGTGATAAGAACATATATAACAATTATAGATAGGTCTCTTTTAATTGTAAATAAATATTAAGCTTCATATATACCATTAGAAAGGTATTAATGTAAAGCAATGAACACATAAAAATATTTTATATAAAAGTTTCATATATAATATGCAAAGTTTCTTAACAAGTTCCTTATTAACTAAAGAATTACCTAACAAGTAATTTATAAACATTGAAAAAATAATCATTTTGTCTTTGTTATTTTAAAAATCTACACCTTTTTTATTCCCTTCATAAATACTAACTTTCTATAATATAATTCGCACAAAATATAAACAAATGTGTGAGATTTAATATTTAACATTAAAACTCATCTTACCTGAAGCCAAACAAAGAATTTTTTGTTCGATGATTTAAATCGTAAGAGGTATACTCTTCCAGTTTTACATTGGGGAACATGTTTAAATTCACAATCATCAGGAAAAATAATCAGGTCCTATAAATAAATAAAGAATATCGATAAGATGATTATAGAGAAATCTAAACAAAGTTTGAAAGAAGTATATCAATTTTACAAATAATAAATATTTTTGAATTGTAATGAATTTTAAAGATAATAAAAAATATCTTTACATCCTCAACATATCCTGACACACGATCTTTCCAACAAAAATGCATTAATGAATCATCAGATTGATAAACGTAAAGCTGTCCTTTTCGAATATCTGGATAAACCATCTTTCCCTTCATAGTCATTTTCCCCGCTTTAAATTCCACCAAATTTTTAGGGGTTCCGCGTGAAGCATTATTTCCAAATAAGGCTCCTCCTGACATAGTTGATATTTCGAACACCTTGTTTTGATAAATATATTAAAAACTCTACACGCGGTTAATTCACTTTTAACGGCGCGCTGATGACACTGCACTTTAAAATGGCGTGTTAGATTTCCTATCTTACATAGAATTCTCAAACATATGCGCCACTAGTGGCGAACTTGATAATTGTGTTTACATTCAGATTTTATCGACAGAGCATAAACAGTCAGATTATCTATATTTTTATATCACTAACATGGTACAGGATAATGGTACAGGATCATAGGCATATAAAAATAGAGTGAGCGCTCTGAACAAACGATATAGGAATAGAAAGAAAACGCTGCATAGAGACCCCTTGTGTCCTTGTCTAATAACGCATGCACATTCATATAGTAAATATGCAAGTGTAACAACGATTAACGAGTGGCATTAGTGTACAATACTACGTATACAATGTCAGAGAGGACATTTTCTCTTTAACAGTATACATGATATCAGAGAGTGGTAGAGAGTTTCCTCTCTGATGATACGTATCTGAGTTATCTTCGCCCTGGTGGCAGAAATAGGAATTAAAATTTAAAATTATACCATTTCGCGCGGCGTTATGTTGAAAGAAGGAAGCAGCTTCTAAGAGTTCGTTATAAAAGTGAAAAATTTAATATACCACATCAAGTTATTGCTTCAAAATGGTGAGAATCTTAATTTGGTTCATTTTATATTTATAATCTAATAAAATTTGGGCGATTTGTTGTTTTTGGATGCGAATAGACGATTATTAGTATTCAATCAAGGTCATACCTACATTGAGAAAGCATCGAGAACCAATATATTATTATTACCTATCGTAATCGATTATAATATCAATTATAATAGGTAATAATACATCGTAGTACTGCCATTTCGATTTCGTTTCAATAATTTATATCATTTAGTAATATTTTGTCTTCTACTATCTTCTTACATAATTAATGCTATGTGTTTAACAACGAATTGTAATATTTCATGTTTTGTTACAGATTTCTCATAAACTGCATTTCTTCATATTTTCTAGGAAGAACTTCAAAAGTCAAGCATGTAAGTATCTTTGCAATTGTATTCTTCACAGTTTGCATTCCATGATATTTGTTGTTATCAAAATATCAACCTCTATTACATTTAACATATTAACAATTATTAATATTCAAGTCTAATAAACAACAATCTTTAATTATCTTAAACAATTTGAATAATCAACATTATGTTTTTAAAAACGAATTATAATATTCTTTATTTTATGATAGATTTTTCTCAATCTCCATTTTTACCCTTTATGCTTGATGATAAACATAAAATTATGATGAAAGATAAAAGCTTTTCATTAAGAATATAATCTTATTCGTACTTGTTACTGAACATTGTCTTAAATATGTTTTCTATTCATCAATTTCATCAATTTGACTGTTTGAATACGCTAAATTTGCGCGCGCTTGTATATACAAAAATCGAACGCTCTTATTGGTGCAATATATTGTCAAAGTCAAATCAAGCGTGCCTATTGGTAGAGAATATTCTCAAATGTAATTGACCGTTGTTCCTATTGACGTAATATATTGTCACGTCAAATGGAGCTTTGCTATTGGTGCGAAATATTCGAAAGTCGTAGTTTCGCGGAGAATCGTGGTCTGTCATTGTACTCTTGAATGCCGTGGAGCGAGAATTTGTCTTGTCGAGCATTACCCTGTTGTTATTAGTACTTTCATTTCGACTTCATCAGCATTTCTACACTTCTATCCGCTTCATTTAAATAGTATGTTCGTATTTAATCATTTATTAATTATAATCTTAGTAAAATTAAGAAATTTTCGTTTATTTTCATCGTTGACTGTGTACTTAACAAGTTACAATCATCGATAGCTCATATTATCGGTTTTTGAGGTAGAATTTGGATTCTATTATTACTTTATGTCACTATAATTGGTTTCATTATTGTAAATGATTGGTTTATTATACATTCATTTTTTGCTATATTTTTGATGATTAAAGTTATTGAAAATTCACATTACTGGTCTTTAAGGCAGACTTTGGATTTTATTATTGCTTTATCTTACTATAATTTGTTCAGATATTGTAATGTTATTGTAAATTATTGATTTTTTTGTCATACATTTATTTGAAATTGTTGGTTTTCTTTTGTACAGATTATTCGTTGGTAACGTGAGTAAAAGAAAAGGGGTTCACATCACAGACGCCACAGCGATCAATAATCGATAATTCGAACTAATACAAAATGGACGACACAGACGATTAATAATCAATTCGTTGGTTTCCCATGCAGATTTGGTAATGATTGAGTTATCATAACAAAGCAGATTCAAGAATGTAAGTATCTCTGTATATTGCATTCTAATTTATTTGATTATTAGTATTTTGGTCGAACTATTATTAATTTCCATTGACATAAAATCTATAGTTATAATATTGAAATACACAAAAAATATATTTAACGTGCTTCAGAAATGATTAGATTATCATCATAAAATTAAAAATAAAGTGGTTAAAAATTATTATTTTAGCCTTCTTATTTTTATAGTTAGATTAGATTTCACATGTTTTGTTTCAGTTTTTCATAACTTCTACCTTTTCATGCGCTTCGGGAAGGACGCAGTGATGCTTCAAAACTAAACGTGTAAGAATCTTTGCATATCGTATACCAATTAATTTTATACCTTGTATTCTGCTTTAATTATTCATAATGAAAAAACAAGTCTGATTTTAAACTTTAATGTCAGAGTTTCAATTGTACAGTAATTAGAGTTTACTAGCAATTTTACTTTTTTATTATCATTAAGGTTCAACATTTTCATAGAATTCCACATTACATTATCTCAAATTTGTTGTCGAATCATTACTTAATTTTCAAAATAAATTATTCACGCATATATTATTCATATATGTATAATAAGTCATATTTTGTTAAAGGTTTATCACTCCTTCCTCTTCCTTCTGTTTCCTGAAAAGGATCTAGTGGAACTTCAAAAGCCAAGAATGTAAGTAATTTTGTAATCTGTACTTTGTTTAATTCTATTCCTCGCTACTCGTGATTTGGATATAGTTATTAAAATTTTAATAGAAATTAATAGAGGATAATAGAGATCTCCCACTACTTCAAATTTTCCAACTAATTAACGTCATATTTAAGAGCAAATTATAATATTCTATGTATCGCTATAGTTCTTTCCATGATGGGACTGCTGCATGGCTTCTCTTTGATGACGGTCTTCACAGCATCGGTAGTCACCGACTATGATCCTCCCATCTTATCGTGAGTCGCATGCATTTTCGTTCCTCTGGTCACTCAATCATGTCGTAGGATGAAAGGTCCGAATCGACACGGGTGACTGGTTGTATTACGTAGATTTCTTAACGAGCATAGTGATCGCGGGTATTTGTTATACTCGTGAGTAATAACATTTTCTTTTCTGTGTCTTATTTATTAGTTCAGAATAGGTCTTCTTGCACATCGCGTTTTTTAATATTAGTGATGATGCATTGACACAATCATTGACACGAGTGTGGTATTAATATTGATAACTAGTTTATGTATGTACGAGTGAAAATGACAATTTGTATTCATTATACATATATATTTGCTTATAAAATCAGAGTGCATGTATTCAATACAAAGATAAAATATCCATACAAGCATACGTATGTAATGGATAAATGATGCATATTAGAGTCTTTCTTGTTTCCTTTAAAGCTTTTCTCATTGGTTAAAATTTACACACCGGTTTCATTAATTTCATAGCATTATAGTTTGTAGTAGTACGATATTTGAACTAGCTTTTTCTTCATGTATGGATATTAGTTTTATTTTTGTTTTAAGAATTAGTGTTTCGGCCTACCATCGCGATTGTTTTAATTAGTTTTCTAGTTAGAGTTGCGTTGATGAATGATCGCGTTTTTTAAAGTAGCGTTGCGTTTATATTCAATGCCCAATCTTCTTCCACTGGATCGTGGAAGCACGTTCCTGCTCCTCGACCATCAAATGCAGTTTCACCAGTAGCTTGTTATATAATGGCTACACTGGACCGTTATTAGTGTTGCGAACATATAAATCTGAGTGCATAGAGTAATAATTATTAGTGTTGCGTAAATAATTCACACGGAAATTTTCTGTTTTTTTTCTTTTCTTTCTTGTCAATAGCAAATTAATTAACATTGCAAAAGTAATAAAGCACTCGTCGCGATTTGTTTTGAGAAATTTCTGTTTCATAGCTATGTATAGTAAATTAGAGTTGCGAAACGAAATGGATATTCCATTCACGGTTGTTCGGTTACATCGAGTGGATACTTTGATGGCTCTTCTGGCTTGTAGCGCTAAGTCATATTATTTGTTAATAGCGAATATTATTTATTCACATTATATCATTTATTTATATAATCGCTGTTCTATAATAGACAGACAAAAGCATGTATGTATATATGTACTTAGCTGGTATTTACTGTCATCAGTTTCAAAAAATGAGATTATCCAACAGTCGGACACGAAGGGACAAAGGAAGGAAAGTGTGCGATGGCACACCACCGAGGCATCCATCACAATTTTCGGCGGAACATGGAGAAGTTATAAATCCTCTTCATCCGTGATGCGTGAGCTTCGAGTATGCAAAAGTTGACTTCATCGCCCATGTCGCTCAAGTTGATGCACTCTGGATATGATAAAGCTGACTCCTAATTCAGCCGGTAGGTAGCAAGGTAGAGATCGACAGCGGGGAAGGGTTGCAAAGAGAGAGGGGGAGCGGAGAGAGAGAGAGAGAAAGAGAGAGAGAGAGGAGTAAATGGTCAGAACGGGGAGAGAGGGAAATAAGCCCCGTTAAGCCTATGAATGCTCGTCGAGCGCCGATAACAGAATTACTGCTGAGGGCTGTTTACACCGGGGCTAGTGCAGCCGCGTCGAGCGCAGCTAATTGTTTTAACCGCCCGTACTTAACTATGCGGCTCAATAAGTCCCGGATTTATGTAGCCACCTACGAGGGCCATGGTACAATGACTGTTTTAACGAAGAGACCAACGATAATACTCGACAATCACGCGAATAAAGATTGCAAAATGTCCCAGATGTCCGAAGATACGATAAATGAACATAGCGTGTGACAAATAATTCGACGATTCTTCGATTTAACGATTCGACGACTCGACGATTTAATAACTTGCAATTCCGAAGCGAGTGTCACTGAATCTTTGCGTTTCGAAGTCTGAATAGGTGAATTCGTGACGTTGATGAGTATAACAGATGGAAGGAACGTTTACTAGGCGAGGAATAAATTTACAAAGATAGTTGGTAACTTGAAATATCAAAATATCTTTTAAGTTGTCCAGGAAGCGGAAGTCTTACCAGCATTTAGCGTTCATTAGAGGGGCTTTAAAAGTAAAGATACCTTGAAGAGTAGAGCAAAGAGGCATCGATCTCACGGTTTTCTCAAAGCGGTGCTACGTCTGTAAGGGGATCGGGTAATTGAATAAGCGCGAACCAACGATAGAAACGTCTTCCTTTTTCAGGGTGGAAAGTGCGAGGGTAATAAGGTCAAAAGTGATTTACCTTGGTAATTCGTGCCGGTAAGACCTGTACAGACGTTTTAATCACGCGCCCGTAAACTCCGACTGGTTCCTTTCGTTGTGTAACGTTTTCATGCGTCTTTAGAGAATTATGCGCAAAAAGACGCTTTCAGGGGGCGAGGGAAGGATGGACAGGATTTAAATTCGCCGCTGAACAGACGGTTTTCCCGGGGGTAAATGAGAACGTGGGTCGCGGTACTTGGTCTTCGCGGAAACGTTTGTGATTCTCTGAGGGTCGACCATTGAAATTCAAAGGAAACCCATTCGGTGAGGGTGTACAAGTTTTCGCATCGCTCTTGGCTAGTATCACACGGCGAACCATCTTTCTTCTTATCTTTTTTCGGTCTTTCGACTTTCAACTCTAACCGTATCCAAGCCATATAATCGGAAAACTCTAGTTAATACTGGATATCTCCGGATCGTAGGTAAACACAGCAGTTGCGTTGGATTTAAGTCGGGCGATGGTGATAAATAAATTCCATTGATGTTGCTTATCACGTAAAATACAGAATATTATAAGTTAAAGCGGCAGAGTTTAAAATTAAGTAACTTGACTTAAACTGTTGCGGATAAACTAAGTACCATAGGTACTGTTGGAGAATTTGTTCGTTCGAGAATGTTTATTCAGTTGATAGTTTATTGGGAAATTATGCAGTAAGTTTAGTCAGGTGTAGGATCGATTGCAAACACTTGATAGGCTTATGACGTTCGATTGCTGGAATCTTTCAAGGAATTAGGACATGTTTGTCGTTGAATACACGCGTGCAAAGTCATTAATTGTTGCTACAAGCACTTTATCAGTTTCATTCGTAAAGGTGGATACAGTAGAATCTCGATTAGCCGAGTTGAACCGTATCGGGACATTTTCGGATAATCGAAAACCCTGATAATGTGGAAATCGCATAATCGCATAATAAAATCATAGAAAACATTTTGATAATGTAACGTTGTACACGTATTTAGGTTTAATTAATTATTTAACCTGGTGAAAGTTTGATTAAATGCTTTCACAGCATCTGACCATCCACACTTTGCTCTTCGCGTTCAAATGTCATAAAATAAACATGTAGAGAAATGAATGCGAAATAGTAATGTGAAATTCGACGTGGGATAGATCGTCGTCACGATTATCCACGTGCAGTTTATTATAAGTTAACTAATGAAACGAAGGAAAAGTGAAGCATCGATTCGCTAGTGTGATGTATAGATATAGCTGCATCAAGGAGAATGTCATCGTCGTGAGTGTTTTCATTGGTAACTATCCGCCGTGTGTGTATACGTAACAAACTCTGATTGGAGCAAATCCACGTAAACTCGTCTCCTGCCAGGGGCGCTGCGGGAAATTCAGAGGAAACTTTATCGTTCGGTTGGCAAGTGCCAACATTGCACGCTACCTTGAAAGCCTTCATTGTATTGCAAACCCGATTTTCAGAGTCTACAGGCTCGAAGAAAAAAGTAAGCAGCCGGGTAGGAGTGAGTGCATTGCCTGCTTACCTCATGAAGGATTACCCTTCAATTTTTCCAAAGAGCACAACCCTCGCGTTTTCGGTTCAATCGCCTCGTTACCTTTTGAAGGTTACTCGTACATTATTTTATTCTCATTGTAAATCTTCCATAAAATGGAAACCGAAACTTTTCAATAATTCTTCTATATTTTCGCATGGAAATTGAATTACTGTTCTATACATTTATAGCGTTTTACGAGAATTTCGTGCGAACAAAGTTGGAAGCTTCGCTATATATTCGATGAATAAACCTTTGATCGACGAAGAATTACTAGACCTGGCAATGCTTTTATCTTTCATTTAGCTCTCGTCGTATTTTTTCGTCGATTTTCAGCAAACGCGGAACTACAGAGTCTGGTCTATCTATAATTTGGTTTCAGCGGTGAGACAAAGTCGAATTTTCTGAAAGAATTTTTCTAGTTAGACACGAGAAATTTCAAATGCTAGGCGAGCGGTAGCCCTTTGCGGAAGCTCGTTCTTGCGACAGCCGATGGTTGTAACACCGGGTTCTACAAAAGTAGTACGAACTTTTAATTAGGTGCACACTCTGACGCTGTGACTTGAACATAAGGGTACATCGAGGCGACCTGACCTCGCTAAAGATCGATTAGCCGCCGTACGACGAGCTTTCGTTTCTTCGTTTGCCTGAATAGGGCTGGAAGTGTAATGGCTGATTAGAAATTAATTTTCGAGACCGCCTTGCAATACTCCTTCTGATCGCAAAATTAATTATAACCAACGGACGTGAAATATGATAACTCCATCTTAATACGAGCTTCACGTATATTAATTATTTAATAATCGTTCGGAAATTACGATGAACAATTTCCTGAGGATATCTATAGATAGAGAAAACTAATTATCGTAAAATACACATATTATTACGATTTTTAAGCTGAAACATGCGGTTTCGTGAATTATTTCACGAGGACAGGTAACGGTAACGTGATTGCGAGTTAACCTCGGAAAAATTAAAAGGAAAGACCGAGCTGGTTTACAAGGAACTTCAATTTTCGTGAATTTCACGTCGCTTGGTCGATGTTACAAGCCAGGAACGTTTAATCACTACGAAATTAGGATAACCTCGTGCTGCAGTGTCGTGATTAAGCCGAACCTCCAGACTTGGCCACCTATGATGTGGTCTTTCAAAGTAGATATACACACCGTGGTGAAGGAAGATGCAACACAAACGAAGGAGAACAGAGAAAGACGAGGAGCATTTGCTAGACAGCGCGTCCGTAATCAAAGACCCACCATTGCCATATCGAAAGCTCACAAAGTTGGAGCTTCCCTGCCAATTTCGTCATCATCTGTTGCCAACCGCAAAATCAAGAAGCTGATAGGGTTATACACCCTGTCGAATCCGGCCTAGAGTACAGCAATTTCACGATATCGAGTTGCATGTAATGTATCTTGATAATATATGCAGTTCAACGTAGTTTGATGCAATTAGTGACAGATTTCTTTAGAAACTGTTTTCCACGGAACGACCCTTTTCAATTTTATATTAATAGTCAACCGTTGCTTAAAACGAACGTTTGTTGCCATCTTGAAACCATCTTGATCTCGAATCGTTTGAAATCTTGAAATGTTTCCCATTTTTAGAAAGAACAAACGTTTTCACGCGAGTGAAATATTTGGTTATGTCCGACACAATGTCACGCGTCTCTCTTGTTGATTTTTTCACAAATCTCTCCAGTGGAGTAAAAATTGTCACTATTTTTTAATAACAATGTAAATTCTAAAACGTCACTTTTGTAAGTATTCCGAGTGTTTAAGTAAAACTTAAATTGTTAATCTCTTTGCGATCATCGCCTTGTCTCCCATAGTATCTTCTCGTCCAAATATTTTCTATTCTGTCGCGTAAACGATAAAGTATCGATTAAATTACAAACTAACAAATTTTTCGCGATTTCGCGAAAGAAGGAAGCTCGAATAGAGAATATAGAGCAAAGAGAGGCGTAACAAAGAGTATTCGTAACCTTCGGTATTTGTCAAATTCGGTGGCAAGTTATAGTCGCAGCATCGAACGCGGCATTTTTATTTATTCCGTTGAATACGAGCTACGATCAGAGTAAATCCCACGGCACAACGAATAGATACGATTTTTCATTTGCGTTTTTTTTTCTCTACTCGTCGGGTCTTGTACACCGTTTATTCGCCACCTGTACCAACCGCCACTCTCTGTAATTGCATTTCCACGACGATCGATGCACGTTATTGTTGAATCACGCATTAACAACGTCATTAATTCAAGCGTGCGACGTGAACGAGACCGTTCGCCCGTACATACGTTGAGAAGATTACGAAACGGTAAGCTGGCACCGTTTAATGATTCGTATGAATGCCGCGCGATGCGTCAAATACATTTTTCGGTTTTCAGCAATTTCTCACGCATTCGTCTCGGTTTATTTAAAGCACACGTATATTATTTTAATGAAAGGAAAAAGTATACAGGCGTGTATTTATTTGACGAGAGAAAAGAGCGAGAAAACTCGCAGCTTTTTCAATCGTATTAAAGCTGACAGAAGTTTTTAATGATGATTTTCAACGTATATAAGAATATCAGTAAATTTGCGTTTTATTATCCGTCGTTAGTCTTTCCGCATTTGCTAATATTGAAATTGATTCCACCGAGTATTTCGTTATTATGAATATTCATATTACCATTTATGGTTGATTTATATTTAAAGTACTCGATTAAATTTTCACTATTTAAAATACGCTTATTAATACCGTTGCACAATTAATGCGTAATTATCATTTCATATATAGGATTCTTTTCGCTTATGCCACTCTTCGGAAACGCCACCTCCTCAACGCTTCTATCAACCCATTTAATTTAGAACGTTCGTGGAACAAACATGAGACAATTTTGAATGATCAAAAAATACATTATATGAAATTAATTCGTATTAATGCACTTGATGTTTTTCCATCGGGTGAGGGAAAGAACACGGGACGGGGAATTAATTTTTCAACGAAACTCATCGAGAACGTTTTCATTGAACATTAAAGCAATACGTGTTTAGTTGTTTCGCAAACTTCGTTTCGACGATATCCGATGTTGCACGGTCTGACAATTATTATAGAATTACTTTGCTCGCAAGTTATCTCGCATGATTAAAGAATTTAATTAGCTGCACAGGTTGGTCCCAACGGATTTTCATATCTCACTCGATGTTTCTAATGATGCTTTTTTTTTACTATTTTTCCCTTCTTTTCTTTCGTATATAGGAAATAAAAAGTCAAAGGCAAGAATCGAAGGCAATCGGTCGATCGATAAAGCGCGAAATTGGACGTAAAATTCACGCGTACACTTTTGTACACGCCTCGGTTAAAATGTATACAATTTCTGGAAAGAACAATTATTTTTTACTTTCAACGATGCATCACAATTTTCATCTTCTTCTTCAGCGATCCGTTGCGGACACCGCTAACAAACGACGAATCCTTGAACGAATAATTAAGCAAGCTTCTCCCTCTTCCTCTCTTTTTCTAGTTACGAAGTCAAGCACTTATCTAACGGTCCTTCTTCTGCGATGATTCGAACGTGTACACGCGATACATAGGCGAGTATGGCTTGACCTCTCCGTCGCTGTCACCATCGTCTCCCGTGGGATCGTCCCTGTCCGGTTTCGAGGATCGATATATTTGACTTTTCTCGTACAGCGGCACTGTTGGAAGAAACATACAGTTTAGTTTTGCTAGTCCTGCTAGAACTACTTGGTAAATAAATGGATAGAGAAACTTGGCAATGAGTTGGTTTTAGTGGATAATGGATGAGGTTGCGATGCAACTAAGTGTTTGTCGAATAGAATTTTTTATTGTAATTCTCGATTGCAAATATTCTCTTTAGATCGTAACGAAGATGGAAGAGATTTCTTCTCGGTTCGTTCTATTCTTTCCGAATTCTACTTTTACGGAATTATCGAGAATTCTTTCTTCAAAAATTGACGACATTGAGATTAGGACTGTTCGTTCATTTTTATTACGATCGAGATTTCAAAATGTCACCGATTATTTAAAATACAAAGATCAGTGGCTCGGCGTGCGACAACAGGTTTGGCCGGAATTTCAGTGAAACTTTTAATTGCGAAAGACAAGGTGGCTACCGTGGTTTCCAACTGACCAGAGATATTTACACTCTTGAGCAGGAGAATAATGTAAACCAACTGGTAGTTTCCACAAATACCGGTAATTAACATGTAGCAGCCGTATATTGTGTAACGGGGCAGTACGTACAAGACAAACTTGGTTTCGTAGTTTCCTCTCTCTCGATGTTTTTCAACGACGGCGTGTCGTTGGCGTATTCTTCCGTAGCCATGGCGCACGGGGGATGAAATGAAAAAGCTTCTGTCACGTCGGCTGTTTTTTGTGGGATTTCGTAATTTTGAAGTGGCACAGTGCCGACTACTATATTTGTTCGCAGTTTCAAGTTCTTCTGAAACATTCTGTAGTACCACTCGCTCACGTCTACGCAGGCCTCGACCTTTCGGATAAAGAGCGTAAAGAAAAAGTAGTATGTACTTGGTTTGCACGTACCATTGGCAAACACGTATCGAAGCTACGTTTTTAACGATCTGATTAATTTTAATGAGAATTCTTTTATTGTGTCCAGTGACCGAAGAGAATCTTGTATTTGTGAAAGTTAACGACGAATTGAAAACCTTGCTGCGTCGAATTTTTATATTTTAAGAGAAACTTTGGTAAAAAATTGAAAAGAGAAATAAACCGCGTTATGAGAACGATTCTATTATACTTTCCTCATACTCGAACAACTTTTTCACGATAAAAAATTTGAACAACTTGAAAGAAGAATAGCAGGATTAACAATGAAACATAGAAGATAGTAAAATGTAGGCTATTATAAGACTTTTACTATTATCGAATTGAATCATGATCGACTATTTATTTGGTTTCTAGAAACAACGATTACCTAATGACACGACGAATTGGTTTGCGAATTGTAGGAATGAACACTACGTATAGTTTCTCTGATGGTACAAAATACCAAGATAAATTTGTATGGAAATTAGACTCTTTCAGTAGTTGTAATCTTAGCTCATTTTGATTTTACGGTCGAATGCAGACAGTACTAAATTTAAGACAGTCTCACTTTAAGCGTGTATAGAACGTCGATGATGTTGCAGTGGATCATCCCGGTGGGTGGTACTGCAGGAACGTCAAACGTGACATCGTACGTATCGGAGTCTTTATTAACGGGCTGTTCTACTTCTACTACGATTTCTTTGTGCTTACGCGACTTTTCCGTCGAACGATAAGACACCACCTAAGAAAATATGTATCATTTAAAACAACTGATGGGAGAATAAAAATGTAATAAAAGAAACACATCTCGAGCATGACCCACATACTTTTACCGCGATACGCTGCGTGAAAAGGTGCTGCTTTCAAATAAAATTCGACGAAAAAACTTTTTCACAGTGCAATTGGTATTAGTCTAAAATAAAGCTATTAACTACGATATTTACTACAAAAATAAGGAAATAACTTGCAGCATGCCATAAAAAGAGGAGATACATTTAAGAGGATATTCTACTGTTTTTGTAACACGTACTCTTATACGGTTTCTTTGGTATTTTTCTCCTCTGGCAGTTTCTCCTTATAAAAAACTCATAGGATCTCATCTTTATTCATGTCTTGGTAACATTTACAAATTTGTTTAGAGGAAAAGAGAAAATTGAAATTGATGTTGGTAATTTTGAAGACAGTGCTTTGCATACATACTTTTAAAGCTGTATTCTTCGAAGGAATATAAAGAGATGTTAAAGAACTACGGTAGAATATCCCCCAACTACGTTACAGTTATACAGAAAGAGTATACTTTTTTAAAAACGACTCTGATTTTCGTAACGACGACGGTGGTGGGATTCGTCACGACAATCTCAATCGGTATAGTCTGGCCAGGCACGTAACCACGAACTGGAACAGTCATGGACATGCTGATCGGTTCCGTTTGGCCAATATACATCTTGGATTGTTTGATACTTATTGGCAACTGAAACGATCGTTCGTATCGTTGAAACTTTTAAACGGCGTCGGTCTTAGGCTGAACGTTCTCTGGCATTAACGAAGCGCAAGAGCGAGTCGTTAATTCGAAAACGCACTGTCTGGTTGCGCCTGAGAAACGAAATCACATCGCAAAAGCAATATCGTTGGCTGTTAGATTTCTACTCACGGGAGCGAGAGGATCGCGATTAAGGTCAAGAATGGGTGCCACCGTGAATGGAATAATATTGGTGGAAAACCGATAAATGGTCGTTACGTCCAACAATGCCCTAATCGAGTACCGTACTCGTCCGTATCGGCCCTCGAAGCTGCACGGCAAGTTCTCTGGCAGCGTTAGGCTGAACGGGTAGACGCCTCCAGTTATCATAGTCTTTTCTTTGCCATCTACTCGTGACGAGAATCTGTTAATCCAACATCCTGGTACTCGTGTTCCAATCACTACCATCTCGTGTACTTACCGCCAGCAAGATACGTCTCCACGTGAAGATAATTCTCGAACGCCGAGAACTTACGTCGAATTCCAGCCGATCGATCGGTAAAATACACCTGAGCTTCTCCCTTGCATTTAAGTCTAATTCCTGTGTGCGGGAAGGATCAACTTACAACGATACTATGGCAAAAAGTTCATCATTAAATGTACTGTGCTATTTTGGTTGGCGCATATGAAACGTTGTCTCTTTAATCCTCTAAATATTGCAACCGATAAGAAACGAAATGAAAATTTTCTGAAGCGCTTAACGTTTAATACACGTGTCTTGTAATAAATTTCTTCTCCTTTCTCTACTTCTTCTTCTTCTTCTTCATTATGGAGTAATTAACGACAGGACAAAATGGATTAAATTCAAATTTCGGAGAAACGATATTTCATATGCAAATTAACTAAAATCCTTGTTGGAAGATAATAATGGAAGCTACTAATTATAATACATGTATTTTAATATAACGAGAAGGCAAATACTTTCCAATACAAATTCTATGGTTACCAGATACGTTTCTCTATTTGCTACGTATTCCTAGATTCGAGTAAGAAGTTATTTAAATACTCGTTAAACGTAACGAAGTAACAGCTAGAATTAGCAAAAATTGAAAAGGCAGAGAACGTGCAAGAAATATGTTCGTATTTTACTAGGAACAGTATATTAGACATGGCTTAACGATCTCTTCAGTACAAGAAAAGTCAGTCGTGAACGTACGAGAGATTCTTCCTGCGTTCTATCTATCCACTCTACGAGCGTTCCTGCAATACCAGAATCACGTGGTAACATCGTCTGGGTGACGTATACAGAGCGGTAGTAAAGTCTTTTAGGTCACCCGTTATGCAACACGATCGATGACACATTTGGCACACGTTCGACTCGAACAGAGAAGAAATTTTTGTGATTGCGAAGCGACAACAAAGGTAAATATCGCGAAAATAAATACGAAGTTAGTCGTGGCTCGTTACAACGAGCCAATCGAATATCTTGCTGCGAGGTGCGTTCCCTCTATCTATCGCACAGCAGGGTCGGCTTTCGATACATCGGAGGCAGTAGAGGAGATAACGTGGCAGACACGACCAACCAGCGAAACTTAAAACTATAGTTGTCCCGTTCTCTGGCCAAGTTATCTGACGGTCGGTTCCGTTCAGATTAATTTCGATGCCTCATTGCAAACGATATCAGCGACGATCTGCTTTCTCTCTCTTTCTGTTTGTTCACGAATATCTGATAAATTTCAAAGTACACTCTGCCATTTTCGACGAGAACAACTTTCTTTGGAGAAAGCGTGGTTCGAAATATTTTCTTCGGTCGAAACAGTTTCCGCCTCGCAACAGTTAACGTCATAGAGATTCAGTTTTCTTCGGAATTAAATTAGATGTCGTTTTTAGATCGCCTTGGTGGTAGCTTACCTAAAGCACTTGTTGGTTCATCCAGATCTAAACGTACGTTCCCTGAAATCTGATTTCCGCTGTAACAGACCTTCTGAGGGTGGTCGAGGATGACCTCGATACGTTGGAAGCCAATACTAATCGCAGTGAAACGTATATAAAAAACAGTAATTTGTAAAACGATTCATTTCACCAAACTTAATTATCTTCGTGTTCTACCTTTTGGAGAGCGTGGCAGCGATCGACCGATCGGTTTCAGCTTCTATCTCATCCATCTTGTAACACGTGTATACGCAGCTGTTTAAATTATTTTCGACTCATCAGCGATTCAAACTTTCTCTAAATCAATATAAACGCTTTTAATCTAAATTATATAAATTATATATATTATATAAATTAGAGTTACAGATTCTCTTGCACCTTATACAAATAAATACATCTCAGAAAATCACTTTTAACAAGATATTATTCACTGTACACGATCACACTTTGAAAACAACGTTCATCCCCTTCGCGCAGACGTACGTATACTCCATCGATATTATCTTTCCACTAGATTCCTGTCGACTAAACGTTTCAACCAGATGAATATCGTAGACGGTAGACGATCACGCCACGACGTGGAAAAAAACAGAGTCGCGAGCGTGCGAAAGGCTAGTTCGGCTTGCGGGTTAAGGGCGCACAGTGAGATGTTTGTTGACAAGATTCCAAAATTGCGGCGAATCGTCGGCGACGCATGCGTCAGTCGGTTCGCCAATATCGTGGCGACATTCTGTCACGTACTGGAGAACAACCTTTGCTCTTTCACTTCCTCCGATTCGGGTAATCGGAGGATTCTCATTGAGCTGTGAAAGCAATTCCTCGCAGGTAGAATGCACGCCGCAGTGGCGTAACTCTGAATTAAGGACAGACAGCGGTAATAAGGGCACCCGTATCGACCATTCGAGGATCACCTGGCCAGCAAGTGACTACTTGCAGCGTTTAAATTCTGCCGCATCGCTGCCACTGTTCTGTCGTCGCCCCTGATGCACCACTTTCGTTCCTCTCGCAGCGAAGATATCACGCGAAAAAGATCGGACAAGACAGCTAATTCTTTTGCGCTCCGGGTCGGTCTTTTGACGAATTTCTGGAACGTGTGCTTAATGGACTGTGCCCTTTTTCGTTTGCGATACTCTCTTCGCGTTGTATCCGGTTGAAGCGGTCACACGGAAAGATTCCACGAAATGGGTCATATATTTTTCCTCTGTTTTCCCTTTGTTGCAAGTATCAACCGTGCGATGAACGCTTCTTCTTTTTTCGTTAAGTTGAGGTCGAAAAGTGAATAAATGTTAGGAAATTTTACACAGAAGTTGAGGTTTTACATATACATTTTGAGAATATTACAATCGATATCAAGATAAATTCAAAGACCTTATTAAGAATTGTCTCGTTGAAAAAGTCAGGAGGTATACTACGTGATCTGAATTTATGATGCAACGATGCGTGATCTCTTCGCTATTTTCTAGGTGAAAAATTTACATATACTTGTCCTCCTTGGTCTCGAATTTCTTAGTTTCCTCTTCCGTTTTATTCTTGGTTCGGGTTTCAGCAAAATTCAGAAAATAATTTCGTGCGGTTCTCTGCACTTTCTTCCTTTCTACGATAGTAATTACTCTATTAGAAATTCACGAAAGTGGTTTCACGTAGGAACTACAGAATTGCGGAATAGTTTTCCATACTAAGGACATATGGAATTTCTCTGCATTGCACACCTGCATGCCGAATGCAGCGAATTTGGACCGTAACGTATTCAAAATTCAGGAAACCGGCCAAAAGATCTTCATTAGCGTTCTCCCGCCTGTACCTTCATTTACAATCTTCCAAGGACAGGTTCGATGACACGTTAAACGAATTTTTAACATTCGGTTTGGCTGATCTAAACTCGAATTAACCGAATTTCTCATCCAACTTCGATACTAGTCGACATTAATACCGAACAATATTAACTTAATATCATAAATTCATCTCTTCAGTCTTTGAAACTTCTATATTGTCTATTGTTGTCTATTGTTGCAAGCAAATTAACGTCCATCTTCCCAATTCGATTCGCCTCCGATTCCAAATTGACACAGTGGTCGAAAAGATAAGTAAAATTCTTCCAGCAAAATTCTTCCGGTGAAAATAAAAAAATGAAATTTCTGTATATTTGACAAATTATTATAACGTTTCAAATTGATATAGGGGACGAATGGCAACTAAAAACAGGTAATAAGTCTACAATTCTTTGCTTCTTACAAAGTAAAAACAAAAAAGCGAGGAAACAGTTATCCATACGACCAGGTCTACTGGCTTTGACCGGTTACTAATATCGATTTCACACAATTGTAGCATACTACGCCCATGATACCTATCTTCGCAATACAATCTCCCTAATAAGCGTCCATGGTCATTCGTTGCGCTAAATGAACGAGGTTCGACGGAACACACACGCGACGGATGCCACAGCATTCACTTTCGTCGGGAAAGTAACGGGAGCAACGTTTACATAATTGATCGTGTATTTTAAACAGGAAATTAAGTGGCGAGTTCAAGACGTTGTGACGCTGCGACACGCACGAGTCCACCGTATGCACTGCATAATTATCGGTTTGTACTTGCAGCAATTGGTAAACCACTAGTGTTCATGTGGTTCTTCGAAATTTTCTTTTTTGTAGAAACGAATCACGTTATCTGCCGCCTGTTAGGCGAAACGAATCGTGCTTCGCGCAACAACGATTCTGTCTCTCCCGAGTTGATTTTTATCTTTCTTTCTTATAGAAATTGATGCTAGTGATTCATTGATCGAGTATATGTAAAATTTCGATTTACTGTCACGCGTGTGGCTTACGTACCGGCTAGTCGGTTAAGCCGACTACCCGGCTACATTTTGTAGGCAAAAACAGCCGATCGATCGACTTCAAATTTTTAGTATTACTTTATAAGGTATAGAAATAAAAATACAATGTTCTTCCTTTATTGCTATTAGTATAATTTTACTATTTTTTAATACGCAGTATTCTTACTTATAGGTAGATATTCACAAGTAACGTAATTATTACATAAAAAAACAAAAATATTAATTGTTATTTACTGAAATAAACGAAACAAGTACTTTGGTCATTATTTCTTAATTTTATCATAAGAAACAACTCTTTGAAACAAGCCGCGATAAGATGAATACAACAGATAATGTTAAGAAATCTTCTCTTCCTTCTCTTTTGTAGCGATATTTGAAAATAATCGACAGAAACGACTAATCGACCGACCGATCTGCTTCTTGATAGCCGATTAATCGGTTAGTCGGATAGTGGGCTATCCGACCAAACCTTAGTCGGTATATCTCTAGTTCAAACGAAACTTTTTACTATCACTGTCTTTAGAAACAACTTCCTGAAGCAAACTAGCCGTGGGCCAAAGAGCGTTTAACTTAAAAAGAAGTAAATGTATAAAAACATGGTAAACCACTTCTTGAAGTATGTCGGAACAAACGATAGTACAGCGAACAAATGATACAACGAACAATTTAGAGCGAAGATATCGTAGATCAGCGAAAACAAGTTCTTTCGAAAGACGTTTCATCGTTTCCAACAACGAGTTACGTACTCCCGATACGTTTGTTTATCGCTGTACGTATCGTACCAGTGTAGAAAGGGTTAATTTAGGTTAATCGCGACACGGAGTTGGGTGGGCAGAGGCGTACAAGGTGAAAAGGAAAGGCACGAAAAAAGAACCAGCTCCGGAGTAAATTCGCTTCGTTACGCACGAATAGTCGAGTAGTTCCATCGCGTTCTTTCCTGCACGCGGTATCTGCAGTTGTATCTATGGAGCACGGTAACCAGATATTGCGGAGAATTAATTACATACGGTCTCCCGACTGGTAAACTCTCGGTAATATAGACGACTTTAATTAGGAATCTCGTTCTCGATGGTTCTTTTCAAAGACGGTAAATCACGCGGCTCCTCGTATTACACGTAATAAGAAAATTTCACAATAACGCTCGGCTATCGATCCTCGGCTATCGTTTCTCGGCTATCGTCTGAATGGATCGTAAAGGGTTAGCCAGGCCCCTTAGGCGTATCTGTACACACGGCAATAATTCTTCCACTTTCTGCTCCGCTCGGTCTATCGCCGCGTTAAAGAAACTGCGGGCTAACGAATGCACTGCACCGATCAGAACCTCGGATTCTATATCGAATTTCAACCAGTATACGTATATATTCTACGTTGATTTAATGCAAGCGCGAATTTCAGTTATTCACTGTACTGGATGGCTAGTTTTACTATCACTCTGAAGGATACGGGTGCGAGAGATATCTTCTCGAAGGAAATAGAATTTTGCGGAGATACGATACAGGATATTTCTGTAATTGGCGATATAATCGAAAAGGGTTGATTCCATATGAAAATGCATAGAACGAAGTCTTTTCATACAAAGATCGAACGATTCGTTTTCGATGAAATCGTTCGATGATTTGTAGCTATTAATACGATCTATTAAATACGTATTATCTATGTTTTATTCATTCTAATATTCGTTAAAAGGTATCGTAGCTTTTTTCTCTGATGGCAAAACTCTCTTTGATGTTAGAGTTCGTTATATATTCGCTTTGTATTCGACGAATCCTCTCAAATATCCCTTATCAGCTACTGTAGAGAAAGCTGATGTTAATCCTGGCTAATAATGCGTAGCTTCGTCGCAATAGATATTTTAGTCTAAAGGTAGAGCTCCTATCGCGTATTATTAATACTAACACGATGGTCAAAGCATCGACAGTACAAATTTCTCGTACGATACTTCTTAATCGGATTAAAATGGAAAATTATTTATTCCCTTTGAATTGAACGTGAAACATTTCAATAAACAAGCAAGCCTATCCACAAAAGGTCGAAATAATTGTGTGTAAAATTTAATTTTAGCTTTTCATTTTTAAAAATACATGCTAGCTAGCTACTATTAACGTTGATCCAGAGGAATTGGATTTTTTCCTTCCTAGCTTTTATTTTTGTTTATCTGTACTACTGTGTTAATAACGTTGTAGAGTAATAAAATAACGAACGTTGAAAATATATTGCTCGAATGCGCAATTTAAGAATGAAAAATATTATATACAAGGAGCTCAGTGGAGAAATATATGTTTTCCAAGAACGAAACATACAAGCTACGATAATATCCCTAT
Source organism: Bombus bifarius (assembly GCF_011952205.1). NCBI lineage: Eukaryota > Metazoa > Arthropoda > Insecta > Hymenoptera > Apidae > Bombus > Bombus bifarius. The sequence continues at coordinate 969,964 of NW_022885586.1, read as the reverse complement.
TTATCTGGAGGATACTCTTCTGAATTTCCCAGCTTTTATAGATACATGCGTATAGAAAGAAATTTCAATGTTTAAACTCAACTTTAGCTACAGTTCTGTTAAACGAGTTGCGTGTATCAATTTTCCTCTCCTCGTACGATATAGGCCACTTATAATTAAGCCACATCTATACTATCTTCGGTTAGCTGATTGAACATCGATTTTATTAACAACCCTCTCCTCAAATATTTTATTTTATAAAGTTCCAACAACCGTTATACCGCATTCCATTACTCACAGTCACCGGTCAATTTCGTCAGCAATGAGCAAGCAGTTTATTGGGTCGTAAGTATATACGCGTCCCGAGTTTCTCACCTTACGATCAAACTGTAGCCTGGATCGCTTTATGGCTATCCACGTCCGCCGATGTATCATTTCTCCTTGGTGACAACCGGATGCAAATTCGTATCCAGAGCCATCGTCGAATATGTATTTCAATTTTCTTAGCGTGTGGTGAGCCCACTTGTATCGTTCGATTCCTGGTTTTTTATCGGGACAGAATGCTTCTCGGATATGAGTGGGTGGGTGTAGCCGGGGCGGTGGCTGAGATTTATGACTTTCACCTAGGACGAGGTCCTTCGGGATAGGGGTACGGCAAAACAAGAAACACGAGCGAGGGTAATAATAGTTTCTTGCAGTTCCATGGCGCTGAACACGGAGAAAGGGTAATCCCGATGTCACCATAAATTCCAATGATAATAATTACCACACCTCTTTACCCACCTCTTTCTCCGGCGACCCTTCCGAGTGCGCTTCCGACGCTACCACATTGCATAATTTTTGCCCGCGTGCAACAATGTGCTTCGAAACAGAGTGCAGCCATTTCATTGGAATCGTTGAACGAAAGAAAGTTTCTGCTGAATTCACAGACTAATTGTAAGTGAGAGGGAAGGAACAAAGAGTTGGAATATCGGGACACGAAATAATACCAGTGAGATTGGTAAAATGCGACGAGTTGATACAAAATCCGTTTTCTAAAGAATTTTTTTATTCGTAACAGCGTGAAAGCACAAAGGCAGTGATATAAAATGACCCAGTTCGATCTAAAAATGGACAACTTAAATACGATAGGTTTAAACGGGATCGAGAGGGATTATTACTATTTATGTTTTATTTTAAAAAACGTTCCGCGTATGACGAACAATCGAACGGAATTTTATTTAAAAATTGGCACACGAAGGGGCGCCCAGTTATTTTTTTCGCATACGACTAAATTCGGACGATTGTAACGAAAGTTCTGTACAAATAACGGTGATATTTACTCGCACATCTGTAGAAAACAAACGGAGAACTGCGCGTTTTACGTTCATCGACGAAAAGCCAATTTAAATCGATGCAAACTAATTCGAAAGAAAACTTTTGTCCTCCTCGTCGTCGTTGATCGATCGATGCTCTCGAAACGAAAACGAATAAAAAGAAGAGAGCGTCGAGTACCGGTGAGGATTCGTCGAGTTGTCGCGATTATTTTCGACTCGGGTTCGCCGACCAACCGGTAGGAATCGCCGCAAATCAATCCGTCCTAGTGGAAACGTAAATTACGTTTCGAAGGGACGAAACGTTCTAATTCGGTCAGGCCTCTCTGATCTGCACCGAGGTTCGTGGTACCGCTGGTAAATGGAGTTAGTTTCCGGAATACCTGGATGCTTCACGCACTAACGAGTTCCTGATGTTCCACGTGCCGCAATCTCGGACCGCAGCTTCGTTAGACGGTAAGAGATAAAGCGTTACAGCAGCCGACTGCAACGATCGTCTGGAAATTGTAGCTAAGTGCCACTTGAGAGTCCGTCAGAAATTACGCCGTCTTGATAATTCGCGACCAGACGTATCGACCATGTGTGTCGAATTCTTTAGGCAAACGAGGGAATCTACGTTCAGAAAGTTATACTACTTCACGCCTCTATAGAATCGTTTGAAACTAAATGGAAACAGCAAATTACGAAAATATAAAATTTTGATCTTTGTAAATACCCGGAAAATAGTGATGTTTCAACTGACGATCAAAGTCGATTAGAGAGCCACGTAATTTGCAAGAGAAATGTGGGTAGTCGGTTCAAGAAAGATTAACTAGACACGGGCGAAGAACAAAGATCAGTGTGCGTAGTAGAACAATGTTGCGTGGTAATGTATTTCAACACAGCGCGGTCTGCGATGTAACACGTAATTTTTACCGAATGAATATACAGTGAACGTCAGTTTAAAGTTGCGTCGCATTTCATGCACCAGCACAAAACACATCAATCCACTGAATTTTTCTGTATACGTAATAATACGTAATATCTCGTAGACAACGAAACGTTCGCTCAGCCAGGTTAATTAATTAATTGATAAATTTGACCAATGATAAATTATTATTTATTTAACACGTCGAAAAAGTATTGAAAAGATCGACAGAGGTAACAGAGGAACATTCCACAGATTCTTTAGCCAAGATTGTTCGATGAACTCGATGAATAGAGCACGGTACGTATCATTGTTCGGTGAAGAACGCCTCGTACGTTTCTGAATGTGCTATTACCTCAGTACATGGAGATTATGGGCTATTGTCTTGGTCTAATAGCTCCATGTTGGCATAATTAATAATACATCACCCACGCCAGAGCGTGCTGGGTGGTGGCTGTCAGTAATATTCCACGGTGCATCGGTTGCCTCGGTATCCGGTAAACTGCATTACCTGATTAAACTAAAGATCGGAGTACGAGTCCCGTAACAATTACGTTAGAGATGAATACGTCGTTCAACCGCCTTGCACCGGTGGTGCACGAATTTTCCTACAATACAGCACTATGCGCGCTTATTCCCCTAAAATAGAATTAAATCAGCGATATTTGTGAATTGCATGGCATTAAGAAGAGAGAAATCAAATTTTCTTCATTTTTCTGGAATCTTCTTGGAATCTACTTGGAAATATTCGTTCAGTAACAATTTTAATCGATTGGCGATGTGTTTTAACCTTTTCAACTTGATGCTACGTATACCCGACGTTGTATCAATATCTTCTATAAATAACTATCAATGGAAAGTTAATTTTTTCTGACATCGATCAATTTTGATCGATGCATCGTATTTTTATCACTTCTATCACGAGGCTCGCAACCAAGCGTTCGCGTGCTGAGATAGAGAGCGATGAAAAATTTACAAGCTATTCGTACTATCCAGCTGGTTGGAATCCTCGCGAGTGGAACTCGCCAGTCGGCAAATAAATTTCGTGCCGAGTAGCAAAACGAAACACAAAGTTACCGAATACACACTAGCTTCACCGGGGGATAGTTCTGTCAGTGAAAGCATGTCGTATTTGGGGGATCTACGAGTATACGTGTCTCTGTGTCCACAGCGAACCATCAGAAACTCGGTCAAGAAGCATCGAGGAAAACACTCGGTTACGCTCGCGTTGTGAAACGAGCGTGAGTAGGAGAGAAGTGGGTGCTTTAGACTCGTTTAGGTTCCTCGACGTTGCTCCCTTGCTCGTAATATCCCTTTGGATATCCACATCAAGTCGCAACGGCCGCGCTTTCGCACAAGTACTATCTCGTTTTTCGACCGTGATCGTCCGCTTCATTAAAATTAGAGTATCCTCTTCGATGAAACAATTTTTTGGAATTTTCGCGTCGGCCCAAACTCACCTTTTTACCGAACAAAAGACTCCCACCTGCGCTTTTATCGTGCAATCATAAAATCTTTTTCCGGATAAATGTACGTGCATTAATAGATACAGATGGTCAACTCCTCTACTCGTCGTATAGCAATCTTTGTACTTGAAGAATAGACCCAGTAATAAACGTAGCGCTGAAAGCCGCTTCAGAAACTGACACCGACGATATATTATTCCAACAACATGGATTTAAAAAGTGGATAGGATGCAAATTAATTATTACGTTATTAAATCACAGGTAGATTTTAATCATTTGCTAATATACTCTGTAACCAATAAGGAAGCGTTATTACATTCGGGTTATCGAGGACATTATTTTCCAAACAGAGTATAGATAGAGTATCGTTCATGTGGCAATTGGACCGAGCAATTATCTCGTTCCATTCGTGTACCAGCAACAGCAAGGGTGTATGTGAGGTCGGGGTGTTAACGAACCGGACAATGAGTAGTCACGGTTCGTTAGATACTCAACAACCAAATAATTAGCAAGTTCATTCGGATTCCCATGTGCCTAGATTTCGTACATTGCGTCGTATCTTCAAATTTCATTTCACATAGTAAACTCGTTCAGGGTCAGACTGGGGCTTAAAGTTTTACCGGGAGATCACCGCCATGATCGGCCCTCCATTTTTAGTTCATTAAATTACATTCTACGTAGAGCGGTCCCAAATTTCTTCCGGTCCATCGGGAATTTTCCCAAACTCTCCGATTGCCAATTCACCCCTGATCTCATCTCGTTTCTCTGTCTTGTCGAGATTTTCATACAACAATTTTACGTAACGTAGTAGCTACATCCACCTTTCTTCGACTATGGTGATGAAAAAAGTAAGAAAACAAATAAATAAGTGCATCAAGGATCGTGTAATCGGATAAATTGCACATTTGCGTGAAACTCTGAGATATAGGAAATTATTTACACTTGCTCCAGATAGATTCGAATTTTTCGATGTTAATCTTTTCCCCTCTCGTTATTTTAAACCATTAGCGAGGTTCCGGTTCTCTACGGGATTGCGGACGAACAATTAGATATGTGGTGGTAACGAATTTTCGATCTGTCGTATCTATCATTACTATTAATTAAAATCTCTTGTATTGTCGTTGAAATTAAAGTTGGTTAATCCGATTTCTCATGAAATTCCTCTAGAAAGTCTAATGAAAATCTGACTAACATTCGCGAAACGCTTGTTCTGCTCCGGATACCAGCATCCGAGAGCATTGGAAAATGTTGTTTATGAAACTATCTCCAGTCCTGTGGACATGTATTTCCAGAACTTCGGAAAATTTGAAAGCACGTCATGTCGCCAGTGCTCCGACAACGGATTACTTCCTCGTTCATTTTGCCATTATAACGTTTTAATCAAGCGGACGAACTTTAATTTTATTGAGAGTTACATTTTAGAATTACATTTATTTAATTTCGTTTCAGAATTATTCGAAATTTTATTATTGTTTAAACAATATCTCAAATATAATCGTAACAGGTTTCTTTTATGTAATCTTATTGTGAAATAAAATTCGCAGGAATGACAAGTGATAGACTGATGGGATATTTATATTAGAGTAGCAGTCCTTAATGTTTTGTTTACCACGGATACCCTTTAATAATTTCTTTTGTTTCAAAGAAACTAATTCAAACTTTATCACCAGACCACGCCCTATGCCTGTCTCTGTTCGCGTACCTCAACTTACATACGATTATGTTTTTCCAGTAATAATATTATCTATGTTAACGATAGGAGAGTAATGAACAAACATAGATAAACAATGTTTATTCTGAATTTGCACATTGCGTGTATAACGTTCGAGATTACGTATGCAATCTTAGAAACACAACGAAACCTTCGATTAAATGTCATGTGAATATCAATTAGAAATATATTTCGTATACAAGTATCGGTATCGTTCTAACGTAAACAAACAACGGATAGGGTCAAGCTACGAAGAAGCGTAAATACGTGGCACGTGCTACGTCTTGAGTAGCGACCCGAACGCACGGATTCGAACATCGAGTAAAGCCTCAAATATTTATACAGGGTATTCATGCTCTTACTAGTCAGTGGTTTTGTCGTAAACGATAAGCATGAGGAAAAATCGGGAGAGAAAAAAAATAACTCGCTCAAAGCGAACTACATAGTCGCGATAAAGATATTTTAACCTTAATTTCGTGGAATTTATGAGACGTAAAACGAAGAAAACATAAATACAAGAGTACAGCGTTGCATCTTTCCATATTTTTCACATCACATGGTATTCTTTGCATTCTGCATTGCAGAATGCGCATGAATTTTTACACTTACGAAAAAAATATTATCGTGAATATGTACTTCACTTTGAAGCATTCGTCTTTTTCCTTTTTCATTCTCACCTCATACTCGTCGTTTACGAGGAACACGCCGCTTAGTAATAGCGTGTGGACACACTGTATTTAAAACACCCACTAATTGCTCAGTAAGAACCTTTAAATTTAAGGAGAAAAGATTTAATATAAATAAATAAATATATATATGTACTCCTATTAAATATTTCGTATTCGAATAGTTAAGTAATAACTTATGTGCGAGGAACCTCGCGTGTCTCTGTAGTTTCGCGTGAGTTATGCAGGAGGGACGATTTGGAGAATGTAGATTTGACGTGCATCGTACGTATATCCATCCGAGGATATATGGAGAACATGACACGAACGTATGTTTCACGTGTGAGATTTTTGAGAGTGTGGAATGATTCAAGACAGAAAGGATAGTGTAGGAGTTGTGAAAAGATGTGAGAGTTAAGAGAAACAGTTTCTGAGAGGATCGAAAATCGATTCGAGCGAGAGTTATAGTATCGTTAGTCTCTTTTAACTGGAGTTTTGTTTGTTTCTAAAGAAAAAAATTGTACTTTCGATTTGAAAAATAAAAAACGATAATTAATAAAAGACACAGAGGGTTAAAAAGTTACTACTATATTATCGTTATTTTATTATCAAATCCACATTTTATTATCTTAGTTTCGCATTTTCCGTAAAATAGTCGTTTGTTTCACGTTTCATATTTCTTATAAAATCTTTCTGAAATATTTTGATACTCGACATCGTCACCCTCCGTGTTTAATTTTTCCCATCGAATGCACGTCCTTAGGCAGGAAATTTTAGGTCACTGCGTGTACTGAATTCCTAAATTACACCGCAGAAATGAAACGCACCATGCAAATGAATCTGAATTACAAGCTCGACGATGAAACATTTTTCCGGGAGCGCGTTCAAAGGGGAGTTTCGAAGCTTCGTTTGCTCGCTAGGTATAAAGAGTTTAAAATGGGCGGTATTAAACAAAATGCTGACGCGTTGAGAAAGTGACGTACTCTCCTGGAGGCAAAATGTTCGAAGACGAGGGTGAACCAGGTGTGGGTTTATGCAAGACAAGCATTCCGCTGCATAATTTCAGTCTTAAAGTGCACTTTATTAAAATAACAACCACAAAGTTGCGACAGTCGGAATAGGATCGATTCGAAAGACACACGTTCATCGCAAGAACACGCGTGTTATTCCTAATCGCAAATATAAAAATTTGTATTATTTCTTTCTTTTTTCGTTGTAAGTTATTATCGCTTATTAAATGCAATTATATCACACTTACTTGGGCATTAGCTCTATCTAATCATCTTTGGTATCAAAAAATAAATAATTCTTACTCCGAGGATTTTTGTATTCAAAGATTTCCAAATATTTTAAATTTATCAAAATCGATGGCTTCCAAAAAGTTTCGATGCGTTTGAGTCGTCATAGGCACCGCGATTCGACTGTCTAATTTTATATTTAACTTTTGCTCCATACTGAAGGCGAACTTTGATATATTCTCTTTGTTCATGTCGTCCGTGACGTGTTTACATTTCTTCGTCCGCCTTTGCCGCTTAATTTTGCCTGGAACAATCTCCTTCGCTAAATTCGTTTTGTTGTGGTCGGTATTATCGTTTTGATCCCACAAAGGAGTGTCGAATTCGTGCACGCTCGATCTGAATCGGTGCAAAATAAGCTTCTTCGTCGGCAACTCGAGCGAAAAGGAGGAAACAGACGAACCGGAAACTTTCGTTCGAACATTGTCCACACCGTTCGTGCACTCCGTTTTTTCGATATTTTGCTGCGACGAGATAGCGATCTTCACAGTTTGCTTCTTGTCCTGCTCCTTTGGTTTCTCGTCTGCTTTCTCGTTTACTTTGCCTGGCTGTTTCGCAGAGGAGGACAATTGCTTCAAAAGAGATTTCAATCGATGATCGGTGAGAAAACTTATCAGAGGTATGTTCTCTATGTCGAACTCGTTGCAGCTCACTGAATACTCCAAGCTGACTTTCGTCTGCATCCGATCCTTCACGCAAATTCTGCTCGATCTCAATTGCCTGTCGCACGAGTTGTCAACTTGCTTCTTATGCCTCGGTGCAGAATCTTTTCGATAATCGATCGGTAGCAGTTCGTTGATGATTTTGTACTTGGTTCTCGAGATGATCGCGTAGGGCCTTTTCGAAGGATGAAATTGCTCGCAATGAACATAATAATCACCTTTGGTGAAGAAACTCTTACCTGCGTGAAGAAGAACGATTTTCTTTAGTTTCGAAAACGATCATGTTTCGGACGGCTAGAGTTAATAAGTTGATAGGATATACGAGAGTTCAATCATCTCGGTTCTCTTACGCAATAATTTACCGATTAATAATATCAATGATGATTAATGACTCGACGAATCGATTATTTATGAAGCTATGGCTGGTTTATTACCTAACTTGTTGCTGTTACAGTTTCCAAGAGAATTTACTAATACTGGTAGCTTTTAACTCGTGATTTGTCAAATTTCACTAGTTAACTAGTTAATTTCTAGTTAACAATACCGTGGATCGATAGAAACGAATGTTAAAACGTTTCCCGACAATGAGTGCTAAGGATTAACGCATAGAGGCGAAACAGATACGAAAACAGATTTTACATGTCACAAAGTAAAGTTTTAAAATCTACAAATTAAACTAAAGAGTTTCATTTTGGGAGATAACTTGTTGGAGCACGTTGTGTGAGGTCGCAACGAATTGATCTACCGCAGTGAAATCATACGCAGAAATTGACATCAGAACACATTGATATTCTTATTGGAAAGTGCCCCAGAAGCAGAAGTTAAAGGATGGCGGTTTTATCGGACGAACAACCAAGAATGCGTCATAACACTATCTCCGACGCGGAGGATCGTTCGGTTTATTTAGAGCGTTGCGTATAATCGAGTCGATCTCGGAAATATTAGACGGAGCCCGCGTATTTATTAAACGATCTGTTCTGTCGATCTTCTAGCGTGCTTATTGTGTATCTTCTCCTTGATACTTTTGCTATTTTGTCTAATAACAATGTATGCAAACCAAAGTATTAAATAAATAAAACGCTCTTATAGAAGAATACAGTGACATCACCGATGTTGATATCCGACGATACGTATAGCAGAAATTTTTTTAACGATTAGCAGATAATAAATAAACTAAAGAAACGCTTAATCATCTCTTAAGAAGCTAGCGGCTATTTTCTATTTATACGTATTAACCATGAAATCTCTCATGAACTTAGGTCACGTAAATAAATACAAAAGACGACGAGTATAGACGTCAAACGCACTGAAACAAAGGTTTTGTTCAACACGTACACTCGCCGAACCAGAGTTTTTGTTTGAGACTAGTTTTTGTTAGATTAGGAAATTTTTTTGGAGAGTGTATAGTTACCGCAACAAATGTTTAACTTTTCCCTTGAATGGATCCTTTCTTTGTGACGTTGCATGTTATAGTATCGACTACTTTCGTATTGGCAACAGTTGCAAGTATATATCGTCCGCTGTTTTTCCTTTTTTCGTGTTTTTCGTTCTCTTAATGCAGGAGCTTTGTCCCCGTTCTGGTAACTACAATCGTATATTAGTTATCACGTGTAATATTTCCAGATAGAAAGTGCGAGAACTTCACAGTAATATAATTTCGTGATACGGAAATTATGTAAAGCGGGAAAGATCAATAATCGGAATATTAACCGAATTTGTGAATTCGGGTAAAATCAAGAACACGTAGGATTATCTTTATTTTCGAATAAACTGCCGTAAATTATGCGAACACGTGTGCCAATATCTCTTACAAATTGTGGAAACTTTCCTTTTCATTAAAATTTATCGACTCCGTTATCTTAGATCACATGACGTAAAATATATGTACAATCGAAATACGTAACCGATTGTTCACCGATCGTAACATTCGCAGTAACAAAGACCAAATGTAGCAAAAGGTAGTCTGCAAGCAGATTTCTATTAATCGGCTCGATAACGCGAACTCTATTCGAATAAGCAGACGGTAGTTTCGATCAAATCCGCGAAATGATCATAAATTAACATAAAATAAAAAGAGGATGGTAACAATTCTTACACGTTGTCGATCTCTTCGTATATTTTCATTGTGAAAACTTGAAAAAGACGTAGAGAAGTCACGAATATGTGTTATACTACTGCCACTCGAAATCCGAACGATGCTCTTCGCGAACGTGCCAATGACGAACTGAAGCGGTGCTAAGAAAGTTCAAAGGGAAGGATCGTTTGACAGTATCGATGCCGAACTCACGGTCAAAAGGCGGTATCTCTCTCCTCTCTTCCCCTCTGTTCCTCGTGGTTTGTTTCGTCTTGGACCAATCTAAAATTATCGACAGTTTTTTGTCACCAAGCTAACTGAAATAGTAGCAAAAACAGTTTGGATCGTTGTTGATCTTTTTACGGTAATCCTTGTGAATCTTTGCGATGACTTTTTTAATCCACGAGAAATTCTTCAAATACATATTTTCTACGATTTACACGGAAAATATTAATAATTTATATTAATCGGCGGAAGTTTTGAAATAATTTTGGTCGCAAGACTTTTTCATTCATTGGAACAGATAGAAACGCGAGATACGCGAACGATAGAAATTTGCTTACGGAAGAAACGCAGCAGGAAATTTCTATTTGCATTTCGATAACACTGAATTTTCGATGTATCGGTAATGTACATTCCCGAAACACTTTCAGTGTCGTTCGGTCAGGAGACGCTATGCATTTTAAGTGGTAGCTATCGGTTAAGAAGCTGCACAGAACGAATTTCGATAGGACAGCGCGACGCTCGAATAATAATCAACGTTAATTGTAGACGTGCGTAATGGTCTCCAGTTTCTATAACGTGCTTACGAATAGTTTGTCTGCTTTTTAGGAATCGCAAATGAATTCAATTTGCTTTTACTATCCTTTAAGGCATAGTTCTCGTGAACAATTGAAAATTTAGAAACTATTCCGTGTACGTACGAGTTTAAGCTCAGATGTTTGAAGAATATTCTACTTCTTTGATATTATCTTACGATAAAATTGCTAATCTCATTCCTAAAAAATTGTTCAAACAAAAATTGCTGCCGTAATTTAATTTTCTGCTCTGCTTTTAGCCAAAATTCAAAATATGGAAATTTTATGACTAGCTTTTTAATATTTTGCATGCGAACATTTTTGTGATACGACCGACCGGTAACTCCGGTAAACACGCTTTTAACGAAACATTCTAAAATTAAAAAGATTGTCGATGTTTGAAAAATTTAGTCATATATATGTAGTAGGGTTTTTTCCATATCCATTTTTTATCTGCAGGGATAATACAAAAAACAATTTTTATATTAACAACGTCGATATAGCAACTGCAGTGAAACGTAGAAAGTTGAAACATCCCAGTTTTGGAAAAGAACGGATAAAGAGAATTTAACGCATCGTTTAACGCAGGTTGAAAAATCGATATGTGCACAAGTAGATGGGTAAACATTCTCGAAAGTGTGAACAAACTTGTAGTACGTGAAATCAGCTCGGACAACGATGCAAATTTTCGCGATTAGAGTGCAACGAGACAGCGACCCATAAAGTAACAAGTCGAACAAGACAGAGATCCAGGGTTAGGAGTAAGCAGTACCTGGACAACTATATCACAGGTTGTACATCGCAGGTTGCAGCTAAGCCACTCGTAAAAAGTAAACCGCTCGATCTTGAGAGAAATAGTTCTGGCCAAGAGAATCCTGCAACCGGCCACTGAACCCACGACCTCGGGAGTCAAATACTTCACGAAGATGCAATACAAGTCGCGAAGATGTATCCTCCTCGTAAAAACTAGACCCCGTAGCAGCCTTTCTAGGTACAACGTGGACTTGCGTAGCCGTACGGAATCGCAGATCTCTTTCCAAGTTTAAATCACGACCGTGGATCTTATACATTATCTTTAGATATAATTTTTACATTATTTTCAAATTATTGAAGATTCGTTTCAATATCGTTCGATCAATTAAAAACTGATCTATGGATGGATTTATTGGCAGGATTTATTTCCCCCGTCTCGTTTTATTTCTGTTCATTTAGGTTTTGTAAATATTCTACGACACTTTTCTCGATTATTTCGGGTTGAGTTTGAAATTGTGTTATTTCTTAAAGATAAACTTGCGAACAAAGCATTTATCCATGTCAATTGTTTCTTTTTGTTAATTTTTATTCTTGCAATAATCGTGCGAGATAGATTGGAAAACGAGGACAGTAAGCCACCAGTGATTCAGATACAAGCAATTCGAAGAATCTTCTTCTGGTTTTGCAATAGCGGCAACTTTTTCCCCGAGCCGTCGATGTAACGTAATTATTCCGTAGACCTTTCCTAACGTTTATCAAGTGGCCAGCGAGAAACGTCTGATTTCCCAGGTGTGCTTAGAGTACCTGGGAGCATGCAGCTATGTATCTATAGCTTGCAGAATTTACCTGGTTCGAAAGACGGTCGATATCACTGTTGCGTAGTTATTTATTCCTCGTTTTACGCTTCTTTGCTAGTATAATTCCATTGGATTTTTACAGACCTGTTAGAATCCAGAACGTGATAGTTTATCCATACTTTTTATATAGCTTATGTACCTTTTCCGTTTTATTAGAATAAAAAATGCAGAACTGGAAGCGACTCTATTTTTCTTTTCTATCACTATAGCGAGTGGAGTATAGCTTGGTAGTAAAGTTTGGTAGTTTCAGGACAAATTTCCCTTTCGTACAAATAATAAATAAAAGATTGTAGATGATAAATTATGTAAAAATTGCAAAAGTGCTCAGAAAGTATGAAGATGTTAGAAGAGATATGCAGTTTTTGATAGAAGAATATTAAACGATGAAGTTGTTGTCTGTAATAGAACGTAATGGTACCTTCTCGGCCATATTTTAGAATTAAAATCACCTCATATCTCCTAGGAATATACCTAACCATGCCTGCAGCACTTCGAGAGTTGTTTCGGACCCTTGGGATTGCCCTACAAAATCTTTTACTGCTTTTCGAAAGATCCTGCATATGGAATCGTTACATAACTTATTAATTGCATCATACGGTCCTTAAAGATTTAGTCCGTAGAATTATACAACTCACGAATCGGTTGAAAATTTTATCGTAGACCCTTCAGAGAGTCGCAGACTCTCCCCACCGACGAAGAGAAATCGGACGAATCTTATCTCAAATACCGAGTTCAATATTTCTCTTTTAAGAAATTGAACCTTTTTATGGCTCGTTCTCTTCTTTTCACAAATAGAAAATAACAAATGTGCGATTGCTTAACAAACGATGGGATTCATCGTTGCCGTTGCGATAACCGAGTTAATATTCACACCATCGTCATTTTTCTTCGGGTAAACCCGAAAATTGCGGTAATGCGTCTCAGTCGCGATTGAGCAAAGAATTCTGAAAAAAAAGAGACATGAAAAGGAGGAAAAGAATGGGAATACTTTCCAAGATTATTTCATCGAGGCCCGCGGAGTTGGACGAAGGAATATTCATTCGCGTACGCAGGTCGTTCCTGTTCGCTTCCCTTAGGTTATAAGGGCCCCGGTGCAAGAGTTGACGGAAGCGGGAAAGGTACCTACCACGGGAAGGATAGGAAAGAATTATTATGCGAAAAGTTCGTGCTCCTCGTTTCTTCCCTGATGGACGATTAAAACTTCCAGCGTCGAATTTACAAATTCCTTCGGGGGCTTCGCGCTGGCGGAGGCATTAGTTCACCTCGCCTGGCAAACTTAACCGAGCCCTACCATTACCGACCTCGAATTAGAATTTAAATCTGCGGAACGGCTCGCTCGTAATGGCTCGATTTCTTTCGTCACGGTTACGCGGCTGGCTAACCGCCCCGGGACACTCGACAGCCCATCTTCTTCTTTTTCTTCGTTTCCTTTTTCACCTTTTTCCATCGTTGCGCGGTACCAACGTGCCACTATCGGGAAATCGCAAGATCAACCGTTTCGCGCCCGTGTACTAGGCGAGATTATATTTCGCGACGTAACATCGTGAGGTATGGGCAACACATCTCGCGTGTTTTCACATTAATCCCTTTACTATCAAACCTTTTACTATATGCGGTATCTCAAATATGGAGTAATCGTGTGAAATAAAATTTTATTGTAAATAACATCGTACGATTCGATACGTACGTACGATACGATTCATTCGATGAGAATCGCGTTAATCTCGTTCTGTGGAGTAGGGAGCGTTAATAAAATTTCGAAAGCTCTTCCGGGGGCGAACGCCACGTATGAACGTGTACATATTTAAGCGGCTTACAGTTGAACCGGTTTTCGCGACGGTAATTGGTTTATCGGGAAGATTAATAGCAGCCATGGCAGCGCGGAAGAGCTTCTGGTCGAAGAAACAAGGTCAGGCATTACGTAATCCTACTCATTTCGCATGCACGCTGGAGGGGAGCAAACTGTCAGCGAGATTTTGACGATTAAATCTGATCTACTAGACCCGAGATTGGAGACACACGCAGAGGGATTGAGATATTTGCTTTTAGATATCATGTGGCATTGAAGTGTGACATTGATTTTATAAGTTTATGAGTTGTAGATTAAAAAGTTTTTGCCTTTGCAAATACATACTTAATCGATACTAAAAAAATAGATTTCACGGAAAATTTTTTAAAATACATACAAGGTCGCTACGAAGAATATTTGCACAGACTCTCATTCTCTAATATAGCCTCGCTTTATCAGGTTCTATATGTTTCGTTTTCATGTTATCAAATTTTTGTAAGTAGAATTTTATATCAACAAATTCAGTCATGGTAAATATTTACAGACTTTGAGATAGGGTGTCTTTTGTCATAAGCTAAATATTTGGGATACCTTTTTTTTTTAGTAAAGAGGTTGCCAATTACTGTTCTGTAGCCACCATATTTATCAAAACACATAACAAATCTATTTCAAGCCTCCATCCCTTTCAAACCTCATCGATTCTCACTGAAAACTTTCAAAAGCTGTAACGCTGTGCAAACGAACAACCTCTCTAACCACACTGTTTCTTCAAACACATCTTGAATATCATCGTTTCTGTTTCCTGACCGTCCATACCTTTTCCAATCTTTATCATCTTCCAAACATAACAACCTGTATCGAAACCAGATGGTAAGCAATAAAGTGCAAAGTTTAAATCGCGTACGAATTCATTCGGCGCGCCAATAATCGGCGGGCGTTTGCGCGCTGCATTGCTCGGCGACGCTCGTGAGGGTTCGTAAGTGGTCGGTGGCGTCGCGACGTCGAGTGGGGATACGCCGGTCGAAGTAGAGAGATAGCGTAGTTGCGGCCCGATGGAAGAGCCGCGCGGAGGGACGAGAGAGGGTGCGGAGTCCGCGTGTCGTTGACAGCAGCGGCGGCTAGGAGGCCTCGGTGAGGCCAGTGAAGCGTCGCTCGACAGTCGAAGCCGGTCTCTCGGCGTGCGAGTATCGAGAGTATCGCGAGGTTTCGCCGTACGTTCGTTCTTGCCTCGCGACGCGAACTTGTCACCTGTCAAGTCACGCTTGCCGCACAAACATAACATAACATAACATATCATATCGGAATTTCAAGTCAGTCGAGAGTCTCGACATCGTGTTTCTTCCCTCGAATTTTGCCGCGTGTGTCGCGCTGACGAACCATCGAGTTCTCGAGATCCCCCCCGTTGTGCGTTGATTCGTGTCGTGCCCGTTCGGCAACTGCGTTTCCGCTCGCGTGTGTCCAGTGTGCAGAAGTGTGTGGATGCGACGGCGGAAGCGTAGCCGTCGAGATTGCCGCGAGGACGTTCCCCCCTGGCCGGTTAACTCCTAGGTAAGTCGATTATTCTCGTTATTGTCGCGTGTTGCGACGTTTCTCGTTACCAGCTCGCGTGTTGAAAACGTGTTTCGCTTTAAATTCCCGCCTTGAAAAGTGTCATGAACTCTTCGCCTACGTGCATTGTACATGCGTGCGTATATGCGACGTACTGTTTATACGCGTACATGTGTAAGTACATGCCGATGTGTAATCGTAACGGAGCTTGTTTATTCATTCGCGAGTAGTGGACGTACAAAGGTTCGATCAAGTATTTGTTTACGTAGCGGGAAGGTGGTCGAAAAAAGAGGACGCGATTGAAAAAGAAAATAGAAACACGATGGTGGCGTATCGGAGAGACGCGCAACACGGTATCCTTCAACCAAGGTTATGGTTTAATCGACTGAATTGAAGTTTCCTCCGAAACCGGACGAGCAACACGGTTCTCGGTTTCGTTCGATTAAAATCCACCCGCTTCGGCAGTCCGCGAACGAACTACCCTGTTGTTCGTAGTACCGAATAACCCAGTTACCACTCGGATAAGAAGGCACACGCTACGCGTGACCTACATCTACATAAGCGAACGTGCACTTAGGGTTTGACGCGCGCCTGTCCGCATTATGCATCGGCATTCTTTTGAATTCACCGTTGAAATATCGGTGGGAAGTAGTTTGGCGAAAAATCGATTTATAGTGGCTTTCGCTTTGATCCCTGACCCGGCAAGAGCGCGTGGCGTCATTGGCGTTGTTCGTGATTATTAAGTGGATAACGGCTGTGGAAATTCCAATTGGTCGCGAAACGCCAACGAAAACATTGCCCTGGCTATCTGGAAATAAAGGATGGTGGGGTATCGTCCGAACAGCCGGTGATTACACGGCCTCTCGTTTCCGGTAACGAGCATTCGGAGTTGTGGCCACTCCTCGCACTCCGCTATTGATATCCGCGTAGAGAGATTCGCTTAGCATTTTAAATACATTCGATCGATCCTTCTCGTTTCGCAAAATTTCCACGAGCTCTCGCGTTCCAAACGTTTCGAGATTTCTGACTTGCTAATACGCGATTCGGATAAGGGGGGGGGGGTTAAAAACGACTACGTTTCTCCCGAGGTAATCGCGATTACGTAGCCGCTCTATGACGCGTCCACCATCGGCTGTCTATCGACTCCTCCTCGTCTATCGATATAACGCTATTCCAGCGCGTCCGCCCGTGTTATTTGCGCGACGATTTGAATTCATTTCGCGTCAAGTCGCAAACGTGATCGGAAAACGTACGAGATGCGTGTGCTCCCTTCGTGTCTGCGAATTGTCGAACCCGTGTTTGCGCGGCTGTTTCTTTCTCTTCCGAGATGTTCCCCGTTGCTCCGTTTTATAGCTCGTAACCATGATATCAAATGATTTTTGGTATTTACGACGGAATTCTGCGGTTACCTTTAACCTTCGAATTACCGACGATCGTTTTACCGATTCCGTCTTTCGCCGATAATCGTTATATTTCTTTATTTTTCTATGCACGGAAATAAACATTTGTATAAAGCTACACGATCAACGATGACGTATGACGATCGGCATAATAATTGTCGTACAAAGGCTATATCGGTGAAGCGGTTGTTGGTAAATAAACATTGTCGACGAACTTGGTGTCGGTGAAAACATTCGAAGGTAATCCAGAACGACGTTTCATTCGCAATCGATAGAAAAAATCCTGCTTTTGATTTGGAGCTAATCAGTGTGCTTTTTAATCATTTTTTCATAAATGGTAATCACAGAAATCACCCATCAAATATCATTTCAAGCTGGGATCAGCTATAAGAAATTTGGGAATTTTATTGCGATAGAAATACAAGAATCAGCGGAAAATATTTGAATCTACGAGGTATCGATATTTTAAATACGTATTACGTTACATTAAAATTTCTCGATTATTTCACGTTTAGCATCTCTTTAATTAACGTGCAGTCTTTTCGTAACACGAATATTACGTTAATCCTATATACCAAATTATGCACGTAAGCTTCATTATATTTTACTATCATCGTATTACGATCAACCATGCATAATGTGTTTCTGGCTGAAAAAGCAAAAGCAGAGAGGAAGAGTCGGGGCCATCGGGGGCATCGTGGATAAAGAAATGCTCGAATAATGGAATGTTTGGATAACAGAATGCTGCTACCGGCAAGTATAGCCCGAATAATATGAGTTGCCGTAAGGTTCCCCCGTATAAAACGTTAGGTACGTTCGATTCAATGATTAAACGCTAATCCACTAAAAGATAGTAACTCGTGCCAGAAGGCACAAGCGTGGTATTACGTTTCCTAGTACTTGGTTGCTCCATTTCAACGGAAAATTATGAACGAATGTCCTGCTACGTAACGTACCGATCGTAGTTGCGATTACGTGCACGTGAAATTCGTATCGGTGCGTATACGTGTACACGACCTTCATGCACGTATACATATTGTTATCGATATTATAGTTTGCTCGATTCATGTATCCTACAATTAGAGAACATCGCCTGTTAATCGGTCATACTTCTCGTGTCACAGCAGGCAACTAGATTGTAATTATATGTGTGACATGGTAATTACATGTGTTCTACACTTTCTTTCTTTCTTACATTTATTCCGCGTGTTTTATAGCGCGAGTCTTCGTATAATGTACGTACTTCATACATAAAATTGCAGGTTCTAGTTGAAGAAAGGAATGATGAAAGGATATTAATTATATTTAAATTTTCTTTCATCAACACGATGTTAAAAAACAATTTCGGGCTGTAAATTGACCGAAAAGAATTGCAAATTGGCCTTAATATGGCAGAGTAAACGTTTGATAAATCGCAGGATTTATCAGTTCACACGCGACTTTCATTAAACGAAGATTTCGACTTTAAAGTATGGATACGCGCGTCTAATCTGAACTTGTATCGTATATCATAGGGAAATGCTTACTTTGTGACCTTGTACTTTGTTTATCGTCTGGTACCTATTAATCGTTATCATGGCGCATAGACTAGCGCAACTGTGGTGACTTATCTGCGAAAAAACACGTAATTGGACGATATGAGACATAACGTGGCGATAAGATTGATTCGTTAGTGCGTTCTATATTTTATTAAAGTCGTAGCGAGGCGAAAGCCGCAGATTGCTTCCACTCCATTTAGACGATTATTAATTCATAGTTTGTGATTGATGGTCCTCGTTGTTTACCACGAGATACACAAGAAATAACAAGCGTAACTTGGATAATTACTACGTACACCGTATAGTTGTGTTGCGCACACGATACAGTGTACATACGAAATTCGCGCAACGTTTCACTTTCAATTTCAAGCGTATCAGACAAAAATTATTGTCGGGAGTGTTAATTCTTTGTTGTGATTATTTTTTATTGTTGTGTAAATAATTTTTTTCTCTTATCTCCGGTCGATGTAGTTATCGTCTCGTCTTTTTTCATACCGATAAAGGCAAAGTAATATTTATTTCCCGCTAGCATTCGTCATTTTTAATTGCAAAATCTGAAATCGACGCATGTACTCGCAAACGCGGGTCGACGTTTTTCAGGCTTGTGATTTTAGCAACAAGTGTTTCGCCAATATAAAATCTGTGGTCTTTGATCAGTAAATCATCCACAATCATGTATTGTGTGTGCAGTTTCGAAAGCTGATACGAAATGGATCGGCGTACATATTTTCGGGCTGAAACAGATCGGTTACAGAAAGTGTATTCGGATTAATATGTTGGAGTCGTAGATAAATGTTCGAAACGCAGCGGTTTGCACGCGGATAATATAAAACTATATTTTTTGCAGTAACAGCATTCGTGTCAGATACAAGCGATAAAGAGAAATAAAAATTGATAATATCATGGGTTATGCTGATCGTTTGCTTAAAAATTAGTTAACCTATATATACATACACATTGATTAGCAGTTATCGATCTTAAATTTTCTAAATTACTACAGAAGTGAAAATATCTAGGGTTTGGTGAATTCCTCTTTTACCAGTGACAGGTTAATTCGTATGTTCCGCATTCCTCGTTGTATTAAACCGTGAAAGAGTTATAACGTTAGTCAGGGAATATTAGTTTACTCTTAGGGTGTTATCGAACCAAAAAATGAAACGTCAAGATTTTCTAGAGCGATCACGAACTCTAAGCACGTGCACGGAGATCTCCTTTCCAACACTTTGCTCTTGCAACGTGTTCATGACCTAGGAACGTCGAAGCACACACGGAATACCTGTATACCGCAATATCAGAGGGGCAAGAAAGAACAGATACTCGTTGACCGCAGTCGTTTGGAATGCTGCCGGCGTTCCCGGCGCATTAATGGCGAGCAGACGTAACGTGCGTTATTGCGGCACTTATTTCTTATCCGGCTGAGCGTATTTAGACGGCAATAAATCTGCCTACCGGGTTTATCGGTTGCTTCCAGCCAGTCACTGTGTCGTGCAATATCGAAAATCAAGCTTCCCGTCGGCATACAAAATCTTCCCTTTTTAGCTGAAACTTTTTCAGAGTGGCCGATAGGACGGGCACTGTGCGAAATCATACGTCCGTTTCACCATGTTTTGCATGGTAGAGACGAGAATTTTAAATTCAAATCGCAAAGGGTCCTGCATGCGAATCTCTCGAACGTGATTTTTCGTTGTTTCTATATTGTAAAGGATGCTTTTTTATTTACAAATCGAGAGATAAAGCAGCGAAAATTGTTCGATAGCGGTGTGATCAAGTGCATTGTAAATAGGTTGAAATTTTACCCAAAAATTTCGAATATCTTGTAGAAGCATTTGGAAAAAATATAATTTTAAATAGATTTAAATCTATACGAGGCAGGTTATAATCCTTTGTATAATATATATATCTATATTCTTTGTATAACAACAAAATATATGAAATATCCAATGTAGAGTGTGTACACGCTTTTTATGAATTCGTATAAATATCTGTTTGGCGGATGAGCGTGTTACGAGTAAGTTATGAGTAATATCTAATCCGATCCGGTGTATTAAAAGTTTTTATGTCGGGATATATTAAACACATAGCGTAAACACATCGATCTCTCCCTTATCGTTCGAACTAGTCCGTATTTTTATTTTAATTCGTCCTTTTGAGACAGTGGGTCGAGTTTTTATCAATACGCGGATTGTTTTAATTGACGGTGCGTACGTATATTTTCGATAAATATACAATTTAAATTCGGCGATGATTTTATCGAACAGCGCCGAGTGGTATGATCCGCACCAACGATAGCGATTCCTCCTGGTTCGGCGAAATATTTTTTCACCGCGTTGCATGTTGCGCGCCGTACGCGGAGAACAAACATTCGTTATGCGTTTCGCAAAATAAAAAAATATATCGACGATGGACATATTTGGTTCGCGATAAAAAATAACACGATCGAATAATTTCCGCCCACCGCAGCATGCGCTTTCTTCCTTTGGTGCACTGAAATGGTTCGTGCGACCGTTTAATTAATTCAAGTGGACTTGGCTGATGCTCGCGGGGTTAAAAGAATCGCGAATATTCGCGTTGAAAGCTGGCGCATTTAACGCGATGATAGATGCGCTCAACCACGTTTATCGAATTATGTATGTATTTTTAAACCGTATTGCTCGTTGATGGATTGCCTGATAGCTTAATTCGCGATGCGATTTCTATTTAACGCCGCTGAACTTTGATTATTTCGCGCGATCTTTATTCCATTTGAATATGCGATTATTATCGGCTCGTTCGTTCATTCGTGTTATCAGATCAGTGCAGTTAAATGCTGTTAAATTTAAAGATGGCAAGTTCAAGAGTCCGCTGAAGGATTCATCCTTCGAATTTGTAGATTAATGTCTACTTAACGACGCGTAGGGATCCACTTGCTTCTGAACCAGAGATACGTTTTAACCAGACGAAAGTTAAACCTACTTTTCTCATCATCCCTGTGATATTTTCAAGGAGTTACGTCGCTCGGTAAATTTGTACGAAAGGGTCACACAAACATCGAGTAATTTTGCTCTCAACCCTTGAAAAGTACATGCAGTAACTCCAGCAACTTGTCCTGTTTACACGCAGTACAGTTAATATTTGTAGATTTTGTACGAATTCCATATGTGTCAAGACTATATTAAACTGCAATATGAGATTTCGTACATAACTCTATAAATCATCCACGGACAAATTTACGTCAATAACCATTCGTATACGCAATATGCCCTCCGAAAAAATATTCCTCGATCTTGGCTACGAAGAATTCCCTGATCTCGTAATTACAGGTAATGACACACGATAAAATAATTTCGCGGAGAGGTTAGCGGTAAACGAGGCACCAGGAAAAGTTCAATTAACGTTTGAGCAGGGATGTGCGAATTTGGTCGGTTTGTTTGGCCCGGTAAAAAGTGAACGCGATGCGGAGGTCGATGGGTGGATGTAATCAAGGAGAGGAGGGCAGGTTCGAGCTGACGACGGGCTCCATTCAACTTCAGAAATGAAGCGCAATGCATCTTTAATTAAATCTCTTTGCAACGTTCGCGTTCGGTGCCTGAAATTTATTCCGTGCATTTCAATCTCTCCGTTAGCCTTCTTCCCCTTCCATTCCCCGTTTTCTCCTTGTTCTTCTTTCTTCGTCGTTCTAGACGACCGATCTCTCCTTTTGTACGTTCATGGCGTACGTCGTTTCCGTCTTTGGATTTTTTCCAGCTCGTGCCGAAAATTCTAAGCGACGCGTCCGGGTACCACGAACACCGGCCGAGATTTCAAAGCGGATTCCCTCGTACGAGGTGTAACAACCTCGTTTCCCCCTATTTTCGCCCGCGATATAGCTTAACCGTGGTACGTGTCCACCTGCTCGTAGCAGTTTGTTCTGATAGCGCGGCTGAGGATTCTCGTCGTGGCAATCTTGCTTCTATCTTGGACCTCATTTTGTTCCGGTTTACCTTGACGACCGGTTCAATCCGTGTATATATGTTATTCGTTTGCATAATTCCGTAGTATTGACCGAGGAAAGCAAGTTCAGGTGATCTTTAGACGCAATCAGATGTATCGATCAATTTCGCTTCAGCACGGTTTAATATTTTTCCTGATTTCTTTCTTTTCCTTTTTTTCTTCTTTTTCTTTTATGAGTTTTTTATTATTGCAAATAGTTAGTCAGGAAATAGTTGATAACGAGTAATTCCGATTCGGACCAATGAATTTGTTTATGTAATCCTAAATGCATTGTTATTTTAGACGCGGTTAAATTATCCATAAATCTTTTTTCTGTTAGTAGCTTTTAGTATCTTCGACTTCCTCCCTTTTCAGAGTTTGTTCCTGTACAGGAGTCGAAGAGGCAGCGAATAGAAGCGAGTAATTTCGATTCGGTCGAGTGGATTAATTTATGTAATCTATAGAGAAGCTCCACCGCCCGATATTATTTCATAGTCTTGTTGGGAAATGTTCATGGCTTTAAGCACGCCGAGGTCTAACTTAACTGGGCTGCAACTTTATGGTTCCTCGATTATCCTAGCTCCTATTATTCGAGACCTCCATTATCTGATGTATCAAAAACAGATGACTCAGAGTAATAGTATGCCATAAAATTTTACCACGTCCTTCTCTAACGTATAATACAGTCCAATACATTGTACGATATAACCGTTTTTAAAATCTATCAAATTCTATCTTATTCCAATATTTTTTTCATAAAAGAAAGGTAGTTTTAACCTGTATGTGAATTTCACGTACCTGCATATTCTCATTGATTTTCGTCTGCTTCGATGTATTTGAGCGTCATCGACCTTGTGACAAGTCAGACTTTCTCGAACGACTCGATATTATATAATAAATACCGTACTTCTACGATATAGCTTAGCATTTACAGTTAACGTTTAAAATTATACATCTTTACAAAAATATACAATCCAGATCTGCCTGTTGTAAATTCGAGCTATCTACGATCTATCTATAGCCATTGTTTACGGAAAAAAGACGATAACACGAAAGATTCGAAATTCCACAGCCGTAGAAAAATAGTAAAAAAGCAGATCTCGCTGTTGTATAACTCTCAATTCCAAAATTCTGGGGAAAATTCGAAATCGAACAGTAGCGGAACTAATCGTACCGCGATAAAACAATTTGTTCGCGTTGTTGAATAACACGGCACCATTTCAAACGGAAAACGTACTCTCGAAAACTATCGGCTATTTTTACGCAACGACATTTACAGGAATATCATGATTTTCCTGCGAAATGATTTTCGTGTGCGGTTTGTAAAATATGGGCATCGTCCAGCTTGGGAAAGAGCATCGGTGATACCGACATAAAGTGCGTCGGGATGCGGAACATTTAAATTTTAAATGACCGGCCGGTATACCGTTGTACGCGTGTACGCACGCGTGTTATGCACGTTGGGGCCGCTTCGGGTCGGATAGCTGTAATTCGCTGTTTCCCCACACCTCCTGATCGAGCAGTCCTTTTTATCGCGCGATCGAATCCCAAAATGGCTGTATATTTTTCCGTATATCGGATATCTGGCGCTGTTTCGTCCGGATATACGCTCGAGTCGAAAAACGTTCGGACATTTGGCTATTTTTTCACAAAGTGTGGTTTAATTATCGTGTTATTAAAGGGATAGAGAAAACAGAGTTCGAACATGTTTGGTCAACAATTGGCAAGGTATATATTGGCAATATTACGGCAGTAAAATGAATTTTACTACTTTTACTTCAGTGTACGTGTACATTATACTACAAAACTCTGAGTCGGTAGCTTCGACGATAAAAAGTCTAACGTCGTAATTAAACAAGCAAAACTTGTAACTTTCTTTCAAGGAGCAAGCAGCCTCGTTTACGTTCCACCACAGAGCGTCTTTCGTTAACAAGTATAACAAAACGAACCTGTATTCTACCTTCTCATTTTTTCTCCAGGAAACAACCAGTCTAAACCAATAATTAAACTCCGAAGGAATAATCGAACTTAACGTCGAACGCACCCTCCACTCGATCTACCCACGGCAATCTGGTTAGAAAGGTATCTACACCAAGCAAAGCTGAGCGTCCCAGGCATTGTATTTAAATTGGTTTAATAGGGCGCATCGATCAAACGACAGATCCTAATTACGGATATATCACGATAGCTATCCGGATGTTTGCGCGCGCGTCGAACGAAACGTAGACGGTAGCAGCGGATAGCGTTGGAAAAATTTCAATCTCGATTATCTCGATTCATCGTGAATGCTGGTGTAACTGCCACCGCCACGTGTATCGCAGCGTAAAGCCAACAACTCCAGAGTTTCTAGCAGCCCTTTCCATTAATTAACCTAAATGCGAGACAACAGCTACACAGCTTACACAGCTACACAGCTACCGGCGCCGCACGGCGTCTCTCTTTGTCCGCGGTTTCTGGCCGCGACGCTCGCGATCGATCTACAGGATAAACGTCGCTTTCCACGGAGAAATGTCGCGCCGATCGATTTGTTCTTCGGTGTAAATGCGGCTTAACGGAGGTTGCTTACGGTTCTGAGCGAACCCCATCCTGTTGCATAGCGACTTGCAGGCAAACATGTGGTTAGACCGGTTGACTCAGGCAGGTCGGTTCGCTTCTCTTCATCGGTCTCTTCTCTCGCACGCTTGGTCGTCTCTTTCTCCGTTTCCAATTGCTGGCTTCTTCTCCTCGTTGGTTTTTTCTGTCTTTCACTTGGGCGTCTTTTCTTTTCCTTCTTCTTTTGGTTTCTTCCTCCTCTTTTCTATTCGACCGTCTCTCTTTCTGCTTACAACTGGTCTTTTCTTCTCTTACTTTCATTCCTTTCCTTCTCTTATTTCTTCCTCACCTCTTTTCTTATTTTATTCTCTTTTCTTTTCTCTTTCCTTTTCTTCCACATTTTTCTCTTCTCCTGTCTTCCTTTTTTCTCCCTTTTCCTCTCTTGCCGGTTTGAATCTATCGAGCCCGTGAGCATCTCGACATAACGCTTGCGGTATATAAGCGTTCGCTATGAGGATGCTCAAGATGCTCCGAGCGCATACATCGCTGCGCCGGCTATAACCCGTGTATCGAGAGACCACAGAACGTCTCTCGGGGATTCTGAGTTCGATCGGGATTTCCGTTGCGGCTCCCGAGAAAACCGACGCGACAGGGTGCTCCAGGGAGAAACGTCGCGTCGCGGGTGATCCACACGTCCGCACAGCTTTCTCGGCTTATGGAAATGCGTGCTTGTCGAATACGATCGAGACGAAATCGAGAAGTCAGAGACCAGCAGGTTCGACCACCCACGTTCTTCGTCGTTGCGTCGCTGGGGATTATTTCTGTGATCGTCAGCCTCCGGCCATGGGTTTAATAATTGAGACGGGAATCGCTCGAAACGCGAGCGAAGGTTTCCGAGAGCTTTGCCAAGTTACCGCGTCTTCGTATACGTCTCTTCCTTTTTCACATCGATTTTAATATTATTCGGATGTCGTAGGATTGTCTGGTGTTTTCTCAAGTGTCGTTCTTGCGGATAAAAGGTAGCTGAATTATTTTAAAGCGCATATTGAGTATATTTAGTTCCAAATATACTATACATATTCGAATTAAAATACCTATTGGTTCTTAGATACAGAAAGGACGTTAAATAAAATCAATGTCAGAAAATCAACAGAATCGTGCTTGTCATATTTTTCTGCTGTAATATTCATATAATAAAAATAATGCGTGATCGCGAAACAAAACGTTCGAAACGTTTGAAACGACGCAGCGAAAGGAAGCGTAGCACTCATTTGCATTAGGCTCGCAATGGATGTTATTGCGTACTTCCGCGTTATTGCATCCGACACAGTAATAATCTTGTATCCCGAGCATAGATATACCGCGATACGCGGCGGGTAAAAATTGCATTAGGGGAGAACTGGATCCATAGAAAAGGGAAAGGAATAATTATCGGTGAGAAATTTGCTGTAAAACGTCGCGTGAAGCCACGGATAATTTCACATCGCGTTGAAATTCATTCCGTGGCTTGGTGTGTAAAACGGGTGCGTGGAAAGAAGTAAATACCGACTGTGGTCACATATAAACGCAATCTCCGGCACGAAAGAAATAAAGCCACCGGGATAAAAGTAAAACCAGTCACGTAATCTCGCCGCAGCTTGCTTACAGAGTGTGTAGTATTCCTATTAACATATTCCGTGTTGACGGCGATGATTTTCATGAAATAAGCAAGATGCTTGTTTCTCTTATCGAAACTTTACTGTCACAGAAATTGTCAGGCTTACTAGATAATAATAATCATTAAGATTAGTCCAATGGCAAGAGACTCCCGTAATAGGCATAATTTTCTTATCGTTAAATGTTTTTCGAATTTACTTTTCGTGCAAATTGCGAGAGGCGCCGTTTCCCAACGGAACAAGAGAACATCAAATTTAATATAATTTAATCTACCCAATTTCTCTAATCGTACGATCGTTCGATCTAACTCTTTGGAAACTTCGAAATTGCCGTCTCTTTATCTTCCCTTCAAATTTAACGTCCATCTTGTTTCCATTATCTCCCAAAGTCTCTAATAAAATCAGCGATTCCCTCTCGAGTAGCAATAATATCGACTTTGACGGTAATCGCAGCGCAATCTGCGCTTGTGGCGAAATGGCCCCAGAAAACGACTTGAAAAATTCAGAAAAGAACGTGTTCGCGGACTGACAGATTGTCGGGCGGATTGTGGAACGATAAAATGATGAGCAGCACGTCGGTCACTGCATTGTTACTGTTCGACGTACGATTTCGCGTTGGTTAATGTAAACGTTAGCTCAGATAGCGGGGAATAAATTGTCTGACTCGCGTCGTTTCCCCTTTCAATGTGTGCATGTGCGACCGGCGTTGTAACGAGCGTGTTTGCAAGTGCGTATGTCATGATTACACGCGTTGGAACTCCGTTTGTAATTGTAACCGGCCGTTTCGTCGAGTTGTACCGAACGGCAGAGCCGCGGCGCATTCGGTGCGAGATGGCTGTGTATGAATTTGGTTGCGAGGCTCGCGAATAAAGACCGGCCCGTGGGATTTATCATCGAGATTTTCGATGTCGATAATATAATAGTCTCGTCGCATGCACGCGTGCCTCGTTAAACAATATCGCGCTGCCTCGACGAAACTCACGCGCGATACATGACGAGGCTCGCGTTTTTTAGATTTTTTTAACGACGCGCTTTTTTACTGCTGAGACGAAATCGATATCGCGTTTCAGGATAATTTTTGTTAAAGCGTCGTGCTCAAGTTCTTGACACGCCCAGGTCCTACAAAATCGAAGGAATGTCCAACTTTTTGCCGCTATTATCTAGACATCCGACGAAATATAATTTAATCGTAAAATGCGAGATAAGAAGATTTTCAATGATATCGTTCAATGTTCATGATCGTTCAGAGCTACGTATTCTAACGAAGAACGTTCTGAATGAAGAAATAACGTAGACGCTTAATAGTAAAATCAATTATTTCTTTCGTACTTAAAATTTTCTCCAAGGAATAAAGTAAACCGTGATAAATAAAACTACATGTCAGATTGCTACAAGTAGTAGCAATAACGAAAGCACGCGGAGTACCACTATGACGAGCATATTGCTCAACTTTTTATGTGGCATGATTCAAACCTATTTCATGTGTCGGCGTCACGCTTCCCTAAGTGGGTTATCGACCGTATCGTCTATAAAGATACTGTTTTCAACGTGCTTTAACTTGGCTGCATGCGAATCTTTGTTTAAGCGTACCGAGTCGTTTCGACTGTTATCGAACTCACACAAGACTTCCATGGTATTCGTCGAAACTCGTAAATCAACGCAAAGAGTACCTCTGTTAAAGTGTATATTTCTTAATCCTCTTAACGGAACGTTATTATAAACTCAATTTACAGAAAATGAAATAGTTCAACGTAGGTAACCAGTTCGTTCGTTATAAATTGCGTATTTATGGACAAACAAGAGGTAAACCACTTTGGTGTTACCAATGCTGTTAATATTTGCATAGACACACGAATTTCGAACAGTCGTAATTCCGGCTATTAACAAGCGGTCGAGCGACTCACTGAAAAGGTTTTATCGAGATTATGGGGCTGGTTTCCAACTTTTCTATACGTTAAATAGCGTACGTTTTGCAAGCCGCGGTGGAAATTTGTTACGGTGGAAATCACGCGTGAGTCGAAACCATATATCTAAGACTATCGCGCGCATCTAACCTGAAGCTAAAAGACATTGAAACCTTAAAGTTATTGTTTGAAAGGCAGATAACGTAATCGTTCTATACGTAACGGGTCTATTAAAAAATGTAATTTGTCAAAAACAAGTAGATCTTTCCATTTTGATTTCCTTGACTCAAGTTACGTTCTTATGGTCTAATCGTCGGTAGTTCTGGTAGAGGTTAAATCGATTTTTTGCCGACGTAAAAACCAAGTTGTAATCGCGGCATTAGCAAAGATGGCAAATTTCACGCAGAAGAGCCGTATTCCACGAACTGGAGTAAGTATGTCGTACGTCAGGTTCCGTGTAGTTCGACCTGGTGTGTTTGTACGATCTTCGCAACAGCATCTGTCCAACTACAAGTATCCATATAAGTTTGCTTGAACCAAACGGAATAGAGGTACTCTGGTTCACGAGGATTTAACGGTTGCAATGGTAATGCTAGAGAGATCCAAACAAGGCAGAGAAACCTTTGACGAGGTACTTATTAGAGCTGTCTTGGGGATTTCGAGCGACTGCTCTTCCAGCCTTTGGTGTTTCCTTCTTGGTATGTTTAATTGATTTCGAAGCAGGTTCTACGTGCATTACGCAGTGTACAGAGCGATCCATTAGATCGGAAGGTTCACTGCGACAGATTAGACAGATATTGATAAAAATCTATTGAGTTTCTCAGTAGAAACATGGGAAATAATTTTATTACTTTTAATTAAACGAATCTTTGTTGGTTTTCATTTCAAAGTTCACATTTATGAAACATTCCTTCCGCTTTAAACCTCATCCTAATTAACAAACAATTTATGGTATAAGCTTAACAAAACTTCCGCATCGTTAATTTTTTATCATTTCACGATACTGAATTAATCTCTTAATATATCCTTTTTCTTTCCATAATTCTCTCTACTTTATCTTCTGGTTGAACGATCGACACATAGAAAATTCAGAGATCGATTCTTTCGATACAAAAGTATACGTACAGAAGTTACTGATTAATTAACGGATAGTCACAATCTCGAAATAGAATCAAAGGGACTCGTTAAACGATCGTATCCTTTCAGTCACGTATAAATTCACGAAAATTCATGACGGATCGTATCAACGATTTGTTCATAACCAAACTTAACTCATTCGCGATTGAAGAGTAATTGAATATTTTTCTGCGGTTCTTTCTGACGAGAAAAAGAATGATTTGGTCGAAAGGTCGGTGACCTGTGTTACGTAGAACTTCGCTATACCTCTTCACCCACCGCTCTCTCGCTCTCTAATGATCATTGTCCACTTCCCGTTACCAATATCCTTATTATCGGTCAACCGCTTCTCTGTTCGCGACGCGTGTTCTGTATGCGGTCATATCGAATCCCATTATAATTACCGATGTGTTTGCCCGCAACCGACTTTAATTGCGAGGCAGGGGACTCGAATAACGTCGTTTATCTCCTCGATTGCGATCGCATGAATCTTCTGCTTTTAACGTCGCAGCTATTAATACCGAGTTTATCTTCATAGAATCATCGTTCATGGACGTTTTGCGCTTTGATTGAAAGGAATTAAAATCGTGAACCATTATTGGAGTCGAGAAGTTTCTTTCGGTTCTCAGGCTCAAATTTCAAATTGCGATACTTCTTCTTTTAGAAGCTAGCCGAGAAATTTGAAATTTTAACCTAGATTTATCAAAATTTTAGCATTCAAGTCTAGAATCTGCACTGTTGGAAACAACTTTCATGAATGTTAAATATTCAGCCTCGTTTCATACGAAAATCACATTTGCGACGAAATCGTGTTTCTCCTTTTATTTCTTTTCTTCCTTCCTTTACCGCGAACGAGTTTATATCAGTCCAGTCCACATGTAACTATTCAAATGGTATCGACGAAATGTTTACGCCGAAAGTTCGGAAGAATACGTTAATAAACGTAAGAAGCGCAGACCGCGGATGCTGTATCGAGAAAATGGACTTGCAAAGTCCATGCGGATGCGGAGCAAATATCTGTTAAGAAAGTGATACCGCGTTAAACGTTCTTCGTTTAGCCTGTTTCTCTTATGTTTGTCATCTCTGAATAATTGCTCGATCTATTACGATTCAATGGAAGAATCGGCGAAAGGGACTACGTTAAGGAAGAGAGAAGCTACACGACCGATTAAGGCTCGATGCGGACGAAAGGCAGATCGCTGCAAAGCGGCACCAGATTGGGAAAACAAAGAAATACATATGCGCGTATTCTTCTTTACCGAGACAGAAGAACTTTGTTTCTTTGTTTTTCGAACGGGCAGCGCAACGGTGTCGTACGGTAAAATGTCGCTCGTGTGCATTCAGAGTAAAGGTGGGATTTCTTATGCGCGTCGAATGCAATGCGCGTGTCCGCGTTAAAAGATCTCGCTGCGATTGTATGTCTGTCTTCGTTGTCTAACTGGGAAAACGAAGAAAGACGTACGATCGTAGCGATATCGCAACGTCAAAAGTCGCCTTGTCCGCATCAGGCCTTAGGCCCGAATCACACTACGCCACCGCGGAAACAGTAACAGTACAAATGCGTTCGACGCATACGTCGGATGCCCGCTGCGATGTCGCATCGTGTGATTCAGGTTTAAAACTGCTTTTAACGCGGACGCACATAGGAAATTCCGCCTTAAATAAGCCGGTGACCGGATGAAACGTCGACTTTCTTAAGAAGCGATTGGCTCAAAACTAGGAGCTGCCGTAGGTGCATTCAGACGGACGAGCGGAGCGGAGCAAAGCGAAGAGATGGTTGGCGCAGAAAGGGGGTGGTTTGGTGAAAATTAGCTCGTTGCTGTGCGTTGCAACATACTTTGTACGGTGAACTTAGTAGTTAGCTTTAATGACCGAGCCTCGATTTTCTGCAGCCGTATTCCTAATTGACGTGTAATTAATTTGAAGTTGGAGGCGCGTACGCTAAGCGAAACCGACGCTTATTCTCTTCTTAACGGGGGAACTTTTTCGATTCTCCTCGTAATTTAATGGAAGTAGACCGAGTTCTTCCCTAATTCAGAGAAGTAATATTTTCCCCTTATCTTTCCTTTTTTTCCTCCCTCTCGTTCTTTTCTTTTTCGTTCTGTCTTTTTTTTTGTACGTCGGTACAACTCGTACTCTTCGTTTCCGGAACTTCTGGAGACTGGCACTGAAAATAATTGGATGTGTGCTTTGAATACTCGACTATGTATTTCCTTGCGAACATCGCTAGGAATTGCGAAAAGTAAGTACGCACTTCTTGTTCTTTGTATTACGTGTCATTTTTATTAATGTTAACCGCGAGTTGGTATTGGTTTGGATTAAAAATTTTCCTTCCCCTTAAAAATCCAGATTTTTATATTTTGCAGCATACCTAACATCGTGAAAATTGCTTTAATTAAAAATATTCGGTTTTTGCTTGATAATAATAAAATCGTTAAAAATACTTTCAATAGAGATATTTGAGCAAATTGAAATAATTACGATAAAAAAATGCACAGTGTATATCGTAACGTGTCTGCAATATGTCTTTAAAGACACATCGTCAAAAAATTCCTTTATCTCGCGCACCATTGAACACAAATTAACGTTCACAGTGGAATTGCGCGAAATCAACGAAACGTAGATCGTTCTCGCAAGGAGCATAATCGAACGGCGGAGGTTTGTTCCGTGCAGACGTGGTTGTTGTTGGTGCCGGTTGTTGTTAACACGCGAAATCCAATTTTCTCTCTTCGGACAGCCGGAGTCTCGACGTTCTTTAACTTTTCGTTTTACCCTCGCTATCGTTCTTCTTGAAGGGTGCTTCCTCGGTCGAATTCAATTCCGGTCCGTTAAACTTTTGTCATTGCGAAAAGGCGTGCGTTAACCGTTTCCAAAGCGATCAGTTTCGCGATTGATTCCAACACCTTGAGTTGTCGCTATTTCCACGTGAGCTATCTCGTTTATGGGTCGTCTGTTTCGAAAAAATCCAACATCTAATCACCTTATTCTTTTACTCTTTCGATTCAATGATACGTCAGTTGCATTATTAGTTTCCATTCGTCGATTGTGAGAAACAATTTTATTCAGTTATTTTTGTTGCTCCCGGTAGTCAAATTGAAAGTTTTTACACGACAAGAAGTCAGTTATCAAAGTCTAAGAGGCTCAAGAATAATAGTATGATAAAACTGATAACAATATCAGCGACATATCAACGCACATTCGTAATTTAGATAACGCGAGTTGTTTTTAAGCACATCTATTTGTCAAAGCTGCCAAATTTACACATTTTCGAAAATTTCCATGATAAGTCAATTTGCATTGGTTTAATACGCGCGGCGATATGTTTATTCTAACTTGACGCACGATTGTTTTCCACTCGAACGACGTTTGACGTTGAGTTACACGAGTTCGTAACAGATAGGAAGAGTTTAATAGGTGTGCTCGAAATTGTTCAAACACACGTCCCGATAACCGAATCACCGTCGTAATATTTCACACTCGACAAGAGCAAATAGATCGCACTTCTCGTCTCCACTGGATACTTCGATCCTTTCCTGACACGATCGTCTTCTTTTTTCGACTTTTTCCCTACAATTAGATTTCTCCTTGCACACGCGAGAAAACATCGGAAATTCCAGTTTGCGATGTTTCGCGAAGCATCGGTCGATAGTATCGAGTGAGACGGAACGACATTCGAGATACGCACTGAAGGTTGCGAGTTGCGGGTCACGTTTATGATTGACGTTATAATCAACGTTTTCCCTTTCTTCCTTCGTCTCACGTCGCTCCATTATTGTCTGGCCTCCCACTTTGTTTTCGAGTTCGTCGTGTTGTTTTATCTCGTGAGAAGAATCGCAAATTCTTTGAATGCGCGGCTCATTCCACGGAGAAGCAGAGTTTCTATTTAACCGAGACTCGAGCCATGTATGGTACCAACGTGTTTCAGCTTTCGCGTTGATACGATGCAATCCGGTGCCATACGATTATGGTAATTAATCAGGTTAATAGATGCTCTTAATTCGAACGTATGTCGCCAGTTGGTACAAGTGGCTGCTATTAAGGCGATAAGCGAAATACGAAATCCGGGACAGGAAGCTGCTAGACCGATTACCATAAGGGCAGCGGTTTGATCGTTCGAACATTGAAAGTAACGAATCCGATCTAGCTTTGAAGCGCGCTTATGGCAAAATAGACGGTCGATACGCGGAATATCTAGTCAGCGGAAAGTATCGTAGCTTTTATCTCTAAGACTTCGCGGATTTTTTGAATTGTGTACGTAATGATTATATCCGTGGCAAATTTTTCGTTCCCCGAAGTTCTGAACCGTTTATCTCAAAAAGAACGCTCCTCTGATAAGATTAAGAACGTTTAATCAATCACGATATAAAAGATATGCGAAAAAGTGGCTACTTGTAACATGTCTATAACATTTGTTATCAGGGCGAAATAAATTCCATCCTTTCACAAACTCTCAGGTTTTTCGGCGAGAAACTTTTCGATATGAATTTTTATGTCGATCAAATTCCTTAAAAGTCGCACCAAACTTTCCGAGCGATCCGATAATAATTAAATTAAGGTGAGAAATCGTGTGAACGCGCACGTACGATTATTTAAATATCACGGGAAGTTGATTGCATCGATTGAATCTCGATGATTGCATTGTTTGAAGATCATGAGAGGTTATCAAGATGATCGTGTCATTGAGAGTCATCGAAGGCCACGAGCGGTCATCGAGGTTGTGTCATCTAAAGTTTATCGTAATAGACTTGGAGAAGAGATTGTTAGACTGCTGTTTTTTCAAACGACCAGATTAATCGCTGCATCCGTCGAAATGACTCGACATAACATAAGTAAAGCTTTAATTGCCATGTTTTTAATACGTTTTCCTCGTATTAAATCGTTTTTAATACGACGCGTGATATTTATTGCGTTGATAGTTTCAGCGAACAAAATCGTAATAATCGTGAAGATCGAGTCGAAGATATTATGGTCCCTCGTATCTGGAGTAAATTTCAGGTAGATTTACATTCGATGTTGGTACTCGCGTAACGGGATATTTGTGACTGTACAAATGTTAATAGGGTAGGGATAATTAACGTTAGAAAGTTCTTGGCGGTGTTCTGCGGACATATGTGCAACGGGCGATGATTTATATCAGGGAAAGTTGCAACGAGCATTTCCAGAAACATAATCTTGCTCGAGTACCACGCTGCGATTCCACTGGAACGTAGGTTTCTGCGGTAAAACGACGCTCCGTCTGTATAATGAGGCGCGATTGTGATATAAAGGCGCTGACATTTATTGTCGTCGCGGTCGAGCAAGTATGCGTGCGTTTCGAACAGCACTTGTAAGAAACACGGCGAAGATCGATTAACCTGGTTCGCGCAACCCGGTTTTGCATTAGAATTTCGATCGTGTTCCACTGCCTTTCGTTGGAAGTTGCGATAACGTTCGTGTCTCTTCGTCTCGATCGTCGAGTAACGAGCTCATTTTGTCAGAAATGGAAGAAGTTTCTTGTCACTTCTTGAAAGTACGTGGTTCATATCGTTGCGCTTCCATCATGTGCCAACGCTTTCCACGTACTTTGACGATAGTCACGATACAATAGTATTGCACTTCAAATTTGAATAGGAACAGTACATCGTAATATTGAGAAACTATAATATAATTATCAATTAGAATCATATTTATATTAGAGAGAAAGCATTTTATTTTTATCGAAAAAACCACAAGAGGACTTACTACAAGAGGAGCTTCTGACTAAAAAACAATTGTAAACGTTACTGAGACTCTGTTAAATACCTATGTACAAAAAGGCAATGGGTGAACGTACATAAATTCGTTATAAAAAGATATAAGAGAATGATACGCAATTTACTTATATACGCTTATCGCACGATAATCCTTTAAGCGGTGTCACGATCGGTAGCAGCTAAGTAGACGAACAATTTTTAATTATGAAACTGGCACGAAACGAAATAGCTGTCTGCGGAGTTCCAGACTCGCAAGGGTCGAAGGTTGGTTGGTCCATTCGTGAAATTACAGACGTGTACCTTAAGGTACGATTTCTACGTGCGAAAGCTGCGGACCCAATTAAAACCGCTTCTCTGCCGAGTCGCAGCTGTTACAACGGGAAAACTTTCAGAGTTCGGATAGAGAGAGGAAACGAGGGACGTAGATGGAATGTGAATTCACTCCTCTCTCTGCTCTCCTGACACCTCTTCCGCTTCTCTTCCTCTTTCCTCTTACGCTGCCGGAAGTATAAATTTTGTATCGTCGTCGTTTTGTATGTACATCGCTTGGTCGCGTGCTCCATTCTGTGCTAGGAGATAATGTAACGTTATTATCAGCAGTTCCGTTTGCTTTTTTTCTCTCGGAGATAATGACCGCGATACGTGACTACCGGATTGCTGGGTTCTGGTCGAGAACGCGAGCGTTTGTCATCGAAGGATCGTTGACGAAAGACAATTCTAACGATTACGAAGATCGTCCGTGATAGCTGGTGTAGCATTAACTTTACATTTTTGCATGATAACGCTCTAATACTCGGGCTGATTTTAATCTTTATTGGGTCTTTTTATTACTCTATTTTTACATTCGTATTGTAACCGAAGATTACAGGAAAAAATCGTGACAAGCACAATTTTCTTGATTCCACGATTTTAACTTGTATCGAGTTTCGTTTTGAATACCCACCCACGCAAATTTTATTCTCTTTTCAAGTTTAACGATATTTTCTATAGGTGGCTTCTCCTGGTGCTAAACTTTTCTCGCTACAATTCCCGACAAGTTCTCAGGATCGGGTCCTGCCCGGGTCTCGATGTCGAGTATAACGCATGGTAACGATACCATTCGAAAATGTTGAAACCACTTTTTCGTAGTGGCGGCTGTACGAATAGGGGCACTGTATTGTTGGAAAATTGTCTTTTTGTATTCCATTTCAATTATAAAATGTAATTATCAAGTGCAAAAATATTCGTCACGTAACATGTCCTGATATCCCCCGGTGTTCAATGTGTCCCTTATAAAAACAATTTCATTAAACATATCCAGGCACGATCAATGGTTTGTTGGGGATATCAAAGAAATAATGGCGAAAATGTGTTTACGTAGCACCGTATCTACTACAAAAAGGAGCAACAGTTCCAAAGGAAGAAATTTTATGAATTTCGAAGTTCTAACGCGCGAAGATTTTACTCGATATTAGGAACGTTAATATTGATCAGTCACACGTAACTATCGAGTTTCACTCGATCGAAACGTAGAGATGAACGTGTTCGTCGATCGTCGCGCGTTCCCTTTGTAGCCAGTGCATTGTACGAAGCCATTGTTACGTGACGAACGTCATATTGCGCGTTAATATTACCCGTTCTCGTTCCCTCTTGCTCGCTATATTTCCTGTCTAATGTGACGATGATCGATGGTCATTTTGTTCTGACAAGTTCGATCGAGTTTTGACTCGTGAGCGTAATCACGAGCGAAGTTAATTGAGCCATGTCGAGGAGCCTCGTTCGACGTAGTGTGCAACTTTAAGCGGTCGTTATCGCTTTCTGCTGTTCCCATCCGGTGATCTCCATCCTCCTCCCCCCCCATTTCTCTAGAATATTTGATAATTCCATTTCGGGATATTAAGGGAGTATACAACCATGTCGGGTTCAAAAAATCGAAATATTCTTGCACCTTTTCAAATATTCAATTTTCGATATGCGTACAATACCGTGGTAAAATGGAGTGTTGGAAGTTATAACATCGAATACGATTATCATAACACCGAACATGATACTTGGCGGCTTAGAGTCTTACCAAGAATCTCGTTTTCCCTTCATTTTTCAGGTCACTGAGGTTTTTGATATTCCTTCTGTTTATATTCCGTAAAATTCCGGAAATATTCCGGAATAATTCCGGAAATATTCCGTAACATTTATTATTAGTAATGATCGCGCAGGAAATAAATTATTAACTTTGATCGCAACAGCATTCGAGATAGTTTCGCGTGTTGTTTATTTTTCGTTCATTTAAAAATCGTAACAACCGGTGTTCATCGGTTCATTATCGAAAACCGAGGCACAGACGCGCACTAAGGTATAGCTACACACCAGGTACCTATATTCAGCATGTTCATTTCCATGCGCCCCATGTAGTTAGCAGTTTGCTAATGACTTTGCGATTCTCGCGAACATTCTTCAAACGTACCAGTTGGAAATTAACGTTCTGAATTATTAGTTCATCACCCGGGATGAAGAAGTAGGTTTCGCGTTTGTACGTTTATTAATAACGGAAAGTATTTTCTGAGATGACAGCCAGCTTTCTGCGTTATTCATGCAATTTGTTCGTTTATTATCGAAGTTACGACGTTTGTTACTCTTTGATCTTTTTATTTTAAATTCCGTCTTGCTACCAAGCGTAGAGAAAGGTGCTGTACTTTTAGCTTAATACTCCATCTCGTTACTTTAAGCGTCGACGAAAATAAAACTGAAAATACGGAAAAATGTCTTTTCTTTTCACATGACGATGAATTCGAATGACGATAAATTGGAACGACGATGACATTTTATTCGGCGCACTTTTCATCCCAGCATCGCTCGTGATTCTTTGCTCGACTATACCTGGTACAAAGGTGTCAACCACTATCGCGATATGGCATTAGAATGAACTTCTGACATTTAATAATATAAGAACGGATGAAAGGTTAATTCAAAAGTCACATCGAACAGCAAAACTGTTGTGTCGTCTTGATATATAGAATCTTGTAGATAATTTTCTTACCGTTGGATCTCATCCTTTTCCGTGCGTTGTTGACGCAAGGACACGAGAGTTATTGGGAAAGCTGGTTGCAATTACACGCGTGTTGTTCTCCGCGAGAAACTTTCACTCTTCGAAAATTTACAAAATTACGCGAATGATTATGGCGTAGACTATTACCCGAATTAATAGGAAGATTTAATCATTCAGGTAAGAGAAACTTTAATAACACGAGTAAACGAGAAACGTAAAAGTATAATACTTGTGGTAATTGGATCGTACAAACTTTTTTCATTGTAAATTTTTTCTCTACAATATTTTACGAATCGTCGATAAAAAGTATGTGGTATTTACTAGAAGACGTACTAAACAGTATGAGTAATACAAAGGTTTAACGAACGTGGCTGTTGAAACTTCCAGTATCGGTGCCTCGGTGTCCAATTATCGATACATCAGTGAACTCGAGTTTCTTAATCGTCTTGTATCTCTACGGACAGCTCGAAATATCTACCTATCTTATACCCACAATCTTATATCGTGTTTCAATTTACCGTTATCGCATTTATCTCCCAACATCTTGTTTGACCGAATTTTCTCGTTTGAATTTTTTTTTAAAAGCTTTCACCGAGATAATACGAGCCTTATGGAGCAAAGTTTTTAATAGAATCGTTTCGTAGTCACCTCGACGATGAAGATCGATGTAAAGAAATTTCAAATCAAACAACGATCGCTGTGACACGTAACAAAGATAGCTCGTTCGAAATGGAAGTCTCATTTCGATCGATCGTCGATGTACGATCCGCCAGCGCATTTAATTATAGCTTAATCGTTTCCCGTTGCCGGTTAAAAATATCGTTCTACTAAACTCTGCCGGAATCTTCGTATCAATTATTTTTTCCGAGCCCTGCACACGAAGTTACTTCATTCATATGCATCGGAGGAGAGATAAAGAGCGTGTAAGTTCACGCGACATCGAATGAACGGCCGAGAAAGGTCTGCTGGTCGATGGCCTACGAAGGCCGCCTACTTACCTTTTGATTCTTTACCAGGCAAACCGATTACGTGCTCGGCGAAACCGTGCATTTTCTCGTATAATTTGCTCCATGGACGTGCAGATTCTCGGCTGACAGGCCACTCGGAGCGATTCGACGAGGGGAAAAAGCGGGTTGCCAGTAAGCAGGAGGAGAGGTCGTGTCGATTAAAGGCTGCGGAACGAAGGGACGCCACCGACTCCGACCTATAATGAAGTCACGCACGCCTTTAGAACGCGGATTTTCTCTACCTTTACGCGATCCTTAAGCGCAACTGGCGCAACGTGCAAGTGTTATAGTCGATACTTTGTTCCATGGCAAATGTGATTTTCGAGTGGAAATCGTGGAAATCGAAGTATCGTTTCGGCAAACGACTCGAACGTGAATTACAACGCGTAGAAATTTCATTCGATGGTTATTGCCTATAGGTAATCAGATGTAACGGGTTCTTTCCAGAGAAAGACAAATTTCGATCGTGAAGAATTTAACTTGCAAAGATTACTATCCATAATAATTTATGTCGAACTATGTCGTTCTACTTATGGCTTTCTTTTACAGTCTCGATATTGTTCAGCAACGGCAACGACGTTCATTTATCATTTTATTTATTTAGTCGATCAACACGCGCCTTCTAAAATATTCTTTCATCGGGTTTTACTTTACTTTTATTACTCGTACTTTGTTGTGTATTCCTCTTACCATATATATTTGTCGTACATGCCATTTTTCTTTTCTTTTTCTTTGTATATCTACGGAGCGATTCTACTATCGACCAACGTACGATTGTCCATACAACGATACATTGATAATAAAGAGCAAAAGTTTGTTGCGAGTAAGGCTTACGGATTAGTATGAAACAAATTCTTCGAACACGATTTGCTTCGCTAGTGTACGCTAGTTAATCAAGGAACTGCTTGGTGGAAATTCTCGAAATTCTAAACGAGTAGACATTGAACGTAAACTGGTCGAGAATCCAGAATGAACACGAAGCAACGAAAGGAACGTGTAGATAGAATAACTAGAAACTTCTTTGGGTCGGATATATAGGATCTGGTCGATCCCCGAGTTACGACCATCTTGATTCCTTTGGTGACGAGTTTTTCGGAATTGGCTTAAGATCTTTTATTCGCTTCGAGAAGAAGACGCTCCATGTCAAGTATAAAGTTTATTTTTAACGGATGGAGCTCTAACAATTGATTTATAGCCTCTTCTTTCACCGCATACTACCACGAATCATGTCGTTGAATATAAATGAAAAATGGATTTCAAGAAGAGTTTGAAATTCCGCTCGAACGAGTCAGATATAATGGAAAGTTCAGATCAACGGAAGAGAATATCTAATAGGATCAGCTTAAGACACCGACGTTTGATGGAATTTACTGTTTATTTATCGATATTGATACGGATCTTGGTCTGATATATTAAATTGATTAAATTGATTGAATTGGCGTGATAGATTAAACTGATATTACGTTGTGCTTCATCCTTATTATTCGTCACAATCGGCAGATAATTAAAAATGAATCGCTCCAATTTAAAAACGTTAACGCTATTCCGTCTTGTTTAAATCTTCAAGGAATCACGATATTTCAAGTTTGTAATTTCATTCAACATCGGGGATCGATAATCGAGAACGTGCACGTAGCTCTTCGAATTATCGTTCTTCTCATCTAAAAAGAATTTTCTCCTCCAGATAAATTAACCATTTCGAACATCATTTCCCTTCTTTCTTATTCAATTCACATCTATTACCTCTTGGCGGAAGCACGGAAAGTTTGGTTGTTAGAACGAGAGCGTAACCGATCCGCAAGGATCGCCGTGCGACCGGCAGAAACTTAATTTCAAGGTTATTAGGCTGATAGAGTGTGTAAGTGCGGCCCTGTCGAGGGTCAGCTCCTGCTCTTCTTATTCTCGTGAATGAACCACGCTTTGTGTTCGAAGGGAGATTTAAGGTCTTCCTCGGAATTCCATCGGTATACGTTGCGAGTGTATGGGTAGGACGATATTTGGCCGATCCTCTGGAGCCGTTCGTGGTCTCTCGAATGGCTGTTTGAGAACGGCGCTGTTCCCAGATACCTAACGTCTAACTAAGACCAATAAGATGCATTTAAACGAAGGGAGACGAAACATTAGACGGTTAATAACGGTTATTAGCTTCGATATTATTCTCGAATTGCATTTTATTCTGTGTGCTAATTGTACGGCGAAAGGTTAGTCCAAAGAGCGTTACCCCTCCATGGTAATTTCTAGTTGGCTTCGTGGCCTTTGTCATGTCGTCACGCAGCAGGGTGCTTATTAAATGTTGGCGCTTTTTAGGACTCGTTTGTCGCGAATGGCTCACGTTACGTAAAGGAAAGAAAAAGTATGTTTTTGAAACGATCCAGTGTTTCTTCTTTATTTTCTATGTCTATTTTCTATTATTTTCTGTGTCTATTACGATATTATTAAGATTACTGTTTCGTGCGTACACTCCTATTAGAATTCATTTTGCTGACTATGTTCTCTTCTCCGATACTTCTCTTCGGTATGATATCTGGTAAAGCAACAATTGCATCGCAAGGTATGGAACTTTTTTATTAAGAGAACGAAACAATTTTTGTTTGAAAACCAAAGCACGCGTTCTCTTACTTCTTTTCGCTTGTCTACAATCCGTTGTTTTCCGCTTTTACAAATCCGGCTTTTTAAATACATCGATTCACCGTTCGATTCACGTTCTGCCCGTAAGGCGAAAAAAGTATAGTACGTCCAGTGGCGAAAAGTAGCCTTTTAAAAGACGATGCTCCTGTTCGGTTAGTCATAAAGGGATTAAAAAGAAATTTATCGAACGTTAGTTTAAACATTTAGGAATATCGCTTGAAGTTCGTGTCACTTTTAAAACGGAAGTAATTACGTGACATATCGTGTGTACTGCAACGTAGAAAAAGTGAAAATCGTCGTTGTTGCCGCTTCGAGGTTACATCGCGTAAAAAAAGGTAGAAAGAAGAGAGAAAAGATTGAAAACCGTGCCCGAGTTGCGAAGCGATAAAGTTCTGCGCTGTCGACGATCGTTAAATTCGAAGTGCATCCCCTAAATCCAAAGCCATCGCGGAACTGACGAGGATAATTACAAGTTTTCGAGGTAATTGCCAGGCAAATGAAGCTAGGCAGAGAATAAATGGAAAGCCTGAAGAATTTTTCTGCCGTAGTTAATTTCTGCGGAAATACAAGTGAAATATTTCTCTTCGTTTTTATCAGCCATTGTTTCAATTTTTAATTAATCGT
Organism: Bombus bifarius; assembly: GCF_011952205.1. NCBI lineage: Eukaryota > Metazoa > Arthropoda > Insecta > Hymenoptera > Apidae > Bombus > Bombus bifarius. The sequence continues at coordinate 927,042 of NW_022885586.1, read as the reverse complement.
AAAAGCGTATCTCTTCGTCGGGTTGGTTTATAATTGGGAAACAAACGTGCAGTTTCTACTAGAATCGTTTTTTCCATCGAAATATCGAGATATACGTATATGGGTGGTACTGTCGATCAAAAAATGTAAACGAAGCACCAATTACGAGCAATATTTCGCTAAGGGTAATTTAAATTTCGCGCCTACACGTACATCTATACATGCGCCAAAACGAAACATAGTCGCTGAAAGCATTACTTGACGGCTTAATAAACTTTCGTGTGAGCAGAACGGGTACGAAATCAAAGTTCGCATTACAAAAATTTAATGTTGCTGAAAGCTTTTTAATAAGCAGGCTAAATTTTGTTAAAATGCAGTTTCTGAAAAAGTTGGCTGCAAAAGTTATGGAGATTGGCTTTTAGCGATATAAAAGCCATTCGTTTATTCGATATTCTGTTCGCTCGTTGTTTCCACGTAAAAGTGCAATTTATTCCTTATCATAATACATCCTTTGCTGTATCTTCTTATCGTATTTCGACGTTCGGAAATAGGCACACATGTGTATTTCTCCGGCATAAAAACGAACTTTATGCACGCATTAAACTCAATCGTACGATAAAAATTCTACGGCGTATCATATCACGTCAGATATCCGATAATCGTCTTCTGGTCAAGAATTCAACAAGTTTTGGCACGTTCGGTCGGATAGAAGCTCGACACGACGCGGTACGGGCCACGATCTCGAAAAATTAATCCTGATCGTTGCGGAGGAGAAATGGGATGGGAGTTTATGCCATCGACGATGAGAGCGGGGATAATAAATCGAGGGGGATTTCGATGGTTTAACGATCACGCGACTTCCACCGGGTGAAGCCCTAGACGACGAAGAATTTATGCCGCTGGCTGGTGCGGGTCACGTCGCTGAATTTCGAATCCGACTTTACGACTCCGCCGAAATGGGAACGATCGTTGGAAGAATCGCTGGCGTGGAAACACCATCGAGCCGAGCTATCAAAGATTTAGTTAGTCGGATCTGCCTTTTTTCCCCCTGTCCCTTTCCTCTCCTTTCTTTGCCACTCATCCGCTTTTTTTCACGGAACCCTCTCAAAGGGTTGATTCGATAGACTCGATGTCCATTACTTCGTACCAATTTATGCGATGCTTCTCGGAGAAATTTATAGGCGAGGATTCTTTGACAAAGGATCTCCATTTAGGAACAGAGACCAAAGGGTCTACCGAATGAGAATGAGCCGCCGAATTTTGCGAATGCAAGGAGTCATACGGACGATGGTTTCGATCTTTTTTTTCGAGTTTAGAGACATTCAGAATACGGATCAAACATCATGGCGACTTGAACAAACTTGGCCAAAATTCGTGTAAAGTTTCGCGGTATAGAAATAAATGTCCTGGGAAAGTTATTTGTCAGCATTTGATACAATCTATTGAAAAGTAGAATATCCTAGCTGTACCCCTTTCGTTATACGTGTTTTGCCATACCAAATATATATTTATAGAAGCAAGCGCGGTTCGTGATTTATTCTTTGGAAAATCCTGCAATTCAGTATGAGATCATCGATTACTCGGAAGAAATCTCATTAGTATTATAATTTCCTCTCTCTCTCTCTCTTGCCTGTCTTAAATGTGTTTTAATCGTATCTATAAAAACATTAATCACACCGAAGAGAGAAAGATAAACGAACATCTATTAAATATCTTCCAGAGAATTTATCTTTTCAATATTTGTAAATTAATTTTTATTAAAAGAACGTACTTTAGGATGGATTTTCTATCATCATCAAATGTAGCCAGATTTAACAAGATGAAAGAAATCGCCTGGAAAGTCAAATGAAATTCTCAGTCCAACTATAAATCCATTAACTCAAATCGATCCTTTCTATTACCGATGTCACCGATCGACAAGGTAGAACGTGACGATGTGATTCAAATACCCGGCCGGCTTTTCAGATACTTTCTTGAAAACGCGTTGGCCGATTGCCAACACGAAGAAGGAATCCATGATCGAATCGTTTAAAGCTATCAAGACACCCCCTCTCCTCACGCCCTCGATTAATGAGTTTGCGAACAATCGCCATAGAAATCGTTCCACTGTTCGTAAACACTTTCATGTGAAATATTCGGGTCGAATGTACCGATATCGAGGACAAATAATTGATAGTCTTGAAAAAATAATTCTATTTCCCGGTCGCATTCACATTGATGCGTTGAAGAGAAATATCGATGGAATTTCTAGCGCCGCTTCGTTCGATCGACGATCGTCTTTTAATTCTACACGATGAAATTGCTCAACAGTGAGGTTTTGTGTTGTAATTTTACGGATTCAGTTGCTTTGCAGTTTATTCGTAATTTGTCACGCAAGGAAGACAATTTTGGAGCGATTCCACGCGTTAAAAATCATATTGTCCTGTCACACTGATAAAAACTAGCAGGTGCATTACGAATAAATTGCACAATTTGTATACAAAGCTTCGTAACCTTCTGAATTTTCTCTTGCAAGATTACCAATGGGATTACCGTCCTCATGGATACAAGAAATTTCCGATGGCCTGCTTACGAAACACCATTTCTTGTATTCACCCTTATAAACCTGGCGTATTCGTTTAGCCTGGTCTACTCGCTGCTGCACTCTTCTAACGTGCACCCACACACGATACACGTAGGCGCGTCCTCGCGACGATTGGCTGTCAAAGTCGGGGTACGTTCTTCGTTTGTTTCGTTGAAAAATAAAAGAAGAGAAAGGGACAAATAGGGAGAGAGAGAGAGAGAGAGAAAGGTAGAAAAGTACGAACGGTCTGAGTACAGAGGTAGATAGAAATAGGCGTGCGGCTTGGAGGCAAAGCGCGGAGAATGCGAGATTGAGACACCGGAAACGGAAACCATTAATGGCGTTCACGGCAAGTACCGTGAAGTGGATGAAACTAGATAGAGGAGGAAAGAGGGGAAGAAAGGGTGCAATATATATATATATACGTATACAAAGAGAAAATGAGCGAGTCGCAGGACTTAAAACGAGAGAAAAAGAGAGTGTAGCGGCAAAGGAGGGTGACCGTAGGAGAAAATCGTGCAGCCAGGGGTGAGGAGTGGAATAGTTACACAATGCCATTGTGAATTCGTAACCACGCTTTCTGCCCTTCCTTTCTGCAATCCTTCTGCCAGAGTCTTCTATGCGTCTTCTCTTTTGGCCAGCTTCTGACGGAGAAAACCCCTTGACGCGCGTCGCGTTCGCACGTACTTACCGTTTTTTAATCCTCAGTGCAAAGGGTACACCCTCTTCCCTTTCCGCGCCGTACACTTCTATAGCATTCCTCTTGCTTTGGAGCATCGAAATTTTCGAACAGCCACTTGTCTCGCGAAAGAAGCTACGAGTAACTATAGGGTGTAGTTTGGAGTTGCTGCAATATTTGGGCGCGTTTCGTTGCTCACTCTGTTGTTTGAAATAGCACGGTGAATTTCGAAGGAGAGTTTTAATTTTTGTGAGATTTTACACGAACGTATCTTGGATCGTATCGGAGATTTTTCGACGATTCGTAAATATAATTGTAGCAGTCGCATTTATCAAGCTCGAGTAACTTTTATTTTGCACGTGTTGAGCGTTTTATACGGTATCATTTATTCCAGAATCGTTGACTCTGTTTGTTCTATCCTACCGCTATTTACCATTTAGGATAATACCATACCATAAATAAAGAAATTATCTGCAAGAATACGTAAAATTGAAATTTGAACGAGACGTGAAAAACAAACAGTTCAAGAAAAGAGATCCGAATGTTCCAAGCAAACATTGCATTAACAGCGGTAATAATAAAACCGAAATGTAGATTATGTACGACTTGAACGCAGAAAGGTTAATTTATGGCACACCCGAGACGCCGTAAAGGAAAAGGCGTATTAATCGAGATTTTAGTGTAGGTTCCTCGAACGTCTATTAAAAGGAGGGAAAAAATCTTCAGAAAGGAATTGTAATACACGCGAATCCTAACATATTCACTTGTTGCATGCCAATGGCGTTTAATGACACCTAAGTCATCGTTTCCAGAGCATTAAGTGCAACGTAGCCGTAAATAGAGCGGCTCGTAAAATGGCATTCGCGCCATTAATTCGCATACACTTACAAATTACGCTGGTGAACCGGCGCTTCCAGTAAATCACGCGAGCTTGATAAAGAATGCGCATAACTCGTAGCAGGTTCTCTCGTAGCTCCGATAAAGTTACACTAATCTTTCACATTTGAACCGTATACGCATGAAAGTCCGATTATAATCGTTTATTTTTGAAATAAGCGGAGGAATTTTTTTAATATTCAGAGAGGCGCGTCGCGTTGTCCAGAAACTTTGTTTTCTCAAATTATATAGATTACGCTAGTGTTAGGTCACGTTAGCGATAACGACGAACTATTTATAACTATAATTATGGCTATAATTCACAATAATAGTTCTAGTTTATCGTCATCAGCGACGCGACCTTTATTTCTAATTATAAATAATTCCAGCTTAAGATATGAAAACAGAGTTGTTGAAATGGTCACCACTTCTAAGAAAACTCTACATCTGGTCTTTTTAGTTTTCTCAAGCACTGATGCCATCGACAGCGTGTAGACAAAAGACTGCGACGAAGTCAGACCATAAACAGTAGACAGGCGACGTTGGCTTCGGGATTTTCAGTTATTGGGTAACACAACTAGCGTGCGGATCTGAACCAGCTCAAATTGTATTCTTACTTATAATTACACTTCTATTTAAATATATTTTCTGCCTTACAATTTATCCACGAGTTTTCTCTGTTTACACATCGAATAACCTCAACAAGAGTTTCAGGGAGAAAGATGATCTCTGTATCCAGGTCGGTTAATCGTATCAAGTAAGTGAACTATCTGGTGTTATGCAAATTTCAAGTTCACATAACCAGCGCAGCATTCGCCTGTACAGTGCATTGGTCGATTTAATCGGACTGTGTTAATGTTTCAGAGCAAATCCTACGTCGAACAAGCATTGCGTTGGTCAAATGCGTTCAGCATCGCGAAATCGCTTAATACCTCTTCCTCCATTCCCATGCTTTATCTATTTCGATCTCTTTGGCGCATTAAGGATTGCATTTCTCCGACGTTCCAAAGCATGAGAATTCTAATGACGTCTGGATGGAATCGCGTCATTAAATTTTCCTTTATTGTTGGCTTTAATGGATTTGCAAGTATTAAAATTTGAAAAGTGGCGATTGCTATCCGCTTGCAACGTTTCAATTTTCGTAATCGTTACATTTTCCATATTTTACTTTCGTAAGCATGGAATACGTAATAGTTTCATTCTGTAAGGATAGAAATACTGCGAGACGGAGCATATTGAAATTGTTGTAAAAATTAAATAACGTAATAAAGTTAGGGAAACACGCTATAGAAATTACGTACGTGCATCTTACGACGTTTTTCTCATATCGAGTACTCGTTTCGTTTTCTCAAGTTCTTCATTGACAAACGCAGACCTTTAATTCTTCTGACTGATATCTAATCGTCGATACGTTTCATTTCTTCGTACTTTGGAAAACTATTTTTCATAGCTGAATTTATTTTTTAAGAGTCATATTTTGTCGTTATTTCGTATCTTCTCTCGTATGTATGGCGATTAAGTCTAAAAATCTGAAATCAAAATCTCAACGGAGACAAAGGATATAGAGGACAGGATCGACTCGTTTCACGGCAGTTGGTTTCTGTAAATTGGCAGCGACAACGTGGAAGCTACGAGTCGCGTTTTAATTAACCCCGCCAGCTCCTCGCGCTGGAAAAATGCTCGAGAACGTGCCCAGATTAATTATCAGCAAGCTTGATGAAATCCAATTTTTTTATACCCTGTAAAATGTGAAACCACCGTATAGACCAAAGTTTTAATACACTGAAGGCAAATATAATTTAATCGACGAGTTCTTAGTCGATTCATTAGAGGAACTCGACTATCCGAACGTATATCCTGCGGTTATCAACTATCCTCTGGTGAATACTTGCCACGGACGGCGCGTCCACCCTGTGGTTAGTCGGTGGTTGCAACTGGGGTCACTTTCTCCAAAATCATTCCTAATAACTCTGACTATCGCGAACATTTCTGAGTTTCTTCTTGTTATCAACAACTAGGTGTTTGTCATGAACTCTGAACCAGTGATGGAAAGTAATTTATTACTCTTGCATCTATTACGGAGGCGTTACTGTTTATTAACGCAGTTCGATATGATAAAAGAAGGTAAAAAAGGAAAAAAATTTACAAAGAATAAACAGAAGCGGAAATACGCCAAGAAAGGCGTAAGGTGTATTCTAGCAATGGCAGTAAGCAGTAACGCAGGAAACCAACGATAGGTGCACGGCAATAGCAAAATAGCGCAACCGCGTAAAAAAGAAGTCGGGAAAAAGAGAGGATGCAGTGTATAGATATGAAAAGGAAGGATTCTCGGGAATAAAGAGATAGTACGAGTATATAAAAACGAATTCTAGTAGGGAGTAGCAGCTGAAGAGAACAATAAGGAAGATGATAGAAAGAAGGGAGAAATAGTAATCAGCCCAGGAGAAAAATACAAAGGTAAATGTACAAGTACACGCATTCCAAGATATCTTTGAATAAAAACGAGCTTAGAATCTGCAGGATATTTTGCAATTCCAAGGTGACATATGTTAGAAGTTTAAATCGCAGTACAGAATATTTCGTTATCGGAATTGCCGATATGAAAGTCCGGCGGGAGATATGCGGACCACGCACTGTACCATATATAACGGACGCAATAAGAAGGCCGCGAATAAGCGTTGAAATTAACTTTGCTCGTTCTGCGATATATGTATTCGAGGCGACTGTCGAGGCGTAATAGAGAAAGTCAAGGGACGAAATAAAATGGAACGATTCCGAGACGGAAATAAAGTCTCCCATACCGCACATATCTACCGTACTTTTCTCCCTTTTCTTCCGGCAGTTTCACCCTCGTTCCGCGTCCCTTCCGGTAGTCACTCGCTCACCAGTCGATCAGGCTCGTTGTATTTTCTCGAAGACGATACGCGTTATCCGCTCGAGTTTACCCGCTCGCTACGCTTATTCCGATGATAAAGCGTTCCTGGACGCGGGATCTGATATCCTGCTGGATATTGAGCGGGTCTCGTCGAAACGAGGAGGACGCGTGTGCAGAAAAATCTCATGGCAATATCGCTACGGAAGACGAATCGCGTTGTCACGATTCCCAGCTCCGCGAAGCTGTTCCAGAGACGATGAGATTATTTTCGGCGGTTCCTCTTGCGGCGAACGACCTATTTCCGGAAGACTTTGCTGCCAGGTTACGCGTACGTACGCTTGCGTGTTCGGTGTATAGCGTTAATCGCGTTTGACACGTTTTAGACAATGTCGCGAATCGTTTGACGGATTTTTATCGCTTTAGATCGTAACGAAAAATATTCGAGAGAAGGATGTTCTACTCATAACGATATTTACTTACGTCGATAACGATATTTCAAATTATCTTTTGCAAAACATACTTTCACTTAATTCTTTCTAAACCGAATGTTTCACTGATCGTATATCTTTTTTATAGAACCCGTTTTTAATTCGCGAGCTATTAAAACTCGTATTCACCTTCATTTTGAGGGCCGATGAATATGCCGGTGACACGAGAGATATAAAATATTTGAAATTTTATACTCTTGCAAACTGGAATCTTCTCAAGAACAGCAGGGGGCAATAAATTATGCAGCAAAGTTTAAAATTTCATTTCATAAGTTTGGCCCCCAAATTTTATTTGTTTTACCAACGTAAAAAATGAGCGCTTAGAGGCAATAAAATATTCACGTTTTATCTTATCTCGAAGGTATTCGTATCAAATTAAAAATGGCCATATGGCGTGCACCACTAATATCTACCAATGTAAACTGCCTTTAAATTGTTCATCTCAAATCCTCGTTAAAACTCTCAAACCAAGTTTCCAAAGTTCGCTCTATGAGTGAAATCTAATTACAGCCCAGTGAAATAGATCACTTATTACATCGTTGATGAAGTATCTCCGCAGTGTTTCAAATCTGAAGTCACCTCGAATTTTCGTTCGTTCATTTCACGTCGCATCTCGGCTTATGAAAGAGCGTAACCGGTTCGGTTGGTCTTCCTTTTCATCGAACTTCGTATTTCCCTGCGGGCAAGTAAACGCGTGCTCTCGGGACTCTTATGAATATTTATTACAACAACTCCCATGATTCTTGAACGATGAATTTAAGAGGCCACGGCAGGGTTGCTTTCAATCGACGGATATTAATTCCGGTTCGCGATTATTTCATCGGTATTTCTCTACGGCGAAGAAAAAGTGACGAGTTTCGAGTAGCGCTCGAACGAATTCGCATCGTTCTATAGACACAGCTACCGTAAGCTTTAATACTTATCGTATTTCAAGTCGAATCGTGGAAAAGTAATGGGCAAACGTTTAATGAGACCGCCGCATTCTGGCCAAGGTTTCGTGGCCGCGGTTATCTTCGTGAAAAATTGCGTCTTTTCGTATTCGACCGGCGTAATTTGCGCAATTTGCGTAATTCAAGCAACACGAGCTACGAGAACCTGCAAAGTTGTATTTCCAGCTTCTTCGATTTTTAATTTCATGCGTTTTGGTAGATAGTAATTTGTTCATCGATCGACGATGATTTTTAACGGACAGCTATCATTGTTGGCCTACGTTTGCAAATATTTATTGCAAATTTTAGTAATACTTTCGTCCTCGAAGAAGTCTACTACACAATTTCCTGGCAAACGTTCATTCAGATATCAACACAACATCGATCAATGATAGATACTCGTATGGAATGTTAATTTATTTTCTTGAATTAATTAATAATACACGATTCCCACTGAATACCAACAATAGCCGTCCCGCATATCCGTTCATTAATTTTATCGTATCCAGCCTTTTCTTCGTCTTCGTTCCTTGTTTATCCGTATTAATCCAGTCGGTATTCATAAATGTATAAAATCCAACAAATATTTACCCAACAATGCTTGGATTCAATTTTTGTACATCGATCTTTCGTAACATTCGGCAACATCCGATGCACCACGTAAACAATTCACCCGATTAAAAAGAGCGAAAGGGATGGAAAGAGAATGTTTGCGCGTGTTTTCAATAAACAACAACGCGAAAAATCGCGAAATAGCAATCGTCCGGTTCCGTGATTTGTTCTTCATCCCGTTAAACCGAGACACCATCCTCGTACATTCATAAATAGACTGCTAGCGCGAATTAAACGAAACGTAAAACATATTCGAGTTGGATACGTTATCAACACCCGTAGGGAATAGCCACGGTAGGGTAGATCGGATGGAACGAAATGGAAGTTGAACATTTCCTCTCAAGTTTGCGGAGTCGTTCTGATCTTATAGAAAATTTAGCTACTTGGCATAGCTTGCCAGGCAAGCGAGCAATCGGTCAAATTTTGGAATTTGCAAAATTTTTCTTTTATTTGTTACATCTTTTACTTTTGCTACCTTATGTATTAAGTATCTTTGCATATTTACACTCGTCAGAAATGCATACGCATAATCCAATAACAATGTCGAAAATATCAGTTCTTTAGAACTTTCGAATGTACGTGATCCAATTCTCGGAGGTTCCAATCGCCGCAGTGATTCTCCAAGTTCTCGCTAATTTTTCAAAAACTTCCCAGACGCATCTTTTCATTTCGTTGCAACGTTCCCATATTTATGAACGGAGGTGTACTCATACAGTCGGCTGGCTCTCTGGTTGCCGCGTTCACAGTCCGTTCTTTACGCGTTGCACCGTATGAATGTGCGCGCGGTCGTTTGCTCGCGAGTCGCGCGGTGCGAATGACAGAAGAGGGATGAACAGCCATATACGTTCGATGCATTTCGGTCGTTGGATCCGTAGGTCGGCGAAGGAACGCCGAGGAATCGGTATACCGTGTGGCCTCTATTCAAGTTGCTGCTGCTTCTTCGCGGTGTGCAACTTTCCACCGTTCTTCCTCTCGTTCGCCGAGCAACCGGGGCTCATCCTGCGTCCTCTTTTCTTCCTTTCAACCCCTTTTCATTCCTTTTCTTCCGGCACATCGCTGCAATTTATGGACTGCTTCAGGAAGGCGGCGAGATAGAGAGGACAGGGAGGGCCGACCCGATAAATCGCTGGTCGTAAAACGCGGAGATCGCGCCAAGGCTAAGGGGGATAAGGGTGGAGGTTCAATCCTTTGCCTGACGAGGGTTGCAGACTGGGAATCGTACACTATTTTCGATGCCGGCATTCCTTCGGATCCGACGATGGAAGGGTTCCCTTTCTTGTCACCTCGGGAATCTTTCTCTTCGGATAAAATAGGGCTGAAGTTTTTTCGATGGTTGGCCGTGATTTTTCGCGTTGGAAATTTTCATAAGACGGAGATGGAATTTAAGATTCGAGGAAATCTGAATTCGGAAGTTGGCGAGTACGATTGGTTTAAGGGTCGAGCGGCAAAGAAGTTCGGCTGGGATCGGAGAGCGAGGAGCTGTTCGAGGAGTTCCGAGTTCCGAGTTCCGATTAAGCGAAAGATGGAGATTTCAAAATCCCTTTTCTCCTTTCTTGCTTGTTTATATTCTTCCTTTTACGTTCTGTTGCTGTTTGTTTCTAGAGAGTTTTATTGCTGTTCTTCGATCGTTTGTGCGATTGTAGCCTTACTGCGTCCAAAGTGCTTGAATCTCTTTTTAAAGGACGAATTTTATTGCAACTCCCTTGTAATTCAAGAAATATTTGTCTAATAAACGTGAAATGTGGCATTTCAGGCGCTGCTTAATCTTAAAAACGCAAATCGTACTTTTTCAAAGATAGAAAAAGATGTCCAGTGTGACAGGATACACCGAATCATCCTGTACATCGTAATTGTCAGAATGGGAAATTTGATTCTTAACGATTTTCCAGGAAGAATGATCCTCCATCTTCGATCAAGCCTATTTTAAGAAATAATAATTCAATAGGCACATATTTCGTATCGTATACATTGTCGAGGCGCATTACGCGCGAATGTATTATGACACGGAAATCTGTTTGCTTCTTGATCATTGCGAGAGTTATTTGTTCCTGGACGGAGGGAACCTGTCTCTTGCTCGTGTTAGAAGAAGATAAGAAAGCAGAAAGCTCGATAATAGGATGCCAGTGAATCACGATTTTTTGAAATATATCTATCGAAGAATCGCGTTTGCCTTCGGTGTCTAATAAAGTCACGTACGTATATTCCAAAGATCCTATCTATTCTTTGCATTTTTACGTCGAAACGTGTGTTCTTTGAATTCTTCTACCTATCATTTCTCAATAAGAAATCATTTACATAGTGTGATTGGAATATAAAGCGAGAGAAAAAGAAACGAAACAAGAGATCAAGAAAGCAGAAATATTGGTAAGATCATTCAGTTTTTTCATTTGATATTTAATAATACTATATTACAGGAATTAGAAGCTGGAGAATTCCAGGAAGAAAGTATTAGAACAAAAATACGCGATGAGTGGCGATTATATGCCGAGTAAGTTTAATAGCAGACTTATCTAGACATTGTGACATCTTAATATAATCTTTTCCATGTAAATGTAACACGATATAAAATGTCGGGAGAACCAACGATGAAAATAAATCTGATACCAACCCCTTTGCTCGAACCTCAAAATTAAAATTCATTCGTCAGGCAGCCAAGAAATAGGAATCAATTTTCTCAGAAATCACAGCGAAGGAAATCGGCGTCTGCTCGTTTCCGTAAACGATAAAAGCCGGAGCGACCCTTCTGAATTTTCTTCTACCCTTCTGACTTTGCATTTCTTTCGAGGATAAGGGTAGCTGGACGCTGGAGACGAAAATGCTCATCGAAGAAAATCGGATGAAAAGGGTAGAGAGATGAGGGTGCCTCGGATGGGGACGATTCTATTTCTTTTCTCGGCCAGTGAACGTCTGACCTGGCTCGCGTTGAAAACGATGCGCATCCAAGGTCATCCCCCAAGGCGATCGGGAAACATGCAGCTTCTCAACGTCCACGATCCTTTCACGCGATGGAGGTGGAAGGTTACGTTTGACTCAGCGGATATTTCGAGTCATTTACTTAGCCGATAGCGTCGGTCGACATAATTTATCTACCTTCGCTTGAACATCTTCTTTTTATCGCGGTTAATTGCGATCCCGTATAAAGATAAACGTTGTACGCTTGGCTGCGATTAGTCGCTGCCACTTTGCTCTTTCCCATGTTACAACGTTCGTCAGGGACCACTAATAGACGAAAACTATGTGAACGATTCGCTCGGTGGCTTACCGAGAGCATCTTTAAGCGATAAGATGAGCAGAACGATACTCTTTTTGGCGTTCTCTTATGCAACCGTGTCATGGTAATCATCTTCCTCGTCTCAGGAGTGTTGAATACGCTGGAGGAATCCCCTTTGAAAGGGAAACGAGTCTTCGAGTGATTTATGCGATCACCTTCAGTTTTTTCTTTTTTTTTTTAAAGATTGATGTAACAGATCAACGTTACCGATGTCGAACCTTATAGAATTGTATTGCAAAGCTTCGACGTAACAAGTGAGGCTGTTGGTCTAGAAAAGTTGTAAAATGTCCCCCTTTAACTCTCGCTATCGACCTATGATTGAAAAATTCTTTGTTTTTGCTCTACTTTGTCTAAGGTTAGCTTTTGCATGCAAGCATACTTAAAACGTGTCAAGATTGTAGAGACACTGCTCTCTGAAAACTGTTAAACGAATCGTAGGTTATAGACCTTTGTCGCGCGAACGTTTGTAGAATTTTATTTATTTGTTACGCAAGAGTTACTTGCACCATGTGACTTGTAAAAGTGTGCAGAGACATCAGACGTTCTTCTCGGACCTGATCCTGTCCCGCATTAGACTCGGATCGACTTGATGTCTCGCAGGAAAATTGATCCTTCGTCGTTCAAAATATATTTGGCGTTAACCCGTCAGCAGGAATATTGCTGGAACGGTGAGAAATTTGTCATGGTGCAGAGAGTATGCAAGGACAGGGAACTTTATGCGCTGCAACGCGTGCATAAATTCAAGTTTGCAGCAGGCCCTATTCGTATTAGATGCTTGCTAGACGGCAATCTACGCGCTGTTATAGTCTATCTATACGTTACTTATCCTTCGTTGCTTTCTTTTCGATAATATCGATTCTACTGGCTGCTCACTTTTCTCGATAAGCTTCTCGTTATCCTTTCCCTTCTGCTTGGACAAGATTCGAATTTCGGATAACTCCACTCCATTTCACGTCATTGAATATCAGTTAAGCTTGCAAACATGCAACCACGAATTACGTGCTTTCCGTGGTCACTAATGGCCTCGTTGTTAATAGTATGGTCTGTCAATAATCTCTTTGTTGAACATAGGTCGTATAATTGTTAAAAAAGTTACAACTAATTATACTATTTTCTTATAAGTTTGTTTTACATGGTTTTTCCTTTACTTTGGAATTTTGTTCGCAAAAGATACATAGCACGTAAATTTTCGTAGTTTCATAAGTTGCAAATTAAAAATTTCAAACTTTATTCGATTCCCAACGTTTCTTTGGTAGTATTACGGCGTTATAACCCGGACAATTTAGTTTCGTCGTAGCATTTTAATAAAGTTATTCCATGGTTAAATTGTTTCGAGGATACGCAGCTTCTATACGTTTATGTGCTTTTTCCAGACTTATATGTATGTATTCAAATTTATGTATATAATATTCTTTATTCACAAAACGTGGAAATACCTTTTGCAGTTTAGTTTCCTTTATGCGCGATTCATCAAGTGGAACAGTTTCGTTGCAAACAGTAGTTGCGTGTTTTTCCATCTTTTGATGTTTTCCACCTTTGTTTGCCAGGAAATTGAAGCAGTCTGAAAATATTCAACCGTTATGCAGCCAGAAAAATTTCCCAGATTGGGTTGTTTCGCAAATTGCGTGTCTTTGGAGTGCGCAGTCGTATGTTTCCGGACACTTTCGCACAGATTGTATCGTTTTCTTGCCTTTACCGTGTTTTACTTTGGAGAACAGCAACATTTAGTTTGTCTTTCTGCTAATTTCATAGGGATTCGTTTGCGATTCTCCGGAGATACATTTTAGATCCTTTAATTTTTTAAAGTATTCTTTCTGGCATTTTACGACTGAGACTTATGACTGAAGTACCTATACGCTTCTTTTCATCAGAAAATTATGCATAAAAGGACATAAGTTGTTAATGCATTTTTTATACCTAAGCTTAGGTATTAAAGACGTTATAAAACAGCTTGAACAGGTACGCGTCTACGTGTTTGTATAAAGAGTTTCTAAATCTACGTGAAATTCGTGATTGAGAAATATCTTGAGGATTTAATTTTCATATTTGGCCGAGTCGTGTTTGAAAGTTACCAGCGTTTTCGATACGATTTCTTCGATTGAAAGCGATCGCTGCTCACAGAGGTGTTCGCCTCGAAACCAATGGATTGTTTTCTAGAGTAAACATCGCTGGATAGCCTCATCGAAAAATCGTTTCATTGTAATCGGTTTGCCCTCTCCTCCCTCATCGATATCTTTCTTGTATGTTGACGGTTTATCGAGTAATTTTATCGTTTATCCGCAGTTGCTCGGCTAGAGGACCGGTATTTGCGAGCGTATTTATTCATAGCCAACGGTGATGCTGCTAGTTGTACGAAATGCGCATATCGGATTTGCAGCTGCGTTAATTGATCGTGTCGTTCACAAAAAAAATTCGTTTACCAATGCTTTGTAATCGGAAGCGATTCGTTTCGGTTGATCTCCGCGAGCAGTTTCATTTTTGCCGAAAGTTTAATTAAATTTTTAGTGCTTTTCTGCCGTTAATTCCTCTGAGTTTCATCGCCGCTTCTGTTTGAAATTTCGAGTTTTGACGTAAAAAATAAATTATTTGATTTGTTCATTACAGAAATATACGGTTTATTAAATTCTCGTAACGCTACTATCGATTTTTCGTTGGTTTATCATCGCATCGATACGAGCAAAAGAGTCGAAGTATACGATCGATTATAATAAATAAAATTTATTGATTCTTCGGAAGAGAGACGTGGGACAGCAGTGGAATAGATTCACGTAGAAGAGATTTGTGTCACACAATTTCATCTGAAACAAGTTTAACGTGCTCTGTCCTGGGCGTTTCGATTATTTGGTCGTTCGATTGGGATGTGTTCATTAATTAGGATCTGTCGTTGGTAATGATCGTTTGCGGTGTACCTTGTGATCGTAGGGCGAAACCTATATCAAATTTAGGGCGGATGTATCTAATGCAGTTTGCAACTGAGAATCAGGATTGATTGTACTCACCAATTCACATCGGTTAAGTCGCTTCCGTCTAAATTAATTAGTCACGAGCACTATACAGATTCCAGCCTTTCATGTTTTTTCTTTTAATATCTATATGTTGAAACTTTCACAATAGCTCTTCTATGTTAAGCAATGTACATTTTAAACTAACGATCGATCGAATCGCACGGTTTAATCCAACGGGAATTATACAATGTATTTATCGTTTCTCGCACCATTTAATCACGCTTGAATAATCCATACTAGCGACATTCTATTAACGATATCATAGAAAATTGATTAAATTTTCAAAATCAATAATTTCTTTATCGATACTGGAATTGATACAAATCTCTCACTTATCTTGCTGATAATTTTCACCTATTAATTTTCGTACTCGATAACTTTATCGACGCTGTTGAAGCCGTACACACACTTTTCTCATTTATTATATTTTCTCGTCGGAGAAATTTATGGCGGAACGAAGCTTGGTCGACGATACAACGATCGATGTTTCGATACGCGAATTGATTCGACGGAAATTATTCAACACGGTCAACGTTTGGATACTCTTAGTGTGTACGTTGTCCAGCAAACATAGACCAGGCTCGTTCGTATCGTTGTTGATACGACAATGTCGTTGCTAAATTTCTGGAGACTAGTGGAATTTGGATTACCATTTTTCTATTTTATTTGTCATATCATTTTTCGATAAGATCGGAGTTTCGTTTTGACCAAAGTATATTTAACGAACAAATATTTCTCTAGGAATTTCATGATTTGGAGTACACCGAAATATAAAAATCATCCGCTACTGGATTCCTACTGTATTCTACGCTATATTCGTATTATAGCTTTCTTTATTCTCAAAATTTCGCAATTAGTTTAAAACACTTTCGATGAAACTACTGGAGCGCTTAGATCGAATTTTTGACCATCGTCCAGACCGTGCGATAATGAATATTGATGGGCCAATTTGCTGGCTAACCGACGTTTAATCTAGATCCAGGTGTGCAGGTGCAAGCTCACGATCCTATTGTTCGGTTATTCAGGCTGGCAGATTCTCTAGAGCTTGCGACAGGTGTCAGCGGCCCCAGAGTGCGTGACCCCTGTTAGGCTCTGGCTTAGATAGTCAGGTTAGACCTCAGTTAAGACTGGGTCGAATCTGGTGTAGATCCAACGCGTTAGAGAGGATACTATCGCGTTTATCCCCGTTGCATCCCATCGCTTGGCAGTTCCATTGATCCTTGCCCGTCTGCGTATCAATTCGCTTATAAACTATAAAATAATTGCAAACAATTATACGTTTTTACAAAGTGCTGTAAGGTGATTGAATCGAATGGCGAAAGTTAAATGCGTGCAATCGTCGTTGGTAGAGTTCATTAAAAAATCGTTTAACCGCATCTAACTAGTTTAAAATAAAATTAAAACGAATTAAATACTCGTGCAAAAACAAAGACGAAATTGAGACAATACCGATATTCTTAGAACCACGATATTTCCAGTCTGTTCACGTTGCTGAGACCTTTGCTTTGCAGAGGATCGTATATCTTCTTAAAACAGTTCACCTTGCTCATCCATCGGTATTCGGCGGTGAATTGGACGAACCTTGCGCCTGACAGTGTATTTAACAAGAATTCTCGTTCGAGCGTCCTATTTCACGGCGTACGAGTCTTGCAGCGAGCTTAGTCAGTTCTTGATGTATGAGAGTCCGCAGGTAGGGGGTTGGGTACCCTATTGTTCGAACGGTTAGTCCAACTGACAGAGACTCGAGGAGCCACGACAGGTGTCAGTAGCCTATGCACACGCGACTGCAGATACAAGGACCACGCGGTGGTTGTTTTGACGCGGCTATCTGTCAAACAATCGTGGTTCGCCGTACTTCTGTCACATGGTTCACGGAGGGAATCCTCTGGTCTCGCGGTGGATGATTAACCACGCTTAACCACGTCCTATGCCACCCTTTACAATTAATCATTGTTACGACTAGTACCATTTGTTTTCGACTCGGACGATCCGCCATTCTAATACCCGTGAATAGCTGTGATACTTGTCGAATACTAGGTATACTAGGTATACTGTTTCGTGACGATCGCTTTGGCCCAGTATTGAATGCTGCAGTGGTCGTTTAAGGCAGCTATGTAACAGCTAAATTGAAATCGATATTTAGCTTCGGGTAAGTAAGTACGTTTCTGGATAATTTAATTTTCCGAATTTTGGAAAAATAATTATAGCACGCAGACGGTCTAGGGACGCTCGATCATTTGCAACCCTTTTCGAGGTTGTGATCTTTTAGATTAGAAATCCTAGTTGTCAGGAAATGGAGTTGCAATCATACGACGATCTATAGAGCTGAGTGATTACGCAAATGAAAAATCAGAATTATTGGGATCAGAATTTTAAGTTCAATATTGTGTTTAACCTTGGGTTTTATTGATAAAGTAATTTAATCTATCTTCATAGTAGTGATTTCTATCATTCTCTGATAAAAATTCTATGTTACAAACAGAAGTGAAAATTAGTCAAGTGGTGATTATAATCACTGATAATTCGATCGTTGATCAAATTTATACAGATTTATATTCGGGGAACTTTGTGAATAAACTGAAATTTTTCTTCCAAAAATTTTGCGCATATCGATATTTCCATATATTATCTAGTTTCGTATTTTTCCGTTTTTAATTAGATTTTTCTATAACGACTTCCCTTACGTGTACATTTTAAATTGAATCGTACTACTTTCAACGCTAACGAGAGTTCAATTTTAACTGGCACTCAACTAACAGCATTACGCGACGCATACTTCTACGTATATATTTTCAACCGAAGATTCCACATCGGCATTTGGTCGATTTTTCTTTTCCATCTACCGATTCCCCGATGAGTTTCGAAAAGTTATTGCCCTCGATAAATCGATTTTCCCAGCGGCTCAAATTTTTTCGATTTTACGACGAGTCTTTCGCGTATATCAACGCTTCGTCGATCTTTGTCTCGATTGGCGGTAAAAGTTTTACGAGAAACATGACTCTCGCGTATTTGCTTGGTTGCATCTTACTTTCAACGTTACATCAAACTTTCCTCGCCTGTGGAAAAACCTATTTCAGCGTCTTTTTTAACGACGAAGCGAAAGCATGAACGAAAATGTGTTTCGGCAACTTTTCTGAAACGAAGCACAAAGCAGAAAATCATCTGTTACGCGAACTTTCCTCCCACTTTTCTCGCTTCTTCGAACAATTTCAAGTTGCTCGCGATTTATAACTTCGTTTCTCACCTACGCCTCTTTCTTTTCACTTTCCGAGTTGTTGCTATGACATAATTACGAAATAGATTTCGCTTAAGCATTCGACGCAGGCATAGAAACTTCCATTCGCGCTGAACAATTTGCCGAGGGCGGACATTCGAGAGAAAATATCGCACAATGCGCTTTCAGCGAAAGGATTCACATTCTGTATCATTCAGGCAATCCATCATATTTGTTGCAAATACACTGCGTTCCATTTCGCTGTATTGCCGATTTTCCAGAGACCGCTGTTCAGTTGTGGACTCCGCGTGAATCGGCTGCAAATCGACGTTTGAAAAAGCTTTGGGGGAAGTCGTTTCACAGTCACGATCCTACGATTTTCGAAACGTTTTAGTTGAACCTAGTTTATTGCTTGTCGAAAGCACAATGGAGTTTCGGTTTTAGTAAAATGCAGTTTCGATGCAAAATTAACTTTTGTCTTACTGCCTTTTTTAGTTTTTTAACTTATACGGTATCGTAATTATTAACACCATATACCGAATATCCGATAATCTATAACTTTTCACAACTACGATAGATCGATTTGACGAAGTTACGTTAGATTTCATTTCCCTACGACTGAGTGGTAAAATAGAAGGTGAAAGTAGGAGGTTTCAGATGCCTCGCTCCGGATCAAAAACTCCCCTATTCCTCTAATTTCTAGTTTCTTTCTCAAACAACTGAAATTCTAGATATTTCGATGGTTCTCGAATGACGCCCTTAACTCTGAAAGCCACCCTCTGCTCGTCGAAGCTACGATGCTATCCTCGTTAAAGAGACTCCGTATCGTCCTTTAACATCGTCGGCACGAAAGAACCGACTGAAACTGTTCTTATCGAGACAACCTATCTAATTATCGCGTCAGGAAGCGAGTTAGAGCAGAGCATGGTCGAGCGTCGGTGACCGAAGTTCCCGCGGGGATCAATACCGTCCTGTACGCGTTATTAAATCGTGGACATTACGAGCTAACGTTACAAGCGTGACAAGTCGAGGCATCGCTCGGATTTCCGTGGTGCACACGTGCACGCGGAGAAATACGACCGCTCGAAATTGCACTCGATACGTATCGCTTTTCGTAAGTACGCGCGTTCTCGAAGCGGTGGAGTTCGGTAGCAAAGTTGGCGAGCAATCCCGTTTTCTTTACGTTGGACGAGCCTTCCGCTCTTCGTTCGCCGACCCTTGAACCGAATTTACGTCACGTGCGCTGGCCGGCCGGTTGTGGAACGTAGATGGAACTTGGCGACGGTGGAATGTGGTGACCCGTAGAGAACACGGTCTCGTGTTGCCCGAACTGAAGTTCCTGGCGTGTGAAACGTAATGGGTTTGGTTTCGGTCAGTTTTGCGTAGAACTGCAGTTCTAACGACATTGAGGAGCTACGGGTCTGTTTGCGCGGTCTTGGAAGATCTTGGATCTTGAAATTTGTCGAAAGTCTGGGGGGAAAGTTCCATACTATTGTACCGTGGCGGTGTCTTGTCGATCTAGCAGAAGAAAATTATTTAGTCAAAGAAATGCTAATTATAAAAGTTATCATTAACATCTGATTAAACCATGAGACGAGAATTCAGAATTTCAACTGTCGAGACTTTCTCCTATATCAATTTACTTTTTCACGAAGGGAAACTTAAACGAAGTTAATAAAGTTTCTTTAGATGCGTTCCATCTCGTGACTAAATTAAACCGAGATTGTCTCAAAAGGGCGTCCACAGCAGAGTGTTTTACTCGAGGTTTCCTTCAATTTGAACATTTTTAATTCGAATCGATTATAAAAATCGTAACAGCTATAAAAACCGTACATGCGTAAAGACGATGAAAGATACGATCCAAGGTATTTCCAAATTTCCAAGGTAGATCCAAATTTCCCAGAACAAGGGAAAAGAACTTACTATACAAAAAGATTTTTATGACTAAGAAAACAATGACAATCAACTCGTGTAACTTTCATATCCTTTCGAAACATTAATATTTCTTTCTCGCGTATTCGTCGTATCTTAAGATCATCTGTCACGAATTCCAGAAATTACCCAGCGCACCACACATGAAACCGTCTTATTTTCATCCTCCCTTTCTCCTTCGCCTCTCGTCTTATCGATTCTAGTTCAAGCGTTCTCCCACGCCAGTCGTATTTCTTCGAATAACAGATAGCATTTTGTACACGCTTTCCCCTGTGACTCTGGCCGTATTCTTTACTATCGAGCAACCGTAAAAGAACTATGTTTCGTTTTGCCTTCCATTGGATAACATTCCCCTGCGGAACGGAGGGTTGCATTGCAGCTGCAACGACAGACAAGCTAGGGGCTGAGAGAGGGAACGAGAGACAGAGGCAGAGGACGAAGAAAAAGGAGAAGAAAGAGGAAAAAGGTATCCGCGAGGACGCGGATCGATTCCACGGAGGTGGGCGGAAGTCGCTTGTGAAAGTGGAATCCGCGACACTCAAGGCCGTTTCTCGTGGTTACGAAGCTCGAAAGCCAAGGCAGACAGGTTCTGATCGGTCGCTCCTCTTCGAACACTGGATCCTCTAGCCTTAAGATTGCTCGTTTCGTTTGTGAAAATCCTATACACGGATTCCACAATCCTTCGCCCCTGTATTTCTTTTCCTCTTCGGATCAAACCACTACCATCGCACGAGAATCTCGAGAGTGTGCCACGATGTCGATGTAAAGTATTCCCGGGGAAAAAGTGTTATTGCTGTCGGTGGCCTACATACGGAGATGGTCCCTTTCGCGTCCGACTTCAATTTCCACAGAGGTAGCAGCCGACTTCGAGTGACGAGATCGAGTTGGCTGCCTGTCTTTTAGGGTCAGGCTTTCATTTCCTATAGAATTTGGACTTTGCTTCTGATCTCTTTCATTTTTCTTTCCTTTTTTTTTTTTTTTTTAGGTTTTATCTTGAAACGGCGAGAGGGATGGCATTGAATCGACAGGGTAAACAGGCGGGGATTTTGTAAATTCAGATTTGCGCGATTCTAGGTTCGAGGGTGAATGATCTTGTACCGAGAGGATGGAGGTTTTATTTTTTATCTTTATCCCTTCGGCGTAATATTTTGGGTACCGATAAAATGAGAGTTGGATGATTTTTTTTTTTTAATTAAATTTCGACGGTTGTTAAATGGACTCGGCTCTTAATTTTGGTTTTATTTTTGTTCGATTACGAATAGAATTTTATTAAATTCATCGCCTAGCTGTCGCGACTAATTTTCGTTGTACACATAAATATTAAATTCTCGAGTGTCGCGTGGATATTGGTACACTACGTTATCGCGATACTAAAATTTCCGGCGCAATACCGGCGGATTAGTCCTCGTAAAACTTTAGTCGAGCGACGTTGCACGCAAGCGAAACTTCATTTTTCTAGGAGTTAAGCCTCGGGTACATGTTTGTTCGTACGGCTCGAGTGTGGGATACGTGTTCGCGCATCGTGCAAAAGTGAAAAGTTGTACGCGGAAACTTTGGCGGAATGTTTATTTTATTGGGAACTTCATGACGACTTTAAAACGTTTCAACAGTTATGAGGTGGAATCACGAAGTTCGGAAGCTGAAATTGAAATAAAGTATAATACGGAGACGGTTTTGTAGCTGCGAGCCTAAGTTCTCTTTCGGTAATGGGTACTCAAGCGAATGGAACTGCTGGTTTGTTATTCACATAGAAAAATTATTAGTTCGGAGCGAGATGGCTGGGCATGTCTATTAAACGCGATACGATCTCGGCACGTCTGCGAAAGGATTCGTAAAATTGAATTGGCCAAATCGGATTGAAGCTTATCGCGATATAACGCGATTAAACTGCGGGAATACGCTCGTGGGGTTGGGACGAAGCCGTCCTATTCGAATTCGTCATTCGTTGATCGCAGACGGCGAGACGGTGATTGGACAAAATTGCCTGTAAATTTTGGCAATGATTACTTATCGAGGTTTATACAGAATAGATTTGTAGTAGCGAGTGAATCTTTTGATTTTGACTAACAAGTTCTTTCCTTTCAGGTATGCAGATTCACGCTGTTACCCGTGGAAGACGCAAAGACTGGCATTTAACTTCCTAATTTCAGTAAGTGAAACAAACTTCGATATAAAAGTAACTACGCTACTCGAACGTAAATTTCAAGTTTTATTTCCTCTCGAGCATCTTCTTAATTAAAACGTACTTAACTAAATATTCTGCCAAGTACTTAAGGAGATTTAAAAAAATCCCGGAAGAGACGTTTCGATAGCAACGGGCAAAGCCAGCGAACTTTAGGAAAGAGGTCAAACCGAAGGGACGATAGAGGAACGTTGCAAACGATGGCGAATTAAGTACGTCGGATTAAGCGACGCCGCAATCGTGCGTGTTAACGACATCTTACTATGTATCGGAGGCAGCTTGATCGGACCGAGTGAAAAATGGCGCCATTTACGAACACGATCCGGCTCAGCCCGCTAGGGATAAGTCTCGAACCGATACGTAAACTCGCTGAAACTCCGTTCCGAGGGTCATTCGTTCGGCTGCCGGACCACAAATTGAGCGGTTTGTTTCGTCCGGGCGAACAGCCGCTCCGTGAAAAACCGGAAGAGCTCGTGAGTCTCGGGAACGAGTTCCTGATGCTCGCGATTTGTCAAGCCGGAGGAGAAATTTCCTTAGACAGTCCGTAAGCCCTCCACGAGAATTTCCTGATTACAGTTGCAACTTTTGAGCCAGGAAGTGGCGCCAGATCCTATCACGAAGTTTCTTGTATCGGATAGATGTCGTGGAAAACAAGTTGCGCGAGTCTTAATTCGGTTTTGCTCGATTTACAAATTTATCGCTGCACCTTTTCACAGATTATGATCGATAGGCTCCATGTAAGTTGGCGGATCGAGGATCTTTTTTCTGGATCGACAGAGTTATTATATCGGTTAAAGCGTTTGATCGCTCAATACGACAAAGTTTCGTATTTGAGATGAGAACTGGAGAGGAAACGTCGCTTCTTGGGTCGTCGCTCGGTTCTATTCGATTCGTAATATGCTTATAACGCCGGTACTCGAACGGATTGCTGTAAGGTGAAAGATCGCATGTTATCCTTCCAAGATATGATTCCAATCCCGAATATGACGTTAAAATTTATTTCCCTTCGTTCATACTTATATGCTGGTAAAGAATAGTTTACGATAAACGAAAATGTAAACATTTTTTTAATGAGTCCAGCGGGAAAATATACCCAAGATACGAAATAATCCTTCCGATTGGTGAGGCCGTTACGGAGAAATCGGCGAACATACATAAAAAAATATATATATTCATTAAATTTGGACGCTTTTCTTCTTTTTCGAAGGCGGTATAAAAGTTATTCGATTCTTTTCCTTTCTTTCTCTTTTTACCCAAAGTAAAATGCCCGATATAAGGATACATCGGTTCAATCGGTCGTACTCGATGTCTTAGTTCCTGTCAGTCGGTTTTCACGACCGATTAGAGTCCGATCCTAAAAGGCATCGATCGCTACGGTTCGAAACAGGCGTCCGCCGTGTTAATGTCTTTGGTCGACGTCTGAAAAGACGAGGACCAATTGCAGCACCGATCACAGGAGGATCGTCGCTGTGGAACGAGTGGGTAGATGCGAGGATTAAGTCGAGAGGGCAGCTCGTAAATCAGAAGCTCAGCCAGCTATGTCTGCGGCGCCGGAGATAATAACCATTTTGCGCTTCCATAGGCTCCGTTCCGCCCCCATCGTTATAAGCGATCTTACGACAAGGGAGAGAGGACCCATTCAATTAACTTCGTAAAACGTAAATCGAGACGCTGCTTCTACCTGACCTCGCTCCTTTATCCTCGATCGTTTTCCTATCATTGCTCTTTCTCCCTGGAGCCTTACCTTAAACTTTCTCGTTCCAGTTTTTTTTTCGTTCAACTCGGGGACACGCTTATTGTCCCATTTGCATATTCAAGAGAGTTGTCGCGTATATTTCGAAAGTGACATAGTATGCGTACATTTCTTCGGGTTATTCTTTTTTTACAGAAGAATGGTCCGTTCGATATTGTATAACGGAAACGCTGGAAATTGTGTCGTTCCGTTTACACAGGGTGGTTCAAGGCGTCAGGTTGCTATGGAGTAATTGAGAAGTGGCGAGAGATAAGTGGTTTTTTCCTTGAGGGTCTTTTCGAGGCCGCGTTTTCGTCGGGTAAACGATACACGTTGTAAGTTGGGTTTAGCCGGAATAAGAATAAAGGAACGATTCCACGGAGTATAGTAAATTTCGAATAATCCGGCAGACGGGGGAAGAAAGCGGAAGTTATTTAAAGAAACACGAACCAGCCGAAAATATTTCGAAAAGAAAATCGCACGAATATCGAAAAAAAGGACAAACTTTTTAAATTTTAAATACGCTTTTATTTTTACGTAGAGCGATAAAAGAAAATTTCCTCCGTCAGGAACAATGTTCTTAAGGCAATTGGATTTGTAGCAGACGTCATCGGACATGAATATTTCGTGTCAACGGACATGGAAACAAGTTAGATATATTGTGGCTGAAATTGTCAGAAATCAGAGTTTAGAAATTATCTGACGAACGCTGGGCTGCATTCCTGTCTTCCAGGCCTTTCGTACGAATTGCTAGGTTCTGGTGACTGCAGTCTCAATAGCGATATACGTGTCGTAAATTCGTGACACGATGCATGAGTAATTTGCGGACACTGGATTCGTTCTCCCTTGGGCCTAATTCCTTCGTTGATCTGTACCACCACCTACGTTGCACCTACAAGATAGCCGTATGATATATTCAGAGCCCTAAGAGACTACATCGCGGGACATCTAGTGTATCGTTAATCATTTCGTTGCCTGTTTTCGCTCTAGTCCATAAATCGACAAAGAAAGCTCGCCACGAAAGAATTTTACTTAATCTTCAAATAATCTTTTATTTCACACGATATCGATCGACCGCACCTAAACTAGGTCATTCGTGTCTAAATCTAATTTTTGTATAGTTGTAGGCTTTAAAAAAGTCGTGAAAAATTCTCAGATACGAGTCGTCTTTTTTTATTGAATAGAGTAAGCAAAATTTGCATTCTTTTCTTGGCAAGATCTACATAAGTATTTTTGGTAAATTTAATTTTACCATTTTAATTAAATCAACGATGTATTTTATATTTATAGATGCGTATTATAGATGGATTCGCGTTTTCTCAACGTAGATATCGAACAAGAAGGGTGGTTTTTAGAACGATATCGATTCTAATAGAGGCGAGGTGGAGATTTATCGATCGCGATGTAGCGGCTGCTCCATCCCATATCGCATCTTCGACGAGGTATTCGCAGGTAGAACCAAAAAGGAATCCCATAGCCGGGCAACGGATCATGGTTTGAATAGCAAACGGGGACCGGGTTCCGCGAACTCTGGCTAAGGTCACGTGTTTGGCACGAGTTTGTCGAACTCTCGCGTTTCAGCGTGCTGGACACGATGAATTTCATTCGTCGATTATGCCGTTGTTGCCACCCATTTGCTTCACTCACTTTTTTTTTTATATTTCTTCACCCTCTTTTCGCTCGTGCGTCGTACACCTGCTAGCTAATAGTATCGTGACTAAGAACGATAATGAAAGCGTAATTACACAAGCGTAATAGCCTTTTAATGTTTCAATTACGACTGTTCGGGACGAAAGAATGTTCTAAGCAACGGTTTGAGAGAACGTTTAGAGCCAAGCTGTCGTTTAACTTGTAATAAATGCACGTTTCCTTTGGCTTTCGTGGCTGAAACTACAGGGGTCTTCGTTTTCTTTTTATGGGGATTCTTAATACACGCGTCGTGTCGCCATGAGAATTTACGTCGAACGTGGAATTCGAGGGCGAGGTCCGTTCTCGGTGAATATTCTTTCCGGGGGTACGCGAGAAATCGCGTATACCTACGTAATGTCATCACGTACGGCGAAAATAGCGTGAAAGACCGACTGTTCGTGTTTCATGGCTTGTGAAACACGTGACCGTATTTTCGCGTATATTCGTACGGTGGTCCGCGTGCTCTGGCATGTTCGAAAGTAGATTAAATTGTTTAGGGAAATTTGGCGATAAGCGCGGAAACCGTGAAATTAGAGAATGTTTCTACGAAAGTTTCGAATAATATTTAGTTTTATGGAAGCTGGTTGGTAACGATATTGGATACTGATATGTATTTTCAATAAATTCGTTGTGATATCGCATTTTCTTCTGTGTTCTAGACACCATGTTGCTTTAAATATCTCAATCTTATACGATTACTCCACTTATTGAAAGTAACAAACGTAAATGTACGAATATTTTCATGACGTACCATTGCATATCAAATTTCTCTGCATCGTAAGCTCTAGAATACAATGGCAAATATAAAAATAGCGAGATACACAGCTAATTTCAGCGACACGTTAGAGCTGGTTCCTCGTGAGTACACGATGTACCCGGGCTGATACGATGGTGATTCCTCCGGTTTGGGGTGGCAGACACGAGATCACCAGAGGATCCACAGCGGCATATCAAGCAGCCCCAGACACGGTCGAAGATTAATGCTCGCCCGCCCCGATGGTCGTTACGGATCTAAGACGATTACATCGTGCTTAAGTTCAGGCCGACTGTACCATCTTAATCGTTGGGTCACGTCGGATCGTACGCTATTCTAATTAGTTAATCCACCTTTGGCCGTGCGCTGGCGGCAGAAGCACGCGTAACCCTGTAACAGATGTTAACACGAAACATGTACCAATTAAAGGCGGGTTAGATTTCTGGCCTCGTTTTCGCTTGACGAATCCCGCGTCCACGCGCAGATGTACGCGTTTTGATATCAGCTATTCTCTTGTTTCCTGTGGTAGGTTACGTGCATCGCCACTAATTAGGGGATGCGATCGGTTCACCTTATTACGGGACGCATTATCGTGTAAGGGACGCTGCGATCTGTAATACTATTAGCATTAATTGGAATGGAGTAATTAACCTTTGGTGGGACGGGATGGCGTTCGGATAAGCAGATAGCGCGGCTAATATGCGGTTTATGGATGTGCGCATGAATCGTCAATGGTGGAAACGTTATCCTTCTTTTGTCTCTTTCGTCTCTCTCGCTGTTGCATTTTAAATTTAGCAATCAACTTTGATTTCGTTAAATTTCGATTAGGCGTAGAAAGTTTTAAAAGCGTTTGAGAAGTTTTCTATCGTATCTTGATTATCGACATTGCGTTATTAAGTCCGAAGTTCACTGATTTTCCAACCGTGAAGCACGCAGCTGCCTCATCTTCGTCTGGTGTCTTCTCTCACGTGATACAAGCGGAAGCCAGAGTTTCGTGTCCGATGACAGGTATGCGCGCCGTGACTATCAAGCAGGTTACATATTACTTCGTCGAGCGAAGGCATGGCTGAAATACGTGCTCAACTGAACTTGTTCGCGATACACATCCCTGGCTAATCGAAAGTATCCGATCTCGTGATAGAACTGCTTCGGACACGGCCATAAAAAGACGACAAAACCTTGCGATGTTACGTTCTCAAGAAGTTTACCATTTGACGTAACACATATTCACTTTCCATCAGAATCGTAGATGGTTTAAGATAAAAATGCCTGAGCTATGTCGATTTTTACTTAATTATACGTCGATGGTAGATTATGCTACTATGAATCTCGTTGGAAAATTTTACAGTCAGTGAACACTCGCGTGGGTGATTCATACTCGAGTTACAACCTCCCGGAGTTTTACTCCCCAACTTTGCCGGAGATTATTAAAAATTTGTATCTAACTTGTACTTTTAACTTTATTCTTGAAACGCCCTTGTCATTCTTCTTCTACGTACATACTACATTTTCCTCGTATTTTTAAATTAACCAGATATCAAATTATCCAAGAATAGTTGCATTTCAAAAGAGTTTCGCATCTCGCTGTTCTCAACGAAAAGAAGTAAATTCTTCTCCCGTTGGCTTGAAATGGAAACACGAGGCGAGTTGTCCACACTTATTCATCATCATCCTCCTTCATTCTCAAAACGTATTCTTTCGACGTCGTCGCAAACTTTATTCTCTCGTTTCGTTTTATATTTCGTCCGGCCTCTGCCTTTTGTTCTAATTTCAATTTATTACTTGACTGCGTCGCTGTTATCTTTTTTCTCGTTCAATTTTTTTTTATTTATCACGGTTATTTATCGAGTTTCGCCGCAGCAGAAGCCGTAACAGATGTAGGTACAAATTGAACTCGGGCAAGACTCATTTACTCTTCGTTACGAAGTGGTGGAGACGCAATGCGCTTCAACTTTGCCAAGCTAATTTACTGTCTCGCCGCGTCTTGCTTCTGTTCCGGTTATGTTGCTTAATACCATTGTTAATTTCGCCCGTTGACGTCCCCGTGGCCTGTT
Organism: Bombus bifarius; assembly: GCF_011952205.1. Lineage (NCBI taxonomy): Eukaryota > Metazoa > Arthropoda > Insecta > Hymenoptera > Apidae > Bombus > Bombus bifarius. The sequence goes on along the minus strand of NW_022885586.1, from coordinate 898,208 downwards.
TTTGTCGCTGAACGTCGCGTCGTTCCAGTCGTTTTGCGCTACGTAAACTCCTCTTTAATGGTATTTTTTGCGATACCTGTCGACGATGAACGTCGTTGTCCGGGAATTTTGAAAGCTCAAGCAGCTCGCTGCATTTTGTTCGCCTCTCTTGAATAGAAAAACGCTGAATTGTGCTTCCGTTGAACCACGGAATTATGGCTCGATGAATGCGAGTAGGAAGATTTGCAGGAAGAATTTGTTGACCTTTTTACGTCCAATGATCGCCCGAGAGGTTCATTTATCGTTCCGAAACAAATAATTAGTACTCGAGCACTTACGATTCAATGTCGCAATCGAATATATAGAGTCCGTTGACTTTGGTCTATGTAGGTTTATTTATTATTCGAGCAAAGAACTCGGAAGATTAGACGCAGGTGCTTTGGTTCGTTTTAGTTGGAACTGTATCAGAAATTATTTTTAGACAACCTCTATACAGGTGATTTTAGATCGACCGCTTGAAAGGTTTGTCGTCAAAGACTAAAAATATGAAAGATAAATCAAGAAGAATTTTATTTACGCGCGAACTATATGAAAAGTAGTCATCAACGATATTATATTAGCTCGAGGAAATTCTTAAAATTTATGAGTTTAGTTAGAATTTCTATAAGACTTTCGATGGTACAGGAAATGCCGTAAACATAAATTATGTAACGCTTTATGCAGCACAGTGATCATCTTCCCAGTAGTTTCTCATCGAAAACGTTCATTTCCGTCTTTCTTCCAACTACGTTATAAAATATTGATCGTCATTTCCAATCGCTTTTAAACACAGACAAAACGCCTAACGTATCGTGTAGAGAAACCGAAGGATGATGGAATAAAATCGTGTTTCAGCTTTTTAAGAGACTGTGAACGAGCTTCGTCCTCGTCCAACCGGTCTTTGCTTCTTCCGTTATTTTCTTCTGCACCATGGCGCTGTTTTATCCTTCCTCTTTTATTTTTTCATCGTCATAGGCTACGCTGTGCGTGCACATCGTACACATACCTGGTTCAACTGTGCGAACGTCTGGCAAAAGTTTGAAATTTCTCCTTAGGATCGTTGTTCCAGTAGCTTATTTTTCGCGATCGCGACGAACTCCTAATTAATTTTCTGTCGTCGTTTCTTTCTCCAACGATAAATCAGCCAACGAAGTTTCAATTTGACGGTCAACGCGCCAGCCGGCGTGAAACTTCTCGTAACAGGAATATAATTCCGCTAATCAGTGACATTGTTTTTGCATCGTTCGATTTCACGTCAACAGGGAATTGGCCACTGTCGACTTCCGACCAATTTTTCTATGAAATCGCTTCCTTGGTTTATGATATTATCAGTTGCTATTATATTCAGATTAGTCGACGTCGATTGTAAAGTGTCTCGTAAACCGTAACGATATCCGAAAGTATAGAAATTATTGGCGTTTGCAATTTATCAAAGTGTACCGAATATTAATGGAAACTTATATTTAAATTATATTTCTGGGCAGAGATGATTAAAAGTTTGAAATGGTTTTTCCGAAAATATCGCGTAAAACGAAATTAACGACGTTTGCAGAAATTCCAAGCGTGTAATGTTAAATTTTGCAAGTTACGAGGTCGAACAACAAAACGCGAGAACCACCGGTTTCCCGTTACCTTTCATCGTTCTATTTCGTGCGAGAGGTGCGAATTTTGGGAAAGTAAACTATAGTTGGTGGATTTTCAGCGGGCCGCAACAAAGGACGTCGAGTTACGCGTTCAAGAGGTAATGAATCGATAATGCCGGAACGAATAATGGCGCGGGAGCGGTTCTCGTTAGGTAGATAGAGCCGTTATACGGCCAATCAAATTGATAAGGTTGCAATTGAAGCGTCGATTAGGCTATCTTCATCCGGCCGTTCATTTTTCTCTTTAATCGAGATCGAGATGCATCGTTTTATTCGTAGATAACTATTTATGACGTTCATTACGAAAATTACTTAATCCTGCATTCGTTATTACGCGTAATCCAACTATAATATGGCTCAGATGTTTTATCGTTAAAAATTAAGGATTAATGAATTTTATGAAGTCTAGTCTATGAATTTATAGTGGGTAATACGTATGGTAAAAGAGTTGTTACAATTAACGCAAATGAGACTGTGTCTATACAAGAAAATTGCTCAGTTCGACTAACCAATTGCTTTTACAATTTTCAGGAGAGAACGTACGAGGTTTCTTGCGTGTTTCATCGAATTTAATCACGGTGAATGAAATTTACAACACGGTGACTAGCAAAAGCGAACAGTCATTGTTATCGATGGCTTTGTAATGTCGACGCATTAATAGCATGGATGCACGATGCTTGAGTGCTAGCGACCGGAAGGGCAATCAAATTGCTAGAGCGTAGAGAGTGAAGTAGAGGGTTAAATGAAATTAATCCTGCATCAGGGCAACTATATGTATGCGCTGGTTGCACAGTCAAAGGCAATGTTGAATAACGATGCTTGTCAAATTTATCACTGGATGATTCTTTGAATCAAGAGGAAGCTCTCCATTTTTTACTTTGAAAGCGATTATACGATGATATTAAAAAAAGTCGAAGGATATTTCTATTTTTCTTCGAATCATCTTGCTCCTTTGAAAGAGATGTTATTTCGATACTGACATGTCGGAGATGAGATATGTTTTTGAAATTTTTCACAGATTATTTGAAAAGAATTTACTGTCTTCCAGCAGCGTTGGATATGTCTAAGCGTATTCACACGTATATCGATCAACTCTTTCTTGAGTAACAGATTGTGGGGAATAAATGGTAACAAAATTGTCAGGCAAGTTACATTCGTTGTTGCTCGTCGAAAGGCTTTCAACGATGCATTAGTTCGAACGTTGTAATTCAAAATTTGATCGTTCGCGATAATATTTTATAATTGACGTATTAACGTGGCGCGGCATGTTGAAGGATCTCCATTGAATCACGAGAGTGTGATTAAAATTCAGTTATCAAATGAAATTGTAATCCTTTCACATGGATGAAATAACATAATCGTATATCAAAGTTTGGTTTTCACGAATGGGACGTAATAATAATTCTGCATTTAAGCGACTCTGTCCTACAGTTCTACATCACAATCATACGAGGCAAGGTACACGCGTGTAGAGTACATAGTTGTACATTAAAATACCTTACCTTCCTCGTCAAATTTCGCTCATTGTGTCAAGAATATTTAGCTTTGTTAGCTTTGTTAGTCCAAAATTTCCTCGAGTAAAACATGTTCCTTTGTCTTACTACTTTCTCGTATTACTTAATAAATATCTGACTTAATCATCTTTCGTTATTTTTTACGTATAAACGACTTGGAAGGTTGTATTACGATCAATCCTGTGTATTACCATTTATTACTGAATCATAATCGCTCTTGATCGATCGTTCAACCATCCATTCATAATGCGTTAATACCATCATCATTCTTATTTTATCGAACAAGTAATAACTGTGTCGCGATACAACCGATACATATTCCATGAAAATATCATAATCCGATAAACGGTAATAAGACACGCGACGAAGAGATACGTCCAATGAAATTACGCAAGGGATTGTGTTTTCCATGATGAAGTGGTTCGTGCTATTACGTCGATTGTTCGTCCTGTTACGGTTAACAGCCATGTTGACCATGTAACGCCACGACCACGTTAGCCCTGGTGCTCTCACCCCTTTTTACCAGGTCGAAATGGACAGCCATTTCAACGATGATTTCTATGATACCGCACCGGCACATTATTTGCGTTACAATGCACCTTGTCGCGCGACACCGTGAAAGTCTGCAGCTGTAATGTTTAATGGCGCGTTCCGACAACAACGATATGTCATTTTAGTCCGTGGCAAATATTGGCACAGCCACGATCTCCCCTTGTGCACTCTCGGCCAGCTTAAAATAGAGTCGGAGACGACGTCTTCTGAAGTTTGTTTAGACACCTCGATTGCCTCAGCTTGGCCAGCAGGAGGCACGGCGGCTCTTTTCTGCTCTCTCTCTCTCTCCCTCCCTCTCTCTCTCTCTCTCTCTCTCTCTCTCTCTCTCTCTCTCTCTCGGAACTGTTCCACGAAAATTTTTCAAGCATCGTTGCTGTCTATAAAGTTCGACGCGCATGGATCACGGTATCGATGATAAAATTTGTCAAAGATGGGTGACAGATCGCTCTCGTTTCGAATTGTGTTGGCCAGGTAAAGCTTTTTCGCGATCCACACCTTGGCACGGGTATTTTTTACCTCTGGAATTTTTGATATTCGGTTTGTCAGAGTACATTTCGACTTTTTCGCTTTTCAATTTTTATTGTTGAATTTGCCACTTTCTCTTTATGTCTCGTTTTTTCTTCCGTCTATTTCAAAGTGATGTAACCTGCGCTGGTGATTGCGTTTTAGATTGATAGGTAGTATTTTACGCGGGACGCCAGATATTGCGGGTGAAACGATAGATTTTTAAAGTTTCATACCGAGCTACCTGGATCTCGAGCGACGAGAGAAAATAGCTAATTTTCTTATTCAACAGGAATAAACAGGAAGTCGTGGTTCCCGGCACAAATAGCCAACTCAACGCGAGCTTGTACGAACAAAGTACATTTGGAGCAAAGTCTTGCCGTTCCACGTATCGGAAGATCGTTTTAATTACAAGAACGTTCCCCGTGCAAAACGGCGAATGGTGTGTTTAAATAGGTAACAGAGCCGCTTCAAAAGCGAGGAAGTTTGTTTAGAGAAAGCATTAAAGCGTTCGGAAGGTCTCGGGACGTAAAATAAATGAGTTCCATCGGCCCCTTTTCTTTCGTTCGCTCTAATTCCCGCTATTCCCTTCTTCGATGGTTCGCTCGTTTTCCAGGCCGAGCGAAAAGCTCGACGAAACGATGAAGTTTCCGTTCCAGGGATTCCTTTTCTTCTTTTTTTCTTTTTATTCTTCCTCGCCACCTCATGATTCGCGACAGCGCGAGTACGCCTGGAAATATGATGATTTTTACGGGGCAAATGGTAGGTGAAATATCCGGACATTGCGAGAAACTCGGCTCTCTTATGATTATTTCGACATCGTGCTGCATTCGCTTAAAGGGTTTTGACGGTGTGGGCGGTTTCGTCCTTTACGTTTCCCTCTTTCCACGTTATTTCAAGCTACGTTTGCTACTCTTTATCGTTGCAAATTTCCTTCTTCGAATTTATAAATTTTATGATAATTTCTTGATTGCTATCTTTGAAATTTGCTCAGTTTAAGCAAGGAAAGATTACGATAGCGATCATTCGCACTATGTTACTTCCGTCCTTTTATCGAGGAAATTTGTACGAATAAAAAAACAGGAAGCATTTAATAATGTTTAAGGAAGCACGAAGATTACCAGCAAATGACTAGATTTTTCACTTTTCGAGTCACGCTTTGAAACTGATTGCAGTTGCTAAAGCAACAATTAGAAATCATAATAGATGCGTACATTCTTTAATACGGTAGGAAGTGTTTTAAATAGGGAAGATAAAATTTCGAATAAAAGAAAAAGGTGGATTTTAACTTGCTTAATTGATTCACCTTTCTCTAAATAAAATCTGTACATCGTATTTTTACACAACGTGCAACTTTACACTTTTAATTCGTCAATTTTTCTGAATATTTCACGAGTAGGATACTTCTATCTACTAATCGTAGCCATGTAGATAATACAGGCAATTCGTTGGTCGCAATAACGATAAACTTTTTAAAAAACGACCACGAGTGAGAACGATCGTTGCCTGGAGAAAAAGAGATTCCGCTGGTTATTAATGTCTGAGTAGGAACTTCCTATTCCGCCAGTCGTTATCGTCATTCGGAGGTCGATTTCCAGCCTTTCTTTTTCCAGCGTTTCGTGCGTCATTATGCTGGCTGCATCGAATGACGCCAGACTTTCGGATAATACCATCTATCCTTGAACAAATTTTCCGCAGATATTTATCGAATTCGGTCGAATTTCTACGAATCATCCAACGAACAAATTCTAAATAATTTGTCAATAAATTTACAAGCCGCGAAAAAAATAATTCGTCCAAAAAATCGGTAAAAAATGATTTCTCTAATGTCGAAGCTACGAAGCAAATCACAGGAGTCTTAATCAAGGATATATAAAATCCGAGGCATTTTAAACACGTTTAAATGGCATCGTTTAATTTACATAAAGCGTATTTGCACGAGTGAAACCGAAAGAGCCGTGTACGGAGAAACTTCGCGTTATTTACACGTTTCGAACGCGAGTACGAGAACCGTGGTCAACATGACGACAGTTCTCCGCTTCTGAGATCGCTTTAATGACCGCGTTCCTACAGAGTTCACGTCGTTCGATTCGCATTGTCTTCGTCCACGCTGATTATTCGCGCGTAACAACACTGTCTTCGACGCGATGGTCGAGTCTATTCCTCCTTTTATTTTTGTTGAAGTCGGAGGTACGCGAAACTCGCGGTGAAAACACGGAAACGTGGTACATCCGCGAAAACATTGGCAAGGGGGGGGGTGTATCGCGTATAACGCGGCAACTAAACTAACAAGCTAATCTACTCATCTTGCTGAAAGACTCGACGTGCCTTTCAGCTTAATTGTTGCCGGGACCAGGGAAACCTGGCGTGCTAATACTATTAGCTACTTACAGTCCTAGCAATTACGAGGCAGCCGCTTTCGGACGATAAGGATACGGTATAGTTGAACGGACAGGGGTCCATTGTGCATGCTTGTTAGGAAAAATTTGGCAGTTTTTTCTTGATGGGAATTTTTCGTTATTTCTGGGACGAGGGAAATTTCGTCCGAAATTGGTTAATTTTAATAGGCTCGGAGCATCTCTTCCAGACACGAAAGCCAATTTTAATATTGGTAACGTTTTAACATTGGTGCAGAAATTAATTAAAATTGATTTTTATCTCTTTTTATATTTTTAACAATTAATCAAGACTTTAATAAAAATTTACATTGAATTTTGTGTTAATTGCATATGTTTCTCGCCGTACAGCAGTTTGGAATAGGAATATTACAATAATTGTAGCGTCGATGAGGAAGCTATAGTATTGGGTCATTCTGCGGTGAATCGATCATCTCTTGACGTCAATGCCGGGAATTTTTTTTTAGAATGAAATATGTAATGCACGTGAAATTAGGAGCTCGCTACGTTACGAGTTTGTTGGCTTCGAATTGATTTAGAAAGTACGGGACTTTGAATTTTGCTGTTTCTGTTCACTTCCTTGGAAACAGGCCGTAAGCTTATGAATTTTTATCTTCGGAACTACTTCTGTCGTAGTATAAAGCTCGCTATTGATAATAGCCTTCGTTAAAGCGTATACGTTTTCCCTGACATTACTCCAGGCACATGATCGTAAGCGTATAAGCAGCGTATGACAGGAAAAATAAAAAATAGATTGGATTTTTTCTAATGATATCCGATAACGATAAGGAACAAATTGTTACGACGGATAAAAGCAAAAGGAAACTTCATTCATTAATTAAAATGAACAGAACCGTTCTGCTTATCCAGGGGATACATATTCATAATCGATGATATCAGTGCGTGTTACGAATGCAAATTAAAAAAGTGCGTGTTTATACGGTAACAAATTTAAGGCAACACGTCGAGGAAAGTGTAAGAAATAGGATAAAAAAGTTGTAAGACCAGCTGGCGATATGCAGTCGACTCGAATATTAATTAACAACTTTCAAAGGAATATTTATTATGCAACTTAAATTTTGTAATATGCATTTTCCGTCGTATATTATGGAAAAGAGTTTCTTTAAAAACATTTAGAAGCAATTTCTAGAGGCATAGTGGAACGACAGGCTACGTATAAATTGAAAAATTAATTAAAGTTTACGATGGGAAGTGTTTTATAAGTTTAAAGTTATAATTGAAAGAAATTTTTGAAAAAATAAATTATTTTCTGATAATGGAGAATGTCAAGCATATAAACTAGTAATTAAGCGCAGCTTACTGCTTGTTAATATTTTTAAGCCAAAAGTATTTACAGGAACGGTAAGTTTCCAAGCTGTAAGGAATATTAATAAGTTGTTTTCAACCTGAACACTATTACGGAATTAATCTTTGTGCTCTTTCGCAGAAAGTAACAATAAGTCAGATAACCTCATATTTTCAAATGGCGATATAGATGTAATCTTTGTTTCCCTTGATGTAGTTTAAAAAGCACATTATAGGTGATATCACAACACAAACTACATAGTACTCGTGCTTTCAAACTCGTGCTTTTAAACTCGTGCTCTCCCTCCGCTATATTATTATCTTCTTTGAAAAGATCTACAAACTTGTTGTTGCTTCGTACATCGTAAACTCTCGTTACAATCGACATGCAACGCTTGAAAATTAATTTTCCAACAATTTTCATTGTCCGTCATGATAGAAGCGGAAACAGTTACTTAGCTGTTTCCTGAAATCATATAATTTTGGCTCGACAATTTTGCGATCATTCGTGACGTTCTTGCCAAAATTGTTTGTAGTTTATTCGCAAAATTGTATCAAAATTATTATACTCGAGATTTCTTCGAGCAACGATATATCTCCCCATCGGTTACTACATTCACAGTGAGAATGGAAATAGTCACTACCTATCCTACTACCCTAAGACCACTTCTCAATCACCTAACGCATAATTACGGTTATAACACTATGTACCGACGTTTCATGCCACAATCGCCAGAATCAGAATCCTCTAACCATCTCACTGTTCTATTTACGTCTTCGAATCCAGGGATCTTACCTGGGTCGTTTAATGCATCGTTGACGACTTCGTCGTTGACTATAATGGGGTCACGTTTCGCCGAAGACGATTCACCAGTTTACTTCCGCAGCTACAGTCCGTGGACTGGAACGTGTCCAGTTTTAAGTTACTCTTCGGAGGTGGTTTAATCGTTGCAAGTTTCATTTGGAGACCGGAACCGGATACCGTACGGTCGAAATATTCTCGTTGGAACTCTCGTCGTGTCGCCTGGTAGACGGCTGCTTAATCCGCGAAGGGCGTCTGATCGCCGCGCGTAATATTAGCGGTATTCTTGAAGCAGAAACAAACGTCCGGCATACGAATTAATTATCTCGAATCCTTCTTAATTAGTTTACCTCCCTGGGGGGAACTTCAAACTTCGCCAACTATACGGCTTATACTTGAAGTTTGCGTTTGCCTCGCGGTTGCCCTTACTGTTGGAACAATTGATGCAAATGTACGGTATTCGTGCTACGCTCGGCGGATCGTTCAGCTTTACTCGATTATCGTAGGATTCGGCGACCCATAACGAATCGAAGGTATCACTGCATTTGTTAAAAGCAGCATTCCTTACCAAGAGTAGTTTTCGTGGATTATTTTGTGGATTATTTTTCAGGACAGCGCTTTCAGTTTACTTGGTCGAGCGGTTGTTTCGTTGTTCCAGTTATTTGTAGTATTCCTCTGCGCGGGGGATAAAACGCTTGGATGTAATTTGCATTTTCGTACAATCGGTTATTCCATTGTAATTATATACCATATAATCGTCGTTGAATCGCGGACATTTACACAAACTTATATCTTTACGAATGTGATTAATAAAATAAAACTTAGGCAGAGAATCGTTTTGTCTATTAAATATTACATCGTGCCGTATTTTGGATATTTTATATATCTCTGCATATTATGCGTACTTTCGTCTCGTGAAATTATTCGTCATTTAGATTTATTACCTGTCATCCACGATATTTCCATAAAATTTGACTTAAATGACCAATGAGGATTTTTAATCAAATCACCACCAGCAAACAAAGATTTCAAGTAAATTCAACGGTATGGGATCCTTTGTTACCCTTTTGATGGGTTAATCGCTCGATACAGTTCAAGTTGAACAGGCATCGACACCGATCGTTATTAATTTATGCGAGCAGGGTGAGTTTCTAATCTGTCTCCGAGCCGGTGGCGTGTTTACTGCCTAGATTTAATCTGCATTGGGTTTAATTAAAATCAAGCAGCTCGACGGTAGTGCGGCCTCGTTGACAATTGCATGCAGATTGGATTAAGCTTTGGAATTAGAAGGGGAGTTGGATTCACGCTCAGCGCGAATCTGCTGCCCGTTTGTCCACATTAATATTCGAATTTCTAGTAACAGAGCGATCCCCGCGATGAGTGGGAGGAAGAGAGCGAAACGCACAATGCTTGATACACCGATAACGAGGGAATTATCCGTGACGAGATCAAATGTTGTTAACGTTACAGCATAGCCTGTTAACTGTAAAATCGTTGATCCTACCGCGTTTAGAATGGAACAACAGCATCGGAGTTTCCTTATCCGATAATATTTCGTTTTTCGACTTTCGGAAACAATATCTAAAATCGTCACGATTTCACAGCTTTTATAAACAATTGTAACTTCTTATTAAGATTTACAAATACCATATTTTTATCGATATAATCTGTAACACTGGTTGTAAGAAACTTGAAAGGTACTACGTATGTCTTAGAAATAATTAAAGTATTCCGAATATTAGATTAAATATTAGTTTTGTAACATATCCTATTTTACATAAATCTATTAGAAATCTTTTCGCTTCTATTAAAATTTCAAACCTGTCTTTTCTAGGAGCGTTAAGTAAACGACGAATAGGGAACGTAAAAATTCATTAGAATTTGTTCTTCCACTTTCCTTTTGCGATTTCCTTCTGCTCGACTGGTTGGCTGCTGATATCCGGCGAATAGCAGATGGCCCGGCATTACCACTTTGTTGGCGAACATCGATTCTTCTTCGTGCTTACAAGAGCCGACCAGCTTTCTCCTCTCCTCCTTCCTATCGTACCACAACTTTTCGCATCCCCCGCATATTTCCCGCGTTTCTTTGCTGAGCACACGGAAAAGCAGCGTCGTCTTCTTGTCGGATAATCCATCCTGATTTTCTATATTGCTTCAGACCCGCAAACTTTGCCCTTTCATTCCTGTCATCCGCAGTGCTGGATCTCTTCGCATATCAGAAACTAGAAAAATTATATTCGAATAATTTCGTCTATTGGCGTTCATCCGTGTTATTTTATTCGTTGTTTAAGACATTTCTTGGTCGTTTCTTATTTATTTTACATTCCAGTCATATTCTAGGCTATCTGCCATTTATTTCTTTCATTTTCTATCATCTCGTACGTAACCTTTCTCGGTGGACTGGCGAAACTTCCGAAACACTTTTCTTTCATTTTACTCTCTTGCATAATATTATCATTTTATTCGAAGCTAACATGACGTTATTCAACGAACTTTCTACGGTAGTAACGAGCAACAAAATAGTTTATTTATACCGCTTTACATTCATTTTCCAACGCAAAATCACTGGGCTCCTCATAATCTCGATAAACACTAACAAAGGATCTCACGGCCGCGTCGTCGGATTAACGTTACGATCTTCACCTTCTTCCGGCGAAACCCTCGTCACGAACGTATGAATATTTCTTCCCCGTGCGTAGGGATGCATAAAGTTTTCCCCGATAATCCGACTTACCATCTGCCGCTTAACACAGTTCGTACAATTATCGGAGATGCGAGGATCGTTCGGGGCTGGGTTCGTGTTGAGGGAGCTGCTAGAAAATCGCCTTACTAAAACTAGAAGTTATGTACGTTCGTCGGACGGATTCTGGATGATTCCCTCGAAAATTTCGGCTCGTTTATTATTCTGGAGAACAGTTCCGCTGGATTCGATGGTTCAACGGTTATTATTCGTCTCCGTTTACCTGATTTTCGCAGATTTTCCCGGCAACCGTATCCATTCTACCGACTCGACCAAAGCACACACCGATTCTACTAACTTTCTCTCGTTGACCTCCGCGCCGTGGTCGACGTTTGGCTTCCGCTTCGACCCAATTTCCGTATGCATCGGGATGGATAGAGTTCCACAATCGCAAGAACATCGCTTGCTCATGGTTAAGCTACTTGTTAATTCTGCTGCGGTCGAATTTTCATTTTCCAATCTTACTATTGTTCGAACGCGCAAAAGGACAATATGGTAAAAGGAAAGTACATTAGATCTGCGTGGATTAGTTGCACGGTTTTATTGCAGTTTATATAACGTTTCTGAATCGCAACATCCTGTATACCGTAGTTCGGCAAATTTATATTCGGCTCTTTAAATGTTTAATCCGCATTGGAACATCGTATAGATTATCTGCGATGCTTGAAACAATTAGTTTATTCATTAGAGGTCTAAAATAGAATAACGTGTTACGATATATTGAATAAATAGGTCGAAAGATCTATAGTTTAAAAATAATTGCATTCTTAATTTCTCGTATGTTCCTCGCTTGATATTGAATATTTAAACTTTTGATAATTTTAGTGAGCTCTATACATAGACCATGCGCGTATGTTGGTTAGACAAATTTCATCAATTAGCGCTTTATCTTTAATTGAACCGTAGTTGTAAAATGTTCCCTATCAACGTTGTTAATATTTCGGTTGAATCAGAACGCATTCGGTCGAATTTTAACGCCGGTGAAATTTCCAGGGATATAGTAATCGTCGGGTAATGATGGCTAGGTATCTTCGTTTGAATGTATGAATATTAAACGCACTGTGGATTACAGATACTGAGGGCAGATTTGTCGAATCACGGTATAAGTAGCTCGGTTTTGTGCTTCGCGTATGAGTGGATACAAACAAAGTGCTATTCGTATTTCTGGTGGAATGTCGGAACGCGACGTGTTTTCTGATTGAAATATATCTTTGAGTAGATGCGTATAAGAAAATCGCGAATCTAGTCGAACCGGAATGATGTTCGATTATCTATATACGTACTTCATCAAATATACCGTAAATATATAATAGTTACGGCGTCAATCACAGAGAATTTGATAGAAAGATCAAACGTCATTAGCCACGCAAACCAAGTACTACTGTTAAATGTTTTTGTATAACGAATGTGGTAACAAAGTGGAGATCTTTCGTTTCACAGAAGAATATTAAATATCCGCAGCTAGAAGCATAATTAAGATATAAAAATAAAAGGAGTGCTTTAATAGTGATTACAGAATCATATAGTGTTAAAGCATCTTAAAGCATGCTTGCGCGCTCATGCATTCCAGTAATTTATACATTCATCAAGATTCATCATCGAGGAATGTAATTAAAAATGCACGCGGTACGCTCAATTTACTCTTATACCGATTCATTATCATCTGTTCTAGTCTTTAGGAAAGTAGGATTGAAAAATCCTGGTCAAGTTTATTACCTTTCTGGAAGGAAACGTTCAGGTTAAGTTAACCTTCGGCTATTACATCGATGTTCAATTTTTTGAACAATATTATTGAACATTTTTCAGAACTTTAGATAATAACGTAAAGATCGTTATAGCTCAAAAAGTATTTTTTCTCGTTTTATTTCTACTGGTTAATTGAAACCGTCACTCGCTATCACATCACCGACACGCATCAGAATTCACAAAATTCTAAGAAACATCAACCCAGAGATATTAATGAAAACAATTTCAACAAAACTCCCCATTTCACCGTTGAGTTCTACCCTCGGCATACATCGAATATCGTTATTATTAGAAGCTACCCTTGGAGCTAACTTAGCGAAACCCCTTTTCTGACACCGTGACAGCGGTGAAGTGACACACGATGAAAGTGGAAATCGAGCAGCCGCCCGATGGAAATCTGATGGACAGGTTTAATTACGATCGATGGTGTTGCACGCGTGTGTGTAGACGTGGCTAGCAAGTTTGTACACGAAACTGCCGCGGCGTCGAACGAATTAGCATAACGATCCTTCCGGCGTCATGCATTTTTCATATGTTCGTCCAGCGGTAACGAGTGCACGAGTCCCTTTTTTTTCCTCGGTCCTCTTCTTCCTCTGTGCTTCTTTTGTTCTCGTTCACTTTTTGCTGTTTGTAAAACGTAGGCTCGCGCATGCTGCACACACACGGTTAAAATAATTTACGAAAATAAAAGCACCGGTTGCGTTCGCGCTTTCTCGCGCATCGAACTCAGTCCCCCACGTTCCTCCCGCACTTGTTATCCTCGCGAACATTTGCATGCCTTTGTCTCGTGATATTTAGCGCCACGCGGCTTTTAATATCGATCCAAGGAATTGTACCGTGTGGTAAGTACCAGAGAGACCCGACTGCAGGTTAGTCTTCGTTGTCTCTGAAATCTTTGTCTTTTTTTATTTCATAGGTTCGATTATTTCGAAATATTACGAGCAATGGGAATATTATGAAATAACGAACGGTATGGCTAGACAGGAAAATTTAAGAAAGAGAAGTAACAGCTTCACAATGGCACAACATGTAGTATAAATGTAGTAAAATGAAACTCTATAAAATTATTAATTCCCAAAGGTACACGTCTACCGTAGCTATTGCTCAATTTAGAAAAATATGCACGTTATGTGATATAAGTATAATGCAACCAAATATCATTACTACGCGATATATTTCACTTAACCAATATTAGCAAATGTTATTACTGTTATGTATCTCACTTAGCTACCTCTCTTTCCACGGCCATTTGTCGCAGTGAAAAAACAAGTCCCAGAACTCGAAACAAACCACGCTGCAAACCCTCTGCCTCCCCCATTCTCTCGAAAAAGTATAACGTTTTTGCTATATTTCTTTGTCAGGGCTTGTTGTCAGGGGAGGCAAGACAAACTCACGGTAATTACGGTGCTTCAACGACATTGCGAATGCATTGTAACGCGACACTCGCCTCTCACATGACATTAATTATATGGCGAGCCGTGTCACGTTTAACGTACGATTATTGCATTCCGCGTAGAAACGCTGGCAAGAATTAAGACGTAGCTCCCGAAACGATCGATAGTTTCTACAATTTCGAGCCAAGCCTCGACCAGCCTTCCAAGATTTCTGGACTTGCTTTCCTCTTCTACCTCTCCCTGGCTCGAGGTATTTTAGTGTAGCCGCCCGTAAAGGGATTAACGACCCTTTAATTATTCGACACTAATTGCCAAGACCACTTCTTATTACCGATACGTGTGCATTATGCGAATTGCGCGTATTATGTTCGCCTGGCTGATCCTCCAATTTGCCTCTTCACGCGATTTTCTTATCTCTAACTTGCCACTACCGATCGGACACCTGTGTAATTTAACCAGTAACGAATCGTTTCGCCTGTACCTGGTCATCCTAATTGAGTCATTAATCGATGGAAATTCTTTCCCTTTAACCGGCTCATCTTTGAATCAGAAACTTTTATATCGCGATGAGAAATTAATAAAAAAAAAAAAAGAAAAGAGAAAGAAAAAAATGGTATACAGCCTCGTATTTGCAACAGATTGATGTAGGTTTCGAGTTTACTCGATGACTGTAAGAGACGAAAAATCGCGCTAATTAATTGTGCTCGTTATCGATGCTCGTTTATGACGATATTTCGTCGTAACCGTGGCAAAGTTGACTTTGCGACACTGACGAATGAAATTCCGGGATTCTGTCGACGCCCGACAGTGATTAAATTTATTTGATGTGCCGGTAGATTACCACTTAATTGATTTCGTAGCGGCGCAGGCGGCTTGTCAGGCTCCGAGAAAATTAAGGATTCCGATGTGCACATTTACTAGGATCGCGTGCACATTTACGGTTTGAAATTAATTACAATCGATAAAGGAAGCAGTAACTCCCACTTTTTAATTAATTACTTTTAATTGACTACTTTCGTAAGATTATTATGGGAAGAAAATCACTTGGAAGTGATTAATACGTGATCTTTTTGCTCACCTTTTGGAGAAACTGCGGTTTTATATTGCGTCTGCGCACAATATCATCCAACTACGTATCATCTTAATTGCGAGAAATTACATTTTGTTGACTACTTCGAGTATTTATTATTTTGCAATCGAGCAATATGTAACCAGTAGGATATTGGTATCGCGATATTAATTTCACCAATTAACTACAGACGAAGAGAATAGAATAACATTGCGATCTAATTGAATTGAAATTGAGTCGGATCGGAGTTCAATCATTCGAAAAATTAACGCCAAAAATCAACGAAGACGAGGCAAACTTTCATTTTATCTTACACTGCACGATATAGCACCGATTTGTCCAAAACTTCAATGGTTCAATTTTTAAGTATTATTTTTCCAAAAATATCAATCGAGGTGATACAAAACGCAGGTATATCTTCCCTCTGCCAAAACGCCATTTTATTTTATATCACGCTATCGTTTTACGATCGTCCAAAATCTTTCAAAAGTTTCACGTGCTCCGTCATCCAGCTTTCACGTTCCATTTTCCTAAAAAGAAAACAAGGGAAAATATCACGCCTGACACGCGTTCTCTCCTAAAACGATTCAACTGCGCTACAGCTTCCTATATCGTATAATTTTAAACCGATTGTCCCGCAGTTTCATGCGCCGATTTGCATTTTCCCGCGTCTGCACTTGCCACACAAACAATGTACGATTGCGTGAGCGTGCGAGCTGGCGCGCGTGCATACTTGCTCGCGCGAGAACGTCGCGACTCGAAGCGAACAGGGAGTGACGGAATTGTTCGCACTTTATTTCCCATTCCATTATCCATAGATGGAGGAAATCTCATGCATCATAAAAGAACGGCCTGCTCGATAAATTCGCCCAACGAAGTCCATCTGGTTGAAAGGTCGAGGCTCGCGAATAAAATCTTTTCATAGTCGCCTGGTTAGCCTCGACTTATCGATTCATCGAATTGTTCGCGAACGCGAATTCCTTCCAACGTTGTATATTTTTGGTTCGTTTTTTAATTCAACGAAGCGTTATGAGATGGCTACATGATGCGATGGTATTGAGGGGTTGATGTTATATCGGACGGTAGTCGGAATTTAACGCGAAACATTTTCTTTTCGATTGTAAAATTCAATCTGTCAGAAGCCAGGACTCCACTTTGAATTCATCAATACTTACGTCTTTGATATAAATTCACTCGATACAAGTTTTTAATATATATGCAAGTATATAAATTTAAATTTATTGTTTGTACCTTTACGTGGCACCTCTTCTGCATAAATGAGTAACTATTTTATTAAAAACCATGTAACATATGTTCGCTGTAAAAGCTTCGCCTCCTAAGTGTACGTTCTCGTCATCGATAAATATTTGTTTTGTTAGTCGGCGCTCTTTTTATATTTAATTGGAATGATATTTTCAGCTTGATTTTCAATCTCCTTGAAATTGTTACGGATGTTTTTAATAAAGTTGCTACCATATAGCGATACCATCGTAGATATTAAACCTGTGGATGATTGCAACGATCTGCTAGCAGCATTTATTCTATTTAAAAGCATTCCCCAAATATATTACTGCAGCAAATTTGAATTCATCCAGCTTATGAAATAACGTAGCCATTTCTACTCGAACAATTGGCTTTTCAATTTCATTTATGGATACTTTGTTTACTGCTGTTTCAACGTCAACGTAATTCTTTTTTAAGACGCTTACCGCAAATGATGGAGCAGACCCGTCTTGTATTTTACAAAGGTTTCGCGATAAGTATCGTTATTATTGGTATTTATTCCTTTAGTTAAAGTTCGAAATCAAAGCCAGTGGATTTGATTATTTCATACAGCGTTTGCCAATACCTTTGTCCGAGTCTCTTTCTTCGGCGGACCTTAGGCACGTGCCTACTTTGTGCCTAGTGGCAAACGCGGCTCTGATTATCAACGCGGTGTAGTACAAAGCGTACGATGCTAACTTTGCACGAAACTTATTTTCTTATTTTCGCTTGTAGCGTATTAAAGTCGGAACGCTATGTATATTAAACGAAAGAGCGTCGTTCGAGTTTGCTACGGTCTTCCATCTGCGTTCTCGTTTCCACGCGGACTACAATGTCACGCACGCGTATAATGGCTGTTTTAATAATCGTCTATACACGGAGTGTTCCGCGCGCACACGCCCTAGTCAGCTTATTTACATGTAGCCTGTAGAAACGCAAGAAAGTTTCGCGGGCGAATTACGAAGGGTGTGCGTGCGGGTAGGTGAATTTCAGGCAAAACGCGGAGGAAAAGTGGCACGGTTACACGCGACGTGGCGAACGAAGTACGATGTTGTAAGGGAAATTTCCCGGTGAAACGTAATAGAGGGTGTCTGTAGACGGGTCCGTGAGATTCGCGGCCGCGCACAAAAGCTCACGTAACCGAACTATCCGCCAAGTAACCTAATGGAAGACGTGAGCGAGCTGTGAAAAATTTCCCAGAGAACCGTCTCCGCTCGAGATGGAAACGTTGACTTCATTTCGAAGACGACGGTTTAGAGACGATTTGGGTAATCGTAAGTCGAGGTGTCTTCTCTCCTGTTTCTTTTCTAGGTGCGTTTTTCGGATAAGATGCCTTAGAAAGATGGTTCCGGTTATTTCTTGGAATAAAGGCGAAGAATACGTTCACGTATTTTCGTGTGTCGCGATGAAAATTGCGCGTGTCGTGCACGGTATTTGTTATTTGGATGCTTTTTCTGAGAGCGTTGATCTACCATCGTAAATGAACGGACGAGTTTTCACGAGAATGGTCGAGAATCTTGGAATTGGCGAGAGAGACCGTCTATATTTCACCAGTTCGGTTCGATTAAACGCGATTTCGTGGAAAACGCGCGGATGCTTCGTTGACTCGATATTAATCGTAACGTAACGTTAATTGCAATCGCGACAGATCCATTTTCCCGTAGTCATTACCACGCGATCGTGCACGTTTTGAAATTCGTTATTGGACGTCGGTGTGGCTCGTTTCAATTATTGTCGACTAGAAGAAGTTGCTTGATTGGCAACAATGGAACGTGGAAGGAACGTCGTTCCAACGGCGACGTCGGGGCTACGGTTTCTCGTTTCCTATCGTGTGCATAAGAACGATAAAAAGGTGCAACACGCGCGATTATCCTCGCCGAGTAAGGTCATGGTGGCTAATTAATTTTTATCGGATCGTTCTACGTTAGCGAACCACTTCCTACTCGCTGGATTTTGATAAGTCTCAGATGTTGTCGTAATTGAATCGCACCGAGATTTCATTTGTCAGAATCGTTCAGTTTGGGTGGAACGTTAGTCCGGGATATTCTATCGAGTTTCAGAAATCCATTTAGTGAAATACACGTCAAAAATATTCCTAGAAGATGGCTAAAGTAGATAAATCGAATCTCGAAACTCTGATTTAAAAATTCTGAAATTTGAACGTTTGACGAGCGAGACTGTTAAGCTGCGTAAGGAGTATATCAAGTTAACTGTCGCAAAATGTCGTTTATTTTTTAATTTCGAACGAACAACGACGTATCGAAATTTTCCAGGAAATTATTTTTTTATTTATCGTTACAGTGAAATCGTGCAATCGTTTGTACGAACAGGCAATGAAAATTCTATATTGTCACGGAAATGTTTTGCGCTAATGCGAAAGGATAGTCGATTATTTGTGTTTGTTAAAATTTGTCTACCATGGGAAGCAAGATTTATCGCGTAGAATTACAAACTGTACAGTTCAATCGCGATCAACAGTGACATACTCTTCGAAACATATTTCATCCGATGAAATTTGTCAGGACGGTTTGCAACATGAATACTTGTCATCTTCGAATCAAATAGGTATTATTTATATTTGTTTGGTGTAAAAGAATCTGCGAATAAATCGCCAAATATCGTTCAGTGTATTTTAAACGATTTATTGCAGTAGATATTTATGGTTTTCATTGTATAATAATTTCTGGAAATTTGAACTTATACGATAGGATCTGTTTATTAAGTTAACGAAATCGGAATACAAAAATAGACACGTAAATCTGAATTGAAAGTGAAATTAAGGATTTCAGCGAGCTACTGTATAAAGTTCTTTTTATTGTTATGTATGACGCGTAAAATGTAAATGAACGAAATTTTCTCCTTACTTTAAGTTAAGACTTACGCATCGCAAAGAATAAAGAGACACTGCTTATTGCTCTGGAATTCGAAGGAATGGTTCTTCGTGACTTCCAATACAATATTCTTCAAATGTGACTTTGCAGTGTTGTAAAATTTTATTATTCCGTACCGAGAAGAAAAGAAACACAATTGCGCAAAACTGGGTCACTTTATGAACCTCTGGTATCTACCACCGTAATATATGATCGATGATTTCTACTCGAGTCTTTTAGAATCTAGATATCGTCGACAGCTGTCGATAATCGTCTACTCTCCTTATTTCGAAGCCCCCGCCTTTATGATTCTTCGTCTTTTTTTATCCGTTTTATCCAGAACTATATTTTCTCTCGTTCCTCCATCTCGAAAAATATTCTCTGGCATAGAATTCCAATTAAAATCGAATTCTCCGTCTGACATAACCAGTCACGTTCGGTAGTGTACGTAATTGATGCGATGGGATTTACGCAAAGATTTCTCAGACAGACATTTTCATTTCACGTTTGGAATTTGGCAATCTTCTAAATTTCAGAATTACGAAATTTGAACTTTAATTTTAACTTTGAAATTGCTCCTCTTTTTTATGAATTAAGAAGTGAAACATATTGGAATGTTTGAGAGTTTGAAACGAATATCGAATGTTTGAATATTTGAAAAGATGGAGGTTTAGAAATCTATGAACCGCTAGATCAAATCGAAGCACGAAAAACAAGTTTCGCAACTCTCTTTACGTGATTGACGGCGTTCGTTTGAACTTTGAAAGATTAAATAAGAAACCATAGCTTCTCGTTGCTTTTCTAACATCTCTCACAAGCGCGTGTACGCGTGTACTCCAACGCGAAACAGACCTAACAGAAGAGCAACTCTTCCGGAAGGGTTCGTACTTCTCACGCTATTTCCGGAGGGGGGTAGTCGATATAATACATTTCTTTGCCAGTTACGAAGGGAAGGCGGCTGAAAGCGCTGCAGACGAATGAAACTTCTTGTCGAGAGGGAAAGGCAAAGAATCCTTCGAGATGAAAGAGGAACGGAACGATCGTCTCTGGAGATGCTCGAAGGTCAGGGGTAGTTTTTCGTCGACGCCGCAACCGAGTTAGAAGTTCGATTTCTCTTTCAATTCTCTCTTTCCTTCTCTCGGTCGTCCTAACCGATACCGTCCCGACGGTATCTTTGAATTTTTAATACAGCCATCGGTACGAACAGGGAGAAACTTAGTTCGTGGTAGACGGAGAGAGGCAATAATTTCGATAAAATCACGAACGAAACTGGTATTCACCGTGGCTAATTGGTTCTCTCGCTTTTTTTATGTTTCAGAATTCGAGCGGTCAGGAAGCCTCGTCGGAAAGAAAATTACGCTAGAGGGAACTTCTGCTTCGGTTGTGAAAGGGTAAGTGTTTGTGGTACGCCGAGGAAAGTTGATTACACCGGTTTCCGAGTAGAAGATTCTTTTCCTGCTCTTTTATTCTTCCTGAAATTCTCAAATTTCAGCGAAGAATTTCTATTCACAGAGTTCGATACGATTGTGTCTATCCAACCACTCGAGATCGGTCGACGACTTTTCTATCTTTTAAAATTTACGACGTCAGTTTCATTTATTCGATCGTTGAAGCGTAGATTTAACAATTAACAATGAAAATTTTTCTCAGAATCACGATAAGCAGCTCTAGATATTTCTTCACAGTCTCCCGAACTCGTAGTTCTTCGAAAGCCGTTCCCGAACACCACAGTCTGCAAACATAGTCCCGAAGAAGTTCGTCCTTCTTTGAAGACGGGGTTGCCTTACAAATGGAGCATTTCATCAAAGCTCTCGAGGATGATTTACAGTTCGTTAAGCGCTCTTGTATGGCAGGGTCAAGAGACTAGCGCGGAGCATTACATTTCTGCTTAGTCGCCGCGTTCTCACTTCGATAACACTGTACTACTGTTCTTCGAGGATCGCCTCTCCCACCTCGAGTGCTTTATCATTCATTCGTTGCTGTGGATTTATTTCACGATACCTCCGTGTATCTTCGTGGCTTCATTATCAAGCCTCCTCCCTGTTCCCTGGCTCCTCCTCTTGGCTGCTTTCTAGCCTGTGCTCGCTACGTTCGCCGTTCCTTTTGTACAAAGATTCCGTGGCTCGATTTATGAAAACGAGCGATACGAGGGTAAGCTCCGCGGTTATTTACCTCCGGAGAATTATAATGGCTGACTCGTTGCAACCGCGAATATAAGTGGCCGCCGCTAAATAATGCTTCCCTGGGAAAAAAAGGGAAGGTATCGCCGGGTATCTCTGCGACGCGTTGTAAATAAACGAGCCGCTTGTAAGCCCAAAATCAAGCAGTTTGCGGGGCGAAAAAACTGGAAAATAGTTCCTACCGGGTAGACTTTGGTGGTAATCGAGGGTAGTTTCTCGGGCTATATACAGGGGATGCTCCCAGGGAAAGGATACTGCTTAGAGAATTCTGTTTGGGGAATGATCGTGCGGGATTAACGGCGATGGATAGGGATACTTCTTTCAGAGATTCTGATTAAGTTCCTCCTTTCTTTTGTATTCTTCTTCCAGTTAGGGTTGAAGGGTCGAGATAAAACTCTGCGGCGAGTAAAAATGATGTCTTGGTATTGCGTCGAGTTATATTCACATCTTGCTTCGTGTCTGTCAAGATGTTTGAAATTGTTCGAAGGCATCACGAATATCTTTTGTTAAATAATCTCGCGGAATAGCGTTGGAAACGTACGTTACACGATCAAACGTAAATCGCTTTCTTCGATAAATCAACGGGAATACCGAATTTTCTTACGGTTTCTTTTGCTCTTCTTGGAACAAAGTTCGCGAGCATCGCATGGTAGACAAGTGGCTGACATCTATGGCCGTATTCGATTCTCGGAACTTGGCGAACTTGGAAAATTGAAGCTTCTATAAAGACGTACTTTGGCGTAGTTTCGACCAATCTACTCGTCTCATAGTTTCCTTCCAATCAAGATACACGTCACGAATCGGACCATTAAAACAATTACACGTCCAAGTTTGTGATCTCCGGAAGTTTCTGGCAGGGGTGAGTCAAACGGTGGTTGTTACGGTGAACAAAGGGGCAACGATATGAAATTCCCCGGCCTCAGTTTGCGGATTTCCCTTTGTCCATAGCCGACAACCAACAAGCCTGCGATCTTCGCAGAATCTTGACCAAGTTGCGCCATATTTCGGGTATGTACAGCACGAATAAGCCTGAGTGTTCCGCGACAGCGTTGTTCCGCGTGGCGAATGCGGTTTCTAATTGCTCGAGTCAGACCAGTCTATCGTAGAGGTATCGCGTCGTTGAATCGCGAACAATGATCTGAGAATAATTGGAGAACAACGACTCGAGCGTCTCGGACCATAATTTTTTTGTTCCTTCGAGAAGATTGGCAAAATATTTCTGGTCGGAATATTCGGTAGAATATTAAAGACGAGTTTGTAAATTAAATTAGAACTGTTTCGAGTGGATGTTTCTTGAAATTTACGGAAAATACGACGTACTGTGATTAAACGCTGGAGAAGGAATTTTGAAATTTGAGTTGGAATAATCGGATGTTTTGCAGCAGTCGGTAAGCTTAGGGTATAAAAATAAGTAGAGAAACATGTTATTAAACAAATTGTCAAAGCACGATCCGCGAGATTAACTTTCTAATAAACGTTAATTAGAAGTCGTTAGAGACGATAAAATCGGAAGAAACATCATCGAAAGGGGAACGATGCAAACAACAAGCTGGTTATTATAAGCATTGTTAATACATTATGTAAATGGGAATTATAATACCGCATTATCATAGTAATTCGGTCCAATCTGCATAAAAATCGCTGTTAAATCCAAAATTCAGAATGTCTCGTTCATCAAACGCGAGAGTTGGAAATCACGTTGCTCTCCTTCTCTTTTCTGCCGTGTGACGGCAATCGAGAAACCTGTAAATAGTATTCGTTCGCGTAATCCCTTTATGGAAAAATAACGCGTCGAGTGCAAGGGGAAAAAGTACGACACAGATACCTCATCCAGCTGGCATGAATATTAATGATCTCTCGAAAGCCTGTTCCCTTCACACAAGATGGATTTCGTCTATCATA
This sequence comes from Bombus bifarius, assembly GCF_011952205.1. Lineage (NCBI taxonomy): Eukaryota > Metazoa > Arthropoda > Insecta > Hymenoptera > Apidae > Bombus > Bombus bifarius. The sequence continues at coordinate 874,310 of NW_022885586.1, read as the reverse complement.
AACCAACTTGTAATTCTTTACACCTCGCATAACTCTTACAAAAGTAAAACAAATCGTTTCCATCGTACTTTATTAAAGCGAAAGAGGAAATCAGAGTCGCAAGTTTGTCCACCGTAAAATATTCGCAAGAGGGTCTATATCTCTCTATGTATCTCGTATAATTTTCACAGAATAACCATCTCTTGTTACATTGTTTAAAAAAAGAAAGAAGAGAGAAAAGAAAATTAGAAGATGACGAGATCGTTCATATTTGAAGATTTTTCATAAATTACTAATAATTGTAAATAAGATAAAGCAAGTCGTTTCGCGTGTCTCCGACTAAAAAGCAAAGTAAAAAGGGAACGTAATCCATCGTGTAACATTCATACAGTGTCTTATCCGTCATAAATCATTCCACGGTGTTTTACATCTTATAAAAATAAAATGGGTCATTTCCACTCTCCCTTATCGCAGAAGGATAAAAACGAAAGCTGTCGTCGTAAGTTTATTCCGGCGTAGGAAATTCCTGTGCCTTCTCACTTCGATAAATCATCCATAGAACGATGATACTTTCGGATTTACTTCGTTTTCCATATTTCATCGAAAAAAAAAAAAATAAAAAAAAATAAAAAAGTAAAAAAGAAAAAAAAACGATTGCAGTATGTAGCAATAAGAACGTTTTTATTGTAATAAAAAAGAGAACGCGAGGATGGAAGTAGTTGTAAGCCGGAGTTAAAAAGCGTCGGAAAAATCGGCCGGTCATTTAATAACGTTTTTACCATCGGTTAAGAAGTTTGGCTCTGGTTCTACGTGCGAAAAAGTTTCGTTTCACGGGCATAAATCTGCATGATGACGAGGATTTTTGTAGCGGGCTCGCGTGGCAAGAAAAAAGAACCAGCAATGGGTTGGGAAAGAGTGATAGAGCGCTCGCGTCGTCGAGTTCATTAGACTTCTCCTCGTATCGTCTGCCAGCGGTACGTGCGCGCTTAAAAGGTCTGTAAAACCCAGACCAGACATGATCGATCGCGAACCATTATTTGTCGTTATAGAAGACACGCCGGCCTGCTCGCTAAGAAATCGACCATTTGTATTCCCCGGTCGTGGCCGATTAAACATCGTTAATTTTTCCTGATTACCCGCTCTTCTCGTTTAACGTGCCTTTGTTAACCTATCATATGGTTTACGTTTTTTTTTAATATGGTGTTGAGTATATTAGGTAAGTTGTACAGTCTGGTTCAAAACTTCCGCGGCATTCACCGCCTTTCATGGAACTGTACGTTTAAGTTGCGGACAAATTTTCAGTTACAGTGAATTTTACTAATCTGTGCTTCTTGTACAAATAGATAAATTGAACTAATTTTTAGCAATGTCACTCCGTTTGTAGTATACACTATCTGTTCAATTCCCTTGTGTCTATAAACAGTTACTTAATTTTTTCCAATCCATGGAAGAAATGTAACTTTAAAATCTTGTTACAGATTAAATCGTTTGGAATATTTTTGCCGGTATAATATAAGAGAACTCTACGCTTCGTTGCATGTTTCTACAGTTTATTGTATCTTAGGATTCATAGTTTGTTATGGAATCACGTAAATAACACGAGACGGAAAATTTATGATTTTTGGTTAATTCCTGGAGCGATTCGTCGTCAGATATTCGGACAATCCTGTTCGACGATTCTTGCGATATCTTCCGGTCTCGTCTCTGAAATATTATCAGCATTAAGAAAGAGAACAGAAGCGCCCCTGATAGCCATAAGTGTGATGCGACATGACTGATGAGTTCCATGTCCTTTATCACTCGCCCGTTCTTAGTTTTCCTTCACTGTGTAGTCGTTAGATTGCACGTGACATCTTATTCATTGGGTTCACGTGGGAATAGGTGCTTCTTTTAACGAAGATAGTTCCCTTCTTGGCTCTTACGAATCGCTTCCAGTTTGCGATGATCTGCAAATAGAATAAAGGATATTTATCACAGTTATACGTTTCATGGACTCAAAACTCTAAGAGTCTAGAGATTTCAAGATTTATAAATTTGTTATTTCGATTATAATGATTTAAATACGAGATCGATGTGACGGCATATAATTCTTGCCATGAACGTTAGCTACCTTTTAAAATATGGGCATACTCTAATACTAGATTGGAAAATATAGCTCGTAATATAATTTTAATCGCAAAAAATTTCACAGAGATAGCAAGAAATGGCTTGAAGAGGAAGCAGAAGCAACGTGCTTTCGCTTTTATGGGAAAAGCTAGTTCCATTCTCTGCCTCTCTCGATCTTTATCTCACCATAGCATTATCGTATGGAACTACCTGTTAATGAACTTATACCGTATTCACATAACTCGGCTATCTTTTCCTATTCATAATTTTCAAAAACCTTTTTCAGGCCAAACTAAGGATCGTTAATTTCTCTTAATTAATCATATTAGTTATTTACATTTCATGCGTATTTATGCGTTCAGGGGATTAACGAAGCATACTACACAACGGGCCTTATATATTCACATTTCATTGGATACTCCTTTTTTGTAATAAATTTATAAAATAAATTTTCAACGAACTTCTTCGCCGTTTACTTCCCACAGCTAACCGAAACCTCCATTTTTACTTCTTTCGTTGAAACATTCTTCCCTTTTTAACTTAATGAGATAAATTTCCGCTACTTATTCTGAAATTTCTTAAGATTCCAGTTAAATGAGACGCGATGTTTCTGTTCTTTTGCCATTTCCCCATGAAGCCCAGAAACCTCGAACACGATAATATATCCGTTGACCGATTGAAAAGGCGTATCAATTAGTTTCCAATAAGCAGCCAGTTGGCGCAGCGTATTCGTCGACTGGCTGGTTAATTAATAGGAGCCGATAAATTAATTCGCGCTAATTATTAACCTTGGATATTTTCGCGCAATTGCGCGACATTAAATCACCTGCGTCATGTCTCGTTGCGAAATGAAAGCTGTTGGCTCGGCCAGCGTTACACGTCACCGCCGCTACATTGTACTTTATTCATAACGACGATCGGTGTTCCCCTGCTAGGATAGACGCGTCGAATGGAAAGTAAAGTTCTGGGTAAGTGGATTTATCGAACTGAATGGTCGAACGGCAATTTATCGTGGCAGTTAATTAAACCACCGACACTAATGGGCTCGGGGGTGGAGCGTCTAATTCGGAGGGCCGTGTACGCATAAGGCACGAAGAAAGCCCAAGTAATGTCGAGGGACGCAATTAAGGCATTGGGGACGCTGTGTCGAGCTAGTCTCTGATGTTCGTGTCAGTTGAAAACGGAGTAGCTGTGTGCGGGGTAGTTCGTCAATTTAAAATTACACGATAGAGATAGAGTGGTTTTTGGCAAGTAGACCATCCAAATGATTAAGATTTTAAAGGTTCGAGAGACGAAGATATTTAAATTCAAGGGTTAAAGATCGAAGCTTTAAAATCTTGACGACATAAGGGAAGATGTATGTAAAATTAAACATTCACAAGAGTAATTCGTCTATTTTACATTAAGCGGTTTTGAGGAACGCTTGAGGTGATTCTCTTTAAGCCACGAGCACGTAGGGTATTTAAAGAATTGATACGTTATTTAAATTGAAGAGTCGAAGATGGTGACGTTTTAAAGAATTATGGATCCTTAAAAATTCGGAAGTTGGAAGATCGAAAAACTGAATAATTAAAAGATCCAAAATTACGATTTATTCTTTAGACACTTCGTTCGAGGAATCGATCCCGACGATTTAATAATACAAAGCTGAATAATATATAGAAATGTTTTACTGCTAGAAATAACGATAAAGTTCCTTTTCTGTATGTTGAAACTAAATAGTTGCAGACGCTAACCTAACTGACGATCGAAGTTCGCTTTTGCGAATAGAATTTCTCACGTTCTTTTCACACCTGTCACGCAGAGAAAACCCCATAGCTCTATGCAGCAGCGCGTGAACCGTAGATAACCGTAGGTGCCCAGGAACAGTTTTGCAATGAACTCGTCGCGGTTTGTCCGCGTCGCTCACATTATTTGCTACGTAAAACGCGGGGACGTGAAAGGAAACGCGGATTGCAGATTGAAAGTTCGTGCTTGGCTGTCAGATCGAAGCATTAATCTTCTCACTTCGGTTTGCCCGGTGCCCATTCATTCGCGTGTCGGTGATTCCGAAAAAAATTGCATCTAAATAATGCACCTCCCACTCCGCGCGATATTCATACGTTTCCCACATTTTCTTCTTCCGTTTCTACCTCTCTTCTACTCTACTGTAGCAATACGAAGCTTGTGGCTGACACGTAGATTAAAAAGCTAGAACTGAATCGTTAGTTATTCGAGGCGAGACGAAACGAAACAAAAAAGAATGGATATTCGTGATAATTCGAAATATTCGTGGGCGATGCCTCTGATATTTTGTCGGATTAGCGTTCAATTTGGTTTTTTCTCTGGCGAGGAAGATAGTCGGCTGGAAAAATTGGAGGCTAGGAGATGTAACGATTTATAATTGATTTGTAGTATTATACAAAATAATTCCCATTTACAATTAGTCGAACGTATTTTTTTCTACAGTTTTATTTACACAATCCGCTAAAATTTAAGACAAATTTCTTAACAGAATGCATGTAAGGTCGAGCGTTAAAAAATTGTAAAAACCTACGTTTAATGTTTTATCAGGATTCGTTCATCGAAAAAACGAATTGTTCGTCGTGAAATTTTAGAGAGGTACTCGGTGATCTATCTCGTAGAGAGTTTTGAAGTTTGAGTCGTCTCTCGAGCGAGAGGACTCGTAGCGAAATTAAGCTTGTAGGTCGATCGATCGCCCGGAAGAGGAACGACATTCTGCCGGATGCTCTTGGCCCATTTCGCGCGCATTTGTTCCACGAGGTCCCGGCTTGGCTCTCCCCGAATTGCGTTCTAAATAATGCATCATTCGTCGGAACGTTTGGCCAGCATGAAATATGACGGACATAAAAGTGATGTAAGAGCCAGGGCTCGTTCGATCGCTGCTTCCAGGACAGCATCGGATGAAAGAGCCTCGCCAAGAAGGAAAGAAGAAAAATGAAATTCGGATGCCCTGTTCCCCATCTGGCAAATTTACTCGCCGGGAGCGACTGATGCGGATAGATGACTATGATCGTTGCATTTGTCGCAAGCTGTCTAACAACACTGTATTTCTTCCTTCGATCGAAAGAAAGTGGATTCTTCCGTCTTATCGAACGCGCCGGATAAATATAATTGCAGAGTAATTTCTTTATCTTTTCTAGATACGTTCGAGCTAGTGATCGCACGATGTTGTGAACTTTTAATTCCGTATGACGTTTCAAAGATTTCGTTGAAAGAGTCGTGCTCTACTTTACGCAAATTCTATCGAAATATTTTCTTATCTAAAAATGTAGGATGTTTAGAAACGCCTCCATGCAGAGAAATTTTATAGAGGTAGCGACGTTTCGTGAAAAATACAGGAACAAACGCATCGATAAGAAAAATACATTTTACAATGCCGCATTTTTCACGCGGTCTAAAGGAAAAAACAATTGTTATCGTAAACACGTGTGCAGTTCGAACTTAAGAACGGTGAACTCAATTTTCGAAAACGATTCTCCTTTCGAGGCGCTTGTCAGGGTCTTTGATAATAGTCAGGCTGATAGCCATGTCTGTTCAGCCGACACGGAAATTGCCAGATGCTTCTTTTTTTAAACACGCTATGCTATTTTCATTTGATTTTAAAACACGGCAGAATAGGTTACTTTCGCGATAGAGTAAAGAATTGACACCATTGTACCTTTATATTATAACTCGAACGTCGATGAAGGTAAGCATCATCAATCTTTCGCTTTTATACTCAGTTCCTTCGAGTCTTTCAAATGAATAAAAATCACAAGCAATCAATTTATCCTACCTTTGGCGACGTTTGCACTGCTCTTCTTCCATAAAGAGAGAAAGCAATCAATCAATCTGATCGCTATCAAATGATCAATTAAACTACCTGGCTCGTCCATGAATTCTTCCTCTATCAGTTGCAAGGATAATCATTCATCTTCACTGACTGGATTTAACATTTGAACACCGTGCTATTAAACTGATTATTACACTCTATATTTATACGAATAGCTGTGACAATAAGTTACACGAATTGATTTTCTTCTATGTATCGAGATATCTTTCCTCTTTTTCTTTCCTTGGCGAGCAAACAAGTAATCACGAAAATTCGCTTTGTCAAATCGAGTAAAATTAAGTAGCAATCCTCGTACGCGTGTGATTTATCAAGCTGTGATTATCGATCAAATATTGTCACGAAGAAATCAGAAGAGAGAAAAGATCGAATCGAAGTGTGATCTTAGCCCCCTTAATACCTCCATAAGATTCCTTGGGGCTTCATCTCCGGTGCAGTCTCGTCTTTTGTCCCCTAAACGAACGCTTATTCTCAGCCATCTGTCTTCTATTGTTCTTGCAGCCTCCTCAATTATGACAGTGATTTAAGAGGCTCTGTTACTTGGTCGTAAAGTTAGTGCAGGTAAAACCATCTATTCCGATGTGTACAGGGGTTGAGGGGGAGGATGGGGGATGGAGGAGTCATAAATCTTGGAAGATGACGCCTGGCTTCCTTTACTTTGCTCGTTGACATCCACCGCGGCCCCTCGTCGATACTTTCGATATTTTCATGATACACGTATCGACACGCGATATCGATAGACCAACGTCCCGTGACGAATCCGATATCCGTGTCCACGGTGTTCCCGACGACTAGTCGTGATCATTTATTTAAACAATTTTGACGGGCCGCGATACTGATTTTCCGAGACGTCGCATTTTCCAGAATTTGCTTACTTTCCGCTATTTTCGTTTATTTTCAGCTGAAAAATGTTACCATTGTTCGTCTATTAAAATACGTCACGAAATTCTTCGCGATTTAGATATTTCAGAGGAAAAGTAAAGGGATTAACGCCTCTCTCGACGATTCTCCTTGGCGCCACCATCGTTTTTACCTTTTTATCATCCACGGAATTCACACTCTCTGTAATTTTTCCGCTAAATACGTTAACTATGTTCGTCGTATTGTTTTAAGAATCTCGAGAATCCAAGCGAAGAAGAAGGACCTGTCCTGGTAATTGTGTAAAGTTCAGCGGGGCGTAGGAAAGAAAGTCGGAATCTCAAACGACGATTAAATAAACACCGCGTTGTAAAGTGCTGTGAAACAAAAGGGGGCAAGACGAGGCTTCTCTCTCTCGTTCTTGTTTTTTCCTTGTTATTTGGAAAAAAGAGTAGTTTTTTTCGGGCCGAATCTACAAAGGGTTCTTGACTGCTCTTCAATGATTTATTAATTACCCAAAGGGAAGACTCGAGGAGATTGGTGGTCCGGACATGAGGAGCGAAATTAATTATGAAATTCGCCTGCTGAAACGGGAATTTCTCATTTGCCGTGGAGAAAATGTACAACGAACCACTTAGTTTCCAATTGGTGATAGTGTTTTCTGCGTTTTTTAATAAAGCACGTTGAAAATAGCGCCAGATTGACGCGTCGAGAAAAGAAAGGAAAGTTCTGTCAAACGCGAATGTACGATCTAGTTGTAACCTTTTCGTTGGCTGTTCTTTGCGCAATTAAAGGCAATGAAGTTTTATGAGAAACGTCTTTTATAAGAATTTGTAATTACTCTTTAGCCATTCTTACATTGCTGAAAATATTCGCAATAACGTAGCTCAAAGAGGAAAGTTTTCATCCCTGAATAATCGAACACGTACATATATCACCTTTCTGCACACTTTTTGGCTTTGATATTTGATAATCCAAATTCAAGGTAGATTTACAATTGCCAAATTCTATTACCTATTGCGATGGATAATTAAACGTTTTGCCCAACTGTCTGTGAATCGTCTTACAGAACAAAGGAATCATTGGAATTTATTTATTAGCAGAGATCGATAAATGATGTCACTGCTTGATGTTATGAAATAATCGCTTTGCCTGTGGTTAATCAATTATTAATGCGAAGGTAATGCCGGTTGCGGAATGTGACGTTGCTTCTTTGAAATCCTGTTAGACGTCTCGTTAGCGCCAATAATGGCAATCCTTGTGTATATTTATTGTTCGAGATGTGGTATTGTGAAACAAAGTTCATATCGTCGAACGAACAGCCTGTTAATAGATAGTCGTTAGTCATTGACGCGTTGTTTGGTTAATAGTTCCTCTCTGGTAATTGTTTTTCGAAATATTATTAATTTATTCGCACGTTTTTCCGCGAGCTAAGCGTTTCTGCAATTTAGCTTCATTGGCGATCCATTACGAGATTCGATACGTTTTTCACGTAGTCCGTGGTTCGCGTAATATTCGTGCAATGTCAGAGTTCTTCGCTAAAATCTTTACGATCGAGGCTACGTCCGACAAACTAATACCAAGGCAAAGATCATGCTCCGGAAGCCTCTTTTGTCGCATCAGTCTCTTATCGACTTTCTCGACTATTTCTCGGTATATCACGTTACCGGCAGGTTTCGATCTACGTAAGTCTATCAATCTTAACTCCTATTCGTTTGACGTAGAAATATTCCGACTTGTCAGCTATCGATTTCGCTCTTAATCCTCGGTACATCGCTATAACTTTCAGCCCTTTCAACAATTAATAACAGTTCACACTGTGGTAATAGGAATTTCGTAAAGTTTCTCCACCTTCCATTTTCGCTCGTGAATCAGACGCACGAAACTTTTCTACAATTGCACGCGAACTCCCTTGAAAATTGGCAAACAGAGAGAGAGTTCCAGCCCGGATGTCCAGTCGATTCGTGTCTCGAATCGTTGGACGCGAGTTCCAACGGAACGACTCCGGGAAACTTTTCCACCCACACCGGTTACTCGCAGACCAAACGATAGGAAGCGCGCTACTTTTCCATCGAAGATTACGTTTAATCAGAATTAAGGATGTACTTGTGGAGCATCGATGATCTTCGTCTCGTTCGGCCGATTCGAGAGAGTTTAATCTGCAGGAAGACTTCTTCAACGACTTGCTCCTCCAGAGAAGCTTAAATCGTAAACGATCGATCGGAACTTGCGCGATTTTTCTTCGGTTAATATCCATCTATATTTCACCTAATTCTTCCTTCGTAAGATATCTCACAGATAAATGTTATGCCTTTTAAGCAAATAATACGAGATATCGAATGGAGCCACAGAAATACGAGTCTTTGATCTTAATAGCAACTTTTATGGGAATTAAAGCGATTCTGCGAAGACAGATATGAATTTAAGAAGCGTAGTGCTTTCGTATAGATTGAGAAAGTCGGTAAAAAATATTTAAATTACAGTAACAATTCCTGTTTTATTTTTTTTTATAAAATTTGTATCGCTTTGCAACACCTTACAGTAAAGTAGCACGTCGATTAGTTGGCTTCTCACGTGTCGTACGCATCCCGTTGTTGCTACGATACGAGAAGCGAATAGATAAATTTCCGTATTTATTAATTTGAAGGGAACGGATAAATCCTATTTCGATACTTGTGGCGCGAATCCCGATGACTTACGATTCCTAGCGGATGTTGTAACCAATGAATTCTAGCCGACGAATTCCCTATAGGTGGACCTGGTGTATTTATGACATCCGCAGCCCGAAAACTGCATGGAAGGAAGCAATTTGTTCGGACGCCAATACAATACCACAGTCCACGGTAATGAAACAGGGAATCGTTTTGTACGTGCAGCATGCAAACGCGCATAGCTATCCACCATTCGACTCGTTGCAATTTTTCTGTATCGCTGGTTCGCTGGTTTTCGCGTTTTCCAACTTACGCTCCAGGCTTTGATGTATCTTATTTCTATTTTTCGTCTGTTCCATGGTCAATTCATTTTTCAATTAAACGAAACTTGCGGTTCGATAGTTGTTTCTCTTTGTCTTGGGTCGCTCTTTTACAATTTATTATCGTTAGTATCAACCAGTAGTCTTTAATCCCGGTTTTTAATAGATTAATTAAGTTATCTTGACTGTCTGTTTTATAGAGTCGAATGATCTTTTAAATGGTCTTGGAACTTCTGAAGACGCTGTTATGACAAGTAGCTGTGTCAGTTTTATAAGCGCAATTAGAAGATAGTAGCAACGATGAAAATACGACTCAATGAACTTTCAAGTAAAAGGAGCGTGTACGTTAACCAAAAAAAAAAAAAAAAAAAATTGATGTCGAAAGTTAAATTCCATCATCAGATGAGATCACTAGCGCGTGTTGTGAAATTTATAGATGTGCGCTGGTGTACACCTGTTCATCAACGTCACCTAACTATATACATCGTAAATAAGTCAAAGTACTTACGTATATCCTCTATAATTAATTCTAATCTAAGAAGAATTACGTCCTCGAACAAACAAAACCCTGCAAGAATATTAAAATTAATTACATTCAATTACTATAGAACAGTTCCCAAACGATCAAAGAACGAAGTTTCAGTTCTCGAGGCAAGTCGCTTGTAAAAACTTGAACAATTGCAGTTCCATTTGTTTACTCGGAGATCTACATCGCCAGGCGAGTCTCTATTATGTCTTTCTTGCTCTTTCGAAAGAAACGTCTCCTCGCTTCTTTCTTCTTCATCAAAGTTTGTCGTAGGAAGGAAGTTACTTGGAGACCGGTTCGTTCTAAGATAAATTACCTGCAGGCTCTTCCTTCAACAGGTGGAGCCCGCTAAGGTTTACGGTTTAATTCCAAGAAAGCGTAGGGAATGCACAGGAAGATTCCTTCCTTTCTATTATTGGAAAGATTGACGGCCGAACAACGGATCGTCGCCAAGGTCTTGGACTTTCGACCAAAGGTCATTCGAGAGTGTTGCATTTCTCCCGCGAGAACAGGTTTTGCATATTTTGTTCAAGCTACGCCGATACTTTTCATATTATTTTCATAACAAGTTTCGTCCGTTTCTCTCTCGCTTAGCCATTTTTCGGGAATTGCGCGAAAAACGGGAATTATTCCTTACATTTTTATTTTCTTTCTTGAAATTTCTTTTTTGAATCGAGTAAAGGTATATTTTAATAAACAGATAAGTGGATAAGTTTGATGGTAGAATCGTGAATAAAACGACAGTGAGTTTTATTCGAGTAAAAATTTACAAGAAAATAGTGTACGGTACAGAGAAGAGGCGTTGAACTTACGTATTTTGTTAGAATGAGAAAAGGAAGGTCAGGGTTCTTTCTTAATTTACAAACTTGCATAAAAACAGAGTACAATTGATCGTATTCTTCAACGTGAAATGGCATTCACAGGAAGCATTCATCTTGCATTAATAATTCATAAAACACATTACACATTCAAATGATTCTGTGTCCCAGACAAAAATTCACAGCGAAACTTACGTTTTTTGCCGAAAACATTTCTTTCTTCTACCTCGAACTTTTCAGTTCGCTAGCAACTTACCGAATTAGTAATTTTTTACGTTCCTCCTCCTGTCACGTTACTTCTCCAAGAAATACCATAAAAATCCCGGCTTCTCAATTTCTCCTAAATTTTAATAATTGTATTACAAATATTCCGTTAATTAATTCATAAATTACTGAAATCCAATTCTTCAAAGTTACCCGTCCGTAAAATCCGCGTATCCCTCGGTCCTCGGCTCCTACCCCGTTTCTCCCTCAGTCACCAAAACAAATTCGTTTTTCCAGCTAAACTCTATTCCCCTCTTCGAACCTTAATCCCCTCTCTGGAAACGACAAATCGTCGAACAAGTCGAAATTCTTCCTCGCGATTGCTCGTAATGGATTCCGAGCAGCTGTTCGCGTCCCGTTTATCACGATAAACATATCCGCCGCGTAAAGGCCATTGCGGGCGTCTCCTTCTTCGACGAAACTTCTTCTCCTTCTCTTCGCCCTCTCCTACTACGATTCCCCGTGGCACACAGGTGTAGTGGTCGGCGTTCTTCGGCCTCCATACGCTTTCAGTTAACGCCTGGTCGTCGCCAGGTATGCCGGTTGCTTCGTGGGTCGTGTTGATCTGTGAAAGCGTATACCTGGCTCCGTGACTTGCCCCGGCTAACGAAAATCGCATTTCGTGCGCCGATTTTCGGTGAAACCGCGTGTTCTGTGAGTGATTCGGACACCCGCACTTTGAAATATCGCGTAAGAGAAACAGTTATCCTGGAGCTGCGCGTGGGTGCCTCGCTCGAAAGGATTTGAATCATCGTCGTCGTGTCCATCGTTCACTGACTTTGTAAGTAATTTTTCTGTTCCTTCGACTGGATTAGGGCGGTGATTAAATTTTAAAGTTTACGTTGCTTTGTAAAATACGTACCAAGTTTCACCGATTGATCATCTCGACGTACGAAAATTCCGCACGTAGACCGGAATTTTGATCGCTTTAGGATAAAACCTGTTGATTTCGTGACATTTCTGACGAGTTTTATAGATTTATTAAGCTTGTTGTGGTATATTCTCGGTGATAGTATATCTAGAAAGCAAAGATTTATTGCAACTCGGCCGAATATCGAAGTAGATAGGTGTGTTCGTTCGTGTCTCGATTAAATCGACGTTTAACACGAATCGCGACACTCTTCTTGTATCGATCCGGTTTCGATCCTTTCTCCTGGGTTTTTCTTTTATGTCGGTTATTTTAACCGATAATAGACAGAAAACGAATAGCAATGATCGTTCCTTGGGAGAGTTTGCGTTTTCGAATAATGACGATTTATCTTCCACGCGAAACTTTCGGTGACTTTAACGGGCCAACCAACTCAATGACACGATTTGAATCAATTTTTCCGCTCGCTTATCACGCTTCCTGTATATCGACTAACCTCGAGCGATTCGAGAATCGCGAACCTATAAAGATATGGCGAGTTTAATCGACGGCAATGATTAATGGTTTTTCATCGACGTTCGATTGTTCCTGTGTCGAATGGGAAACCAACAAACGATATTGTCGTGCTCGATATCTCAATAAAATAAAATAACGACGGACAATTAAAGGAACAAAATACAATAGCATAGCAATTGTCTAGCACCCTTCCTATTTCTTTATTTTTAACTTTCACACCTAACGATCTATTCTCGCGTTTATCATGTTTTCTCATGCGTGATTAAATGTATGTTCTCGTAGCGAACATCGTTTTATCTTTTGCCTAATTAAATTCACCTGCTAATTAATGCAAACTTACTCTTCGTACGTATATAAAGCAAGCTGATTATTTGCCAATGATATTTCTGGCTGTGTAAAATACGGTTAAACATTTTTCGACATAGAAACATTTGGCTTAGCGAAAGAGAATCCGGTTTATCCGAATAAAGTCGTTTGACTGCGAGTTTCTGCGAGTTCTGTCGGTTATTAAAAGAAAAAGAAGAAAAAAGATACGAGTGAATTGGTGAGTTTGCTATACATATTTCTTACTGTTATCGTGACAGCCGTCACTTTCCTCGCGGTCTAAACAGGTTTCAACAGAAAACGACGCATTAAAATTCATATTAACTGGGACGCCTTAGAACGGTTCCATGTAGAATTCGGAGATTTCGAGAAGAGCACGAAGGGAATGTTTTGGTTCGAGTGATAAACGCTTGTCAAGGCAAAAAGTTGTTTTGCCAAGAGAATGAACTCGGTCGTGGAACGATTCGTCATTCGTAGACTAGAACGTAGTTTGGAGTTCGAAATCACATAGAATCGTGTTGCCGAGCGGTAAACAGACTCCTGATAAAATACTCGGACGATATGTTTACGCTACAAATTCATTAATAATATCTAGCAAATATATCTTTATGACTTATAGAACTTAAAGGTAAATCAAACATTTTTCCATTAATTAGCTTCAAGTATCACAACATGAAATGTTCTTTATCTTCTGAAAAATTACCTGTCGTTGTTACCATTTTTCTTTCCAATCGACACGTAATTATCAGCAGACGTAACGAGTTCTATATTTAGATGATATATCGAGCTTTGGTATTATATCTCAGATTAATTAATTACTTGTCTAATGACGCAACTTTGAAACACGTAATTTCTAAGTTAAGCGAACGTTATTCTTTTTCAGCCTGTATTTCCTTATATCGATAAATCACATCAAATTTACCTTAAATTCGTTTAGGTCAGTTTAGAAGTTTCTTAAGAATCATTTCTATACGCTACGAAGGCCTCAGTTTTTGGCTTGTTTATTATTATGTCGATATATCGGATAAGTCCCGAGAGGCGATCTCTCGTACCACGATGAACCGAGTCAAACGAAATTCTTCCCATATCGAACGCCGATACAAAATTCTCCTCGTTCCATTCATTCGGATCATGTACAGATATTAAAGAATCAGCTGGCGATCGTAGGCGAACGGAGAATTGTAATTCGAAGGTTCCTCCACTGGCATTCGACTTCCTCCGTTGGCATCCGACTTCCTCTGTGCGCACATGGTGTCTGGTGATGTAAAAGCACGCGATAAATTCGCTGAAAGCGCGTGGAAAAGTATCGAATGGGTATTTCAGTTGGAACGCCACGCTCTCTGTACCTGAAACGGGAGCTTGCTCGTCATTCTATGTTTCTCCGTTTTCAATCGTCGTTCTGTTGACGTAACGACGCCCACGCGAGCCCATAAACGGCCTATCCGGTTCGATTATTCGATAGACGAGCCGATGAGGCGCGTTTAATCCGCGGGACACTCGTATTGCTCCGTTTGATCAGTCACTTTCACAGTTTATATAGATATGTTTCTTTCTAATGGGACAGGGATTTTAAGAGGAACTAATTAACCGTATCACATTTGCTTTGACGTACGGCGATGTTTTCTTCTGTCTGAGAAGCGTTTGAAAAGCTTCTGGTTATTAGATCCTGTGATTCTTACAATTACTCAATTGGTGGTTGCGTTAGCGATAAGTTCCCTTATGGATTAGAATGTACGATTTAGAAGACGCGATGTCAATGAATGTTGTTGGTCTCGATCGAGCGATTAATTGCTTCGTAAATACGTCGATGAACGAACCGTCTTACGAATTAAGCTTGTGGTTGTTTTGATTTGCCGACGCAGAGGAGAGAAGCGAACGAGACGAGTGGCTGTTTGTCTTGTTGGAATTATTAATCGCTTTAAGTACATCGATGATTATTATGACTGAGGGAGGTCATATGAATTACAACGTTTGTAGTTGTTTCGATTTCGTAATGAGAAGAGATAGGAGGTGAATATTTCTTAACATCTTTTCAAGTATTAATAGCTTTATGACGACTGTAATCTGATAAGCGTAGTAATATGGCGAATACATCTTTACTCGATGTCAATTAAAATAGATTTCTAGATTAAATTTAATCTAGTGCCACGTTTCATTCGATTGCAAAATGTTTGCACAAATAACGATGCAAATCGATGCAAAGACTAAATAAGTATGAATGTAAGACATAAGATATGCCGATGTATGCTTAAATAAACTCGAGATAACATTGAACTTGTTAATTCTAGGCACGTGAGATAATTTCTCACAAAAGAAGGCTAGAACACTCTATATTCAAACGAGTTACAATTTCAGTACTGTTGCTTTCTCGAATCGGCACAAAATAACATAAAGTTTGGAGCTGTAGAAATATTGTTAATGATCAGTACGTACATTGTTCTTTTCTTTCGTTGAAAGGAATGAGCTCTCACGTAGTGGAATGATAAAAGAGGAATATGTTTCTTTATGTTCTTCGCGGGTTCTGTGTTCCTTTCTATAGAAAATATGCGCTCCGTTTGCAGAGAATAGAACAAGAGAACATGCAATTGTCATTGTACAGTTACTATGGTAAGCGCTTGAAACATTGCAAAATAATTTTCTCATTTTTTTTATTTTTTATATTTTTAAAACTAAAACGTTTGAATGTTTTGATTTCAACCGCGATCCTGTTATTGCGCAATAATAATACGATATTTTATAACGACGTGTAAAATATATTGTACTTTCTCTATCGATCTGTGAGTCATGCTATTAATGCATTCCATCACGTGAGTCGATCTTTAGAACCGCTCTAAATTCACCGTCGTACTTATTTAAGATCATTTATATCATACCAAATAAATTTGCAATTATATTCGATTGAAACTTAATTATGCGATACAACGTGAAACTTCCATTTCCCATTTACTTTCAACGAAGAAGATAACGTGAAAAGATATTCTTTTAATTATTATTACTATTTATTCTCTATACACAAATACGTGTATAGGTTTGCGCATATAGGACATAAATCTTATTTGTAACATATAAACAATTACGACCAGTATCTAACGTAAATTAATGTAACCTGACTTAATCCTATAGAAGCAGCATAGGAGAATATCTTTTATTTATTTATAGTAAAACTAGAAACTACGTTCTTTTAACAGTACCATTCCTGAGGTACACAGAAATTCTCTCATTTCTTCTGCCTCTTCTGCTCTCTAATGCATTATGTATATTTCAATTTCATTCCCAAATATTCTCACAGTTTAATTATTTCAAAGAATTGTTTCAGCCAGAAAGAAAGAAAATTCATATTCCTCATTGCATAATGAACTCTCGTATCTCCACTATTCGTCCCAAGCTTCATTTGCAATCAACCCCATAACAACCTCGCATTCTTCGATCCCGAGTCTCTATAATTAATTTCTGCCACAATAGCACGACTTGCCAAGTACAAGCAAAAAGCAAACAATTCAAGCCCATTCCGCGTCTGACTCGTCACCCTCGAGAACCGAAAGATCATTTCCCTTGCTTACCTGGGAAAAGACCATTAATCCGGGACGACTGCGTCCCAAAACACAGCTCACGAAATGCCGAGAATTATTCATCGTCGTTTCCTCCGCTTCGAATTCGCGCGTGCCTGGAATGTCGCGGAAAAACCGGACTGGAATGCCTGGTCGTCGATTCGTCGAGATTCGCACGGCGACGAAACTCGCGTTTCGACGCGAGGAATGCTTCTAGCGGCGTGTTGATTGCGCTGCATTCGCGAATGCGCGTCGTCGCAGCGATAAATAAGCCGCTTATGCCGTAATCTAATCCCAGCCGGAGCCGAGGGCTTTCCAGGCGTATCCGTCGAGCGTGTACGCGTGTTCGCGCAGAGAAGATTGCCGGCGATAAGGCTACGGGAACCCAGTTGAAACGTGGAAACGCTCCAGTCGGATCCTAACGATCGTGCTATTTTCTGGGTAGATAAGGGTTTGGTTTTGGGAAATGGAGTTTTGGCAGAGAATGTTATATACATTTTCGTCGTGTGTGTACACGTTGCGGGATTTTGGGATCTTCTAATATACGGTGACTCTTATTAATATTTGGATACCAAGGTACTCTAGGTATTATTCCTTTGTACATTTATCGTTTTATATATTTATTTTGATTGAGTGCATCGAATAGATAAAATTTATCTTTCTACTATCTAGAATACCAGTGTTTTAACAAAACACTATTTTTTTTTTTTTTTTTTTTATAAAACACCAGTACTTTTAACGTTTTATCAAAACACGTTTTGTAGGTAGTAGATAGATAAATTTTATCTATTCGATACACTTAGCGTTTCCAATAGAGATAGATAAAGAGCGAATAATGGAGAAATATAAAGTCTCAAATAATCGGATAACGCGCAATGTTACGTTGAATTTGTATATTAATTTCATATATTCTAATGCATAAGTAATTTGCGAAAAGGAGAAACACGATGTTGGCGTGTTGACACGTCATTTAGAAAGAGGATATCCTGTAGACTCGATTGGAAATAACAGATTTCTTTTCCTCGCTTTGGTGCTCTGACTTTGATTTCTTTTTCCCTCCTGTCGGTTGCTTCAGAACGCCGCAATACTTACGTTTTTTGTTGCGTTGCGGTGAGTCTGTTACTTCGTAATCCGATTATAGCCTGACAAATTATTAAAAACGATATCGTTACGACGATCGTATAAATAGCAGTGTTTTATCTTTCACGAAAATTGTTAACGTTTTTGTTGCACGTACGAATACCGATTACATTAGCTTTTTTACGCTCGATGTTTACAAAAACGCAACATGCGTTACTAACTAATGGAAAAGCAATTTTTCTCGCAGTTTAGAAAACGCATTCGGCCCTGCAAAAGTTAAAGGGATATTAATTAAATGGATTAATCTATCTGCATATATTTGCGCAAGGAATAAATTATCCGAGGAAGTACACGCGCCGAATATGTTCTCGAATTATTTGTCAGGGTAAATTAAGCAAACCTGGTCGTTGACCGGAAAATCTTCGATTTCTCCGGCTAAAATCGAGGTACTCTTGCTGGTTTTATAGATAGATTGCTTTCCGCGACTATCTGTTCTCTGCATTGCCGCGCACTGATTGGAATCCGTCCAATTAAAGCAATACTCGCGGATATACGGTTCCAATACGCGTAGGAAATATTATTTGAAATATTCCCGCTCCGCGTCGTCGATTCCAACAACTTATATCTGTTCGATTTCGTTCGAAACTAATATTCCGATAGAGCGTATCATCTCGCGAGGAGCTCGATAAAAATACGTCTGAAAGCGAGTTCCAAGTTCTTTCTCGCTTAAGCGAGGCTTATATCTTCGTTTTACATATACTATCCCATTGTTTTCTCGTCGAGAAATATCTATGGACGTAGTATCATTTTTTACAACACAGCGAAATCGTACTGCAAACAGTATAAAATTTTATATTTTCGCCTTTTTATATAACGTCTTTTTATTAACGAGCGATGACGAACGAGATAATGACCTGTCTACAATTTTTCGACGAAGAATTCTGCTTGAAAAGCTTTCGCCGGTCGCTATACTTTTAAAATTTTCCATCCTGAACGTTTAATCCTCTGTTGTTTCTCTTCAAAGAGAATTCTTTCTCTTCAAATTCTTTCAAAGAATTTAAAAAATACCACCGTACGTCGTAAAAACGTATCCACGAAGCAGTTAAAGGCTCGACCGATCTAGCCTCCATTGGAGTTTTCTCTTCCAAAAGAGTTTTTGGAAGAAAATATTCGCACGTGCTCGAGGTACTTCGAGTGTATCGTGATCGTTGGCGACGATATCGGTTTACCCTTTGCGGTCATCCAAATTTGCATTTTTCATCGATGAAACATGGCTACAAGAAAGAAACGACAGTTACATTTACAACTGGTAAGGAGAGAACGTTTCATCTGGAGTTTATTACGCGATGTGGAACCAGGTTTGCGTTTTACGAAGAAACTTTTACATCGCAACGGTGGCTTTACGATATTCGGATGTCGATAGGTATCGAACACCAAGACGTTGTCGCTACGAAATCGAACTTGTTTAAGAGAGTTTGCTATTTGGCAAATTCTTCGTATTGTTCGCGACTTTGAGGAAGAACAGAAGTCGTCGACATTGGAATTTTCATTCCTTTTCATAAAGTGTCTAGTTTTAAAGCAGCTGCGAGAAAATTTCGATATGTTCTAAATGTAATATGTACATAGTGACAGTTAAATGGCACGTAACGAACCCTAGAAAATTTATTTGCCTGTAGTGTTTTTAAGCTGTTGCTAACGTAGAAGTCGTTAGAATGCTAGAGCGGTGCGCGATACGATAGGTTGATTAAGTATTCTAGCATGAAGTATGATATACGATGTAGTAATTTTGTGTACTTGTAAAGTGATAAGACATTCGAGAAGAGTGTTCTGTAAAGACGACTTATCGTCATTTTACGATAAAGCTACTGTTTGCAATAGAAATAAAAATAGACAAACTATTGGAGCCGATCGAAAAAATTACAAACCTTTTTCGTACACACGTATATAGGTATTTCGATATATTTTCTATCGTTCGAGCGGAAACTAAAATTTGAGAAAAACGGAACTAAAGATTTCGTTCGCAGTGGCGAACAAAATGTTAAAGTTCGATTTGCAGTCGTGTAAATTGGCCAAACTAATCGTATAAACGTGCATCGGACGATTGCCTGGTTCAGCCTCACCAAACGGTATCTCGTGTCCAAGCAGAAATAGATAATTGATGTTGACGCAGTGCGGCTTGTCTTATCACTCGGTGTTCCGTTTATCGTATCGATTTGCGAGTAAAACTACAGCAGAAATGATTCACAAACACCGAAAGGTACACGTTCACGCGTGAGAAGAGTGTTTTCTCGTGTTTCATTACTTTTTCGATTGAGAATTGTTATAAACACAGAGCTATCGATTTACTTTTATAGGTATTTAATGTCACTGGCAACGCAGTAGGATTTTATTACGTAAAAAATATAGATACAATCAAGATTATCGTTAATTGTGGGCTGAAACAAAAAGCTCTATTGTCATTTTATTATATCACGCTATTCTTGTAAATAGAAAGAA
The DNA here is from genome assembly GCF_011952205.1 of Bombus bifarius. Classification (NCBI taxonomy): domain Eukaryota; kingdom Metazoa; phylum Arthropoda; class Insecta; order Hymenoptera; family Apidae; genus Bombus; species Bombus bifarius. The sequence continues at coordinate 854,124 of NW_022885586.1, read as the reverse complement.
TGTTACTTGAATTGTAAATATATATTGGGAAAATCGTTTCGTGTTTGCAAAAAAAAAAAACATTTTTTTTAAACGGTGCTATATAATTCGGAATTCCTACCATTGATAGCAATCAAGATACTATTATCATAACGTAATGTCACAGTAGTTCTATCACGTGCTATTTGCTTGTGTTACGAATAGATCTTATCGTTGTTTCTTAACACCTTTTATCGCGACTAATTCTGATAAAAATCGTTATCTCGTCTTCTTTATTAAATTTTTGTCTCCCCGCACGTTTATCTTCGGAGATGTCGATCTCTCGATACCAAGTCGAATTACAATGTTAATCGCGATAACGATAGGTAAAATCATTATCAGAGAATCGTGGCAATGTGCTCTTGGTGCCACGTATCAGAGAATTCGCTGTGTTTCAAATTTATGCTAATACCACTTATAATTATCGATTTAATATTCATATAATAGCGTCGTTACATCGATTGTTATTTGCATTTTGCTCGCTACGTGGATAACGTGTTTAACTATTTAACTTAACGCGTCAGTTTCACGGTAGATTCGATTTTATAGGGTATAAATATATTTTCTAACGCGTAACGTTATCAGTTCGAAGACTTTTGCATTAATTGGCGGACAGGAGTTAAAAGAGAATGTTCATTGTATCGTCCAGTTCGTACATTTACCAAGTTCACAGCAAATCTTGTTAATCTCTTCTGTATCAGCTAAGATTTCCAAATAAGTAGGCTTATTCGCCGTAGATATATTCAATTGTTCAGCACCGAAAATAACATATTTATCATCCCCAAAGAGAAAGAAACCATGGCCCTGTTTCTTCAACACTTGACACTATTCCCCGTACATTCCAACGAAATACTATCGCAAATACTCTACCGCAAGCATCACCATATTTCTTCGTCTTTTATTTCGCGGTTACGAACGAAACACCGAGCAATTCTCTCGATAATGCAAGATAACGGTGTACGTCTGTCGAACAGGTGGTTCAATAGATGGTAACGGCAAACTATAATACGATCAAACCACACGATTCGATGTGGGAAATACACATGCATCGCGAAGAATCGAGCGAGGCCGTACACCGTACCGTGCCTTGATTTTATTTATTCCTCGTTTCTGATCGGTCTATCAAACGGCACTAATTGCATTTCCAGGCTGCGCGTTCGAAATGGGTAGCCGAATGCGTCTCGCGGAGACGACACGGCCGTGCGGATCAATTTGCTCGCGTAGAAACAGGGATTATGGTCTTAATTCCCCTTCGAATTGCCTCTGACTCGGAGACTGACTCTCGAACGTCGTGCACCTTCCAGTTCGAGCGTGACACGATCGATAGAAACGCGATGCACATTTTAATGGACCCCGTACTCTGTCGCGATTAAGACCGGTCGAGTGTTGACGAGCTTGGTTAGAGAACGTTTGTGTCTTTAAATGGTGATTCGCTTGTGCGTAGGTTGACTCACTTTTGTGAGAAAATTAGAAATATTGGAAAAATTAGAAGTAGACGAACGTGGTATGTAATATCGGATGAGACATGATTTTCGATTGGGCAATTTTATTAGGGATCCGTTTGATCGGATTACAAGTTGACGTAGTAAGATTACACAGCATTGGAAAAGTTTATTATCATCGATTATTTGAGGATTGTTAATGTTAATAAATTACATTAGTAATGTTGCTAAATCGGTGTCAGAGTGCTTTTGTATAGCAATGTCGTTGCAAACGCAAACAACGTGTTTCGCGTGGGAAAACTCTCCGAATTTCTCCGCAAACTCAATAAAACCAAGTGGTTCGTAACAAGTACTCTTATCGAATACAATAGTATCTACCATAACAAGTGAAATTTTAGAGAGTTCAAGTATCCCCTGCATATGTTTGTAAAACAGAAGTACTCTAAAAAGTACGAGTCTCACTCGAAACGTGAAATGTTCCACGCAACGAGAGCTTTCGCCCAAGTTTCTACTCGTATAATGACAAAAATTACCACCGTTACCAAGAGTCTCGCAACTGATATTCCATCGATCGTCGTCCAAAATTTCGTTAACCTACCGAAATTTCCATTCTTTGTTCCTAAAAGTTCAGCGGAAAACATTATTATTATACATTAATTAGGAATGTAATTTATCGAATGTTACAGGGCACTGAGAATATTCTAAAAAATAAATCTCTTAATTTTTAACACAACCGCACTTTACAAATACTAATTCCGTATGAAAACTAATATCATCCAAAGTTGTTCATTCGAAAAATTTCAACCGTGATACCGTGACTTAAACTATAGCCCACTTCTCGAATAAACGAATGGACACGACAGATCCAGATGGAATAATCGGCTATATTTTTAATAAATTTAGCGAGAAAACCCCTGGAAAAATATTCGAATCTCGATGCATTCGTCCGCGTCTTTGATGGTGAAGCATCGAGCGTCGCATCGTTGACTCGATCCGCTCAGATATTCCTCTTTGTACGAACGTTGGGCTAGCCGAGGCCGTAGTTTTCTGCTCCGTTTCGTTCCGTGGAAGGACGATCGCCGCAGTTTTTCGCATTGCACGGTGTCCTTTGAAACGACCCATCCGTCTACCGTTGCCACTGCGGAGTCTCGTCTCTCTCCTCCGGGCCGGTTTCAGTTTCTGGCTGATATCCAAAAAGCCGTAGCCCTTTTGCTAACTTTCGCCCATCGCGAGGCTCTGTCCTTCTGTTTTTCCCCGGCTGTGGCTCGTTCGTGACATCGAGTGACCGGATTTATATCCACGGAGAAAATGCCTAGTCTCTCTCGTCGTTTTAACTCGAGCTAGTTGCGCGTTTTAGTTGTTTGTTCCAACAGAGGTTCCCCAGACAGAGGTTCGACGACTCTCGCTTCGGACTTCTCTCGCTCGTGGTAGTTGGCGGTTTACTGCGGCGATTCTTTCCTTCCACACGAGTGGCGAATTTATGCGCCGCCAGAGCGGAGGCAGCCAGGGAAACGTCCGCGTTAGGAGAATCGCGTTCTCGATAATTCTCGCTGATTTGTCGTTCGCCTTCCGCACGTGTGTTTATCGGGGCTTGTATCGTCTGACGTGTTCAGGGCATAATTCATCGGAATTTTTCACAGTGGATGCGCGATGCTGGATATCGAAACGAATAACGAGGAAATAGGGGTTCCTTGGCCCCTTTAAACACGGCTGTCGTCGGTAGACGTCGAAACGACAATTTTATGAAACATCGCTGTCAAATCGACGAACGATATTAAAATTTTAATCGAGCTTGAGATGCGGCGAATCGTTTATCGGCCACTCAACTTGATATTGTATTTAGCTTTGTCATTTCCTTGCATTCGCTGGGATTTATGGAAATCTACTCGTGCTTAAACAGTTAATGAGAATATTCTATCGAGAATTTCATTATTGGAGTTGATTAGTTGGATTCCAGAGAGATATTTATCTTATCCCTGGCCCTGTTCCTCTTCTGAAAATGAAGCGCGTAATTTCTATAGATACTATTTAAGTATACTATCCAATAATGACGATGATAATCGCTGTGCTCCAGACACTGAAATGAAGTTTTCGTAGCAAACGTAATTCATGTTTACCGTGGTTGAATTACCGGCATCGTGAGCGTGATTGGATATTATAAAGTTTAAACACGTTATAATTAATTGTAGCGTTCGTACGTGTAATGCGAACGAAGTTCCCGTTTATTAGTATGCAAGAGATTTTCACTTGTGCTTCCATATAACGCGTCAGGGCAATAACTAGCGAAATAACGAAATAAATGTCTACTTTAGTCGGTGGAATAAATTTCCAATTATCTACCGAAAGATAAGAGTTCGAATTTTTAATCAGAATTATAATAAACGTTGTCACGATTCCGAGTAAATTGATATTTTTGAAACTAGATCCTTTAGGAATATTTGTTAAGAAAATGAAGAGAGTAGAAAATGAACGTTTTCGAAGGTCGGCGGTAAATTATCTCTACAGCAATTATTAGTTGCCCGGCTTAATTTGCTATTCGCATAAATATTAAAATAGTTTAGACCGAGCGAAGGTCGTCTTGTTATCGTAACTAGCTTTTTTTAAAACTCTTCTTTTAACCTTAGAATAGGAAAAGAATTACGTCCTGTTTTGCGCATGGTAAACCCGACCTAATCTTAATTATTCCTAATCTCTTTTACATTTGCAAATTAAACACCAAGCACTGGCGCACTTTTAATTACTCCGCTCGAATGCATCTTCCATCTAAATCCCCATCTTCGCGATTCGAAACGAACTTCCGAATCGATGGATTTATTGATCGTTTCAGACGATAGATACGGTCGGGATTATTTAAATGGAGCAACGTTACTAGGCGATTACCACTGCGGTCTCGCTAATTGCACATCTCGATGAAACGCTTTCGCAGCAGCGGAAAGATCGCGGTTCCGAAGTCCCTTGGCGAAATTTCGCCGCTAATAAACACCGTGATCCGTCGACGCAACCTCGATAATTGGCAGATATTCTCGATTCCGCCAAAGAGCCGAGCGTTCTCTAACGTTTTCGATGCAGCGTGCGTACGTTGGTTTGCGAAACCGCGAAACGAGATGGCCATTATTTAGACAGTGAATTAGTAGATCGTCGTTCGCACGCTCGAAAAGAGAGCACATTGCGAAATCACGTGAAAGATGTCTCTTAAATCGAGTAGTCGATCGACGATCGCTGAATCGTAAATTAACATCGATTTATGGTCTTGAAAATTAATACAATTGTCGATCTTCCTTATCAGTGGATCGTGTCATAGCGATGTAATACGACGCAGAGCATCACCTTAAATTCGCAACATGGGCGAAATTCTTCAAGTTGCCTCGTAGCGTAGACTTTCGTTTTGTACGTTCTGACAAGCATTTCCATTGTAATTCCATTTTTCATCGACCGAGAATTGCATATAATGGAGTATTCAATTAAGATTTTCAATTTGTACGTTCTAGTTGCCTGATTCTTAATCTTGATCAGCGCGTTTGATAATGAAGGAATATCGAAACACGTAGTTCTGCTATTAATTCCATGCGCTTGCACAGTAGCGTTTACGTAACGGGGAACAACAATTTTCCTAACGTTCTAGAAAGCTTAAGAATATAGTAAACTTCCAGTTAGAATGCGCATCGGGGAAAGAATTCTGTATCTTATCGTATTCAAATAGTCGAGTGAATGCGCACGCGACAATGACTGGCAATTGTTGGGAGAACGAATACGCGCATCTCCGCGAAAGCATCTACCGAAACTGTTAACGCGGGTAAGTAGCGGTATTTATCGATCTTGGTCTTTTCTCTTTCCCTTTACGCGATATACGAATTGCATGAACTCGAAACTTGGCCGATACTTGACGAAGACCGATGAATTCGATTCATGGCGTTCGAAATTGACTTCAGGGAACTCGAAGTCAACTAAGTCTCTTGATTCACCGTGTGTTGCCAAATTGCACTTAACTTTCCCGCCATTGAGTGTTCTGAATGGCGAAAATAGGGAAATGGAGGCGTATTCGTGTCGTTCAAAAGATAAATGCCTTTTATTTTTTAATGCTGACTGTATCGAGTTTATCAGCGGTCTTTTTCGTTGCATTCGTATATTCGCTATTGTAAATTTTCGCGTATTTTATGGATATATCGATTACGAAGCTTTTTATTCAGTAATATTTCATTTTTTCTCGAATACGAGAACCAAGTAACGATATTTCAACGAACAACGATTTTTCTCTTATTTTTAGCACATCCTTTATATAAAATATTCGAAATAATACGTTTCTCCTAATAGGATTTTTATCGTATTTAGAAAAAAATTCAATTATTACGGGAAAAGTAAAAATGTTAAATCTTTGTGCTCGTTTACTTAAAACACTCGAAAGAAAATGTACATTTTTCTTTAATGGAATCTTCGTCTTATCATCGAAAGAGATCGATCCTTCTGAAAGGAAATCAATTATAAAGAGAGCGAAAATTCCATTAACTAGTGGAGCATCGTCAAGAAACATACAAAGAAATCTTTTCCTCCGAAGAAATCACGCTCCCACGATCACGGGGATAATAACTCCGACCATAGTATTTCCATCGAAAAGAAATTCGCCCGAAAAGAATCGAACAGAGACGGAGAAATAACATTGTAATTTAAGAAATCTCGTTTGAAGATCGGCGATAGGATCTCGGATCGATCTGGGGCACAGGGGCAAGAAGGAGGACGAAAACTCCTCGAGTAAATAGAAACTGATGAATCTCGGCTCGGTTAGAATCGTCGCGAGTAACATTCATTGAGATACGGGGGCAGGGGGCTCGAATTAGTTTCCGGCCTCTTCAGCTGTTTTTAACGAAAGCAATTTCCTCGAAAGCAGCGACAAGCTTCGACGAAGTTGTTGGGCGAGGTCTGGCTACGCGGGCTGTTGCTTGGATCGTGGAAAACGTCCTTTTTATAAAACCTGTCGCTTTCATAATATGCTAATGCCGCTCGCAGAAAAATTCGATACCGTGAAAGTACGCGAGAAATTTTATGTGACGGGCCACCCAGTGCGGTTTCGCTTTTCGAAGATCAAAAGACCGCGTTGCATAGTTGCTGCAGCAGCTACTTTTTGTTTTTTCTACGTAAAAATCATCTGGCGGATGTGCTCGAAAAAATGGAGAATATGTTAAATTTCTCACGATATTCGTTTTGTTCTTAGTTAATTTCGTTCCCTCGTTGACTCTGTATTTTTTTTATTAACAATCGGTGTTATTTGCTCGATTCGCGTTTTCGTGATGGAAACTCTAGATCGACGGTACGAACGATATTTCCTATCTCCTAAAGGTTACTCAGGTAGAAGAATAACTGTTGTAATAAATACCTGAAGTAGTCGCTATTGTTGTACCCGCTAGCTCTCAGAATCTACTTGGTTGATCTAAACGATTATGTCTCGCCAGTTCGTGGATGTGATTTTCTGTGGCAACTTTACGTCGTCTGAATTCTCTTGGCTCGATAAGCGCGTACGATAATCGCATGCGAATTCAACGAATTATTCTTGGATTATGAATCGTCGTATCACGGTGTACTTTAGATAAATATAACTTTGGACCGATGGTAACAATTTTTCAAGTTTTCGATGTCATAATAATACGTTGATAGCATCTTACACGTAGCGTTTTACGTTCTACTGCATTTACATAAGAAAAATACGAAATGAATTTTGTCAGAGATTAAGGTGCGGCCATTAAAGACGACGCGGGAATTTAGAAAATTTAGAAATCCAGAGACTCTTAGATCGTAGAAATTTCTCGTAGATACAGCATCTAAAAAAATTTATCTATACCTATATTTTCTACGATCGTATATTTTGATGAAATCGAAAACGTAGTCCCTTTGCCGAGTTCTTTGGGTTTCACCTCTTACTTTGATCTCTAATTACACGTAGACGCCCTTCGTTTTAGCAGTTTGTTTCGAAGTGTTTACCAGAGGTTTCGTTTCAATTTTTGTCTTCGCTTTTTCGTTTGAGAGGCGTTTGCGTTGCAACGTGAATTTCCCGCGACGAGAAAGATCTTTACCGGTCCATTAACGAGTCATTCTTCTCTGTTTCAATGAATGAAAAAAAGAAAAAAGAAAAGAAAGGAACAGGGGAAAGAGGAAAAACGAAACGACCGAGACCGAAGAGGAACAAACCTCGGCGATCATTGTTTCGTTCGTTTATTCATGAAATCCATCGAGCGAACCGGCGTCACCGTAAGAAAGCGAAGTTTGTAATTAAATCGAGAGTCGTTCCGTGATATCGTTTTCATCTCTCCAATTAATTTTACGTTCCACTTGACGAACACTCGTCCTTTCGAGGCCTTTAATTACCGTGCGAGCTCGATAATTACAATTTTTCGTGTTAAGGTCGCTGAAACGAGTCGCTCGACGGTATCCGGTTTGGCCAAAATTTTTCTAATTAACAAGATTCGAATCCTTCGACGATCTTGTCAAGATTCTTCCGATCCAATGTTGCAATTACAACTGGAGAAGAAGATGCTTTAACTACCCCGAACTTTAAAATGACGAGGGAGGAAGCCTTCGTTCGACCGTAGGTATTCTTCTTAAGTTTATCGAGTCGACTAATGAAAGAAGTTTGTGTAATCGAAATATTTGTAATTAAGAGAGTCGCTACGCTGTATCGATATTCTTCCCAGACTCTGTGATCAATAAACTACGGATATTGGGGGAAATTCGTATTTTAATGTAATTGAACCAAGCCTAACCGAGCATTTGTTTCAGTTGCCAGGAGAAAATATAACGAATACTTTGCATATTTTCTATATTTTTGTATGTTACGTGTGCTATGTATATTTTTACATTCTAAAATCTTCAATAAATGATCCCTTTCCATCTGTCGCTCGATTATTTTAAAGCTATATTACCCAATATCCAAATTGCAACTATAGATGTTAATAAGCGATCTAAATATCTAAACAGCAACTGCATAAATTTTAATAACTCGTAATTTAGTACGCCGCTATGATTCTCTATTTGATTATCCAAATACTTTTTCAAGCATTCACTGACAAAACCTAACTGTACAAAGTGACTGTCACATTTCGAAGGGAAGCTCCTAGCCGAATGCTTATTCGAATTTCTACGATGTTACTCTTGACACAGACGTAAAAGTAATTGCGCAACCAGAAGCGGTCCTGGTACTGTCGGCATTCCGGCAGACTTTCTTCCTAGATGTTTGGTCGTAAAATATCGCGAGGCACGATAGGTCGAATCTTGAACTATGTGTGCCACGTGGTGAAGAGGATACCAGAGGTCTGCACGAGAGACCTCCGTCACCATTGGGAAAGTGTGCCATCGAAAGGTCAACGTTTACACGTTTCTATACAGAAGAAAACGTTTTCTTCTCGTTCTTTCGTCGCGACCGAAAGATCCTAGTACACCTCGTTTCTTCGTCTTTTTCCGTATACGGTTCTTCCTACCCGTTTCTACCGTGCTACCGTGGACATTTGCTTCTACTCTGCTCGCGAATAAAGAAAGAGAATTCTTTCCCTTGCTACCTCCAAGTCAAATATTTTTCTCATCCTGAACTCGTAGTTTCCTTCGACGAATTCTTATTTGTTTGCCGTGCTCCTTGGAGCGAATTAATTACGATAGAAAATCGATGTCCTTATATGGTGTCACTCGTTCTTTTTTTTTTTATCGTATTTCTTTGAAACTGTAGAATAGAGAAATTGGAGGAAGTAGAAAAATTGAATCTCCGTTGAAGCATGTATTTTATGTTTCTTTCGAATGTTCAAGCATTAAAACCTATATGAAAGAAATATACATATTAATAAGCAAAGTCCAAGAGAAAGAAATAAAAAGAAACGTACGGAAGAAAGTATAGTCCATCGAGATCCTTCTCTTCACTTCCAAAATATCAAAGAAGCAAAAAAAGGAAGGAATTGCTCGTATATGTGGGAGGTTTCCCGAGAGGTTCGGGCGTATTATAAAGGGAATACGAACGAGGAAGAGAGAAAAGCGAAGCAGGAGCAGAACGGAGGCAAAGGTCCCTCGCAATTACCGCGATCCACGACGCTGGAACTGATCCGCTCTCGAAAACTGGTCACGTATCTTTACCTGGACACTCAATCGGCCGGTTCTTCTCCTGTTCGCCCTCTTCTTGCTCTTCTTTCTTGTTCCTTCCTTTTTCGTGGATCACGGTCGGGATTAGAGGAAGAGTCCATTAAAGGGAGACTGTGCAGTTGCAAAGCCAGTGGAGCGTGATCGTCTCTCTGGCGATCGGCCAGAATCCGCGAACAGGTTCGCGATATTCCTGCATCGATTTGTCCCGCGTGATTCTCTGCGAGGCATTAATAAAAGATTTGTCGATATCGAGTCGCGTTACCATCGCCTCGCGAACTCGTTTCACGCCGTTTCAACCTGGACGAGTTCGTTTCGATTCTAGATACCCGAAAGCTACCACTTCGTGCTGTCGAGATTCGTTCGAAGATTCGGAAGCTGGTGGAAGGTCTGATCCGGCCGATGAGATTGTGGCTTGATGGGATTTAGTTGTTGGGAAAATTGGGTATTGTGTGGTGAGAAATTAGGGCTTTGGATGAAAATTCGGCAGGCTTAGCAGGCTTGGCAGTTTAATCGACGAGATTGTCGGTTGATGGAATTTTTTTTTTTGTTGGAAAAATTACGTATCGCGTCGTCAGGAGTCGACAGTTTGATCGGGTAACTGAGAGATCTAGTCATCGAGTCGCGAGTTAGTGGATGTCGGACGAATCTTTAGAAGTTAGGGGCTTGTATGTGGAGATTTAATGAACTAGTTCAGGGGATGTGGCATTGGAAAATGAGTTCCGAGTACTTTATAGGGATTTTACGAGGAAATTTGAACAATTATAGAACACAGAGTAAGTAGAGCGTTAAATCAAGGATTATTGCTTGAAATATTGATTTCGAGAAGGGAATATATTTTAGCAGTAGGAAAACGCGTTAAATCCTCTGTTTGATTCAATAATTTATCATTAATAACGTAAAATACAGAGTTTGAATTTGCCGGAAAACAAAGAAAATGCTATTAATCAAACAACATTGAGCAACATTGATATTCTTCAAAGGTTAATCCGTTTCATTTATCACCGGACGAACAAATCCGTTTACAAAGTTACGCAACAATAATTACCAAGACAATGAAAAAGTATCGGATTTCATTTTCTCCCACTACGTGTGTAATTATAAATACGCCCGAAAATAAATCTGACCGCGTTTAAACATCAGCTGGAAATGAATATCGCAATGTGATACCACGGACCATCGAAATAATCGGAAACGTTCAATTTGCGTGCACAGATGCGGCCTCTTTTTTTTTCTTCCACGATTATATCTTCAATTTTCGATCGAAATCGCTTGGAAATTAATAAACGCGGTAAATAGAAGCGTAAAGCTCGAAGTAACGCTATGAATATTTGCAAACCACGTGCATGGTGACTACAAGGTATCGCACCCACCGTAATTAGCCATAACGATGTATGCACGCGCCAGCGTAACACGCAGATTGCGTAAATTGCGGACTTATCCGAATTACACAGCAAAATTATTTCCATGCAGTTGATTACTACCGCCTAGATCGGAACAGCCGAAATCAATGACGTTAATTTATGGGCGAATCGTGGTTAAGCGCCACGTGAATTCGATTTAACGACGCTAGGTAACGTAGTCGACGATTTTTGAGTGAGAGGAACATTTTGGGATTTGTCCGATATTTTGGATTCGTCTTTTAAGATTCTGTTTGCTCGTGATTTAAAATTTTTTTTTTTTTTTGCAAATTCAATAATAATTGTCCGTTTACTGCAATTATATTTAACGACAAAAGTGTCGTCTATGTCTTCAATCACGAGTTATTACTTAATAGAAGATGAAGGAGCAAAATGATATTGTAAATGACAGAGAAAGTTCGAAAGTCGTGTGATTACGAAGGTACCTCGGTGCAAATGGTTGCCTAACCTGTGTCACGAAAGCTAAAAATGGCATCGAGTTTCGACAATCCACAGACGGCTAGTCTAATTTAGTAGATTGCTTGTCCCCAGACGAGAAAGCTCGTGGCTGCGTTAAATTAGACAGGTACTCTCGAGAATAGGCACTACATAGGTATCGTATTTGTCCGTTTTGACACAGAGGTAGATACTAGTTATTCGAATCTTTTTTTATCTCATTTCGATCAGCTCTTCTCGAATTCGTTTGGAATCAAATATCGTTATTTATAAATTATAAATTATTATCGTTATTTATAAATTATTCGCGTTCCTTATTCGCTTACACATGTATAAAAAAAGAGAGAAGATTATTAATCACGAAATTAATTACACACATTCAACACGGAATATATTCCTCTTTGTACAATATATGCTCTATCGGTAATTTTTTTCTCATAACGAATAAGCAAATAAATAAATAGAAAAACATAAATTTTAGCAACGTATCATAAAATATATTAAGCGCTAATCAATTTTCCGAAGCAGCTCCTAATCGAGAAAGACCTAGTTAAAACATTTCGTGATTCGTTACAATTCTGATTTTGTTTCTCCTGACAATTTCCATTCCAAGCGAAATTTGCGAACCAACCTAATTCGAAACAGAGAAACAGGAAACAATATTTATTAATGCTTGAATGTAAGTAAATATACATGGCGCACGGGTTCGTTTTTGTTTCTCCTATCGTGAACCAGAAGGTTTAAACACGGGTAGTAATACCGTTTCGGTTTTACATAGAGAAGGCAGGAAGGGATTCGCCACGAAGCACGGGCTTATTGTCGCGGAGCAGCGAGCAGCAGGGAACATTCATAAAGATCCGATGTCTCCAGAAGCTAATTAACTTTAACCAACAATCAACTCACCCGTAACAAATTCGCGATGAGGCAATCCAGTAATACGAGATCTCCCTTTCCACCGCCGTCATATTGCTTCATTTTCTCCGGGAACGAAGCGTTTACGACGACACAGAGCAGCGCCGCGATATACCGTGCTGCTTCACCTTTTGTTCCTTGGGACCGTGCTTTTCGCGAAACTTTGCTCTGTATTCCCATCCTCTTTCCACAGCTGCTGTCGTCTTTCATTATCGAGTCGTGCAACCAGCGCATCTCTATAACCAACAGTTGGTTCAAGTCGAAAACGCAAAACAAATTTCGATGCGATTTAACATGCTGGATTATCGATTTCGTTCTATTAGGAGATCGTTTAAACGGCGTTATTAAAGCGTTTACTCGATTTCGTACGATGTTGCCTTAGGAAGTTTTACAACCGAATCTACCCTTCATCCGTTATAGCACATCACAGTGTGACGAATGAAAATCGTATTAGTAGTAACTCGATGACGTTCTTCTAGCAAGATTGAAAAGCTTGTTGAAAAAGTCGGAAACGTAATTAAGTGAAAGAGGTACAGGGGTTGTGCAGACTCGAGGGACGAGAAAATATGTTCCAAGGAGTTAGAAGACTCGGAAGAAGTGCTCGCTTAGATTACTAAGAACCAAACCGTGCAAAGAATATTTCTTAATCTCGACAAAGCAGTCAATGAAACAACACAACTGTTTCAAGAAACTTTATATCGTTGCTGAAAATCTCACTGTTCTCTCAATGTTTCATAGGTTGCACAGTGGTGTTTGATGTATCCACCGGCGGGGAAAAAATAGTTACGAGGTAGTTTTATATTATTACTAAAAAATCTTAATGCTCTCTCGACGCTCGTTGTGCTCCCGCGGTGGTTTTTAATTTATCCACTCGCGAGAAAAATAGCTACGACGCCACGATGCTATCGTTACACGCGAATTTTCCCAGTTACTCGTGTCCCTTACAACGCGATATTTCCTGCGACGGGGAAAAACGAAGAGGAGCAGCAAGGAGAAAAAGAAGAAGTAGATACCTAATACAGGCAGAATCTCCGATCCTGCGAGGTTGTTTCGTGGAAATAAGATGATCTCCGCGTTTTACGTTCGTTGGTCCGTGCCTGGTTTCTTTCGACAAAATTTATCGTTCCTCTCACCGTGTGCTCCCCTCTGTACCTTCTCGACGTCTCTCATGCCGTGTTAGAAAGTTCACGGTGAAGATAAAAGCAAAGTTTCGCGTGTGCCGTGGGTGGCTACAGTCTCTGTACTGTGTCTCCCCTTACGCACACGCGTAAATCCGAGGATTATCGCGGTCTCGTACGAATCTGCTCTTAGGTTCGGCTCTACCCAAAAGAAATAGCTTCTATCTGCAGGTTCTGGTTCCGGCTATTCTCGTGATCGATAACTACGACATCGCCGGTGTAATTTCATGAGAGTACAGTGTCCGCTTATTGGCTCTTTCGTGCTTATCGAGATAGATGTCACGTATATGTATGTAATGTAACGTATAATAATTATTATTATAATAACGGTAGATTTTGCGTTGGAAATTTCGTTTGTAATTTTTTTCGATTTTATTATTCTACGTTCGGATAGATTTCTCATTGCACCTGTGATGCTGTTTCGATAGATCCGAATGTGTTATACCGTAGACTTTTTAAAAAAATATTAGTTCGATTCAGCCTCACTGGTTTCATTCAGGATCGTTTTCTATTTTCTGTATTCTCGCCTCACCTTTTTTTTTTTTTGTGGGATAAAGGTTCGAACGTTTGACCAAGCGAATGGTTATATAACGTAGCAGAGACATCGACAAGTGGGTGTAATTAAAAATTCTTCGGATAAACGCGAACGACCTAGTTCGCTGTGGGTGATGAAATAAAAGTAAAAAATTTGTACGGTTCTAACTTTGATAGCAATAGAAAGTTTGTTCGGGAAGATTTAGGCCAGGAGAGTTGCTCGTTCGATGCATAAGTCTCGACAAACGAGACACCATCTTGACTTTACATCTCGAGGAAGCCGGAGGGCTGCGTAACTCGCGTTTTCGCTGCTTTATCCTCTGCCAGCCGTTTGCTATCATAATACAGCCATGAATCATAGGAGAATAAAAGAAGCTGGAAGATCAGAGTCGTCCCTTTGCTTTTACCTTCCACGAGAAATTCTTTCCGCAGGCTGGGTCGACGGTTTTCGTAGCTTTCGCAGCCAATTTCTTTCGAATAAACCCAGCCATAAAATTAGCATTTTAATGGCGATTTTCCAACATGCGCGATTTTGCCCGCGACACGACTGCGAATCCATTCCGTCGGCGAGGATTCGCCGCGTTCCCCGAGCATCGACTTATTGCGTCAACGTCGCGGTCGCTTCCGGTTTCTGGGTCGATGCAATGATCCGTGTGATTACGTTGTCGCGCAACAAGTTCCCCGCCACTCGATCTCCGGCTTCTTTTTGCCGCTGCCTGCTCGTCGGTTTGAATATTTGTCGCGTGCTGGCAAATTGGGTTCGTTGCTTCCGGACTCGCTGCTTCCGCTTTACGAAACGCCATTGTTACGCCAGTGTCCTTTTTCGTTCGGTAGATATGCTCTTTTCCTTTGACGAATTTCATTTCCGTCTAAGCTTTATTGCTCTTCCTTGTGATCGTTTCTCTTTGATGATTTATGAACTTTGGTGTGAAATTTTAAAATTTTTCACACGACTGGATGGTCTGTTCGACCAAACACAATTAAAAAGAAATTTCTCGCTATTCTCGCTGCTTCGCGATACATTCCAAAGGACACAGTTTCGACCTCTAAATTTATCAAAATCCTCGTAGTTCGCGATGTTCCTTTCAACTTCAACTTTTAATATTCGATCGATCGCCTTTCCACGAACGCTATCGTTCAAATGTTCTCCGTTGGATAAAATCGAGACATTCGCAGAGCTCGTGATATCGAGTTATCAGTAACACGTACGAATTCCTTTCCTTTTGAAATGAAAGAAAAATACACACCCTCCCATCGAATGACAAAGGAAGTTTCGTGCATCAAGGTGAGGCACATTAGCAGGAGAAACGTAGATCATAGAATGAGATGCACCCTCGATTGAACGTTCCTGATTTTCATTTCGCGTGTTCACCGACCGAGGGGTTGCGGCTTCACGAAGGTCTTTCAACCCCTCTAACCATCCCTTAAATGTGACGTGGCTAATTACTGACGCGATTGTGATCCCGGCCAGACCGAAAGGGTGGAATTAAAAAGGAGCCTCGTGAAAGACGCGGATCGTTCAATTTTCTTCCTCTCTTTTTTGTTCGTGCCAATGTCCCTCGCGTGGTCGGTCGCACTAACGCTCGTTCAGTCGCCTCTTCGTTTGACGATTGTCCCTGGTATTCTTTTCACAAGCCCTTGCGTGGAACGAAACCCTTTTTCGATAATTGTGTATTAACATGTTTACGAGGATTGTAATTTATTGTCATTTTTCAACGTACTCCTTTGGCTTTTAATGACAGTATCGATCTGCTTTGATTACTTTCCTTTAAATTAAACAGTAAATTTCGAAATCGTGGAACGTGGCCATACGGCCGATACGATCGGGCAGGTGGCGATTCCACGTGTAAAGATACATCGAGGGAAAGAAGTAACATCGTACTTCTGTAATGTTTCAATTTTGTCTGCAGTCACGCGGTTTATTTCTCCTACGTTCAGGTTAGGTTAGGTCTATTTCTCCACGTTTTCGAAAACGAGGCGTGAAACAAAAAATATTATTCCTTCTTTCTTACTTTTACACGTAGAATCACCCTGCAGCTGCACCATCTGCCCGAAGAACACACACTACATATTATTTTCTAATTTTCTAAAATTTTTCGATCGATTTCTTCTACCAATAACATCCAATAAATACCGATCTCAGTTGCACAGATTGTTTAACAATTTAATTACACAGTCATCTTTCATTCGGAAGTTTCGTCTTGGAAACAGCAAAGCAAATTATATCGTGCCATTAAATAAACACAATTGAGCTATTTCTTCGCAGGGCACAGTCATACCTATCTCGTTTCGGGCCCCCAATGAACCATTTACGCGTGTAACTAAATAATAATCCGAATTAGAGGAGCGGAAGCGGGATTAAATTGACAATAGCGAGCGGTGGAACATTTGGACGACAAAAGACGGGATCCCTTTAAAGGATAGACGCGGAACGCGCGGTATTCTCTTAAACCAGGTGAATCACAATGGAGAATTGCTGGCTGAAGTTCTCGAGTATTATTACCTTAACAGATATTATATTAACTTAGAATCCTTTGAATTTTGTTAGTATTATATCGTCACCGTTACGTATCGAAGAAAATGAAGGGCTAAAGGAAACAATGGGAAACCATCGTGTACACGCGCTTTCTCTTTCCATTTACCCTTTTTCGCCATGCAGATCATTTCCAGTTTTTGAACTGGCGCTTTGACTGCCACATGGGATATTGGAATTTTCCCGGGGCTCGGTTCATCGTTGGAATGCCATGGATATCGTAATTTGCTCGTTTAAGGGAAACAGACATTGGCTGATGAGTTGGCCGAAGTTTCTCTCGAATCGAATTTTTTATTAGATAATAATTAAAAGCTCTTACGGTTAGTTATTAAATTACATTATTCTAAGGATTATCTATTCTTAGAGTTACATTTAGATTACGAAGTAAAATATTTATTTTATGAATGCGTGAGTTATTAGCTGTTCCTCTTACGATTTGCTATTCAAAGTAGCTATTACCAATGCAAAGGTCCGATGACAAGTGATTTTTCGTGTCACAGTTTGACTTAGTGTCCCGTCCATCAGAGTACATATTTGCATATCTTATTTCCTATGACTAAACTCTCGATTTCAAATGAGTTATCTAACAACCATTTCTTATCTATTCGCCTCTGAGACGTTGTTCCATTTTTTTAAAGTTGACACGCGTCGCGACGTGTCCGAAAGTGAAATCTTCAAATCTTCGAAAAGTTACTCGTCTGACCTTCTATCTTCCAACCAAACCACCTGGTTTGTCCGGAAAATCCGCTGTTTAATCTCGAGTCTGTGCACCGACCACAGCGGGCAATCCGGAAAACCCGAAATTAATCCTATCGACTGGAAGGACAAAAAGAGGCGCGTGTGTTCATCCTGTTTGTTCTTACACCAGTGTAAAAGCCTCGGTCTACGGTATTCAGGCTGTATTTTCTAGAAAACCTTGCCGGACGATCGGAGATAATTCTTCGTGGCAGTACACCGGCTAAACCGCGACAAACGCTCGAGCCGCCCTTTAAAAAACAGCTTCGAGGGGTGAAACGTAGTTAGCAAGTTCCGTGGCCAGGCAAGAGGGGGTGGGCGAGTCTTAATTAACTCGCTTCAACGGCGTACGAGCCTTTGCCTTTCATTCCCCCGTCCATTTGGCCCCATAAATCCTTCTTACGGGGTGGTCCCGTCGACCGGGATAGCGAACGACTCTTCGTAAAAAAAATTACTCGTAGTTGCGGAATAAAGGGTTGCGTGCTAGGAGATTTCGAGAGGAGAGTCGTTCTAAAAATATATCGCGCTTTTTTTTATCCGATGAATCTTCATGTAGGCTTCTGTCCCTCAGTTTTATAAATATCCTTCATATTTCATGAAGTTATCTTTGATAATAGAATAACTTGGTCGTTTGTTTACTATAAATCGTTCAAGCATCGTTAAATCATAAATTTCGTTAAGAATTCAAGGCGCGTAGTAGACTATAAAATTTTTACATTAATAAAATGCGAACGACGACAATGTCGATCCGGAGAACCCGGAATAACGCCGATACAAACTCTGATATACATAAATGAAATACGTAATTCGATATAATTCAATGTTCTTTGTAGTTAACTGAAATCGATCGTACTCGGTCATTTTCCTCCACTAAAAAGCTTCACGTACGGAATACATCCGACAGCAGCGACCTAATTCCTCACCCCTTTGTTCGTTACACTTCTTGTTCGCGGAATCACCTTGTGTATCAGAGACATGCTTCGCTTTCCCTGATTCCTGAGAGTCTCGGGGCGAACAAAGATTCGTCCAGCTTCCGACTGAACCGTTAAATCCATTAACCAATGGCTGCGCAACCTTAAAGATCCGGAGAAAAGAGGGAGACGAAGAGAAGAAAGGAAAGGGGAAGGAAAGGAGAAAGAGATGCTCGGGGGATCGCACGTGCATCGCGTGGCAAGGTAGGGAAGAAACTTCGTTATGAGAAAGCTCATCCTCCTACGACAATCCCAGTTGTACCGAGTACGAGGGTAGTTTTCCATTCGGACCTCGCCCGAACCTTCTTATGGCGAAGCCGGTCCCTTGTCATCCTGCTTGTCCCCGTTTCTCTTCCATCGCTCGATTCTCATTTCCAGGGAATTTGCATTGATCGCGGGTATCACGTTTCTTGAATTCGTTCCTCCTTCGTACTTTCCTCCTTCGAATTCGATCGATAATACGCAAGGGTTGCTCGGACAAGGGCAGATTTTCTTCGCGTCCATACACTCGTTAGAAGGATCGATTATTCGCCGAAGAGATTCACGTGCTTTGTAAACATTTCTGTGTAGAATGTAGGATTTAAATATGCAAGCAATTATGAAAATGCAGGTCTCCGTTCGATAGCATTAGCGTGGTTATTTAAACTTTAGTGAAATTATCGAGATGAAATTATCAAGACGATATATTATCAAAATTCTTGAGAATTATTATTGCACGAAAAAAGTTAAACTGTAATCGTGATAATACCATCGACTTGATACGACAAAATGAGTTATCTTCTTATCTACGTGTCTGTCACGCCTTTCGATCGCTATTTTATTTGATTTCATAATACGTATATTTGTCTTCGAAGGCACAATTTTCCGCGTAAGATACTTCTGATATCTCGTCAGAGCAGTGTACACAACGTATTGCATGATTTTTCGAAGATACGATCTGCGACATAAAATATAATATTCCATATATTGCATACTCAGTAGTAATTGAAGTTACACATTCGAGTGGCATATCTGCCGGAACAGTTTCATTTTTATCGGCCGTTACCGTAATGTATGGTATAAGTAAAGTGTAACGTGCTTCATGCACGTTGGTAGCTTTTCACGGGTCGATGAAACGATCGGCCGAAGGGGCAAGCGGAATTTATTGAAATTTCGAGAGTTTTGTTTTAAACCACCGCCATAGACGAGTGGAGGGAATAGGAGAGACTACGATATATTTCGTTGGAAAGAACCAGCTGCTCGAGACACGTCGAAAGTTATGGGTTTAATCTGCAGTAAGCTCGCCTTGAATTTGTTGTTTCGAAACACAGCCTATTTTCTTACAGTCGGCCGATAAATGTTCGAACCAATAATCGTGAGATTATTTTATTAATTATTTTATTTGCCAACTAGCTTTCAAACGACGTATAAGTGCTCCTACTTGATCATAAAGTTACGCTCTCAGCGAGGATTATTGTGTTTTCAAGTGCATTTCAAGTTAATGCCGGGTAGAACTTATCAGTAGTAGTCAGACACGTGAAGTAGTGTCTGCGGTAAACGATGAAATTATCCTCACGGTATTTCGAAGTTATCACGTAAAATGTACGTTATAAAAATGAAAATCTCGACAGAGAATCGTTTATTAAAGTCGTGACTGTCTAAAAATGAGTTTAGAAACGCGTCGTCTAATATCGAAACACCTATAACAAACCGCAGGCCATTTCAACCGAAATAAATCAAGAAACGTGCGATTCGGGAGCGTTCATGATCCCACGTTGTATCCACTTTTATCGGTACCCTCCAACGAGCAGAAAACTCGAGATTTACGGCCGCCTTCTTTCCCTCCTGCTGTTCCGTTGTACAAATATTCGAAGCACGCGTCCATTTCGGCTCACTATCCCGTAATTACAAGGTCGTAAAGCAAGTGCGCGGCCGATATCTGAGAAAAGAGCGGGGAAAAAGGGAGCTTTGGGAGGGTGGCGAAGAAAGGATTCACAAACGGTAGTGAGAATTTTCCGGCATAAAGGCGCAACAATGGCGGTGGTGCTCGTGAAACGAGCCGTCGGTTTCCTGCCACTTCTTCTCTCTCTTCTCTACTTTCCTCCTCTTTTTCCTTTCTGCTCCTCCTTCTTCCTTTTTCTATCGCCCCTTTTTCTCATTCTTTCTCCTCCTTTCCCTTTTTCCTTCTTTTTTTTTTCAAACACAAGTACTTCTGTAATCTCACGCCCCAGTAATTCGAACGATGTAATCTGGCTTCTTCCGTGGCAACTCGCCGCACGAAATTAACCTTCCACCGACTGCTCTCGAGATACGACCCTACCAAAAGAGAAAGAGAGACGAGGAGGGCCTTGAGAATTCGCGGAGAAACTCGGCGATTCGAGTTACGAGCGGCTCGTGCAACTGGCACGCCGCGAGCGCCGCGACGCCCGTGCCCTTCGAAACAGACAGCGTAATTACGCTTTCCCGGCGACCTCCGTGGCCGAAAAGGAACGTTTTAACTGCGATGTTGACCGTTTGCGATTCTGCCGAATGTACGGGACGTTATTTGTAGCGATGTTGGGAGGTTTAGTGGCGAGCCCTTCCCTGGATTTTTATTGCTCGTTTTATGGTGCTCCCGCTCTATTAGATGGGGTTGCTGTCCTCCCCAGTTTGTGGGGCAATTTTGTGGAACATTTTGGTAATAGCCCTAAACAACGTGGAAAGTCTGTTACGAGTGGGTTGATTCTCCCTTCTTCCCTTTATTAGAGTCCATCGTTATTTGGTTTATTTTTTTAAGCAAGATTCTGAAGCAAGCTGAGACGTGTAGATAAGAATTTTGAGATTTAGAAAGTGTGATTTTCGTGATACGTGGAGAATATTTTTCGAATGTCAAAGCTGTTAATGTTTCGAGCTTAAAGCGTTTATTCGTAAAATGGTATTACTCGTTCACATACTTTTTTATGTAAAACCGTATCGATACATATTACGCACAGGAGTAGTCGTAGTTGAGTTCCCTCTTACGTATTCATCTCATTATAGTTCTATTGTACGCTACATGTACATACATTATAATACTAAAATACATAAATGCGCAAAGTGCTTACTTCAAAACGCTGTGCAAACTATTACAGAGTAATCAAACTCTGTATGAGTACGATTACTGTATAATAGCTGTTCTGTAATAAGCGACGTCGCCATAGCGAAAGTATTAAATGCTCTTCCTTAATAAATCTCACGAACTTTATGATATTCATAGCTGTTACGTATTTCCAGTACTAGCTACAAGATACGCCATTAAAAATTGCATCGAAGTCGCGCACCGTCACAGTTACATACGTATGTATAATCGCAAAGTAAATTAACAAATTGTTTTTCTCATAGAATCATTGATTTAATCGGCGAGCGTGATATTAAAAGAAGCGCGAAGGGATTTTAACTCTGTTAACGAAACAACGAGATTGTATGATAGAATGGCAGACGTAGGAGTGCTCCTCGAAGCGGAAAGTCGCTATTGTTGCAGCCGGAAGCTAGGGAAATTCTCAGTGTGTTTTGCGCCGCTCTTCTGAACATTTTCTGCCGGGCTTTTTCCCTTCATGGCTGTCGTTTCGAGTTACTTTACAACATTGTAATTGTAGGTTCGTGGTCCGGAACACGTGCCTCGAATGCTCTCGCGAGATAGAAGTTTCACTACGTTTGTTCCGCGTTAGACGAAAATGGTTCTCGAAGCGTTTTAAAAAAACCATTCCCGCTCGTAAAAGAGTGGCGGGTATTTTGAGGCTCGGATTTAAAGCGAAAACAATAACCGAGAATGCTCACGGTTGCGAAGTTAATCCTTCTCTTTATCGCAGATTTTTCGAAAAATCGTAACAACGCGTACCTTATTTATTCGTTCGAATTAGAATTGGAACTTGTTACTACGCTTACTAACCTTTTCTACATGTTTCGCGATTTTTCGAGTATTCGTTTTTCTAGTAAATTAGCAAAGTCCGACTTTATTCGTAAAAGTTGTTCGTGTTAATGAAAAATCGCAAAGCTACTTATCAATTTCGCAATGCTTTGCAGTCTGTCAGCTACTAAATTTCGTCCACTAAATTTCCAAGCTCCAGCCAAATTTCCAAAATTTTATTTCTTCTTCCGATTCTCGCGCCATGCCCGTTTCAATCGTCGTCTACATGGCGAGCCAGTGTCCTGGAAAAAAATTGCGGAAAAGTCCATCGGTAACATATTCGAAGGTAGTGTGTGTCATTCGTCTTGGGAATCCCGATGGAATCGCGCGCACAGAGACTCGGGGGCGAGAGAGGATCGAGCGTGTGTCGCGTGACGATCGAACCGGTCTAAGCCAGTGCCGTTTCCAGCACAGCAAACAGATCTCTCTTGCTCTTGCTTGCCTGTCCCTGGTAGGAAGGGGTGCACCGTGAAAAACGACGCTACCTGTCCGAGGACCAGCCAGTCGCCCTAATCGATCGAGACGGCTCGATGGTAACCGGTAACTCGCGGACAAAAGCGGAGTTTCCGGCTGTCGTGGAACGATCAAGCGTTCCCCGTTCTTGAATGCTGAAAGGAAACGACGACGGAAAGGGGATGGAGGTGGAAGTGGAGGGAAAATAGAGCGGAAAGCTCCGTGAAAAGAGACGCGGGCATTTTTCAAGGGGACACAATGCCGAATTTACATCGTCACGGCTGTGATAGCGATCCTAGAAATCGGTTTTACTCGTTGCTTTTGACCCGTTCGAGCTTATTCCATGTCCACTCGCAGTCTTCTTTATTGCTCGACGATTTTGGGTACGGTCTTGGGTCGCGGTAATTGGACTTTGTTTCGATTCGGTTTGGGTCTCGCTAGTTTTGGGTTAGCACGTTCGGAGGACTTCCGATTGCGGGACAGAAATTGTTTTAGTAATCGAGTAAAGGTCTGGAATTTACCGGTGCTTTATTAAATTAACACGGGAGCAATCTCTGGTCAAATTGGAATTTGATTAGGATATAATCGGGAATAATTTATTAGTGGTTAACGAAGGTGTGTCGGGGGTACTGTTATTTATTCTGCCGCTGAAAGGTCACACGATCAAAAGATCTATTTTTCGATATAGGTCAAAAAACTTCATTCTGAAATATAGCTCAGTTATTTCTTACATCGAGAATCGAGGAAATTAAGACCTGGAAATGATATTAATGAATGCTCTGGTAAATATAGAGATATAGAGGTCCCGCAATAAAGCTTTGAAATATTTCTGGAATGTCAAAAACCACTAATGAACGAGTCGTAATATTAAATCCTTTGCCAATATTGGCTTGGACGGAAAGTTCATTCCGCTTTTACCGCTAAATCGAAGGATGTGTTCTCCGTTTTACGCGTATTATTCTTAATTAATGTACGGACTATTCATGATCGATGATTTTTCGCCATCTCTTTGATAATTTCGTCATTTCGTCGATGTAGAATTATTTGGTCCCCTGAGAAAAAGAAACGTTACATCCTATCCAAGTCGCACGCTAAGAAAAATGGATCGAACTTTCTGTTCAATTCAATATGTTACAAATCTAATTAGAAGAATTTACTTTGTCTCCGATGATTAAAGAAGCAATTATCTTGCTCGGCTATCGTTTACATGCATATGGAGAATCTCGATTGATGACGTAAATAGAATTATCTCTGTCTTTACTGATCGTTATTTAACGTTTCGGCACGTATAATACTGAAAAAAGTATCAGGGCAGCAACACGTTACGTTCTAATATCATGGTGTTTTATCTGGCAAACATTTTCGTATTATTTACGCGAAACTGGCTTTGGGATTTTAGGGATTTTCTTCTTCTGGGATGAGTAGAAGTCGGATATTTCCTCTTGGACTTTTCTTGGAATAAGAGGACGATAATACCAGGCTTGCTAGAAAATATCGATGGTGAAAAATACGTGAAACAATTTCTCCCTTGACATCGCAAACGATAAACCCTTTCTGGAATTTTAGAAAAATTTGAAGATTGAAATATAATGTTTCTCCGCGATCTTCTCAACTTTTATTTTTGAACGGTCCTTCCAATAGGCTTTTCCAAAAATTTCTTCTTCTATGAAACGTCGGTGAATTATCGTAACTTGAAGCAAAGTTTAAAGTTCTTCGATCATCGTCCTAGACTGAAGGTGTCGATTCAAAGCGTTTGATTCAACGCCAAGTTAGCGACGTCCAATTTACTGACTGTAACTACTAAGTGCCAGTAACTGCTCGACACCAGCAACTACTAAGTACCTGCAATTTCACTGTTAATGAGAGTTCTCCAGATGACGTTCTATCTAGGCAACTCGTATCTCTATCCCATTACTTGTCCCTCTCTTGATGTAATACGTTACCACATTCATCGGCAATTGAGCCAACAATTTGGCGATTATGCATTTTTCACGAGATTTCTCTTCCAAATAGGAAGCAGCGAAAATCGTTTCTTAAGATTTTTTGCGGTTTTCTGCAAAAGCGTACCTTTCCTCACGGCACAATTTTCCAAAATTTGCGCATTTTCTGCAAAATATATGGGACAAAGTCTTCGTTCCTGCGCTCCATTCTTCCAGACTTTGCTCAAAATGTATACGAAAAATTTCTCTTATAACAATGTCAGTTTTCAATGAAAAATATAAAGAGGTATTTTTCTGTAGCGCTCTGTATTTTTTGAGATACGTAGATATACATATGAAAATAGATCTTTATTTAACCGATGCATTTTCTCATATGATTTTTCGCTATATTTCCATTTACGTGAAACGAGAGCCAATATATAGCTATTATTGCATTTTGCAGAAAGTATCGACTATAAACAATAGTAAATTGTGCGAGGCGAGGCGGATCCTGAGGATTTCTAGCGAGATTCTCTTTGGTCGAATCCTATTTTTGAAGGCAGCTTCGCTACTAGTCGAGTTTTCGTCGTTGCTGTTGTGGGTGACCGCAAACGGTCTTGCAGAGGCTTACGAGCAAACACGAATCTCTTGAGCCGAACTACTTTCACTGCAGCTGTCGAAGTTCCCTCTGTTGCTTGCGCCACTGTGCCGCCCCTTGGACGCGGAAATTTCCAGCAGCTGTTCCGGATTAGAATTTAAATCGTTTGTGGCTGTTGTATCTCTCGGGGGCAGTTGTTGCGAATAATTGGAACTGTTTATATTTATAGTTGAGCATCGTGTGTTGCTTCGTTAGTGTGAATTAAACGCGGACGTGGTGCTTCACGCGTCGCAGCGAACACTTTCGCAGTGAATGCGGTAAATATTTAATCTTCCGACGATGTTTTTGACCCGTGTTGGCCTAATTTTCGTTTGAATGTATTAACTTAAAAAGCATCGCGTAACATATTGAAAAATTTGGATAACAACGCAACGATATATCTATTTTCTGGAAATAAGAAGATAGCGTACAAGCCTCGTTAGGTCAGCTAAGACGAATCATTTGCATTTTCACGTTATACACTTCAAACTGGCAATCGACGAATGGACATGCGAGTATGACAGTGTCGAAAGCTATCGGCCAGGTAATTGTTACATCGAATTTACACTCGAACTGCGGTTCTTTCCTGTCTTGTCCTTCGTTCTTCCGGCTCACGGGCAGGAAAGCACCGAGCTTGTTACCGCCGAACCATGTTGCCATTGTGTTAATATTTGAGGAAGCAAGCTTGACGTAGCTTGCTCTTGTTGATGGATGGCTCTTTATCTCTCACTTGCTCGTTCGATCAAATTAATCACATTCAGGACGAATAGCTAGGTTCGCCGAAGAAGTATCAGCTTCCTCCACCTCCTTCCTTTGTTTGCTCCTGGCTTTCCTTTTTGGGTCATGCTAAAGCTGCGATAAATGCATCACATTTTCCAACATGTTATTATTATTAATAATATTAATTATTGATGCTTGAATTTTACGGGCCAAGATCAATTATTCAATTCCGCCCTATCGCCAATTATCGATCACGTCGAAGAAGAACGCGAAAGGAAAGAAATAACTCGTTAAAGAGTATGAACGACCGCGGTATACGCGAAGAATGCTTTATTTCGGGCAACGCTTAAAAAATAAAATCAAATTTTATCACGACTTTGTATTTTTCCACATCGATACGTTATAGCCTTTGGATAGGATCAATTGCTTTACATCCGAAACGTAAAACCCAGGCTCTGAGATGTTAAAAAATGCCATAGAAAAAAATACGAGATCCATCGCACGATCAACCAACTCCGCGATTTATAAATAATTTTCATTGCTCATACACGATTCAAATTAATACGTGATCAATCCTTATTCTCTTCTACTGCGAAAATCTAAAGCAACCCCCTACACGGAGAAAGATCGCCTTGGAGTCCTCCCTCGCAAACCGTCGCGTATATTTCGGCAATAATTAACCAAATCCCTGCAAAATATAAACAATTTTTTTCAAGCTAAAATAATACACGATCCACTCTTATTCACACGACAGTGTGAAACCTAAAACTTTTTCTCATTGTACATAAAAAGAGACGGTAAAAGCTGGCAGTTGTTTCTTTTAGAAAGCACCACCAACTCCACGAGAGGTGCGAATTATTTCTTCCGGATAAAACTCTTCAGAAGAGAAGAGTACGCGTTTTTCGCGTCGCGTAAAAACATTTTCCCGCCTTGCTCGCTGGGATAGGCGCGCGTCGAGTAGAATTGAAACCGGCTGGTTTAGCATGGCGAAACGTCTGGGTCGTTAAGCCGGCAGCGGCGGGGTTTTATCGTGCATGTTCCACGGTCAGCCGCGTTTAGCGGTGTTCCTGGTGTCGTTGACGCGCACTGACAATGTCCGGGACCGTCTGCCTTCCTGTTTCCGCTTGTCTCGGATCTTTGAACGTTTCACCGTATCGCTCGAAGCCGCGCCGTATTTAAACCTTTCGAGTCCTGGCTTCTTGTCGTCTCGAATAAGAACCGTAATCCCTTGGTTACAGCTCGGCAAATCCTGCGAAATCGTGCAGTCTCGCGTTACCAGCTATCGCAATTAATTTTGCCGGATATTTTCGCTTGTTTTCTCCTACGAATATTATTTTAAATAAACGATCGTATTTTAAATAAACGAATAATTTATTTAAAAAAAAAACTGGAATATAGTACTTTCGAAGTATCTTGTATTTAATCTTGAAGTGTTTACAAATGTTTTGCATAAAGTCATTTTGATTTTACTCTTCAGCAGTAAAATAATAAAAAAATCTTTTCGGAATATTTCCTGTTTAATCCCTTCTCGGATTATGCGAAGAAAAGTATCGCGTACGTTTATTTAACGGTTAATACCTTGTTGATTTTATGTTTGAAAAACGAAACAAATTATATATCTTTAGTATCACCGAAATAATACGGGAAATCTGAAGCACCGCGGTAACTAAAAGAGATTAATCGATACGGCGGTGTATATTCGATGATTCGTGTGTTTTTTAGCCGTCGTAATATCTATGACAGACGAAGATTTACGTTGTTGTAGAGGGATTAATTGATACGATTTTGTAAATACAGGCTTCATGAATGTTACAATTATTCGCGATCATAAAGGGAAATTGAATTGTTCTGTTTCATGGTTTGTTTGCTGAATCTTTGTTTAATTTACGTTGTTACGTTGTATTTACGTTGCTTTATTACGTTTCAGGATTTGCATTTTAAAATACACCGGGCGTGAATAAATCTCTATATTCCTTTTCAGTCGATATCGAGAATTTCGAGATCTGTATCGAACATCTATTTCGTACTTCGTTAAAATGAAAATAATCATATTTCCTTTATTTCTATTTTCTATTCCTTTGTTTCTCCCGTTAAAGATATCTGTAAGGGACGTTCAGCCACGTTTAGTTTGAATCTCGTATTCCTTATTCGTACACAGTCCTCGAATATTCGCATCAAACGCTTTTCCTTTATTTCTCTATCTCGCGCATCTCTATATAGGCTACATTCTTTTCATTCTTTTCCATATTACGTTAGCCCAGCCATCTTTATTTCCCCTGAAAAATTCTATTACTCTGGCAGTAATATGCAGTTGATTCCGCGAAGAAATTGCTATTGAAAGAAGCAAATTGGAGACGGCATTACAGCACGTCAGAGCTATTATGCTGTGGCTAATAGAATTGTTGCCTTATCTGTGCAGTCAGCAGCGACACTGTCGTTCCTATCCTTATCATAAATCGGCCAGGGCGAACGCGGTCGTAATTGTTATCGTCTCCTCGTTTTTTCCTTTCGTCTTCGTTCAAGGTTTTTTTCACCTTTTCGCTTTTATCCTCTTTGTTGAGTGCTATACGAACAGTCCGATGAGACAAATCTGATTTCCTCCCTTTTTCCTCTTTCTCTCGCCTTCTAGCTCTTTACGATTCGTTCCTCGTTCCCTTTTCTCTCTCCCTCCCTCCTCCTCCTCCTTTTCGTGTTTCTCTCTCGGTGCGTTTTCTCTATGAAAAGAATCGCGTGAGCAAAAGTTTCGTTTCCTCCGTGTTACGTGCACGTGCCTGCATCTCCTATAATTACCGAGTCGCGTTCTACGTTTGGAACGCGAAATGAAGTCCTACCGTGCTTGTTTAGTTGTGTTATTTAAGGGGCAACGATGTATTAATAGCAGGATAAATAGACGAATGCCTGAATATGCCGGAACGTGTAAGAAAAGTAAGAAAATAAAATTGCTTTGAGAAGTTTGCATATGAAACTTGAAATATTGGAAAATTTGAAACCCTTCGGATTCCAAATATTTGAGCTTTCGAAACTTCTCTTTTTATTTCTACACTTCGGTGTAAAATATTCTACAAGAACAACTTGGACAAAAATTTATAAGCGTATTTTAATTTTCTCTGTGAAGGAGATGGTGACATGGCATGTCTGACCACGCAACGGTCGATACTACTTACCCGAGCATTTGAGCGAAAGAAAACTTAAAACACAATTACTTTCGTCAATAAATTGAATTAATTAAACGACCGTGTAACTCTCTGCGCAATATACAATTTCTCTGTTGATTAATTGCCACAATAGTTACCGATAATTTTTTATTACCACCTGTCGTCACATTCGTTGTCACGTCGTGTCGATAGTCGATGGTTCGAATTACATGTCTGCGAAGATATAATTTAAAGAAGAAAGAAAGAGCTTCTTCGAGAAAGAATTACAAATTTCTAGTTACAGCGGTCCAATTATTTCTTACGATAGATGGTACGATAGATGGTACGATGGAAGAAAATTTCACGAGTCTAATCGCGTTAGCACGATGCTTAATAGAGTCGTTCTTTTACTTTCAGAGTTACCGAGGTGTGAGTGTCTACGCGAGTATAAGAGTTTTCCGGCTCGATTCCCAAAACTTTCACGGTTATTCGCTCGAGCCCGACTTCGTGAGAGACTGTCTACTGGTAAAGAAAACGAGAGCTGATGAATAGCGAACGGAAGTCGATCATCTAACCAGATCGGAAGCTGTGAACCGAGGACGTTCTCACGGCTAGAAGGTAAGTTTCACTGATTTAGTATACTTACTTTTTTCTTTTTTTTTTTTTTACCATCGTTAACCACGTTATTGTATTACAATTCGCGTTCATTTAATATTTAATTTCAGAACAACTCTTGGAAATTCATTATTCTAGTTTTTACCTTCGTTAATTCACGAATCGGAGTCGAAAGTTTCTGAAATTGAATATCACCGTAGTAGAAAAATGATGAAATAACTAAGGCAATACTCTGTGTATTGGCCATTTTGATGATCGAAAGAAGCGAACTAAATGGAGGGAAAATTGGTCGTATTCGATTGTTGATTTGATTTTTATTTGATTGCAATTTAACGACAGATGGATGGTTCGTTTGCGCCTGGTCGCGTATAGGAAACGGCGCATCTCCAGGCACCCATCTAGGAGACGTTCAATTAACATGTTGAATTGCTTGTTAATAGGACCACTCGGTGCTTTGATAATCATCCTCACCGATAATTTCTGTAGCGTCACCGTACCTTAAAGTAATAGGTCGTTGCTTACGTAAGTGCATCTCCATGCACTTTCGAATAAGCAGAAATGCAGTCCTCTCGTAACTGCATCCCCTCTGATTTAACGACTATCGTTTGTCATTTCGCTCGAGAAACGTGATATCGTTCAAGAATATCGTCACGAGAAGAATTTATTTCGAGTTTTTAATTCTTCCGTAAGGTCGGATACGAGAGATTTGGCGGAAAATATTTTTCATTGAGAAAAATTACTTAGTCGCAGCGTATCTGAATTTATTGTGCATAAAACCAAAAAGATTAAGAAGAAATAAAAATGCAGTTTAGAATAAATAGAGGAAATCGTAACTGTTCTATATAACTTGGTTGAGGTTTTGACCTGCTATGGTCTAAGAATTTGGATTTGGAAAGTTCGATCTATCGAAGCGTAGTATTTTAGCCGGATAAAATACAATTAACACAGGTGCGCTAATGCAACGAAGTGCTATTGTATATACGACTGAATGCGCCAGAGCTCGACCAAGCTATTATTGTTCCGGAACACGTACACAAATGATAGAACTGAAATTAGCGTCATCAAAGCACCCACACACGATGCACAACGAACTTGTGAAACACCATTATGCGAATTGATTTGCTAAATAAAATGTTTCATCAGAATTACTGAAAATCTTCTACGGATTGATTTTACCAATCATCGGTATACGTCGTTCGACTTTATTGTCAGTTCTCTGTTATATTCACAGCGAAGCAAAAATGTGTGTGTTTCTTAACAAATTGCTCGTTATAATCTCGAATGCGATTCTGTGATAAAATTCTCTTCTCCCCTTTCCCATATTTTACTACGATAATTACTCTATTCTCTGACTGGAGAAATAACGATGTCGCAGATTTTACAAACGAGGAACTAATTCCAAATTGCTGTACGTTCTTAAATGAGATCTCCAGCTCTTTATCCACCTCTGTCTGTCTCGAATTATCGTTTTTCCTTTCGAAGCACACAAACGTTAACGCTTGACAGATTTTACGATCTCATCGTGTCTCTTCCATCCGCGGTAAATTAGAAGGAAAGAAAGAGAAAAACAGATTTTCTCCTTATACCTCGGCTTATTAATCCTAACCTCGTAAAATTCTTTCGTCGTCTACTTGCTACCTCCATTGGTTCACGCTAATCTCTGTTCCGGGCGTACGTGTTCCTAATAGACAATAGGCACGCCAAACCCCGTATCTCATGGGACGCACACGTGTTCAAGATGTGCGATATCGTGCACACTGGTATCCACGTCTGGGCCAGTCCTTTGTCCACCATGGACAAAGGATTCACGAACGAGGTATGATTCTTCCTCGAGAATAAAATTCTCACCACGCGTGTCCACGCCGAAAATCCAAGGAAACCGAGGGAGGACATTCTTTCGCGGCTCTGCACGTTGACACTGATCATTTTCCCGGTTCCCTTTGCTCCTGGCTCATCTCCGCTAATTAGCTTAATGCGCTGTCTCTCTGAGCATGGATCTTCGCGATGGTTTACGACGACGACCGTCCCTGCTTAGTTTCCTTTGTGAGACTGTGGCCAGATGCAACCTAGCGCGTTTTGCTTCAATACCTCGAATCTCTAACTTCATACGGTCGTAATTAGCGATTCAATATAGCCGTGCCTTGATTTGCATGGTTAATTGCTAACATAAATATCGCGTGAATGGGCATTGCGGCTTTAAGAGGCGTTAACGCTTGCAGCTCGCTCTTTCAAACAGCCGAGCGTGTTAAAAGAAACGCGTGCATTTTTAACGCCGGAACTACCGAGTTGCGATGCGTACCTAAATATACCTCTTACTGTACTTACGTGGATGATTTTAACCGGATAACAGTAATACGAAGAATATAGCTTTGCGCGCCACGACGTACAGGGTGTTCCGCGACTCGTTATTTCCCTGTCATTTGACGGCATATAGAAAAAAGAACTATACTTTAATTTTAATCCAGCGCGTACTGCAAATATCGAGAGGAAGAATTCCGAAAATACTTTGTTTTCGTAGGAAAACCAAGATCATCTTGGGTAACGTAAATAGGACTATATATTGGCATATTGTCCACAAAACCGTGGGGAGCTTCGCGACAAATTCAAAAAACATATTACTCGATATTTTTACTAACTCGATACCGGATTCACAGTACGCTTTCTTTTAACGCTCGTTCAAGTGGCAATTCTATGTTTCGACTCCTCCATGTTATTTATTTGCGAATGCCGCGTCATATTCTTTGAACATCCCCATAAAGAAAGTCTGCTGGAGATACGTCGACGTGATCTTTTCCCAAGCAAAGATATTTGTTCTGCTTTATCTGTCCTGATACCTGGTGACGTGCCGGAGTTTCGGAAATCTTCAATTAACGCTGAACGTCGACAATCGCGACTTCCAGAGTCGCTGGATGTTCTGTTTCTTTTTTCGTCGGTAAATTACTTTTTAAGTGTCTCCGTCGGTATTAGGAGTGACGACATCGCTTAATGACTGTCCAGCTGTGCTCTAGCTCTTCTGCGATCTAGACGATCGATCTTCGTCTATAATATTTCCAAATGACACGTGCCATGAAAATTGGACATTATTTTTTGTCGTATAATGTCCTACATGCCAATGGCCATACTGTATTACAGTACTTAAGAGAAATTTCCATTTGTCATATATTTAGTAATTGATAATAACAGGCGATATCACCGACTCGTTCAATATCGTCTCTGTATAAAATTTTCTCATACGAGCTATCTGGAAACAAACAGGATTTGCGCGAAAGATCAAAAATTTTGTGGCTCATTTGGGTTATTGTACGCTCAAGATCTTACAGTAATCGGAACAAATCAAGTTTCGAAGATAATTTTGAGCGATTGAAAACATTTGATTTAATTTGATAAGGGCAAGACCCTTAAATGAAAAAAATTTTTCTTTGATGCATTTCGTGTTTTCAATTCGATCTTTTTGGAGAAGTGTCAAAATCAGGAATGGTCGAGAAAGTGGTTCGAGTTTCGAAAGCCCGGCTGTGGACAGTGTTGTAAATTTAAATTGAAGGTAAATACACTTTTAACCTAATGGCAAGGGGCAGGGGATTAAATCAAGAGTTGCCGCGTTTACTAGCTCAACACAAACACGAAATGGGCAAGTTTGATGCATTTCAAACATCTATGCTGTACGTTGAATAAGGTAATAGAAACTTCGTTTTAACGCGTACAAAGAAACTGACGATGTCTCGTTTTGTCACTTGGATTTCAGAAATGGCTACGTATGGGAATACACGTCGTTAAAGCATCTCTCTCTCCCGTAGTATCTCGATTTTTAATTTCCTCGTTCGTGTTTTTACTTATTGCAAAGTTCTTTTTACTGCTATTTGTTTAATTAAAAGTAAAACCCATCTGTTTTGTACGTTGTTACACTTGCACGAGGAAGAAGCTTTGCGTACGAATATTAAAGTCAGCATTTTGAGATTTTCTAACTATGCATCATATAATAAGAATTTTTCAGAGCCATATCGATTACATTCCAATGTGAAATATAATATTTCCGGCCACTGATAATTATAATATGGCTCTCGCGTATAACAAATTTCAATTTTTTACAACAGGCAAACGTATTCATCTACCCATCTATTTATTTATCGTGATTTATTTATTGCGAAAAAAATTCAACGTAATTTATATCGAATTGAAAATTTCTCGAATCCTGATCGATACAGTCAACGTCATAAACACCTTCGGTCAGTAATTCCTAAGGATTCTAAATTCTCGAAGCAATTAAAGCGTCTGGTTCGTCGTTCGCCTTGGTTGGAAAAATTGTTCGTAGCCAGGCCTCGTAGACAGCGTAGAAAGAGGTAGATCTTGGCAATCATAAGCAGCCTGATCCTCTTAAATGTGAAGAATGGTATCATCCTTCCTCTCGAGGCGTCATCTTCAAACACGCTGAGTCGCCGACGATGAAAAAGCGCTCTTAGCATAGGTTAACCGTGCCTGGTAAGGTCACGATGGCGATTATCATATCTGTAGCTTGCAAGATATCTTGATGCAGTTTCTGCACAAAATCCTCTTAACGAGAGGA
This sequence comes from Bombus bifarius, assembly GCF_011952205.1. Classification (NCBI taxonomy): domain Eukaryota; kingdom Metazoa; phylum Arthropoda; class Insecta; order Hymenoptera; family Apidae; genus Bombus; species Bombus bifarius. The sequence continues at coordinate 819,896 of NW_022885586.1, read as the reverse complement.
TGATTGCGATGTCAAATGAATTCTTAAGTCGATGTCGGGCTTGATCGTCTTTTCTTTCGCTCGCGTCTCTTCGCTGTGAATAAATGAACGCGCGATGAGGCGGAGAAAGTGAAAAAATATATGGAAGAATTCTAGAGCTTTCAACGTGTTACGTGCTTGATCGAGGTTTTCGTATTATCATATTCATTAATTATTTAAAAAGTCTGTCAGAGGCACAAGGTAGCGTCTGCAAATAATTTGGAATATTTTCCTCGTATTATTACGCCCATAGACAACAAAAGATATACGTAGAAATAACTGGGATTATTTTAAATAATTAATTCTTCTTCATTATCTGTAGCTTTCCCATTTGATTTTCCATCGCATCTTCGTTTCATATTCGTTCGGCCTTGAAAGCGAGAGCGGTTTATCAGCTTTCACCCAGAGCCTATGATAATTTCGATGACGCGTTTCCAGCGATAGAAACGTCCGATTGCAACGTCGAGGCCACGGCGTTCGCTTCTGGATGCTTGAGGACGCGTCGCGTGGGCGTCGAGCACGTGCGAGGGTGTCGTACTCGTTGGAATGTGCATATGTGTCACGAAAGTCCACATTGCAGCTCGGTGGGCGGATCGTTGCCGGCCCGACCAAGGTCGAAGTTAATACTATGCCGACGAATCAAGACCATCGAATGAATGATTCAATCGTAGACGTGGATCGATGAATTTCTTCGCGCCTTCCAAGAAATTGGTACTCAGTTGTGTACATCTGTCGTATTGTACGATCGAATGCAATTATACTGTTGTCAAGTATCAAGTGTCAAGTTGTCATTCGTCATTTCCATTTGACAAGCCAAAATGAAGAATTCTAATTTTAACTACAATTGAATTTTGCACAAGAAAGTGCAATGTCCAATTAGAAGAATCAACGAAGTGGAAGAGAATTGATGGCAACTAAAGAATGGCAAATACAGCAAATGGAAATTTAATGGCAGTGTCTCAATCGCTATGGACGTTTCAAAGGTGATTTCATGATATACGATTTTGAGAGATTTTATCGAGAAAAGTATTCGCGCGTATCATTTGTAATATTTTCTGACTCCACCTCAACAATAAAGGGGAACGTGATCGTGTGATAAAAGATCCTGATAAGGTCTGCTTAGCTCGTTCATATCTCTACAATGTGTCTAAGTAGAATTTGAATTCATCGTACAAATGATCCTTTTGAGAATTACCTAGAACCAGGACGATATCTTTTCTCATTTTCCACACGAATGGAGTTACACGCCACTTTCAAAATTGTACAATCTAAATATTAAATCTAAATCATTTGAAATCCATGTTTCACGCTTCGATCCGTAGTTTACGACCCAGTTTAAAAATAGGAGCAGCAGAAACAAGCTACCGTTGTTTAATTTCAGTATCATTTGTTTTCTACTGTTAATGCCTCGACTGTTTGAACAGAATAGGTACAGATTACAGGAAATGGACTTACAGCGCTTTCGAAATAAACGGTTTATACGTCGCTTTTAATACATCTGCATAGCTACTGGCAGCAGAAGTTGGTCGATGAAACTATACTAATTTGATGAAGCAAAAGCGTCACCAGGGATATTTACAAAAGTGTATCAGCGTTTAATGCCCAATTATAGAAATGGTAGAGTATCCTCTTTCTTCTGCGCGAGAAATCAGAAATACGTTCGTCGATAATCGTCTAAAATATAAACGCAGTCATTGGAACGTCGTGAATTCTCGCACTTGTCGTCCTCTTTCTCCGAAGGAACTTACTCGAGAATAGAAAAAGAACTGTGCGCCTTCGCAAGTTCCTTGGCGGAATGAAATTCCCATGAATTTATATCGCGAATTATCACGGCGAGTCTACGCTTCGAAAATTAATCGAATTATACGTGATTGAACTTTGATTCCCCGATGAAAACCAAACGAAATTCCCTTTAGATACGGGCGAACTTTTTCGTTGGGAAATTATCGGACGGCGGACGCGATAGAATGCTAATTATCGAGCGAACGTATAACAATTATCGGGATTCAGCGGTTTCCGCGCCGCTCCAATTATTCATTATTCCCCAATGTGTCCAGGATGTGCGGTCGCATTTAGGACAATCGACATTCTACTTTTCGCCAGGCTGCACCCAGCGATAGTTTGTTCGCCGTTTTTATTTTCGAACCTCTCTCAGTCGACTCACTATGAATATCGATTTCTATACAGCAAACCGGCTCAAACGTACTACGCTCCTGGTCGCGATAGACCATCTCGATCGCGAACAAAATTTTGAAAATTAATTGTTCCGCGGAAAATTGCCGTCAGCTAGCCCTAAAAAAAGTGGCCACTCGTTCGGGAAGCTTTTGAGTGATGCGAATAGTAGTCGATTTGTACCAAATCGCAGAGTATAATGGAATTATTTTTCAATTATGTTTTCGTCAGGATAATGGACGTGCCTGAATTAATTCAAATTCGTTCTGAAAGTAGTAAATTATGTTTGTCTCCCTTTATTGAGAAAATCAATCGATCAATCAGATCGTTCTATTAAAGTATAATTTTGCACGCAGTTTTCTCAAGTTAAATATCACCGTAATGTGAAATGTGTTACAAGCGTGAAATATTGTGCGCTTGAATACAAACCTGTGGTTCTCCTATTTTTACGCAATCTTTAACGAAATAACGTTCTCTCGCGAGAAACTGTTAACTTTCGGCTGTAAGTTTCCCCACGATCTTCGCGGCGAGTGCTTTTAATAACAAAATTCTGCGCGTGCCATCGAGCGATGGAACAATTTTTCATACATCTCTGTCAGCTTAAACTCCATCTTTTATCGAAAAGTAGAACAATTCTTCGTAATTAACCTAACTTCTCGACTACCGTAATTTCTAAATTGTTCTTCTTTATCCAACGCCGTGATTCGTTAGAAACTGGTCTCATGTTTAATTAATAGACATGAAAGTTTTCACGTTTCAATTATTTACGACAAAATATATTGCTTCCTTATAGCACGAACGAAAGTATTTATCCTCGTATTATTAGAAATCAATGGCGATATCTTTCCGATCGATCTTCCACGAAGAAACTCGATCGAACACACGGTTAAAAATCTCTTTCTGCATTGTGATAATTATTCGTATTGTATGCCATCGTTTCTCCATTGATTCGCATTACAATCACGTTTCATTTATCATCGAGGTTCGCCTTAATGAGAAAAAACATTGCGAACCTGACTTTCACGTACATATATCGCTAATCCGACAAAACCATCGTGGTGTTTCATGTGATCGCCGATGTTCACGCAGCTGACGTGCGCGTCGAAACGCGTCTCGTATCCGGGAGAAAAAAAGATGACACTTTTATTTCTGTAAAATCGCGCGAGTCGAGTTTCTAATGTCATGGACATCTTGTAACACGGTTTTCTTCTACGCGAGGAAAAAAAGATCCGTGGCCAATCGTGCAAGCGTTAGCTAGAAGAAAAGACGTGTAAAACGTTTCGAATCAATCAGCGATGGATGCTTAAGGCGAACTTACGAAACCGGCTTAATTAACCCTTTCAGCTGTATATACGTACATTCATCACATCGCAGTCAGCCGGCTGCGATACGTACGATTTATATCGCGAAAAGGGTTTAAACATCTCTCTAAAATAAGTTCGATGAATTTCTTTTGAGCCGTGGTAAGTTTCCTTTACGCATAATTAAACGTAGGAGGGTGATGGAAACGCAATGCGTTAAAGTCTGAAAGGTCAGTTTTACGAAGAAAATAAATTTGTCGTTTCGTAACTAACAGCCTAAAATATAATTTTGTATTACCAAGATCGAAGAGAGAAGCGTTAGGTCAATGATAAATCAAGCATATATTAGTAACCTAACCCCTCAACAAATTAATGACCCTTCTCACCCTCGAGTTGAACGAAAGAATATCGAGCGAAGAAACACGCAGTCTAATTTCTTGAAAACTAATTTCTTTTTACACTTGCACGCTACATAAGCGTAATCAAAGAGCATCTGAAAAGGCAACACGAAATCTCATCGATGAGTCAATGGCTAGAGAAGAAAAGGACGATGGAAGAATTAAGCGAGAGAACTGGAAAGAGGAGAAATGGCGGGAGCAGGATGGTTTAAGAAGTTTCTTCTTAACCGAAGAAGGTTCCTCTGTGATTCCACGGGCGAAAAGAAAGCAGCCGGGTTACTGCTGCTTCCGGTAATCCTACTTAGGAAGTTCGATAATGCCGTGGCTATGAATAACGGTGGGATTACGTGGCAAAAGTCGATGCTGGATCTCTACTTTGTTCGGGCAGCGGGAACTTTCGAATCTCCGTATCGTTGTCCGCTGTTTGACTTTTCCATCGAACTCTGTGGCGACCGGATAAGCGCAATCAGAAATTGCCGGTGGTATCCGGTGCACGTGGAATTTCCACCGGAAATTGACCGTTTGCGGTTCGCGGTGTTTAACTGACTACTTTCATGCTTTTTGGAGAAACCTCAGCTTTCTATCCAATTTTCTAATTTTGCTTTTTTCGTAACGGAAGATCCTTCCACATATTCGTTTTATTTGCTATTTTCGATGTGTTAGCTGGAGCGTAATGCTTTTTTTACTTCTCACGCAAAAATTGAGAGAATGATTGGTATCACGAAGTCTGATAGAACTTAAAACGAGAAGCTTTTTGGATTCTGCGGTTCGGAGAATTACCAATAATTGGTGGTAAGCTAGAGGATGTATGGGAGTATGGAAATAGAAAAATGCCAAAACTATATGGTATAATAATTTTGAATCTTTTGGAATTTTCTCAATATGAATATGAAAAATCCAACTCTTTGCATCCGAGGGCTCCGCTACAAGACGATCATTTCAACGGAAAGAATTTTTCAGATTTCTGTTTTTTAATTTATTCCAGTATCGATTGTCAAGATAATTTTCTAATTTTTCAATTTGCAGCGTCGCGAATAAAACTAGATCGCGTTTATCTCGCGTATTCTTGAAACGAACAGATAAAATACAATCATAGAGATAAACTCGCGTATTGGCCAAAAGTATCGCACACCAAATAAAATGATATTGCACCGCATGACGATTCAGTGATATCGCGTATGCATGTGAGACGATTGCAACTCTTCTCTTTTACGCGCGTTTCTAACCGTATGTTCTTTGTTTTGAAATTGCTTCGAGCAGCTGGTAATATTAACAAATAAAACCTTTGAGCGCAAAGGATTACAAAATTACCAGGGCTTTCTTGGGCAATAATTTATTTATTAATTGGATGATAACATCGGCTGATTCGTAAGCGACAAGTCCGGACTTCTATTGTACAATGACATTTTACGTTGAACAGGACAATCACTTGATTCGTAAAGAAACGCGGTACTTCGCTTTAAAATTTTAGAGTTGTTATCGAGACGAATCGAGACGGTAGAGAAGCTCGGTGAGGAAATGGTGGCTCGTCAACGCCACGAGATCTCCGGTGTTTTATAACAAAACTTGTCGAGCGTAACGATTAAGTGCAACTTTTACCAAAGGCAATTATCATCTCCGTGACTGGGTGTCCAGGGTATTTTTATTGCGCGAAAACACGAGACCTGGTGCAAAAACCTCGAGTGCTCGGCCAATCGTTTTAATCAACGGGGGCCATTAATAGTACGTTGTCATCGTATGAATCGTTGCGGACCGCTAACCGCTCGGGGATCGATCTTGAATCGTCGAGACGTAAAAAGCGCATGCTTCTTGATACACGTGAACGTAATTGCGCGAATCGATTTTGTCCCACGGTTACGCGATCACTTTTGCACGGGCTGTTACCATTATATCTGTCTGGATTTATGTAATTATTTCTCGTAATACGAGACAAACTTTTTTAGCGATTGATTTTAATTCTCGACCGTTGACATTGGAATATTTTATCCTAATGGAAGATCGATTGGAAATGTGCAATTTTTTGTCGATATTATACGTATAATGTTTTACAAAAGTAGATATCACGAGTATTTTATGAAACGAGCAGGATATCAAAAAATATTCATTTTCGGATCTCCTTGCGAACGAGAAATTGTTGCAGGGCACTTCAATTTGAAAGTTGAAAAAAGAAATGAGCTCGAAGATGAAAAACGATCGAAAAACGATCCATGCTCTACCGACCCATCTACGCTGATGTAATGGCTTCCGCTCTGGTTTAATATCTGGTCGATTAATATTTAAACAAAATATTTTAAATTATTCGAGTGCAACTCGTTCGTGACGCTCGACAAATAAAGTATTGTTGGCTATTGTTCTCACGTAACAACAATCTGGTGGTACTCGAGATTTACTGAATTTCAAACCAGAACTGATTTATCAGCAGAATTTCTGGAGAGTTATTATGTCCATATAGATGAATAATTATTCCGTAGCTGGATCAGAATTCGAAGAAAATGAAGATTAAGTGTAACGCATGGGTGAGTTTGACCGCTGCCACTTTTTCATCTCTGCACTCATTTTTTTTCAACTTCCCCATCATATTTCGTATAGATGCCAACATTTTTCGTTCCTTCAGAGATGATCTTCAATTTTCTGCAAGAATTTTTCGTTCGCAAGAAAACGGTCATTTCTTAACGTCTTTCTTTTCGCCTGAAATTTAAAATACTTTGTAAATTTAAACTTTGAGAGCTGCTTTCTCGTTTAAATACTTCAGATTGTATCACACGACGATAAAGAGAAGCAGATTTCAGCGGCCGATCGGAGAAATATCACGGAACGGATTTATCGTTAATTACTTTCCCTTCTGTGCTGCTATAGAATGACCGATATCGCCAGATCGTTCGATGCGTATCCACGTGGCTTCCGGTAGCTTTGAATAATGGCAAGTGCACGGTCGACGGTGAAAACTGAGAATTAATAACGGTAATTCGTCGAAACTGGCCAAATTTCCAACGTTGCTCTCGATGACGCGTCACCTGCGATTTTTTCCACGATCCTTTTACTCTCGTTTCGTTTCACGCATTCTACCAATATCTACCAAAAATCAGTCCCTCGCGAATATCTTTCCTGTCCTTTATTTATTTATTTTTTCTAGTTTCTGGCACTTCTACATTACGTACGTAACACGGCAATCGCTTCTATTAAAAATTAGTTCGAAACTCGAAACGGTTTTATCCATTTTTTTTGTAGTGAACGAATGAGAAGTGTCACGGCGTTAGATCAGCGTAAAAGAATACTTGCGTCGTCGACAGCGTCGGTGAAGTAATTCTTTCTCTTTCCCTCGAATCATTTTCTCTGTCTTTATGCATCGGACAACGTCGAGGTTGCACGGTAGAAAACGAAGAATTAATATCCGATAATTTGTCCAACTGGCTGGAAATTTTTCACATCGGGCAAACGACTAGTCACGATGATACGCTACGCGCGATCCACGAATTTCTCTTTTTTCGCGAGCCGCGCGTTTTTCTACGAGAAAATGTACGCTCTCCATCGATTTCGAAAACTCACTGTGGCGGTCCACGCAAATTTGCATAATTCATTATCTACCAGCAGCGGACTGCTGGAATCGATTTTGTTCGAAGTGCTTTCTTTTTTATCTGCCTGTTTACTTGGTCACTTTGTTTCCTTAACTTGGGATTTAATCGATAACTGTGCCACCTGCGTCTGTTCCGCAGCACCCGGTTGAGAATAATTCGAGAAAATATTAATAACATCTTAAATATCCTAGACTAGCACGAATTAGATTTAATCTCTGAAAACACCGATACAGGAAGGAAGATACATTTTCCCAGCACATTATGAGACTTTTAGATAAGTGAAACTTTTATATCAATAACGATAATAATTCTCAGACCCTAGCATCGACTCTACTGAAAAATCACACTGAAACTCAAGCCTCGAAGAATCGAATAGAATACAAATTTGCTTTTCTACGTGAAGTTCCCGAAGCTATTTAGATAAAACGCTCCTCTGCCATTACCTCTCTGTTATCGAAAAGGAAAAAGAAAAAAATCCCCGGTGGCTTGGAAAGGGCGAAGAAGCAAATTCACCGGCCACTTTCTCGCGTAATCTGGTAAAAAAAAAACCTTAAAAATATTCGACGTGCTCGTGTGATCTTTAAGCGAAGTCTCTTATCGAGCAACCACCGGGGATACGAAACGATCCGGGAACCTGCCGAGTGGAAAATTATTAATAAACATATTCAGTGGAAGAATTTGTCGTCGCTAACCGATGTCCCCGACGTCATCAGAATTTTCCATCCAGTCGCGATCCCGTAGCTCGCTAGAAATTCAGATAAAAGTGCCTTTCATCTTCGTTGGTAATATATTCTCGAAAGGCAGAATATGGAGGCGGTGCGGCCATTTCGATTCGCAAAGGAAAAAGGAGAGATCCTTGAGATGGCTGGCTGGCAGGAGCCAGGCCTGTTGGATCCGAGAAACAGGAATGCAGGAAGGTCAGAGGTGAAGGCGAATCGCTTTCGATGATCCAACGGAATTCCCGCCGGATTAAGACGCGAGGTAAACTCTTCTCCGATCTTCTAGCCATCAAGAGCTTCATTCTCGATTGCAAATCGGCCCGCTCCACGCGTTCCAAGCCTTTAAATCGATCAGAACGACGATTTGCAAAACGTTGCTCTGCCAGTCGGGTACTTGCCTAATTTCACGCTCGAAATTATAGAATCGATGCTGGAGATTGTAAAGTGGAAGCACGTGACGTGGTGATTCCTTTCGTCCTTTCTCTTCTGCGTTAATTTCTGATTTTTCGAGGAAGGATTGTCGCGTAACGACAACGAAAGCAAATGATATTTATGAATTTTTCTTAGATTAATCATTAGTTATATAACAGATTAGACATTTCTAAGATGTTGATGTAGCCTTGAAATGCAAACGTAATCCCTTTTTATTTCAGTTTTTTTGATCGTTTATTAGTTCTTTAAACTGCCACGTTTAATAACTTTTTAAACTAACGTGCACGATAAGCGACAAACTAATTGATATATTAATATCTTGGTGTATAAATATATCGATTAAAATAATCATTTTCGGATAAAGCACATTCGTTTTCTTATAAATTGCTCCAGTGATCGAATCTCAAATTTTTATTCCATTATTTATCTGTATTAAGTTTTTCTAGAAAGCACTGAATTAGAGAATTTGCATTTGTACTTCAAAGCTATTTACTTACGTTTCAAAAAGATCTGATCCCACGTAACCAGTTGTTGGTCGAAAAAAATTCTATCGCTGTTACACGATAATCCGTCCCATAATTAATTTTATATCTAATGGTAATATTTTGTTTCTTATCAACCTTCGCAATTTTTCATATTGCTTCTACCAATTTAATAATTCCGGTTAAGTTCTAAAATTGAACGTGAAATTGTGTCAATTTCTTTGATTCTGCGGCTTGAATTTTTCCACTTCAAATTCTATAATAATTTGAATCTACGGTATTTCTCTTCCTCTCTTTCTCTCTCTCTCTCTCTCTCTCTCTCTTTCTCTACCTCCCTCTTTCTCTCTTCCGCAGACATCTCTGTCAATATAGCAGAATAGAAACTGGAATGTAAAAATAAATCAAAGTATCGCCTGAAGAATCGAGGCGAATTTTTCGTGGATCTTTTCTGTCGGGGTAAAATTCCGATCGAAATCGTGGCACAGGAGAGAGACGGGAAGTGGACTCATTTACGTCGAAACGAATTTAAATCTCCTATCGGCCGCAGGATTTGATTGAAAACGGCTCTCGGTTAACTACCTGGCCCGTTCGTGCACCAGACGTGAATTTCGAAACTTCCACTCATTTTTCACGTTCTTCTCTATCCCGTTCTTTCTTCCTTTTATTTTTGACCGAGTAAATTTGGAACGAAACTTTGTTGTTCACAATCCATTACCCGAACCAACCACTTGTACATCGAGAGCCGGTTTGCAATATCCGTATTACTTGTTGCAGGGAATAAAATAGGGTAAAGTATAGGAAGTACTATAATTTCACTTTCGTTTTATTACCCTACTAATGTATTTTAATGCTGTATCATTACGTCGATATCGATCAAATCAAATAAATCAATCAAATCGGTATAAGAAACTGTAATCAAATATAATTTTTCCCATCACAAATAAATAGATTTCTGATTATAGAGGGTTAACTGTATATACCGTTTCATCGATTAGCACTTTTTTATATTCCGCTTAAGATCGATAATTCTTTTTTTTGTATCTACATCGAATTTACATATATTAATATTAAAACTTTCAAACAAACTACATTTTTGTAGATTACCTTAAAAATAAATCCGAGTATAATTCTCGGTGATTACAGTTTAATCGGCTACGGATATTAAACATAACGCTTGATCGTCGAATCGCCAATCTCGATATAAAACCTATAAAATTATATCTCTGCTGTGAAAAGTGCCGCCGACCGAAAACACGATTTACATTCCACGTATTACGATCAAAATGTTTCAAATTCGGAAATGACCGCGCGTAAAGATATCCAGTCAGTGAGAGATATAAAATATAAATTTCATTCGCTGCTTTTCGGTAATGTTTCGTCCAGCCGAGAAATACGAGTACGTACACCGAGGCAAAGAGAAAAGCGAAATAGGAAAAACGTTCGATAACAATCGTGATCGCGCGAATGGTTTTACTGGTATTTAGACCGCCATTACCGAGCGAAATGAACTCCGGCATATCACGGACCACGATTCGCCAATTTTCGGGCACAATCTCACGCTGCGTAATTTCCCGGAAAGTTCATTGCGCATTTATGCACCGTGAACATTTCGCTTTTGCGATTTTGTCAGTCACTCTCGTTCATAATTGAGGAACGGCGAGACAAAGGGACTTTGATTCGCGGACGTTTGACCGTGTGTGATGGAATAAGAATGATCGTCGCTGAAAGCCAGTTACAAGTCCAAGTATGGAACAGCCACGATTCTTCCTATTATCCGTGTTTCGTTCTTCATAAATTGTACGCACGATTGAATTGGCTCCTTAAATCGTAATACGTCTGTTGCTTTTTGTGAATGATCAGCGCGAGAACGTCATTAATAGACAACTAAAAATAAAGCGCGTTTAAGCGACACGAAATTTCCAGCTTGAAAAATTGAATTCGTTAAATTTTGTAATACGGAATATTCGACGAAATGTTGGATATTTGGTACTAAAAATATTATTTTTTATTACCGACGATTTATATTCATTTGCAGGGATATTATCAGATCAAGGGAAAAATCATTTCAGTTGTAAAAATGCGACATCGAGTGATTTACAGCCAACATTTGGTAGCGCGCGATCGTTGCGATTTTACGGGAATGAAACTCGTATTTCTATGCACTCGTATGCAGATTCGTGCGATTGAAAATACAAATATGACGAGCCCCGACGGAGTAAAACCGAATTTATCATGCTCGCGTACCACGATTATGATTCTCCCTATGTAATATGCTAAATAGTTAATCCGCTGAATCTTGTTAAATTATAAACTAACGAGATGGTAACGTGATCACCTGAATCGCAATTAACGCAAAGAAATAACGATCTCGTTTACCATCGTTTAAAACGCGGCATGGTTTCATTACTGTAACCAAATAGTCGATGATCGCTTATTCTAATATAATCTGCTTATAAACCATTACGTTACCCCGTTTACGAGTAATATCAAGCAACGTTTGATATTGCGCCACGGGTAATTGTGAATGAAAAATAATGGAAGCCTGACTATTATACGGACAAATAAAATTTGCATCCTTATTACGAGTAACGCGAGGATTCTGCGTATATTCTCTCTATTTTTATTCGATCGAATACTTGGACGATGGTAGCGATTATTTTTCATCGAATATCAGAAATTAGTATCGATCGATCGCTTTCGTTCGGTTATTATTTTATTTTCGCGTTTCGACTGCCAGTTTCATCGGCGAATGGAGTCCCGAGGTCGCAGTTCTTGCAGAAGGTCGCGATCTAGATCTTGACTCGCGCGAAACCAGTTTGCGAGGCCAGCAAGCTGCTGCTCGTTGCAACACGTTCAGGCTACTGACCCTTTGTGTTTGCTCTCGCTTTGCCACGCAATTTCACGGATTATCCGTGTTACTGCTAATCCACCGGCGATTAAAGCCTTTCTCCAAAACTTCCTGCGTGATTTTCGTACCTTGATCGAGGTCTAGGTTGATTTATTACAGTTATGAAGTAAGCTGGTTAATCGATGGCGTTCAGCGAATGTACGATCGAAGGCTGCACTTTCTTTTTATCGCTTCTTTTACTGTAACTTTTTATCAATTCTTTCGTAAATACTTGGCTATAATTCAAACGGCAGTAAGTCTTTTGAAACGGGGACATCGTACTCGACATATCGTCTACGATCATTTGAAGCTTGGTTTTCTCGGGAAATATATTTCATATTCCTCACAGAAGATTAGTTGGAAAAGTAATCTTGCATCGTAAGAGGTTGACAGAAGTATCTCGGTATACGTTATGCGTTTTAGAACTGTTAGGTTTACCGTTTATCGCGCTTTCGCAAGTCAAAATTGATCAAATGAAGCGAAGCCCATCGTGTCAAATGTTATTCCCAGTTACCGTAAAATTACTATTTAAAATCGCGTCACGATAAAAGCGCAGACCATAATTGCCCACGGGCACTCTCATTTTACGATTCTTAATCTACTCATCTGTTCGCAAATAAAAGCGACATATTTTATATCGGCTGTGTCCCGCATGTCTCCGTTATCCACGCGGGCTCGTCCACATGTGTATTTTCCCACGGAACAGGACAGCGGACAGGAACGTTTTACCGTCACGGCTAATAATCTTTATCGAAATAATTCCTATCGAGGCAACGTTCACATTTGGCAATTTTCCTAACGATGGTTGATCATCCCTGGAGGGACAGTCAGCTTGTACGATAGGCATTTTATACAGCTCTGGTCAAGTCAAGAGGCGATTTCCACATTAGCATAATTATATAGAAATCATGAAAATCGTTCATGTGTAAATTATTATAGTTTCTTACTATTTATTTATTTATCTGTTTATGGGATAAATCCTTAGATATGATAGATTAATGGGACACGAAAGATGAGAAAAGAAAAAGGAATTAAGAAAAAGCAGGAGATACATATGTATCAAAAAAAAAAAAAAAAAGAAAAAGAATGAGAATAGACACGTAAGAAGCAGACATAATATAAAAGTATTGACAAAGAAAAGTTACAACATGACATTGTCATACAGAACGCCCAAGAGAATGTTTCAGTGACGCTATAGTTTGGCTAAAGATATTTATGAAATTCTGGCAATCGTACAATGTGCCATGTTGTTTATATCTGCGTTGTAGATTTTTTCCATTCGTAAGAAATTAAGTAAGCTAAAAATCCATAGAATGCGCGTGATATTCAAGAATATATAAGACATTCCTCTGCCTAGGTCTTAATCTTTTAATGAAAAACTTCACGCTTTTAAATAAGACACAAACTCAATGATTTCTCTAGCTGACGACCATTATTATTCCTTCCACCTCTCCAATTTTGCTGGCACTAAGTCTTCTAAGCCTTGTTCTGCTAACTGACATAACATTTGTTACCGCTCCAAAAAGTGTTCGAACGTTCAGGAAACCATATTATATTTGACGTACAACAATAAGTCGATGAGAAATGTTGCCGACAGTTACATTAAAATAAAATGTTACGTAATTTTATTGCAACGCTAATGCGTCCTGTGGCAAGAAGAGTAAGAATGACATTACGGCATGTTTCTAGCCACGTAGCCCCATAATAGTCTGATAGCATGCAACCGGAAGGCTGTCAATTTAGCAGAGACTGTCATTCAGTCAATGCAGCTCGATGTGCATTACTCAATCTACTCTGTCCGAGGGATTGAGTTCAAAACACGTGGCCCATGTGCTACGTAATTGATCTAGATTCGTGTAGCCGGTTAGATAGGACGTTCCTCTCCTCTCTATAATCTTCGTTTCACTATCACAAACTCATTTTGTGTGTTACGCGCATTCTGTGTACTTTTACATCTCTTAATCTTTTAGACGATAGATAGAGGATAGAGGATTTGAAATTTGTGTGTATACGAGAATTAGTAATTTCCGCATTGGAAATATCTTACGAGATTAAAGTTATTTATAATCCTGCCTTTACAATTTCCTTTTTTTTGTTGTTGTTGTATGTACACGGGTTCCTACCTCTTGTTAAACGTAGGTTGGTTCACGTAGTCGAAGCGTGTTACGCGTTTGGATGAATCGTTTAGAGCAATACTTGTTCCTTTTTGTCGATTACCCTCGTGGTAGTAATTTATGGTTAGGCAGAAACGTTTTGGAATTGATTACACAAGACGCAGCGTTATGTCTCACAAGAAAAAATAAGAATTATACTCATATAACGTATGATTAGAGAGTAATATATAAGTTTCTTTTTTATTCGAATGGAAATTGTAGAGGCATTTCATTTTTATCGCTAAGTCGATCGATTTATACTGGATAATCTACTTGATCGGTTATGCCGACTATTTTTGTCTCATTCCAGCATGAGTTCGTCGTCCTCGAGGAATTTTTTAAAAATCGACACCCGCGTTGTAAGATTGGAGAAACTAAGATAGTCCCTACGAATCAGTTCGTTCATTGCGCATGACGCGTGAGAATTATTAATAATTTTCATAACTTTGACAATTTGGAGTTGTTTTGAAGAATCTTTTAACAAGTCCAATTGGAAAACATGCTCTACAAGATGCAAAAGGAATCATCATTATTACATACGTAAAAAAAACAGAAATTTATATGCATATAAATAAATATAACACGAAGCAACGCAAGTGAGTCAGTAGGAATTAAAGCACTGACAGTTTAAAGCGAAACTCGTCCTACCCGTCGACTGTCCAACATAAAAGTCCCGTACAATCTCTACGAACGTCCCTCGAACGAGTCACGCACTCATTCCGATCATCACCCACGAAGTACCCAAGAATCCCTGACGACTCGTGGAGCCATCAGAAACGATCGACGGAGGAAACCCGATTAGAAGGCACTTAGACGCCGCGTGGAGCCTTCTCCCTGGCGGGATCCTATTATCGTCAAGTCCGGGTCTCTCCTCGGAGGCTGGGTCGTGCTCGAAGCTCCTCTACCAAAGTGGAAGAGGTACATCGTACGTATATGCGAAGTCGTTAAAAAGTCCTGCTCTCAATCTCACGGCCCGTTCCTCGGCCTTGCTCTTGCAAGATAGAAAACCAAAGAGCGAGGGGAAAGAGAAGAGGAGGAAGGAAAACGTCTGAAGATTAAACGAAGAACGAGACGAGAATAACGAGGCTAAAGGGCTAGAAGATAGACAGAGAGAGGAGAAAGGCAATTTAAGAGAGCAAGAGAAGTAGAAGATCGGTTCGAGTGTCGGTGAAGAAGAGACGATGAAAAGGTTGCAAGAGTGAGAGTGAGTGAGTGAGAGAGAGAGAGAGAGAGAGAGAGAGAGAGAGAGAGAGAGAGAGAAGGGGTTAGGGAAGGGGTTAAAGGCAGGATTAAGTGAGAGAGGAAGGAACGGACGATGCTATGGGTGTCGGGCATCGAACTCTCGGGCGCAAACACGAGATGGTATTACGTGGAACGACTGATCACGACGGCATGTGAAGGTGTCTTTAGAGACCTCGTGAGGGCACGCGAAATAGACTCTCGCGGGACTTAACGGTGTTCGAATTGCCGGTGACTCCACCGAGAACTGGACGATCCTCCTTTGCTCCTCTGACCTTCGTTCACGTAGCTTATGACTGATCGAGATCGCTTCGGCACGATCTTGCATTTTATTTGATTGCCTCCTTCCCTCAATCTTCCTTGCGACCGTTTTGCTAAAGAGATCGACCTCGTGAATCTTTGACGACGTTCGCTTGGTTTATTGCTCCCTGCGCCATTCCTCCAGGGTTGCATTTGTTTGGTCGACGATTGGGGACACTGTTGGGTTTTGAGAGGTGACCGGCTGACGTTCGGAGTAACCGTGAAACTCGGATAAATCTTACGATCCTCCTGAACTAGTAAATATACAAAGTGTCCGTTTTATCTGGAAACACGTAAATATCTGGGAAACTATGAACGATGCAAGAGAATGTTTGAAACAAACGTTATGCGATTCCGCAGGGGACGTATTACGACGATATTTATTTTGCCGTGCATTCGCCTTGCAAAGATTATACTTTTTTTTTGTTAAGATTATATTTGTAAGTCTGAATATATTCTTTTATTTCGTATTCTTATAGTCGACGTCAAAACACCGCTTACCTGTACTTCTGCATACACCGTTATCGAGATATTAAGGTTTTAGAAGAATGGAAAGTTGTATATTTTTCGATGGCAAACATGTAGGACAAGCGACTAGTCGTTCGAGGAATAATATTTAGTACAAACACACAGTGCATACACAATCGGCTCCTTTTAGAGCTACAATGATGTTTGATCGAGCAAGCTGACCAACCTAGTGTATACTAGATAACGCCAATGCCGGCGGCATCGCGGTAGATCAAAAGATTTGATACCTCTATAGTAATTCATGCAAACTACAAGTAGTGTTTTGGAAATGTTTTGATCTAGACTACAAGAATATGCAATAGTTCCTGTTTAAGAATACAACCCTGATCTTCACAGAGTTTTTCACGATCGTTGCAAGGTAAAATAAATATCGACGTGATATGTTATCTCCCTGAAAATCGAACGACATTTTTTTCAAACCTTTTTTCATATCACCGATAGTTTTCGAGATATTTATATTAATTAAATGTAAGTATCATTAAATGCTCATTCTGACAAAAATGCGAAAACACTCGAGAAAAACAAGCCTTCGTCTTTATTAGACAAAACTTCAGTTTTTCGACCTACCAAAATTCATCCTACCGCTATTATCCAATTCAGCCCATTTCACGGACAGGATGGTCGAAATTATTCCACCGAAAACGCCTCCATTTAATCACAAATGGTTCTCATTTCCACCCCTTGTAAATCTCACAAATTCCATGCCATCTTAGCCATCCTTTCGGTCTAATATTTTTAAACGAATCACCCTATTCAGGGTGCAACCTAACGTAGAGTACCTTCCGTTTGTCGCCGCCTAATTAGTGCCGTTGAGATTGCCTCGACAAGAATTTGTTAATTGAAGCCGCTAGGCCGCATCCGCTTTGGCGCGGGCTTGGAAGCAGGTCGAATTAGATTGGCAAAGGGGTGGCTCGGTGACGAAGGGTGGAAAGGTGCGCCGCTTATTAGGAGGCACCATCTGGCTCCACTTATTGTACCGTGATTCGTCCCCGGCGGTTATTGCGACTGGATGTGGAATTTAAATGCGACCTGGCCCGTCGACGTTTTACGTTCACGGCGGATGTTTTCCTTTTTCCAGCGAAGGAACGTCGTTGAATTTTCATTAAGCAATTATTCGCAGCGCGACGCTGAAATACGGCGCTCGCGCGACAGGTGTAACGTAATAAGTTTCGCGATTCCGCGTGTCGTTTTGCGAGTATTTGAACGCCGTGCAAAAATCCACTCGGCACCTTCTCGCCGCTTTCAGCTGCTTGCAGTAATGTGATGTAACATGAAGATTATGGCGTCTTAAATGCGCAATTTGGTTTTGCGGGAAATTAGAGAATTAACGAAGGTGTACTTATCGCGAGTTGCCTCCACGGGCTTCGTACAACGGAGACCGAAGTTGGCTGCTTGTTGGGATAGGTTGATTAATTGTTAATAAGTTTGCATTGACGTGTACTCCACCGCGGAAAAATTTATTAAACGACAGAAACGAGTCGCTTGACGTTCATTTGTTTTCGACGCCGTAGCTTTACGATTGAGAGTTATCGACGTTCGTCGCAAAATTGGTTACATAAGTAAATATTTGTTCATAGAGATTTTATGTTTTCGCGTTCTATATACAGAATAAACATCAGAATAAATATTAGAGATATATTTTAAAGTTTCTTTACTAGACGACCTATCGTAACAGTATTTTTTAAAATACATCAGCGATTTAGTTACGTGAAATATCGAAATCAAAATGATCTATCGATGCTGGTTGACTAATAACGTCCGTTTTTATTTACGTAAGTCCGGGCTCAATGTATTTCGTGTAAGATGTCGATTCACTCAAGATACGTAAAAGGAAATTTACTTTTTTACAAGTACAAGAATTATATATCAGACTGTGAAGATCATGATTGAAGTATCATTTTAATGATACTTTCTAATACTCTAAGTTTTTCCTATGAAAGTTTCAATCATTATTTTGTTATTAGGAAAGCGATTTTTATGATCTGTTTAAATTTGATTAACTCATAAATACATTTTAATTTACGTGTAATTTATTGAACATAAATCTTTAGTTTATTATACAGTATGAGAGAATGTATCATCATTAAGATAAGTTACTAATGACGTTTTCTTATCTGATCGTATAGTCATATAGTCAACCTACCTCATACTGTAAGTCTACTAACCCCGACGATGGGGTTGGTTGGCCGACGTGGAAAGTGTTAGAAAAGCATTAAAATATTTTAATTGCTATCGCGTTAAGTCAACTTTAATCATTTAACGAGATAGTCGAGTGCATATACTTTATCAAATATAATTGACCATTATAACGATATTCCGTCCATATAACTTGTTAAAAATTAAAAACTAAAAAAACTGGTTTACCAGCACCTACTACGAACACATTAGAGTTCGAATACTACAATGATTAAAGAAGATATTAACAATAATATTTGAATCTCGAGGTGTCGATTTCGGTAGCATTAACTCAGATGCTAATTTTGAAGAAAATTGCATCTTAGTAATTATGAATAGACGTACTGTTTGATTGATTATTATACAGTGTGATTCAATACGAAACACTTGAGATACACGTTCCGAAAAGTATATATTTTCTATACCAATTAAAATATTTCGCTTCACTCTACGTTGATAACCTTTCGCACCATACATTTCAGCTCGCAACTACCATCTCTCATAAATCATAAATAATTCATGTGCCGTTTCACCATATGTTCAACGTTTAACAACGTATCACGAGGAAACAAGCCTTACGTCGTACCATCCTTATTCCCCGGCAATTTCAATTTACAGTTACGCATTTAGTATGTCACTCAAGACGAAAGTTTCGAAAATTACGTTAACATAGCGAGGCTGAAATATTCGTTGGAACAATCCTGCCGGACGTTATTGAAGTTCTCGTAGAAACTAGAAATCATCTTCCCGGGACCCCAGGATAATCATCTCGATCCGGATTCTCGGCCTCGGGCGCCGCCAACTAATAAACTTATCGAATCTGTCGATGGCAACTTTACTCTTGCGCTCAGAGGCTTATACAACTTCCCTCGACGCTCGCGGAAACGCGATCCGACGTGGATGTAACAATTGCGTTAGCAGAACGAGAATGCAGCCTGAACGTTCCCTGCCCAGGGACGAACGTTCCCTGGCCAAGGATGAGCGTGTAACGTCAGGGAGTTCTCCGAAGCTCGTTGAGTTCAGCGAATTTGTGACGACTGTTGGAGATTCGAACGATGAGTTCGCGACTTGGCGTTGTTGGTGTTGGAGTTTAAGAAAAGTTTGATATCGTGATTCGACGCAGTGTCAGCAAATTTCACCTTGCAATCGGACTGAAAATTTCCCGTTGCAATGTTCTACATTTTGCAGAGATCAAAGTTGAGCATAATTGGAATTGTTATTATTCGATACGAACGAATGAACGCGCGAATGTAGAAATTGTAAATTTCGGAAATTTTGTGGCAGAATAAAAATCAGATGCGGCTGTTGCACACTGATCGATATTCCATGAGATGATACGTTTTATCAAAGTTTCCCGCACGTTCTTTCCGTAAGATTGAAAGTATATGACAAATTTTGTAAATCCTAGCGGAGAAAGTCAATTGGTCGAATGATACCACGGTTTATATTAAATAAAAAATACATGTGCTCGAAAGATTTACGGTAAAGCCTATAGTTCTCTGCAAACTTCCAAATCACTGCTGCATGCGCAGCTAATGCTCCCGAAACCGCTCTTCGTTTCACGAAACACTGGAAACCGTGTCGATTTTAAGCGAAACCAAATAACGCAACGACCGTAAAATGTCGAAGCAAAAATGTCATCGGGCTATCGACCGTAACAACGGCGGCGTTAATCCGAGTCTTCATGATGCCGGTTTTCCCGGAAGCATCAATCACGGATTTCGTTCCATAGATCCCGTCCTTGGCTGGAGGCGATCCTCGCGTCTCCCATTTGCGGAATCGACATCGACAACGCCGCGATAATCAATCAAACGTCAATACTTCTGAGAGAGTGGAAGCTTTGGAAAAAAGAGGCGGCGTTTTTTTCATCTGGAGAACGAATCGGTCAATTAACGAACGAAAGAAAGGAATAGAGGAAAGAAGGGGGATCGATTGATCGATCGATGGAGCAGAAACGACAGGATTTATCCGGCGTTAACGAGCCGGTCGACGAATTTCTGACCCCGTTATTAAAGCCTGGAGTATGTGGCGTATCGATTCGATGAGATGAGATAGGCACACGTACGCGTGGATCAACCTCCGTTCGATCCGCGAATTCTCGTGGCGTGCCTTCGACATGCGGAGCGTGAAGATGCCAGCGGCGTCACGCAAATATCCCGTCTGTCGACTGAA
The DNA here is from genome assembly GCF_011952205.1 of Bombus bifarius. Classification (NCBI taxonomy): domain Eukaryota; kingdom Metazoa; phylum Arthropoda; class Insecta; order Hymenoptera; family Apidae; genus Bombus; species Bombus bifarius. The sequence continues at coordinate 799,345 of NW_022885586.1, read as the reverse complement.
ATTAGACGGTCAAACCGCATCGTCTAGGCTCGAGATGCCTGCCTCGTGGGTATTTAACGAGTTTCGCGTGGTAATAGTTTAATAAAGTTCGTCAACGGTAACTCGCTTCTCACCTCGCCTCTCTCTCTCTCTCTCTCTCGTTCCCCCTCTTCCTCTCCCTTTCTCTCTCTTTCTGTTGGTTTAGCGCACAGCGTTCTCTCCAAGGGAGCTACTTTTGACGCGAGAGCACGCTTGCGACAGCCTCCTTTTGTGAAGTGGCCACGGAAGGCTGACAGCGTGGGACAGTATGGTAATTCGACGGCGTGAAACCTTCTGGATATTCTATTATGGACTGGAACGTAAAGATTCACGAGGTTGCGCGGTTTCGAGGAAAGCCTCTGCATGACTATGTGTTTGTACAGTGATGTCGGTAGTGGTGAAACGTGTGTGGAAGGATTTAGTGGGTTAGTGGTACGGTATCTGCGCTCTATCTACGACCGCTTTTACAATGATTTCATTGACATTGTACTTTTTCTAAGTCAATCGATATATCGATTTGAAAATGTAACGTTCTTATTTGTTTAGCGAATGACGAGATTTATTTAGAAATGCCCTGCAGGGGCAAAATGTTTTACTTATATCGGAAGAAGAAATCGAAAGGGAGCTTCTTCTTCGTGGAAGCTGCTTGGAATATCAATTTTAATGTTTCAGAAGGGAAACATTTATGAAGTTATCGTGTTTCTATATTCCGTCGTATTCTTCCGGATAAGAGACTGCAAAATAATATTTTGAATAATTTCAAAGTTGAAGCAATGAAAACGAGTGTCTATATCGAGACACACTTCGGAATATCAATAAATCACGCTGCAAGAAAGTGCAACGAGCAAAAATCTAGGTGCAACTCTATTAAAGTTCACGCAGATAAAACATACGATAATATCTAACGACGAAAGTGTCTCTAGTTGCTCGTAAATGCTCCGCGGAGGCAAAAAGTTTTACTTGTATGTATCAGGGGAAGAAATCAAAACGGAGGTTCTTCTCCGAGGAAGCTGTTTAGAATATCGACTTTAATGTTTAAAAAGGGAAGCATTTATGAAGTCCTGTTATCGTGTTTACGTGTTCCATCGTTCTCATAAAAGATATATTCTTTCCGTTGAGCAACTTATTTTAGATGCTCGATTTAAACACGCAACATCGACAGGAAATTCGCGAATACCTCTTTACACGATCGAGAAACGGCTCAGGTATACATGTTTACTGTTGCGTGATTAATTTATGGAAATTTAGCTCATTTACCGATAATCAATGGAGATTTATGCCGGTTGTATTTATATCTGATGAGATGAGAAATAAAGTAATAGACTGTATTAATAGCGATTCTAGTTTTATTATTTGCAATCGCTAATTACTTATGCAAATTACAATTCCCCATGTTCGCCTAGATATTACATAAATTTATTACAGTGCCGTACATAATCTGTCTTATCTTTAAATATGCATTTAACGTGCATTTCTAAGTACGAGGAACATGATCGTTTAGTAGGTCAAAATTCGCAATCTATTAAAAAAATTACCGCGTTTATCTATCATTTGTGCGGAAAATTATACAGAATTACATAACAATGTCAGATGACATACAGATAGGGAAATGCAAGTAGCCATAAAACGCAGTAATTCTCGTGCAGCGACTAGTTTGCTCGTATTCGTAAGAATTCAATAATGTTTGTGAGACAAGTACGCGCATTACGTAAGTGCAAAACATCGAGATCCTCTGTCGTGATTAAATTTCAACGGTGTTTGATAATCGGCGTGGCTTATGCGCTTCGTGTCGTTAAACTTGCCCCGGAAACCGGAAATTCTGATCCTCTCTCCGTTTACGTTTCGTCATCGTATCGGGGAAATAACAGGCAGCAATTTTATAGAGTTGCTCACCCGCGACGTTTTGAACCTATATTCGACGGGAAATATTACACAATAATATTCCACAGCCACTTGGAAGTACCAGACTCTAAGATGGACGATAAAATGAAAATGTCTTCGAGCAAGTTCGAGTGCTTTTTATTTTTTCTTTTTTTTTTTTGTAGTTTTTTTGAGAATTTCATCAAACAAAGATTTCCTTCTCTAGTTTAAAATCGTCATTAGCATTTAAAATATACGCTTAAAATAATATACTTAAATTTATAAAGTGGGTGGTTCGTGTATTTAAATCCCTTTTTACTTGCAATTCCTCTTCGTGGATTCGATAATATTTTGAGAATGTTTGTAAGCTGTGTTTTCGTCGTTCTTTTAAGTTAGTATTCATTTTTGTTGAAACGAAGTTTTATCGGAGTTTCTGTTATAGTAAAACACGAAAACTATAAAATATCTTTAAAGAGGAAAGAACGTCGTTCAATTGCTGCTATCTCGGAGAACGTTCTTTAACGAAAAGTACATAGAAAGATGAAAATAAAAAGAGAATACTTTCCTCTCTAAAAGATATACATACTGTTTGATTACATTCTCTGAAACTTTCGTTCAAAAATATTAATAACTAAAACATCTAGATCGATCCGTAAATTGCTCCAAGCACTTGAACAACCTTATTACATCGTATCGGTAAGAAACTACCGAGGGGTTTTGAAAAGTGGCGTTGACCTCTTGACCCTTCCCTTAGAATCTCAAATCGACTGCGCCTTTCGCCATAAAACGTTTAATTCGCCCAGGAAGCAGCCTTGTCTACTCACGATCTCCTATTTTTCCCTGCTCGATCGAGGTATACGCGCGGTTCGGTGAAAGCGTGAATCCTTTCCGCTATTGTTCGACGCCATAAATCCGCTCGATATCGATGACGAGCAAACTCAATCTAAAACTCCGTGTTGTGGCGTTTGCACGCGATAAAATTCCTAGAAATTGCCTTGTTCCTCCCTTTCTATTTCATTTTCTTGGTATCTTTATCTTCCCAGAATCCCGTAATTGATGCAAAAAATAGAGAAATAGGATTGTAGTTAATAAAGTGGGTCAAAGCGAGAGAGAGAGAGAGAGAGAGAGAGAGAGAGAGGGGGAGAGAGAGAGAGAGAGAGACGAGTATCTGCTAGATCATTTTATCGAAATAGTACTACGTTTTTCAGTATGTAGAAAAACCATCGCAGAAGGAAAAGAAATAAAACCGATATGAATCCCTTGTCACATTGGAATTCCTGGCAATGAAAAAGCTGGTCAAGCAAGCCGCCGACTCTCTAAACACCGTCAACTGCGACAACTTACATATGAACGACTCGATAAAAGAAGCAAAAGATAGTTTAATATTACGAGTGGGAATCTGAATGGAATCTAACAGCCCCGCCTTATGGTAAAAATATCACCGAGACCGTTTCAAGAACGGAAAAACGAATACTATATTTGCTAGGAGAGATCATATTTCACGGATTAAGATTGAACATACCAAGATTACACATTCCCACAGTCTATCGTTCAAAAGACCAACTCCTCGATACAACGAGTGCTCTTCTGCAATTACAGTAGATTATCTAATCTTACACTCTCCTAAGTATAATCTTTCATGTGATAAGCGTAGATTGATAGGGCCGCTTAAGGACAACCTGAAAAATGAGAAAATTCACAACTTGATCGAGTTCGTAAAGGGATCGAAATTAATTGTAAGATTAATGTAACGTTTACGTACTAGTTAATCTTAAGCTATAGCTAATAACCGTTTAGTTGATAGGACTTAAAACCCTTGAAAAGAACTTAGTTTCTAACAGAGGAATAATTGAACATTCTTGGTTGTTCGTTTCGTATTCTAATGGCTACTTTCAGCATGTAAAAATCGTTACCATGCCAGTGTTAGGACATTAAGGGCATCAGGTGGCGCGTTTAAATCGCAGGGCGAAAGGAGAAAATATTACGAACCGTGGTGGGCGGTAAATTAAAAGTACGCGAGATTTAATACGAACGTATTGCGTGTACGCTTGAATGGGGAACAGAGGTCCCAATAACTTTGTTTCAAGTTACACGAGATCACGAAAGCGCCGGTCTTAGCCATGTACCGTATCGTTTTAGGCGTCCTGGTCACGTTAATGGAAGAAGTAATTTTCGTTTTTTTAACTTTGCAGGTACGTACAGTTTGCTGAAACGAGTAGAAATGCTTGGGCGTTGGGCGTGGTGCTGTTGAAGCGCTCGTAAGTAGCGATAAGGTTATAACTTTGGATTGATTTTTGTATTACCTTCGCGAGAAATCCATTATTATTTTTCGAATTCTTTCTTGAAAAAGTCTCCAAGAGAAACCTGCGATGTTTAGTATCTGCTCTGACTATACGTTTTTACATCTTACATATTCGTAACTAGTTCAGGGTGAGCATATTTTAATTCGCATTATAAAAAGTACCTTAGCAACATCAGGTCCAGGATATCGTTACGTTAAGATCGCTCAGTGCTGCGATTGCACATCAAACTCACGCGTAATGATTTTCTTCCACGAGCCGAACCTCCTCTGCCAGAACGATAAACAATTATTCCAAATTTTCAAATGTAATCTTTTCCGATGCTCTGAATCTACTATCGACGGTAGAACGGATAATACCGGTCCTCTCTACAGCAGTCTGCGGTCCAAAAAAATTAAAGAAAAGAAAAATCATTTCCAGCTACTCGACCACAACAATTATATCGGCCATCGCGATAGTTTATCTGATCGAAGAAACGTCCGAAGTTCGTAATTAATACGAGAAAAGGGAATTACCAGGGGGATCGTGATTGGTTTCCTGGCACTAAACAATCTTCTTCCTCTGTCTCTGCTCCTCGCCCCATGTTCCCAGTTCGATTCAGTCTCACCCCCTTTTTTGTCATTGCGAAGTGGATTCAAAGGGGGGGAGGTACGTAAATTGCATCCCGATCGACCCGGTTTTTATTTCAATTTGTTGTGAATTTATGTGCGAATTATCGGCACGCTGAACAGAGAACGAAGGTAATAAGAAGGGAAGAGAAAAGGGAAGAGAAGACTGGCACGATTTACTCGTGTCGTTTCTCGACGCTCTCGTTGACTGCGTATTCAATTTACATTTCATTCCATAAATTCGGTAGGCTCTTGGCCACTCGCGCACGACCATCTGTTTTTCCCGTTAAAACCTCTCAATCATTGGATTCGCCAAGATTTCGGAGTAAAGGCCTAACGTATACTCGGACTAACCAAAGGTTCTTCAAAGATTCCGTCGATTCGTTCTCTGAACGCTTCGAATTTCGACGTGTGACAGATTCTACGATGTACCATGCATATGTCTTGCTCTACGACGTATCGGACAGATTTCGATATATTATGCAAACTACGATGCGCTAGTTGTTACAAGATCTATAATTTAGCAGCTCGACGTATTTTTAGAAAACTTGTGTCATGTTTCCTATGCGGAGTAGTTCCGTGAATTTTCGAATATTCCGAGGAGAAAGGCGAAGACTTTGATTTGGGAAAATGTAGGGGAGAAAAAGGCTGATTCGTGAGAACCAATTTGAAAAATTGTTCGAAATTTTAAATCTAAGCTGAATTATTTCAGAATACGGTAATTATCTTAGAACGTGGACCGAACCTACCTCGAATAATCGAAGATTCGAGTAATACAGAAGGGTTCATGGTCGTCAATAAGTCGTACAACAGAATTGTGAAAAACATTTTGATAACACAATATTGCACATGTATTTAAGTTTAATCAATTATTCAATTGATTGAGAGTTTGATCAACTGTCTTAAAAATGCCTGACTATTTTCACTTTTGTACTCTTTATATTAAACTTATGAAAAAAATTGAAGTTTGGTAAAGTTCGAGGCACCTCGGATAATACGAAACTTTGGTTAAAGGGAACTCGGATAACCAGAACTCCACCGTATTGTGGTATTTTAATTATCGCTAAAAATAAGTTGACGATGTTTTATCGATTCATCAGGATAACTTAATCTGCCTTATTATCGTTTCCTGATACATTTATTTATTCCGTTGAACAGCATAGCCAGACAATTTTTCCCAGCGACTGTGCAATATCACATTTTATTACTCGATCCGTTCAAAAAATTATTCTGGAGATTCGTATCTTGCGACCAAGGCAAGTCTGACATTTCGGAAGATGATTGCTTCTGCCAGCTCAGCCGAAAGGGACCAACGCGGCAAAATAGCTGGCAGGTTCTTCCGCTCGAACGAAGCATCGAAACGCGATCCAGAAACGCCAGGGATGCGTTGCTCTCTTTCCAGCGCGATTTTCAAGGGATTTCGCTTTGATTTTATCTCAACCCTTGGAAGGTCTGGGCCGACGTGGCGTGTTGTCGATGTCGATGAAGCGAATTTCCAACCACACAGGTTATATAGTCATAGTCATCCCTTCTTCCCTTCTATCGTTTCTCCGCTTGAAAATGCTATCGGATACGGTTTCGTTTCTTTGACGCACGCCTCACCGAACATCCGATTTATTAATCACCTTTCTGCGCTTATCCAATTCGCAAAAAGTTATTAAATCCGTGACTTTCTATTATTCGAAGTTTCTTGAATTTTTGCAGCCTTAGTTTCCACTAGCTGCTAATCGGACTATTTGCAAAGAACCGTTTGTGTTCCCTCTTTCGTTTAATTATTGCCATATCTCTCGATTTTATTGTATTCTGTATGGAATAAGTAACATAGAGCAAGCCAATATTCGATATTTGAACTTTACACTCTTTATACTTATGTAATCTAAACTGCGACTAATCGTTGCGCAATCAATATCGAATATGTAAATAGATTAATAATTAATGAGCCGACAATATTCATAAAACCATCTAATACATTAATGCGTATTTTCATAATTCGCTTCTTCGTAACTCGGTCTAACCTTCTTTCCTGAATTTTAGTACAATTTCAATCACGCTGCGTACAATCGTAAACGACAGCTGATCGGAGAAAGAGAATTCGATAAATCTAACACGAGACATTCGACAGTTTCTATCAGTGTCAACGTTAATCCAATAATCGTATCGATAAGATAACGATGCAAAATTTCAGCGATAAAATTTTTCAACTGTTACCGAACAACGCTACTGCAAATCCATAGTCATAGTTACATAGAATTAATTCCAAAACGGGGATCTATTACTCCAACAGGATGCGATACGAACTTCGGTATCGTTACGAGGATTATTAAGTCATATGGGCCACAGTTAGATGGGTATGCGAACTTTGCTCAATAATTCCTCCAGTTATTTGAATTGTCCTGTTTCGAAAGTTGTCTCGACGAACAGAGCTGCACGTATAATAATTTGCACGTGAGCAACATATTATATATACATCGATAAGCATCGAATATTCCATGTAATACGATCAATGTTTCATGCTCTGTTCTTCCCATAGAATTCGATTCTATCATTTTGATGTTACTCTAACGTTACATACTCGTAATTATGTTTTACGAACGATAGAAAAGCTTCAAAGTTCGTAGGTTTGAGAATTTATCTCGAATCTAAAATAAATCAATGGGATTTGCCGATGTTATCCAGCGGGATTAAACATTTCCAGTTTCGACTGGTCAAAACGTGATTTGTCTATATTTCACGCTTCGTCCATATCGCGTACATTTAATGAGAAGCCGTACACGCGATTATCCACAAACTCTCAAAACGATGCACATCGATCATGCCCCGTTCCTTTTAAACTCTGTCCAGCTAAACGAGCTGCTCTCGTGCCATTTTGGTTACATTTCGATTCTAATCCAGCGTTCGCAACGAAACACGGAGGCAGCTGGCGATAAAAAGACGAAACGCGTTTGTCCGCGCGATCGTGCATTTACATCTCGTTACGACAAATTTATACGCCGGGACGTAACGATTGTTACGTTTCATAGACAATTTCGTTGCGTCAGTGACGAGCCATTTCTTGGCTCGGTTTTTCGTCGGTTGTTTCCGGTCGTGCGAAACGAGCTGGCCAACCGAAAAAATCCGATCGAAGCCAGCTGGCTGTTTTATTTTCCCGCGAAATGCATCACTGGTCGGTGAACAGAGAGACATAGAGAAACTCGGTGATCTTGTTCCTCTTTTTTTTTTTTTTTTCTTACTTTCTTTTCATTTCTCTTAGTGAACACAGCGGAGCGCGATTTCGTTAAGTTACACAGGCGATATCATGCAATATTCATGATCGAAGGAAAATTGTTGGAAGTGTCTGAAACGGTTGAAGGCTTACGGCTATTCAAATAAATTCATTGCTAGGTAAGACGTTTAATATTGATGAGTTTCGAGCCGAGGTGTACCGAGGGTGTATCTGAATGGGTTGATCAGAGGTTAGAGTGTGCGTGTGCATTGTGGTGCGAACAGAAATCAATGTGAAAATCCTTCTCTCTATTTTATTCGGAGATTTAGTAATGAAAGATTATAAATAAGGAGAGATCAGTATCGTTCAGTTTGCTGAGATATTACGAAGAATTCGAGTTAATGTAATTGGAGTGAAACAAATATGATCTTATATAGATTTTATCTTGAATGAAAGATTATCCTTAAATCTATCAGCCGTATCGTACGTACAATCTTTGCCCGTCAAAAAGTTATCGTTATTGCCGATTTTGATAAGTTGTTAAATCAATGAATTAGATAAGCGTCAAAACCGAGCGAACTCTTTTAATATTCGTAATTAATGACGAACGCGATAAATGAAATTTTTCGTTATAGAAAAGAAACGGTTTTTAATTATTCAATTACGTAATTCCACGATGAAATACATGTTAAAGCGAAGCAATGATCGTGGGACTGTATGATTTTAATGCTTGCTTCGTTATATGTACATACATATATTATTCGTTACCGTACGCAGTCAATATAAATTCATATTTGATTGGAACGTAGTATGAACATACGATACTCAATTTCCTTTTATCTACCACTTCCATTGTCTGCAATATTACATTAACTTTCCTGGATCATCGAAAACCTTACTAATTGGCTAATTGTTAAATTATTTTACAGGCAATCCAAATATCGATCTGGTTATAAGTTGTGAATTATAAGTACTTCCTATTTTGAAACTAATTCTCTCCTTAATTATGTTTTGGGCACGAGTGTAGTTACGTCAATCTTCTACGCTTGTTTCTTCCACCACTATTAATCTCTTGACCTCTTTCCAAATTAGCGAAATCATCAGTTATACATATCATTTCATAAGTAATGCAAGTAACGACCTATTTTCTATCTTAAAATTCATTTCCAATTTTACTTCGTAATACGATAGATAAACGTTTAAACCGTGACATATATCCGCTTAAAACGATCAAATCTTTCTTCACGAACCGAGGCAGAACGCGTCAAACATTTACAAACGCGTCGATACTAGTTGCACTTGGTCGCTCGTTTTCTCTCCTCCAAGGCCCAGTGTTATGAATTTTCTGCTTCGAGCTACGATGACGTTCATTCTATCCCCGTGACCACCGTCACAACTGCAAAGTCGGTCGAAATAAAACGAGAAACATTCCTCGTGAGAAACATTGATTTGCTCGCTTTCCATCTAACGGAGAAGAAAGCGCGAAGCTCACGGGGAACGTGACTCGGTCAACGTTCTGTAGATTTAAAATTTTTATGCGTCGTTTCCTTTATTGGATCAGCTTGCTCGTTTTCCTCCGGAAAGTTGGGAATTGTGCGATCGAACACCGGCGATTTTTTCGCGATTAGTGATTTGTTACGAGTCTACGAGGAAGTTGGTGTAATTTGAGACATAATAGGTAGACTTTCAAGGATCGCGTATTTTACTATTATTCGTTATCGTTATTAGAGAAAAGTAGCCAAACATGGAATACCATTTTGTTTTTCGAATCTCATTCTGACAAGATCGATAACAACGAGAAAAAGATTCTTACGGCTGTTCGATCAATTTAAGCCTCTAATTTTTATTTTTATGACGCAGTAAACTACGATTTCTTCTCAATGACACCGACGTATTTAATTTCGAAAGAAACATAGTAATCTCATGGAACATTATAGCGTCATTTAGTATTTTATGTGTCATTAGTATCCACGTGGAATCAAGAGGTCGTAAATTTAATTGATTTTGCATGTTGGAGAAATCGTGGTCGTATGCCGACACTGGATGACCCACTGGACGCACGGTTAATCGGAAAAATCAGTGCTTCGCGCTTTTAACTACTTTCTACATGTAAAAGGGGTAGGTAAAATATAACATCGATTTACATATTAAAATTATCTGGAATTTTATGAATTTATCAGTTAATGTACATTTACCGCGAATTTTCTCTTTTCAAAACTATTTTCGCAAATTCGCCAGTTTACATCCGCCACGCCAGAAACCTTCAAGTGCATGCAATTACATCGTTCGCTTCGAAATTTCGCGTTTGATCTCGAAACGTAGTACGTCAAGAGAGTGGGCAGATCCGAGTCCTTTAAAACACGAATCCGTTCTCTACTACCTGCATCGACGAGCGGTTGCTATTTCTCGTCTCCTTTGAATCACGCGCTCCTTCTCGTTTATGGCACTCATAAACGCGAGGAACAGCCTGTAAATTTATCGCTCGAATGTTTTGACGAGCTCATAAACGTTCAATAACTTATGCTCGATTTATTGATTCAGCTTTAAAATGCTCGATTAAAAGACAGTTATGATGTCCCGTCTGTAATTCAAATATTCCACGGCATAACAATAGACTATAGGCTATTATTAGATATAGTATTAGATACGGTCTATTGCAGACTAAGTAGAACGTAATTTGTCTTTCTAGTCTTAGAAGAAGCTAGAGATTTTGGAAGATAGAAGAAGAGTATCGAGCGTTGAGTATCGAATGATGAAAGGAGTTTCAAATTTTATAGCTTCGGTTAATCTTCCTATACAACTTTTTCAGGATCGAAGCGATATCGTAAATTGCGATTCGTAATTTCAAATACCTGAAAAATTGTAATTATCTGTTGCTCTTTATCTCTGATTATCTCGAGATAGTCAACGATTAGAAACTTGCTGCGGAAAGACCGGTATATTCTCAACGCGAGAAACAAAACGAATTAAGGTTCGCTACTGCGAAGGAAAGCAACCGCGGGAAGGGAAGGGGGTACAAATCGCCGATGCAAATTTTACCCTTGGGCCGGCTGAAGCTACCTTCCCTGCTTTATTCAGCAGGGTCATCTGTCTTTCCTTCCCTTGATAATTCTATCTTTCTCTAATTTGGACAGACGATTGGACTGCCGTGGTGAATTCTCTAGGTTCCTTGGTGTTCACAAACGTAGACGGATGATCCTAGCTACATAGATGCGAAACGAGTACCCTAACTTTGAATACGAATCGATATCATTTAGACTTTCTTTCTCCCGTTGTTTTATCAGTTGTATTTATTTATAGTTAATTGCGTTCTGGTCGTCTATGATTTTCGACGTTTGCACGCGGTTTGGTTTAACGACAGCTGCGCTTGTTTACAGAGTCTATTTGTTCACAGATTGTTTGCATTGGTGGCGATGAATTAACAGCGTAAATTTCGAATATGCCAAATACTTTAGCATTTGAGATTTGTGAAAGGATTGCTTCCGATTAAAATATCACGAATCGTATTATGGAAAGTTCGAAGGAAAAGTTACATTCTATCGTTTACTCTGATTTTTTTTTTTAATTTTCCTAGACAATTTAAAGTCTCGCAGATTCGTCTTACTACGTATGTCGTATCACCCTGCAACAATTAGTTGGATAATACTTGGTTGGTCAGTGTGTTTGTCCTTTCGTTTGATTATCGATCCTGAAGAGCTAAAGCTTCGTTTCAAACAGAAAAGGGACGATGGTGATTAACGACGTCCAGAAACGTCGCTAGTCGCCTATGCGTGTTCCCGTTATGATACTGGACCTCGTTAATCACCGTGTCTCCCGAAAACTTGTTTAAAATAGAAATTTTCATTAGCAACGTTTCCTCGAAACTGTATCCTTCCTTCTGCTGTAGTTTTTCGCTTTTCTTTTACACGAAATTCTTAGAACCCTTGCTACATCCACGAGCTCTTATCTTTTGTTCCAGTTCAGTCGTTTTAAATCGATGGATTGGTATTCGGCCCCCTTTCTTACGTCGCTATGATCGAGCATTAATCAAGCAGCATTTTGGAAGTTTTATCTTTTCCCCTGTGATGTAGGTCATCATTCATTTACGCTCCAGCTCCATTATAATTTTTCAGCTTTACCATCAATTTATGGTCCTGAGTCAAAATAAAATTGTTTGGTCGTCGATGCATAGCGTAGTTTGTCTCGCGATCTTCAATATGAAATCGATCATTGTCATTCTGGAGAGACTTTTCTAAGGCAATTTCTAGTTCTAATACATCTTTTTTAAATTCTTGCATTTTATGCAGCACGTAACGACTTGAAAATTTTACTGTCAGTTTCAAACACAGAATTGATCGTATAATTAGGATCTTATTCTTGGATTTAATCGGAGACGAATAAAGCTTGTTAATTTTAGTAGATGGTAAAATATTTTCGTATACTCGAAATATCGGTCACAGCGATAAAGACTCGACACATTCAATTAGCACTGTGAAATTTCGTCGGGTGTCAGAACTGAGATTTCACCAAAATGTCAGAACAGTCGGAACGTAAATTCAAAATTCGTCGCGATATCAGATTGTCTGCGTATCGTGGAGACTGGCAGCGCGGTCGAAAGAGGGTTGGTAACGCGCCGGTATAGTCGTACGAACGCCAGAAACGCCGCGGAAACAATGAAGAGACGAGGCTATGTAAAGAGACGATGTTGCAACGGCCGCTTAGCACAGAGACAATGAAGTTTATGCGGTGCCGAGTGCCGTTATCTTATGACGACGCGGGGGATTAAGTTTCAAGCACCGACGGAGCTTGCACTTCTCGCCTGCTTATGGCGAATGCTCAGAAGCGTATTCGTATCCCAGAGTAATTCTCAGTTCACCCTCCGTTTCCTCTTCGTGGATTGTCGCGACGATAAGAGCCGATGTACGGCAACTCGCCGCTACCTGAGTTTCGATTTCAATTTCCCGTTATAGTTAGAAAGTTGATTTCTATTCCAAATGTATTGGCTTTTTCCGTAGTTTAACTCTTTATCCGATGCAGACCGAAAAGAGAACGCTCCTTCGCTTAGAATGCAGATATTGTACGATGTCACTGTATTTTCAGAAATTGTGTCAAAATGCGAAACATTATTTTATATTTCGCTGATTTATTTATTATTGCGAACGTTTATGAAGTTATGAGAAATTATTTTACAGGAAAATGTCTACTTCTGTATCTACAGTGAACGAAGAACGTCGTACTATTATTTTATTATCAGATACAGTTGCTATTGTCCTATTTGAGATTTTTCGTAATCAAATCTGCCTCTAACACGATTACGTGTAACATCTTTGAACGATATTTAGTATGGTAACTCTGTTATCGCACGTATATGCATGTTCTTCGTTCATAATCGATACGATTTACGTCCGAATGATGCGAACTTGATGAACATCGTACCACCTCGGAACGCAACAGAGTGCAGGTTGAATCGAGTTCCCGGGACGGGCGTATAAAAAGTTGTTGGACGTTAATGGCTCGGTAAAGATTACGGGGCGGGTAGACAGCTCGTGGCGGGAGGCAAAGGACAGAGTGCCGTTATTCTACGCGTCGTGATGCACCGATACCACGGGCTGTTCGTCTACTATCCCGTCAGGGGAGCCAAGTTTTCGCTGAATTATGCATGATCCCTCTTCCTTGTCCTCCATGATAACCGGCGACTAGCCCAGCCGCCTCTTACGCCACACTTTATTTAATAATAACGACACTTTCGTTTCACCTCGTCCCTTATCGGCGTTCCGTCGTTTCCACGGAAGTATGTCTGTGTAACACCGCGTTTACCGGGTCTCTCGTAAGAAGGTTAAATTTAAAGGCTATAGCCCGCGAAATTCTTCGAGTGGTCCGTGAGTGGAGTATGGATTTTTATGCAAACTCATACTTCCGCGGATATAATTAAAGATGTAGAATCGCAGTAGGATGTCAGCGAAACGTTGGCGCAAAGTGCAAGTGTGAAGCGCAAGTGTAAAGCGCGAGTGTAATGTGCAAATGCAAAGTGCAAGCGCGAAGCGCAATAGCTACGCGATTGTTTCTGGAAAACCAATCTCATAACACTCGCTAGGAAATTATTTTACCTACACATCGAGTATTATGGCAAGCGCTATACGTTGGACACTTTATATACCGTTTCATATTGTGCGCATTTTGTACAATTTCGCACTTTGAATTTATTCAAACGAAGGATTAAAAAATGTTCGACAGTGCTGTTTCTCACTGTATCTCTATTACGAGGTAATTCGTTCGTTGGAGAATTGTTTAGGCGTTTGAAGAAATAATCGTTCGTAAGTGGAAGGTTGAAGGAATGAGATAAAATTTCATATTCTAATTCGGCCTGCTTATTCGTCTGAAATAACGAAGAGGCTATGTACATCCATTTCGGCTACTGCGTGTCGCTTAACTCGTGCGAAGCCCATTTGTTCATTTTCTTTACTTTTCCTATTTGCATCAAGTGAATAATGGTAGGTGGCCTACTTTCATTTTAAACGCTACTTCTCGCGCTCTTTGTCGCCAATTACTCTCAGTAATACGCTCTCGCCACTATTTTCAAAGGTTTCATTTTTATTGTGAATTTTTTTCAATTAAGATATTTTTGAAAGAAAAATAAAAGACTATCGGCAAAAATATCACGTCACTTTGAAAAGGCACAGACAAGTGAGATTATTAACAAGGAAATTGGAATATCGAGCGTTCTGCGAACTGGTTGCAAAGAAATCCTATCAAGTTCTGTTCGACTTCGACATTGTATAAACTAAAAATTTAAAACCTAATTGCGTGGCAGAGAAGGCAGGCCTTCGACGGAAGTTAAATCCTCGTCTCTATCTCCGGCGAAGGGAAACTCTTTACAATACTGGTTAAAAAGCTTCCTTTGACTGTGATGCACATTGCATCGTAAGAATTAAGGCCGAGAGCACGCAAAAGATGGCGTGAAAAGCGAATGGCGTGTTTCTCGTTGACCGATCGTTTATTTAAAAATAGATGAAATTGAGGGCAAATCGATGCGCCTGTTTTTAAGTTCCAGTTATAATTAATATCCGCACAAACTAAGAAAATCACTTGCCAAAGAAAAGAGATTATTAAATTTCGGTATGTAAAAATTTCACTATTTTAGATATTTCACAATTTTTAAATTTACTAATCATCTTTGTTTTACCGAATCTCTTGTCGTAGTTTTACATTATCAATCGTACTGTGCATTCATCGTTCACCTCGTGAATTTCAATTTTTGTCACTCGTTCACTTAGGGAAACGTCTTTCGTACTTTTCATACTCTAACTTTTTAATTGCCCGTATTTCGAACGGTCGATCGAGATGAATCGGAATGCGAAACGATGGTTGTCGAAAAAATGCAGTTGCTACGGTTCTCTGGCTGAATTTACAAGCGGGATTAGCCTAATGGGTTAACCATGTAAACGCAGATTCGAGAAACGGGGGAGGAAAATCGACGATGGACCGAACGTGTCGTGTTCTAGTAGACTCGAGCGTATATCTTTCGTCGTTAGGCATAAAAGATGGTTCTCAGCTTTGGGGCAGGGTCAATAACGCGTGGATAGTCGATACACGATTTTTTATGAAATCGTATGGATAAATCTAGTGGTTATTTGTCCATCCGAAAGAGGCAGGAGTCATCGTTTTACGCAATTCAATCGACCAGTGGGATATTAAAGAGTATAATAACTACTTTTGCGGAATAAAATCATTTTCTGTTGCATATAATAATTTTTCAGAAGAGAAAGAAAATACCATATGGTACTTTCGCGAGTACAGAGAAGTTTGGCATATTTGCAAATGAAAGGATCGCCGCTGAAATCACTTGTTTAGACGATCAACGAGATTAGACGTCGGAAACTCTAAATAAATAACTTTATCAAACATCGGAAGAAGATTTCGATAATTGAATCGTGGGGGAAGCTTCTATTTTACTAAACCGGGTCTAATTTGCCGATTTTCAATTTCGAATGACGACAAATAACGGTGTGGTATTGCGGCTAAAGTGCCTACTTGTACGGAAATTACATTGGATAGGTATCAAACGAATCGGCTTTTTGCATGCAAATATCCAAACAGCTAGTGCAATGTTAATAATGCAGCCGAAATAAACGTCAAGAGCTGGTAATTTACGCTCGAGTTTGATTAAGAGATCCGTTCGTTTGCTCTTTCACGGCGTTGTTCGCCGCTTGTAAATGCGTTCGATCAGCGAACGTGTAATTCCATGTCGCAAGAGAGCGAAGGAAAAAAAGAAGTGAAAGATTCGAAGAGAACCGTGTTTGTTTTAAGTTTCTCCTTTTCCTTCTTCGATTTATGATCGTTTCTTAAGCGACGATTGGAAAAATCGCTTTGTCCGTCGAGTCAGTGTAAATGTCAACGAACCAAAGGTTTCTGTTGTGTAATTTGCAAGCAGAATTTAACGATTTGAATCATGTGGACGAGTAAACGCAAGAGGCAGTGCAACGGTTACGTAAAGGTAGACAAAGTAATTGCAAGTATGAACGTGTTCCTCGGTAGTTATTGGCTGCGAATAATCGATGGATATTTCTCACAGCAGAAGCGATAGGCACGCTTTGTAAATCTATTATGTTGTTAAGAAATGTATCGAGTGGTGTGATTAACATTTTATTCTTGGAAATTGATTGGAATTCGAGCAGAATTCGAATATGAAACAACATACCCACGCGTAAAATCCGAAAGGAACCCATTTGCTTAAAAAAAATGCTGCAATCCGCTCGGCAAAACCAATCTTTCAAACCTCCATAAACACATTTCATCGGGGATATCCGTCAGAACCTCGGCAATATTTTTCCTCGCCAGAAAATCCGTCAAATACCCCATCGAAATCAAAACCTGCTCTCGCAGTCGTGAAAAAATAATTCCGTTTCGTTCCTATGGATCCTTCCCCCCCCCCCCTTATTCCACTCCCACCTTTAAAAAGTCACAGTCAAGATTTCTCCATCGGGCAAAGTACCGATGAACTCGCAAATAGTATTAGCGAAATCACTTGGAAAGAGCGCGGAAGGGGATTTTCCACGGTCGATCCCTTTCGTTCGAGGTTTCTGTCGGAACGAATTCGAACGTTTGTAGCAGACTCGTCGGCTCTCGACTTTTAGAGCCTAGCTATGGATCGAGGCCAATAAAATGCAGATAGTTAATCCTTAGCTTTCACCTTTGCCCTTTCATGCCTGAGTTTCTCGATCGAAATTTATCTGAAAACGTCTCCGAATGGACACGGAAAAGCTGGAGAAGGGAAAAAGCTAGGCTGTACATCGTTAGCGCGGAAACGGTTTGGCGGATCGAGGGTCGGCCACCGAATACAACGACTGCCGGTTCCGCCGTTAATCGGTTTGATTCGCAGCGATGAATGCGCCGCAGCGACAAATTGCTAGGATCACGTTCGAACGCCGTCACGCTCCGCAAAATCCGCTTTGAAACGCGCGCCCGCGATCCACGAGGCAAAAGAGAATTGCGGTGTATCAGGTTGAAAGGAAGAGTGAGAAGCGTTCAGGTTTAAAAAAAAACCATACAGAGCGGCGGGACGGGGGAGAAAAATCGACAAACAACCGCGTGACATCGATGCCGCGGAATTCGACTCATTTTTGACAAACTATTTTGCCTCGCTATTTCTCTCGCCGTCCTTGTTTTCATTGTCTTTTCTCTCGTCTTTCTTGCTTCTGTCTCCTTTTCTATTTTTTTTTTTTTTTTTGTATTTTTACTGATTTGGGATTGTTTGGCCGAAGCATTGGAGTGGGACCTTTTCTCCGTGTTCGTAATTACAACTGCAACTATCGTGGGTTTGTATGCCGCAGTTTGAGGGAATTGGATTTTTTCCGTGTATTTAAATAAATGAAAAAAAGAAAAAAAGACGTGCTGGGTGAATAAAAATTTTGCGTATGATGGAAGAAAGCTGATAAAATTGATAATAGGATTTAGCTTCCAAATAAATACTTGCTCATTTTTAATTCGAAGGGTTTCAAGAAAATTATGTAAAGTTCGATAATTGTATATTCTCTTGTAATATTCGACACTGTGTAATTTCTTTTATCTCTCGGATCGCATTCTCTAGAATCGTCCGTATCGTACTCGCGTCTCCACTGAAAACCCAAAATATCCGATAGATCTGAAAATTCACTTTTGGATACATTTCACCGCGATGCTGCGGGTTTACTAGACAGTTCTCGAGCAAAAAGAATCATAATGGAAAATGAAAAATTTTTTATTTTACGCGGCTTGTCTAGCGCGCGCACAAAGCCTTATAGTTCCCCTTTGAAATTTCACATGCGACTTCTCTCCACGTGCAAAAGAGACGCCGGTAAAAAAAGTATGGCCCGCGTATGTGTAATTCAGTCGCAACGAATGCTTGTAACGATTCCAAGGGCCGGATAGAATAACCGGCCTCGTTTCTGTGTTACTTCATGCGCGAACACCGTGTAATACGACACTACGCTGTTTTAAGAAGTTGTGTTTTCCAAGGACCATTTTCTTGCTTGGTACACCGGTTGTTCGTTGTTCGCATTAACGGCTATAACGCTATCGCTTACAGACGCATTAACGTAGCGGCATTGTTCGGTGAATCCGTAGGTTTCTTCGTTTCTTCGCGTGTTTTCAAGCTCCTCCGTGCTGTCTTGGGATTTTTATCGGTCTACAGCGATCTTCGAGAGCGTTGGTCTTTCTTGAAAGCTTTTGGGAAAGGAAACTTTGGGAATCGCGGGGAGAAAGTTAAGACGCGAGACGTCTCGGATTTCCAAGTTTTCGGATTTTTCAACGAATCACTTCTAAGGAATTGTTTTTTCTTTTTCTGCAACACGTGATTTTTTTAGACTCTAACATTTTCTTCTTCTTTTTACAAAGAACCTCTATCGTTTGTGTTGGATCTATTCTGGTTTCCGTAATACTCGCGGTAGAAGTAATGAAAACTGATGGTAGTTTAAAATTTCGAACGTATTTTCATTTGAATGAACTGGTTAAATTAAGAGATCGTGGCCTTTTCATTTTTAATTATCAAAGATTTTACGTCTGTTTTACTGTTTTCATTAATTGTGCAAACGTCGCTGAGGTATCAATTTCATTTGCTCGGAGACAATTACTAATGTGTAGAATTTCGTGGTATCATATTTTATGGAACGTAGATTGATCGGTTCTACAGATACATTTTTTATATCGAATGAATTCGGTTGCAACAGTTATACTCCAGTCTCCTTGAATAATTTATTTCACACATAGTACAAAGAAACAAATATTGGATTGGTATCTAACAAAACTATTCTCTCTTTCGGTCAAATTTTGATACATTCGATACTCCATACAGAATTTTCACAGGTTCAACAGTTTTTTATTTCGTAGTAAGCGAACAAAGAGATTTGTTATCGATATTCAGGTTCGTATTAATTTTTTTGAGTGGGATTTAGGAACTGATAATTTATATTTGGTCGAATGTAGATCGATCTTCGTAAAGAGCGAAATTTACATCGTCATTAGAAGCCATGACACGTTATAATTAGCATTTCTCTTCGTCTCGGCGCGAAGAACAAAAACCAAACACGTGATTTCGCGTTCACGACTTACCTTCACTTTCTAACTTATTGCTCGCCTTCTATCTGCTAATTTACATACTTCTCGCGTTACACCAACACGGTACATCGTCGTTGCATCCCAGCGAGCTTTAGTGCATTAGCAACGCAATGGAGAAAGGAGAACCGTTCTCGTTTCCGCCTTGTTATGACGCTGAACACGAGCTCGCCTCTCCAATACGACGCCGCGATCGTTTCCTTCCAGTCGAGTATCTCTGATGCCACTTTTATCGCCGAACATTCGACTACTTGAACTACTTGAACTACTTGAACTAACGTAAGGTGTTCGGTTTGCCAGGAAGGTTACCATATCCCTCCAGTTCAGAAACCTCGGCAACCTTATCTCTTTTACAATAATTTATTACAATATGACTCAAAATTACCTTTTGGAAATACCAAGTTCGTAACATGTCAAAAATAGCCTTCCAGGCGATCGTCGTGCTGTAAGCTTTTCCGACGAAAGCCTCGAAACGCATAGCTGTTTGAACGATATATTTCGAAGGTAAAAAGAATATATTCCAATACTAAACAAAATACGTAAGATTAAGTATATGTATATGTAATAATCTAATTGTAACGAAAGTATGAACGCGAAAGAGACTATAAGTCGTGTCTTCATCGAGAATGTGGCCTCTGGTCGTATCTCTACCCTCTGCCAATACTGTAATCACCCTGAATCTCGATCAATTACTCAAAACTCGCGTCTCGCATCGACATTCACCTCGTCGCTGCTATTTCCTCTCCTTTCCTGCGATCGAACAGTTTGCACCGGCGTGAAATTATAAGCGAGCTCATGCACATGCATTGTACACGATGCCACGCGAAACTGCCGTTACGTTGGTCGTACTCGAAGGATGAGACTCGGTTGTTCCATTCTTCGTTATACGAGCGAAGAAACTGTAGAAACGTGGAGCACTGGGCGAAATTAAGAAGGTCACGCCGCTAGGCGGAATTACTTCCGTACGATCATAATTCCCGTAGACGTACGTACATCCTCTTTCTCTCATCACCCTTTCTCCTCGTCCTATGGCTTTCACGTTGTTACACCGCGAAGCTCGGTCAGAGTTTCGGGTTTTCACTGGCTTCGTCGTCCAACGACGTTTAATATCCGTACGCTGGATTCAAAAGCCTCTTTTCCGGCAGCTGAGCAGCAGACGCCATTGTTCAGCCACGCTCGACCTAAAGTCCCTTTTCCCCCGTGAGAGAGTTATTTATACGCTTAAAAATTAATCCGTCACGTTAAAAGTCGTGCTTTCGTTTACAGGGCTGCTTTCTCGCGATCTAGGCTAGTCGGCTACGTGGCTGCTGCGTGTTATTTTCGGGGATGAATTGGGTTCCGTCGTTGAGCTTTTCTTAAGGGATCGAGGGCGAATAGAGTGCCTGGAATAGTGTACCTAGCTTGTTTGCTAGCTTGTCGCTGTTTTCGTACACAAAATTTGTTTTACGTACACGCGCACCAAGCGGAGGTAGTTTCGTGCAGCGTCGACAACTCCAAGGTCCTTTTATCGTAACATAGGCTGCAGTCAACTTTTAAGAAAATGATTCGTAGTATAAACGGAACTTGATAAAAATGATGAAAATTGGTTCGCCGAAATGTGGCGATGAGCATCGACAAGTCACAGAAAGAAAAATATCGTAGGACAACAAAAAACTTTTTCTTTCCTTTGTATACGCGTTTAACGTTGCTTCAGCAGCGCGGGCGATTAGCAACGTAGCACAGTTAACAGTCTACAGTTTCAGATACAGCGTTGTAGATCCGAGGAATTGAAAAAGCTTCGGTAGACTTTGGATAGAACCCAACGATTTGGTTATATCGTTAGGCAGTATAGGGATTTTGAAACGAAAAATTGTCCACGTGCCTGAAACAATTTTTCTGTATTTATGCAGTTCTTTTGTCGAGAATCGTTATTGGAATGGGGAAGTAGTAAAGTGTTCGTGCGTAGCATAAACGATCGCCATTCAAGATTAAACGTACATGCTCGCGAACGCAAGATTACAGGATATTGCTGCGTATTCCGTAGGCGAGTTACGCCGGCAGATATTTTATCTATGATAATTTATGACCGTTTAAATCTTAGAAATGAAATAGCGTTGGACGTTTTATGATTTTATCGCGCTACGAGTGTGGATAAGGATGCTTTATTTTCGGATCTAAGCGGTTCGTTTCTGACAACATCCATCTGTCGGTTGTTATAGCTACACGAATGTGTTATATTATATCCCGTGATTTATGACTGATATTATTATACATGTTTCCTTATACCATACTGTTAATTTATGGATATCATAGATTTTCTACTTAGTTAAGCATAAACAAATGTATTATATTAGTACAACGAATTGTATTTTTTGCTGTTCCAGGATAACGTGTTGTTCAGTGGGAGTTTACGAGACAATACTTTTCACTTAAGTAAGGATTTACCAACCAACCGCTGTGTGCATTTCTATAAGCAGTATCGGTGAGTGAATTTAAGTAGCAAAAAAATTATAATTCTCTCCTATTTTCCAGGCTCTTATTTTACACGCTCTTATATTTTTCTTTTTTCGTTGAACCTATAGAAAAATAAAGGAAAACCAATGATCCGTTAATCATTCCATGATTAATCGCTAACAATTTCTTCCACTTACGTTACATCAAATAATACCAAAGTCTCGATGCATCGTTTTAATGCAAAGTATCGATACCCGCTTACTTCCAAACCATTTACCATTTCTCTCGTTTCAATGAATCAAATAATCAGTCCATTAATTCGCACGTGACCGGGTCGAGTAATGTCCATCGTGCTCGTTGGCTCCACGGCTGATAGAATCGTCCTGGCTCCCAGCAAGGAGCACGGACGGTTGAACGAAGGGGTGGCCTGATAACAAAACTCGTCTGGATGAGGGATATTAATGCTCGCGCGAAGACGGCTTTAATAAGTCCGCGACGTAATGAAAACCATTCATATAAAAGTTTCCTGCGCGAGGTGACGCTTTAATTGAACGCAGCCACGAAGAGGTCTCGGCACCCCTCCATCCCCGAGGCTTCCTCTTTCTTGTGCCGAGCTGTAACAAGATGTCAGAGATTACCCTGGCTCGCTTTCCCTCTGCCACCGCCACTCTGCCTCTTTTCCTCTTTTCGACTTTTCTTTTCCCCAACGAATCCACCGGTTTTATCTTTCTCGTAGAAGTTTCCACGCGTTCTCTCCCTTTTCTCTCCGTTCTTACCTTCGGGTAGGCGACTTTCATTAAAAATTTTCTGTTGGTCGAGCCGATGGAGCCGTTTCCTCTGGAACGTTTCAATTGATATCGAGCCTACCATTCAGTCGGGAACAAAGGGTAAGAGAATCGCGGCCGGGGATGGGCCGACTTCATCGGCAAAATTGGGTTTTTCTTCTTCGAACAGCCAGAGCCCAGGCTATTAAAAAGGATCCTGCCTTTCAGATTGGAGGTGTAAATGCGGGTTTGATGGGAAATTGTTGATGGCCGAACAGCGACAATGAGAATGTTCGAGCGAGGCGTGCTTGCTGGTTTCAGGCTGGAAATAGGATGGCTATTATTATAGATGGCTATATATATATAGCCACGATGGTTCTTTCAATTGATCGAGAGTGTGTACAAAGTTATCGAAGATAGCTTTCTTTTTTATCCAAAGTGTGATTGCGACAGGCGTAAATTTTTCAGTGTATGTTCGAAAAAGTGACGAGATCTTTGAGGGCTTTTAAAAGCAAGTGGAACATTTATGAAACTGTCCGTTTTTAATTGCACGATTTTTTATGGGTTATTTGATAATATTCTTAAAAGTATTCTGTACTGAAAAGAACGCGAAATACCTATCCATTTTGATTTTTGGAATGGAACAAGTATTCGATAACTTTTAAAGAAATTAAGGAATGTGAAACGCTTTTTCATGAAATATTTCCACATGTATTTCGACATATTTTTGCAAGATTAAATATTCTCTCTAACTTGACAGCTTTTTTATATTCTTGACTCGATTTGCTTGACAATTTCGACCGGTTTATGTTTCGATGTTTCTGTCAAAAGTAATCTTGGTACGTAGAGCGGAATTTAAACGCGATATTCCGCGGTAAGCGTCAGTTTTCATTTCTCGTCGACAACATTTTCGCTGTTTAATTTCAGCATGGTCAAAAGTGACGGGCTTTAAGGAACAAGAAAAATCCGCGAGACTTTTTCGCGAATATGGCCGTCTTTCGCACCACGTGATGCTTTTACTTTCTGCTTCCATCCCCTGTTTTCTTCTTGCTACGTTTCTCGTATCTTTATCAACTTTTTACGAGTATCCTCTGCCCGCTTGTTTCCATAAACGGGGTTTGCCGATTTGTTACCGTTCCGGTCCTTTTCAGCGTCTTTTGTTTCCTGCTTTTTATCCTCGATTTTGGTCTTTCTTTCCTGGGAAATTTATCTAGGAAATAAATAGAAAACATCGTGAGATTCGCGCGATACATTTAATTTAAATTTAATTTATTACAACGATAATAAATATTTAAAGAGTCGTTTCGTTTGGGAAAGGAATATAATTTCTGGTTCATGTCAATCTTAACTTGTATAAAATTATTTTATTATTATCCCGAGTAATAAAATTCATATTTAAATACTTGATAAATGATCGTATAAATGTTGACGAAAAATATGATCTAATAAATAATTGCAAAGTTGACGCAACGTTAAAATATATTTTAAAAGGTCTTCGGAAGAACGAAACATTGAACGATGCAACGAGTATCGTTTCTTCGAGTGATTTTCATGCTCAATGTTAGAAATAGTGGCCGTCGTGATAATTCTAGTAGTTTGCTGACTTGAGTTGGATAAATTTTCACGATCGTTTCGCTGTCAACAGTTAAATACTCGAATTTGTATAAACTTGACTGGTGCATTGGTAATCATTTGCACTTTAACGCTTGCGGTGCATTCGTGTGTACATTCCGATAGTCCCCGTAATCAGTCGTATGTTTCGTCGTTGTTTCCCGTGATATGTACATGAAACGCCCACCATACGGAATATTAGTATTTGTCGACGACACGTGCTATCACCAATAGGACATTCGGTAACTTGCGTGTCCGTGTGTGAGACGTTCGAAATTAACGAAGCATCGACTCGTGTTGATTTCTTTACTAGTGCGTCGTTTCAGAATAACGAACAACGTTCTTCACAACGCTACGTTATTAATATTAATAATACAATATGTAGTAATAAAAGAAAATTTTTTTCAATCGGGATCTCGGTTTCGATAAAATTGGATTCGAAACAGACCAATCTATCAACTGATCCTAGGTTCGATTTTTTTCGGAAACGAATCCTCAAAAGCAAAACTTTTATTCTGCGGTTATTTGTAGAGCCCTTGTTCATAGAATGCTCTCACATCTCGTTGTAGTACAGTTATACAATCTATAGTTAACAAAGTACATATATACATTTCCAAACTCGATTCTTTCGAAAACGAAACGAAAAACTTTTACTCTACACTTTCTACTTATGTTTGCTTTAAAATACCCTCGTATCCAATAGTAATACCATTATACAGTCTATAGTTACCGAAGTGCACGCGTGCTCGATGAATTTTCAAACTCAATTTCCTGCGCTACCCCCTGAAAACAGAGTTCGAATCGAAAAAAAACTTTAGCCTCTTCCTTATTATTATTATATAGAATAATTTCCTTTATATCAGTCGTATAGAAACAGCTTGTATTTAAATTCGCATGCAATTATTCTCGTATTATTAAAAAAAAAAAAAAAAAAAATCTGAGCGTATTTCAACCCTGAAAAAAGCTGGCTCGTGGACAGGTGGCGAAGCGTTACGCGGTTGCGTTCTCGCGGATACGTTACAAACAAAGGAGTTACCGCGAGAAATATGAAAAAGAAAAAGAAAAAAGAAAAAGGAACGAGTTGACTCGGCCGTTGCAACAAGATTAAACGCATAGTAGTCCGTATATGCGCCTTCTTTCATCATTACCGACCAAGGGTTAATTAAATTCTTGCCATGTATTTCATTAAAACGTCGAATAACAAATGCCGACGGTTTCGAGCGTGCCCAAGCAACTTTTTACCGGTAAACGAAATTTTCTGTAACGAGAGGAAAATTTCCGCGAAGGTTTGCGCACGGACAGAAGGGATGCCGTGTTACGAGGGTGACGTGACTTTCCGCCTGTTTTTTCGGACTCGGATGTTCCGTGCATCCTCAACCGTGTTTATTCGTTTAGCTTTGTCGGTTGAAACGGGTGCGAGATTTTAATCGGGCTTTCTGTAACCTCGCACGTAATTCTACTTCGTCCTTTTTAATTAGGAGAATGAAAATGGTTAATTGGGAGGTTTTCTGAGTTACCGTTACGGAAGCTCGTGTTTCGCGGAGTTAAGCTACTTCATATTTATTTTGTGAACGTTTGTGTGAAGTAATAGGGGCATAATTTAGCGCATTAGTTTACCGTAATGAATTCATCGGTCTGCTTTAGCGTACGGTGTTACATAAAGTGTATTCTAAACTACATAAAAATTACCTTTTCAGTTATTCGTTTAGTTTAGTTTATCAAATAAAGTTCCGAACTATGAGTTTTGAGAAAGATGGCATCTTTTCCAACGAACTTCTCCAAATTTATCTCGCAAAGAAACGTTCGAATTTGTATTAACCAGTTGCTGAAATGTAAAGTTTCTTAATTACCAGAGTTTAAGAAAACGTAAGAAGAGGTAATATTTCTTGTATTTGTACTGTAATTGTGGGCACTGTGAATTCCTCGTGTAACATTAACTCTTCTTAAGTTCGTTTAACTGTTGAGCCGTTTGTTGGATTTGGAATTCCATAAAGCTAAAACAGTCTCTTCTTCAAGTTTCCAAGGTTCGGTAACTTGGAGCATTAATAGCTTCATTTACGAAGAATCTCCGGCTGATGAAATTGCTGTTGTCTTAAGGCTATAGTTAAATATTTGTTAATGATTAAATAGCCTCCTACGTTATTACGTTGAAAGCTCATTTGCTCGCAGTCTGAATAACGGCCAGAGATATCAGTCTATTAAAGCTTTCTCCGTTTTTACTAAAAGTAATTCAATTTTCTTAATAGCCGTTTACGTCGTGCAACACCTTCTTACGTAGAAATTAATCTATTTTATCATAGAGAAATGATAATAATTAGAAATATGGTATTACGAGCCTCGTACGAATAAGAGTAGAAATCTAAAATATGAATTGAACACGAAGATCACAAGAAAAGAACGAGATAACGTTAATTGCTCCATGGATGTTCACGGTGTTGGTTCGCGTTATTTCCCTGTCACCATAGCCGATTGCAGTCTGGCTTATCTAAATAGCGCATCGTTCCCCCATGGACGTAGCATGGCTCCCGGAAGGGCCGTGTTTCTCCTCGCATGAAACATCATTATCGTGGCCAGGAAAATTCTCCGGCTCATATAGAATCAGTTAACATTGGCAGCCGTATTATTCTTTCGCTGCTGGCCATATATCTCGGACCGATGTGCAGCTATGCAGAAGAGAAGGCATTCGACCGTGGTTCTCACGGCTGAAGATGTACCTTTTACCAATGGTTTTTGATGTGATTTACGTACATTTCGTTTGGTACAAATCTATCTATGAATTAGAGCAATAAGATGAATAATTTGTTACCAGCCGAAAACTGAGTACTTAAAATCAATAGTATCGATCCTTGTTTATTCTCAATTGTGGAGTACGATGTTACTCTCGCCAGAAACTAATCACAAACGGTTGAATTATGATATTATGAACGAAAGGATATGTACAGGATACCAGTATAAATCAGTGTGAAATATAGTTTAGAATAATTATTATTATCATCGTTAAAAGTGAAGCGGCTTGAACAAATCTGATTGTTTGCGGTTTATACTACTTTCCCTTTCGTATCTCGTAAACGGAGATAAATCTATGCATAGGGAACATAACATTCTTTGCTCGAAACGTCCTCTCGAACAAGTTGGTAAAGTCGGTTGAGGTTTGAATCACCCTGTAGAAGACCATCCTGAAAAATTAGCTTAATTTTGAAATCTTCTCCACTGCTCCTCATGCAGGGAAGTTTGCCATTGCACACAATGATCTTCCTCCTTCTCGTATCACGTACGTATCACGTATCTCGTTTGCTTCAGTTTCGCACGAAGCATTCCATTCTTTGCACTTGAAAGAAACGCTCTATATGTAACTACACTATCGGAAACAATCTGCGAAAACCATACTGCTGCTGCACTTCCTCCATCGAATAGTCTGTAGCAGCCCAAAAGTATCTCTCGAACTACGTAACGAACGTAACGAAGATTCAAGAAAATTTGGTCAAAGCAGCCGGAAACTTCTTACGAACCCCAAACGAACCATAATCTTGTCCACCATCTCCCTGTCCAACTCGTCGCGATCAAGAAATTTCCGCGAGGTTACATATTTTTCCGAAACGTTGACCGAATTTTGCGAAAAAGTTTCCCAGTAGAAATCGTCGAAGCGGCGACGTCGATGAGACGCGTTGCAACTAGGCGGAAATGGAGAAAAGTTGCGCCAACTGCAGATCCCGGTTCGTGTGCCGTTTCTGGTATCTCGTGTTTATTCGAAAAGTTTCCCAACTTTATGCAAATGCAACGCCCGACAACGCGGAGGAACGGCCACGAGGACTGGCGCGCTTCGTTACCGGGAATCGAGTCGAGTATTCCCTAACCCTTTTCTCTATCCTTGTCTCGCTTTTTCTCACTTACTCGAGGGTACACTTGCAATCTCCATTGTTTCGCGAAGGAAACAGGGGCCTGGGACGTGCTGAAACTTCTTCGGCATACTTTCCGCCGGATTAATTAATTGCCTCTTCCGCTTTACTTGCCCTGCAGTCGTTTTCAAGGGCTCTCTCAAGCTATTCGTCGACGGGGGTGAGTCGCGAATCAGCTTGGAAAAAGAACGGATCAGCCTAGACCAAGTTCGTTTTCGTTCTTTTTCTTTTACGCAAATTTTGTTCGTCTTCTTTCTGTCTCTTTCTCTCTCTCTCTCTCTCTCTCTCTCTCTCTCTCTCTCTCATTGCTTGTTTCTTTTTCACTTGCTTCATGGAAGCAGGATGGATAACGTTTTAACTTCAACATTCGCATAATAACGTCTTACGAGAGGGAAACGCGATAAATCGCTACTCACCCCATGCTTGGGAAAAGTTTAATCGAACCGAACGATCGAAAGTATCGCGGAACTTGGATTTTCGGGTATTAACGCTTGCGTTAATTAAGCGGAAAATTGAATCGTGTCGCGTCCCAGGATAATTACGTCGGTATGAATTGCTACGAATACCGAGGGGAATTTGTTTCCGATTGTTTGCGGAGATTTCGATTCCCAGGGCAATTTCAGAACAATTCTTTTGGAGTAGGAAGCCGGTACTTATGGGTGCACTGTTCTTTGTTTGCTCGAACCGTATTTAAAACCGTGAATTTTGTAGCATCGACGATCGTTGGCTTATTAAACATTTATTGAATTTATTTGGCGAATATATTTCTCCGTTTTGTTGACAACGTGACTCGTTTGCAAAAATTTTATTGTGTCATGAAGTTGTTAACGAGCTGATTTCCCGTTTACATATTTTTCGATGTCAAATTTATTTTCCAATTGTATGGATTTGAAATTCAGTTGGACCGATCGTTTTTGACGAACAAACTCTTGTTTATTAACCTTTTGTCGTTTTTACCGTTTTAAGCCATCCGAAACGTTTTAATCACGAGATTGGACGATGGAAAGAATTGTATATAAATTTTGAATCGTGAAAAATCGAAGGAAATCTTTTGACGTTCGCGTTGTCCATATTTTAACCAGAGGTCTAGAGCATTTTGTAATTGTTATTTCTGTCTACGTGTTAATTTATGAAATTGCTTGGTATTTATATAGGTATTCATATTAATAGAATATGTGACGTGACAGTGAAAATAGTAATTTGAAATGGAAAGCAAAAATTAGTACGCATCGTCAGCATGATCCTTGATTAGCAGAAAAGCATTCTTTCATGGGAATGAATTTCTATAGGTCGCATCCTCCGACATCCTTTTTGTTTCATTCCATAAATAGCTATGAGAGTCTGTCTGGCATATGGAACGGCCAGACTACTGCGCAAAGTGCAGTCTGTAGAATAGTACAATGTAACCAGCGAGGTGTAACTCCTAGTGAGACGAATATTGCTCGTTTGGGCTGGTTTCGTTTCCACTATTTTTGCCTCCTCCACCTCCTGCGCCATTATCCTTCCGGGATTCAACAAAAAATCAAAATAAAAGGAACTGCTTTGCGTCGAACCAACCTAAGTCATTGTAATGGAACAATGGGCGAATAAAAAAGAAACTTCGTAAGCAACAACTGTAATAAAAGGTAGAATATCGATCCGAAATTTTAATTAATATTCTTCTCTTGTTATTTTTTTATTATCATCGATAACCAACGAGCTTTAATAGCAAGCAAGGTCTGCATTAATTATTTGCACTCGTTAATCTGTTATCTGTATCATTTTCAATTAGAGATATCTAGCACGTGTACAATTAAAATCGACCGATAACGCACTTAAATTGCTTTTTCTTTATTCTACCTGTTTATTTCTCAATACGAGTGCGAATAATTCGCAAGAAATATATTTGTCTTTCTGCGTATACTTGTTCGATAAACTGCTATCGTCCAATGAAAAAATTTAGGTTTCACGTCGATTTATTTCGTCTTTCACAGTTTTCAAATTAAGAGTAACTCGAATTAAAAATTACTTTCAATAATATTTATTATTTATTACTCGGCATTTATTTCGATCGATATTCGCGATGAAACTATTC
This sequence comes from Bombus bifarius, assembly GCF_011952205.1. Lineage (NCBI taxonomy): Eukaryota > Metazoa > Arthropoda > Insecta > Hymenoptera > Apidae > Bombus > Bombus bifarius. The sequence continues at coordinate 769,011 of NW_022885586.1, read as the reverse complement.
AAAGACCATCTTCCGCAAGAAATTTCCAAATCTCGAAAGATCCAGAAGATGAAAGGAATAAATTATTTTTATTTCTATGACAAGCGTTTGAAGGGAAGAGAACATTTCCTTTTTTAAATCGTCGGCTGTTCTCGTTGTGGATTCGATCGTAGTATCTTAGATATTTTACAGTATATCGCTGGTACGGTAACGTTGCTCCGGAAATATTCTGTTTACTCTGGCGGATGCATGCGCATGGAACAGGGAATCGGATATTCTCAGAGTTTTTCCTCGCCGACATAAGCTGCATAAACCCGATGAGACTTTTGTTTACACGACATCGTCCCTGTATCGATGTCGAGAACGTCGTTTTAACATATGCTACGACTTTTACCTATGGAAATGGAAGCGGCTTGATACCAGCTTAAAATGTCACTTGTTTCTTTCCTTTCACCGATAAAAATCCTCAATTTCCGATACAAATTTCCACCAATATTCCCTTACGCGATTTTCATGCAAATAATTTTTTCTTTTTTCCCGAACGATACGTTTGAAACATAGATCAACTCCGAACATAGTGAACTTTACGAAACATTCTAATTGGCCATTCCAAAACTCTCGTGGCTAAAACACAGCCGTTCCACGATTAGCCACATGGTTCCCGGTTACGTGCGATGCGTATTCAAGTATCGATGTAACCCTAGTCCTCGGCGCGTGTTCTCATATCGAGCTCTGACAACCGCCACATGAAATTATGCCGTGTGCCGTGTGCGGTGCACGTTCGTCTCTGTAAACGGCTGCTTTATCCGCTCTTCTCCGTTTTTCTTGCTCGCGGCACGTCAGCGCAACAATGCGCGCGCGTGCATCCAGCCGGAAGCTGCAACAGAGGAGAGCGTATCCAGAAGCAGCGGGATACGGTCCATGCCACGTCTGTCGTGTCTATGCTCGTCGTATCTCGTGGACGTCTCCTTTTCCTCCAACTTGGACACAGATTTATACTCGTGTCGTTTCGTTGGACGCGACGGGAATACACTCGCAATTGATCCGTGCTTTTCATTATACTTCGTCACGATGTCGCTCAGAGATTCGCGCACGGATTAATTGCGCTGTGGCATCGGAAGTGGAATTCTTTTAGATCATAAAGCAAATCGCAAGGATTAAGGAGAAAAATATACAAGTTGTCGCTAGATCATGAATATTCATGCAAATTTATATCTTATCATTACGAAGACTACTAAAAAACAAAAAGAAATGGAATCTAAGTTGAGGTTTCTTTCACTTACTAAATGTCCCAACAGGTAATACATTTTCGCGTGTTGTGCGCATTCCATGCTTTTCCGCATTTCCAAATTTCCGCAAAATGCATAAAGATGCAATCTAGTTTGTATTCCCATTGCCTTTAGATGCACGACGCTTGTAGCGTCTTTAGCGTGGAGGTAAATCCACTCCATGATGACTACGTTTTATTCTCGATAATCTTACGATAATACTATTCTTGATAATCTATAAACCGCTTCAATCAATGGAAATCAAAAGACACCCAAAAAGTACGTTAATTACTCGGCTATCAGAGCGTATCACGAACCAAATGTAAGCTTCCCTATTCTCACCCCTTGTTTCTCGTTTCTCTCTCTTTGTTCACCATTGTCGCTGACGTGACAATCCAAACAACCGTAACTCGTTCAAGATAACACAACGAACACTCATGGTTCTCGCGCAGTATGCGCATTACCAGATGCCCACTCGTCTCGAGTCCGCTTTTCGAAAAAACACGCGAGCGAATTAAAGCGACGAACACGAAGAGGGTGGGACAAAGACTTGCGTCGCTTAAAACGAGAGCTCGTCGCCGCAACGAAGACACGTGACGTAATACTAGTTTAACGCGCGGCGCGAGCACGTAGAAAAGAGAAACTCGACATAGTTTCAACGAGTTGAATTCGGTTTTACCCCGTGCAGCGACGAGAGGAAGCGAGAGTTTACGCGGAGATGGCGGAATTCGCGCGCAGTTTCCGGCCCGCAAAGTGACCGAAGTCGAGTGCAGGGCAAAGCCGGCTGAGTGCAAGAACGTGGCGGAATATTTGGCGACTTGGAGTGCAGTTTAGGAACTCGAGTCAGCACAGTTCTCGCGAACTGCTTCCGCCAACTAGAGCATCGCGCATGTACGTTTGACGAGTTCGAGTGGATGCTTCGTTGAATTATCTTGTCTCTTCGATTCATCTCTTTTCTGTCTCTCTTTGGTTACGAGACGTTTACTTTTGGGTTATTAAGTAGAACGAAGCTTTGAATGTTTCTATTGGCATTCTGACGTAGATTGGTATTGGCTTTCGGAGGTAGAGGAATGATCTGTGGACAGACGCGTTATTTTTCGGGCGGGTTTTATTTGCTAGATTTTATTTTCAAAGAATTATTCCCGGCTTGCAGTTAGTTTTGCTTGCGTTCTCTCATCTAATTCAATCTACCGTAGAGCTTTGGTAACTAGGAGAATCGTAGCAGCATTCAGAGTCAATTTTGTAGATAGCCTGGGTAAAGCCATTTCAAAAAGTTCTTCCCTCTTTTTCGAATTATGCTTTGATGTTTTATTAGGGACGGGCTGATTCATATTCCTATTGATCTGTTTATACTTACGATCCGGCGGCACGAAAGCCAACAGTTTTTACAACGACAGGATTCTTGAATTGATATTCGTATCGGTGGATTTAAAAAATGAAACGAAAAATGAAAAATGAATGTTGGACCGAGTCGATTAATAGAATGGAAGTAGATGGAAAGAATAATGTAAATACGAAATAATTCTTTTGCGAAGTTTTCGATTGTAAAGTACGCGTAAAACTAGTATGAATTAATATAGAAGACTCTTCCTTGACGACGACGTTTTGATAATATTTTGTTGCGATAATTATTACGATAATTATTGCGATAATTCCTCGAGAAAGTTCATTACTGGAACGGATGTAAAGTAGATAAGAGGCTTACGGACTTTCGCTTGCTCTACTTCGCTGTCCGCCCCTGTTATCAGAATTACTTTGTTTTCTTGACGCCGTTATCGTTCTCGTTTACCGTTGTGTATCCGAGATTTCTGAAAATTTTCTGTACAAAGAGATTCGCGATAAGGTGAGTCGCAGTGGTTCTCAAGCTCTCCTTAAGTACGCGTAGAATCGAAAGTAAAATTCAAAGATCTTAAAGTATTAAGAAAAATATATATATAGTATAATATAAATATAATATAATATAAATAATACTATATATATATAGTATAAATATATATATATATAGTATATATATATATATTATTATATTATATATATATACTATTATATTATATATATTATATATAGTATTATATATACTATATATATATATATATAGTATATATAAATATATATAGTATGCAAGTATATAAATTACATTTTACGGCAATTTTAGTCAGCATCCATTTGTTTCCTTTTAGATTAACATTTTTCTTGTTACTTTTGAACGTGTTCGAACAGAATAAAACATTAAAAGGTACACGAGATAGAATCAAGTTAATGGAACGAACAGAATGTTTAATTTCGCGATGGTATCGAATGCAATGCGTTTTTTTCGATCGCCGAGGCAAATTCGAGCGACGATCGACAGCGAAACAGCCGTCGTAAATTCGACGAATTCGATTTCGCGTTCGAATCACGTTTGGGACCGTGGTTGTCTCGCGAGTAATCAAAACGGTTGACGTTGAGCCAACGACGAGCAGTCCCACCGCGATTCTTACCCGATTCCTCGTGTTTTTCGTCCGATCGTCAGGTGTCGTCGCTATCAAATTCTTCCCATGGAGCACAATTTTGTTTCGCATCGAATATCTCGTTCGTTCCCTCCTCCACGCGGCGTCACGTTCGCGAAATTACCGCGACGACCTCTCTGATGGAAAAGAAACGCCGTGAGAAGCCCGTGGGGAGGCGAGGCTTTTCAATTCCATTGCGAATCGTTGGTTGAAAGTGGGTGCTTGGAGTTTGAGGCTTTAAGAAATGGACGAAGGTTTTACGGGCTAGGAACTTTCGTGGGGTGAGTTTGATGGCTGATGTGTTTTAAGTTCGATGCTTTTGGTAGATCCATTTATATTATTTGTCATAAATGTACAGTGTCTAGAAAAAGTATTTGCACGTGTCTTATCTTCCAATGAGGTTTTCTTACGAGATTCTACGTTTCATTTTCACAGGATAAAGCATAAATTTACTTGATCTCATTAAGACGCAGTATAAGTTTTGTCCCGATCTTTTCGGACACTCGATATTTCAAACACTACACGTATAGATATAGTTTTGGGATTGTATTTATCTGCGTGAATAATCTGCTCAGAATAATAATCACTTAGGCTAAAAATGTTCATCGGTGGCTTGAATTTATTTTCGCGAAACATTCTCGCTTTATTCTTTAGTAATATGATCGAAACAAACGTCAGTAAACAACTACCACTCGGTTCAATCTGAAAGCGCATTCTGAAGTAAAACGCAAATGTTCTCGCTTGATTTCCCAATTTCCACCGATATCGCGAGGTTGGAAATGGCGTTAATTACACTGATCCAATAAACGTAGCAGGTGCATCCTTTGATAGGCGAAATTTCGTCCATGAAGGCACGTTTCATCGCGATGTGTACGTTCTCTCCTTTGCCAGTCAGCGTTCACGCCACGGTGCGCGGCGTTAATTCGACGAAAATTCATTAGCGTCGTCTCTCGGAGGAGGTTCGCGTCGACGGCCTGTGAAATCGAGCTCGAATCGTCCCGCGGGTGAAGATTCGATTAACCGCGTCGTGTCGTCATCGTCGCGGCCGCAGACAGTCCCGCGATGCTCTCCATCGCCTCTCGTGAAACAGTCGTCGCACCTTGGCGAAACTTTCCAAGTCGAAGTCGCCGTTTCTCTCTTTCCGGCGTCTGCTGCTCGCCGCTAATTTCGCTCGTTACGGCACAATGTTTGCCCACCTCGTTCCATGGGATTTCCCTCTGACCGTTACCGTGTAAATGAGATTTCAGAGGCGCGCGCGTTGATTGCGGAATTTGTAGAGGTTTTTCGACGTACGGGTTTTTCATGATCGATGTTTGATTCGCTAATTTTTTATTACAAGACTAGGGTTGGTTTGGAGGAGGGTTTGCGTTTAAAAGGATGGTAAACTCGTTAGGAGGTAATTGATTCCTGAATTTCGGAGATATTCTTCGCGATCGACGTTTGATTCGTAAATTTTTTCATCACAGTGTTGCAGATATTTTAGAGGAGCGCGACTGTTGCAAAAATTTCGTGGCAGAGTAAAAGCTTGTTACTAAGCTTGGAAGAATTCCGTACACTTGTGCCGATAATTATGAAAGTGGCCTAAGTGATATTTAAAGCTTCGCGTTCAACGCATAGACTGTATTCTGCTTGACAGTTTGACTGCCACGCCGAAATCACACGTTTCGCTCAGCACGCCACGGGAGTATTTTTATTATTCAAAGCTTATAATGGTGAAATAATAATAAATCGATGATGTAAGACAATATTCTTCCCCAATGGACCGTTTATCTTATTGGCGCCGTGGCGCCTCGGTAACAGTTAATAGCGACATATTATGACAAGGCCATGCGGATCGTACGAGCTGGCAATTAAGTGGGTGCGGGCTATTCGAGCTGTTTCTTCTGGAGAATCCTACGTTCTTAACCGAGTGGTTCACAGTTCTATTCGGCAGCATCGCTCTCCACGCTTTTTATATTTCTTTCGAAAACAATCGTGAGACGTTTTTCCATAAAATTTCTTTTTATCTGTGTTTTAACGATGCAACAATCAAGCCACGGTTCGATTTCTACCACTTTGGAAGACTTTTTCACTTAGGCGACTTTCATAATCATCGACAACGTCTATGGAATTTTTTGTAATTGATTTCGAATCACCTGACTGGTGTTAAAGGAGAGGCTTTGACGAATCCTTTGATGAGAAAATTAAAAAATCTTTTTGAATAAAATATGATATAGACAATGGACTTGCTTGAAAAGCTAAATAAAACCATATAATTATCCGTGGCTTCCAACAAAATACCACTGGGGATGAATAAGTGGCTCAGCTATTCTGCTCATTCTGCCTTTAAATAAACATTAGCACCGCATTTAGAAGCACATCCCAACTTGAAGCGCACGCGTATAAATCTCCATTGAATCCCAATTTCTGTAAGCCTGCTAAGTCCACATAAAATCACGATCGATAGCTCGTTTGAGTCGATCAAAAGTTTCGTTCCAAACCAAACCAAACTATTCGTAATCGCCACTCGAAATAATTAAGCTAAGCCATGTTTTACCGCAGTCGTATCAGCCTAATCGAAAACCGGCTGCATCGTTCCTTAAAAGAGTCGTAATCATGAAAGTGGAAATTTTCGGGACCGAAACGAAGGCGGTACGTGTCGGCAAAGGAGCTTAAAATTAACGTAAAGACTTCTTGTCGATGGCCTCGTGACCCATGACCCGGCCCTGCAGCACGTGATTTCTCACGCACGCCCATTTTCACTGGAATTTCCGCGTTGCTCCGCACACAAGCCTCTTGATCCCCCGCTTAAAATCAGGACTCTCGCGATAGGCAAACGTTTGCCGTGGAATCAGCCACGCTCGGCTGTCCGACTTGATGAAACGTTACTTTAATTCCCCGGCATTATATCGTCTCAGATGGCAGTCAGCGATAAATCGGGGAAAACAGAAAACGCGAATTTTGGATTAGATTTCGAACGGAAATGGATATTTCGGGAATGAAATTTTTGTTACCGCTACTTGCGTGATATCGAGCTTGAAAGAAACGCGGTTCATTTACATCTGGAAGATTGAAATAACTTACATCCGAGAGAGCTGAAAAGCGGTGTAAATGTCAGAAGCGAAGATTTCTAGTAGGAATAAAAATCGCGACTCTGTCAATTTTGCCACTGTTTATCGTTTGCTGTGGACTTTCGGTGTTTATATAATTCGAAGAAAGTATGCGAGTTCGAGCGAAACACGTATATAAGAGGAGTGGAATTTGCTTAACTTTCATCTTTTTCAACCTGCATCCGCAGTTGGTAACATCTGGCGAACAAATAATTCATTTGAACGTTTTGAAAACTATACGAATGAAAAGTTTCGTGTCTCGATCGTTATTAATTCTATAATTGAACTCGAGCAACGTCATCATACGAATAATCATAGTAAACCCTCTGGATTTCACAAACTACGTAACATTAAATTAAGTAACCAACATGATACATCACATCCTAGTTTTCACCATCGCGTACACGAAAATTTGCAGTGTAACTAAGAGTGCAAGTGGAATTAGAAATTATACGAAAAGGGGATGGAACGAAAAAGGCTAGCCGGGCGTTTATAGTGGAAGGAAAGTACGTATTTGGCGATGGTCCAGGGTTGTGTGCACGCTTGGAGTGTCCATTATTCCATTAGCGGTTACCGTGTTAACTCTTTATTGCCCGTCGGTATATGAGCCACCGTTCTTCATTCTCGCCGAGAGGGCGTTTAATGTCCACATTTCCCCGAGATTACCGTAAAACCGTTCTCATGCCGATTATATAGACACCAGTTGTCTCTTTTAGGCCACGCGGAAGCATTTCCGCGTGCATCAAACGCGAAATCTCGAGCTTCAGCCAGTAAACGAAGGAAGAATTGCTGTTCTAGCTTATAGTAGCCTGAATGAGTAGAGAAGTATCGCGAAATTTCGCGATGAAAAACTGGGATGTTGTTTTAAACAGGGAGACAAATTCAAAAATTTAATGCTTTGGCTTTTTCTTCTTTCTCTCTTTAACATTCAATGTGGCAGGAATACTCTTTTGACATTTCGTCTAATCGATTGTTTGAGTTCTTACTGAAATATTCGATATACAGGAAATATTAATTTCTGATTCTAGCTTCTATATTCATATTCTCTGCAAAATGAAAAATTTGTGTAACGAGTTCTTCACGCGGAAAGGGAATTTGGAAAAAGAGAACGAGTATATTGTACTTCGTACTTATCGAAAAGTACAATACAAAAACCGGACAGGAATTTCAATCCTTATTGCATCGATATAACAACTATTTCAGAATTATTTTATCAGATACACCGATGCGAAGATCAAACTACGCAAAAGCAACCGCAGAAAAAAACGAATTGCTGTTGGAATGAGTATTCTTTGATCTTCTTACATTACAATATCTCTAATAAAACGAAGGAACCGGTGGAAAAGCGAAATAGCGATTTTATTAGTCGAGAAAGCGATTGAATATTGGCAAAATGAACGGGGACGAGACCGTGTCCCTTTGTACACGCGAAAGGGCAGAAATTCTCCGCTGCAATTTGCTTTTTTTATTACGAATTACGTTTTATACGTGTGCAGACAGGTCCAGGTAAAAGGAGGCGCGATTTCGAAAGGCAAAGCAAAATCGTACGAGCATCGCGAAAGTTGATTAAATGGCTGCTCGTTTTTAGCCGAGGAGGATACGAAGTTAGCCTGGTCGCAGTATATTGCAAAGAAGAATAAAAAAGGAAAGAGAAAGAAAAAAATACGTGGCTCTGAATTAAAAATTCATTACCGTACGAAGGATAGAGGAAACGTGTTCCGACCATATGAAGGATCGTACAAAGCTATCGAATTTCCAAATAATACTTTTAATTGAACGACACTTTGAACACTTCCCGCGCTTCTATAAGTACACACTGAATTTTCGAAAATTTCTCAGATATCCAAAGACAGTCGTTTTTAATATAAATGGAGAATCTAAGCTGAACTAGAAAATGTAATTACAGTTTGACGGAATCGTTTCGAAACTACCGTTTCAGCTTCTACGAGGAAGAAGCTTGGGTATTTTCAAATAATTTTTAATATTATTAATATTTAATATTAATTACGCAGCTTTACGTCTCTTTTTCTCTCTTTCTCTGTAGGATCATGGATCATAATTATAAAATAATTTTTATATTATTGGAATATGACTCGTAAGACTTATAAAATTTATTTGTGAATCGAACGAGGATAAAAATCCTTTGAAAATACGTTCTACGTTTTCACGAGGATGCAATTTTTGAAAATTTGCGTATAAATAATATGTACGTGTTTTTAATACGAATTCGAAATATAACCGGGTTGATAGAAGAATATCGTTGTAATCAGACACGGACAGAATTGCTGGGAATTAAATCACGTCAGGTTTTTATTATCGTTTGACGCGTTATTTCATGAACATAATGCACCGATTTGTGTATTATTTTATTTGGTTAAAATCGACGGAACGTAACAAAGAACGGCAACGATTATTAATTCGTGTTTGTTAACGATGCCGAAGCAATGAAATTACTTCAGTTATACGGTTACCTAACGTGAATTAAATTCATTTAATACGAAATAAACGAGACCAGAACGAAATCTATCTGCAGAGTCCAGAGAAACGAAACATATTGCCATTTACATATCGTTCGAATAAAGTTTACCGCGCCGTGTATAAATTTCAATATGCAAAAATGGCCAAACCAACTCGTATTATCTTTCTTTTGCAATTTATTCAGGGTGTTCGGGATTACGGGCCGTACAGTGATTCCAGAACCACGTAAATTTACCAGAAGGTTCGTGTTCTTTTTGACAAATGGCAAGAAGTTTAATTTTTCCAGGATAATATTTTAATAATAAAACGTACACGACATCGACATACGTGGCATTAGTAAAGAGAATAATTATACATCAAGTGGACGTAATAATAAGTTTTGTAAAATTGATATTACATTTAGGAGATGTATTTGAATATTTTAGATCAATTATCGCACTGAATTAATTTCCCTTGATTCGATATCAAGCTTTTGAAAGCGGAATGAAAATTTTAATATTATTATTGGTCATTAATTTCGTGATAATGTTGTATGCGATATAATGTGTAATTAATATTAATATAAGGTAATAATTATCAGTGATGTTTATGAAATACGCACTTTAAAGATTGCTATAACGATCATGTAAATTTATTGAAAAATAATTAGGATCGAAATAATGTATTGACGCAACTTTGATATTAATGGGCCAGTGTCACCTGAGATTAGTCATCGTTAAAACTCTCACTGATTCGATGATGCAATTTCATGCAGTCGACGAACATAGAAAGTCTTTTGCATCGTTAAATGAACATCAGAATATGAAAATGACAGTCGCGGTGATTAATGAATTTTTTATACATTCGTCAAAACGAGACACTGAAATATTATTTCTTAAGTATGTAAAAATTTCTTTGCTTCATAAAGTACTATAAATATCCCTGAAATTGAAACGATAAAGCACGGACATAATTTCGAAATAGTATCCATGTTGAATATTTCTCATCCTTTCAAAAACGTTTAATTAGGAAATATGTCCGAACAGTGGTCGTACGGTTAATTTTCTAAATTTAGGTTAAAAAAAGCTTCGAATTCAACGAGATCTAAATGAATGTTTTAAAAGCGTAGTTGTTACAATTTCGTTTCATTCCATTTTTTTTATTTTTCCGAAAGCTCAAGAGACCATAGTTTTCACGCTAGAACATTCCGATAGGAACAAATAGCGTTCAATAACTCTTCGTTAATCAAGTTTCCATTTTCGAAGCGAAGCTTTACGCAGCTTTACGTCTCTTTTTCTCTCTTTCTCTGTAGGATCATGGATCATGTTTGCATAAAGTACGCGGTAAGAAACAGCGAAACAATCGTTCTTGTTCTTTGCAATCTGCAAAGTTATAAAGTTCTTTAGTTATAAGTTTAATAAAATCGTTAATCGGTAGTATACGGGTAATTTAATGAAAATTGAATGAAAAATTCCTTATTTATGCAAATGTATTTCATATATCGAGGATTCATAACAACTAGATCGTAATAGAAACGGATTGACTGATAAAATAATGGCACTGAACGCAAATACGTACTAAAACATTCGTATTTTTAACAGAATAAATATAACACACCAAGCAATTACGTTTAGTGTCGATAGTAGAGTGGCAAATATTTAACACGAAAATCATTCGATCGTGAACTACTCAGAATTTAAATAAATATTCCAACGAATTCCCGGTTGTTTGCACAAGTCTGACGCTTTTCACCCTGCGTAGCTGTAAAGTAAATAAAACACATTTTATTTTCGTGTTTTATTTGAAAAAGTTTTGTCCCACCATATTTTTAAACACGATCAATTTTATCTTCAAAACACGAATTTTGGAAATATTAGAAGTTCAAATATATTCCATTCTTCGCTATTAAAAGGTAGTCGTAATAATCCTTTTGACGAATGAAACTTTTAAAACTAAAAATAATCTGCTCTTTTTTATCCCTACTTTATTTAATACAAATTTAGAAATGGCGTGAAACAAGCGTAAAAAATCATTTGAGAAGGAAACTAAAACAAAAAAAAAAAAAAAAGAAAGGATTACGTACGTGACCTCTGAAACAAAAAACGAAAAACCTGAACGCGACACGTATAGCCATATATACCAATATCCCTCAAAGTTGGAATTGTATCGTTCGTTTTCATTTCTGTATCTACCTATGCCATCGAATCTTTAAAAAAGTGTTTTTTTCGAAATAGTCATGTCCGGTGTGAAGAACTAGCCTACAAAAAAAAAAAAAAAAAGGATAAAGAATCACCGCGTTACCAGAAATTGTTCGTATATAAAATACTCGTGGAAAGAAGGAAATTGACAATAAAAAGCGTCGCGAAGTCTCAGCGAAAACATTCACGCTCGTTAACTCCATTATTCGAAAGAAGGGACACAAGTGGCCATCTCTTGTTCGCCCCGGAACCTGGAAGCGAAAGGGAGGAAGGAAACTTTTAGCACGCGTGTAAAAAGAACAATATTGACCCTCGTTTCGCGAACTTTCCTCAAATTAGGGAGCAGAAACGGAAACAGAAGAGAAACACAGGGTACAAAGAGGAGGCTTAAGGCACGAGCTACGAATAAAGAGACGAGTCACTCGTCTCTCTCTTTTCCTATCCGGAGTAAAAGAAAAGTCTCGATTTACTTTCATCCTCTGTCTCGACTACTGTCGGAGCTGTTGCACGCGCGTTTTAGCGCTTCCCTCTCGAACGTTCCCGATTGTTTTTCCAATCTGCCTTACACCGAGTTTCATGCAGATTCGAAATCTTTCGTTTCGCTTTGTTTTTTCTTTCCTACGCTTGTCTCTTCCCACGACTTTCTTTGCCCTTTCTTTCTCTTCCCGTGCTCAGCCTGCCGAAGGCAGCATCGACTTATTTTCTTAGCGACTCGGACCGCTCCGTTCGATTGCCCCGCGTTCCGTTGTTGCGAGAATGTCTCGCGTTTCCAACCGACAGGATTTCAAGTTTGAGAAACTCGCAATTGGACCGCGAACGTTTCATTTCGGGAGCTGGATACGCTTCTGCAGCAACGTTGCTGGAGTTTTTTTTTCTTCTTCTTTTTAAGAAATAGCTGTCTGACACGGAGAAAGTACGTTTAGAGAGGGGAAATGGTTGATGTAGAAGGAAAACGTAGAAGAATATTTTGTGGTTATTGTTATCTTGTCATGTTTGACTTACGGTCGTTTTATATTTCTGACGGTAGATTTTCAATTTCTCTTCTGACCACTTAACCTTTTACGCTGGTGTCGTAACGCGAACCATAACTTCATTCACGCCAGTACGACGACACAGTTAATTTGCATCACAACCGAAAGCGCGCAACTTCATTGCGAGTGCAATTTGCATCTCTACATGTCGTAATAACCGTTGGTGTGAAAATTATTATTCAGTTTTGTCTCTATCGATAAAAGATGGGAAGGAATAGGACGTTACCTTTGAAGAAGTAAAACTTTCAAAGCGAAAGTTTCTCTGTAAGAATATATAGCAGCTTTTCCATACGTATCAAAAACTTCTTAGAGCGTAGAGGCTTGGAAAGAGTAGCACACGGCATACCATCGAACAAATTTCGAGATCCAACTTCCCTCTCCGACTTACTCGGCAACGAAACTACCTGTAAATTCGAAAATATCTCGATTCCTGGCATTCGCTCCGATATCGATACCAGCTAGAATCGAGAACATTGTGGCGTTTCGAAATGGAAGCTCTCGAAGGCGGCAAGTGTGTCTGTCCATTACAGCGTGGCTTTAACAAGGGTTGAAAATCCCTTGTTGAAAGTGGAAGGCGAATAAACAGGGACACGCGACCGAGATGTTATCCTGGGTGTGGCGGCGCAAAGTAACCTAGCGAAACATGGAAGGGACTGCGGCAATAAAAGGAATAGAAAGGAGCGAAATAGAATAAAAAGCTGGAAATACAAACTTTCGAAAATGTAATCTCACGCTTGCCGTTCTGGAAATTCACCGGTGAAAATCCTTTTCTTCGCGTGACTGGTTCACCAGCCAGGAACCGGTTGTCGGTGTTTACAAGGAAACGCGGTTAACAGGATCGATTCGGTGCAGTTCCTAAAGTTGCGGCTCGCCAGGAGGTGTGTACACGGATCTATGCGAAATGGTGGAGAGAAATGCTGACAATTGTCGTGAAATACAGGCTTATGGAAATAGAGATTGGTAGAACTGATTATTTTGTTGCGAGGGTGAGAAGCGACCTAATTTCACACATTCGGTTCGCCGAAGATTTTAGGTGACTATACTCCTCGTCGAATTCTTAATCTCAGATATTTATTGAATGACAATGCAATAGAATTTGAACTTTGAATTTTCGAAGCATCGAGCTTTCGAACGTTGAAAATAATTCGATATTATTTCGATCGATAATACGATTTTGAAATCGAGCAATTTTGTAAATCTCGATATAAGGTTTTGCGAGTAGGATAACAGGCTGATTAGAGTCTAATGCTCTGAAAATGAAATATGATATTTAATACGGTACGATAATACGTAGCACGGTCGTTTGAAATAGGTAATTTCGATTCTGTTGCTATAGGATATTTAATAAATGAATAGTTATGTGATTGAAAATTAACCTACGAGTAACTTTATCACATAATCGCGTACATTTCAATTTACACGCGATTAACTCCAAGCACAAAAACAGAGCAGTCAACGTTACCTCCATTACAAATAATTAATTGCTATCACTCCCATGTATCCCCCGTTACATACGCGTAAATTATTATAATCGTGCCGTTTACAATTAACTTAATAACAAAATGCGATAATAATATTCACATGCCGTTAATTTTAGGCTTAACCGATTAAATATCGCGCTATAAATCTATTGCAATTGTCGAGTGTTCAGATGTAAAGTGTTAAAATTTCACAGGAATCTGAAATTTTTAAAATTGTCTTCCAAAAATTCAAATTCCATAGATTAAGATTCTTACAAACTCTCCTAGACTCGAAATCGCATAAATTCACGAAGATCTTTCAGTTTCTTGTAGAAAAACCTAAGGTTCTAAAAAAAAAAAAAAAAAAAGACAAGAATTCCCATCCAAGATTTTCCAAACTGGTATACTTCGAAAAGATCTGTATTTCTTGAAACTAAGCCAATATCGACCACAAACTGTATCGAACGACGATAAACGTTTCGTCCTCAGCATCGCTAGCGCGTTTATTCGGTTCGTTTGGTCAAAATTCCATCGATAAAGCTCAATTTATGAAGAATCGGCCAAGTATCCAACGTATATAGCCGCGAACACAATGGCAGCCGATCGAAGTGCAAACGATTGGTCTCCAACCGTGGGATTATTATATTGTCAACAATCGGACGGAACGATTTCTCGTCGCAAGCCACCTCGTTCCTTCGTCCACGGCTGGCGACACCCCCATTTTCCGGTAAAATGGAGGGAACCGTTGTGTCTGGAGTAGCCACACGTGTCTGCCAGGGAGGGAAAAGTGTCTGTTAGAACGAACGAACGACTGCCAGAAACGTACGTGGCGAAGTGGTTCGTTCGGTTTTTAGTGGCCGTTACCATCGACGACACTTCACGCGTCTGAGAAAGAAAGAGAGGAAGGGTTTTTCCACGTGGACGGCTCGAGGAAAATCCTCGATCGATGTAACTGGATAGAAATTGTTTTCTTTTGACTGGCTGGAAATACACCGTGGATAATGGTCCCTCGGTACGTGGCGTTTCCTGAGTTTTCTGAAGTTCGTGAAGTCTCTGGGTTTGCGATAGAAGAGGATGTTGATGTGTGTTTGTGAAAGAAAGGGAGTAAGTGAATTTCCACTGTGTGTATGCATCTCGTGTGTTTTGGACGCCGTTAAAGGAATATAGTTGGAAAAGACTTTGTTCTGAGATAGAGTAATATATGTGTAATGAAGATTACAACTTAATATCGTGAGATGTTCTAAATTGCCTACTATAAATCTAATGGTAATACCACAGTCTGATGTAAACCAACATCGTTGATACGTCAGGAATTACCTGCCTTGCATCACGCACAAGTTCCATTATGATACATTTACTCGAAAATAGTTAACGTTGCCACTTAATCATCTTTTACTGAACCTTCGAAATCTAAATGTAACAATCTACTACTGAGATACGTGGTAGCAATATCTTTAATTCTACTCGAACGTACTGGGTATGGGGAGAACGTACGAGGAAAAGTGATATATTAACATACTTAAATTTGACTAATTTCGGGCCGAACACGAGTAAATATAGAATAAATGCTTTTCGCAAGATGCTTTATCTAGCAAAATAAATTTGAAAACGTATCACGCGCGTCTAAATTCAAGATTTATTTTTACACGTACAACTTACTTAGCCAAGTTTAAACATACTTGATAAATTTTCAAACTCTATTTCCTCAGAAATTTTCCATTTATTTTTTCATCTACGATCGCTCTGTACGCAACTGTACTATCAGTTACGTATCACCTTCTACAAACGAATATAGCGTACAAATACTTTCTGTAGCCACTGTATGCAATTGCACGCTGTATAGCTGTAGATTTTTTTCTATAAAAAGCTTCTGCCAATTTCCTGTTCTTCGTCATATTTCCATCTCCAAAGGAATTCGCTGTACATATTCTACCAGTAAAGCAGCAACAATCACGCCTAGAATTCCAGAAACATATTCAACCTGTCTTCGTTCACCCGGTCATCCAGATACATCGAGAAGACGCCCATTGCCTTTTCGCAAATCCTTGGAACCGCATCGAACGTGCACACGCATATAGTCGCGGCTCGAAGCGAGCTTTCTTGCGAAGCTTTTCGCTTCGAGGATCTTTCCTTTTCACCGCTCCTCTCAGACCTCACTTTCATCGTCCCGTCGTGTGTAACTATCTCGAATTCTGCGCTCGATCCCCCGATACGATATAGTCGGTCGACGACTACGACGACTTCAGACAATTTCTGAGATTGCGTGCACCGCGAAAGTTTTCCCGGCGAGCCGCAAACACGGCCGCTTATCGCGAACAATTCTGATTCGTGTCGCGATATGCGTCTCCCTGTCTCTCAGCAGGGCTGCGTAACCGCGGCAGAGAGTTTGAAAACAGAGAAAGGAAATGATTACTCCGCGCCGAAATTGCTCTTCAGGCCAGTATCTCGTCGACGATTCTTTGGAAAGTAATCGATTTACAACATAGAATAATATCGTCGCGATTGGAAAATTTGTACAAGGAAAGGGAATTTCATTAACATTGCCAACGTCTATTTTTTATTTGCAACAAGTCGTGATTCTCGTTCGCTTTACGGATACTTACTTTCTGTGATCCATTAATTAATATGTTGATGTTATTTCAATAAGCAGATAAATCTTTCCATTAGAAGAATCTAGCCATTCTTGCCTTTCTTCTTTTTCAGTAGAAGAAGTTACGATCTATCAGATGTTTAATTATAATTCCTGATTTTAATAACGAGCGATTAACAAATCGAATGAGGTTCAATACCAGAACTACCAAAGCAACTTTTTTTCAAAATTTTTGGTATTAATTTTCGATGTTAAGATTATTTACGTGTAAGAATTCACAAACACAGTATCGACGTTAAATACGGAGGAGCCATCAGTCGGATATAATGCTCGATTAAAGAGGATCTATTCCTCCTTGTCGTATAACGCGAAATCGTGTAAGCTCATTGTAACCATGTTCTCCTATGTCTCATAGACGGTTAAAGTAGGTCAGGCTGCTATTCTAATATTTCACATGCGAACGCTAAATCACGTATCGATTAGAGGGATCCGCTGAAGGCAGAGCACGCTTTTCTATCGTCCCGTTCTAATTAAACGTCGCATGCTGTTATGTTCAACACGCGAAATACAATGTGTTCCATTTGCACGAAATACGATGAAATTCGTCGATACTACGTAATTTTTCTATTACGTACATTTGCTTGTGTAAAGAACGACGAGAAGAAGGAATGCAAGATAAAAGGACTAATGCGAGTGTTAAAGTTTATACGAAAGATCAAAACATTCGCGTGCCATGTCAAAATGAAAGCCAAATTGTCGTCATTCGTACGTGATCATTCAAACTAATTAAATTCCTCGGGGAAATGTCATGGATTTCAATAAAACGACCACATTTCACAGCACAAAGGAATATACTATTATGATTAATTATGATATCCGTCCATTTTCACGATCGATCATTTTCACGATATTTCGGTGATCGAAGAAATATTATATATTTAAATAAATATTCCAAATAGATATCCTAAAATTATAAAATCAATATATCGTAACAAACAAATCTCGTTATACTTTATCGATAAATAATATTTTGATAAACAAAACATTGTTTTCCATGAAACTTTCATTCTTCGTTTCTTTGAAATCCTCTCGGAACTCGTCCGATGGTCTTGCAAGACACTTCAAGAACGATCTGGATCCTGATCGTAAAATTATCGCACGATTGCGCCCGCGACACGCATCTGATACGCATTAAACTTGCAAAACCTTGTTAACACGACACTGTATTCGTAGGTGCATCAGGATTCGCGCGCATCCGCTCGTGGGACGCGAGTTGCGTCGTCGCCGAGAAATTCGTAATTCAGTCGTGTGATCACCCGGGCTTGTTTAATTGAAATACGCCAACAAAATTGCCCGTCTCTCGGGCACCCTATGAAGCGGAATTTAATCTCATTGCTGACGCGACTAGTCGCGTATTATCCGCGTAACGAGCCGCGGAATGAAACAATTTCGTTCCACCAAGGTGGAATCGCCTGGGGCTTACACGCCCTTCCGCTGGATTTCGTTTAGGTTTAGACGAGCCTTCGAGCATATTATCGTCTTCTATCGCTTCCAATATTCGATATTAATGGACGAATGGATGGAATAAGTCAGAAGTCTATTTATGATTAAATCGAATCGAATGACTTGGAACACTGATCGATCAACGATCGTATTAGGATGCAATCGGATGATTCCAAATGGAATTCGCGAACGAATTTCTATTTCTATTTAGGAACGAAGATCTATTTAGAAACCCCGTTGCTAGCTTATGTAGAAAATGGAAAATAATTACGTAATAGAAACTTGAATCGACGTGGTTAGCTGTTGAAAACTTAAACGATGGTAATTATTTAATAATACTAAAGTAGAGTAAAAAGTAAATATATAGATTAAAATAATACTGAATAATTAATCGAATCGGAGAATAATTAATTTCTGAGCTATCCAGTCGGAAAATTAACCTACTCCGTCAGCCACAAGTATTAAGATATCAATTCAATCCACTCATTGAAAAATTCTATCAATCTTTATCTAGTTTAATATCTTAATTGTGTTAACGAAATAATACATTTATGATAAAGTACATAGAAATTAAAAGGATGTATACTAAACGTTGGTAAATATTCTGATAGCTTTCCGTCAATAATATGTAGAAGAATGTCGTAACACTGTTGTAATTTTTTCGTGCGAGGGAATCGTTTGAAGAGCGTTTTCAAGCTTTGTTGTTGATTAATTAAATTCGTTAAGCTGAATTGGTATACTCTCAAACGCCTGTTGCCATAGTATAATCAAAAGTTTCACCGCAAACGAAATTTCCTTGGATGATTTACTTTGGTTAATGAAATCCCGGCCGGGTGATGTATTACTCAATTACTTCGAGTAAGTTAATTTATGGGTGTATCTCCTTCCACACGTTGCTTTACTACACCGCAAATATGTCTTTAGTAAATATTTCGTGGCGTTCACGGTTTTGTCGTCGTAAATCTTCTTCGATGCGAGACGTTCTATTAAGTCTTTCTAATCTGTCGTCGATCCTATCTCGTCCCTTCGCGAGCCTCGAAAATACAAATTGCTGATTTTTGCGTTAATTAAGGTCGAAAGTTCGTAAGGAAGCAAGTTTCTCCATCAGCCAGATTTTAACTGAATTAATAAAAGTTTCAACGTGAGACGACTGATTAATCGAGTTTGTACTTCTTATCGTGTTCCACTGCGTAACCCTGTTTCGAGGATACTTTATCAATCCCTTGAAACTTGCTATTTTAACGACGCGTCACTGTTAAATCGCTTATCGAATTTGCAGAAAGTACGAAGTGAGAAATCATTGAAATACACATTAAAATTGGATTTCACCTTGTCGGTAAATTATCTTCCAATTAAATGTTAAAACATAAATAGTTGTTCAGGTCGATGAGATTTGCTCATTCGCGGTGTTTAATTGAAACAGCGGAAATAATTTTTTAATTATCAATACAATCTCCTTTCCGAACGATATTTTATTCGTATTGCATCGTGAGTAAAGAAAAATTTGTTAAACGATCTAATTTTCAAATAGAGATACGTATCTTTCACTTTCTCCGATTTAATCAAGATTGTTCATTGCATTATTCTATTTTACACATAGCGAGAGAACGCGAACAATTGCGTGATCGAACGTCTCGTTAAGATTTCCCACGTTAAATGAAGGCAGGCTAACGAAAGGCCGATAATTGTAGAGGGAATCGATTACTAAATAACACAGGAAAACAGGAAGTTGAACAAAATACCCAGTTCTTTCTCGGAATCGTGTTTTATTCTTTGCTAGACAATTTTATTTGCCAAACATGTTTCCTATTCCGTTACCGCCGCCTTCGTTTCCTCTTTAAGACGTCTGACCTAATACGTTCCTATTTCACTGCACGCAGAGAAATCGATATTTCACACTAGCTTTACCGAATAATAATTGTGGAATTAATATTTCGTCTGAATAATCCGGAACCATTTATAACAAAGATTCACGTTTAAACTGTATTTCAGATCGAACCTAAATCTTCCGAATATTCCACTAATTAATTGTTGTTTTATGTTTCAGGTGAAACTATGCGGTGATATCCGAAGGAATCCAACCAGAGAACATACATATCAGCTCATATCGTCTCTATCGAACGACCACAAACATCGACCAAACTAACAAAGCATATCAAAGCAATATGGAGGCTCAGCGATGTTTCTGCCTCGTTCAAGGCATATCAAATGTCGATGGAGCGTGATCGACGAAACTCTTCGTCATATTCTGTCTTAATTAAACCTTCCTATAAACCTTACACCGAGTTAACAAACAATTAAACCGACCTGTCGGAAGAAACCACCCCTTCTCTTCGTAACCAAGAAAACTTGGAAGAAAACAAGATAGAACAGAGTGAGAGGATGTTGCTGAGGTAACGCGACCTCTCGAGCCGGCTGAACAGCGATCTTTAATCGAACCGTGCTCGAACAACGAAGGTATAGCAGGTGAAGAAGAGCTGTGGATAGAGCTAAACAGGCCCAGGTCCATAAGCTGAGAGTCAAGCATGGGTTTCCCCAGGAGGAGATCACTGTGGTTGAAAGTGGCCATTCTAGCCACGGCGGTCTGGGTTACCGTGTGCTTCCTCCTGTACACGGAGGACCGTGCCAACGCAGCTGTACAAGGCTTGGCACCGTCCGGCGTCGCGGCGCCTCAAATGGCCAATGGTTTCGTACCGGCAGCAGCGGCTCTCAGGAAAGAGACGCCGTTCAACGCGCAGCCCAAGGCAAAAGTTCAAGCCGGCCCGGAGCAAGGTAATTAATCGCTTGTTTATGCAAAGATGGGATGGAAGAGATTTATTATTATTATTAAAAGAGATCAGGGAAAAATAAAGAGTTTAATGGAGTGGAACGTAGGTCAGGGTTTGGTTTAGGAGAGGAATGCTTGGCGAGGAATTTCAAACCTTCAGATTCCTGTTGAGTGTTATAACGCCATATACGCGCATCCCCTGGTGACACTACACCTCGGTCACCTTCCAAGACTACAATACGCAATGTAAAGAAAGATACAAGGTATTAAGGATACTGAAATAGCGCATTTTTGGCTGAATCTCAATCGTACCTCGGAGAATCTCAGTCATACCTCGGAGAATTCCGATCGTACCTCAGTAGAAATCCAATCGTACCTCGGAAGGGTCCAGTTAAATCGCTGTCTCTCTGTAAATCTCTTCACGCGTCGCGAAACCGTTTAAGTATCGTCATACTCGTCGTAAGATAACGTCATACACATACCACTAGTGCGTAAATGTCTATCGGTTCTATATCCTTTAATTGCGCATCACGATGATGAACAAAATTGGCTATAATTCTTGACCGAACGCGCACCCTTTCGCTCGATGCTACAGTTCCTTCGTCAATTCTTCGTTTTCAATGTCTAACATCGTTTATTCCTCTGCTATTACGAACCTTCTCTTCATCTTCGTATAGTCTTGGCAATGCGTAGCATTCCAAACTCGTACACGCATAATTCCTGTTCCTGTCGTTTCTCAAACCTTCTCTTCGCAATTTCTCTCCTTTCCCCCCGCCTTTCTTCTTTTAATCATATTTAAACATACTTATTTTCTTCCTAGACACCTCCTATCTTCTATCGAATCTTCCACCCACCGTCATCCGTACCAAACTCTATCTGGCTAGTATTATCTCCTTGCGTCGTGAAATTATCGTCGCAAATATAACTCAAGGATAAAAAGAGCTGTATCTTTTCTGGGTCCCTTGGCGGCATTCAGTCGGAACAAAGAACGGCCGACGTACAAAAGGTTGCAACCGGAATTTCGAAAGAGAGCCGAAGGAAAAGATGGGAGGGAGGTTGATGCACGAGGGTAGTTTCACTGCGGCGAAGTTCGTAGCGGCCTGCACGCTGCTCTAAAGCAATTTGTCGTGCTCTTTATTGCCGCATCGCGCACACCGGGGCCTGGCTCGCTCGGCCAGGATGAAATTATTTCCAGGCAAGGCGGCGCGAGGAGAAACTGGGTGAACTCTCGAGCCCCGTACTGCCGCCATTTTACCGATGCCCTGGCTGCCAATATGACGCAGAAAAATAAAAGTCGAGTTTGTGCCGGAAAGCTCTTAGGGAAAGAGACAGCCACGGACTCGAGATACGTTCTGAAAATTCAATTCACACCGTCTTCCGTTTTTTACCCTCGTCTCTGCATCGACCACCCCCTTTGCTCTCGTTTTTGTATTTCCTTCGTTTGCCGTGTGTCGCTGCTCGCGCGAACTGGAAATTGCGCTTGGGCGATGATTTCGTTTCGGAATCGATGGGTGAACGAGCCAAGCTAGTACTGGGATAAGTATCAACTACATTTTTTTTTCTTTTTTAAGGAATAAATTTGTTTATATATTTAAGGTTGTTAAGGGTTGTTTCATTGTATCGTAGTTTTATTGGTTGCGTTTTTCGTATATCGATTGTCTTTGATTATTTTCATTGGCATCGACCGTCTCTTTGAAGATATTAATGAATCAGGTAATTGTATATCATCGTATTGTATTAAATAACAGATACGTTGCGATACGTGTGATTTTCTAGTGTAAAATTTGGATTTCAATGTGCAAGGAAAGTTTAAGTAATTTGCCTCATTAATTGACTAGCGACACTTTCCCCACATCGAGGTAGAAATTTCATGCCGAGAACGCTGTCTGAAATGGACGAATTAATTTATCTTGTTAATGAGCTACAGACAAGTTTCGGAATTATTACTACTCGCAGAGTTATTAGACTCATTTAGAACACGAATCTGCAAGAGCTGGTATTACAATTTCACACGAAAGCCACGCAGAACAAATCAGTATTAATTTCAAAATTTGTAAGACAAAACTTCCTCTTCTACGCTTATGGGAGCTAAAAATCTTCCGAAGGAAATAGGTCGTAGGAATTTTTAGAAAATTGTTAAAAGTACAAACCTTTGTTTCGAACCTGCAGTTCGTTCTCATCTCGCTAACAGGAAAAAGTTATTTGCTGAATTATTATTTTACCGTGTTTTCTTTGTTTTTCAGGCGGCGGTGTGCTTGTTGCTCCCCGGGAACAAGATCCGAGCGCGCCTGGAGAGATGGGAAGACCCGTAATTTTGCCAACGAATTTGACTGCCGAAACTAAAAAGCTCGTCGACGACGGGTGGCTAAACAACGCGTTCAATCAGTACGTTAGCGACCTGATTTCCGTTCATAGAACACTGCCTGACCCCCGGGATCCATGGTGAGTCGAACCATTCTGCATGTTAATTTTCTTCCAACCTTTGCAATATTTTTTGCAACGTGTATTCCATACGTTTGTTACAACATAAAAAATATTGGAAATTACAGAAAGAAGCGATACCGTGTTTTAGTATATTTCCGAGGATCGTACTACAATATATTTTACTATCCTCGAGTGAAATTTATTAAGATTGAATTTTTTATGGTGATTTTTAATACTGCGTGTCTTCGTGATATAGAGCAGAATACATGGTAAGGAAAAAGTTATTCTGTAAATTTCGTGGATTTATAGGAATAATATTTTGTAATGGCTCATAAAGTTTGCGACGGTGTACATCCAATAAATGCAAGTAACTCGACGATAACATTTTATTGAAATTAGTCGCATCACATGTTAATAAACTGATAAGGAGATATGTATTTACCAAAAAGGATCTCTTTTATGTTTGTTCGTAAGGGTATGAAAAAGATGTAGGATGTTAATTTGTATTTGAGAAACGAAGGCTCTTTGAAGATTTAGTTAGATTTTGGTTAGGTAAGGTTTAGCATTTTTAATTCTGGAACGAAACGTCCTTGTGACATCTTAGTGAAGATCTTTTGGAGTCTTCGCTTCTTACGCTCTCGTTTCTTAAAAGAATTTTCTTTATAGAAAGAATCTCGTCCCATTTAAGAACTTCGTCTTCTGACAATAACAAACAATAACAGAATTGATCCGCTTAGAAGATAATATCGGAGATACTATAAATATCGAGCTCTAAGACTCCACGTGATCTCGGAAATACGTTCATAATTGCCGCAAACAACACAATTTTTTCATAACATTAATTTCACCGCGTGGACTCATTTTTCCATTTCTCAATTCACTAACGACAAGCGTATAATCAGTTGGATGTAGGATGATATAAATTCCGAAATTAAATAACAAATTACATCTGATAGAACCTCGAGGAAAATAATCCGATAATGGAATTAACTTCAACGACGTATTATTGTTGAATTCTTGGCGGACAAGTCGGACCAACAGAGTTTTCGTTTCCTTAATATTTCAACGGATCTTAAAATTACAGTCGTGTCCCAAAGGGAGCGCGGTGCCAGTCGAGGGAATCTCGGAAAACACGAGATAATTTAGCGCGGACGAACGCAACGGGATTAAAGTTGTTCCTTCGTTATTATTTAATTAAATTAGCCAGCAATACGTTTTAGTTCGAGCTATGTCAGACATCGTATTTTACCATTGCGCAAACTTTTCTCCTACGCGACGGTCCGAATGAAATACGAAAAGGATTCTCCAAGGTTTTTCGGGAGTTGAATAACGTAATAAAAGGAAAGTACATGTACGTCGCGCCTTATTCGCGTCCCGAGGAAAAGAGGGTAGCCTTCTCCTGCCCATTTGTATGTTTCGAAACGTCCTCGTAACGAGACGTTATTGCAACTTCTTGTTAACAAATTGCGAGAATTACTTATTCGTTGGCGCGTGGAAAGCATTTTCAGAGACGCAGCTGAACGAACAACATAGATTGCAAGTTTAAGTGAATCGTAATTGTAATTTGCTGACTAATTTGTCGCATAGAAGCGCGTAATGAGACGATAACCGAGACGAATGATTATTTGCAGATTCAATTGAACGCGATCCTAAGCAAAATTTATTTTATTAGATGCTAAATTAATTTGTAAGACGAACCGCACAGTTTAAAAAGAGCCGAGTTTTTATTTCCAAAATTAGTATAAAACGCGTAAAAATCACTTATCTCCGCCTCTTCGATGTGAAAAAGTCACTGTAAAATACAATCTGATAGATAATAAACTAACACAAGAGCTATTAAATTATTCGAAAGACATCTTAGAAATTAAAAGAGAAAGAAATCCGAGAAAAGGAAATAAAAGATAGAGAAGGAAGATTTAGACGTTTATCTATAGCGAAACAGTTCCCATTCCATAATATCGAGGCGTCAATCGGCGAACAGGAAACGTCCTCGTGGTACGTGAGATCCGTACATCACAGTCGGAAAGGTATAGAATCGTCTATATCGAGATTTGACGAAACATCAAAAACCACCGGGCGATTTATCGCTTTCGAAGTGGATTCCACGAAGCGTCGTGTGGGATCGTTCTTCATAATTCCGCCATAAATCTCGTTGCTCGACCGGACGATTTATTTTGCAAAGCAGGGAGCCTACTGGGTACGTAGGTTTATCTGCGCGACGATCAGAACCGGTGGGGTCCCCTACCGAAATATGTTCCGCGGCGATCGTAAATTCTCGGTAAAAGTTGGGTGGCTCGTGGCGGTGCTCGCAGGCGGCGGCGAATTAACTCCATGAATATTAATTACAATTTACATGATATTAACCGACATTATCAGGACACGTGGGCGAAGTTCGCGAACGGCCATTGGCGCAGGACACCGCTGCCTCAAACTAAGCCAAACGGTTTCAAACAGAAGTAACGAAGAGAGTACGCTGCTGTCGGCGAACAGGTGGCCCTGATTTGCAGCCCGTTGCATACCGTTAAGCCAATCGACGGTCGCGCTAATGTTCCACCTCGATTAGCGAGTCGATGAAATTTTGACGAAGTCAAGTTTTTTGGATGGAGACAGTGAAGTGCTAGAACGTGGTTTTTGGAGTGTAATATGGGATGGGAAGTTGGAAGCGTGCGGTGAAACGAGGGTAGATACGGTGTTCTGTGTTTTATGAGACTGAGCGTTTGCGTGGGTTAGGGTACATAATGTAGCAAGGGATTTTCACAGCAACATTTTGCTTATTCTCTTTTTGGGTTAGGTCACGAAGGAAACGCGTTTTATTTCTAAACGAAGAATTTCGCGGTTTAAATGTTTCAAAGTTGCTAAATGAAAAAATTGAAAATTTGAGGATTCAGGGATTGTAAGATTCGAGTGACTGAAAATTAATAAATTTAGAGATTTGCGAGTCGGAAGATTAGAAAATTTGGAGGCGTGATAATTTAAAAATTTGCATGCTCCCCCTTATCACTCGTCGATACTTTCTACCTAGCGAAATGTATTCAACCTCGACCTCGATTAATGAACAAATTCACCTGAAAAGGTCCCGTTTCCGCGACCGCACGATTCGTGAATATTCAATCAGCTAGCTACCGACATATTCATTAAGTCACAGGAAGAGAAAGTTTATCTGTAACAGATCGTTTAATTGATTTCACGGCTCGGCTAAGGCTCAAAGACGAATCCCCGCTTCGTCACCGGGACACGGGTTTATCGCTGCTCCTCCAGCAACTCCCTCAATTATGCAAAACAAACTCGAAAGGGTCTTTTCGTAAATAAAACGTACGAGTGTTCGGAAAAGGAGCGGCGACGAAGCTTTAAAAATCGATACGAGTGACTTTCCATCGTGGAATAGTCAGTTTCCCGAGGAATCTTCGAATATTTGAAGAAAAGTGGAAAGGTGGAGAAATTGTTTTATTGGTGAGCTCGCGTCTACGATTTGTAGTTACTCGCATAACCGATCGAGCATCGTTAAGAGCAGAATAGCTCTTTCAGTTTCTTTCTGAGAAGTTAGAAGGATTAGTTTACTAGATAACGCGAGAGACCTTTTTAAAACTTTTTTACTCATCATTTTGCAACTTGTAACTTGTGAAAAGAACTCGAGCCGTTTATTTCAATTTTAAAAAAGATACTCTGTTTTAAAGAGTGTTTGATCACTTATGTAGACAACTGTATATGTCCATGGCGACATGAAATTAAATTAAAAATTAATAAAGCGGAATCGGTATGGTAATCGGAATAATACTTCATTTCCATAGTGTAACAAACAAATTCAATAAATTTAATAGCATAATTACGTTCATAATTAACGCAATAGTCAACTATGAAAGAAACGCCACATCGGAAATTTAAAATTTAAATCCAATAAACATTTCCACTGTGTGGGGACTTCGTTTATATAAATACAGAATGCAAGCATTCTTCGAACCAGTTACCGCAAAAACAAGTGGAGGAATTCACGCAGAAACGAACAACGGACAAAAACTCGAAACCGACATACCATAGTTAATTACGTGATATCTATACAAACTCGTTTCATGGCCGCGACTGTTTTGAATTTCAATATACGTTTCGACGTAGCGTGGAATAAACGCGAGTTCGTCTAGAAAATTGCGAATTTCCGTACCACTCGTTCCATCTTCTCGCGTCGTTCTTTCGTTCTGTATCTCTCTCTTTCTTTCTCTTTTCTCCTTCTTCTTTTTTTTTTTTTAATTTCAATTACATCGTGCCAAGGGAACAGCGGTTGCCGCAGTACAGTAGAAATATGCGAGGTGGCCAGAAAGAAACATGGAATTTTCTGCTGAAAAAGACCAAACCGCGAATCGTCACGAGAGGATGAGTTCAAATGAAATTACGATTTATTTCTTTTTATTTTCTTAACTCCTCTTTCTTTTCTTGGCCAATTAATATCGTTCGATCGACGCATAGAAAACGTAGATGTTCGTTGGTATTATTCGATTACAATAGAGTACAAGGCGCGAAACTTTCATTGAAATTGCACCGTGAAATAATTGACTCGAAGTCGTGCTTAATTTAATCAGACACTTTCTCGAGATCTTCTGCTAATTAATGCAATCATAATTGATAGGAGATAAGCGAAGTTTTTGCGGAGTGGGGGCTTTTACAAGATTAACCTTTTCTTTCAATGCCTAATAATGAAGAATTGAAATCTGTTTCGTGCTTCGCGTACACAGGGGCATCGTGTCCTTTTGCTTGTTTCAATTATACAGCATCGTGCGATTCTACGTCTTTGTCGTATTAGATTTCTCAAATTTTCCGAGGCGTAAAGAGAGAAGGAAGGTTTAGATATTGCGATTGTAAAAATAAAATTTTCATTGTATCTGTCTATCGTAAAACTCGAAGCTTTCAAACTTTTTCTGAATTTCTCCCTCGAAAGCTTAAACCTTCTTCAATCTTCAAATAGCCTTGCATCAGCATAAAAGTGTAATATTCACTACCCTTACGTTATAATCAAAGTTACGATTACATTCATCGTTTACGCGATGCGACAACCGAAAGCAATCTTCTTCACTCGAGTTTCATAACGTTTACCACTCTCGGAATTGTTTATTACTGCAGCCATGTGATAGGATCGCGTAGAGCTTGCCATGCAGACTTTCTCTCTTGAATGACAAGTTGCTCGTCCCATTACCAACATCTCTTTCCCTCTCTCTGCCTTCTTCTTTCTTTCTAAGGTCGACTCGCGCCTCTTTACCTTGCGACGTCGCAACGAGAAAAGAAAATTGGCAATGATACACGCGGATTTAGCCAGAGAGGGACTGAACGGAAAGAAAGAGATGGCTGACTCGGTTAACGAGAAGTTATGAACACGACTCGTCCAGCGGTAATTTCGCCATTGCTAAGAACAGTTTTTATTGTTCGTACCGTAATTCTCGAGTCTGTTACGCGAGGACCTATGTACTTCGTGTTCCACTGTTGCAAGTTATCGTTGCGAAGCGGTTGTTAGCGTTGTTTAATGCAGGCAGATGATCCTTCTTCTACTCTCCATTTTGCGACATTAAGCCAATAATTCCGTCAAGACACCAGCTTTATGCGCAATTTTCTGCTGCCCTGTTCGAGAGTCGCTTTCATTGCGGTTGTAAAAGTTTAAATGGATAAAAAGGGAACCGAGTTTGAGAGAAAAATGTAATATCCTTTACGTTTCGCGAATATAAAAAAAAATATTAAGAATATCAATTATGCGGATTAATGTATTCACGTAACAACTCGAGTAACATTGTTCGTTTCTCGCAAAACATCTTACTATAATACAAACGTCTTAATCTAAATTGTTCTCAGCTAGGGGAGAGTCTGTTCATTCGACGCATGCCCAGCGTTTAGAACATTGAAAGCCTTTGCGGCCTCTCTCTCGATCATTTTATTTTCCAGGAGTAACTTCAAAGTAACATTCATGTGGCTTCTGGCCACATTTCTCTTCTTTCTGCTTTGAAATTTTAGATATTTTCCTGCGGAAAAGCTAAGAGAAAAATTAAATGAACCTCTCCTAATTTAATTGCAGTTGTCGATAGATTGAACTCAAAGATAAAAATCTGTAATGATCTGTAATGATCGACGACTTTTATTAGTCGCTACTGGGCGACAAACACGTGGAAACGTTTCGGATTACAATATATACAATAATGTACGAAGGAAGTTGCAAAAGTGGATTGGTAATTACGCTTAATAGATTAGAATAGGCAATAGAGAAAAATCATTTCCTTATCCGAAAAACAAAATCTAGAAAAGAACTTTTTTCGTTCGGAATATCAACGTGTACGTTTTTACGTGCACGAAAACAATGGAATAAATAGCATGGTTTCGAAATATGTTACACAGAATTGTTATATTTGTTTGTTTATTCAAATAAAATACTAATATCTGGTTTAAAAAAGCAACAACAAATTTTGGTTGGCATTATATTCCAGTTGCTACTATACAATTGTCCTCTGTATATATTTCTTCTGTTTGTCTTCAATGTATTGTTCTATTCTTGCTAACTGCATATTCATTAGAAAAGAAAGTACAGGAAAAGAAAAAAGCAAACGAGCTGCATTGCATAGTAGAAAACGCAACGAACGATAATATATTTCAAAGTTACACGTGTTTTTCAACGGTTGGATCAGCTCTGACGACGCTGTTTTCATTCGAGAGCATGTACGATCGTACGCAAACTAAATAAACTGTGCGTCGGCTGCTTGGTAATTGAAAAATATCGGCGTCTCGACGTTTCAAGGCCCGGAAATCGGCCGGTTGCAGGCCGCCAGCTCTGCCGCATACTTTTTCATTACGCTTTTTCCACCTATCCCCTGGTATACGTCTCGCCGGGACTAAATTACGTGCACGGCCGGTTGCTCGTTGCCGAGAACAAAAGGAGGATCTCACAAATGGTAGGAGATGGCCGCTGCCGGACTGGAGAAACCCAGAAATAAATAATTGAGTAGGTTATTTAAGAGCGACCCGTGAGGAGGTGAGTTTTTCTTGACTCTACAAGGTGGAAGACCGAGTGTCCTCGAGGCTCCTCGATCCTCGGACGTGAGACTCTTTCTTCCTCGTTTTCTCCAAATTATTTTTCTTCTTTTCCCTTTCGATAAAAACATTTGAATGTAAATGTGTGTAGTAAGGATATGTACTGACATAGTAATGTCGTAATATTGTGCAGAATTCTTATAAAAATTCCGAAGAGGTTAGAAAACATACGTCTAACTTTAAAACATATAAAAAAACTTATGTACATGTGTTACAAATCTAATTTATAGGAAGACTTTTTATATCGTGCAGTTAATTGAATCGGGGTACTTTCGTTTTTTGTGCAGGTAACGAGATGGTGATCGATCTCGTTGAAAATAGTTAGGAATCAATTTTCATGACGTTCTAAATTTTACTTTCGATATTTTGCGGACACACAGTGCCTTTATTTGTGTATTTTTGTAGAAATCTTTTGAAACATAGTAATAGATAAGGAAGAATGTTATAACATGTGAAAGGAACTATACATCTCTCTTCTCTTCCATTCTCCAGCATCTTCGCTAATTTATTTCCGCTTTATTATCCTTTGATCGCGAATAATAAACGATGTAAATGAGGCCGAAGATTAGCAACGTTGAATTCGTTACTTTGAGGTCATCGTTTGCGTTCGTTCCGCACACGCGAGTTATTGCACTTTAAAAAGGCACGCTTTTGGTAAAGATAGCTGGAGCAAAATGCTGAAATGTACATATATTGCCGAGATAATGAGTTACTCGGAAAATAGGAAAGCAATTTTAGTCGGCAGCCGGTCGAGGCGAAACCAGTCACGACCGAAAGAAATAAGTCGGCGAGGAGACCAAATCGCTCTCGTATGCAAAACGATAGATCGAAGCCTGTTTCCCTGACCGGCTGTCATTTAATATATCGCTGACTCTGACCGTGTCGGGTCTCCTTTCTGAATCGAGTTCCTTTGCCAGAACTCTATCAAAGGAAATGTTTTCCGGTTAGATTTTCTTTCACAAACTAGTTTACTCCTTAAGCATTTGTTAAGCGTTATAATAAAATGAAACGTGTAGATTAACGTGCCAACGTGATCAACGCTCAATATACGTATAACGAGCAGGAATTCGAAGATAGAAAACAGAAACTGGGGAAGAATAAGTTCTAATAATTTGTTTATTTCAGCTCCTTAGAATCGAAGTTTTAGTAATATCGAACGATTAGGTAATTTTAATTTAGCAGAACGATATGTAAAAGAAAGTGAAAAGTCAGTGATGTTTCAGACCATATTTTGGGAATCTCGAAATCAACAACTTTGCTTGTAAAAATTGCAGGTACGTAACTTCAAGTTCGAAATTTATCGATTTTTTTCAAATTTATTTGAGTTTTACGATTAATTCCAGAAGAGTTTCATCTATCAAAGCGTTCGATTTAACGAACGATTGTACGCTATCGTAGAGACGTTGACAGGTATCCCAGAATCTTCTCAGATTTTTTCAAATTCAGAACAACCTCTTAGAGTCTAGAACAAGGCATTCGACACAACGGCAACTGGGCGAAACGAAATCAAAGTTTACGATGTAGCGTAGGATTCCTCGAACGAGAAACGGCTACGTGGAATATCGGTCCGAAAGATATTATCTTTGGAATGCGGGGTACAATATTCGAACGAGCAAGCAAGCACGGCAAAGATGAGACCCATCCGTTTGAACGTTGAACGAAAATTCAAACAGGGTGGCTCTAAATAAAGCAAAAGCTGAAACGCACAAACGGCGCGGAATTATTTGCGAGTAGCAATCGCGACTCTCGGTTCTCAATCGAGACACAGCGTGGCAAACTCAAACACACAGTTATATCGAATGGAGTGTACTTTTGTTGAGCATCGATTCGCGAAGCTCGAATTTTCATTGCGCGAAATGACAGCCGTAATTTAATTCTTGGACGAATCGAAAACTGTACAAATAAACAATAAATCTTAATCTGCGTTCTGCGAGTTCATTCGGTTTTGGTATCGATATTATGAGAGTTTATGGAGATGATTTTCTGTGTCGAGTTTCTGTGAAATTTTGAAAATGACGAAGAAGTAAGGTGTGGAAAGTAAATTTTTGACAGGAAGAAAGTATGAGGAAATTTTGAAAAATTCTTGATGAAAGTTTGAGAACATGTTGGTGACGATAGGAGCGAAGTTTGAAAAGAGTTTGGAAATATGTGGACAAGTTTGATAAAGGTGTAAGCAAAATTTGTGAGACCTTTGCAACAGTTTCGAAGTATTATAGGTAGGTGATAGAAAAAAGATCTAGAAACTGTAGAAAAGTTTGTTGGAATATTAGGATTTGGAAAAAGTCTCCGAGAAAGGGGAGTTTAAAGACAAAGGAATTTTAGAAAAGTTCCCAAAGTTTCCATAACTTCAAAAATAGTTGCAGGAAGCTTCGAAAGAGATTCGAAATTCACTTGAACTGAAAAAATTATTTTCATGCTCTGAATAAATTACACTCGTTAAACAGTTCTACGTATATGTAATTTAAACAACAGTAGATGTCGATTGATAAACACGATCGGAAGTAAATTTATTCATTATCGTACGTATTATTTAATAATTCATTATAGCCTCAGTTTTATCTCCGTTTTGTAGTTTATTTTGTAAAATTAATTTAATAAGCTGCCTTCGTAAATTCCATATGGCCCGCCGTAATTGGACGGAGGACGATCTTGCGTCAGTTTAAAATTGCTGGAATTGGTGTGTTTTAATCCTTCGGTTTATGCAGAAATATAACGTAATCAATCTCGTCAAGAACGCCTTTATCAATACCTTTCATTTACATTTGCTGTTTAATAAAATTAAATTTGCGATCATGTTTTAAATTACTTATCTTACTCGAATATCATATTGATTATACAATACATGTTTATGGGTATGGAAATAAGAGGAAAGATAACAAGAATATAATTTCCTAACACAGCAATGAAATCAACAACAGACGTTCGAATAGAATTTGAGAAACTTCTAAGATAACAATTAAATAACTTGAAGATATTTGACACGACAAATAGTTAAACATCGAGCATCGTTAACGATAAAACATCTAATTCGTTATGTCTTAACTATTATGTTCGCAATATCACGAACTAAGTGTCAGACGTAAAAATTTTCTCAAAGCACGCTGTCAAGCTACAAAGAGCGAGAGACAGCGAACCTCCATCCTGAGGAGAAGCTTTCGAACAGTTGGTGGCCGGAAGAAATAAGTTGGCATGGCGGCCAAATCGCGCCGCGAATGCATAACGATCGCCGCGTGCGTCCCATTGTATGCAGCATGGAAATCCATTCGCTGGGTCCTATTGTAGCTCATTCTACTTCCTCCGGGTCCCTGGTCCCTTCCGTCTAAAATAGTCTAGATGTTTGCCAACGCTCGTGAAAATGGCCACTGCGTTCCGTATCTGTGAAGATATATTCATCCTCGAATAGAGTCCACGTGAGAGTCTACTCTGAAAACCAGAAATCCGGCAGTCACCGTCCTTTCTGACCCTCCTTTCTCTGAATAAGTTTCGGCGATCCTAATGACTCGTTTTTGACACTGAAATCGATCCGTCACTGTTGAACTCGGAAGAAAAATCTGATTCGCTATTGAATCGAAGGGAAAATTTTTTAATTTTTTCTTCAAGGAAGGATAAGGGTTGGTTTTATAATTATAATTGGTCTATGAAGGGTCCGACGGTTGGTTCATTTAGTTCTTTGGATTTTACAACGGATTATTAAGTTACGATATCATATGAAAGACTTATAAAATTGCTGGGAAATTTCAGATTCTTTGAAACGACGTCACTTACAAAGGTATTTTATTCTTATTGCATTTTCTTATTTTGTTTCATTCCTGATTCCCTTTATTCTTGAATTGTCTTCTCGTGAAACTTCCCATCAAGAGGATTATCCCTTTCGAAATTGTAAATCCTCTTAAGCACTCGAGTTATTCATAAAACCTACAGATGTCCGAGCATTAAGGAACGAAGGAATCGATAAAGCATTGTTCTTTCAACTTGTAAGTCGTTTCATTAAAATCAGAATTTTTTGCCGAACAACGATCTCGAGTCACTTCCTATTTTACAATATTCTCGATGTGGTAATCGTCGATCTAAAAATTCCAACTTCAGAAACGTCTTACACTTCTCGAAATTACCTGCAATTACAGATATGAATAGTTTCATAATTTCTATTTCTTCTCACAGTTATTTCTGCTCATTTCGTCTGAAATTTCGTGACTTTATCTTGTTTAATTTATCGGTTTGACGATGCAACAAAAGTTTCTAACAAGTACAATTCGTAAGCATCTCCATGTTTACGAATCTGCAAAGATTTATCTTGCAGTCTTCGACGTAACGTAGCGTAAATATTAATTACGCTAGTTTCGCACGCACCGCGGCTTACACTATGCGGAA
The DNA here is from genome assembly GCF_011952205.1 of Bombus bifarius. NCBI lineage: Eukaryota > Metazoa > Arthropoda > Insecta > Hymenoptera > Apidae > Bombus > Bombus bifarius. The sequence continues at coordinate 734,329 of NW_022885586.1, read as the reverse complement.
CTATGTATTACCTATGGTAGGCGGGTCGATGCTGGAAGCACGGCTTGCAAGTGAAGTGGAAGCATGCAGCGAGCTCTAGCTTGCATCTGTATTTACGTAGCTTTTATCGGGTCGCTGGACGAACCTCGCTTAAAAACCAGAGTAAAGTCTGTTATGAACATCGATCTCGACCTCTTCCCTCCTTCGATGCGTTCCCAATCTGGAAATGTAAAGCGGTTAACGAGTGAAACTTCTCTGGATAGATTTTCGACGATCTGGAAAATATACAATTTACGTGACGTATAAAATCACTTAAAGTTACCATCGATTTTTATAATCTTATCATTCAAATCGCTAAGAAATTTACAAAAAATTCTAAAAAAGATTGTGAATTAATCTCGCATTCTTTTCGATAATAGTTCCGATAATAATATTAAATAATTCAGTAGTAAAAATATTCAATATTTTTACGTATAATTTCATATGAAACATTGTGAAACAAAAACGATGCATTTGAATGTGTAACGAAACTAACTGGCTAAGTAGCAAATCCCGAAATGTTACGACAATAGAGGCATCGAAGCACTTAATTCTAAAATGTCAGTACTGTCAGACGGATGTTCGCAATTTTCTCTGGAACAAGGGTGAAAGAATAATTGGAAATAATTCATTCCATTGGTGTTTCTATTTAAATGAATCGTAGGCAGAATTCTATCGGCGGAAATTAGATTTCCGGAGGCAATGAGGGATAGAAAGTTTGTCAGAGAAATGGAAACTACTCGACATCGATTTCATTACGATTCTTTCTGCTGACCCGGGAAGATTTCACGGACCGAACCTTGATACTGTTATTTGGAAACTTGTTACGGTTCGATCTTGTATTGGCCATCTCTTATTACATGTACTTTCCCTCCAAAGTGAACTACCGATACCGTATCGGAATCGAACAAAATTGGTTTTTCGTTAATTCGGATACAATTTTTTTTTCTCTCGAAACTAATAACTCGTTTGTCTTGTGTTACACGATTTTTATATTTTACAGTTATTTACACTTCAAATTTCCATTAATTTGTCACTTTAGTAATGCAATAAATATTCCTACTCGAATACTTTTTATAGTTATCGACTAGGTTTAGAAATGTCGAAATATATCGCCTGAGATTTTCTTTTTTGAAAAAGTTCAAACTTTTTATTTCGCGAAGGATTTAATATAAATTCTGAAAAGAAAAATTATTTTAATCAGTTTAATCGTTTTGACATTTAAATACCAGAATTTTACTGCACAATGCTCTTCCAAAACCTGTTTGTTCAAATCCATCATACATTTCCCACTCCATACAATATACAAGGATTTAGTATAGCAAAGCTAGTGGGCAGGTTGGCAATCGTAAAATTCGTACAAATAGTAGATGGACTGAAATTTCCGGGAACCGCGCCATTTCGTACTTGAAGAATTGGCGCGCGAGTACACCACGCGAGACAAATACGCGAAAAAATTAGCGTTCTCGTTAACGTGTTGTTTAGTGTACATGCCGTTACACGTGCAACATGTAATCTATTCTCTATGGTTTATTTACTTCTCTGACACAATTGTTCCATCGCAACTGGTAGATTTATAAGGCTGATTTCCACGGGGCTAGTTTTTGGGGATTGGAATTTTCATCATGTTCATCATTTCGTCCGTTGTATTTCACATTGTGACTTCAGGCTATATTTCATCGAGTTTTTTTTCTAGTAATTTCGTTGATTGGAGACAAATGGGACTACGTTTGTTAATCGAATCATTCTTTATTGCTTTTTCGTTATAGAATCGGACCGTGTTTTTTTATTTATACAATATAGCACTAGTTATTTTATGTTTTGGAAATATTGATATTGATTTCGTGATTTATTAATAATACGGTTCGTTTCTGACTAAATACCAGGATACGGTAACTAAGAATAAACCTAACTGAAGCTGAACTCTAGTGGATAACCTACAACGCGATATTCCAAATTCAGAATCGAAAAAATTATAATTAGACGAACTCTTTTTTTCATGCGAAATTAGGTGCTTTATGTATAATTTTAAGTCACAGAGAAATCTAATCAAGTAATCGTACTCCAATAAGTCGATGCGTGTCTCTGCATTTAATTAAAAAAAACATATCCATGAAAGCTGGCGTTGTCTGACCAACGCCGAGCTTATCTACTGCACGGAAATCCTACCCCGTTTATTTCTCGTATGTTGCAGTTCAATCACTTTAAGCTCGTGTAAGCTGCTTTTGTATTTCCTGTTACTCGTTCGCTGTGGGTTTACCATGCACAAAATTGAGCTGACTTACAGTCGATTTCATGTAAACGCATAAATATAAACCGCAAACTGGTTCCGTGCAATCCTGTTTGAAAAATGGCTCGCGTTTGATTTCGTGCGGCAAATGGAATCTCGTTGAACCGTGTTTCAGGCTGAACGCTTTGAAACTTGATTCTCGATTAGATTCTGTTTTGTCGTTGGCGCGGACATTGCTAAAAAATTTACGAATCTCGTAAGCACGTAACATGCGAAATCCCTTTAAAATTATATCTGCAGTTTTATGAACGAAACGTAAAGTGAAGAATGAAAATTTCAATTAAAAATCTAAATTTCATAATTAATTATGGAAATTATCTTACTAGCTGTACGCAACAAAGTTTTAGCGTTTCCTTTTTTCTGCAAATTTCTTTTATTTATGCATATTCCATATATGCGTTACTGTCTGTCGAGTTTTTGATTCCGTCGCCAAGAAATCATATCGATACATTTTCGTATTTCCGCAACGTTCCAAAGGTGCTATCCGACTAAAGAATGCTTATCAATAACCAGAATAAGTGATAATTTCTCGGTGTCAATTGTGCAGAGTACTCCGCATGTGGAAGAACTTCTCAGCGATAGCGTTGTCGTCGTCATTCGTCGTTCTTACTCTTCTTTTCGCGCGGTTATTGTGAGTCATGAAGTTGACGTTTCAGATAGATCAGTACCACCCAAACAGTCGCGCAAACCGGTGAGATAAAAGGTAATTATATAGGAACGCTTATGAAAAACACTCAAACTTTCGTATACGCCTAATATATTATCCAGAAATGTTCAGAAAACGAGCGTATTTCATAATTTTTGGGCAAGGTTTGTCGAGTAAAAGTTAAAACTTAGATAGAAGTTTTTCTCGAAGATGTATCTTACGTATGCACTGATTAGTACGTCCACCTTAAATCTGTGGCAGAGTATTAATTCGTCGTTTGCCGTAGAAAAGGCGAAGTATGCAGTAATTATTCAGAAAAAGTCAGAGAACTCATTTACGAGTTGCGAGTCTCATTTGCTGACCTCTCTCACAGCCCATTTCCACTTTGCTTAGTTTCTGGCGGAGTCGATCTGGTCAGAGTCACTTTTTACATCTGCTTGAATTACTTCGCCACGTTAACTTGCGCTGGGACGCGCCTCCCTCGTTACGCTTGCATAACTTCGCCCTTTTCGCGCGAAATTTGTTTGCTTGTTACTTTTGATTTATCCCTGGACAAGGGGATTGTTGGAGCGTCCAAACGAAACGCGACCTTTTTCACGTTAGATCACTTTTCAGAGTATTATTACGACCGAGAATTTCGAACGCCCAACTGTTTCTAGAATAAAATTTTTTTTAAGGTTTAAAAATTCGAGACGCAATTTTCTAGAGCGAACGATTTTTACATGTCGAAAACAAAGTCGCTCTATCGGAGAATTACGGGAGTTTCAATTTTATAACGAGCAAGCATTCGTTCATGTACTAATTAAGTTGCGAACAACTTTCGTGGATTCCAACAGGTATACAAAATTAATCAGAACTTAGTTACCATAAAATAGTTGAAATACGTGCTGATGTTTTACAACTATCCCGTAATTACGCTTTAAGATCGTTAGAAAATTGATATACTTCGTTAATAACTTCCACGAACATCGTGTGAGAAAGTCTACTCCTTTTCATTAATTTGAAGTTCAAACGGCAATGCGATATTTTCATGAAAATTCTGGCAACAGTATAAAGTAGATAATTCGCGAATAAGAAAGAAGCAAAACAAACGGAGATATAATATTCGAGCGAAGACGAAATTTATTTGCGGCTTTAATGCCTTCGATCCAAGTCACAAGGCTGATGCACTCTTTCGAGCAGGTTCTGGATGCATAATGCATCCGATCCATCCTAAATCTTCTTCAATAGCGCAGCATTATTCGGCTCTAACGAACCAGTTCACCTTAATCCTCGTTACCAGCGTGGATTAAGTTAAGTGAAAGCGTCTTATCACGTTAACGATGATCGACGTTCAGAATCTTATGTCTGGATCGCTAAGTAGAGTTCTACGTATGGCGTGGATCGTTCTTTTACGAAGAAACTCCGAGTGACAGCAAATTAACTATCGAGAATGTCTACGGAACTTTATAGTTTGTAGCGTACTTTGACAGAAGGTTGCCCTATAAAAGATTGGTAAGTGATACATTGATGATGTCGTGTTTGAAGTCTCGCTTGCACCTTAAAAATAATTATTTATTATATGGATATGTATATAAAGTAAATTCGAGATTGAAACGTTTTTTATTTTCTTTAAAAAAATGTTACAATAAGATTCGTATTTTTTCGAGTGAATCGTGGAAACGAATTCTTCAACGATGGTAACTCGATATAAATTTCCATTGCAATTTAGTTGACAAGCTTGGAAACTTGTCAGTCTGTTTTCGAGAAATTACTCGACGCGACTGAATGTCGACTTGCTTATAAGTTAAACCTAAAACACGCTGAGTGTCTGATTTGCAGCGCTCCCCAACTTGCAGTTCTGAAGTTTCGTAGTTGCGTGTCTTTAGTTGTACTTAAGATAACGTGGAATTTTCATGCGGCGAGCAGACCTGTGAAATGTTCATTTCAGAAAATCTAATAAAGGCACAAGTTTCTTCGCCGATCTCTTCGTCGGAAATTTTTCTACTTATAACCAGGAACGTTTCCTATAAAAAGTATTTCTATCATTCTCTGATCTTAAATATTCCTCGTACTCTGAAAAACTTTTATTTTCCTTTCTTTCAAATTTCTGTACCAAGTGAAACAATGACAAGCTGTAGAGTCACTTTTAGAAAAATCCAGCGTTCGAGTATCTTCGCTTCTTCTAAATTTTCTAACACGCATCAATTGGAAAAACTCGATACGTGCAATTGAATTTAGAAAATGTCCGAGGACTTCTTCGTACTTCCTTCCTTCCTATCGATAAGGCTACTCGATTTTACTGATCGCAGACTGCTTCGAGTCGATCCACATCGAGATGAGAATCCTCACGAGACAGGGAAGATCGAGGATCCCAGCAAGGAGCAGAGTCTGTTAGTGGAGAGGTGAGAAGGACTACTGACGAGGGTAGTTGCTATCGTCGTGATCGAATACTTGGACGTTTCGAAGTAGGATTTGTGGCCGATGAAATTATACCATGAAACTATACCACTCGATGGTACGATATTACCCTAACTTTTGTCACTTCTGAAGGAAATTGTATAGGGTGTTTCTTTTTTGTGAGAGGGTTGTTTTCTTCTACGCTTGACTTCTGAACACTATCATTTAATAACTCTCGACAATAGAGATCTATAGATTTTCAAAATATCTGGATTCGTGCAAATCGGATTTTCTTGCAAAAGATAGAATAAAGTTTAGACTAAAGGCAGAGTAAAATTTATGTTACAATGAAAAATTAACTTAAGATTGAGGCTTGGCGTAAAATTATAATTAGGAATGACACATTTCTTCTCGTTCTATTTTCAATCCAGTCATTTAAGTTTACGATATTCAATTCGCTACCACGTGCATTAATAAGGTCATTAAATCAAGTCCTGATAGCAATACTTAATTAAATGTCGATTACTACATATCCACAGCTACTAGAAAGACTGGCTATTATTATTATTATTATTATTATTATTATTATTATTATCATAGTTATTGTTTTAACAAGTTGATTTATCTCGAGGCTGTTGATTTTCGATCACTTTTCGTTCGTCGAGCGTGCGTTAACTTATTTATTTATCTAATCCGTGGATCGAAAGCGTTGCACAAAGACTTTGCTAATGGAATCAGCCGGCGTAATTAAGTTTGCAAGACCCCTGTAATTCTATTCCCGCACGTCGGTTATCTAGAAAGCAAGCGTAGTCCTATCAGACAGGCGAAAAACTGATGATGGCGCGTGAATAAAATGCAAACAGGTTTCATTTACCCGATAAAAGATGAGACTATTTCCTGGCTGTCGTGGAAGTTCGTTTCCAACGTTGAGAAAAAAAAGTTTCGGAATGCCTGAGGTATTCCTTTTCCAGCCATGGAAGGATATCACGTGAAAATTGCGATGGTTCCGTGACGCCGCCATTTGAAATTGAACTTTACGCGTTTAATACATAGCCCGGGCCCCGTCAAAACGTTGTAAATCGAAATAATACATTGTGAAAGTTTTGGTACTCTAGGAAGAAAGTTGCCGTTTCCGTGGCACGGATCCCGAACAAATTTCGAAGTTGCGCCACGCAGGAAGCGGAAACGACACGGAGCAACGTTAAATCTCAATGCGAGACGTGTGATTTCTCGATCAATATGTTATTGCCTTTCGCGCCTGTTTTTTTAATTAGAGTAAATGTTTAAAAATACGAAGATTTAGAAAACGAAGGCAGAAGATAAATACAAAATAGAGCAGAACAAGCTTAAATTAGACATTCGAGATAACAATTATTTTTATCGGAAATCTAATTGTGCTTACCAGCAACAATAAACGTAACCATAACAAATGTTTGCCATCGATAATGATTACCGAAAAATTGAAAGAACCTTTATCGTTTATAACGGTTATTCGCAACCATAATTTTTAAACTAGATATATTAAATTTTATACCATAACTTGTCAAATTTCTCTTATAACAGTTATGATGTCTGGCTTAAATACAGAACTCGATCCACCAACTATTTATAACGTTGACTCTAACCAATCTAACTTGAACAAGAAACAAAAAAGAAAAAAAAGACTAGAGCAATTAATCACGAAATTAATTCACGACGGCGATGGTCTCCTCGTGGCTGGCCTTTCAACCGAATAATCCTGTACAACGGGTCTTTCGTGCTTGCATTATCACAAATTCCACGCTATTCTTCTTCTTTCCGGCGGACAACGACCGGCCCTACATCGACCCTCTTACGCTATCCTTCAACCAAGACGCTCTCACCCTGTTCTTTTTCCAATTTCCGCGAGCGTAGCGCTGGTTTCGTCTCGTGTGCGCTCGCGAGTACGTACATCGTTGGGAATACATAAGGCTATTTGCATGGGACCGTCCTTGGCAACGTAATTTCGCGACTGTGCAATCCCATTGTCTATCGTGCCGCCTTAATTGGACGTTTCGCAGTGTAAATTCACGGGATGGCCATAGATAATCCTAATTAGACGACGTTGGGTTAATTTTGCGAAAGCCAACACGCCGAAAACCCGCTTGCATAGATAATACCGCGAGTTTTTGATGAGAAATCCACCTCGACCGCGTTGATTGCGTACTTCTTGCGACTTTCGGCGCAGCTGGACATTCTTCCGTTCGAATTCCGCGAATCGCAACAGCTATTTTCTACTTTACTACTTTTTAGTAATTCGAAGAAACGAACAAAATACAATTGAAAATCTTGTATTAACTTGATAGTGAGCCCGAGTGTTTTTCGTACTATACTAATGTTAGTATACGAGTATAGTAAATCAGCAAGCGAAATATTCCAATTTTAGTTGGTGGAACTTCGTCACGTTGTAGTATATCAATTTAACTCTTTTTGGTAAAATATCTTCATTCGATGAATTGCGTTATCAATGATTTGAAAAAATAGCCACGCAAGGTTTCGCTTTCAGCGAATACACGCGGCACAATAACCTGTTATATTCTTCGATTAGAGTGGCACGCAGACACAGCTGTGAAGGCATCGTTTCCTGGGAAAAAAGGACTCTTACTCTTAGTTATCTTGTGTGAAAGGGACAGATGGCGAGGAAGGTGGCATAATAACAACGCAAAGCGAAGAAAAAGGAGTCATAATACTACAGTATCCACTGGAATCGCGAGAATAGCAAGGAAAAAAGAAGACAGGAAGAAAAATATATCTTACACGCTCGAATAAATATTTGTCGCCACGTTATTCCAATTAACGACTCATCAGCCTGTTTCGCCATCTTGCTTTGCTCTACCTTGGTTCCTTTCGTTTTCCTCATTTTCTTGGCGAGCTAAGAGACGACAAACGCGGAGAAAAACAGGAATAAAATGGAGGACTAGAGTATTACTGGGTTGATTAACCGTTTCTCGCTGGAATGTAAGAAATGAAGATGTCCAAAGGGAAAAATGGTCAAAACAAAAAGAGAGGATGAAATAAGAAATATCTTAACGAGACAGGGGACTTATTGCATGGGAGATAAAGGTAAGGGGACGAGAAGAATGACGGGAACGACGTTACAGATTGCCAGACACGCGGAATTTCGCATGAAAATGGTCCCTCGACGACGGCCTCTGTCCCGTTTTCGCCAAACAAATACCCCATTTCGCTAAATAGACACCAACGCATCCGTTTCTTTCTTTCCTTATTCGCTGTGCAATTTTTAGTTATGCAAACTCGTTATGCTTCTTCTTCTTCTTCTTCTTCTTCTTCTCCTTTCTGACATAGTCGAGCAACGTAAAAATAGATATAAAACTTGGCGAGAAGAAGGTAGAAATCTCATTTGAAAAGGAGAACGAAGAGTGGGAGAGAAACAAGGTGGAAAAAAGGCGGTGGGGGCGTGGAAGACTGATCATTATCCGAGTGGAAAGCGAAAGAACGACGCGCAGAAGTCGAGACCGTGGAAAGGAACGAATGGAACGCGAATAAGAAGGATCCTTTTGGGAGGAAACGCGTGCATGGAGAAGAAAGAAACTCGGGAAGTAGTTTTTCACCGGCGCCGACGCGTCCCTGTAGGTTTATTCATACGAATCGTTGCTTGATCTGGTAAGCCTGTACTCTGAAAAATGTTTCCACGGTTCGTTACGCGATTGAAGTTACTTTGCGATACTTCGTGATCTTTCTCTCCTTTTTTCTCTACATTTTCAATTATAAAGAAATTTAATGAAGCGTGTGGATGTACAGTTAATCGCGAAAGTAGAAACCTTCGTAGAAACCGATTATGAACATATCGTGTGAACACGTCATTGCAAATTGTTGGTGAAAAATGTATTGCAAACCTTTTTGAAGCTCTATCGATACCATAGCGACGGTATCGATCTGCTCGCATTTATGGAGAACTTGAAGATATAAAAATTCGGATAATATATAAAAATATAATGTATTATTATGTCCAATGCGTTAGAATAGTTCATTTTATTAATTATATCAAACAAAGATACTTAACAAAGATTGATAACACTTCGTTAATTAATCGTTAAAATGGTTAAAAGAATGAATCAGAAAAATAGAGTTGTTAGATTCTTCATCGCTAATCTTCGATACGAAGGTATTAAATTCGAAACATTCGGAACGAGAGGTGTATCGAGTTTGTTGCATTAAATTATTCTTAGGAGGATAGTGTCGGGCCAGTCGATGTATCTTTATCAACTTTTCTTTATCTACCGTCGCGTAGTATTAACTCCGACGTGTGTGCTCCAACAATTTCGTAATTCGATTCCGTTCTCACTGTGCTTCGTTTCATCGACATTTTTCACTTAATTTGGAGTCTCTTGTACGGGGGCAACTGAGTAACGAGCTTACACGAGAAACGGCAGATGAAATTCTCGTTCGATGAAGATTTTCAGCTTCCGACGAAATTCAGATACGAGTTTCGTTAGTTCCTTTCTAAGGGATTCTCCTCTGCTTCTTCATTTTTTATTCTTATTTATCTATAGAAAGTTTCTGCAGAAACGTAATCACCTTAAAGACGTTTAAATGTGATATTTTTCTTTAAATTCGTTAATTTAGAAGTCAGTCTTGTAACTTTCCCCAGTTCGATAATGTACAATTATCTTATTACTCTATTACTCTGTAACATAAATTACATCGCCCCAAGAGTTTACTATTAAAAAGAAGAAAAACGAATCCTTCCGCGTAGCATTAAGCAAAGAAGATCGCCGTTTCAGCGAAATGGCAGAGCGATTCTACAAAGTCCCTCATTTTTCCCTGGGAGTGTAAACAGAGAGCCGTGATTTAACGTTCCGGTTACTTGCAATCTCTCTCAATCTAGCCATTATTTTCTATCATATCAATCAGCTAATGGTTAATGGTGGGAGGCTGGTAATTTTCGTTTGTGTGCAGTGCCGTCACGGGGCCAGCAATTTTCCTCCGCTACTCCCTGGTAATCGATCACCGTAAATCTAGCTTTCGAACCGAGCTAGAAGCAATTCAAAAAGCTGTTGGTACATCTGTATCGAAATAGAAACGGCGATGCGTGGTTGTGTTCGAGTAAACTACGCTCTTCTACCTTGTTACGGATAAATACCTTCTATGTTGGTGCAAATAAACGCATACGTACATGTACGTATTTAACGAGACAATGGACAGTGCATCAATCGCCGAGAAAGTTTGCTTTTTGCTCTTGAAGTTTAAATAACGTTCGATGTGCAGTGTTTCGTACCTTTTTGAATATTTCCCTAGTAAAATTGTAGATTTTGTGGAATTCGTTCGATGGGTATTTTATATCGTGACTTTTTCCAAAATTCGATGGATCGTTTTTAACGAAAACTTGCATTTGTTGCATTTAAAACTCTCGCTATTTAGTCCGTAAGGTTTATCATTTAATTTACACAGTCGTCGGACAATACTTGACGAACGAAAATGGATTTCTTACGACGTATGAGAGGATATAAGTGACTTTCAGTTACCGCTGAAAACTGAAGATATTTCGAGAAGTTATATCTCACGGATAAATTGAGATAGAATACTTCATTCCCTCTCGTAAGAGCAAATGAAGTTTCTCGAGTTCGAGTCCTCGTTATAAAGTAATTGAGTGAAGTTAAAGAATTGCAGAGTGAAATTTACTGTAGATAAAAGAGAAATATGTAGGACGAAGGACCTGTGCAGAATATTACAGTTAATCTTGCTAATTAATTTCATATTTATATCTATGGGATCATGATTGTTCAGAAGATGGTATATAAAATAGAATGTTACAATATTTCGTTTCGATAGGAAATATGAAATTTCTATTTCATAGTTATTAATTAATTCCACGGTTAACTGATGACGACATCGAAACGTTTTCAAAGGACTACGTACTTGTGTCTTTTACGTAAATTATTATTAGGGTGTCTTACAATATTGGCAGCGATTAGCTGTCTTTATAACTGTATTTAAATAAATTTTTGCTTCTTACTAAAATTTGATATCAGTTCTTTCAGTTTTATATACACACACGAGGAGAGGCATTTTGCAACTCCCCAAAGAAAAATTTCTCCAAGCGATTCGCTTTTAAAAGAGTGCATCGCTTTCCTTTTACATAATTTCTTCGTTACTTATAGTGAATTCACGTTTTTCTCTCCAGTTTCTTTCTGTTCCCACAAAGTTTTCTTTGGCGAGACGTCGGAAAAACGGAGATGCGCGTCCTCGTTTCATTTCTTAATGGCTGGTCGGCCGAATCTCTGGCAAAGTTGATCAAACCAGACAAGAAACTCGCGACCGATCCAAGTTTTTCCTCGATATTTAATAATAGTTCAGAACATGAACTCGCGAATGTTACCTGAGCTAGTCGATGCCACGACAGGAGCAAGCAGAATGAAATAAAATATCCTAAAAGTTAACTTAGAATTCTCGACAATGCTCGGTTCAGTTTTTGTCACAGAAGAATCACTTTTCGCTGTCTTTCCAGTTTCGCTCAGAAATCGAAAGATTCTCTTCTTCGCATTCTTTTGGAGACGTTCTACGTCTAGTTGTAGTTTCAGAGATCTTATCTTTCATCGATCCTCGTTTTCTTTTCGCTGCAATTTCCCTTGCTTCGTCCTTTTATCGCTTCCTTATTGGCTGTCATTCGTAACAAGCAATTAAAAGACGCTACTTCCTCGACAGAATAGCTTCCTATTCTCTGAAAATTACTTAATTGCTAGACCCATTGTCCTCCGTTTACAAATCCCGTTAATTGGTATTTTATCCGGACGATTTCTTGTCGTTTCTTCCTATTAATTGAAGGAAACCGCTGTCGTTTGGTTTTCTTCGTGAAAGTGCCACTTTATCTTATCGTGTGGGCGTAATGGCGCAAGCAATGCGCGAAAAGTAACCTATCTAATTTATTAGTATCTTTTTAGCGTTGATAATTACTTCAAAAATATCAAAACGTTTTTTAAAGAATTAAAAGGTAGACGAATTTTTGTAATTCCGATTGAAAAGAAGTATAGTCATATAAGGTAGGTTTTCGATGGTGGTCGACAATAGAAAGGAATGTGTAAAATCTGCGAGAGGAATATTGTGACGTTAAGACATCCGGTGGAAGGCTGCACACGAATAGAAAGAATAAACACAAGCGTAGAAAAGATCCTAAGGAGTACAAGATCGGAATAGTTGGAGAAATGGTTAAGGAAGATAGAAAGAATAAGGAAAAGAAAAAGATAAGGAAAGGAATGGTGAAAATATCAAAGATTACAAAGTACAATAAACAGTGGGGTTAGCAGTGGGGGCTGCTAGCGGAAACAATAATTTTAGAATAGAAAGTAACTACGTTAACGATAGAAGAAAATATAAGAATAAATTATCAAAGGATGAGTGAGAAGATGTGGTTCTTGGCCGCGAGGTCGAAATCAAATAAATTATTATTACAAGAAAGGTATTCGTACATGAAAAAGATATACATATACTAAAGCTAGTTTAATTATATTTGAGTATAATGGTAATTATTCGAGTTTCAAAAAATGATAAAAACAAGCTCAAATTCGTCTGACAAAGCAAAGTGGAATATTCTTCCAGATCTTTTAAAAATTCTTTAAAAACTACACTGAAACTTAGAGGATAAAGTTTAATTAAATCCTCGTCCGAAGATCCTTGCGGTTGAGTCGAAACGCAAGGAGCTTGCGATTGAATTTCTACTTTATGACTTACCAAGAAGCCATCAAGTGTTCACAAACAGTGATAATGTGGAAGCACAATGAGTAAACTTCATGGAAATATTTTCACGAAATTTTTATCAAAATTTCTAGTTTGTCAGAAAGTTTCTCCCAGTTTAACGTAATCTATATCTATATAAAGAATAAAACAATAAAAGTGTTGTCTGTACATCAAATTAAAAAAAAAAAAAAAAAAGAAAACAACAGCTCGTAAGCTATGAAGTCCAAAAAACTAATTTTTGGAATCTTTGTCTGCTTGTACGTTCGTCTGTTCGTACTCGTATTGCATAAACACTACTGAACGGGTTTTGTCGGGATTTTGTCTGTTGCGTAGCTCAGTGTTTGGAAAACAAAAATAATTTTGTTTTCCGTTTTATCTTCATCCGCTGTGTAGAAGCTGAAAAATATGTTTGATGGAGATACAAGTTCAAGCAACGATAGTTATTCTCTACGTCGTGTTTGTTTCAAAATCGAACCTTTTTATAGTGTAATTTTTTCCTAGGAGAATAATCTAACTGTTAATATAAAAAATGTATAGGTATTTCATTGATAAAAATTCATCTGCTTAAAAATTATTCCGTGTATTAGTAGTCGACGCGAACGAAGTTGGTAGACGAACAAATCTTATTTCTATTAACAAAACCAAAAACCAATATCGATAAAAATCTGCAAAATTTCATGAAACGCCAGATTCCATTCGTTGATCATTCATTTCAGCCATTAAAAATTATCAGATTGGTTTTCCATCAAAAAATTCATCTATCAGTCGTTGAAACACTGGATCACTTCGTTAAAAGTATCTAACTAAAGCGCTGGATCCTGAAAAAAGAAATCCCATCACGGAGGAAACTTTTTCAAACACAGGCGAGCCGAATTTCGCGTTTCCATCCTCCTCTATTCCCAAAATCTTCCTCTCGTGCTGGCTTTTACGAGGCATTTTCAGTTTCTCAGAGCGTAACCATAGGTACTATCGTTTTACTTGCACGTGACGTGAACGCCTCGTAAAACTCAATCGGGAAGAACGTCTTTCCAGCCCCCGATCCTTTATCTCGACCTCCACAACAGGGTAGAAATTCAACAGGAACAATTTAGCGAGACGTACGCGACCTACTGCGTCGCTAAAATCCCTTCGGTCCGTTTCCGGTGCATCCACGCAATTTCCGCGATCGCTGCAAAATATGTTTTGTGCATGAAACTGTATATACGATTGTGCAGCAGCCATGCTGTTCTCGTTCAACGTACATTCGACTGTACATCGAAATGAAAGTCATGAATCCCCTGGTTAAATCCGATTTATGGAGGATATATGGTTTCTGGAGTTGAGAATTCACGAATTGTTTGTTTCTTTCGTTATATTTTTCTTTTTTTTTTTTTTCTTTAGTGAATTAAACTGAAGTATTTTTTATTGGGAAAGAAGTTTGTTAACAGAGATTTTTTTTATACTCGCATTCCTTCGTCATTTATTTTTAAGGTCGTATTATAAAAATATACCAAACATTAGTTTGATGATTTCTACTATAAACAAACCAATCTATACGGTGTGTCTTACTTAATTTTATCGTTTGTTTTTCATAATTTTAAAAAATGTTTCGAAAACAAGTTGAATGGTTTCAAGGGGAACCAAGAGATGTTCCAGATGATAAAATTAGGCGAGACCATCCGTATATGAAAGGAAAAACTTCCAAAATTTCCAAAACCAAACGAATCAATTTATCTACTTGTGTAAGAAACCAGTTTCCCAATTGTCGCTAGCTCGATCCCTCTCGACTAAACTTTTGATGGCGACATCGCCGTTTCTGGGCTGCTCGTTCGAGTTTAATTTTCCAATTTCCGACCGCTGTCTCCGGGCGCTCTCTCCGGAAGGACGGAGGGACCGATGCCCTCGTCGCGGTTGAACTCGTCGTGGCTGTTGTTCGCACTCTTAATTAGCTAATTAGCCGGTTCACGTGAAGCGGTCTTCTCCCGTTCCATTTACTTCTCCCACTGTGTTTCGCTTCCCTCCAACCGCAGATCGGAGAATGATTCTTGAAAACGGCGAATTAATTCCGAACTCGTGACCCTTTTTCCGCGTGATAAGTTGCGTGGAAGTTCTCTCGCGTCGTGACGACTGGTTGCCTTGCTCGGAGGCATGTAAACGTTTCTGTAGGCCGTGAACGAACGTCGTGTCGCCGGAATTATTCGAAAGTTTATTTCCACCTCGCTCTATGCTCCATGTCGTTCTCTTTCTCTTTCTCTTCTTAGATGACGGAATCGCTGGCAAATTTGCATTTCGCGTGCTCCGCGTACCGATCTTTATCTCGGGCTTTTCGTATTCGTCATCTGGAAGGCGTGTACGCCCTGGATCTTGGAAATGTTAGTCAACTGGAATTGCTTAATATCGTTGAGAACGTATAATGTATCGAGCTAACGAGATTCACGTTGGATTAATTAACTTTTTGCGATAATTGTTCCAATTTATTATACGATAGCGTAATGTATATATTGATTATATGAAAAGTTGAAATTCTTTGAAAAGGTGAACGTGTATTCTCCTTCCTTGCAGTGCCTTCATCGTTTCCCAGTTGCCTCGTTGCGTGTATCACATAATTTTTAATAATTCTAAACGTAGCATCATGTGTCTCACAAACGTAAGCCTTCCGATAATTGGAAGCTTTTGTTCAAAGTTTTGTTAAAAGTTGAAAGTACAAATACGAATTTAATTTAGAATTGTTAATGTTATCTCGCAAGCCAACATCAAGTTGTTGATAAATTTCTAGGAGTAATTTTAACACGCAAGAATTACAATTCAGTCGCCACTGACGATGGTATCCAGTGACCTTTCTTAAGAAGCAGTACGCATTTATTTTATTGCACTGTCACAAACACGTATATCGATGTAAAGGACAATAATATACACGGTATGTTGATTGACTTTCACTTGTTACTTAGCTAAAGCCAAAACTCATAAAGAAAACATGGAATAATGATTAGTTAGCTTATTATTCCATGTTTTGCATCTTCATAGTTCGTTAGAGGTTACACAAACGAGTGGCATTTGTTTCTGTTCATGAAACTATGCAACTGGAATCTTCATCTCGATGGAAACTTGTGGAAACTTTGCAATTACTTTCTCGAACAAAGAACTCCGCTTAATAGAGAACGAATTGTGTCAAAGTGGATTCCATCGTTCGCAAATTTGCTCGAATGGAAATAATTGAAAATTAACGTAACTATGATGATAAATATACTATTGATGCGCAAGCAGCAGAGCTGGCCGTGTTTGGTTTCGTTCAAAGGTTCGAGTTAGATGTTCTTATATCCGGTTCTGTTTGAGCTATTTAAAAGCTGTTTTATTATTCAACATACTTCCATGAAAAGATACGCTCGAAAGGGCAGCTGCATTTGGCATTGGCCACGTAAGATTTGCGCGAAACACTTTGAACTCGGGAAAAGGCATGGAACATATTTCTTCTAAGCGATGGAAGATTTTATTTTATGCTTTTCGGGGCTTTAAGAAGAATTCGTTTCAAAGGAAGCTTTGTTTCGGGAAATTCAGTCATAAAAAGAAGAAGGTAAATATGTAATTATAGTAAATTTACATTTAAAAGGCTATAACGGTAAGCTTGTTCGAGTTTAGTAGTACGTTAAGTTCGAAAGCTTAATTTTTGATCACGTTTAAAACACTCGCGGCCGTTTACTTCTTCCACGATAAAAAAAAATTCCTCGAAGCAGCTGACCGAGTAGTTTCGCATCCAACTTTTTAACTACGTAATAAAACAGCAAACTGCTAACGGTTATGGGCATTTACAACACCTGCACTAAATTACAACTTTACATTAGTAGAAGGTGTTCTAAAAATTCCGAACGTCCTTCTTCCTCAAAGATGAAACTTTCCTTCGCGATTACACGTGATACTTTAGTCTTGCACGTGCACGTGTCGACGTAACACGGCCCTAGAAACTGCTTCCTCGGAATAAATACGTAAAACCGTAATAATAATATCGCGACATGGAAGCACGGTTGCAAAGTAACGTGTGTCGTAAAAAGCATTAGCGGAAAGGGGGAGTATTTTTGCATTACGCCACTGACACCGTCCTCGTATCTTCCTAATCCCATACAATTTTTCGCGGATGAGTAGCAGGAAGCACATTTCGTGGCGAGACCGCAATTGGAGGCCAGAAGGTATTCCGGATATCGTTCTCGCGATGGAACGTAAAAGCGATATTGAGGCAGGATGTGCCGCGACACAACAACGCTAAATGGACACTCACCGTGAAAAATTGCTCGTGTTCTTTTGCGAAATAGCTGGTGTAATATCCATATTTCAATCGCGACTTGTTTAAAATATTAGTACAGGCTGTTATACTGTTTTTACTTCAACATTTGTCCTAAAAGGGCTTGCGTCTTCGAGTTTAACAAAGTCTTTCTATCTTCACTTGTATCGTATTAAAATACTCAGATTTTTCCCCGTGTCGTCTTTGTTTGATCGTGGTCATTAAAAAAATCTATGGAACATCCTACAACGATTGCCGAGTCGTTCGAGATAGAAATGAAGGAAGACAAAAAGATTCGCTTGTTACGTTTCGCTTTATAATATCCCATTTTGCTTCCAGTCCGTAAGGAACATCGGCGCAGTGTCTTTTGTAATTCGAATACTCTTGACAAAAGAACGCGCTAGTCATAAAAATGACAAGAATCAGAGTTCCTTTTCTTGAGATCGTATTTCTGCTACTATTTCTTGATCAAGAGATAAAAGAATACAAAAAGTCGTTTCGCAACCTGATCAAGCATCGTTCCATTTTTCATTCGCTGCTTTATCGTTAGCAAATGTTACAGTAGGCACCTTTACATTTGCAGATCTCTTTGTAGGGACCTCTGTAAATTCGAACATGTTGTACGAGAGATTCGGGCGAATTCAAGAAAGTTAGCTCGTGTTGTAAATGGATTCTTTGATTTTTTAAACTCTGATGACCAAGTTTAGCATTTATTACTAAACATGAAATGAAAGTGACAAATATTTGTATAAAATTATATTTTTGCAGGAATTTCTGGAATGTTTGCTCGTAAAATACACACGGTGGTCCGCATAAAATATTACAGCTACAAGACTACATTTTTTCGTGTGATTTAGAATTTCCAGTGGTTCTTTATACAAAGAGGGTACTATTACTTACGGTCTAGGGTATTATTACTTAGGCTACTACTGTTACTTGGTCCTTAGGGAACACCTTTCATCTCTTTTATCCAGGACAGTTCATGAATCTTTATTCCTTTGTAAAAACCGCCCCCATACATGACATTGTCCACCGGAAATATTTTTACTCTCCACAATTAATTTTTATTAACTCTTTATGAATTTTTATTCCTTGTAATTATACTTATTGCTTCTACTAATTACTCGTTAAACCACTCTGCGCGGTATATTTATGCAAACAATTTGATATTTTTAATATCGCAATTTACTTTCATGAGCTTGTATTCTACATATATTACTCGTACTTCTCTTCTATCCAAAATTACTGCGGAGATATTAACGCGTGCTTTAAAAATTTTCAACGAATCCTTTTTAGTCAGATTTAATAAACGTTTTAATTACTTTACGATTGCTAGAATATTAGTCTTAGTTGGATACCAAAAGCAATTACGGAGAAACATCGCCGAACAGTCCGTTAATAAAGCAGTTCTTTTTTCAGTGAGCGCCATAAAGTATAAATCAAAACGCCAGTTGTTAACACTTTACGACTGCCACTTTAAAAATTGCAATAAACCAAACTCGCATATCGAAGATCTATCGACAAGTCCATAACTATAAAAAATACGATGAGGGAGAAGGAAGCTTACTCAGACGATATAGTAACAGGAACGAGCAGCAAGTTGTGCCACGAGGTAGAAGTTTCGAGTCTGAGAGTTTTTGAGTTTGAGTGTAAGAGGCGACGCAAGCAGAAACTTGTCGAATTCCTCGATAAAGGGACGAACGATCGCGTCGCGACGAATTTTACAGTGCGACGAGAAGGGAAGAGGAGACGAGTGCCGGGTTCTTTGAGCACGTCTCGCTCTAATTACGCGACGCAGCTACATCCATATGTATAGTTGGCGCAGGCACGCAGACAGCGACGAAAGAGAAAGAGCTTGGTGAGACCCGGAACAGGTTAGATGGGGTGTTCACGACGCTGCAGGGTCGAATGCTAGTGGGAGAGGGTGCTCCCCACTTTTGCGCTATCTCTGACGCTATCTTGTATGTATATGTGAGCGTGTGTGGTGAACCTTCTCGAGTGGATACACCGGGTACAATCGACTGCAGAAGTTCACTCTCGTAAAAGTAACGCGACTGCTCAGCATGCGGCGAAAGTACCACGGGATCGAGAGGATACAAATCGAGCGAGTTTGGATCAACGAGGGATTATTAGCGGGGGAGGTTGCGAATATCGGGGAGAAAGTTTATGGATGATGTAATAATCTCGGAGAGGTCTGGCTGAAGATTGAAAAGGTTCAAGGATGGAGTGGATAGGTTTTGTATGAATGGATATACTACTTATTATTTATGAATGATAGCAATTATCGCGACGGAGTTAAGGTTTAAGGGTGGTCCTGTGTGAAAGCTAGAATTTTTTATTTAATTTCAATGCAAAGTTCGATACATATAATATGGCGGACTCATGACAGATTTTACTCCTTATTACTGTAATATCGTGGACGAAAGACCTAAGGGATATCGGGTGAACCATAAACAATGTCGCGAGAAAGCCTAAGCGCCGACAGACCCATCAATGTATCGTCGATCCTTCGGTCGAATAGTTACGCGGAAAAGGCCTGCGTGACACTGGTTGCGGTATACGTGCGTAGTGGGGCTAAGAGAACAGACAAAGGGATGCTAAGGGAGAAAGACGAATTAACAGTCAGTGTTAGTTGAGAAGTCAGAGAGTGCGAATCGAAAAGTCAGAGAGTGCGAATTGCGTTGTCGAGAGAGTGTGGTCCGCGTGAGAGAGAGCGTTGAAACCGTGGCGACGAGAGTTGCAAATTAACTATTTAGTTGTCTTAATTATAGTACGTCATTGTAATTAGTTCGCGTTAAACAACTATCGTTTTCTGTTTAACCAACATCTGATTAATCCATTTTAAATAAACTAATTGTAGCAAGATCCTACACTACTTATGGATGGTAGTAACTCTAGGGGAGGAGTGTAAGTGAAGGTTGAGAAAGTTTAGAGATGGTTTTGTACAGCAGACCAAGCAACGTCCGTAAATTTTAGGTGAAATAGGGACTGATACATATGTATAGTTCAATGGATCGATGACAGGTTGTACTACTCACTATTTGGGAATAATAGTAATATTTGGTATGATTTATTTCACAATTATAGCTCGCAATTGCGATTATAGTAAATTGTGGTTGATCATAGAATAGAATACGTGTACGAAATTATGGCGAAAATTTTAATTTATCTTTCATAGGAAAATTTATTCGAAAAATTGGTAAAGACATTCTATTTGGCGTATTGACGTAAAACGCTTAACCATTTCTCTGAAACATTATTTTTTCGCAAAACTCGTGCTTCACCAGCTAAATATTCAGTTCCAAAACATCTCTCTACACTCTCCATATACGCTGGAACGTTACTCATTCGCAGGCGAGAATAAACGAAATATCACATTTTTTAAATAATTATGTTTGTTTCGTATACTGAAATATTTGTATATAAATATATATTATATTATTAGTAGAACTCATCCGAATATTCTTCAATCCTTTTTGCGTAAAAAATTTTGTTTGTTAATACTATGTAAAAAGATAGTTATTTGCATTAGCTTCTTGTCTTTATTTAATCAACATTTGCGTAAACGTTCAGGATAAGAAATAAAATTTCTATTACAAGGCAGTTAAATTTATATAACCATCCAATTTGCAATTACGATGCTCGTATATATAAAAATATACGGTGCAATTGCACTACAGTGATTAGCGTAGTACAATTATACAAAACGTGCAATTAAAATGACAATTTTATGCTTCGATTAGATTTCGAATATTTTTCAACAACGTGTAATAATTTCCAAAAATTCTCATTTACGTCGTCGCTCGATACAATTTTCCTCATATTTTCCAAACGTAATCGCCATAGTCCGTAATTTTGCAATTTTGTCGAATCACTTAACGAGCAACGCGGAAAATTAAATAACGTAAAAACGACGAGGTCCAAGGTTAAATTTCAACTTTAATTACTCGAGATTGCAGGTTCCGCGCTGCGTTAGAATTTTTGCTGCATTTGAGCTTGGTGAACCTTTTATTTCCCTCGCGCACTACTCACTATGTGCACTTTTTTCCCACGTAATTGTAATGAATTTCAAGTTCATTTGCACGTGAAATTGATAACGATTCGCTGAATCGCTGAGAGTTAGTGCGACATATTTTTGTGGAAACTACGTTCTTTAAAAGTCACTTTATACTATGTTAATATTTAATTTATATAAATTTTCAGTAGCTGCTTTTTTATCATTACGAAAATACGTAAAGATTCGTAATACGTCGAGTATACTCGTCGAACATTTGCTAGACGAGAGAAATATCTGTTTAGGAACCAATTTATCATCCATTTGGCAAAGTTCATGAAAATACGAATTTTTTGAGGTGGCAACTAAAGAAATGCGGGTCATATGGGCTGGCAACTAAGGCAACTAATTACATAATTCTCCTCTTTCGCAGATTTCCGCTACCAAGTGATAGTTAAAAAATGCATATGTATTTGCTTAAAAAATCCATATGTATATATTTCCTATTCAATTTTATTTTTTAATTAAATTTGAGGAATATTGTAACTAAACGGTTAATTAAACAAAACGATTCATTTTGAAAATTTTTCAAGAAATTCTTGAATTCTCCGCAAAAGACGAGAAAGTTTCTACGTATCAAAAATCGCAAACGTTCGCCGTTTCTATTGTTTCTACCTCGTGTCTCCACCGTAACCCCTCGTCATATTCGCATCGTCGTGACGACGCGATGCACGCGCTGGTAGCCAGACACCGAGGCGGATGCAAGTGCAGATCCACTTGTCTAAAAGCACTCAGGTGTGTGCTCATTAGACATCGGGTCAATGAGGCGGTGAATCTTCACCCTCTGCCGAACGAAGGGTCCGTGGAAGAAAAAGTAGTGGAAGAAAGGTGAAGGCAAGGCGTTCGAGAGGGATCTCGCCACTCAGAGCCGTCGGATCTTGCCTCCCTTGTTAAGGAATTTCGTGCAGGAAAAAGTACCATGTCGATGTCATGTGTAATACAGACATCTGAGAAATTGCTTGGAACGTCCAATGGTATTATTTAAAATTTTACTTTACGATGATAGATTCGTTGATTATTTAATTGTGTTATTTGTTCAGGTAATTTATAAGATAACTACGTTTTTTTTTAACTATTTTATAAGATTCTTTGATGAAAGTATTTTATAATTCTTTGTCCTTTTTCATGGATTCCACTTTCCAACGCATAATTTCATGTTCAGCTTATTGAAACTTCACAACGTAAATTCCTACGTTCTGTATCACGTTCCCTAGGCTGGCCTATTCACGGTTATGATCACAACTACGTCGCTGTATTCCATAAACTCAACATTCCAACACTTGAGTACCGGAGAAGGTTAGGTGGCATTTTATTTCTTTTGAAAATTATAAATAACTTAGTAAACTGTCCTTCGCTACTTCGACTAATTAGTTTTAATGCAGGTAGACGTCCTTTGCGCAACAGCTCTCCTTTTCACGTTGAATCTTTTAGTATCAATCTTTGATTTATTATCGCTGCTACCAGAATATGTAGCTATGCGAACAGTATTGCTGTTCAAGTTGATCTTTCCTCTGGATCAATCAATAAATGCAGACGAATGACTATAAAATTGATCTACTTTTAAAATACACTACACTCACTCTTGCCTGCAGGTTTGTATCTGTATCTTGTTAGATGAATTCTCTTCTCTTCTTTATCCATTTTACGGTATAGAGTTTCAGCCCATTAATTAAATACATAATTAGTTACAGGTGATATTATAATTATTCTACAAATAATATTCAAATTATCAATTGCAAAAGTATATTAACGAATACAATCGAGCAAACTTTTATAACTGTATTTGTAATTTAACAAGTACTATACGACACGATCTTGTACTTTAATAATCGTATAAATTGACATATCGCCGTTTCAGTTCTAACGATTGTAAAAAAATGGTTTCTCAAAGGACGAAGAAAACCAATTTCATTTAATAAAATTTGTAACGAAATAACGAACGAAATGTTTTATAATGTTGGGATAAACAACGCTGTTTGCGTTCTCTAATTACCATCGAGTATGTCTGCCACGCAACTAACACTTACGTCGTTATTACTGCGACAGCCATCAACGAATATCGCAATAACGACGTTACGCATTTATCTGAAAATTTGTAAATTTGCAGTTACGTCGTGTCGCACTGAAACGGCGATATGTTCAAAAGGCTAGTTAATTTACGACTCCATCAGCGACGTGTTAAACGCGTGAAGCAAAGATAAGCGTGAAGTTCATAACTTGCAATTTAAACTTCGGAAACGTCACCATCGACCAATCTAACGCAAAGCACATACGTACCCAAAGCACCAGCCTCGACATGTGGATGGAAATTTCTGCGGAATTGAAACTCGTTCCCGCGGCAGTTTGATTAAACTTCGACACGTCCGCGTCGTTCCACGGGCAAAAATTTGGAAGTACATTTAATTATAGGGGCGGAACCAGGCTGCTGAAACTTGCACCAACATTAATATCGCACAATCGTGCCTTTAGGCTCCGCTCTCTCGTGACCGCGTGTTTCGATTTTGAAAGTTCCTCTTCCTCTGTGCACCGAGTGGACATATATTCGCTGAAAGGGAACTTCCTTCCTCATCCTTTATCCATTCTAATTTGCAAATTGCAAAACTTACGAGAATCGTCTAATTGACATAGGAAACGTAGCGTATCCAATCTGTGTTTTGCGTTGTTTGATCGTATACAACATCAATATAGAAATATTAGATAGTGACGATGGTAGCAGATTTATTTTATATGACGCGCGAGAATATCTTTTTGCCAATATATTTTAATTTCAGTAGATATACAAAGTTGACAATACGTAGTATTCCAGTTGAAATTTTGATTAAAACAAAAGCGAATATTGTTTTACGCTTGATGTTAAAATACTGGACTTTTAAATTCGGTTCGTACGATATCGACTATTCGAAAACTGATCTTACACAGTGAACAGAATATTTCATATTTCAACGTAAACGCCAATCAAATTAATTTTCACAAATACATTCTACTACACATTCAAAATTCACTTAGCTACGGTTCAACTTCCGATTTCTTTTTTAAATCAAGCTGCACCCAGTAAAAAACTGATTGGTCAGAGGTGGAGAGCTTGGAAAGAGGTGGAATAGTATCGAATTAACGCCTGCGGCCGGCAAACTCTGCACTGCAATGTTGAAGAGAGCTTGGGTAACTGATACCGAGTGCCATTGACCGTATTCTGATAATCCAGCGCGCCGATTCAAAGGACCCCGTTGTTTTTATTTCAACGTCTCTCGGTTTCATGTTCGCGACCACCTGTGCACGCCTCTGCACTCTGCACTCTGCGATTCCACTTTGACCGATCACTTCGCCGCTGATTTTACGGATAGAATAGTCTGGAAAACTTGGTGCTCCGTTTGTAGCTACAGATCCGTAAAACGACGTTTAATTCGTTGATCGTTCGACTTGCCGACTGATCGTTTTAATTTAAAGACTGACGAGAAATCTATTAAATAGAAATTAACGAAGCGATATTTCGTGGAAGTTAATTTGTAGGAATTTTTCATACGGAAGAAAGTAGAAAAACATCATAATACGTAAACGAGAGGTAGAGTTCGTTTTTTTAGATTTAAAAGCATATTCTGCATGGGGACCATTGTAATTTTTGTTTTACAAACCATCTTTTACTGTGAATTCTTTTAAAAAAATCTCACGTCGCGACGTATAATTTCACTGTTAGATGCAAAAATTCCCAGCGCAAAAATATATATTTTATTCCGACCAAATTAACGCTGAAATATTCTCCGCTCTGAATATTTCGAAATAAACCGTACCTCGTGAAATATTCAAGAGAAAACATGTATTTCTCTGTAGTGAAAGCACCGCAGTCCTTCCAAAAAATTTGTTCGAGTTCAACAAACTTGAATTACTTCGTTCGACAGGCTAACTACATTTCAAAGTGTGGAAATATTTTATTCAGATATTTCGTTTAGAAAATTGTATGTTAGAGGAATATATAGAACTTGAAATACGTAAAAAGTATGGAGATCATGCAGAAAATTTCTATGTTAAAAAACTTTGGTCGGAGAGAAAATGTTTTTTTTCTTTTTCATGTTTCATTCGCACATCATTTTCTTAACATTTCGCAATTGTTTGCTTAATTTGCAAAAAGATTTTATCGCAAAAAATAACGATAAATGACGTAGTTTGTACGACAATAGTACAACTTGTACCAGTCACACAAGCAATAAGATCTCATTAGATGTCGAACTAAGAAAATTTCTCTACCGAAAGTTTCCTTTGTTCCTGACGCCTTGTGCGTTTCTATCTTTGAAGTTTCGCCACGAGGTATAGTTCCCACCCAACCCTTGGCCAGAAAGCTCTGTAACCGACACCCTCCCCAGTGGGATGAAGTTCATTATCATAACTCGATGTTCTAATGGTTTCTCAACTGAACCGTGAAATGCGCTTTTGAAGTTACATTAACCCTCGAGTAAAATTCTCGCTGGCGTTGACCGATGACACTGGAGAGGTTAAAAATGAGGAAAAACGAAGAATGACGACAAGGAACGTATATGTATGGCGACGCAATATTTTTCATACATTATACTTTCATGCATTATAATTTCATATATTAGAACTTCATACGTTTATCTTATATTTCTTATTAGAAGCTATTGTGAGAATGGATTTTCGCACTTGAAAATATTTATACGAAAAGATAATGTACATATTTTCGATTCCGTATCGTAAAGCAGCGCACGATGTTTGAAACGAGGCAAGGAACTGGTCGCAAAAGAAAAAAAAGAGAAGACAATTTTACAATGGAGGAGAAAGTTGAATGGAAACGAATTTGATAAAGAATATCGTCCATATATTCAGTTCTGTCAAATAATATCGAACGAGTCGAATGATTTAGTGCGCTCTTCAAGGATCGCGCTTCTATCGATCGACTATTTTCATAGCTTCCAATCGTTATCTGAATAAAGCTATATTTCCCATCTATCATATCGTTTCCTTCATAAATAACTCAGTCTTCTTTCTCGTGTGTGTCATACATGTACATACAAGCACGACAAAGTTCAATTAGCTACATCTTTGTATTATATCTTCAGTTTAGATCATTATCGATTTTCCTTGATTTTTGGTTTCAGATTAGGTTCATCGAGTTCTAGTCCCTCTTTTTTTTTCATGAAAGTCGATAACTTCGGTCTAGCCACACTGATACCGTGGCGTTTCCAACTCTTTCTTTTTTTTTTTCTTTTTCAAAAAATCGTTACTATCACCCATCGACTATAGACGCGCCCCTCGACTGATGTTTGCGGTCATCGGGCAGTCCACTTTTTCCCAGGAAATCGATAGCTTCAATTTCGCTACGCACTCACCACGACGAGCCGCTTCATTTTCCCTTTGGAAACTGGTATTTTTGCACCCTGGCTGAACACACAGAGTACCCCGATGGATATATCGCGGTCATCTTTCATCTTCTCATCTTTTTTCTTTTTTCCAGTTGCTGTGGAAGGTCGTTGAAAAATATTCTTGTCGAGATCGCAAAGTATCACCTTGAATTTCACGTCACTTCGAACATTCAACTATATACCCACGATCAGTGAGATGTTTGTAGTCGTTCTTTTGGAATATTCGGAAGATTAATTATCGTTCATTGAAGCTTATTAGATACCTATGGAGCATAGGTAGCTGGCTTCAACCTTACAAAAGATTTTTATTATTTTTTGTCCACTTTTAGTGTCAGATACAGCAGTTATATACGTATAATGTCTTATAATTGAATTATTTTATCTTAATAAGAGTTGGTCTTTAAAAAATCATATACGTCATCGATCGTGTAATCACATACGTTTAATGATTTTTGCTCGGACAAATAAACAGTTCAGAGATTAATATTCTCTTAGGAACAATAGCCCCTTTTTTAAATTTTAAAAAATTTTATTTTGCTGCTTAGAAGGATTGGTCTCGATCGACATATATCGAATTCGAACACGGAATATATGAAATTGTTCGTATCTCCGAGCACAATCCAATCTTCAACCCGCAACTTTTGGCATCCACATTAATTAAAGCACTTCTTTCGAAGCAATCGAGGTTCTTGGAGTCTGCAAATAGAGCACTTCGTCTGTCTACGTCCTCACAGTCTCCCATTTCTGTTTGTCTTCTGTATCTCGAGGATTCGTGTCGCGTCGAGTAAAGAATCGATCGCTGTAGATCGAATTCCTTTACAAAAAGCTATCTTACAGCTATTATTGAAGTTCGGTAACGATTCGAAAGTCAGAAGTTAGCTAGATAGAAGCCAGATGAAAATTAAATCGAAGAAAGCACGCGGTGGGGCCTGCGCAAGTTTGCCTGAAAAGGTTCATAAAGTCAAGTTTTAAAGTGGGATAATTCAGATAATTGAATGAATTATGCAAGTAGCAATCAGCTGAAAGCTAATCCCATCGAGTAATATACAAAATAATTCATAAATAAGACAGGATTCTGCGGTTTCTTTTACAACTTTTCTCATTGCCTTTGATCTCTGTTTCGCCTGGTTTTCTATTTCATTGTGTTTCGAGTTGTATCGACGGAACCTCTTAGACTTCCTTCTCCGCTATTTTCCGGGAAATTACAATTTTTATTTGCCTTTGAACAAATACGCAGATGATTTACCTTAAATACATTATCGATGTGTGGTATAATCAAATTGATTTTTATAAATCAAGTGGTTTGGTAAATATTTCGATATGACTTTATTCGAATAACATACTTTACGTATGATATCATTTTAACGATGTTTGGGTGATACGTTGGGATGATTTTTGCGAATAAGTGATGCTTCGTTTAATAGCTTGCGTGTGGCATTGAATTTATTCATTTGGATTTCGTCAGGTTTTATGAAATTTCAATAAACAACGGATGATTGAATAGAATATTGAATAATTTCTCTCGGCGTAATATACCGTGAAACATTTTTAATGTAATGAAAAAGTAAAAAATAAAACATATAAATTTACAAAGTCAAAGAAATTATTTTTATTTTAAAATTTACTAAAAAGTACAATTACGATACAAATACAAACACGCGAACAGCAGACAATCGACGCGATATTCACAGAGGAAACGTAATCCTCTCGTCGATCACCTATCCGAATAAGCCTTCTCATGCTCGGTGCATCTCTGCGAGATCTTAATTATCCCCGAACAATAGGTAACTGAGCCAAATCGGGCAATCCGACTCGCTTTTCACTCGGAACAGTAACAAACTTAGTATCTTTGATTAATTGTTAGACGAAAATTTACCAAAATCTGTTAATCATACTCTTAAGTATACGAATGTCTAATATTCGAGCTATAGAAAGTGCTGAGAGGTGGAAAAAATTATGAGAACAATGAATTCAAAGGCCTATCGTCCCTACGGACGAGATGCTTGTGCGAAAGAGGAGGAGAATTTTCGCATGCCTCCAAATCCGCATTCTTCGCAGGGACGAAGAATAAAGGAGCACAAAAGTTAGGCATTCTCTTTGGTGGAATTTCCTCCGGGAGCAGGAGATCAAAAGTTGGCGATAGATCGATATGATAATGGACGAGGGGGATCAGGATCGTTCAAAGGTGAATGCGCCAGTCGTATAATAAGTGCGAAACGCAAAGGTAGAGGCGAAACGATATTTTTCGTTCCTTTTGACTCGTGATATTCACGCTAAAGCGGAATGTGGTTGAAAAAGAGAATATCGATCGAATCTATCTTGATTCTTTTTACCTATTTCCGTCTTTCTTTCTTCTTGTACGTGTCTTTTCGTCTCTTCACCTTTACTTTTCTCTCTCTTTCTCTTTTTTTTTTGTTTTGCTCTATATATTTTACCGGCCTTTTTACCTTTATCTGGTGGCAGATAAAATTCTGCGGTATTTTTTCGTACGTGCTTTAAATCGCACCGAACTGTACCGCGGGACAAAGTGCTTCAGCTCGAACCACGCACGTATGCGAGTTATTTTTGTACTTTTATTGGTTTTCCTTTTGTCGGCGCACGCTCTCCTACGAAGCTTTCGTTTCATATATGTTTTATGGGCTTCGGCAAGCGGGAAATGCGTGCGTCGGTGGTGAACCGTTGAAAGGGATTCGGACTTTCATATGGAATTCGGCTTATCTGTCTGACCTCGTTTCTGCTTTTTCAACGCAACATCTACCCTTCTTGTCTTGATCGATCAACCTTGTATCAATCAATCCAGTCTGGTACGTTCTCTTATAGAAGTTTCTTTTTCCAGAACTCATTTTTTAATTCCGATGGTCGGAACACGAAGGGGGACGAACGTATTAGTCTTCCGACCGGTAAACTTTACAATCGCAACTTCAATCTCAGCAGTTCGAAATAATTTAATGGGAGTCGTATTGTTAATGTAACCATGAGTTTTTAACAAGAACGTTGCGGCCATAATCAGCTGTAGTTGTAATTAGAATCCACAAATCTCACCTGGTCATTGCAAAAATTTATTGATTTTGACAATATTTCAGAAATACCGAAAAGAGAGTCAATCGGTCACTGTTTTCGCTAATTCAAACAATCTAAGAACGGCTATAGACTGACCGTGTAAGTCGGTTGACTAGAGTTCCTTTATTTATTTGCATACGAAAATCTTTCCGCTGTAGGCAAGTAGCAAGTCGAAACTTTCTTGATAAAAGAAATCTTGTCAATTTTTACAATTAATATCAATAATATTAGCATGTAGTAGTTTTTATCAATTATTTATTGTTTTAATTATATATTTTAATAAACATATCCGACTCAGGTATGAAAAATATAAAAATACTTTTGTTAATTTGTGAATCGCGTAACACGGCATTTTTCCGGAAACTAACTGTCGTGTTTTGCGAGGAATACCTGTACTGGAGAAACGATCGAATTTTTGAACAAATAGAAGAAATGTTTGCTCCTGTCTCAGATTGGAGCATCCGTTTCGACGTCTGATAAAGGGAAACCGTCTTTCATTACCCGCATTACCGATCGAACCGTTCGTGCATGCGGTCCACGCGACCGATTTCGCTGAGTCTGGTCGACGTCGTTGGTGAATTCCCTGAAATAGGAAGTGACGCAACCTAAAATCCTTTCCGCTGCTTCTTATCTTGGCCACACAGCTTATTTTTCGACGATTCGACGGGAATTTTATGAGTTCTACCCCAGGGAATCTCACGAAGGGAAATCCGAGTGTCAGTTGACTCAAACCTTCGGTTGATCCTTCAGGTACGATTGTCGAATCACGCGCTTAAATCAATGAGAATTATTTCGGGAATTGGTTTGTAAAATTCTCGTATAATTTTTTACTCAGTTCTTCCATATCTTTCTAGATCTTTTTAGTGTCTTCGGGACAGATTAATATTAGATATTCATTTATTTATTTAGTCTTTCTCTTATTATGCTGATATTTTCCAAGACATTCGTGTGAAATCTGGTATTGCACATAATCGATATTCACAAATAAATACGAAAAACTTTCTACCTTTACACTTTAATCAAAACTCTGAAAAATCCGAGAAACAAGGTTAGTTTACTCGCAACATCGTCGGATAGTCCGTATCGCGAACATAATATGTCGTTAAAAGTTATCGAAGTTGCATGAACGAGCTGCCGCGTATCTAGCAGCTAAACAACGAAGCGAAACACGAAACTAGGAGAAAATTGAAGGCGCGGGACAAAGGAATAATCGTAGCCATTCAGACGTAGCGAGTGAAGAACTAATAAAAAGCCTGGCGCCGTCTTTACGATCGTTCTATCTTCATCTGACTGGAAGAGGCATCGCGACGCCGCTGGACACGTTTCCTAGCCCCGGGCAACCAATACTTCGTATCGACGTTTTCGATAACAAAGGAGCAATGCTCTTATAACGGCGACGTCGATTTTACTTCGCTATCGATTTCACGTGATCCGTTGCGCTTATTAAACGTCGTAAATGACGAGTGCGACTTCTTTTTAGAAACTGTACGTGACCGAGCAACTGACATCATTTTTCATTCTTTTCTCCCAATGAAACTTCTAATTAACTTCCGAGATTCAATTCGGTTGGATGTTATCCGAGAGAAATGGAATAAAAATTGGATTGGTTTTTAAATCAAAGCTATTCGCTATCGATTCCACCTGATCAATGAAAATTTTATCACAATTTTATCTTCGTTACATTTTATTTGTGTCACGATGACGTCGATGCAATTAGAAGATTTAAAATCCTTTCGAATGATTAATACATTCAACAGTTTTTATATCCGATCATCCCTTAATATCGATGCACAAGTGTGTTGCGTCAGACAGTTGATATAAAGAGCTCGAAACACAGGTATCGATTTTTACCACCGGATGTTACTGACGTTATTTATTTTTCAGTCCACCGAAGAATTAATTATTTCGCAGACTTTGATTTACCGTCATTCTCTTATTGATTCAGAGATACTGAAATATGTATAATAAAGGTCAATGAAACACCGACTGAACGAATCTTCAATTTTCCTCTCCGAAAAGATATTTATAATCATTCATTCTAACATTATTATCATTCATTATAATATTCTAGTTTTTTTTTCTGTGCTCGTAAAAGTTGAGAAAGAAGTTTCGAATTATAAAGATCGGTGCTTGGCAGAATAAACGATGATACGGAATATAACGATTGTTACCAACATGGAAAAAGATATCTGACACGAAACGTGCTAACGTCGATGTGCACGATTACCAATTTACAACTTGTTGCATTTTGCACGATCTTTCCGAGTTCTATGAATTTGATTATCAATCTGGAAAAGTTGTATAAATTTTAAACAAATGAGAACATTACGTCGACGAAATTCATTGCAGCTGAATCGACGACCTTTCCAACGTTAGGAATTTTCGGCTAATTTCCTATCCACAAACGATATTATAATCGTTACTTGACTGGAAACTTTTAATTCGTAACACCTCGACCAGAGCCGTGTTGTAGAAGTCCGGTGAAATTTAAATACAACCGCGTTCGCTGTTTGACTTTCAATTCATGCCTGCCCAAGTTGGGGCATGGTGTTTGAGCGTGATCGCGCTAAGTAGAAGCTACCAGCATTAACCAGACAGGCGTAAGTAATTTTACGCCTGCGGTTTACGCTGGTCGGAACGCGTATTAACTTGCTTTTCATCTATTTGCCAGCCACGGATCGACTAATTTTCTGCTTTAATTAAACGGAACGCGGAAAATTCAGCGCATTACTGGTTCATCTCAAAACGTGAAATTGTTTTATGGTCCCGGTTCTTCACACGTTGTGCGGTTGATAATTTCATTTGATATTTCATGGCCTGTGAAATGCAATAATTTTCGCTATAACGTTCATAATCAGAGATAGCACGCAAAATCACTAATAGTGATTTATCACGGTGATCGTAGAATCAGAATCACGATCGTGATATCTAACTTTATTCACGACAGCAAATTTCACTATATTGTAAACTTCGGTCAGTTTGTGGCGCAATTATCATAACGTTCCCAATACGTCTATAGTGTTCTATGGAACATAGGTGGCACGTATTGTGCAATATTCTGCATCAGAAAAAATTGCTTAATAAATTATCGAGCGTAGCAACCTTTTCACCCCAACAATTCACTTCTCTACAAAATTATCGACGTATTGCGTGTCTTCCATGAAACCACCATTTCACTACCTGTTTACGAAATTTCTACATATTTCGCAGAAACTCCTATAACTATCCTGACAACACTACGAAAATATACAGTATGTATGTCACGTAACTTTAGACTGCAACTCGATCTCACTCAAAAGACTGTCAATATTTCTTACTTATACTTATAATGCATTTTGTTCTAATTGGATATCTCAATCAGTTGCCGAGATACGGTAGATTGTTGCGCAACGCGTGCGGCAACTCCGAATGAGCAGCCGAATTTCCTGGAAACGTTGTGACCCACTTTTTTTCTGCGTATTACGTACGTCCCGCCTAGTACTATAGTAGTGAAAAAACTGTTGACTCAGCGTCTGCCCTGACCATGGAACACGTGCCGCCGCTTGCGGCAGGTCAGTGAATACGCGCGAGTGAAAGGTCCGAGCGTGCGACGAGACAGCGACAGCGAAATATTAAAAATTGTCCACCTCCTTTTCCAGCCACGATATCTCGAAAACGAAACGATGTATCGAGGTGAATCAAAAAGCGTGTTAAGGAGGGAGGTTCAGACTATGTGACTAGCACGCGGGTTTTTAAAAATGTTGTCTAAATTTGGAGTACTGGGTGCGTGAAGTCCTGACAATTTTAGTAGATGTTATTGGGAGCTTTTAGGATTTGGGGTGATAAAATTGATTATGTGAGCAGCTTGTCCACTCTGTCACCAGATTATCTGTCAAGTATCTTCTACAAATGCAACTTCCAAAAGACATTACCCATTCGGGTGTCTCAACGAGCCTTTTAAGCCTCGTTTCTATCGACAGTAGCGACGACGATACATTCGAATTTGAAATTAATAATGTTGAAATTAATATACAAAATATAAGATAAATATAATTATGGAATATTAAATTTAAAATTATAATTTATAATAAATAAAATATAGGAAATTTTACTAAAAATTCCAATCTCTGATAGACAGTGAATTTAAAAATAGCAATTGTTGCAAATATTCTCCATCCATTTCGTGCGGACGTGTACTTTACGGGGCTTTCCTCTCGACGACGCATATTTGTCGACAATTATTGCCTGTCAGTGTAGACGTGATTTTTATCCGCCAACTGCCTCTCACTGTCTGCGGATTTTCTACACTCTTCTCTCCCCGCTCTTCTCCCTACACCCTTCTCTCTCACTCTTCCTTCAATCCCCCAATTATTTTGGAATTCTTATTAATCGTATTCTGTGGTACATAGCTTTACCTTAAAAAAATGTTGCATGTAACAACGTTACTCAGGACTTTACTCTTTACGGCATATCCTAAATCCAACGAAATTGTTGTTAAACTCGCCATTTCTTCATACTTGCCATTTCAAACTCGAAGAAATGCGCAATCGCTCTGTCTTCTTCGATCGCGTCCTTTCATATCCGCTGAAACAACCACGAGACGCGTTGCACCCGCGACGATGGCCGCGTTATATAATTTACACGGCAGTGAGATCGAGTGATCAATCGGCGGCGTAACGCGCGAATAAATAATTTCACAATCCGCGGGTTCGTCGTCCTCGGCCGATGACGTCTCTTTGGCCGCAGCGTCGTTTAATTAACGTATGGATTACAGCGTGCGTCGCGGCCGGCGACGCGTGTTCCCAGTCAGAAACACGGCATTAATCATAAGCAGTGACCGGTTAGTAATTTGGGGGATGAATTGGCCGTGTGTCGCACCGTGCGAAATTCATTGACGCACTTAAACGCGAACAGTTGAACCCTCTGGCCCTCCGCGCCAGGATAGCACGTATGCGCGATCGAGTTTAATGCACAGCGAAACGGAAGTACATAAATGGCATACCGATGCCCGCGGGAAACGGTTTAGCGTTTCGGATGAAGCGCGTGCATCGCGCGAACTGGCAATCGGATTATGGAAGTTTCAACGACGAGAGGATTAGGGATTAAAGAGGCTGTGATTTTAGCTTCGTTTTATTCGGGAATTGTTACAATGCAGTTTTGTAAGAAGTACGTGATTCGCCTGATTTCCTAAGTGAGGAATATTATCATGTTTCGATAATAATCAGACTTTGATCAAGTTTCCTGAGGAGGTCGAAACTGTAGAAATGTTTGATAAAATGCAGATTTTCTCTCGTTGCTTCGACGAACGAGAGATATTATTATGATCGATCAAGTTTCATAGAATTCGAAGATACAGAAATATCTTGAAAGAAACGTGTTTTCTTAGTAAGAAGCGGATGAAATTGTTATGTTTTAATAATCGGCGGAATTTGATGGAGATGTGTGTAACTGAAGAAATCGGAAGAATATATTTTTTCTTTGCGTGTGTCAGCTTTGACTATGACGCTGATAGTTTTTACTCGTATAAATAATTCAAATGGTATGCGTCGAATTCTTGGCAGCCTTGTTCGCCAATCGTATCGCGGTCCTTCCATTAAACCCCATATTCTCACTAGAGACTGCTCCTTTTCTCCGACACCATAAAACGGCATTAATTACTTCTTAAGGCGCCGCCTCCGGCCGTCTACCGCAAGAGGTTCTCGTTTTCTTTGGAATTCAGGATATATTAAATGCCAGCTACCGTGCAATTCCGAATGCATTAACCAAA
Organism: Bombus bifarius; assembly: GCF_011952205.1. Classification (NCBI taxonomy): domain Eukaryota; kingdom Metazoa; phylum Arthropoda; class Insecta; order Hymenoptera; family Apidae; genus Bombus; species Bombus bifarius. The sequence goes on along the minus strand of NW_022885586.1, from coordinate 698,802 downwards.
CGACTTTCTCAACTATCGTCTACAATTTTCGAATTGCTCTTGCAAGAAATTCGAAAATTCGGGTTTAATTTGTTAATGCGACATGAAATTAATTTGCTGAACTTACTAGGTCACATATTACACGATTCGAATGACCAGTTTAGGTTTCAGATGATCTGGAAATCCAATTATGACTTGAAATCCAATTACAATGATATTTATGACTGTCGAATGATCTCGAGATCCTACGATATTAAAATTTGTAGCATGATTTCTAAAATGTCCTATTCACAAAAACAAAAAAGGACGTAAGAGTAAACGGACGACAAGAAAGAAAATTCAGACGAAGGTTTATCGTTTCGGAATCCACAGAAATTTCTGCGGCTGACATTCAAGATAGCTAAATCTACGAGTCCAGGAAAATATAGAAATTGGTGGAAGAGGACAGAGACGAGGGGACGTTTCGTTGCTGTTTTAAAACTCCTATTCTAGCGGTTCCGGTTTTGTCCCTTTCTCTGCCTCTCTCCGTTCATTATTAATCTTGCCGCGCGAAAGTTGGCAACGCCGAAACATTAATCATGCCGGTGCATCGCGGTAATTCCGTGGGACCTACTAATCACGGGGCAAGACCAATTAATTCGCGGCGACGTGCGAGAGGGGGTGGCACCGAGTGGACAACGCGAAGCGACCGTTGTCTGCGTGCAAATTTTCGTTGTACTTGCGTCCCTCTTCGAAACATATTGTTAGAGAAGGGCTTCGCATACTTCTACGAAGATCTCTCCGTGATTTAACGCGCGTTTCCTGGTTTTAATTTTGCTAAAGCGGGCGGAATTCGTGTTTGATAAAATTTTTTAAAACGGGTTTAATTTAGATTCTTGGGATTTGTTAAAATAAGTAAAAAGAGGAGAGCGAAGCTCGTTGGAATCAACGAAACGTAAGGCAGATCTTTAATTCTTAGGACAAATGTAATTTATTATTGGTATCGATTTATCTTCGTTTTAAAATTATTCGAGGACCTAACAATCATCGAACGTTTCTCGATAAAGCTTCGTAAAGAAAATTTTGGAGCTCGTTCGTTACTATCTTTCTATTCCATGAAACAGCTAATTATTCCAAACTTTCAACCACCGGTGTGCGTAACTCGCAGAATTCTCCATTTATTCTAAAATTACTCATGCGAAACAAATTCCTCGATCTCCTTCGTATTCTTCCAAGTATCGCCACAAATCCTCCTTCGACATCTTCTCTTCACCAATAAACACACTTGGAAACCTAATAATCCTCGAACGTTTCTCAGTAAAGCTTGGCCAATAAGAATTCTGAAGTGAAGCTCGTTCAACAGTAGTAGCAATAGTAGTAGTAGTAGTAGTAGTAGTTCAATTCCCTATTGAAGAGAAATTCCGGTGGTAAGAGCAGAGAGAGACTCTGCTTGGTTGCGAGCTATGGTGGAATTTCCGCCGATCCCATAACTGTCTTACCGTGGCATGAACCGTTCTCGAGTATCCGAGTCTAAAGATTCTGGTTGACGGGCGAAGAAGAGGCACGTCGACGTCGACCGCGTGTCTCTTCCTCAAGGTCCATTAGTCGCGAATCTGCTGCGGTTCCAGAAAATCGTTCAACCTCGATGGCTGTTCGATGTCGTCGAAACGACACTGCTAAGAAAAGGGGGAAAGAAGAAAAGAAAAAAAAGGAAGAGGAAAGACGTAGAAGGAGAGAAGGAGAGAATGAAGGAGCGAAGAGATGGTCTACCAATAAGCAACTGGAAACTTGGACTGGTTCCAAACAGGAAGTAATACTCGGATTTCCAATGGACCTGCCAGCGTCTTCGACAAACTGTGCACTGTCTACAGCAATAGTTTCAGGGCGGTTAACGAGGACTATTGTCTAGAGATGCCGATAATTATGTTAGTTTGCTGTAAGCCCTGACAGCCTCCGAACGCCGGGATAACGAGAATGTTTCTTCGGTGTTAGGGGTGTCGCTGGATTTGAAATTGATCGCTGGATAGATTGAAAATCTGACGATGGGTCTGATGGATGGTTTAGAGACTGTTTAGTTTGCAGTTTGGTTGTTTGCACGCAAAATGGAGACTCCTGCTTAGGGTGCGGCTTTTAGACGCGATGATAATAATTTAGATACACCGGCAAGTATCAATTTAAAATATATTCTCACAGGTTGAAGGTTTGAAAAAATAATCGAAGATTTAATTTCATTTTACCTGACTTTACCTTCATTTAATTGTTAGTTTAGTTCAAGTTGATTTTTAATTGTTCAATTTATACGGAGAATTTTTTAAGCCCGAACAATAGAATTGCACACGTTTGTTTTGCAGAATTATTTTTAGAATTTGTACGATGTTAATTTACCATAGCCAAATTGAAACATTGCATCCTTGGAACTTTTTGACGGGAAGTTGATTGAAATATGAAAACACAGAGGAAACGACGCATATTTATATATTATAACATCGTTTGAAATTTATGTCGCGTCAAGTAAACTCTGTTAAATGCAAGCCGAGTTAAATGGACGGATATAATTTTCCTATAATTATGACACCCATTACCGCTTGGTTTTATAATTTAGAGACTCCCTGTATTTTCACTGAGGATATATTAGCTAATAATAATTCATAATGAAACTGCGTGTCAGCTAATCAAATTCACGTATATCTAATTATACTGTTTAAAAGTCTAACCTCTGATCAAGAAGCTATTTCGTGAATGAAAAATCCATGCAACAGCACGCCAACATTAAAGCAGCTTTAAGTAAAGTATATTTTAATGTAGACACTTTCTATCTACATTAATTAACCATGAAATAAGCTGCGCGTAATGCACATTGCCTCTGAGCATCCAACAATATTTTTTAAAGTATTAAATGTCCGCTTTCAGAGATAACTGAGATTTTTAAAATGAAATATGGTCCAGTAAAAAGTTATCTCTGCAAGTATCCCCAGTCTCCTGTAATTATCTATGCTGCTATCTATTAGAATGCGCAGTAGAGTCAAAACACGCAAACGATGTTCGTACAAAAGGCTTTTAGAAAATCTACAAGCTTGCAAATATGAATTAACGACTTTTTTATATTTATTAGTTATAATTAATGATTTCTGACGCTTCGTTTAATTCATTTATCAAGAGGAAACATTTCTTCCAATTATTTTAAAATATCGTTTTCTTTTTTCAATTTGCGTCTTTAAGTCATTGATCCAAAGTATTAGAATTATCTCCATCTATTTAGAATTATCAGGAATTAATTGTCACTACTCTGCATGTCCGATCCAATAAGTTTCCTCCATGAATGATAACAGCGAAATATGTGAGGAAACATTCTCATATTATACCCGATAACCAAGCAATCTAAATTTTCTCGTCGAAGAATACGAAATCACTTTGACATTATAATAAGTCTGACGCAATTTCGTTTCACCTAATTGGCAATTAATTTTCAGGCATTTCGAAATACCATTTTTCACCGGGGAATTACAACGTGTTAGAGTGTTATGACGTCAACTGTCAAGGCGAGATTCGCGAGTCTCGAGGTCGAAAGGTCTCTCTTGACGCGAGTGCCGCGCAAATTCGCTGTCAATGCTTAACGCGGGTGAAGAGATTTCGCGTGTAGAAATTGGATGCAAACGAGAGAGCTTGTTAGCGGCCGGAACCATTCTAACTGGCATTTAGCAGTGACGATGAGCGACACGAGGATGTTTACTCGTTACCGGCAAACACAATCCATCGTAGCCTCTTTTAGACTTAACCTGTGAATGTATATCGTCCACGAGCCTGGTCACTCGGACATTTTATTCGCGGTATTTCTGGAAGAAATTCGAGAAAATGTCTTGAAGTGAATTTTAAGAGCCGCATAGAACGATACGGGAAGTTTTCAATCAATTTTCTTATTTGAAACGAGCAATTTACTTTTTGACAATCTAGAATTTGTTTTGACGAAATTTTAATTGGGTTTATATCGAGCATTTGTTCCGATAGGTTTCCAAAACATAGGAAAAAATAATTTTCACAATTTTTTTTTAGCAATTTTCTTCGTATCCCAATTTCTGCACGCAGACGGACAAACAACGTTAGCTGTTTACCCAAGTATAATGGTTAAAGTTTGCCACTGTGACGATTCGTTTTTTCGTCGTGCTACAGACAGGAGTGCGAACGAATTCGTAACGAAACAATTGAACGACGCATGCAAACAGCAGCAGCAGCGATTCATTTACTAAATTTTAACGAAAGTTTTCCCTGGTGACGACTGTTTCCACTTTGAATTGTACAGGCGTATGCAAAAGGTATGCAAAAAAATCCTTCGTTCGTTTCTGTTTTCAGAATGTATTCACTCGCATTAGAATGCTCTACTCTTTCTTTTTCTCGTTTTCTTTCCTTGTACTATAATACAATTTTTTAAATTTCGCATATTAGAAAGAAAGAAATAAACAAACAAAAAATAAAAGAAATATACTCGTCGATATGAGATACCTTACTTCTTTTCAGTATAAAAACTCAAATAGCATACGCTTTAATTCTCTCTTTTTTTATTAGAAAAGAAATCGAAAAGATCAGAAACCTGTTTCCGAAATTATTTGAACATAACATTTTTATCATATCGTTAACTGTTAATATCTCAACTTTGTCAATACTAACTCCCTGCATCAAGTCACAGAAATATAATACTTCATATCGTTATTCATTTCGCCACGCTACCGTTTTCGGTTTTTAATGACGATCGTGACAATTTATTTAAATACATTTGACAGCGTGACAGAAAAAAGATAAGAGAATATTTGGAGGCGTGTGATACGTACAGAACATTTGTATTTAAATTACCTTGATGCGGTTCAGTGGGTTGCGCTGATTAAAATCCATAAACTGCCGTTGCTTTCGACGAATCGTCATTGAAAACGCGATCTGATAGAAGAATTTATTGGCCATTTATTGCATCGTTACGTGTCACGAATATTTTGCGATATGGAAGTGAGCAATTTTTAGCGACACGTTTGCCTCTTTATTTATAGAGCTCCGATACCGATAAATAGATAAACACAGGAATTCGCACCACATTGTTTATTATTATATGCATTACACGATATTCGAAAATGATTTCACGTATGAAATATTAACTCTTGTAGTAACAGGAAATCCATCGTATTTTACATTATGAATATAGAAGTATGCATATACTTCTACATTGCTTGAATAAGAGAAAAAAGGTTGAATGATAATAAAAGCATTTAGAATTTACTGCTATCTTTGAAAGAGAGTGTATAATTTTGATAAAAAAATTCCTTTATGTATATTAATCTAGCACACGGGGCAATCCGACCTTTTATTACAATTTCTCATCGTGTTATTAAATCAATTGAAATGTATTATGAATTTTTTAACACGAGCACAAACGGCACGATAAACTTTAATAAAGGTACATTCACAACAGCGCTAAAAATAAAAGATTCATGGAAAAAATTCTAAGCGAATATTATGAGAAACTTATTCAAGTAGACGTTCATTATTCTGATACATTTCTTAATTACTTAAAAATTCCTATGGCTATATGTTTATCTTTTACTTTGATCAAGATTGCATTCTATGGTATTCCTCGCTAGAGCCGAAGGAATTTTAATCAACTGCAAGCCGACCGCAAAATAGATCGAAGTACATTAATCATTCGGTTCTTTGTGCGCGTTAAAAGACGCCTTTGCGCCCTTTCAATCGCTTGTCGAGTTGATTTCTCTTGGCATAATCAGCCTGCCTTCCACCAGAACTAATGGTTTCCTAGATTTCCTGATTTTTCGACTTCTCTTTGAGCTTTCTCGATTCGACTCCGGAGAGAGATGGCGAGAACGAGGTAACGTGGAAACCACACAGCCGATAGACGTGATATACACGTATCAGCGTGTGTGCAGTTAACGTTTCTGACGTTTAGGCTAATGTAGATACACGTTTGGTACGAGCAGGTACCGTGGCTTCCTATCCTCGCGCGTTGCTGTTACTTGAACGTCAATGGAAGCAGCAGATAACGTTCTCGAGATCTCTCGATTAACAGAATGCCCTTTAATAGGACGAAAAACTTCGATCGAAAATGCTTACATATTAAGATAAAACAGCAATTCTGATATTTCTGAGGTGAACATTTTTGCGCTTACATTTTTTACTTGTGTCGATTCAAAGATATTCTGAAGCGTGATATTGAAATTTGCAAGTTGTTCGAAGTTTATCTTATCCTTTCTAGCTATGTAATTAACGCGACACAATGATAGAAATTTTTGCTTTATCGGCCGTGAGGCCACGCAAGGCGTCGAATATATTTGTAACGCGTTCGCGTGCGAAAACTACCATAACTCAAGTTGGTTCGTGTTGGCACGCATTCCTTTCTGCGCGACACGAAAAATACTTCATCACCGGCGCATTCTTTTTACGTTCACGGCCGAAAGTACGCGCCCCATGACCATTAGGAGTTTTTATGGAGCCCCATGAGGCATCAGGTATTACGATATTGCACCAATGCACTAATTGGTATGGCTATCCAGTCTCTTTTGACACGCACGGAACTGGTGTCGTTGCGTGCAGAGATATTTAGGGGATTAAGTACAAAGGAAGACCGGCATTTTAGTTTAGTTTACTCGAGTTCATTGGTATCTCCTTTTTTTTTTCTAGAATTTTAACTGTTTTTTACGTGACTTTTAATTCCAATTAAATAAGAATGAATTCATAAATAACAAGTTACAAATTATGGATTTTCTCATTCGTAATTTAATAACTTTACTGGAAATTTACTTGTAAAATGTTATGGAACATAATTCATTAGTTGCGGTAACTTATAATTTGCACAACTTTACTAACAGTATTAAATTCAGAGTCTAGAATCGATATTTCAAAGCGGAAAGCAACGTAAACCTACTTGAATTCAGTATTTTCAGTTTCTTGTTCGTCGCTAAATCAAAGATCGACCAAATTCAATCTTCGTGACAACTTTTTAAACAAAATTTGTCTCCGACAATTAGGCTGGTTTTGTCCGCCTTACGTCGGACGAAATTCTTCGCCGTTCCGACGCTTTCGGGGAATTAATGTCGTTAAGTTCACGTTGCACGACCAGCAACGGCAAATGAAGTTGCCTCTTTGAGACTGACATTTTTTTTGTCGACGCTCGACGAGATTCCTCTTTGGAAATTCGATTACCCGATCGTCTCTCGTGTCTTAGGTGAAATTTAACGGGGTCTCTCGTTGCCCGCGTTTAACTGGAGATTTCTGCTTCTTATCGAATTAACGTGATCTCGGAGACTTATTATGAGAATGCGTAAAAAAATATTTAAATGAGTTTGAATGGGCTATAAATTTATATTTGAATAATCGATCACATTGTACAGATAAATTTGTATGAGAAAGTTTCTATCTAATTGGAATTCGATGGTTCAGTAGTACATGGGCATTATGGTGGAACGAGAAGTCAATAGCCTGATTTATCTCCGGTCGAACTACTGAGAATTGCTTTATTCGAAAATTCATAACACACTGCTATTTTAAGAAAGTGAAACGCTTCTGTTTCTTTTACGACTATTGGTAGGCTTATTCTACTGCGTAAGAATTTCTTTATAAATCTCAATAAAACATTGGTGTTATAATTTTCTAACTGGAAAAAATTGACAGCTCTTATGGTTATGATCAACCATAAAATTTATCTAAATTAACAATTAAATTGTGCTGATTTATAATTATATTTGATATACGCGTGATGTGTTTTTTACGATGATGATGCCGCTTAAAAAATGATTTATCCCTGACGCGAGCAACAGTTGAAGAGGTCACACGTTAAAGCATTTTTTTAGACCGAATGCTTCAAAATTTGGTTTTCAATTTGATCCTAGCTTAATGCGCGAGCAAATCTCATTAAAAATTCATGAACTTTCCAACTGCGTCATTGCCTGCACCGCCCTTTTTCGTCGGCCACACGAGAAGCTCTATTTAGTGAGAAACTTCTACCGACATTTGCCACGAATTTCGTTATGCTTATGCAACCACTGAGACTATTTTGTTACAATTTTTCAAATCTTCTATGCAAATTTTTCTTTATTAATATATTAAAAGTTTTTTAATAATATTTACATATTTATTTTTATAGATATATACTCAAAGTTTCCTAATATTAATAAGGATTTCGTCGATGCTTTGCAGTGAAAATCAATTGGTTGGAGTTAATAAGGCATAGCTCGCCATAGACCTTTTACGTTAATATTTCTCGTTATTATTTTTCTTGCCCTTTGCTGTTACTTTCTTCATAACGAAAGAGAAGTACTGGCAGACTATTACTGGACTTGTTCTTTCAACATTCTATTATTTTCTTTTACGTATTATCAGAATATTATGGATATTGGAAGATTATGAGAAGATTTCTAGGTTCCAACATTTGTAAAATATAATTTAGAAATCTTTTTACAAGAACATTCTTTTTATCATAGCATATACGATTAAACTTTAAGCACTGGAGAAATAAGCACTGGAGGAAATTTTATGGTCTATAAATCTAACGGGATTACGTACAGAAGGAAACGATAAATGGTAGCTTGACAAACGAACGGACGCACAAATGCACGTAACGACGCCGGAAATGGAGGAACTTGATTGTTTACGGATCTTGTTATCCACATTAGCTTTATTAGCCAATACGATACGGAATCGAACGCTTGTAGAATCTTGGCCTACAGGGACCTTCGAAACGTGTATACACCACCTCCTGGTCGTTTATTTTGCCAACATAGTGGTTCCTAATCGCATTATCGTATTTCGCCTTCCATCGTTTCGATATCTCTTCGCCATGTAATTCGTGTCTTCCAACTGATGCGATGATGGGATTAAGATATTAATGCGCCTCGTTCGAATTTATTCCAGATCGATGCGAAAGGCAATTCTTCTTTCGATGGAAAATTTTTAGACTATTGAGAATCTATAAATTTTTCATTTTCGTCGATATAAAAAGGCAATTGCTCCTATGGTTAAGAGAAATTGAATTGCAATAGCTTTGGAATATTCCTATAGAAATATTCTTTTCTGTTTCAGGTGTAAAGAACCTGGAAGATACTTGAAAGACCTTCCTCCCACAGCGGTGATAATCTGCTTCCACAACGAAGCCTGGTCGGTACTGCTGAGGACGGTACATTCCGTGTTAGATAGATCACCGGAGCACCTCATACAAGAAATAATTTTAGTAGATGACTTCTCAGATATGCGTAAGTGAACAAAATTGTTATCGATATTTAAAAGACTTATATTATAGAATGTTGGCCTAAGATTTTTTCTTTGCCAACTATATCATACGAAATTACCCTCTTACATCGAAGAAACATCACGATCAAACTACGGATAAAGGAATTTTTATCGTGTTTCTCCCTTGTGCTCTTTGATTAAGCTTCGTAATACCGAACGAGGTACAGGCGTAGTATAAGCATCACGTTTTTGTCATATTATGAAAAATACATTTTTATACACTTGTCCCACTCTATTATCCATCGCATATACATTCTTGCTTCAGAATATAAGGAAATTTAACTTTTCGTTTTTTCTTTTTTTTTTCTATAATAAAGCTATTTTTATTCATGGGAATATAGTTTGTACCTCGGCTAGTCATTAAAGAAATGTATATTTTCTAACAACGTTGGTATCCGACCGGAGTACAAAGTTAGCAACAACTGGGACAAAAAGAGCGTTCACATTACACGCGTATCCTATCCAGTATTTAATGTCAGATTTCAAACTAATTTCTGGTAAAACGAGGGTTAGTATAAATGTACCAACGAAGCAACCGAAAGTAAAACACAAAACTCTAGCCATTCTTTAAATAAGAGAGAATCGTTGCTGTAAATGGAGCTAGTCGAGGAATGGGAAAATCGGTGGGCTTATACAGATGCTACGTTGGTTCGTTACGTATCGCTACTTGTTCGTCCGAGCAAACGTATCTCTATTCAGGCTCGCGGGGTGATTCGTTATCGCGGACAGCGTTCCGTAGCTTCACGATGGATCGATTAATCGCGATCCATCTCCCCCGTGGTGTGCACAGAACCCGTAACGATCGGGTCAGCGTGAATAGAAGGGAAAGCTGGCGTCGACGTGTTGCGCGCGTGTACTCGGAAAATTCCTGACAGCTTGATGCATGCCAACGATGCCGAGACGTTGATATCTTTCCCGGTCTCTCTTCCCCTGCTTCTCTCTACACGTCCCGTGGAAAAATTCGCCTGCATCTGACGCGCGCTTTCCGGCGACCAAGGAAACTTTGACGGAAGATCGATTGTCTCTTTCTGTCGCGCGAAGCCTATTATTTCCGTGGGAAGTGCGTTTTGACAGGCTGCCATTCCTGTTTCCTTTACACAATTTTTTGACAATACCGAGTACACGAATTAGTAAGACGAATCGTACGATTCAAGAGGATTTTTCCACGCTACGAACTTCGCGAGTGTTTTATTGGCCCTGCGAGGCTGGCTGACGAGGTAGATGCGTTTAATTGGTAATTTTTGTTGGGAAATATCGTGGAAGTTTCGCTGATGAAGGATATAAGTTTGTTAATGAGTTCAGGGGAAAAGAATTGCGTAATGTAGTTCCTGTAGAGGGATGAGATTCGTGATGAATTATAAAGAATTTTACTCTAACGAAGATAAATTATGATATTTAGTAGACTTCCAGTTTCAGACGGATAAAGTATTCGCAAACATTTCAAAATACGAGTCTCTATAGACCTCTTTTGCTGGCAATGATTTAATAGAAAATTCGTTAAAACGAAATTTAATGCAATTAACCGAAGCTATTACCAGTCGTCTATAACCCAATGAATAAACTGGAAGAAACAAGATCTTTAGAAACCTCATCTCCAAAGGACAAGGCAAAGATCTCCCTTTCTTATATTTACATTTCTCAGCTCGTTGAAAGAGATAGCCAGAAGCGGAGCGGTCGGTTTATCGTCGGAGGTGTTCAGATCGAATTAACGTGTCGCCGGATGGAACGGACAGATAACTAACCGTAGTCACGTATAACAAAAGGGGGAAAAGAGGGAAGAAAATAAAAATCGCTGGGGAAAGCCGACCAGATTAAGCTCGCTTGACAGCAGGCTAGGGAAGGCGCAACGTGTTGGAAACGATAGAACAGCCTGTACAATCCCTAAATGCCGAGGATAAGCTTCTGTGCTAACCGGAAGTCAGGCTTACAAACATAGTTAGCGAGCAGCATGGGTCGACGTTGTGACCTATTACAAAACCAGTTAAATTAATTTTATCATAGGAACAGGAAACAATGAACTCCTTGCTCGCTTCTTGGTCTTCGTATTTGTGTTTTCCCTTCTTTTTATCTGTTTTCTTATCTGTCGCAGAGAAGTGTGAAATAACATGGTTGTAATAAAGACGATTTAATTAATAATAACAAGGAACGTGTCTCTTGTCTTTGCTATCTCGAGGTTAAGTTGCAACGTAATATCGCCACAGGAGAAGAATGAAAATAATCTGGTATTTTGTAAGCTTTGATGATGGGCTAAGTAAGCTCGTAACGTGATGAAAGCTCTGCCGTTATTGGCAGAAGAAAAGGTAGAAAGATATGACTAGAACCGTGAGACAAAAAGTTTCGAAATTAGGGGTAAAATACTCTTTCGGTAAAATAATCATCCAGCTGTTTAAATGTCGTTGTAAATTCGTTTAATGATGTCTTTAATATGATTCGTTAGTTTGCAAATAAACTCGATGAGGATCGTTACATTCGCACGGGTATGATACTTCAAACCTCTGTATAGTATCCGCAGTTAAACTAATTAAGCTCAGTAAGTGAAGGCTTAGAGGAAAGGTTCTCATATAGCTATTCTAACGTAAACTAAATCACGAACGTCTACTAATTGCTATCCCCAATGGGTCCCCATAATTCATCAGATCCCGTAAATCTGAATTTTACGTGTAACTATGTTGGACGGTATAGAGTTGCTGCATCACGTAGCATCTCGGATTATATCCCACAAAGGATAATAAATTAATAGACAGAGCAATAAAATTTTGGAATAACCTTACTAATCCTACAAACGTGCTTTTTTAGTACTTTATCGTGGTTTTGCAGTCCCGTAATGGAATCGTTTATAAATCCTAATGAAGATTTTATTATGTCCTTACGAATATCTCGATTTCCTTTTCACAAGCATAAATATGCAAACGTTTTTTTATCTACTTAGTCGCTGAGTAATCGAATTAACAATTTCACAGCACATCTGCAGCGTCAACTAGAGGACTACATGATGAACTACCCAAAGGTACAGATAATCCGGGCGCAAAAGCGCGAAGGTCTTATCAGGGCGCGTTTGTTGGGTGCAGCAGCGGCGAAGGCACCTGTCCTGACATATTTGGACAGCCATTGCGAATGCACCGAGGGCTGGTTGGAACCGCTTCTCGATCGTATCGCTCGTGATCCGACGACAGTCGTTTGTCCTGTGATCGATGTTATCGACGACACCACGCTCGAATATCATTGGCGGGATTCCGGCGGTGTGAACGTGGGTGGCTTCGATTGGAATCTGCAGGTAAGCAGAAATTCCTTTCGCCGTTATTTCGCGGAAACTATTCGCAATGCCGAGTGGCGATCTCTGCCGATCAGGGATGGGTTAATCGCTGGTAAAATTTGCAAAATTATTGCCGGAATTTCGATGATTGCGCTTTCGATGGGGCCGATGTCAACTGTGCTTTAGGATCTGACAGAATTCTTCGCTTTGATTATTTTGCGGAGTTTGTACGTTTCATATAAAACTATAAACAAATATTGGTATACTCATGTTAATCTGTAAAATCTTGAGATATATTTATATACACTGAGAAACGTGCATACGAATATTCGTGTCTTTCTAGAGCGTGTGATATACATATAATAATATAAAAATCTTAATTAAGAGCCTATCTATCGTATCGTGGTATTGGAGTAAAGATTAGACAATACAGAAAATATAGAAATGATTAGATCGTGATGTACACGTATCTGTGAGTGGGAGTGGCAAATTGTAAGTAGTTGTGGTCCGCCTGTAGTCAGACATGCTGTATAGTGCAGCTCTTTCCTAATTCTTCTTAATACACATATTTAATCTATTAATTAAACGGGAAAAGATCTTTCAAAAGAAGGTGAAACACAGTAAGAGGAAGACAAGTATCGCTGTGAGACAAACATATGGATAAATACAAATATGCTGGTACTAAAACTACGCTATCGAAAATATTTCGAGATTTCGTCGTCTCGCCACGGATTTCTTATAATTTCTCAATGTCGACCAGCTCGGTTCCCAAGACTTCTTGATTTTCTGTATCAGTTCAACTGGCACGCAGTCCCTGAGAGAGAGAAAAAAAGACACAAGAATCCTGCGGAGCCTGTGTGGTCACCGACGATGGCCGGAGGCCTCTTTTCGATAGATCGAGCTTTCTTTGATCGTCTCGGCACGTACGACAGTGGCTTCGATATTTGGGGTGGCGAGAATCTTGAGCTTTCCTTCAAGACCTGGATGTGCGGAGGTATGTGCAATACCAATACAAAAATTTGTCCTGGTATTTACTGAAACGAGAAAACAACTCCCGTTATTCCAGCTATTTGCTAATTCTAAAGAGTGAACATTATTCTTCGCGAAAGAATGACACCTTAAATTTTTATATAAATTCATTGTTGCGTAACTAAATTTTAAAGCCTGGAAGACGTAAAAATAACATAATATTGCTGTACGGTGATAAAAATTAAAAGCTGATCGATTAACAAAATCTATCTTTTCAGTAACTCTGTTACAAAATGCTATTCCGATAATCATTGATAATACAAGAAAATTCTAGAAGCATAAATTGTTTGGTTCCGTTAACTGAAATTGTTATTTTCATCGTGGTCATAATTTTCAAGATTCCAAATAACGAAATTTATTTCTCTGCCATTTTCTCGTATTATTAATGATCATCGAAATATCGCTTTGTAGAAAAGTTATTGAGAAACCCCGGATAGAAACACCATCACGGATATCAGTTTCAGTGCTTTCTTTAGATGCTCAAGAAGCTAGCTACAATGCTGGCCAATATTCTGGCCAAAAAAAACAGTATTGTGTACAAAATAACATGTTGAATGTTAAAAATAACACAGCAGCTACATCTCTCTTTAATTTCGACGATCAAAGTCTAGCAAAAAAAAAAAGATCCAGAAGATTTCCAGTATCATTTTTCTCATACGTTCCTTGCATAATAATTAACCCATTCCATGCTGAGTCTAATCTAAGTCAGACTCCGATATCTCTGGGCGCACAATCACGCCAATCTTCTCTATCCTCAATTTTCCACGGTTGGCTACACGGTGCCGCATGGAAAATCTCCCGGAAGACTTAAATCCTGAAAACCATAGCGATGTAGCTTCTGTTTGTGGCGAAATAAACTTGTTTCTCATCCTCTTTGCGCCCGCAATCAGCCGTTTCCGTGGTATAGGTTGCAACGAACGAACGAGCGAACGAAATTCGAAAGGCAATTGTTGTTTCCAGGTACCTTGGAAATCGTGCCGTGCTCGCACGTGGGCCACATCTTCCGCAAACGTTCGCCGTACAAGTGGCGCAGCGGCGTGAACGTGCTCAAGAGGAACAGCATAAGGCTGAGCGAAGTGTGGCTGGACGAGTATGCCAAGTACTACTACCAGAGGATAGGTCACGACAAGGTGAACACTTGCTACCCAGTCTCGCTTTTCCCACTTCCCTCGCGCCGATCTCGATTCTGTTTCGTCTTTCAGACGGATTACCCTGTCTCGAGCACGTCGTATGGCGTACTAAAATAATAATGGGAAACGAGCGTGTGAAAGAAGCAAACAGATCGGGCATAGCTTCTGGTTTCTTAGCTCTTCATAAGGCAGTACTGTGAGGCACGATCGAAAGAAAATTTTAATTCGGAAATTATAAAGGGTTAAAGATCGATATATTTTTTTTAATCGATCCAAGCAGATAATAATCCAAAGGAGTAATATGTAGCAAATAAGCTGACTGCTGAAAAACGTCCCAGATAAGACTTATTATAATGTCTTTGACCGTAGAAGCAGCATGTAGCTTAGTATTGCTACGCAACAATTTCACAGAACGACCACCTTTCTTAATGCCCCATTAATTGGATCTTATCTAAAGATACGACGTTTTTCCCTGATGGAATTCATCGTTTGCCTGATAGACAGCTTAAATTTATAGAAGACAACTGCAAGTACTTTGATTAAACAACTTGCGGTATATTCTTTTAAATTTTGAATTTCACTTTTTAGATTCGTACGCCAAAAATAATAGTTTTTTAAAAGCAGCGATGGTCTTGTAGGCAGTTTAAATGAAACATGATGTGATGGTTTCATGGAAAGTTTATAGAAAAATCTTATTATTCGTAAAACGATGACTTTTGATGGGGAGTTTTCTCCTATTAAGTCGTAGATTTTTAGAATGGAATGTTTTAAGAACAAGGCTTGGAATAAGCTACTGTCATAGTTTATTCAAAGAAACCGTTACTTAGAAATTTTTAATAAAAATTCAATTTTTCTTTTAATAGAATCAGAACTGTAGAAACTTCCTTTAAAAAGAATTTACAATACGATCACGAATTCTGCGAAATTCTAATTTTTAGTAATATATTTTCCAAGAAAATTGGAATAAAAAGAAACCAAACTTCCCGCTCTTCTTATTCAAAATGATACCATTATCTCACAAATTACGTCGACCTGTAATCTTCAGCGACAATCCTCTCATTTGCACGAACCATCCAATTGCAACGATCCACCGAAGAGGATCCGAACAGTTGCAAGCGAAATTCTTCTAATCTTTCATAATCTAGCCGTTATGAAACGAGCTCTAAACCTTTTAATCTTCAACAATAATTCTCCCTCTTATTACCAAACCGTCCAACTATCGCTTCAGCCCTATCAGGCATCAAACAGTATCACAGACTAAATTTTCACGGTTTCAAAACGAGGCTAATTTCAAGGAACTGATTCTCACTTTTAATTCCCCTCATTCCGACCCTTAACATCGGTAATAACAGTATTTCTTTCCAAGTTCGACGATAACCTTAGCAGATTAGCGTTCTGCGATGCAACTTTTGTTTTATTACAGACAAAGGATAGTCCCGGACGCGATTCAACAGTTCACTCGAGTACCGCTGGAAATTGTTTTACAGCTATCGAAAACGTTTTATCAGTGGAGCACTGGTTTGCCACAATACGTGCTTGAATTTTCCATTTTCTATAGCAGATATACTTTTTTTCGCGGCACTTTATAGCAAATAGAAGTTTGCGTGTGACATAAGAGTAAAAGGAAATAATACTTTCGGCAAGTATCCGATTGAAATATTAGCTTGGTGTTTCGGCAATGTTCAACAAAAATTGTTTCGGAATCTTCAGAAAACGTTTCACGAATGTCTAATGAGATAATTTTACGCATCGTGTATCAATTTACACGTCAATTAAACAGTGATACAATAATTTAACAGTTAATCGGGTCCCTTTACTAGCGTTCTTCTATCCAATACCAATTTCCAAGTAGAACAAGTCAGCCATTATCGAACCCATATTCTGTATCTCCAAAATTCCATGGATAAAACCTAATTACAAAGAACAACGATGGAAAAAATCTCCGACGACTAGACGAAAGTGACCATCCACGGCCTAGTAGAAGCATACTCATTGCACGAGTGCCGTGAATCGTCCCCCACCAAAGTATTGCCATTATTCTGCTCTAGAGGGCTTTAAAACTCGAGTCCATAAAAGATTCCGTGTATTCCTCTCCGGTCTTTATTTCCTCCTCGCTTGTCTCGCTTCCCTTCCCTTTCCTTCTTTACGTTTATAACTCTCATCCCCTTTTCTTACATCCCTTAAATCCCTGCCTTCCGGAAACGGCCCTTTCCTCCGACACGCAGTCCAGCTTGTTCTCTTCCTTCCATCCTTCCTTCCTTCTATCGTAGCAGGCAAAATTTCCGGGCTTATGATTCGCAATTTTCGCAGGGCAAGTACGGAGACGTATCGGAACGGAAGGCCTTGAGGAAGAAACTCGGCTGCAAGTCGTTCAAGTGGTACCTCGACAACGTTTATCCGGAGCTGTTCATACCTGGCGAGGCGGTAGCTTCCGGCGAGGTAAGAATTTACCGTGTTTCACCGCAATCCTCGTATCTTCTCTTTTGCAGCTACGTAAACGACGATCGGAATCAACGTACGGAGCCACTCGTTTCTCTTTAACGGCGTTACCAACCGACATTTTGATACACCAAGGTGCGCCAAATACTCGGAGGTTCCGTTCTTTTAGCCGAATAATGGCCATTTTTACGAATGGGATAAATGGACGAGAGAGGGCTTCCTTTTTATCTTCTTCCCTACCTCTTTTTCCCCCGTTTTCTTTTCACGGAAATGTCGCGTTACGGTTTCTAGACGCGTGGCTGCTATCCTCCCTCGGAGATTCGCGCAGGCGTCGAGTGCCGCGAGATTGTTCTTCCGTGGTTTTTCTCGGGTCTACGAAATCCTTGGTTTTCCAGGATTTTGAACTCTCTTGCTTGAGATTAGCGTATGGAAGAAGAGAGTACAACAAAGTTTTCAGTGAATTTGTTTGAATGCGTTTTGAGAGCAGCTAACAGGAACGAAAGAAATGGTAAGATAGCTCTTTTAAAGATTCTACGTAGGAATAAAAACTCTTAAAAACTGTAATACAAAATTTCCAACTTTCCACTCGAACGTACATCACGATTCGAACAATATACGATACTCGAAATCTACGTTGTTAACGCTACGAGTGGAAGAAACATCCACTCGATATTTTTCTCAGCGATATATACGAATTAACGCGTATCCTGTATTTTATACGAGGTAGGAGACAGACGAAACGCTGGCAGGGCCTGTATCTATACAGATAGGCAAAGTTCAATTGTCGGTGGCGAAGACAATGATTGATGTCGACGAGCTTGCGACATAGAAAACAATGCGTTCGATCGAGAAACAATGCAGCCCGCGGTCGAGGCAATCTCAATCGGATCGCGGCCGGAGGCTCGTGCGACATCCGATCGGAAATCGATTCGTCTCGATCGGCTTGTTGAATTCTTGGCTTACAGCACGACGAAATCGGTAGTCGCGCCGGATAATAGAGGCGAATCGAACGTCGCTTCGGGCGAAGACGTTTCAACACTGGTTGAAAGAGGCGCTGCCTTCCCCATTACTTCGCTGTTTCATTTCGATTTTGCAATTAAAGTCTTCCTTTGATGGCTTATAACTCGCGGATGTTTCTCTTCTGTGTCGTGTCCGATCCTCTGTTTATGTAAGAATTAAATTGTTAAACGAGAGACGGTGTCATGGAAATTGCGTCTGTCAGATTCATATATTTTCCTTTGGGACTTAGGCGTGGTTATGAATATGGTATTTCGCTGTTTATTCTGTATCATCCTTTTTTATTGGCAATTATTCTGATCTGTCCTGGTTTTTTTCATCAGAATTTAATAATTTCACGATATATTTGTAGATCACGAAACATAGTTTAGAGATATTGCTGTGATAGATCATTTTATCTAGAACATTTAAAAGAGTCGAGATACTTTCGCGAGTCACAGTACAGCAGTATGTCCTGTTTAGCTGGAAACGGTGAAACGTTTCAAAAAGTACGAATGATACGAGGAAACTTTTTTATTAATTAATCTTAATATTAAAATCTTGAGATGAATACTTCTATTTTTTATTACGTATTCTTGTAGCTAACATTCAGTCATTTTCAAAGCACCGCGATCTCGCGTCTTTTCCACTATCCGCTATCGAAATATAAACTTTAAAATTCGATAACGGATGGTGCAAAAAAAAAAAAAAAAAAAAGAAACAGGAGTATCCAGTGTGAAAAGATTTTGACACCGTCAGTTACAAGAGTAGATAATAAAAAACGCAGGTATCCATCTAGAAATTTTAATGTCACACTTTCACGTGACGTTTCGAGGTAATCGCACAGTCATATAGATAAAAGCACGCTATGTCTCCCTCGATACCGTGCAACTTTTATCCGCAACATTTTCTCCTATCATTCGTATTCTTCCAGATACTCGAGCGTTTCCAGTTAAACAGCACATACTGTATATTCTACTCTAAAATTAGCGATGCAACGCGTTGTTACGTGGTAAACCAGGAAATTTCGAGTTTCACGAGATCGAAGAGAAACACGGCAGGTCCAGTCGCAGTTTGATAACAGAGGGTGAACACACGCGCGGGTCGCATCGATCAAATACGTGGTGCACGAGAGTCGAGAGGACGTAATGACCCGTAGGAGAAGCGGGCTACGAGATTATCGGCGACAAGCCCGACAATCATTTCGCAATTACGAATGCAGGGAAACAGAGGGCCAGGAGACGGCGTCGCAACACGACGGAAATAAATCGAGACGTGATTGATCGCTGCAACCCTTCCATTCCACCCCGTCCCCTTCTTCCTCCGGATCGAAACGAAATTAATGCACTGTCAATCGCGAGACGAGCAAAACGGATCGTGCACATCGTGTGATTTCCGTGATTTCCGTCTCTGACGCCTGGACGTTCAACTTCCACCATCGATACTCGTGTACACTTCCGAATTCTTCGTTCTCTGTTGGAGTTTTTCCCTGTTTAGCTCGCAATATTGTTTGGTGGAAGAATAGGATGACGAAAGTGATGGATGACATTGTTTTAATGAATTTACGTTGTTTGTAAACTACAGCGAGATCCGTAATTTCTCGGCTGACAAACCTTTCGTTTATCATAAATACATGTGTTTGGTTATTGATTATTATCAACGAAGTAACTCGTACTGTTTAATATAAATTTCCCTCGTATAAAAGACAAACACGGAGAATTTAAATCAAATATTACAGCAGTGAATGTTTCTGAAATAAATTTATTTTATATTACTTTGATTGCATTTTCCAATATTTTATAGTATCAAGAGAAAGAGGCGGTGAATGGAGAAAGTTTACACAGAGATGTAACATAGGAAATTCAGTTAATAACGATTACAACTTACCTAATCTCTATAAATTTCGGAGAGACCCGCATCACACTTCGTATTTGAATGTACCATGGTAAAGTACTTAAAGTTACTTACAATGTGACTATCCATTTGTAACAATGGTAATATCCATCTTGTTTAACCTTTTATTAGAATGGCTACGTTTGCTCTCCAGTAAGAATACAGACGATTCGAATAAACTCAACCTAATATTCCTCGTTTTCTGATTAAGTTTGAACAAACAGTTTCATCTAATTTTACGAGTATTACATTCTACGATTTTCTGTACCCGCGTGAATATTTTACTAAAGGATCGAATATAATTCGAACAGAGAACAATCATTATCCTTAAGGAACTTCCTCCGATATTTTTCATCCATTTTTTTTTTTTTTTTTTTACCCTTCAACTAATTCTTAAAAATCTGGGACTGATATCGCGAGCTTTCCAACTTTTTTTCCGCCGCGTGACCTTCATATATTATTATATAAATATTCAAAGCTTGCCCATATCGAACGATTAATCTCAACCGATTCAAACGCAGGCATCGCGTGAGCAATATATTTTTCACACTTTTGCACCTTTCTCTCTTTCTCTTATTCCCACCGATTCTCTTTCGAAGCAGTTTATAGCACTTTTAACGTTTAATTAATGCCGCCATTTTTATGTGTTACGTTCACGAAACGAATGACTAAAACAGACGGGTAAAATAATGCTTCAGATCCACGATGATTATTAAACACAATAATTATGCCAGCTTACAAGCACCTGTAACGACTTTCGACTTGGCGTTCGTTTTAATGTTAAATCGTCGGAATAATCTTCACGAGACGGTATCGTATAGAAATATCGATCGAAGAAAAGTCAGTCCTTGTTCCTCGTAATCTCGTGGACCCTTCTCGAAAACCCTAGATCCTTTCCTCATGTACGTTCGTAGATTCACGACAAAGTCACGGCATCTAACGTTGGATTAAAGGCTTTCTACTTTCATGTAAATTGCAGTGTCACGCAATGTGGATATTTCATGCTTTCCCTTATCCTTGTCACTCTGTTTTCCTTTAGTTCGCCGATTTTATCCCGAATTAAGTGAAGGAAGACCGAAAATTTTTCGTACGGTTGGATAATTGAATGTAAATCCTGAGACAGAATCAAGTGGGAAAAGGAAAGTGGCGAGAGGAAGCTTATGAAAGGAAAAAGTGATCACAGTCGATGATATATCAGGTACACCGTAATTTTGTTGAACGCACTCGAATTCGAAGAAAACTTCGGAAGTGAAGATTTCCAGTAGAAACGGACAAACATATTTTTATTAATCTTGTCAGTCACATCGTGAACTTTCAGCGTTTACCACCTCTGAAAATATAGAATAAATAGTAAAAAATGTATGAGATTAGTCATGTCTTAATTAACTTTTTTAATCACAACCTGGTTGTTTATCTCGAAATGTTATTAAATGCTGAAATACTCGTCGCTTTCTCCATTTGCAGTTTTTCCTCGCCCAAAAAATAATCGTTTCCTCTTCTCTTGACGCTTGTTTCTTTCACCATTTCAACAAACGAGTCTGTTGAAATAGAATTTACAATGATGCGTGATAATTACTTTTCCCTAGAAATATGAATTCTAGGTCATGGTGTGTCGTTTAAATATTTAGTTGGCGCCAGGCCGCGTTAGCCACTGAATTACATGGCTGGTTTCGTAAAACTTAAAAACTCATTTTGAAAGTGAAGGCGGAAAATGAAACGGCTCTGGGTAATGATTTCTCGGAAGTTCGACTTGCTCTGTTGAAAAGTTTCTCAAGTCGAGGACTTGGCCTCGTTCTCTGGTATCAGAGTTCTCTATCTTAGGATTCGTAAATGAATCTATATTTTCATTAACATTCAATGAAATTTTTTGTACGATATTATATTTATACGAATATTTAAGACAAATCTCGTAATTAGAATAAATATTTTAGCCACATATACAGAAATGATTCGAAAATTTTAATTGAAACAATCGAACAGAGAATTACTTTCTTCTCCGACTAGAGTTTGTTACTTGGAAGACCTGCAACCTGTTATTTCGGAAGCAAATAATGTTCAAGATGATTGATGTAAGAAATCTACAATTACTTCATTATTTCCACCTTATAACGCTAGTGTTTTCTAATTATGATCGATTATGACGTAACAAAACTATGGCTTAATTTTTCATAATTTACACAGACCTCCTTACAAACGCCGACAAGACAAAGGTACAACGTTTCCCTCGTTGAATTCTCTTTGAACGAGATCGAATGCAAATGAATTTCTTAACTGAATTTTCGATCGTCTTACGTTTGCCAAAAATTACAATTTCTTCCGCTTTTCCTGTTTAGAATTAAATTCTAATTTATTTCTGAATATTCTACTAATCATTTATCGAAAATGTTCTGTTACACTGGACTTTCTCTTAAAACAAAAATGGTGGAACGTTAATAAACAGACACGTAAATGAATTTTCCAGCGTGGAAAACCGAAACGTAGAAATTAAACAAAACAGAATTCGGTGCTTGATCCGCTTTATCGAGTCGGACGGAGTTGAAATCGGGAAAGAATCGAGCGTTAGCCACGAGACTGTGGCGTAGAAATCGTATCGATCAACCGGTTTCCACCCTCGCTAGTACCCTGCCGTTACCCTCAGTTCCCCCATTCGAACCGGAATGGAATGCGTTTTGCCATATTTTTTCCCGGCGCTGGCACCGTTCGCCTGCAGAAACTCTTACGGCCGGGCAAATAGTGGAAAAAGAGAGGCGCGTTGGAAAAAGGAGGAAACGCGTAAAGGATGGCCGGACATTTTCGCGAAGAAACATTTCACGCGCTCTGCGCTTCGGAATGCGTTCCGTGCCGCATGCGAAATAACAATTTCACTGGCTGTCACGAAACTTATGCTGTTACAGTCTAGCCAGCCTTTCCTCTTCTCTTCTCTTCTTCCTGATATCCGACATCCTAACCTTTTTTATTTTTTTTTTTTCTACTCTCATCATATTTTTTGTTTCGTTTTTCTTTTTCCTTTGTTTCTATGGAGGGTTGGTTAAATCACGTTGGCTACTCGCGGTCAGGGAAACGAGGAGATGAGTGGATTTATAGTTCCAATGCGACTCTCACGTGCAAATAATTTTCGGATCCACGTGGACCGATACGAGTGAAAAATTTGTGCTCGTTAAAACGTGTGCCTTTGATGAATGCTCAGGGAGAAGGATTTGGCTGCTCGATGAAACGACGCGTGGAAAGGGGTGAATTTTTCGTAACGTATGTTTTATGAACTGGTTTGCATAGACTTTTGGTTATCGAACGACTATTTCAATTTTACTCGCTTTAGTCGGAATGTTTCCGTTTGATTAGCAGAGTCGTCTGGAACAATCAAATTGACGATAGATAAAATTTTACAAGTTACAAGTTATAAATTACTGATATCACTAGGTATTCTTGCGTAACGGTAACGAGTGACAAGCTTGACGATAGAAGAAACGACATTTTCTAAGTAAATTTAAAAAAATTCAATTGACGTGGCGTTATAGAAGATTAAATTTTATTCAAAGAATCCTCCTATCATTTATCCAATTATTTAGCCTCCGATCACCTCAATTTCTTTCAATTCCCATCGAATTCCATTGACTCTGCGAATAACTTCCAAAAATCAGGACTCTATAAATCAGCGAAAGGAACCCTCTCGAAAAAATTAGTTGGTCGAACAGGAGCCTCCGAGTCTTTAATAAAGCTCGGCACGAAGATGGGAATCCTGCAACTTCCGGAATTTCATCGAAGTCGGCCAAACGTCGACGATAAATCAGTAGTTTTTATTCCAGCCAGATCGGCCAACGTCGACGACTACGAACGACGAGGATGAAAGACACGAAGATGCTCGTGTTGAAACTGCAACGACCACAGAATTCTTGCATGCAGCGAAATCAGGACTTTGCTGACCGGGCTTTCGTGACTGAATGCATTCTATTGCATGAAAACGCATACACCCGCGAGCACACGTGGTCTTCTATACGCGAAGATCACGTGTACGTCTGTGTTTTTCTATGCGTCTGTGTTTTTCGTAGGTGTATGCGCGTAGTGCACGTGCAAGGATCGGTGTATATTCGCAGACAAAACACAGTAGCTCCGGCTCATTTTCGATTTGTCGCCGTCTATCTGAAAAATGGAAAACCGCATCGCTCTGTTGCAGGCCTCATCTTTTTGTTCGCGTTCTGTGCAACTGTTCTACGGGCCGTGTACCACGAGCTCGAGGAAAAATCGATCGTTCGTTGATACTCGATACGTTTCACAGACGGTGATCTCGATTGAACGGTTTGATCAGGAGAAATACGGGTTGTTTTAAGAAAGAAGTTGCTGGAAATTTGTGGAAACTTTAAGAAAGATTGGTAGAGACAGTACTGTAGAGAAACTGTGAAAATCTTAAAATATCTAAATCAATTGGGCTGTTCGTGGTCGTACACCCTGTATATAACGACGATAAAATTTTAGAAAACGCTAAAATAGTCGTGTTAACTTAACTAATTAATTACATCACTATGACTTTCAAGTAGCAGTGTAGTCAAGTATTAACTACTTTAGCACATTGACTATCACGATTATTATCGGTGATCCACTTATCTAAATTTTATAGAACGATTAAAAGATGCTAAAAATGTTCAACAGTGACTTAGATAACACCCAAAAAAGAGCGTGTAAACTCAACACAATATTTTACAAAAATTAAATCTCGTGACGCAATATATTTGAATCTGTCGAGTCTCTCAGGGTAAAATATATAAAATACGTATGGCATTCGATGTGTTAACGAACACTGGTCTTCCAAACCTTCGCGTTACAGTTTGCAAAACTAAAACAACCTGCACAAATTCCGCAAACTCAACGACAAAGAACCAACTTGTACAATCGAGATTCCACCGCACGATTCATAATGAAAGAAACGTTTAACAGGAATCTACGCCGATAAAATGTCAGCGAGGCGTAAAAAAGAACGATCAGGTACCACGTATCGAGCATGGAGATGTAAAGATAGCAGCATATAAAGAAACAACGATATAGGAATAGAGAGTACGCTGCACAGAGATCCTTTGTGCCCTCGTTTAATGCATATGCACATGCACAGTATATATGAGTTGTTTAACGTAAGTCAAACTTCCGGGTAATGAAGGATAAAGTAAAAATTTTATAAGAATTCGAGTTTGACATTTTCGCGTATCCTGCTATTCAACGTGGAACTATAGATAACGAAGATATACTTACAGTACTTCTGCGCAAAACAGAATGATGGTTACGATGTCTAGATATGGTTATAAGCCAGGCAGGCAAAAGACTGACTGACGTTATTTTTGCATTAAACGGCTCATGTGTGAGTGTAACACCGATCAACGAACGGTGTGATAGGCGAGTGTGTGTGCCTGGTTAGACAAGGATGGAAAGACCCTTTGCGCAGCGTTATTTCTCTATTTCCATATCGCATTCACTTACGCGATAACACATGACTCGTGTACTTTTGTCTTTACATCTCGATGGTATCGCGAGGGTGAAATTTTGCCAGAGCTTTCGCGAAGCTTTATATACGAGCGCAGCCGTTCAATTATTACGTTTCCCTCCATTGATTTATGCGTTTTTCGTTTTCCCAGACGTGGCACTGCGAAATACTTGGCGATTGTAAATATCCGTGGCGACGTGCGAACACCAGAGAGAAAAATAACACGGTCCATCAGGAGAAAAATATTTTCGATAGGAAATCGTCTGCAACGCGAAAAATATTTTTCGCCCGGGATATAATTCCTATTGTTTTCTATAGCGCGCAGATATCGAAGATTGATTCTCCTCGCTGTCTCTCTAACGAGAGGAATTCGTCGATTGTCAGATCCGTTCTTTTTAAAGAGGTTCAATTTTCCAACTTTCCCGACAATAGCATATCGCTATAGTTTCCTTTTCCAAAGAAGATCTTTTACCATTTACGCGTTGTCGACGATTAGAATCGGTCATTGAGAATTCAAGGAATAATTGGCAATTTTTTTTTTTTTTTTTTGAACGTAGAATTTTCAAATTAATTACGCTACTTTTTAAATACTAAAGGGTATAAATATTGAAATCGCGAAACTTAACTTGATTTTCAAGGTTCACCCGCTTCAAATACCTTGTTTTAGTTTTAATTCCTTGATATGATAATCAAGACGACAAAATTATTTCTTTTTCTCGGGTGTTCGTCGCGTTACGCAAAAGAATGTACGAACTAACCTGCCGCTTCTAGTGATACTAATCCGTGAAATGATTGTACTAACTAATGAACAGGTTCGTAATCTTGGAGAAGGAGGTAACACCTGTCTGGATTCGCCGGCACGCAAGGCAGACTTGCACAAACCGGCTGGACTCTATCCATGCCATCGACAAGGTGGAAATCAGGTACAAATAGACGCACGGACGATGAATCCAAACCTCGATCAAACATATGACGAGTTCCGTTTTCAGCCGTTTGTTTCGTTATCTATCTCGTGTCTCTTCGTGTCGCAGATTCACGCTTGAAACGAAAATTCGACTTTTTCGAATGTTTGCAGTCTAGCAATGAACTTGAAACACACTTCTCTGAATTAAGATGCAAATAATCTTGAAATCTAATTAAGAACAACTTTTATTTCATATTTCTGCGACGGAATACTCGTCGAAAGTCGATTTTTCGTTTCTCTAACCTAAAGCCTCTTAACACCCGTTCACACCTGCATGATTAGTTGTACGTATTTCAGGCTTATGTGTACTATCTGTGTGGCTTCGTGTTTCCCATTTCTTCAGGGTTGTGAGATAAGAAATAGGAAGGTATTGTGGTAAATCTTTGCGCGAGATCAGTCTGACTGTTGAGATCGAATGA
This sequence comes from Bombus bifarius, assembly GCF_011952205.1. Taxonomy (NCBI): domain Eukaryota; kingdom Metazoa; phylum Arthropoda; class Insecta; order Hymenoptera; family Apidae; genus Bombus; species Bombus bifarius. Next base: position 671,978 of record NW_022885586.1, on the reverse strand, counting down.
TAAAAGAAGCTAAGTTTCTTTGAATCTTTTTCGCGGCGAAAGTTCAGTAGTAACAGTTTGCAAATCTGTTAATTCGCTTCAGATCAGACACCTGGTTAGCAGCATGTGTATAGACTCGGCAGGAAAACCTGAAGACCTGCACCAGCCAGTTGGTTTATATCCCTGTCACCGCCAGGGCGGCAATCAGGTACACGAATTCAGAATTCGAGGGAATGAACGCGTTTGAAATAATCATCGGGGCACGCGGTGCTGTAATTGCTTGTTTCATTTCATTCTAATAATAGTTCGAGTGTCAATTCGAATCTGCAAGGCGTTCTTTTCCTTTTTCTTTTTTTTTTTTTTTGTTTTTTTCGATCCTTGATGGTGATGGGATATTTGTAAATCTACTTGCTCGTAGCATGTTTGTGGAGTACGTTGGAAGTGAAATCTCGGAAATTGCCTTTCTGAAAAATGAAACAAAACTTCATAATATTTACACTGATATAATATTATATAGTAAATTAATTGTTTGTGGGTAAAAAATACCATAATTCATTGAATATAACTCTGGTGTTATGTTCGACAATATTTTCTAAAATGTAATACATGTCAATTTGGGTTAACGTGAAATTATAATGCGCAATTTCCCAGAGAAACGCGGTCTATGTATTTGTTAATTATGTACAGGCAAAATTTCATTTAATACAACAATGTTTTTGCAAAAAATAGAACTTGTCCGAGTTCTGTATAACGTGTTTTAATAACACACGCGGTTTATTTAATAAAACACAGGCCAGATTATTATTACTTACAGAGCAGGATGGAATATAATACATTTTCCAGGCATATATCTACGAATACAGTATGAAATTACACACTACAGTCATATTACAGGTAATAGCGTTTCGTGACCTGGAGACAAGTGATATTACAGAGATTATCTGTCATATACTATAATGATACAAGATTATAGTAGTGTGTACGTACAGGTAATCAATGATAATATATTTATAATGTTGTGTTTTGTTGATTTGACGATAACGGGAAGCCATCGAATGCCTCTTCTGAAAATATATAAATAGATTCGAAAAATGGTACAACAGCTTGGTATGTAATCGACAACGATCTCTTTTGTTCTTAAAACAAGCTCGCAATTTCATATTTAAAGAAACAATGGAAACTGTTTTTATTTTTTAATTTTTACAAATCTGTTTACAATCCAGTGAAGCGTACGATTCGCTAAACATTGGGCATTTTTAACCCTCGGTTTGTCACATTTGTTTCACGAATCTCTGACTCGTCCAGATCCTCTTCAGTTCTCAAGTAGCAGCGCGTAATCATCGAATATTATAGAAAAACATTTCTAATTTATAGTAGATCGGGTTTGGTGACAATTTGGAAAAAATCAGAATTTTCCAATCGAAATCTCTTTAAAACGTTACTGAATTAGTTCGCATCACCAACACGAGAATTTTCTAAGACGATTTCGAACTTTCTAATGTATTCCACATTGTGTTCGCGTAAATTACAAAGCAGTCTCGTTAGAATCGCCACAACTATTTACGAATTTCTTGGTGGTGTCGCCCGGGCGGACAATTGTTCACGATAATCGTTCTGCCAGGAACGAGTATCGCCGACGAAGGAAGAAAAAGGGACCATTAACCGACACGACACGTTTACCATTTAACTTGCACGCTAACTCGGTGCTAAGCTCGACCCATTTCGCTGCAATTAGTAACGTGGCTAATCTGGTGCAGGTGCTCATCAATCGTCGACCTTCTTTCTCTGTCTGTCTAGCTCTATTCCTGTCTCTGTTTCACACACGTGCACGAGTGGCACGTTGGGCCAAGCTACATAGCTTTCTCTTGGCCCGGCTATCTGCTGCTTGTCGTCATTTTTAGCTTCACGTGCCAGCGTGTCGAATTAATCTTCTGACCCGTGGGAACCAGCACGCGTGCTGGAAATTACCCATCGTGGGTGTAACCGTGCTATGTCGAGGCTACAGTAATGTCCGCTCGTCTGGCTATGACGTGTCTTTCAGCACCCATTGATAAGGGCGCTAAGCTCTTGATGAATCGATCTGTTGTTTCGGTATCATTTGTCACGAGGAAAGAATCACTCGTAATGTTGCAGCTTGTTGCGACATAATGAAGTCGTGTATACCGTGGAAATTATGTTCTTTATTACTTAGCTACAGGGTACTCGTCGTGAGAGAAATTTGAAATTTTTATTTCAGTATCTTGTCTGCTGCTTGTGATTCCTCTCAACTACGTACATCGTCGGAACTTTGAAAGTATGGATATAATAGCTCAATAATTTAACGTGCGAAAAGTTTGAAAGGATTTTAAATTGGTCCATTTACTTTCGAGTATTTCTATATAGAAGAAAGTTCTATATTTCCATAGAATATTCAACAACGGTGTCAGATTAAACAGTTAAACTGGGTGTACTACAATATTCATCGATAATACACGAACACAAACATTCATCAATTAAATACCAATATTCCAAGAAACATTCATCAATTAAACATCCTATAACACGATCCGAAATCCATTTTCCTATGAAAGCAGTTCAATGTACGTTCAATTTCACACATTTTGATTTACCAAAACACGAAACTCTGCCCAGCTTCCCCTAGTGAATTTCATGCGGCTTTAAATTCTTCTAAGCTTCTCTTGCGTACCTAAAACAAGAAAAATACTAACTAAACCGAATGGCGACTAAAAATTCACCCGGTTAGAAGAAACAAGGGAGCGTGAGAGGAAGAAAAAGGGGGTCTGCGAAGCTCGTTACCAGATAAAACGAGTGCTGTCACGTCGAAACCATGAAAAGGTAGCCTCGTAACCGGGCATTCGTCTCGTCGTTAAAATCACGCAAACGATGCTGACAACGACGAAGACGATGACGTCGAGCAGGAAGAGAAGGACAAGGCTGGCCGGCGCGAGTCCCGGGTGTACGTTTGATACAAAAGCTGAATCGTTCCCCGGAGTTCCGGCGCGGTTTAACAACCGTGACAACCGGTTACAACCAAAAACACAATCAGTCGCCGCTCGCTTGGCCTCGTAAAGCGTCGCTTTAATTTAGCTATTTGCCGTAGCAATTAAGCCGCGGTTTCACGGTAATTACGCCGCTACCCCTGAACTCCGACCGACTCTCTGATGCAGTCGCGGCCAGTCTGCATTTCCACCGTGTGGCGTCCATTGATGATTTCGACGCGTCCGAATGACGGCACACGAATCACACCATGCACCGACTGATGGATATTTCGTGGCGTATTTCGAAACTTTTTCGCTGGATCTGTTCATTATAGTAACGTCGCTGAGAAACATCGAGATTGTCTTTAACTAGACCGTGTTTATTGTGCGAATTTAGAAAGAGACTCTTTTTACACATTTTTTGGAAAAATAACTTCAGTTGTAACGCGTCAATCAACTGTAATGTGTTTAATCAAATTGGCTATCAGATAACAACGCGCGAACTTTCGAAATTACTAAGTACGAGATTGCTTTTGATTGATGGACAAAGAACGATAGCCGAATTGAGGGAATCCTAATTAATTAAACTGACACATGAAACCAGCAAATTAGAGAATTCTCTAAATAACAGTAGTGAATTGCAGACAGGCGTGGAGCAGAGAATGTTCGAAATCGCACAATAATGCACGATTGAATTAAATAGCTGATGGTACGAGATAAAGGAATTCTCGTTTTAATTAACAAATACGCGATAATGAAGAATAAAAGCATTTCCAGTTAATTCAATGAACATACGCTTTATTCTTCTTGCAATTATCTATCTGGCAAATTCTTGCAATTATCGCGTAATTCTTGTCTAATCTTGTTAATGCTACAAAGTAAAAATAGATAAAAATTAAAATTTCTACAGTATAAATTAATCAAAATCCATACAGCCGTAATTATCTATAATGTGAAAATCATTAGCGACAAGAATAATCTTCATTAATTTGTTAAAGAGTCATTTCCATCCTATATTAATCTTGCTGATGATAACTCAAACGTATTTACTCCTAGAAAAAGTAAAATAAATCCATCCTTCCATTCACGATTGCCTCACTATACGTTTCAATATGTAATAACACAAAATCCTGAACAATGAAACACAGAATCCTATAACAATGTATAACAATGTAGCTATTCGCAACATCAACCGTCAGACAAGCGTCGACAGTAGTTACACCCAGTGTTACATACGCATCTCGTGTATCAACTAGTACACAGTCGGTTGTAGATGACAATCCAATAAAAGATAGTCAGCGATGATCGCGCAGTTAACAGACGTCTCGATAATACGCAGTTGGCAGCTGATGAAGAGATCGAAATCAGATAGGCCGATTGTATTGTGATTAGGTGACACTAACAGCAAGTAATCATTGATAATTAGGTAACAGATAGCACGACAGTCGCTTGATAGCCACGTGTTTAGATAAAGCTATATTCAAGATTAGATTGTGATCTTGGATGCACGATCGCTGAATGTTATCGTTAAATCGTATTTCATCGTCGATTATCATTAAAATACTCGTGGTTACTTTTAATATTCGATATAAAATTCCATGGAAATAAAAAGGGCGATAAAGGGAAGATTTCTCGCAGAGAATTTGCAAATTCGATTACAGTGGTTCTTTTTTTTTGGAACAGGTGTCGTTTAGGGAGAGATTAACATCATTTCTACCTCGATCCTGGTTTATGGTTGTCTGATCTATTTTACGTACTGTTGGAGCTGATAGATAGTAATTCTTGGTTGTTAACATGCGGTAACTGGTGCATGGCATTAATCCTCGCTTTTCGTTATCCCGAATCCCGCAGCTTTTGAGTCTATCGTTGCACGACAGAGGCTGAAAACCTTTGAATTTTCAACACAGATGGTTCTGACAGCGCGGTTACAACCGTGTAACGATTTGAATAAGTAGAAGCCACTGTTCGTCCCTGACCACTCGTGACACTTAATGAACTCTTCGCTACATATGCTTCCTCGGCCTGTACCAATTGAAATTTTGTACGTACGCTTCAGCTAATTACGCTAATTTTAGATATCAATTAGACGCGAAATAAAATAATATCAGGTAGATATTGGAAAGGAATATTAGTAATTATTCGATTCTCGAGGAATATAATTATTGTGTCGAATTAATACGATAACGAAATGTAATAAATTAAATTTGAGATAACAAAATTTGTCCAATTTAAAATCGATTATCAGCAATTTAATAATATTACGCTGTATTCGTTATCATTTAATTGCAGAAAAAGATCACTAAATCTTTTACAAGTAGTTCAGTTGAAATAATTCTTTTTACAGCAGGGATGGTTTGTTATGCTTTCAAAAGCGCGAACGTACACGCACTTAGGCACTCAACAAGATACGTTCTAGTTCTCGTTTTCGCTACTAGCAGCTACAACTTGATGGAACGATGTCAAATTCAATTGACCAGTATGATTCAATCACATAGGAGCAGATCGACGCAATATCTGGGACCACTGAACTCGATTATCAACGATCGACATTCATTATCACGGAATTCCCTTCTCATATAATTTCCCACTCGGATTTAATTTCGCCTCAAGTGTGTCAAATGTAACCACGTACGCACATATTTAATTAATAATTATTCCGATGAAATTGCGTTTGAAAAGTGGTGAAAATGTTCACGTAGAAAAAGATTTCACTAACATTTTTTTATTTTTAACAAAATAGAATTCTGTCATCAGGGTTTCTATATATTTTATAGTTTATTTGTTATGGGAAAAATTTATTTACAGTCTAATAGAATATTTCTATCGTTGGTACACAAAACATTTTTTCTTGAAGTTTTTATCACTTCTATTTTAATTATTTTATCGATGAACATTTATCGAATTTAAAAAGTTTCAACTACCATGGGATATTCGAAGGCTCATAAGGCTTCAAAGCATTAAGTAGCCATTACATGTGCAAATTTGAACCCACTATATTGTTAGAGTAATTACGGAGATGAAATACTCCTCTTCATACGTATTAAAAACTTAAATTTCCCGGACGCGCTTAAAAACTTCAAAGCTACAAAAGAAAATTTTGATCCCTTCAACAAAGAAGCTTCTTTTCAATTAAGAAAATTGACCATTTCACCGTGTTAATTAAAAGTTTTCAGTGGCTCCGCATATTATATGGTCTCTCGTGTAAGCAGAAATTTGAATCTTATTACGATTACCTTATTACTCCATTTTCTTCAAATATATTTTTTTGATACCTAATCCTTCATGTATTCATTTGTGAAAATAGTAAATCTATTACATAACTTTACAGTTTCTACGCTATTACGTATGGCTCACAAATTTTAGAATCTCTATTAATCAAAAAATTTTGAAATTACCTGTGGCCATAAAAAATCTAAAATTTGATAAATTACGAGATATTAGAATGTTTAACAAAATCTAGTAAAATGTTCTTGACGATGATAATTTCCAAATAATTCAAACTCTCATCTTAGAGGAGATAGAACTTTAGTCGAGTAATAAGAAAATACAGCCAAGTGATCGTGGTCGACGATATGTCAGACAAATTACATAAAATTCTAGAATACAATATTAAACGCTCTTAGATTTTTTATACGAACTTGACCTGCAGTAAACATATACTTTGATCAAAAATGTTCACCTAGTTTCATGACGTTTTTTCAACAAGTTGCAAAGAAATTTACCTATTCCATTCGTCTCCTGAATGTTTATGATTTCGGCAGTCTGTCGGTGGACAAATGCATCCATATGTATGTGCAGTAGCTGTCAGAACCATCGGTCATAGGCAAACGATGGAGGTCAAAATCCACGAACATTAATCTTGATCGTTTGTCACAGTACTGGATGTTGAGCAAGACTGGCGAGATCCGTCGAGACGAGTCGTGCCTGGATTACAGCGGCACCGATGTCATCCTCTATCCTTGTCATGGTAGCAAGGGGAATCAACAATGGATTTATAATCATCAGGTACGTAATCCTTGCGTTCGTGGCAAGTATTGAGTGTACGCTTAAGTAATTAATATCAAATCCTGTTCTGATTTTCCTGCGGATTATTTTCGTACTTGTTGCGTTAAGTTTGAAATTTATTCGTGTCGAACGTCTGTTCAATGCGGATCGTCTGTTCAAAATACAGACGTTTTTATTTAATTATTTTAACATATTCTTAGTTATTTATTAGATTTTTTATCGATTAGGTTATCAGTTATTTGTTGAATTATTTATTAAATTATTCATTTCTAAGGATTTTGTAGAACGCATTCTCGTTTGCCTACTCTTCATTGTTACGCGAGATAATTTTATTCAAAAATGAAACACTGTGATTCATCATTTTCCGTTGTAGCTGGGATAATAGTTGACCCTTGGAAAAATTCCATCGTATTGACTACACATATTGAAGAAAGCTTCGATTCTCGTTATTTCTTCTTTATCGTCAGCACAAATACTGACCATTAGTTTTTTATTTTCAGACGAAGCAAATCAGACACGGCAGCAGCGACAAGTGTCTGGCAATAACGGAGAGCAAGCAGCGGCTGATCATGGAGGAATGTTCGGCAGCAGCAGCCAGGCAGAGGTGGTCGTTCGAAAACTACGATCCATCAAAGCTGTGATATCGCGCTTTATCGCGTCATCAGTCGAAAAGTCTCGGCCGAAGGTTCGATCGTGCCGGTTCTTGGGTGCCTGTTCAACGTTATTCCGTCGCTAAGACACGTTTCGGTAGATAGACGCCGTGGTATCGAGGCAACGAATGCCTCGAAACACCGCCAGATGCTCAAGATCGAACGCTAGACGAAGAAAAGGAACCACGGGGAATTTATTTGAGGAAGCTATTCGAACGAAGAACCATTGAGAAGTCCGAGTTGAAGAAGAGACACGTTCCAAATGGCCGATCTTCGGCTCTAACCTTTAACTGTAAGACGGACGAAGTGCAATAGAAACGTCGTTTTAAGGAGTGATCGAAGAGGGATATAGTCTCATGGATAAGCTGTAACCTGGTGTACAATGAGAGAGTTGGGACACTCGAAGAGTGATCGAGTGTCGATACACACGCTCGAGGCTCGTTTTCGCTGGCATTGAAGAATTGAAAGCTTACCGATGGACGAAAAGTACACGAAGGAACCTACGACTTTTTAATCTTCCTCCTCTGCTACTGGGCAGTGTTTAAATGGATAGTTGTTCTCTTCTCTTTTTACTTTCGTTGATGGACTCACGCGTTTATGTGGTTGTCGTTTCTTGAGAGATTGGATACTCGTGGCGTCGCTTGTAATTATCTGGATGGTTGCTGACTGATTGTATTTTGATTCTAGGACCTAGACAATTTCTACGTTAAATGAGAAACGACAGAATTTTTAAAGACAATGAAATAAAAATAAGGAGCAATTGAAAATAATAAAATTGAATTTAGAAGCTCGAAAGAGTTATTATTATTCCTAAAACATCTTAATATACTCAGTAATAAAGTACAGTACATATTCTCAATTAAAATATAGTTCAAAGTTTTATGCTTGGAACTAGGAACTAAGAATAACTTCCCAATACATATTTTTCTCCCCACACATTTTATATTTTCACAATATAAATGCGCCAAAAGAGAGAGAGAGAGAGACTCGTGAACATTCCAAAACATAGAAGTCTCAATCTTTGGAATAATTACAAGCGATACTCCGTTCCTTGATAGTAAAGCTAGTTTGTAGAATCGTTGTGTTAAAGATTCGATTAATTAGATATAATGATTACGTATAACATTGCGCAAGTACTTACGAATCGACACGATCTATTGTTCGATAAACACTGTATAATTTAAGCCTAACGTTTAAGCGGCGGCGAATACGCGTCAATGCATCAATGACAGCGAAAAGCGTGTCAAAAGGGGATAGGTTGTTGAATTTTATTCGGAGTTAAATGGACGAACGCGGCCGTATCGATCTCTACGAAAGCCTCGATCGTCGCTTTCATCCGTAGCTCCGTTGTTTTAAGGAGGATGGAGCGATTTGTGTAAGCTGCTTACGGCGAGTGCCATCTCAGAGACGACGTGGCGTTTCAGTTTCATTGAAAAACGGCGGATCGTTGATTGTGAATAACGGCTACGGCTTACCACTCGTACGAAACCCTTCTTCGTGGATTGTAGAAACAAACAGGATTATTCATCTGAAGCAAAACATAAATCTTTCTTTCAAAGATACATATGACGATATCAAGAGAGAAAACAGATAATATACGTATCAAACAATTTATTGCGTGTAAAATACATGTCTTTTCTTGTATTATTTTCATTCCAAAGATGTTCAAGATTACACTTCGATGCTTTTAGAGTAGAACGTTCTAGCTTTCTATTTTTGTATCTTGAAAATGAAAAAGAGGATAATACGATAAAGTACGTATGGAAGTGGAGACTTTAGATAGTTTAAAATCAGAAAAAGTAGAAGAAACGAAGCAAGTATATAGATTATTTGAAAATGTATCCAAAATCTGTAGTTCTTCCTTTACAAGGATAAATTAAAAATAATTCTTGAATTACGATTGCGGTTAATAATACTACAATTTTCAGATAATGTTAACGAGAACGTACGTCTATCGTACTTGAGATACATTGAGTTTATCGTTGGATTTGTTAAACATATCAATTTAGTAATTACTTCACTTGAATACGTTAGACTTGATGACCTATTTTGTTCTCGATATAAGAAATTTCTTTGATCTCAAAGAAACACGTTTTCAACGAAGTGAAACGAAAGACTTAACTCGTCATATTTCCAGGAAATTCTCGTAGCAAAAATTACCTAATCTTCTGCCATTTTTGCCATTTATGAAATGTTTAAATTCATCCATCAACGATTCGCCGATCGCCCTTCGTTTCTCTGTCGTATTACACCGCTTACAGTAGCATCTTACATTCCAGTTTCGACGCAAGAAACCAACGATTCCAAATTCTAGACAAACCTTCTTTTTCTAATTAATTTAGCACGTAGGTAGCGCATAGGGACAGGCAACAAAAAAAAAAAAAGAACGAACGATTAATGGTTCATACATTCCGATTACGGTGTAGGGAGACTTTTGTACATTCGTGTAAAGTATCTTGATGCCAGTTTAGATACCGCCTAAAATAAGTTTTCCGAGTGTATGTGTGAGAGTAAGTATCAGTTTCAGAGTGTAAGTTCTTTAGAATCGCGAATTCTCTAACAGAATTCGTGTAACCCTTCGTTGTCTGACGATTCGCTGATGGAAATTTCGGAAGGAGAACTTGGTGGTAATCTGAAAACTAGGCAATTACGAAATTGCATAATCAATTCGTTGTTTTATTTGGGAATAAATAAAATATAATGAAACTCCAATTTATTTGCAAGATAAAATTTGGAAATGTGACAAAGATGTCACATTTTTGATGATAAAAATTGTTTTCTAGATATGTAGAAAGTGTATTATACGTACAGTACATATCATTATGAATTCGATATCAGCCTAAACGATTAAGATTAACGAACAGTTCTCCTGTAACAAAAGACAATAAAGGGTTAATAATCAAGATTACAGTGAAGAGCGCAATCTGCAGGTGTCTGCGCGTGCCAACGAAATCGTAAATACCGCGAGGAACATTGTACGATATCACGATATCTCGATCGTCATCGATTTCCTCATCAATCACAGCCAGCATCATTAGAAGATTTATCGTTGAAAGAATGAGCCATGTTTCCTGAGAAATTCATCGAGACAATATAGAATAACCGTTAGCTCAGTCTAATCCTCATAATGGGTCATTGATTTACCAATAATAAGCATTCATCGAAATTGAAACCAGAGTGTGAGTGCATTTAATAATCTATTAAGCGAATGTTATAAATCGCGAATAATCAATCAGAAAAATATTGCAATAAGCGTTCAATCGAACACGATCGACGATAGCGATTTTCGTTCCGAACGTTTTAAATTTCGCGCCTATTTGCGGCTTGAAATATCGGCTATAGAACGACACCGTAGAAATGTTCCCAGAGAATGAATATATGAGAAGAGAAAGGGAAAATCGACCGATATGGTCGTGATTTCTTCATGGATAATTAAGCAAAAGGGAAATACGTATATATATATGATTATAAATATAGATTTAAGACGATGTAAAAGTTTATCTTTGACAATGCCGATGAACGAATGAATGAAAATTCAACGAGAACATTTATACAGATATATATATATATATATATATACATATATTATAAACATAAATATATATATATATATATGACATTTTCTATATTTGGTAAGGATGTTGCATATCGAACGAACGAGACGAAGACACGATGATGATAAAACGATAAGAGATGTATTATTGGATAGCCGAGCGACGTATGGTCGCACGTTAATTAATGTAATATCGAACGTGCCTTATTTCCTGTATATATACATATATGAATATTATTATCATTATTATTATTATCATTATTACCGAACCTCTATCGTAACGTGCAAGTATTTGTGTTGAATAAATCGATGTTGTTTTACGTTAATACCGTGAGGATCGATCATTATTCTTGTCTGTTCACTCGGTCATCCGTTTCTCCCGTTAGGCTGATAGAAAAGTGGTGGGACACGAGAATATTTTGATTTATTGGAAGGATGTTTGAAAATAAAATTAACGTGGACGAAGAGACATGATGAATGTGTATTGTCTATTCTTAGCATCCTTAGGAGGAAGCATTTGCCACTGAAACGAAGAAAGACTCGACCAAGCATATTGAAACATTTTAAAGTTACGTAGATGTTACTATTGCGGCGCGTTAGAAGTTGGAAATTTATTGTTTAATAAAATTGTCATCGTTTTCTTAACTTAAAAAAAAAAACACAGATGGAACGTCAGCCATTAACGGAGTAAGCAAGAAAATTTGTGAAAAGAAAGAGAAAGACGATCATAGAAACAGCGATATAGCTTGAATGTAACATTGATGACACTTTTATTATTCAAAACAATTTCTATAATCATATTGTTTCACACATGGGATAACTATATGTTGCTAACTATTGTACTCGATAGTTTCCAATACCGAACGATACTCTTTTCATTTCTGAAACTCGATGTCTTTAAAGTTTAAAGTCTTTGTTTTCCTTTGTGCTTAGTTCGATTCATTGTTATGACGCTATGAATTCCTTTGACGAGCCGCGTAATTGCTCGTGATATTGAATCGAGAGTTCACCATGAAACTCGGTCGTGACATAGTTTCTGATCAACCTTGAACTATTCTGGTCCGACCATAAATTTCCATTTCCACTTGATCAACCCTACGTGCTGGTTATTAATTATTAACAAATCGCTAAACATTTCGAGTCAATACTCGATTAATCACGATTAATCTGTTGGCCCGGTCAAATTTATTATCCCAGTATAAAATTTATTGTCTACAACTGATAGAATCGAATAATAAGGGTTGACATTGATTAATGGCCGAGTAGATTTGAATATTTAAAAATCTTCCTGCATGCAATTTCACGATTACCAAGGATTGCGTGTATCTATCGAGCCATTCACCAATTATCGAGGGCTGCCACGGAAACCAAAACGAAATCGTTCGTTATTTTCGCGCAGGCGTCGTCCGCGTTGCGACGTCTCTCGCCAGGAGAATGTGACCGTCGAAAGCTCTTCCATTTGTTGAGCAATTTTCTTACCATTTCCACCAGCCAAACACACTAATAAATTATTTATATTTAGTATATTCATTGATACCTAAAATATAATGATATTCGCCTTCCATGAAGGTCACTTGCATCCCCCTTTAACATCAATGAATTTTGAGCCACATAGAAAAATCAGATACCCGAAAAATATTCTGAAAACGAAGAATGTCAAGATTATACGATTCTAATATCGTAAAATTCGCGACAAATAAATTTTATACACTTCGAAGTATTTGTTATATTACGAGAATGATTTAGATAATTTTTTTTAAGGGCATTTAATCGAATAAGTAAAATAATCGAATTATTGGAGACGTTGGAAAGAATGTTATAGTAGCTTTCAAAAAAGGAAAACTTTAATACGTTAGCAGGTGTCGGTACTTGTCCTTTTTCCCCATCTTTCAGCCGGGATGCCTACTTGTTGCGGGGTCGGCTGTTATTGATTAGTGGAGAAAGAGAGAAGGAACCAGAGGGAGACGAACGTTCCTCCACAGACATGAATGGCTGTGGTCCACAGAGCCAGATTTTGAGCTTGACCCGGATTCGTCACGCTGGAGTTCACGCTACCTTCACTTTCGTTACTCGCGTTTTAAGCATAGCGTGAAAAATCGAGAGTGAACAGTGGCGACCAGCCGAACTCAGCTTCATCGCTATCAAACGACATCAAGGGACGGTATACTTAAGCAACTTCGAGCAAGGAAAAAATATCTCTTTTCAACCGCAACCATCAACCTCAAAAATAAAACCAATTCTCCAAAATAGCCACATCAAAACATCAAACTAAAGATCAAGCCCTTCAACGCAGAAACATCATTATACAATTTGTCTTCTCTCAAAACAGATTCAAATAAAAGCAGAAAATTTTCCAAGGAACAGGTAGAGGCGCCACGCTCAAGGAAACAATTTCCTTGCGAACAAGGCCGTCATCAAATAGGCTAATATCCACGTCTGCCTGTAGGAAATGCAATTAACCCCCCATCGGTCGCGTAATCAACGATCTCAGGATACTGGTAACTAGGTGACATTTAAAAATCCGTGGGAAGAAAGGAGAAGAAGAAAGAAGGGAGAGGTCCTTCGGAGGACCTACGGGTCGCACAGGCGCAGCTGTATTCCAGTCTCACCCCTAAAGAGGGTGTGCGAGTGCGCAATGAGGGTTGGCCTGGCCCGAGGGAACGTAGGCTCGGCGCAGTCGAGTGGCTTTGGCCGAGTATGAGCGGCGTTTTCGCGTTTGTCGCTCGAGTTCCATTCACGAAAACGACCTGTTCGAACAACCACCCCCTCGTGTGCCTGTCGGAGGAAGGGTTAAGGCGTGCTTGAGCCACTTGTGTCGGGTTGAAGTCGGGTTAAACGCGAGAAATCGAGAGACAAGAAGGTCGAACGGCGGATACAGGCGTGTCTCTTCCGTACGGTTGCTCGATTTCACGTACCTCGACTGTCAGTAAGGGTACCTGGAAGAGGATAAGGGGTAGCAGAGCCTGGAATAGTTCATTTTGGGTTAACGTACCACCGATTGATATTTTTCTTTTCTTCTGTAAATCGCTGATCGTTTTCTTCGAGTGGAAAGGAGAAAGAGATGCTGTAGCGTGAACACCGTGGTAAACGGGTCGTTATTACGCGTGTATGGTGGATTATGCGTGATCGTAGAAACGAGGAAGTGAGGTAAAAGTGTTTTTTCGGGGCAAAAGCGGGCCGGCGAGCGAGGGGGCTCCGGGACTCGAGCAACAGGTAATTTAAAAGCTGACTCCGCGGGGCACCACTTTCCATTGCGTCGGTGTTGCTTCTGGGTGAAATGTAGTTGATTGCTGTCGCGACGAGATGATGCAATTTACGCGCGCCTTCACCGTTAATGAGACGCGGCTGTTTCTTTGTCGTGGTTGAAAGAACGAGAAAATTTCATTCTTCCTTTGCGTTTCTTTCTCGTAGCTGAAGAAGAGACGACATTTTATTCGTTGTTATATCTGGGTTTATTTGCTTGTGGCGTTTTTAACGTTTCCAGTTATTTTGGTTTTGTTATAATGTACAGTATTTCTCCAGAATATTCTTCGGTGTGGATGCAGAATTTTGTTTTTGTATTTGTCGTGGCTCGTACGAATTCTATTTAATTATTGGAAATTAGTAGGTTTCTGACCCTAAAAAACCATCAGTATGAATTTGTACATAGTTCTACATATACATTAATAACAGTAATAAACAAAAATATTTTATCTGAATATATAGATCAAATTACATGTACTATAAAAAGGGAACTATATTCTTGAATGTTTGAAATTTCAGTTCGCTTTTTGGCTATCAACGTGCCAATCAAATTCTCCGAGTCTGAACACCTACATTGCGTAAATAATTCGCGTTGCTTAAAGGTCGAACGTAAATGAAAGTATATCGCTGACGTGGGACGAGGATTAAACGGGTCTCCTGCTGCAAGTAGGTTAACTACATCGTAGATAACAGGGCTCATTACACGGAAGGGTAGTTAAGTCTTTCGTCAGGGGGTGATTTATCGACGATATAGCAGATTTCCCTACCGGATAAAAGAGAGTGCATTTCGTCCATTAAAGCGTGTTCCCGTGTCGCATTTTCTTCAGAAACTCCTCACGCGCTCGCCTCGCTGACTGCATTAAGGCCATTCATGCGGGAATTTGTGCTTCTTACAGTAATCTTCCTTTTTACAACTGTCCATCACATTTTACACTTCCGTTCAAGAAGTATACAAAGAAAATTAATTATCGAAATGATTATTTACCTAAACAAATTAAATGAAGTAAATGAATTTCACTGAAAGGTTTTTACCTTCTCTCTAAAAAGATATTTTCTTATTTTTCCTAAACATTTAGAACAATTAAATAAATACGTTTAAATAAATGAAATAATTTCTCGGAAATGTTTAATGAAAAAGTTGCTTACGAAGATCGAATTTCAGTAATATCGAAATACCTAACTGGATGAGTATTTGACATTTTTCAGAGCGTTATTATTAAATCGAGAATTAATTGCAACGAAACAGGACAGCATTGAATATTAAGGCTAAATATTTGGCGCGGCGTTTCGATTCTTAATGAAGAATTCCTACGGTGTAGATTGCACATACTCGATTATTATTTATAAAATCAAGTGTTTATGTCTCAAACATTCCATCGATCTCTATATATATGAATCGATATCAGTCGAATTCGTACATGATTCCTCTATCCACTTTTAAAGAAACACATAGAATGTTTCCATTCTTCGTGAGTACGTAGGAATCTTATAAATCCGATTTTTATTTATATCACGCTTTGCTAATAATAGCTGTGCGATAGTTGTTTGATCGAACTAGACGTGACTCGAATGATAATGTTAGATGTTCTGGAAAATAAATGCACCCTTGCTATGGTGTTGTATTGACAGAGTGGCTGTGTGATTACAGGGACAAGTAACCTGATGGAAACTCGATATAGGAAGTTAAATCGTGTGAATGTGATATCGACAAGTTGCAAATATTTACTTTCTCGCAGTGAAAATAGTTTCAAATACTCCGTCGTTTAATATAAAGCGAAAATGTGAGACAGTTTGCTGGAAGTCGTCCATATGGCTTCAATTATAGTTTGTTATTTCACTGCAAACGTGGATAATTCATGGCGGATCTCTGTTAACGAGCAATTACGCTTGTCGAAGCTTTTAGTTTCAAGATAATGTTTTTATTGGAAACCAGACTTTAATGTAGTAGGTAGATATAAGCTGTGTATAAAAATGCAAAACTCACCCGAAAGTAAAGCGTATCACACGTTAGCTGAAGCTTGTTTATCATTCGCAAAGTTGTTCAGAATATATCAGCAAACTTTCTCATAGTCATCCAAATATATCTCTCCTAACACTTAGAAAGCTTTCGTTTTATCACGTAGAATATATTACAACGCGTGCGCGAATTTAAGTTTCAATCATTTTATTCCAAAATACTAGAGATGCCATATTTCCATAATAAAATTCTTCTATGTCTTTATATCGTTTTGTTTTTTTTTCGTTGTGTGAAACAAGAAGAAAAAAAAAGGAATTTCAAGACGAAAGGAAGGAGGAAATTACACTTTATGAAATTTTTTAATGGAACATGCGTTACATGAAATGTTTTCCAGGAAAATATCAGCTCGATGCCGGAGGCGTCAGGGTCAGAAGTGGCCGATGAGTCGGATTATTCGATTTTCGAGAATAAGACCGGCTTGGCCGAGGACATGAAGTTTCTGGCTAGTATGCCGGAACTATGCGACGTGACCTTCCTCGTCGGTGAAACAAAAGAGCCCATTTGCGCTGTGAAGGCTGTTTTAGCAGCCAGAAGTAGGTTCGTATCGCGATTAATGCTACGATCAATTTCTTTCTTTCGTGCAAAGGTAATCTTGATGTGTAAGTAGTACGTTTTATTACAATAACAACACTCTTCTAATATTATTTATTACGACAGTTAAAAAGATTGTTATTACGATATTTAGATAAATATAAATACAGTAAAGGTGAAATAACGTATTCTTTTGTTTCTATAGGGTGTTTCAAAAGATGTTTTACCAAGCACCCAGTCCACAGCGTAAAAAGGAACCACCGCCGAAGGAAAACAAGATCCGACTATTCCTGAAAAGAAGCTCGGAGCCACTGCTGAATCTGCAAAACGCGGCGCAACAGGTAATCGCGGTCATTACAGAAAAATCGTTTTCTCAATACCTCCTCTATTCTTTCACTATATTATCAGAAAAGATAGAAATAGCAAGCTAAAAATAAAATCAAGCCGATCAAACGTGGGCATCTTTGAACTTATTTGTTACAAACAAGATGGATGAAACACCCACGCGAATGTTGGAATATTACAAATTTAGTGCTTGCCTTCCTTCGCTTCCATATTAAATTTCTAATCGATAAACTCTCATTTTCGAAACTTTCAATCTGAAATCTATACTTTACACGATTAATCTTTGAAACGGTTGCTACAACCAATCAATTTACTGCAATTGAATTAAAAAAAAGAAGCATTTTAAAGAACATTTAAACGAATTGTGTTCGAACCTCGTCGTTAAAATGATAGAAATAGTAAGTGTGCGTTTGTTGTGTGCCGTGTAGCGGTCAGGGTTCGCGCAGCAGTTGGCTCCCATACAAGAGGTACTATTATAACGTCACTTCTCTATACGATTTTGCATCCTGAGGTCCTCTTTTTATTTTCCCCTTTCCCTTTCTTTCACTCTATGCTCGTCTCAAGTTTCTGTCTGTTTCTTTTTATTATTTTTTGTTCTTTTTCTGTTCTGAAGCATTACAATAACGAGAAGGATCCTGAATAACGATGAATCCTCGATTCGAAAAGTTTCACCGAGAGAAATTCTATCTCTTAAGAATTGTTAGTTAGACGGATTTGGTCTGTTTCTCGGTGTGTGTTAGACTTCGTCAAGCGAATAATCTTCGCGAAGTTAGAATTAATCTGTACGATTGCATGAAACATTGACGCGTTGGTAATGTGAAGTCAAACTGATACGTTTTATAAAAATGTTGTCATTTTATATCATAGTAGATGATTAATGTCCGATTCTTTAGAAAGTAAACGATTAATCTTCATAGAATCAATTAATTTGATTTCTGCATTGCTCGATCAATAATGTAGGAAACTTTTTACTTTTTAAATATCTATCATATATCTTCACGATACTAATGCGCTGTGGTACTATTAATTTTTTTCTTTTTTTTTTTTTTTACTGAAAGATATAGAAATATGAACTTCATTATTCTTCGAAAGGGTCTCAATTTTATTGTCTCAGGATACCAGATTTTACCGTGGAAGATCACTTTACGGACATCTTTTAAAAATAGTCCTTAGAACTTTTAACTTTATATTTTCTACGAGTACAAAAATAGTTATTTTCTTAGCTCTCAAGAACGATTCTAAGATATTTCTATAATCATAAGTATACTATTCTCAAAGAAATGGTTTAAATCAATACCATAAATAGAGTATGCGACGTAGGCATTAAAATTCACAACCACGTAGACCTTTGATCTTCTACTATGTGAAAGTTTAGGGCTTCGATGCATAGGATGCTCACTAATCTCCTAATTGCAATCTCAACTGTTATATTTTTTCTGTATTATATCGCATTACGTTGTATTACATTTCCGTGAAACTATGTATTCGCATATGTTTCTATATATTTTTAAGGTTAAAGGGACTTCCTGTTTATTTGAATAAATTAAACGAAATGAAATTAAAATACATAAGAAATATCAGAAATTTATCGAGACACAATCGACGTCCTTTTATCAACCCTCGTTCGTCAATCTGGTATCCTAATTTCATTTGTAAGCGATTACCCATACGATGCATCCAGCCCAATTCAGTCAGTTGTTAACGAGGCATTCATCGTTCCAGTCTATCTCTTTCAGTCGGCATGCAAGTTTTAAATTGACTATACGGTCTAAGTCTGGAGAATCGTGAATATAGACTGCTGTCCTTCTTACATCGGCACATTTGCAATAACTGTAGACTCGCACGACTGCAATCAAAATCCTCTGTTATTCGAGGACGGCACAATTTGATTCTGTAATTCTGCATCCTACAATTCGTTATGTAGTGGTGAAATTGACGATGATGTATTATAGACGCACAGTAGTTTGCTTATAAGGATATGCAGCAATGCGAACATTCTAGCGGCATCAATACACTGTTTTCAATTTTCATCGATGCTTAAGCGAACAACGATGGACGATCCTTGGAAATATTTAGAACGTAGCAATTTATTAATAATTTGTAGTTGACGATAGTAGGTAATTGTTTAGAAATTCGTCATTGATAATACATCTCTTGTTTAGAAGTAAGAAGTATTTATAAGTGTAGTTAGTTAGTTAGTTTGGGACTGAAAATATTTTCTAGCCATCGCTAAATGCACCAAATCGCTTAGCATGAACTTTCGATCTTCAGTCTTTGAATCGCTGTCAATCTTTTCATTTTTCTAAATACACCACTCTTTGTGATCAATCATAGCCGAATCAACATCAGACCGTAATCATCGAGGAATTCGAGCCCGACGTGTTTCGTCAGCTGATCGAGTACATTCATACTGGATGTGTGACGTTACAACCTAGAACTTTATTAGGTAAGTATTTCGTTCGTCGTATATATTAACGTTCTATGGATTTTGAAGGAAACAATTTCGCGTTAGTAAGCTAATTTTCATTTTAAAGGATTGATGAATGCCGCCGATTATTATGGATTAGAACAACTGAGAAAAGCTTGCACTGGATTCGTACAATGTTGTATAACAGTGGACACTGTGTGCGCTTTATTAGCGTCGGCAGAACGATACATTCAGTACAAGTGTACGAAATCCTTGGTCCATAAGGTGAGATTGTATAGAAATTTACAGATATTTGAGAACGTTCTTTGTAAATTAACATTTTCCTGCCTGAAGAAACGAATGAATTCTTTTTACCGTATAAAAGTACTGATATCTTCTTGTTTCGCGTTTAAAGGTATTCGAATTCGTCGACGAACATGGCAACGAAGTGTTGAATTTAGGATCCTTCACGCTACTTCCCCAACATGTGGTTCGCTTGATCCTGGCAAGAGAAGAGTTACGAGCCGATGAATTCACCAAGTTTCAAGTACGCGAATTTTCGACATTATTTTCATCCTATTGAACCAAGAAATTCCCTATTCGTCATTAATTTTCGTCTGTCTGCTATTTCCTAGAAAATATAATTCCTTTCCCTTCTTAATTTCATAAAACTTTTTCGTCATTTAGTTTCCCATTAAAAAAAAAAAACTCGAATTTCTATTATTAGTCTTTTTAATTCTGCATATTTCAACTATTAAAATTCACTGAATATTCGATTATCTTAGGCGGCCTTGATGTGGAGTAAGAAGTATTGCGACAGCAATCAAAATCAAGATCTGAAAGACGTGATTGGCAATTTCCTCGAGTACATTCAGTTCCATAAGATCCCTGCGAACGTGCTAATGAGAGAAGTTCATCCTCTGGACTTGGTGCCTTCGAGGATCATAGTGAACGCGTTGGCCTATCAGGTGCGTGTTATTTCAGTATTGTCAATGAAATTAATTTCTAATTCTTCTTTACGCTTTCTTTCTTCTCATTCTATACAAATATCGAGTTTATTCACAAACTTTAAACATTGTTTCGTAATTTAATTAAAAATCAAAGTATTACATATATTCGAATTTTTATCTCTTAGTATCTACTTTATCGTAATTAGAACATTTTCAAGTTATTGTGCCTTTTAGCCTTCTTAGCTTACTGATTCGTATGTCGCAGACAGAACTCGTGCAAAATGTTTGTTTTAATGTATCATGAAACAGCTTGATCGAGATTACACTGTTGCAAGCAGCACTTGTAGTGTAGCTCCAGGATTGTAGTTTGCGAATTTCTAGCCAAATGAGCTAAAATGTACATTCTCCACTAAGGTAACTGTGGTGTGCTCAGTTATTTCATGTTCGTATAACGCCTCGTCCTAAAAAAAGACAAGAAATTATGGTCGCAAAGAATTCAAGTATGATTATGCATTTATGATTCTTCTTGTTCCCTTTGATACAACGTACACCCGTTTCTGTCTGTTACTTTATTATCGAAGCATGCAGAAAGTGGAATTATCTCGTTTGAAACGAAAAGATCATCACGTTCGAAAATTTGGTTAAAAATTGTATTATGTACACCTGCGACACAGTGTAACCGTTTGAAAATCCAAGGGTTTCTTTTAAATTTCATTGAAAAATGATTTTCAGTTTTGTATGAGACCATTACACGCATTTCTATCTATTATCTAAAAACATATATATTTTGCTCAATGTATGTTACACTGTTCAGAATAATTGAAAGATTATATATCTAAAGGATACAAGATAATATAGTCTTTAATGTTACATAAGTTTAATAGAAATTTGTGGTTACTGATTGTTGCAATATTTTTGATTATTCTAGAAAGTTTCCTGTTAATTATTCTGGAAAGTGTAAGTCTGCAATATTTAATTGTTTGAACCTTGATATATTCAAATGTTTAATCGAATCGATCTTTAATTATTCGATGTAACCGTTTCGTATCTGTTACGCGTGTTTAAAGAAATTATTTTCCCAAGTACATTTGTCTGCTGTCGCACATGTAGCATTTATTCCATTTGCAATAGTTATTTCCTTTCAAATAATTGTTTCCCGAAATTATCGTTTGAAATTAATACGTCTTCTACGTTCAATCAATTACGTGTCATATTTTATATAGTTGTTCTTCACTGAACATTCGATAAAGTGCAGTAGACGTTCGTTTATCGAAAACTGTACAGATATAAATGATCCTTTGCCAATGGATTTATTGAATTCAAATTATCCTACACGGTTATCGCAAATCTTCTAATTGTAAAACATACCGACATTAATTAAATATGAATAGAAATTCCGAGAAATGAAGTCTACTCACGTCTCTCACTACATCCCTCACACGTTTTATTACAATCTATACACCAATATGAAACAACCTCAATTCACACCCCAATCTTAACCCTTTCGACATGAAGAGCGAACCAGACGATCCATCCAATAATTTTGCCTATCATTAAGTTTAAAGAATAACAAAATATTTGAAACATCCGTGGAAATGCAAATTAATCCTTTGACTTTGTCTAATTGCTCTATCGATTGAATTTTATTAAATTTTGCTGTGATCCTCTTCAAATAAGAAAAATTGTACTACAAATTTCTTCGCGGAAGGGTTAACGCCTCTAATTTTTGATCGAACTTCACCATGTAGAACCGAGTTCTCTATATTTATCCTTTATTATCCGTCTTGATCGGCGGCTGGATTCTGTAAGTCTCTTAACCAGAGAGTTTGTTGCAGGCAGACCCGGCAAGCGTCGATCCCGGACACCTGTCCCCCCACAGAGTAAAGCACCAGGACCGTAGTTTGTCGGTGCAGTCATCTCTACAGGACCAATTCGGCAGCAACACATCGCTAAGCTCGACTGGGTCTGACGAGGGGTCCGACGAGAAGCAGCATTCAGGTAGCAACTAACCTCCGGCCACGGCCGCATTGATCGCGGCCGTATCGGACGAGCCTCGACGCGAGGAAATTCCTATTAACGTTGCGGTCTCGCACCCGCTTGAAGGTAAATACGGCATAGCAGAGCAGGAGATAAGGGAGCAGGAACGATGGCCGAAGCATCGCTCTTCCGAAGAGGAGGATATACAGCGGTTGATCGAGCAACGCAATCAGTATCAATCGATGAGGCAAGAGGATACGCTGCAACGACAGCACGATGAACAGCTGATCAGGAAGCAGGAGGAGGAGCTAAGGAGACAGGAGATGCAGGAAGAGTTCGAGAGGAGGCAGAAAGAACTGCAGAAGAAGAAGAAGCAGGAGGAGGAGTTGAAAAAGCAAAAAGAGCAGGAGAAGCTGAAGAAGCAGCAGGAACAGGAGGAGCCGAAGAAGGAGGGAAAGCAGGAACAGAAGGGACTGAAGAGAGAACAGGAAGAAGAGTTGAAGAAGACAGTAAAAGAAGTCGAGGATGTGACGAAGAAGCAAAAAGAGGAAGAGGTTAATCGACAGAGTCTGGAAGAAAAGAAGCAGGAGGAAGAATTGAAGAAGCAGGAGGAAGAATTGAAGAAGCAGGAGGAAGAATTGAAGAAGCAGGAGGAAGAATTGAAGAAGCAGGAGGAATTTAAAGAGGAGGAGGCTTCGAAGGAAGGAAAACGAGAAGCAGATTTGGAGAAGAAGCAAGAAGAGGAGAAGGAGAAGAAGGAACAGCTGCTGGATGTTCAGAAAGAAGATGAAGAGAAACAGAAACATCGAGAGGATAAACAAGAATTACGACAACCGGAAGAATCGCAGAGCGAAGAAAAGATTGAAGAAGAAAACGAATCAGAGGAACCAAGCCTATCGAATCAGGAAAAATCACAGCAACAATTGGAAGAAGAGGAAAGAATAAGAAGGGAGCAGGAGTTACTAAAGCAGCAGAAGGAAAAGGAACAACGAAGAATTCGCGAGGATAGAAAACTGCAACTACAGTTGCAGGAACTGAAAACTCAATGGGCATCGGAGGAATTAACAATATACAAGCAGGAAGAAGCCTTGCAACGACAGATAGAGAACCTGAGATACGAGGAGCAATGGGAGAGTCGACAATTCCAGCAGATGCAGTTGTATTTGGAAGGTCGGAAGCCTGAGGCGGAAAAGAAACCAGAAAGGCGGCAAACAACGGAACGAAAGAAGGCGGAAAAGAGGAAAGACGAAAGAGTAGAGATTAGGGTACACGGGGCGGAATCCCCTAAACAGGAAGACCCTGCCGTGACTGGTTTCTACATAAAGTTAGTGGTGAGGCAGGAAGGCAGGGCGAATTTGGTTTGGTTGTTCAAAACGCACAAATTTTAAATGGTTCTCGTTTCTCGTTATCCTCTACTCTGGTTTTATACACTGTTGACATTTTATATAATAATTAACAAATTAATTTTCTCGCTGGAAGAGAATCGTTTCAGAGTATGACTATTCCTATTGTTTGAGTTGTCTCGCCAGAGATTTCTATATGACGAATCGTTGTGTTTTGCGAGGAACATTCTTTGTACATTAATGTTTTTTATCGTTGGAACCGCATACAGGTATTTATGATAAACGCGGAGACGTTCACTCATGGTGGTTGTTAATAAAACCGAATCTCCATCTACAGTCAGTCAGTAAAAAATCCACCTCTGTAAATGATTGTAGACGAGGTACGTGCTCATTAAAGTGATTTAATAGGTCATACTATACTACTACGATAATCGTACGATTATTTTAAGGATACTCTTAATTTGCGTAGTCTGTGGGTTGTAATTGAACGCGAAGAGTTATTTCGGTAACACACTGCTCAAGATGATTAGAAAATTGCGTACACGAATCTATTTATTCCTAACGAAATTTGATTATTTTCCATGCTAAGTACACGGTATCCTTTTACATTTTCAACGATTGATTTATTCGAAAAAATTATTCAAGGAACCGGCGAAGTAATTCTCCGATTGCTTCGAGCAGTATATCAGCATCAAAACGCAAAATGTTATCGATACTGATTTTGAGAGTGTTATTTTACAACTGACATCTTAACGACTACTTATATACGATAATTTACACGCGTTGCCTGCCTGTGAATTCCCAACCATTTCTTCGATCTAATCATTATCAATTATATGGTGTCACGCGACGGCGGAGAACACGACTTTCGTCGACATCAATCAATTCTCGCTTTCCCATTAAACCACTACTTCATGATACTATACTTATTGCTCCGTCGACTTTTCTACTATTCTCGTATTATTATTATGGCGATCTACTATCGCAGATCGAAAAGGTCTACCCGATTTTTTACCAAGCATCTCGAACATTCATTCGATCACTGCACGAAGAAGAGGAAGTAGAAGATCTGTACCGTTTATTATGAAAGAGATTTTAACGTTCGTACGAAATGAAAAATAAAGTATGCACAGTACTAGTATGAGCAGCTAATGAGAAAATTAAGAAGTATCTATGTAGACGTTATTGTTGAACTCTTTTACAAGGAAAAGACTACAAATTATATACATATACATATATATATAAACACAAGAGAATATATATACACGATATCTATATTTGACACTATATTAAAAAAAAAAAGAAAAACAATTGATATCGCTTATGGGCGAGGTGTTCGAGAGCTGTGGTCGACGACTTGACAATGATAAATCATTTCATAAATTGTTACTAGAATCTTACAATTAGTTCTATGCTTCGGACTTTTAAAATGAATGTTTGAAATGTGAAAATGAACGTTTCTAAAAATGAATCTTGACAATGATGTACCCTCGAACGAAAATCGACGTTGTTTCGATGAAAATTGTCGATTTTTATTTGCCACGATCTCTTATTTTTCTACTTCAACATTTTCATACGACTTACTTACTTACTGTACCCTGAATAATATAATTTCGCTCGCATGGAAATGTAATTCTGCTGTTACGTTACAGCCGCTTTTTATCACGATTACGATTGACAATGATAAAAAAGTGCAGTACGGTTAATATACAACAATTTTACACGGGTGTGAAGCTGTATAATCGTGCTGCTGACTCGCATCCACTTGCGTGCTTGCAACGAAAAATTGTTTATGAAACTGTGAATACACAAAGTAGTAGTAAGTAATGTTTAACGTGCAACAGGAGGAAAAGTGTTTTCGACGGTAATTTCGAATCGTTCAATTCGGCTAAATATTTATAACGCGCTTTTAATCTCGAAAGCATTGCTGATTTAATATTTTCTATTCCATTGCCACGCTATCATAACTTTTTATATTTTATACAACAATCAGTGATTGTGCTTTTCTTCGGTTCTCGAAATTCTTTATAATTTCGATTATAGAAAGTAGTAATAAGTAATACGATAAAATAACAAATTTCCAATTGAATTTGCCAAAAATTTGTCAGAGCGACAAATAGCGCTACGATAAAGAGGATTATTCGATTTCTTGCTGTCAACATTCTTCTTCCTAACTGCCGCACCTAAACTAATTGTTTAAGCAGCGGAGACGAAGCGGACTATCATCTATTAAACGTTGTTGATCGATGTAATACTCAGCATTGGTACAAAGCAGAACGACGGATCGCTTGATTCGTCAAACGCTAAACCCTTCGTTCATGCAGACGGAAAATGAAACTATTTAAATCTCGACGTAAGTTGATTTATATCGTATAAAAATTTACGCCGAGTTAGTTGCTACCAACTCGTGAAACGATGCGCAATTTGTTCGTATATTGAATCAAGCAAACAAACGGTGTACCTATGTAAATTGTATAATATTGTGATTACCATTCGTATTCTCTATATTATCGCGAAATTTCTTCGAATAAGTAATTTATTAATTACCGTATCATTTTCCAAGAGTTTCTCAGAATTGAAACTTTCTATCACATGTTAATTTATCGCGAATTAATATCATCCAAGATTCCTTCATCTTACTCTTTGTGTATTTGAACAGTGGCAAACGAATCGTTCGATACTTCGACAATTCTTTGTTATTTAGATTTATAACGACAGTATTAAAATACCTCGTATCGATGATACAAGATCATTCGAAGAGGATTTTGACGATAGTCTCACACTGTATGTATCGTGTACAGTTTGCTGGAACGATTTGGCACGAGCGCGATGATCATGCTTAAAATCATCACTGAAAAGATACGAAGCAAAACGAGGATCTTGTGTTAACAATAATAAAAGATCTAATTGTTGATCTGTGTGAAAACTTCACGCAATTTTCTGCAACCACTAGAACGCAACGATCGAAGACGAATTTTAAGTTTAGTCATCGAAGAGGAAGTCTACTACTAAAAATATAATGATTTCAAGAAACTTGAAACCTCGCAAGTATTACCTTTTCGTTTAATACTTCAAACTACTTGGAATCGAAGAACAACATGGCTGAAGCATCGTTCATGATCATGAGCTTTCCACGAATCTTTTTCATAATCGTGTCAGACAGTCGTGTATCGTAATATCGCATAATTATTAGACAAATCTACAGAAATAAGGAGAAGGAAAATACTGCATCGATTTCGTCGTTCTCCTTTCGTACAGCGTTGACAATACTTTAATCGTACGACACATATGTTCCCTATCTCAGGCTAAACGTAAAATGATAAAAGTACATATATAGAATTATAATAAAATAATAGAAAATCGTAATCTATAAGTGTACTACTGCTTTGTTCAAAAAGGTTGTGATTCACTGGGTTTTGTTTCACTTAGGAAACATTTTCACGAGTAAGTAACATTTTCTCCATTCACAGACTTCGAATTAACTAAATATTAGTTATTTTCTTTGTATCGATACGATTACTACATCATTCTAAATTTTTTAATTCTCCACTCAAATTATTTTGTACATTCTGAAATAGTTTATGTACACTTCGTTCGAGACTGATTTCAGTCCCCAATAACTTCTCCCCAATTTACATCGTTTATTCATTTTCCTACGAAAAACTTGTCTTTATCTCAGACGATGAAATTGATTTTTCAACAGAAAGTATTCTACGAATTATCAAACACACTTTGTATAAATCACAAAAATGACAAACACACTGGAACAACAGAAAAGATCGACAAACGTATAAAATATTGTTGTTTATTCGACACGTTGAAATCTTATTTCTGCCAATAGCTGTAAGAAGAAAACTGTTCGATAGAACTGTACAAAGCTCAGTGGTATTTCAATGATGAACAGGTGTGGAGGAAATTGCACGTTGTCGATGATAATCGCATAAAAAAGGAGAACAACGGAACCGGGCATCAAACCGTGAAGCTAAATCGCAGCCGTCACTGTCGGAGAATTGTATTTTATTATCGTCACGTTGTACGCGGCTCAGTTGCATAAGTGTCAAGAGTATATTTATGAATGTGGTGTAGTCTACTTAATCTGTGTATCGTTGTCTGTCCGTGCGCATCGTTACTTCTGCTGTTTTGTACGTAAGGTGTGCGTAAAAAAATAACAAAAAATTAATTAATAAACAATGATATGTCGTTGAGTAGCCTAAGGGCGTTAACTACCCGTTACAGTGTTACCATCGATCCCACCGAGATTCAGTCGATCCGATCGAGACAGCTATCTTCTCAATTTTTGTTTCCATCGTTTCCTCAAAATTTTAATCCAAATAATCCATTATTTTTTGACGTGCGAGGAAGATCTGAATTTTTCTACAGGGTAGATTATAATTACATTTATGACAAATTTCAAGCAACTTTTGTCAAATTTTCTTTCCATTCTTACAACTTTCTGCTACATTCTTGTTAGAAGCGAAGAAACGTTGCGATTCGATCGATGAGTTTAACGGTGATCGGTGCAATTCTATCTAAAGTTCGATCTCTATCATGTTGTGATATTCTGTAGCCAAATGAGTTGAAATAAAGGGAGAAGAGCGTGATGTCAAGGAATAACGAAGCAAGACATTTTTATCCCTTCCTGATGTACTAAATCCATTGAAATTTCTCTTTTTTTTCTCTTTTTTTTTTTTTACCGATAAAAACCTTTCTACTTTCGATGATCGCGTATCAAGTGTAACAAAATTATATTGGATCAAAAAAGCTCGCGATACATGAACCGTCACGAGCAGATATTTACAACCTTGATCGTTCGAAAGTTTAATAAACGATAGAAGGTTAAAGATCAACGAGAATCATCGCGGCACATCAACTTGAAAACCTTCTTGAAGACCTTCTTGAAAATTAACGTTGCTCGTTACGGGCGACAGATGGTAAGCGTACCAGGAATAATTATAATTTTCGACATCCTGATGATTGTGACGCAAGGCTCGAGCGAAATTTGAACGATCCATCGTGCCATACGTTATTGAGCGTTGTATCGACGTTAATGATCGATTTAAAGAGCCTGGCTGTGATAATCATCCACTGAGCGAATCTGTACGATTAAAAATAAACCTAAGTGAAGAGGCATGACTAGGAAGATAAGTGAAGCAGTAAAATGTGTTATTAGTATCGTAAAGACGTGTCTTTCTGTTGGAGGTAGCTCCGCTGGTTGCAAGTTGAGAACAGCAATTTTACAAGTAAATCGAATGCGAGCTATTTCCTAGCTGAATTTATGCGACAGTGAGACTGATTGCAAATACTATAGCGCTGTAATAGTAGTAGAATAAACGTGAAATATTGTCGAAGTAATGGTTAACTGTGTAGTGATAGACTTTCCAGTATATGTGTCACTAATTGTAAATTGCAAATATAAGAGATAATGCACATATCTCTGAATACCAAGGACAAGGAAATGGGATTATTCAAGTGCAACATAATTACCTAGTGCAAAAATTTGAGTGACCGCTTAATTGTAATTACTTGATAACATAATCTCGTATATTTGACTTATAGTATTGCAACTTATGCAATAACGTGCTTGATACACCGTTGATTACGTTCTACTGTTACTATACGATGTAAGTAACAAAATGATTGAAATTAAATTAGAAAATTCAATTTATCATTAGAAATACTCATTCATCACCTACTTGTCGAAATATTTTTTACTCGTAACAATACTACCTGTTATTTGTTGTACCTTATTATCTGTTTTACCTGAAAATGTATCGTATTCTGGTACAATATATGCACACATTTAATAATCTTTATGTAACGATCAATAAACCAACCTGTTGGGCTACTAGTATGTTATCGCAATGATAAGTACTTCGCTCTCAAAGTACATTAATCAGATATCGTTAAAACATCACGTTCCAACCTTTTTCCCAAAATATTACAGTTTTTATCTTGATTAAATAAAATATATACAGTGTAACAAATAAACTCAACTGGCCGTAATAGTTACGATCCTCTCGTACAAAATATTTACAGTGTAGTCAAATTTTAATTATCTAAAATGTCTTATCCTAGATGATTTTGCAAAGTGAAAGCCACTATAAACATTTCCATAATTTATAGATAACAATGAAGAGAATTGTTATTGTTTAAATGATACAAACATCAAGATAAATGTAACGATTCACTGACTAATTATCTTAATGTATTGATGTCAGTTACGATAAATAGCAACATACTTTTGCTTTTACTTTCCGATGTAACTTAATTACTTGATTTTATAATATTGATAATATCGAACCGACAAACAGATTTGCCTGGAACGGGATAAATAGATTGCCGAATAACTGCATCTATTCAACTTATTTAACATACTTCAGCATCCAAAATGGACTCTAGCCTTTTACTTTAATCATCTGGAAGGCCTTAAAATTGATTGAGTCATCAGGCCGAGCAATGATCATTAAGCTTACTGATAAGCGCGATAATGTGTTCGCATTTCAAAGTAGAAATATGCAAATGAGACACAAAAGCTGGAGGGAGTTGCACAGATGACAAACTGGCCCTCCATAGAACGTAAAAATTATCTTTAAAATATTTCGCAACATTTTTTGAATTCGACAAAGATATATTACACTTCCTGTTTTACACTTCCTGTTCCTCTCTTCATTTCTCAATTCTTGCATTCTCTACTCCATATCAAATAGACAACAACAATCCATCCCACAACTAACATTCTTCAATCCACATTCCATTCTTCATATTCGTCATTCATTATCGTGTGATTGACATTCCCTTTTCCACATCCTGGTTCAGTAATCCCATCTAAACAAATAAATAAGGAGATGTGGGAAATATGTATAAGAGGTGAATATTTACACGATTGTAAAACAATAGATAGTAAAAGAAATTCTAAAAATCACTTAAGTTTACATGGTGACCCAACTGAAATGAGATGAACTTAAGTATAAGATAAGTACAAGACGAGTATAAGATAAAAATAAGGTCAGTGTAAGGTAAGGTAAAAATAAGGTCAGTACAAGTATAAGGATAGTACGAGATAAGTAAAATTTCCAATTTCATATTCGGAGAATATGATGTACGAAGAGGTGGCACGCGGAAGCATCACTTTCTCCGAAAATTGTAGGTTGATTTTTAACATTTTTAATGTTTAACTACTCGCCTTATACATCTGCAATGTACAATGCTAATTCTTTCACAATGAATTTTTTATACAATGTGAGATCCGTGGGTCTAATATGCAAATTATCCGGGCATTAGATATGAAAAATGAAGTAGGAGTTACGATATACGTGGGTAATGGTATGTGGGAAGCGAGAACCGAGATATAGTCCGTATAGGATGGAATAGAGTAGAACTAGATTGAGACGAGATAGACTGATAAATAACAGCATTCAGACGTAATTCCAAATACAATTATACATACGACGATTTAAATTTCCTACCTTCACGTTTCATTTTTCCACAGCATTATCGCCGCATTATAGAGCGAGGAGAAAGATTGGCGGATCGAAAGAAGTGGGGACAAAGAAGACCATGGTCGAAGACTGATGATGTTTGGCATTAAAACGAGCGTGCGGCGCAGCCGTGCATCGACAGCGCGGCTGAACTCGTCTGGTAGCATTAATAAATGAGGGACATCAGCTTTTAATTACGCGCCTCGCTCGTAATTGTAACCCGCAGCGAAATCGTACGCTTCCAGCCCGCTACTTTATAAGCTTCACGACGATATACGCGGCACGACCATTGATAACAACCAGCATCGCTGCCTGTTGCTGCTCGGTGCGTTGCCTGATCCTTTGCTGAATTAACGGTCGCTCTTAATTATGCTCGACCAAACGTGAAGTCAGCCTACTCGCGTTCTTCCCTTCCTGAAAATCTTTCAGGATACCAGGTCGACGATTAAGAATTTTATGGCAGATTCAATCCTTGACAACGGGAATCTTCTGGTAGGATGAAAATAACTTAACGAGGATGTTTTGACACACGAGTGATGTATATGTTACAGGAACAACGTTAAAAATATTTGAGTATTAAATACCTCGTTTGTTTCTTGTTACAACTGAGCGAACGATGCTTCGTGAATGGTGTTTCATTACGATAATCGAGCTCTAGGTGTTTCAAGCATATATTTTTAGTAGCCTTTGAACTTGTGATTAATTATGCATTAATTATTCGCGCAAGTCACGTACTTCTATAAATTATTATTCATTTGTTATGGCTTTCATTCACGTTTGTCATGAGTCAAGATACCTATTCGTGATAAATATTGCAAATTTATTAAACAGTGTCGTATAGAGCAATATTTCTGTAACAAATATTTAGCAAATGGAAATACTTAGGGTATATACACAATCGAACTATCATTTTTATCAAACAGAATGGTGATTCAGAAATAAATATCACGTTTCATGATACTCGGGGAAATATATCACTGAAAAGAAACAACAGTTTAATAAAAAATGATACATTGTTTCTTCCAAGGTGTTTTTCACATTTATAGACGTATCTTATCATTCGTAACCATAATGCACTCAGATACTTACATTTAGCCTTTCTTCCAATAATATTACGATACTTGAATACCGATTTTTCCACGAAATCGAGAACTAGGAAAGGATAGTTGTATTTAAAACCTTTTGCTTGTGACAGTGACAATATTTCAATCGATTCTATGATTAAATAACACTAATTGTAAATGAATTCTTATTTAGTCTAAACAAATTTCCAGCATCGCACTTTTTCTTTATATCGTGTTAAATTAAAATCGAAGAAAATTTATCCTAAACCGAATGAAATCACAACATTAAAGGCTCCACTGTTCTGCTTGCTTTAACAGCTCTGTTTGTTTCATTGTCACGGCGATAAGAAGATAAGTACCGTGTATGATTTCGTGGGATAGACAATAGACCTGAGTCGCACCGATAAAACGTAGTTCGTGGCAGAGGGGTGTAGACCTTTGGATACAGAAAGCGATTATGTAAGCGACGATAGGTTATATATTAAGAAGCAGAGCATTTTGCAACACAAACTGACCACGATGTTGGCGACTGCGACGTTTTTAGCTGTACTTGTATTGGCAGCGAGTGGAGCCACGAACAAAGACCCCCACTTTGTTCCTGGCCACGATACCATCGTGCATCTTTTCGAATGGAAATGGAACGACATTGCAGAGGAATGCGAAAGATTTCTTGGGCCAATGGGATACGGTGGAGTGCAGGTATGAAATAAAATAATTTCCCGATACAAATACTATCCGTGATAAAGCCAAGTGTTTTGAAAATTGACACACATTTGGTTCGTTTGACGTATAAAAATTTCTTGAATGTTTGTTATCGATTAAATTATACGAATAAAGAAAAATGAATTATTTTCAGTTAAGTCTCTAATAGAAAATTCGGGTGGTTTTAGAATCTCTTCTCACAGGTGTAAATAACAATAAAGCCCTGTATCAGCGATATCTTCAGTCGCATTATTGTTGGATTAATTTATCATTTATGATTATTATCGATCAAGTGCTTAATTAGTTTCACACAAAAAATGATATCGGAGAAATGATATCTATAAGAGGGAAACAAACATAACTCTTTTATCTGAAACCTGATTTTCACGCGTCATAATCACAACATAGTACTAGAATACAAGATAATTATCCCTTTCTACTAATCCTATTTCACGAGTTAGTAATTTATTCGAAATAAAAATTTCTTCGAAATTCATTAAATATGTACATCACTGGCTAAACTCTTTTTTTACTCGTGAATCTTCCTATTTTTTTTTTTTTTTTTTTTTACAATGTATCGAATGCATAGAATTCATTATCAACGAGATTCAATCACTGCAGGTATCACCATTACAAGAGAATCTGGTGATCGCTAACAGGCCATGGTGGGAACGTTACCAACCAATTTCCTACTTCTGGACTACGCGATCCGGCACGAAAGAAGAATTTATCAATATGGTTGCAAGATGCAACAATGCTGGTGTCCGAATTTACGTAGACGCTATCTTGAATCACATGTCCGGCAATTTGAACAATGCTCATGGCACTGGAATCTCCAAAGCAGACACGTACCACTACGAATATTATCAAGTGCCTTACCACGCTCAACATTTCCATAAACCTTGCTCGGTTAACAACTACAACGATCCACAGAACGTGCGAAATTGCGAACTGACTGGTCTTCACGATTTGGATCAGAGTCAAGAATACGTCAGATCGAAGCTGGTGAATTTCTTGAATGAAGCTGTCGACGCTGGTGTTGCTGGCTTCCGGTTTGTATAATATTTCAGGATAGATTGTCTTTTTCAGCAAAAATATTCGTCATTTCGACAAATCTTAAGAGCCGAAATATATTACAATATAGATGCTATTTATTAATTAATTATTTGTTAATTAGATTTTTGGTGAGGAACACTCGGGATTGTAGAGCTTTCGTCAACAATGATCAAGGAATTATTTATATCACAAATTGTGAATTATTTGTGTTTTAAAGTTGTTACGCTTGACTCAGTAAATGGAGTAATTTTTTTAATTTCTAATTTAAATCTCAGGTGCTCTTTTCTACCAGAAGTCTATGCTATTCTATTTTAATTAAATAAATGATTTCAATGTAACAATGTAAAATCGCGTGGGAAATTGTTAACAGTATATATAATTCAGAATCGATGCTGCCAAGCACATGTGGCCAAACGACTTGAACATCATTTACTCGAGAGTAAAGAACCTGAACACTCGGCACGGTTTCCCTCCAAATTCCAAGCCATACATATACCAAGAAGTGATCGATTATGGCGGCGAGGCAATTTCTAAACGCGAGTACAACCAACAGGCTGTGGTAATTGAGTTCAAATACGCCTCCGAACTCTCCAACTCGTTCCGGGGTAACAATCTTTTGAAATGGTTCGTCAACTTTGGAGAGCAATGGGGTCTTTTACCCTCTCAAGATGCCCTCGTGTTCGTCGATAATCACGACACGCAACGTGACAATCATCAAATACTCACCTACAAATCATCAAAACTGTACAAGGTAAGCCCTGCGTGAGAATTTGCTTTTATATTCCAAGAAGTACTTAATTTTTTAGCGTTTACATAAAAGTGTTTTCCTTTAAGTAATTTCGCGTTAAGGTAGGCAATATTTGGAGTTTTGGAAATGATAATTATCGTTCATTTGGCTTGTAAAGCGTAGCACGAGTCGTGTGGTCACGAGGGCGTGAGTCTGCAAGTAGAATAGGTCGTTTAGTTGTCAGGCATTAGGAAGCAAATAGGAACGCTTTTCCTTCGGTGTTTGATGGGATAATCTGATTTCAATTTTGAGATACTTTTGAATGAATTACGTATGAATTACGAACACTGAATTACGTATTCCGAGAGTAATATAGAGTTCTAATATTTTATTAGATTATTTCTATGGAAACATTAAATTACGTATTCTAAGAGCAGTATAATAAAAATAAAATACCAGTATTTCTCTGAACTCTGCAAATTAGGGTGAAAAACAAAGTTCCATAAAATTACCGAATCATGGCTAACAATTATCCAACGTTTTATTCTACGATCATTCGCCTGTTATATTTTGAACTAAACTACTTGCAGATGGCGGTCGCCTTCATGTTAGCCCATCCCTTCGGTACACCGCGAGTGATGAGTTCCTTCGACTTCCAAAGCAAGGATCAAGGACCACCTCATGATGGCAATGGCAATATCATATCTGCAACTATCAATCCAGACAACAGTTGCGGCAACGGTTGGATCTGTGAACACCGTTGGAGGCAAATTTACAACATGGTTCGCTTCCGCAATGCAGTTAAAGGAACGAGCATTAAGAACTGGTGGGACAATGGCAGCAATCAGATTGCATTCTGTCGTGGAAATTCTGGATTTGTTGCGTTTAACAATGACCGGAATGATTTGAGAGCCACCCTCAAGACCTGCTTGCCTCCTGGTCAATACTGTGACGTGATTTCTGGTAACTTGGAGAATAGAAGATGCACTGGAAAGGTTGTTAACGTGCAACAGAATGGCGATGCTTATATCGAAATCTCTAAAGGAGAGGAGGATGGAGTTCTTGCTATTCACGTTGGGGTGGGTTTGTTTTAGAGATGATCGAAAGAGTATAAATTGTCATAAAGTTAAGGATAATGATTATTAGATAATTGGAAATATTTTATTTTCAGGCTAAACTGTAAACGAGTATGAAGTCAATCACTATGAATGTCGAAAGACACGAACAAGGATGCTGAAATTTGCATTATATTAAGCGATGTCTCCTGTTTGTATTACATAGATTGATCTAACGTACAATTACACGCGGACGCATCTTGTAATCAAAGAAACATTGTACCTACCTTATGAGAATAAATAAATGTTATTTAAAGTTCAAGCACACTTTTATTTGCCACGTGTGACACATAAAAACTAATTTACTTATCAATTTTATAGTACGTCCGTTTCAAAGATAATGATGGACCTCTTTTTCATTATAATTATTGTTATTCCAATAATTCGAATTTATTATTACGAAAATTTACATAGCTCGTAATAATTGAATTCAAAAACTAAAACTCACGAAAAATGTACAAGATAAGCCCTACGTGAGAATTTGCTTTTATATTCTCCCAAAAGTAATCTATTCCAAGAAGTATTTAATTTTTGAGTATTTACTTAAACGTGTATTTCGTTAAGTAATTTTGTAGTAAGGTAGACAGTATTTGAAGCTTTTAGTTAGTTTTATTTGCAAAGTACAGTACGAGGCTCGGCGTGAGTCTGCAAGTAGAATAGGTCGTTTAGTTGTCAGACATTAGGATACAAATAGGGACACTTCTCCTTCGGTGTTTTATGGGAATGCTCTGATTTTAATTTTGAGATACTTTTGAATGAAAACATTGAATTACGTATTCCGAGAGTAATATAGAGATCTAATATTTTATTAAATTATTTCTATGGAAACATTGAGTTACGTATTCTAAGAATAGTAGAAATAAAATACCAGGAAAATTAGGATGGAAAACAAAACTTCCACAAAACTAATGAACATTGCTAACAATTATCAAACGTCTAACTCTACGATTCTTTGCCTCTTGTATTTTGAACAAAACCATTTGTAGCTGGCTGTCGCCGTCATGTTAGCCCACCCAATCTGTACATCGCGAGTGACGAGTTCCTTCGACTTCAAAGGCAAAGATCAAGGACCTCCTCTGGATGGCAATGACAATATTATATCCGTAACTATCAACCCAGACAATGGTTGGATCTGTGAACACCGCTGGAGACAAATTTACAATACGATTCGCTTCCGCAACACAGTTAAAGGAACGAGCATTAACAATTGGTGAGATAATGGCAGAAACCATGGTTCACCAGATGTGCCACATAAAAAATAAATTTGATCATAAATTTGCTTCAAAGATAATGGGAGATTTCTTCCCAAATTCTCTGCCCTTCAAATTTTTGTATTTTTCCCCCCTAAATTAAACTCCTATTTTTGTGAAATTTTTCACACAATATCGCATGATCTTCGCGCAATTTCGGGTCTGACGAAAACAACTTGACCAGGCATAGATATTTTTCAACAAGGTTTATTTTAACAGAAACAATGTACTGTTCTTGTTCTCTTTTCACCATTAATTTCTACTATACATAATATGACAGTTAATCAGTAAAATAATACACGACAGGCTCGCGATGGAGAAATAAAAAAGGGGATGTCGGAAGGAAGTTTTTCATGGGAGAATGGTAATGATTGGATGCGGAAATAAATTGCAGAAGGAAACGAAGGGTGAAAGAAGAAAAAAAAAATAGATGGAAAATAAAATCATCGAAGTATCACAAGATTGCCTTATCGCCCGCTTCTTCATCCCTCTTTTTCTCCAGCATGCTCGTCTCATTCTGTACATATATTCTCTCATTTATATTTTTTAAATAAGTCGATATGCATACGAATTTCCTCTCATACTTCTCCTTTCTGTATATCCTCTCCTTTCTATATCCACTTTCTTCTATCTCCAGCAAACACAAACACACGTATCTCGTAGCTCGCTACTCGTATGTCCGTTCGCACCCCAAAACGATCCTGTTGCCCGACAATTTAACGATCTCGTGCTAACGCGGTAATGATGTGCATGAACCTCTGCTACGAAACTAAATAAAATACTACGGGTTCTTCTTCTGTAAAAGCACGATATAAATAAATGCTTAAGCATTATGTACAATGATCTCGTTTTAAGTAAAAGCCGCTAGCTCGGTTAATGTCCGCTCGTGTCGTCCAACCTTCCGTTTATTCATTTTTCAAAACGTTTCGCAGATAGTCTGTTCAATATAATAAAATTTTCGAGAAACTTTGTACTCGTCTAATAAGAACGAATGAAAGGAAACAACTAAGAATTGAAAATGAACTCTGAAAAGTGTAATATCTTTGGGTCGCAGGTAACCATAACAGTTTGAGTTTGATTCGGGACAGGTTGTTTAATTTTAATCTGTGTTCTATACCTCGTCCGATATATGCCATTAATTGTTTTACTAAATTGTTAACGTACTACTAACATGTAACGGTCAAAGTATGTAAAGGATCGCGGATTTACCGAAAGCTGGAAGTACGAGCAGATGTACTGTGCGCGAGAACGCGCGTATAAGTGTATGTATACATAATATTTATAAACGTATAATAGTCTGCAGTAAATTCAGGCTAATGTAAATCTAAAAATACTGCTCGTCTCACGACTTATCAACTCTTCCATTTCTAACAATCGTCCTGGGCGACTCGCTCGTCTAAGAATATCTCTCTTTCTATTTACGACTAAATTGTTATTACATGAATACAATAAGGCAACGGGTTTACTGCTAAATAAATAAACGTTAAACGTTGTAAATAAGAGAGGGAGAAGATTAATTTACAATGTTTTCCCTAAATTATATTTACGGGTCCGTCCATCTCGTAAATCTATATCGATTTCCAACGTATCGGCTTCTAATTTGTATTCTCGTGTTTCTGTAATGTCGTGTCTATGCGTGTATGTATGCGTTTGTGTGCGTTACGTATACATATTCTTTATAGGTATATGAATGTTACCCGCTCGTGGATTTTCTCCGTGTGGTTTGCACGTAGAACGTTAGCAAAAATATAATTTAGTATATTTTATCATTTATAATTCATTCATATAAAAACTTTGTTAAAATATATAAAAGAAACAACGATTTGAGCAAATACGTATCATCCTATCGTACAGCTAGATATAAGTACCGTGTCGAAGAAACGTTCCCTTTCGTCGTTATTGCACATAAATTCTTCGTCTTTCCTTTTTCTTTATTTCTTCGCTAATAAAGTGTTGTCTCTTTTTCATTTTTTCTTCTTAGCATACTTTCTCTCACGCTCGCCCTCTCGTTCGTACAACTGTTTCACTCATTCGTTTTTCACACGCTCTCACTAAACAACAAATTGTTCACTTAGTTCGTTCGATATATTATACCTACTGCGGTATGTACTTATTTAATATTTCCTTTTTATTTCTTATCGTCGTTTACGATTTTAATTCTTCACACGACGATGAAGATTAGAATCGTCGTTCGACGCTTTACTATCTGTGTTTGTCGGACTTGGTGTTTCCGCGAAATTATTCGAGTTCATCTTGGATGACTATTATCGCTTCGAATGCTTCTAACTGCATTATTTAGAATATATTTACAATCTCTGTTATCCAATAGACATTTTCTAATGCTTTGCATTAATGAAATTGTACGTAGTATCGCAGAATTATTTTATTATTATTTTGTATCTTATCTTTAATATAGCATTTCATCCCTTGTACAGTATTCAAATGTTACAAATATTACTAGGACATTTTATATTTCAGCGACAAGCAAATTAATGTATTTGCTTGATTTCTAATCTACAAATTTATCGTACAACAGAACTCGAATAATTTTTCTCGGTACAATGAATCTTTCTCGCTCGAAAGCTTCAATTTCAGGTAACAAAGAACAGCATCGATGAGCATTACGAATTTCTAACTGACGTTAAAAATTGCCAATTGTCTCCATTGTTTCGTTCATCTAAGAAAGGCTAGCCTTGTGGAAGACTTTTTAAAGATAGAGGCACTCGTTTCGTTGATCTCGCAGAATGTACATTAATTCGCGCTTTAATCATTCTAAAACGTTAATTTCCATCGCTAAGTCGATATTCCGGAGATTTCGAGGCTATTAGTTCCGCGTGAAACCGATCTTGAAATCCTGACACGTTAATTGCTCACGAAGAATCGAACATGTTGCTTCCGGTTGGCCATTCTTTTTTTTTCTCCAACCGAAGGATGTAATTTGAATAAGCACGCAAACCAAGCGGTCTAATCGCTAATTACTATCCCAATTAATTTGATTATCACGCAGCGTCATCTCTTTTATGCTCATCGCGTGTCTATTTCTAATTTATAAGCGGCAGAACGCGAGAATGCTAACACTTGTTAGTCACCCTCCACTTCCTGCTCGTCGAAGAGAATCTGTTAGCATGACCAGCGGTACAAGTCTCTTAAGAACCGGACAAAGGAATTACAAATTAAAGAGAATCGCACCGTTGGAAGATTTCACGAATGAAACTCTGAATCGGGCTGCCCAGATTCTCTGGACAAGTATTCTTGTTTCAGGCACTGGCGATCATCCTAAAGGTTTACGATTTAATTAAAGGATACCGTAATCGTCGATTGAAAATTTCATTTTAAATTCGATGGTTTGCCGAGCTTTCGGATCAGCGTGCGGACAAGAAGTTTACTAGAAGATGTCTTATTGACTTATTACACTTCCTTCATGTTTCTTCCTTATAATAATCGTTGTAGTCCAAAGTGATAAAAATTTGGATGTAGATAAAGCTTACGGTTTAACGATTTAAATATCTGAAGATGTAATTTCATTACATCAAAATCGCACGCTACATTCGTCGGAACAACGTTATATGAATAGGAACGAAAAAAGGAATTCATTTATACGTACGTAACAATGAGAATTCTGTCAAAAATTAAATCAAACATGAAATACCATCTTCACAACAAATCCTCTACAAACTTATTATCCACATTTCAAACTCTATATCGAATCAACGTAAAAAACTAAGTCTTCTGGCTACTCAACCTTCGCATTTCCAATCTTCGCTCTCTTTCTCGAAGAGTCACCTACTCCCACGCACAATTTCACCCGATTCCACGAGCCAGTCATCTATAAGTAAGTACAACGCAGCAAAGTGAAATTTCGCCTCCGAGACGGAGCAATTTTTCTCCAGGTACTCTCTCTTTCTCTCTCTCTCTCTCTCTCTCGCTCTCGCTCTCTCTCTCTCTCTCTCATAATATACATATACATATGTATATATACGAAACTCTTTCTCGTTGTCGAACGTCCAAGGAAAAAGGAATATAACATGAAGGACAAGGCGGAGCCTCCGGAACTCCACAGCGTCCGCGGTCACGTGTACGCGCTGTCGCGTAGTCCGCGTCACTGTTTGATGGGCTTCTTGAAGACGACTTCCGGCTTGCGTATGGGACGTGATACGCGCCGTTCTATCCTGAGGGCCCTGTTCGGGTCCGTGGAGGGCGTGACCGTGCCCTCCGGGCCCAGAGGAGTCTCCGCCATTGTTTGTCAGTTTCCTGTGCTGCTCGGCCGCCTTCCAGGCAACTGTTGTTGCTGCGGTTGCTGCTGGTGTTGCTGTTGCGACGCGGCTGCCGCAGCCGCGGCCGCGTTCAATGCCGGCAAAGGTGTCTGATGGCAGTGTGCACAGTGCAAACAGACCGTGCAAGCGCCCAGCTTCCGGGCTAACAGCGCGCGAAGCTTCAGGGCTGGACCTAGCTTCATTCCCATAGGCCCGGTTAAATGATCCTCCGAAAGAAGGGGCAATGCCGCTCCATCGATCCGGTGCTCGCGGAAATTCTGCAAAAGAAACAAGAATGATGGTTATTTCTATTTGACAGCTTTGGTTCTTATTGGAAAAAGATTCGACGGTGTCTGGATGCAAAGGTAAAAATTCTTTGTTGCACAGTTCCTAACAAGGTATATAACGTTCTCAAAGGACATTTAATAGATTTATCAAAGTGATCCGCTCTTTAAGTCTGTGTCAAATGTGAAAACGTGACAACGACACGAGGTTTAAGAAACACGCGACCATTACCCGTAGAAAGCGGAACAGAAAGACGTGGGAATTATTTCTACCATAATTCAAACCAAGAAAAATACAACGAGGTCTCTAAACACTCCAAACCGCCTTAAAATAAAATGCCAAAAACAAACACTCCGCTCCGCCAATTAAAACCACCTTCTCTTCATGCTCATTCACAATGATCATGAACAATGACACCCACGCGTGCACCCACCGGTCGTCTGAATCAGCGGAACCCACGCGTGTTCCTGAACGCGTGGCGTGACCCACGACCCAGCGGAAGGTCGCGCGTTCCGCGCGGTGTCTCTTCTCGTTGCGCAACAAGCGGCATCCTCAGCGGCGTGGAACGCCGCGCAGCGCTCGCTCATTAAACCTCCGTTCCGCAAAAAGTCGGCTCGAGCTGCCCGCTACGGATAGAATCACGGTGCAGGACGTAGCAAGAGGAAAGAGGCGGAACGGCGGAGGAAGGAGGCGGAAGAAGAAGAGGAGAGAAAAAAAAAAGGACGGGCGTTTCATTCACGGGGGCCACACGATCGTAATTGCGGCTGCAACTCGCCGCGATTTACCCCCGCTTAGCGTTGCACGGTTCGCGGCCACTCACATCGTACTACGATCGTTTGCCCGTGTGCGCTCCGTTCGCGAGCACAGAATACGCCGATCGCTAGCTTATGAATGAAATATTCAGCGTTCTAACGCGAACGCCGCACGCAAACCCCAGACCGGTCTTCGTCCTGGTCTTCGTGCATTCCGCGAACGCCAGCCGAACATCCAGATCCAAGTAAGTCGAGTGGTCGGCTTTTACGAAGCTGAGGAACGATTTAGATTTGTTTCCAGCTTTCGTT
Source organism: Bombus bifarius (assembly GCF_011952205.1). Classification (NCBI taxonomy): domain Eukaryota; kingdom Metazoa; phylum Arthropoda; class Insecta; order Hymenoptera; family Apidae; genus Bombus; species Bombus bifarius. The sequence continues at coordinate 629,009 of NW_022885586.1, read as the reverse complement.
CAGCTTTCGTGGCAAAAGAGTTCGAAGATAAATGTTCGCGGTGGTGGATCTCTAGGTTGAATAGTTCGCATCGACTTGGAGGACGAAGCTCCGGTGGAAGTTTTCACTGTACGAAGTTATTTCGAAACCCTACGAAGTTACAGTGGGAAGCATTCGTTCTTATTCTACAATATGTGTTAAGATAAGATATGTGTTATGCAATAATATAGGCTTCGTTTAGATAAAAATGAACTTTTTACAAGTTACGGAAGACTTGGAGCGAACTAAACAAAATAAACGGCTGTGGCATTCATCTTCGATTAGAAAGTTCCCTTTCGTTAACTCGAACTCAAATTTTCAGAGCGCGTTAACCAAGGTATAATCTCTCACAATCGCCACTTTGAAAAAGCCAGTTTCTCCGACCGTTCTCAGCACACGGTTACAACAAGCGCAGGCAACCGAGTAGCGAAGCTGGAAAGTTATTCCTCGTCGGCCGGCTCGCTGACTAATTACAAGAAAAGGACAAGAAGGAGGATCAACGAACTTGCACAAATTATCCCGTGCCGCGGTTCTCGCTTTACACGCCGTTTACTCGCGTGAACCTCGCGGCTCGGTGCACGGCTAATTATCCCGTTTCTCCCTTGCAGCTGACACTGTGATCGCGCCAGAATACGGCCACGGGGAATACACAGGGCCATCTATCACGGGCGACACGGCCAACATTGTTTCGAATTTCCGATAGCCACGCTAACGGTATGCGAAAGCGGGCGAGCGTAAGAATGGAAGCTCGTCGCGCTTACCGTTTTCTTACGCGTGAACGTTAATTAGCCGAGTTGTTAGCTGCTACAAGACAAAACAGGGTCATGGGATCGTTATTAGATGCAGACGCGAGGCCTGTTTCACGCCATCGAATCGTGCACGCTGGTTTCGGCTCGTTTGGGCCAAAGCGCAACAAACTATATCAGAAATATTCGTACGAGCCACGAAGATCTATGATCACACATTCCTCTAAATATTTTCGAAAAATGATAAGTCGAAGAGAAGCGTTTGATATTTGTCCATGTTGCTGGATATTGCGATTGGATTTAGTGATTTGGTTGAGGCGTTGGTTTGAGATATTTTTCTAGTCGAACAGATCGCGGATGTTAGTGCATCTATGGAAAATTTAAATACATTGGACGTGGAAAATGATTCTGTGATTTCAACAAGTTAAAGAGTATGACCGTTTTTCTCGCAGAATCTAATACAATTCAATTTCACCAAATCCCTGAAACTCTCTTTAATCTCCTCTCTCCTTTCACGTTATAAATTACAAATTTCATATACGCAACCTAAAAACATACCGGGGTATCCTAAAAAACCGTTTAAATTTCTGTCTACTCTATCATATTTTACAAGACACGGTTGCATCCCTCCTTCCGTGAACGATCATCGCAAAAATACCACATTACCAGTAGAAATTAACTAATGAAAACTTGCACCCGTATTACCTATCGTAATTTCAGGTGAAACAAACTCTCGAACTATTTCGTTATTAAAGCAAGTATATCAGAGAGACTAGCGCAAAAGACGTGGAAATTATAACTCGTGTCTCTGTGTGCTACGACGTGTGTTCTTTTTTTTTTCAAAATAGAGACCTGCCGTGATGTTTTTGCCGCGCGTTAAACATCGTAGAGAAATCGTCGAGCTGTATCGAGTGCCGTGCTACGAGAAAAAGGCGTACTTTTATTATATTAAATTGCGGTACGGAATAGAATGTTGCTACGAAAGGCAGGCTTCTGCTCGCGATCTCTTAGCTGATTATTATGAATTACCACTCTGAAATCAGGGTATCAATTATGCCTGCGAGCCGTGGCGCCCCCAAGTAGCAGGAAATTATAGTGCACGATGTCTCCTCGTTGATCGAACCGCGGCTTTTTGCACCGTGCAACGTTCGCGTGGAAATTGTCGAGCTGTGCAACGCCGTGTAGAACGTTCTATTTCATTAAAATGTATTTAGGGTAAAACGTTGCTCCCGGAACACCGAGATTTTTCCCTGATCCGTTGATGAGCATGAATTAAAACCGCCGTCTCCCGATCGTTTTTACCACCCTTGCTCCGCAAAGGCTTGCTAGATTACATACGAAGTCTGTCTGTTCGTTTTGGCCGACTGCGTGCAGAAATCTTGTCAAGCGACAGCGGTCTCTCAAAGAGAGAAAAAAAGATGTTTAATGCGAGTCGTGGCTCTTTTCTTTCCAGTGGGATTCTTTCTGCCTGGGATCAGATGAAGATTTTGACATTTAGCCGAGTGCTTGTAAGATTGGAAACGGGGAAGGAGAAGAAGATGAGCCGCGTTGAGAGATTTTCATGAAGCAATTGGAGCGTTTCCGGAATTGGAAATGCAACAGAGGATCGTTAGGTTTGCGTTGAAAGAACGATAGAGTAATTTCTGATACGATTATTAACACGGAGATAATATGGAGATTCAGTGGAGCCTGGAATCTTTTAATCCATTACTCGGTAATTGGATACCGTGGAGGAAAATACTGTAATTCATAATTTTACACTTTTTACGGGGGCGTAATATCATACGTCAGACAGTCTAGTCTCGACGATTAGAACGTAATTTGTTAACGCTACGTCATCGTAAATTCCAACTCTACGAATACAGAAAATTTCTTCGAAGAACGCATTCCTTCACGATCGGACTAATATCTAGAAAAAACTAGCATTGACAAAGAAACAAGAAGAAAGTGAAAGGAACCATAAAAAAGTTCGAAGATAAGTTGACAGGAGGTCCTTCGTGGGGGCAGACGTTCAAGATGGCAGAATCCACAGGAATCTCATCTCGGCGCATACATCTCATTGTCTTCGAGCAGGGATACAAGCAGAAGTTTCGTAATCTCACAAAACCTCGAGCCAGCCGTGGTGTCTGTGTGGTGCAGCTGCAGTTGCAGCGAATATATCATCCTCGTGTTGCACCGCGGGCGACCGCGGCCCTCCAAAGGCCCAGCCACGAAGACAACCTATATTTTCTCCACCCAGTTCCAAACTCTTAAGGGCAAACGCGATCCCAGACCGGGTCCAGCATCAATTATACCTTCCACAAACACGCTCTTATCTCGCGCGCTTGCCAGACAGCGCGAAATTCGAGCGCAACAACTTCCAGGGTGTGTTTAATGATTTTTCTACGTTATTGTTCCACAACTAGATATTTGGATTCCATATTTACACGTTACGGTGGACAATGCGATTCTCGAACGGATATGGAAGATCTTTTACAGAGAATAATCGATAGAAAGAGGCAAACTTTACCTTTTCTTGACATCTCGCTGATAGAAAGTTTTCCAAGAGAACCGTTTCCTTCCTACAAAATTTTATACGAGGAATATTTCTTCGATGGAAAACTTTGTTAAAGGAAAGGAAGTGATAATTGTTCGACAGAGAATTTTACGAAAGGAAAATTTCTCTGATACAAATTTTCACAGGCAAAGAATTTCCTACATACGCGATTTTATGGAGAGAATATTCCTCTCACAAAAGATTGTGCAAAGACAATATTTCTTATTACACGCGTATGTGCAGGGTAGCAAACGTATTAAGGAAATCGCATTGTCCTATTTGCAACGCGATTCGAACGACGATGAAGCAAGAACTATGGAAACGGACAGGAGAATTCTTTCCAGTCGAGGATCCACAGAAAGTGTTGGCCGAGCGTGAAAAAGATCGAGGTTCCTCGAAAAATAACGGCTTGCTTCTTGCCAAGTTCGAATTCTTGACCCCGAAGGATCTCGAAGCCGCGGTTATAACCTCGGAAGAGCACCGACTCGGAACAGCGTCACGTTAACTGGTCGCGATGGAGCCGTGGAATCTTTTCTCTCGGTCCATCGGTTTCTCTATGGGGAAAAACAGTCGCTGTAGCTTGCCCGTTGCAAAATCGAGTCGAGGCCTCCGGGAACGAATTTATGGAATGTAGCACTGCCGATACTCGTCGACGTTTTATACCTCGTTCTTCGGTTGGTTAAAGTTTCGAGATCTTTCTTAGATTCCCTTCCTTTTTCATATAAATGATAAGACGACTGTGCATGAAATTGCTGTCTTTCTTTTATATTATATATTATAATTTTAGTTTTCTGGAATTTTAATGTCTTCATACGTTTGTTATGGAACTATGACTACTCTATTCGCAGAATTGCAAATATTTTTCGTGGGAAGTGTTTTCTTTACTTAAAGCGACAACGATGGTTACCATATATTTTCTAGTGCTTTGTTTAACTTTGCTCGCTTTACCAATGTGAAAGTATTTGAATTTTTTAAGTGTTCGAAAATGTCTAATTTTGTATCATGCACGTGTTACCATGTCGCGTACAATTTTCTACGAGAATTACGATGAATTCTGTAAAAAGCTAAATATTTAACGCCTCTCGACGCCGATTTACGACGCGTAAAATACGTCCTTTAATTATTCTATGGGTTTAAATCATCTTCCATCAACTATACCATGTTCTTCGAGGTAGGTTCGTAATAAAAGTCGCGTCTGTGACATCTAGAAGCCTCGTCACTACAGCTGTTGTGCAATGACAATGACGAGTTAATGAGATGAACGTTTTACGATATGTGAAAAATTCCAAGATGGTTAGTCGCTGACAAATGACAAGCTAGCCCTGGTGAGTAATTTGCCGAGAACATAATGGAATATATCATTGGAAGTTTATTGGTCCATTATGGGCTTTTTGCTATTAAAATTCTTGATCCAAGAAGATTTAGATACTTGTCAAGAAATTTAATTTATCTTTCAAAACCAGACGAAAGATTTGTTTTATGCCGAATGTAAAAAGTCCCAATGATTTTGTCTCTTGCAATGATAGAATAATCTGCTCGTAATAAACTTTGCCTAATTACTATAATATCGAAGAAAATTTTTTAACCATATATCTTCATCAACGTAGAAATAAATAATTTCTTTCTCGAGTCCTACATTAAAATGTATCATTAAAGACTATATAATTAGATTTTACAGGATTAAGCTCTATATTGCAGGAATAATTATCGCTGTAATTCTTTTTCTCGTAGAAACTTCGATATCTTTTCCAATCATACGGATATTATCTTTCACTTTTCTCTAATCCAATACTCCCTCAAATTGACGTACATTACTTTAACAATCTAAAATCTAGACAAATATTTCACAGAAACCTGATATGTATCAGATATATTTCGCATGTCTGTATAATAACTATAATTGCGATATAACCTAATATAGTCGGCAATCTTGCCACAGCTGACAATTCTATACGCTAATCTGCACACGTCGAAGAGAATCTTCGTGACATTTGTAGCCGGACATGGAACGGTTGTTCGACGCAAAGAACAAAGTATAAACCAGCACGAATCTGGGACATAAGAGGCGAAAAACGTCGTAACCGCTGTTATAACTTTTGTTAACGCTATTGCATCCAGCTGCTGCATTCGCTTCGGGCTGTTACGCGCTCACGGTACCGCCTTATATGGCGTTGCAGTATGCAAAACACGACGTGGAATGAACTAGGATGAACCGATGCTCGGAATTTACGTTTATGACTCCCTGTCGGGTTGTACACTACTGGGCATACAACGGATACAGTTTGTAAAAACGAATGCTATCGCTCGTACCTTCGTTCTTTCCCGAGTTTAGATTCTAAGACGTTGCTGCTTCTGTAAGTTTGGAAGTGACTCACCAAAGTATTTGAACACTTAGCGTAGAAAACTTTCGCGAGTGTATCGTACGCGTTATATGAAACATTTTGGAATTTTATTACTACTGTGATGAGACGTGACTATAAAATTTGGAACCGATTCCTAGATTTATGTTACAGAGGGTCCCATTGAACACCGATACCTATTAATGCAATGGATAATTGATTATTCAAATACTTTCTGATCTCTGTGAGACATACACTTGTACCAAATATCATGCAGTTCCTTCGTCTAATTTCACATTTGTTCCAAATATTATCAACGTGATCTTGATAGCCTTATCAAGTCCTATGCTATACAAAATCGTTGTGAATATAATACGTACAGGGAAGTATATTATATGAATTAACGAGGAACGAAGCGTGGAAGGTTTTCTATGGAGACGTTGAATATTATCAGAGGTTAGGAAATGTAAAGGTTCCCCTACCGCGAGTTACTAGCGAGATAAAGGTCGCGATTAACGAAAGGTGGAAGGTGACCGGAATTTCAGATACCTGTTCGACACAAATTCCGGGCGTCGGTTGAACCTAGCATGGCGCATCGTTACATAAAGGAATACCACACGAATTTACGATTTCTCCGCACGCATGGTATTTTCGACACAAGACCAAAACGTACATCGAATTATCTGCAGAGATAACGCTGACAAATTATCGGCTAAATGTTCTACTGGAAACTATTTTATCACATAAAGTGATCGATTTTGTAGTACGAAATATCTTTGCTCTTTTAAATTCTTTAAACGAATTCGATGTAGTTTAGATACCCCTACCTTTGTCGACATCAGGAAATCAGCGCTCGAAATTTTTTAATACCCAATGGTAGCTCAAAGTGCTAAAGAAATTCAATATTAACCCTCATCAACAATCGTCTACGTACTGGATCGTTTAAGCCCATGTAGCTGTATTTAGATTCTTCTGTTTTAAAAAATCGACAAAACTTCTTGAATACTCTTCGAGGATTTTTCGAATACCATTTAATAGCTTTTATTGCTACATGTAACCTTCCAGGAAATTTAAACAAAGATATTAGAAAAATAGATCGTAGCAGTGGTATGATTAAAAATGTGATCGTATCAAAGAATTCTTTAAAAACTTTCAAAAGAAGCAAATAGTTTCCTGTAATGTCAATTGAAAATGGAAATTGAAATTTGACTATCAGGTTTTCCGTCAAAATTAAAATTGAATAAAAATGATAAAACAAGAAAACCAAGGATCTACTTGGCTCGCAAATTTCAAGTTCAACTATGACCGCTTTAAGATTGTCTCAATGGTAGAACGGTTAGAACTGATGCTCGCAATGGAATCACGCAGGAAATTCCTCGCAGCTGGCCTACCTTAAACCCGATCGGTGGCTACGCCACTGTGCACCAGCGAACAAGAACCGGTGACCTGCCACGCCCTGTCGAGGTCGTCGCGCGCCTCTCTCGCCGACGACCGGCGTACCGACGTCGACCGCGGCGTACCGACGACCGCTGCCCACCAGCCTAACCAGATCAACATCGCCCCACTGCTTCCCGCTACGCTCTATCTCCCGCTGTGCTTCCGTCTCTCCTCCTTTCTCCGCTCTTTCTTTATCCCTCTTTCACCGCTTCTTCCCTTCTGCTCTTTACTCTTGCCATCCAACCTCCTTTCATCTCGCTTCATACCTCTCTCTTTCTTTTTATATGTGTCTTTTAACTGCCTTTTTTTTTTCTCTTTTTTATCTTTGACGATGAATTTGTATTTTAATTCACTTACCGAATTCTTGTATTTTGAGATTTTTAGACGATTCGATTCGATTTAGTTACTTCGTCAAGTTTTGTAATTTACATATCTGTTCTCAGGTGTGTTTCGTCTTTTCTTGTTCGGCTGCTAACGAGACGATCTAGTTTTTTTATTTTATTCCTTTATTTTTAAGTTGAACTATTTCCATTTCCTCGTGGGTTGCATTAAACGTCGGCCTTCTTCAGGCACACGATTTTTATTTCTATCTTTGGTTCATTTACTGTTCTCAGCTTCCTTTTAAGCGACTTGTTCCTTTTCTACTTTCTCCTCTCGCGATAGAAGTCATTTTCTTTCTCTTATATTTCTCTTTCTGCCATCGGGCCAGTTAAACAAAGTGTCACACACCGTTCTTGCGACCGATTCATTTTATCCTCAGGGTTTCGTCTTCCTTCCCCTCTTTCTAAGTTACAATCCCAAGTTAAAATGTGCTCTGCCTAGCCGCACCCAACGTGACGTTTACGACGAGATTCCCTCGCTTTTTTCTCTCGTTTCTTCTCTCGCGCAGGAAGTCGAATGAAATCATACCTCGAGTTTCTTGAGTGTTTCGCTTCCTCGTGGAATTGCGGTTACCGAGAAAAGATACCGAGGATCAAGAGGTCAATCGGCTGACTCGCGACATCGCGCGATCCCATCTTTTCCTCTTTCGGTCCTTTTCTACCTCCACGGATGAACTTCGATTTTACAAACAAATGTGCGTTCGATCGAGCGAGACATGTTCTCCGGTGTATAACTTCTAAGCGACTAGAACGAAGGTAACAGCGTGGCGGATTAAAAAATTCTAACGTTCCCGTTAACGAATGTCAGAATTTTCAACGTTACATTTTTCCATATTTGTAAATTCTTTGTTCGATCAAAATGTAAAAATACACATGTTCAGATATAAAAATACACAAACTATACGAATGCGGTTCATCGATATCTGGAATAATTTTTATTTTACAAAATTTCGGACGCCTGCATAATATATCCTCTTAATCAACGTTTACGCGTTTAATTAAGCATCCTGTTCGTTCCCTTCGTTCAACCACGAAACGCAATCAGGCACACAACCACGCCCAGCCTATTGCACAATCGTGAGCTTCTATTTTCCACGCGCGATTCCTACCCTGGATCGCGTCGGGGTTCGTTAAATCGTTGTTATCTCTGATTTCCACGCTGGCAGCCAGCTGTTTTGCGCTATTTTTCATCCAACCGTGTTTTAATTATTATTCTAGCCCGTGTTACCAAACGATATCGAATCTGGAGTAATTAGAGTCAGGACGGCAACGAGGTAAATTAAGCTCGACGGAGATACGAAGTTATTTAGATAGACTACAGCGTGTAATCATGTCGCCTGGAAAAGAGTCGTGGCTGCTACGGAGAGAAAACCGTGTTCCATGGATGAAGGAACTCGCTTTGGATAAGTTAGCGTGTGACTATCCGTGATAAAGTTGCGGTTATTTTTGTGGAGAATAAATTGAACGATAGGAATTAGAAAAGTTTACTTTATAGGTATCTAAGGATCGTAAAGGGTGGTTTAGTTTCTTTTGTAAAGAGATACACCACGTTATAAAAATATCCAGCCACTTGTCTATTTTTGTCAAGATTTAATTTACTCGTGAAATTACCGATAAGATATTAGTACAATATACAGACTGTTTACTTTGAAATCCATTTTCCTTCGTTTTAAAATATTCAGGTGATTGCGTTTCTATTGATTAAAAAATCATGATAAGGTCTATTTAGTTTGTTTTTTTTTTTTGAGAATTAACAGGACCAATATCTTTTTTCAGAATCATGAATGGGCTTACACTAATTTCAAAATTGACGAATTGCAAAATGAACGATTATGAGATTCCATTTATCAACGAAACTTCAATTGATTAAAACGAACGAATATTTTAAGACTGAAATTATAAATTGTTTATAACTAGAAAAATCACATTCAACTATATGTGAATTTAAAAAAAAAAATGAACTTAACATCGCTTTCGAAATAAACCGACCCTATATATTTATTTCCGCTTCCCTTTCGACTTTACACGATGATCTCCAGTTTGCATTGTACAAACACGATATTATTATACTTTCCATAAGAGACGTAGCAATCCAGGAACGTAATAGTCCTTTCTCACCTCGCAATTTCCAAATTGCAACACGATGCATCGAAGTTTCAACCGCGAATTATCTATACCAAAGATATTCTCCGTGTACTTAATGAAAGATCCATCGAGCATAGTCTTCTACATATACGCGAGGATATCCGAAGGGTCCAGGAGGACATAAAGAGACCGGTGGCATCGTGACCGTGAGCGTGGCTTCATTACCGGGAAACCTGTTAGTTATGCTAATATCGGCTTACAAACCCTTCATTACTGCTGATGAGCAATTAATACGCCTGCCTGCCCCCTGGCCAGCAGCGCTAATGCACTCTGAATGTCTCTCAATTACACGACGACACGAGCGTTGTCCGCAAGGACGGCCGTAGTCGCGAGCTTTTTCGTCGTTGCGCCTTTTTCACGCTGGCCTTGTTTAATGGGAATTTAGAGGCTCGTTACGGGACAATTTCCTCGTTGTACGTTCCGACAACGGATGGAAATGAAGCGATATACGAAGTCGTGTTTGCTCGATGGGACTCGATGCAACGAATAGGAAGTTGTACATCTTTTAAATGGTTTTCAAGCGCAGAAAGATTATCCTGTTCGTTGGATCGGACAAAGATATCGCGGTTATTGCCGGTGTAGTTAAATGGTAGTTTGTAAGGGTAGTTCTTCTCGTCTGATTTATCTTTGATGACGTCGTTTCGAGTTTATTGAAGGATAATCAGTTTACGTTTAAAGCCTGTTAATACGTTTAGGACGATTCGTCGTTAAATTTAATAGTGTAATGTTCCGGTCTACTTAAAACCAATTTTAACGAAGACTCGAATTTTGCTTACTTCGAATAAAAATTATTTTCGTAGCATCCTTCGATCTTCTGTTTCACTCGCGAATCTTCAAAACTTTATCTCCCTAATCACCCGCCGACGAACAAACTTTTGTAATATCTTCGTATTGAAAATTCTCGGTATAAAATTTCGCAAAATTTCACAAGTCAAAGTTCGCAAATTCCATCGAAACTTGTCTTCGTTTTATTCGAACGGAAATATAGAAACGAAGAAAAAATCAGTGATATCGAGTAGTGGATTCTCTAACGGAAAGTTAGATGGTAAATTCGTCTGGAGAGAAGGAATGCAACAGGAGCCCTATATTTCGATTTTACGTTTTCACTGAGAGATAGAGTCGGACGATAGCTAACTCTTAATTAGCGAGACGTGTTCTTCAGACGGTAGCAAGTTCGAGGCAATCTGCGGTTGATTTCCACCTGGAATGCAACTGCCGCTTTTACAGACCAACATTTGTTGAGATTGCTTAAACACGGATTATGATGCTTTCGAGCATTCGGGTTAATTGATGTTTGCCTAATGGGATTGTACAGTGAAATATAGTATAATTACGAGATTTGGTAAATAGCAGTTGTTCGACGGAAACGTAATAAATTGCCACGAATATAATATGCATGAACGTAATAACCAGGAGGAAATAGTTGCTGACGTGTAAAAAGCTGGAATTATATTGTAACGTTAATTACACAATTACGATAACCTATGCTTAATGCAGTATTAAGTCAGAATTAATCTCAATCTTTTAACAAGACAATCAATTTGCGTATAAATTACGTTAAATTCCGATTTCTCAAAATTACATTTTCATCGTAATCGATACGCTCAATATGGAATCCAATTACGTCCAACCGGACTTCCAATTTTCACAAATACGAGAGATACAATCGGTCAACACGGATTTCGCTTGATTTAATCTCTAAAAGAAAACTGCGAAGAATCGCACGTTTGTATCCTACATCTATTCAACGTGCAGCAAAGTTTCTTAAAAACGAGATAATTTTCTCCTCGATTTTAATGGAAGAAAGATTGCGTATTACCACATAATTTATGGCGTGCAATATGCCCGAGGGTGGCTCTTCGCTCTAAAATTCTTTCTTCATCTACTCTACTAAGCACCGAGTCTTTAGAATTTGTCTCTATCGCGTAATGCTTGAAATCGTTTCATTCTGCATTTATCATTAAGCCTTGAAAACCAGTCTTTTCACAATAAATCATACCAACGCTCGAATCAAGAGTATAAAAAGCGACAAAGATAAAATATCAATAGTTATCAAATGCTAGATCTACCTGACCAGTCGTCAATGTGATAACTGAATAAATCCAGCCCAATACATTATCAATAGATATCGATATCAGCGTTCAAGACGTTCAGCGATATTTATCGATCCGTTTAAAACCGTCAGCGAGCCAGCCCCAAAGAAGATCGTAACGACGCGCTTATCTGCTCGACAGAGCAAAAAGGGATCGCATTTAGAATTTAAATTGCGACCGATCCTGCGAACTATCAGCGTCATGGCCGTGGACGATCGACTTCGAATGGCGCCACGACACCATTACGTTCCGTCGCGAAGGAAATCGCACCGGATCCGCCGTCTCGAGATTTCGAGCATCAAATTCGCAGCTTATGTGCCCCCTTCTTATTTCGAGAAATCGATAAGACCAGGTCACGTGAGAGGAATAAATTGCCGGTAGCCCTCTACACGGCCCTCTCTCCATCCATAGAAGAACAATCGGAGAAAGTATCGAACGAGAGGTCGAGGGAAAAATGCACGAAAGGTCGAGGCGATAACGAGATCGCGATAGCCGCGACAAAGATCTGTGTCGAACGGCCATGGTATGCATAAAGGCAAGTCTAGGGATTGGTTACTTTCTCGAACAGAATTGATAATTGACCCTTTCCACTTAATTTTTATACGATCGATTGTTATAGCTTTTGCAATGGTCTTTCTGGAAATCAAAGATTTAGATTCGAAAAGGAAAAGGTTAGAAGCGTTTATAGGTCCGTTTATACGGCAAGTCTCTTCCTTTTGTATCTTCTTTATCAGCGAAAATAATATGAGAGATAAATTTGAGATTATCAATGCCGTTGTTGTGGCCAGAGTAGACAAAGGATGAATATTCTTGAAGGAAGATCATATTAGACTTTCAAGAAACGTTTTCGAGAAGAAACTTCACTTCTTGGCTTCCTGTTAGCATGTATAACGGTACGGATATTCTTTCGCGTGCATCGGTTATGAGGCAGATAACAGTCTTTGATAGGAAGATCCAGATTAGCGTGATCTGCATGCAAATTTCAATGCACGATACTTGAATTGAATGTATCTTTGATACCTGCTGATGATTGTCTTGTTAGATTAGAGAATGCAGGTGATTTAACCGATTTCCGCTGAATAGGTTACATATGTGTGTTCTACAAAAGAAACAAGTTTGTTTCGTGAGTTTTAAATGAGTAAGCAAATAAGTCGTGTACAAATATAAATAGGGAAATACGAAGTCTTCGATATATCTCGATGTAACAAACTTTAACTTAAATTTTTGTTCTAAGGGATAGTACGTAAAACTGTGGTTATAAAGCGTCACACAACGTGTCATTTTTATTCATTTTGATGCACAGTTCTTTATATATATCCAAATATATAAAAATGGTGAATGTTTTTCACGATATACAAATAGAGAAAACATCTTCTCTTCGTATGTATCGTATATATCGTTAATAGAATTCTATGTTACTAATTAAATGTACATGTTGTTAATAAAATAATAGTTAAAAGTAATAAATTTTTCGTCGTAAAAATAGCTTTTGCCCATTGCTTTCTCCACCAATCAATACGAGTTGTCAACTCGTGGAAAAGGGAATTTCGCTATTTATATACTCGTCACTGTATACTTAGACAAAACTGGTATCTGCTGTTGGTATTCGTGATAGTTTGGTCTTGGCGTTTATTTCTTTCAAATACGATAAATCACACAGTGTTTTACTTTAATAATATTCGCCCCTCTACATACAACTTGTAAATCAACACGAGACTTGTAAGTCGACAAAACGATATAGAAATTAACAGTCTAACTGTCTCTTCGAGTAAATAACTAAAGAACTAGATTTACATGGTTGAATATTTCTTACCTCTCCGTATTACAGAAAGAGTAAATAACTTGCTGGAATATCATCGAAAAATCATAAAAGAAGTGCTGAAATCTAACAGACATCGAGGTTAGATTCCAGATCTGTGATTCCACCCCATAGACGCGTTGAACGAGGGAGGAACAAGGAACGAGACGCGTGGGTGGTTACACTTTATTATCCGGCATTGTTACAAATTGCCGCCCCCGCGTACTGCTCACGAACCAGCGCATTCTATTATCGGCTAAACCCCTGATAAATGCCTGCCTCTTTCGCGGCGTGGTCCTCGGCAATAACTCGTTATTAAAGTGCGGCTCGCGATAAACTGGCGCCGATAAATCGGCTCGATTCGTGCCGCTCGCAAATTCTAGTTTCCTACATCTGCGCACCCATTTCGCAAATCGACAAAACTCAATGCCTCGGGCAGCATTGATATTTTCTACTGTTATTTTCATAATTTGCCATTTTTGTGCTGCCGGCACGTTCTACCGTATTATTTATGCTATAGAAATTGTAGCGTGAAGTAATATAATATACGCGTATAGCGTAATATAATGCAATATGAAGTAAATTGAATGGCACCGAAGTAGATTGAATAATTTTTTTTATTCCCAGTCTAATCTCAAGGCAATGGGAATTATTGGTATCTAACTAGCCGCCCGCAGCTTCACCCGCACGGTGTTTGCTCGTTTTTATGGTAATTTATGTGTATCACGTTCTGTTTTCATACCATTCCGTTTCTTTTTAAATGAGCAGTCTGTTTGCCGAGTCCCAAATCTTCAGCTTTAACGGATATAAAAATATGGCTATTTTTCGAGAATAAACATACCTCTAAGAGTTGAATAAGTATGGCGAATTTCACGTCTGCAATTTTGGCAACTCGCGAGACACGGTCATACTATCGAAAGAAAATTTTTACCTCTTTTTACACCTTTGGGGTACGTATTTTCAAAAATCCTTCCTTATTCCCCGTGTCTACGTCATGAAAGAAGTATACTTTCCAAATTGGACGTTTCTAGTTACAGCGGTTTGCACCGAGTGTTGATGAATGAACCGGTCACTTTTGCCTTTTACACACAATGTCTAGATAACATTTGTTGATGGATTTCTATCGGATACAGAAGACTTAATTAAATTATGACTAAGAGGATTAAAAGTGAGTAAGCTTTGAAAGAATTAAAATATCGAAGCTTCTAGTTCTATTAAAACTATTCAGTTTCTTAATGTATATTTTCTTCTTTATCTTCGCTGGATATTATTTATCTCTTTGTGTATAAAGTCACTGCATGGTACTAATATTAGTAGGAGGAAACTTCAAAGCTACAACGATTAACAGAAAGAATTCATTAATCTTGGTCAACGAATAAATAAGCAAACATTAAAGAAAGAACCTTTCGGTTCATCGATCGATCCATGGCGTTTATCAAATTTCTCCAGGACGTTGTACGTATTAGTGCTTGTCAAATCAGTGAATCATTAATTCATGATTGATGAGGTAAACCTCGATCCGATGGGTATATTCAGCAGAGGCCAAGATCTAAATTCGTTCAAGTTCGACACATCACGAAACGCATTATCTGCCGGTGAAAATCAACCAATCGATGATTTATCGTTACGATGTTCCTTCGATAATAGTAGAATTCTTCTTCATCTCGCGTAACATCTGTTTAATGAGCTTCTTTTAGCTTTCCGTTGTAAGAACTTATCAGATACTCT
This sequence comes from Bombus bifarius, assembly GCF_011952205.1. Classification (NCBI taxonomy): domain Eukaryota; kingdom Metazoa; phylum Arthropoda; class Insecta; order Hymenoptera; family Apidae; genus Bombus; species Bombus bifarius. The sequence goes on along the minus strand of NW_022885586.1, from coordinate 613,789 downwards.
CTGCCGTGTGTCTAACACAATTTCTTTTAATATTCAAACGTGTACTCATTTTTCAGAAGAAAATTGAATCTCTGTAGATCCGGTGATAAGTATTTGTACGTTCTCGATTCTGATCGCTACACGAATACTTTAATATTTCGAGTTTCGAAACGGTGTGCTACATTATTTCACATTAGGTGAGTCAATCGTTCGTAGTTACATCGCGCTTTTATTTATCAAATGTTTGTCGATAGAATTATATAGATCGCCATGAAGCATACGATCAAAAAATTTATATCGGCTCCTTCGCTGTCAATTTATTCAGTGGGTAAAATTTTTCTCTGCAATTTTTCTGTCTGTGTTTCCATCGGTTGACGATAGTTAGAAATAGAATTGTTTAAAAATGGAAGCAAACTTCTATCCGTAATTCTATCACTGTCTTCCGATGAAACGTTCTAAATATTTTAAATGTTCCATCATAGAGCTACGTATGCGAACAAGAGTGTTAGGTAAATTTAACACCGTGTTAAATCAAGTTAGTCGTTCGGATGAAAATGCACTTGCAAAAGGTAATGTTCGAGCGCCTTCTGGCAAAACAAACATGTTAAGCAACAAATTACAAGCTGCTTTTCCTTTCACAGCAGCGGCAACGGTATTCTACGCGGCGAAAATTCCGATCGAACCGATTTCCCCGCTTTAGCCGGGAGCTATCGTTTCCATCGATCTACAAGCAGCTGTTTCCCGTGCCGCTTTTCGTCGACGAGCGTACGCACGGACCCGTAGCGAGTCGACCCTGAACTTTCTAAGCTAATTTAAATTCTAGAATGGTGCTCGTAGGTGCGTCCTGACCTTTGGTCCCGACCTCGACCGCTTTACTTCCGGTGAAAACTCGTGCTATCAATGTTCACCTCCGGTTAACGCACCACCGAGGCAGTGACGGTCCACTGTCAGGTGTACGAGGGTACTGTATGTCATTGGAACGATCGACGAGATGCAAACGTGTTAAACTGATTAATTTTCTGGGAGATTAGAAAATCATTTTTTGTATGACAATCGAAGCTACATTTCTTTGAAAATGGGGAAAAAATAGTTTCTCTTGAGAGGAAGATATTTATTTGAATATCCACTGAATTTTGTAAACATATTTAGCACCGCGTTTATGAATATTTTTATTAGATATGTAATTTTATTTGGTCCTTTGAGTCTTGTCAAAAGCCGCGGTAGTTTCTTGCTCTAATTTCGACTAACTGTATTCAAGACTTAATTTATCTCATCGTATAAATTACACGAAATAGGGGAGGAATTCTGAGGGGTAAGATAAACTTGTTGGAAACAGTTAAAAACTCAATCCGAGCGAGTACAAGCGTAAGATCCATAGCTGGCGAGCTTGATACCACGTGTTCGCGCTTTTCCTTGCTCGAGGAAAGATCGAGCAAGCTGATTTATGCCCAGTTTGGAGACAAATTAACGGCATGACGTCTTATTCCCGAGCTCCGATGGTTTCCCTACGAACATATTTTATCTAGGCTGGCGAAATTTCTCGGAGAACCGACGTTCCAATGTTTTTCAAAGTCGGTGTCGTGCAGAGACCCGCGATCCTATCGACGAACTGTACAGTTAAAACGGTATAATGGATGAAATGCAAATTATCGGTGTGATTTATTGGCCGGGAATTCGTGGCCGGTCAAAGATGAAAACGGAAACACAAAAGAGACTGGACGATTAGTGTTCCTGCGAACACGTGTTCGAGATTTATCGCAGTGGAATCTCCGAGTCGAAGTTCTCGATTTGAATTTCGTATGGCGAATAAACTTGGCGCGTGATTTTAGCGGAACGAAATGTAAAGAGTGTGGTAGAATTTTATTGGGCAAAAATCCGAAGAATTTTTAGAAAGTCGATAGTTCGTTTTTGTTTAAAGAACTTACGAGCGGATTCTTAAAAACTTGTTGGTAATACTAAAAATAGGAAACATACAGGAAATATCGAGTAAGCGTCTATAAACACAGCAGTCAAAAACTCAATTTCGTACTTCAGTTTAAACTAATAGGGAAGGCGTTACAAAGCAACATATCATTATTGCTTGTTAGCTAGAGCGCCATAAACGTTCTAGTAGAAGTACTAGAAACTGTACTAGGTAGTTACAGTCACTCTGTCAATACAATTTCAAGCCTGAAAAAAGTACAACTGTACCATGCAATAAATTACAATACTCCATTACTATATACAGGTACTTGGAGGAAAAACAAATACAAGCTACGGAATATTAAACCGTTCTAATTTCCAACAACTATCCGAATTACATCGCCATGCCACAACACTTAAACAAACCTAATCCAAACCACCTTTCAAAGAACCACTCGGTACGTACTGATATGTACCAAAGATCTTTCGTTTACCAAGCAGTCTCTCCAAAAATTTCGGTGGATCCCTCAGAACGCCTTCGTCATCCCTCGGATCGTCCACCCACACGTCTCGGGGCAGGCACAGAGCGGCCCGTAAAAACGTCGGCGCAGAAAGCGCATCGACCTCATCGCGGGCTTCACCTTCAACCTCCGGGGCTGGCTCGTTGCAGCGGCAACACTCGAAAGAGCATAGCAGGGTGATCAAACGGGGAAAGTGGTCGCCCGGAGGAGAGGCTCGGCTGTTCGAGGCGGTCTCTTCGAAAGGCAACCTTGCAATGACCTCCGCTGAACCCAGGCTGCACTCGACGGCCACGGAGGGAACGAGCGACAGAGAAAGGCCAAAGAAGAGAGGGCAACAGAGGGACTATATTATACAGCCATAACCGTGGCTCTCTCACACGCATGTACACCTACGTACGTAGATCTCGTATATGCGAGCACACACACACATACACACACACGCTTGTGTAGTCAAGGGGAGAGCGCACCTATGGCCACCGGCGGACCTCCGTGCGGTCGCCGGTTTATCTGCAGGAAATCTACTCTTGTAGGCATGCCAGCGGATCTGGGCGGGGGCGTGCGGGGTTGCAGGGACGCGGTGGAGACCCCACGACGGCCTGATGTCCCCCGTGGAACCGCAGCCGCCGCCACACTACTGGCATCCGCGGCGGGGAGAAGCGAATGGCAGCGCCGCGGATAGAGTAGAACAACGTGCTACCAGCAGGGGATCGCGGCCCCGATACAAGATACTGCCACGTGTTACACGCTGTTCGCCACCAGAAGAAACGCTCGCCTCTGTCCCTTCTTCCTTCCCACCCCCTCCCCCTTTCTCCCCAGTACAGAGTCGTTCCTCGTGGTCTTTCGGTAGTAGCCCGGATATCCAGGCTCTGGTGCCGGTTGGCCACCTCGAACAATGCGCTTCGATCGTCTTCCGGGTGTTTGAATAATGGCCAAGCATCGACCGGGACACACCATGCTCTCGCGCGTCCGCCATACCGGGGATGGCTTGAGTTTACGACTATTGCGTTGAAATATATAGTATCATATATTTTTCAAGAAATATCGATCTACATCGGTCTTGACACTTCGTACCTAGACATCACCTAGACTAAAAGTTACAAATTCCCATAGCTTTGTCAATCCCTACCGTCCAGTTGTTAAAATCAACTACCTGTTCCTCTCATGGCTTCACGCTGCTTAAATCAGCCGACCACTCCACCCGCCATCCCATTAACCCGATCCCTAATCAAATTAAAGTACCATATCGTTACCCTCAGCCCAGCGCCACGCTCTTCCCAAACCCTCCTTTACTTCAGAACCACCTGTTCGCCTCTCTCTCTCTCTCTCTCTTTCTCTCTTCATCCCAATTGCACACCCTTCTCGCGAGACTCGTGAAATCGTTTACGCAACAGGGAATTTCGCGGAAGAACCGCGAGGCTCTTCCATGGCAGAATACACCGTGGCAGAAAAAAGCGGCTGGGGCGTGCTAATATCGGCGTAGCGAGTGATTACACAGGCACGCACGCGGCCATTCGACACGCGAAGGGTCAGACAAGAAGGCTACCGTCCGAGCAACCAGCGTTCAACTTTCTCCGGCGAGTTGTCATTAGCTCGTCGCCCGGCTCGTTTATCTCGCGCTTCATCCCTACGCGCGCGGAATAACCTCGTTTCCTTTCTCGCGATTCCACCGGCCGGTTATCGCCGTACGATCGGCATACATCGTGCATACACACGAGTACATACTTTCCAGATGCCATTTGAGATTACGCAAATGAACGACGACGATACACCACCGAGCGGGCAAGAGGGGGGAAAAAAAGGAAGAAAAATGGCAGATTAAAGGAATTGAGATGTTCGCGGAAGGGGACACCTCGCGGCGACAGCCAGCCCTTTCTTTATCGAACCAGCCGTAAAGCCACGGGTTTACCGATAAATGAGGGGTTTCGCTGTAATCTGTATCTACCAATTAGGTAGCTTGCACGGCCTGCACGCAAATTAACCTGGCACCATCGCTGTCATCCGACCACGATTATTAGTCTGCTTCCCTCGCGGACGTGTTCTTAATGCGCGCAACGGTTCAGAGGGAATTTGATTTATACAGAGCGTCGAGTTTTATGGATTTTATGAGTGGCGTGGAAATATGCGTTCGAGAGGAAGAGGATTATCGAAGAATCTTGGATTTAACGACAGCCCTCTTCTGTTAAAGGAATGAAATTGTTCGATTGAATTTCCTTTTTACCAATTGAATTCATAAAATTCATACGATTTATAAAGGTAATGATTCTCCTAAAAAAGAAAAGAACAGTGAAACGTCATAAGAGATCTCGCGTTGTAAAGTGAATTTAAATGACACAAATAAGCCGAAGAGAATTATCCGAAGAACTGCAATCGCCTCTACGTAAGAAGAGAAACTTCCATTTAATTTATCATTGCTTTTCTAAACTCAGTTAACGTATCAAAGCGTTTCCCAATACGCCGTTGTTCCCATTACATTCTCAATATTCCACGCGATTGTTGTCATCGAATGGCTGCAGGGTATTTTCGTAGTGTTCGTTTCCATTCTACTCGAAAATGATGCAGTTAATATCGTGTGCACGCGTCGTTTCCCATAAAGCCAGAAGAAGTTCACGAGAAGGCCCTCTAGCGAAACGCAAAACCGGGGTTACATCGATCACGTCCTTTTCAGAGAGTGACATTTAATACCGTGGGTGGTGGGCGCCACGCCAAGAGAAATGTCATGGGGCAAACGGGAACGCCGGCAGCGGTGCACCGGAGAAAAATACCCCCGACAGTGACATAAATTTGTCAGTCGAGCGATTCCAACCGGACAGAATGATACATTCACCTCATTTATCATTTAGCATGGTTTTGCGTCTAATTTCATTTTCCTTGTTAAGTAGTAGTCGCGTTTGATTAAGCCTTCGCAACTCTCTGTGATACATTGCGAGTAATAAATTAAGATACCTTATTAGACAAATCGCTGAAACGTTAGTCGAAAATTATATAGTTACTTGTTCGTCTTTATTTCTGGTTTAATTTCCTGTTCGCTTGATTCTTCGCCAATTTTCCTTCCATATCTTTATATAGCTTTATATAGCTATTACTCGCTGTTTCTTTTTTTATTTGTAAGTAGATCTTTCCAGGAACGAATCTAAATTAAAACAATATCGAGCTAAAGAAATTTGAATTGAAACAGAAAGGCGCCACTTGCAGCGTAATTCGCTTTGAAATAAACAGATCAATAATACTTGGCGTAAATAAGGCTGATGATCATTTTACACTTTCGAATTAACAAGTTACTATGCAGTAAGTAGAATGGCCCTTCTTCATCAGCCGCTTTACAGCCACTTCATTATATCACGTCGTCTCTAGCCAGCTCCCAATTAAGTTTAATAATTTAATAGCAGATTTCGATGTCGGAAATCACTTTACGCTTTTACAGCGTCGTAATTCACAGTGGCGTGCAATCGAGTGAAAAGTTCATTTGATCGACACTGGGTCGCGCCTAATTGAACCGAGTTTTTGATCGCGATCAACCGGTGAATACGTAAGTCGTGTTTACCTAACAAGATTTAGCGGCGCAAGTAAAACACAGCAGTTTTGTACGTGACGTTCTGGTTTAACGATTTTTCGCTTGGGAATCGCAATCGATTTCGTTATTCGTCGCGAGGTGCACGCGTGTTGGCGTATGCGCGATAGCATAAACGACTTTTACGATCGCGAAATTTATATTGCGGTCCGACTGAAATTTTACGAGTTCTCGCCGTGTATCTCTTACAAATTGCATTCCCCTCTAACTAACAGCGCCCGTCACTCGTCGCGATTCTAATTTCTATGCTACTACGGTTTATTATTAATCGTGCAGGGGATCCGGTTACTCCTGTTCCTACCAAAGGGTAATTCTGGCTATAAAAAGCGTCTGAACGATCATACTACCAAGAAAATGCTTCCTTTAACGATCAGAAATGTTTCATGACCCTTTAAGAAGATAAATGCACGCGGGCTAGAACATCTGAAATAAAAAGTTGCCAAAAATGAAATATTCGAATGTTTTCTCCGCACAAGCTGACGTTTCCACGCAAATACTCCACTGTGCACCGTACTGTTTCTTCGTTTTACGATTTTCGACTTGCCCAAAGATCCTTAATCTTTCGATATCGATTTTACGCGAATTCACGTGCCGAGGATGCTGCGGAACGGCAGAACTGCTCGGTTGCACACGAAGATGACGTAACGGCCGCTCCCACATACGTTCATACATCACACGAGTCTCGCGAGGAATGGATGTATGTATAAAGGCACCTTTCCAATACGCCGCGTGCACGGGACATGCAAACCGCCAGGCTACTGGAGTGAGATATTAACTGTCCAATCGGTTCGCGTTAGATCGAGTCTTGCCGCGTTGCGATAAACGCGATTTGGTAGTCGACGAATGGCGTTGTACGGTTTGCTCAAGGCGCTGCTTGGAAATTTGGAACTTGACGAAGCCAAGAAATATAGCGTTAACATTGGAAAGATCGCAAAACGTATATCAGCTCGTTGATTAGAATAAAGTTCGAATGTGACGGCGAAATGGGAATTTTCAAAAGTGTGAGATATGATTTTTGGAAAATTTGAAAAATCACAGCTTCACGATGTTTATGTAGAAAGAAATACGTAAGTCGGTAGATGAACGATCTACCCAGGTCTTCGTACCTGGAGCCGTTCTGTGCGAAAAGAAAACTACTAGCGAATCACGGCGATTTCTCCTTCGCCGTGCTGACACGATAGACTTCGCCGGATTAAGAGAGGAGTATATGGCAAAAGGTGTCTGTGGAGCAAGGTGACAGCGACGCGTCAGCGTACTCGAGAAGCTACAAGCAATATCAACCAGCTCGTACAGCACCGCTAATGAGACAGCTGCCCTTTTTGCGAGCGATTCGCCCATTTCGCGAGTAATAAAGTGTACGCTGAGCCTCGGCGTTTGCTGCAGCCACATCATAAGACGCGTATGACACTTGAGCAGAGACCGCTGAGATAATGACATTGTGAATTATCTCTGCGACGAGTATAGTAAGAACTGCAATTATCGAGATTCGTGTAATAATCAAAGACAGAACCGGCTGATATTTCGCGTAAAATAACGCAAACGTTCCTTTTCCCTTTAACGAATTATTACGTCAGATTATAGCAGATGTAGCTATGTACGAGAAATTTAGAAAAATGGGCGGAGAATTCCCTAAAAATACGTTTCACGTCGTCATTAGTCAAAATTGAAAAGAAATCTTACATTGTCCGTTCCAAGCCGTGAAAAAAATGTTCTTTCGAGACAATTCCCCTGTACTTTTACATTCGGGTACAGAGACCCGCAATCACATAACTTGGCCAGGTCAGAACCCATGCTTTAAACTAAAGTGGCCACTTTCGAGGGGTCTGGCTCGTTTTATGGTGCATTCCTAAACCATGGAACGTAGAAGGAGATGGTTCTTTCTCGTTGTTTAACTGCGGAATCGATGTTTCTGCCTTCGTACCGTGGCTTTCTCATAGACCTAATCCATGTTGAAGAAGGTTACGATGGAACCGTAGGAGAAAAGCTTTCCTTCGTGGAACAGAAAAGGAGAGAGGCGCTGCGTAATTCAGCAAGCAACTCTCGGAAAAACTGCTGTTAGAGTAATTGGCCGTTTTAACGGCGTTATTATTGCCGTGCGCGTTGCGTGCACTTTGCGTGCGTCTAGGATTTCAACCAGAATTATAGTTGCAACCGAGCGATCTAGCCAATTTATCTCTGGCCTCAGCCGTGGATTGCCTGTTGCGAGGCATCGAGAGTTCGAGTATAAAGATGCTGGGCTTCGATTTAGATGATCGTAATTAGGCGCCTGAGTATTTTATTAATGTTATTGAAGATGTCGTGTCGAGATACTTGACATCGGGGTCACGAGGAAGATGGAGAAAATCGAGTTTATATTGGTCGTTGTATACCATTCAATGAGAATGATGCGAAACTAATATGGGCTGCTGTTAGTATTAGTAATGGTAGCGTTATGCTAATGCTACTCGTTTTGGTACCTTTCAATTACTCTTCCAATTCGATTTGTATGCATTAGAAGAAAGTTTATTTGCACTCGTATTTATCTGCTGGATATTTATTAATACCATCGGCATCTGGTGTTTATATAGTTTTCTGACACGTTTATGGCTGCTGATAGATTTAATATTGGACTGTAAATGACATTCCGTTATTAATGATAGCCACGTGTCGTGAAAGTTAAAAGCATTGATTAGTTATAAAATAGGTATGTCTCAAGGCAAAGAATTAATACATTGCAGTTACTAAACAATCACGCGCTAACATTCTTATTGTGTTTCCAGAAGAAAGCGGTATAAATATGACAACGACAGCTTATAAACGGTTCAACTTCGTAATACTCACGTCCAAGAAACGCTAGTACAATTAGTTGGTCGTCTGACACGCGACGTCACATTCTACTTACAATCCGACCGCTGAAGAAACCTCGCCATTAACGTCTAAACGAACAAAAAGACGTTACGACGTTGTGATTCTACGCGTATGACGTCGTACGATTCACTGCGTTTATATTTCTAACGGTGCGCTATCTTACGCGTGGTAACACTAACACTTTATCAAACTGCGTAGCTTTATCGATACGAAACTGTAACGATGTCACGTTAAATCATGTTTTATACCAACGCGTGGTCTTCAAGGCTGTAGCAACGTCGCATCCCTCATCTGCATCCAGCCTAATCCGTATATCCTGCGAACAAATTTTATTCAGCGGGACTCGGTGAAGCTAGCGTACCCATATACATTCGCCGAACAAGCAGCGTGCATCCATTAAAAGGATGCACGGTGAAAGAATCGCGTACAAATGTTCGTCGAACGAAGCGGGGCCCGAGGGGCGGCGAGGCTGGCAGAAAGCGCGCGTCGATGAACGGCGGAGGGAGAGGAATAGGAAAAACCACGCCGACAGTGGGAGAAAGACAAAGAAACCCCTGGAGACAGAGCGAGAGGACGAAGCAAGGAACGAAATAGGAGGATCGAGCAAGGGTCGAAGGTTCACCGATCGTTCGTGTTATGATAGGCCGCGGGCCCAATAAAAGCACTGGCTAGTGAACAGAGAGGAAACTGTCGGAAAGAGAAGGATCGTGTAAGACAGAGAAAGCAACACGAAGAGAACTAGACGGAGTTACACGCGGTATTAGAAGAGGAAAGTGGAAGTAAGAGGAGGATGAAGAGCGAAATGAATGATAGGCGTACAGAGACGAAAAGGAGGAAGTGTAAGAACGAGGAGAAGGAGAGTGTAACGAGTGAGCGAGATGAATAGAGAAAATGTGAGGTATTGGCGAAGACGGAGAATGATGGTTAGTTGGAGAAAAGAGAGAGACAGCTGAGGGTAAAAAAGTCAATCGGAGCCCTCCCATTACCATACGTTATTGGCCGGCTTCAGGCCGGTCAGTGTTTGCCATAACTCCAGATAAATAAACCCCAGGGGCAGATAAATCTGCGTGCGCGCCGCGGCGTGTATAATGCAAATGCAATCATGTCCGCGATCCACCGGTCCTACGGACCTTAAAACTCGGACGTGGCCCCTTAAGAGCCCTTGCCTATAAAGGGCACGCAACCGAACCGCGGGGCGAATTTACAACTTCGGCTCCGAGCGACACGCTGTAACCCCGTGCAACCGAAAGAACAAAGAAGGGGGCAGAGAGGAAGAAGAAAGAGGGAGAGACGAGTAAAAAGGAAGGAATGAAACGAGCGAGATGTTTCGATGCAAGTAATTAAGACAAAGAAAGGGGATTGTATTACTGTGGCTTGGTTTCGCCAGTGACTTCGACAAGTTGCTGTTAAAAATGGGGTTGATAGAGAGAAAATGTTCATTGTACAATATTCGACGACGAATATTTGGATTGCTACAAGTCAAATTTAGAGAATCAACGTTCGGAATTTGATAAAATATTCGTTAATTGCGATTCGTTAATTGATCAAGCTACGTAAACCTTAATGACCGGAATTTGTATGGAAAGAGCTAAAATGAGTATTTCATGGAAGCCACGCTTATCGAGGAATTATATTAACCGAGAATACCGAGTTACACGAAACACGGAATTGAGAGAAGAGCGGTGTACATGGGGGCCGATGTATCTGCCGATTGTATCGATCGATGAAACGATTTATGGTTAATTATATCGGCCCGACAGATTTTATTGGGACCACTGGCTTTCGATGAGGCAACGTAATGTCTCGATTTCTTGAGTCTCGACGTGTATCGCGCAAAAACGTTTTTGTTCATCAATTATATACGGCTCCCTTTCTCCTTTATTGGACACGAAACTTGGTATTAAAATCGAAACGATGCGTATGGACCCGTGAGAATCAAGGAAAGTAAGAGCTGTCAGCGTGAACGTGACATTTATCTCGATTATATGAGAGAATGCCTTGTGTTCATTTCGTTTCCAACATTATAATGTCGATTTGCTGGATGATTATCTTGATTTCATTGCTTCGCTTCTTGATTATCTTGCTTTCAACAGAATAAAGACGTTAAAACGCTAAAGATTCGCGATTGAATGTTAATAATCGGGGATCGAAAGGCTTATGGAACATCTTAGTAAGTTCTATTTAAAACACAGACAGTGGAACTTTCTTAGATACCATTCCCACATCATAAGTTCTTATGCGAACAAATAAAGAAAAATTCTCTGTAAGAAAGTGTATCAGTTTGAATAGAACGTATAATACATAAAATGAAAAATGTCTATATTATAGGAACAGGTCGTTCGTTCATCGATACTAGAAGTTCTCAATTATTATAACAAATATTTAATAATATTCAATGAACAGTACTGTAATAGTATTAAGCAACTATTACAATTGAATTGATAGTTTCAATATGCCATTTATATTATTTCTGTAATATTTACGTAGATAATTCACAGTTCAAAACTCATTTGTGTTTCTCTTTGAAATGAATAGTTAGGAAGGTAAAAACAATTTACTGAATACAATCACATTGAATAGAAAAGATTAAATGGCATAATAATACACAGATAGTACGTATTCATATATTCTATTGTAGAAATATACAAATTACACATAAACAATGTAAATGTGTTTGTAATTAACAAACGTAATTACTGTTGAACTCGGCGAATGTAAATATGTTTGTAAACTTTCATTGAGCTTTCAAAAGTTCATTAAAATCGCTCCAAAAGAACTATACAGTTTTCCTCAATGAAATTTCACATCTCCTCGAGGGAACATCCTTTGTAACTGTTGCAACCTGCGCGATAATAAATTCCTCAATTAAAACAAATATCACCGGTCGATTGATTTATCGCAGTCATTGTTGAAAACGCACGGTGCTACAAGGCTGTCTGGTTAGTAGTATATTAATGACGATCTTCCTTGAAGCCGTGTGCTACAACATGCCGCAGCGTTCTGTACGCCATAATAACGAGAATGATGATCGCGCTAATGCACATAATTAAGGCCGGCGTCGATTCCGTGCACGTTGGTGATAACGTGTCGTTCGTGCATTAGATTCACCGTGTGCAAAATATCTGGCTGTGTACCAGGAATCGATATAAACGATCCGGCAAGATCATCTTTTAGGCCCATACGTCGTTGAACATCGCGCGATAACGGGAATGTGCACAGTCGTTTATCAATCATCGTGACACTTTTCCTTATTCTGTCATCTTTCCAGCGAAGGTGAGGCACTCGTGAAGATTTTTATTATTTAGACAGATTATTATTTCTTTTATCTCATAGTGAATTATTATCTGACTTTTCATAATCTTTTTGGAGCTATAAAAGCACGCGTGTGACGTAACACAGTGTTAACTAAGAAAACTCTAACGAGATCTACACAGCATTCGAACCGACGAAATAACGAATGAAAATTGTCAGTAAATTACGAGAGTGTAAAACGAAGGTGCTTCGTCATTAAACGGAGGTCCTCGAGCAACATGATAATTACGTTATTCTTGATAAGATCGCTATTCAACGTTAGTCGACATCAGCCGTCATTAACGCTACAAGAAGAGTTAATTTCACGATTTGCTAACACCCTCTATCATCGCGACCATTAGACATCTAGCTTTCACTGAATTTATTTTTGTCAGTGTCAAACATGCATATGCTATCCTCCCACGTTTGTATACTAAATATACGCGCTGCTTTCATCGTAATTTATTAGAACGGATTCATCTTTTGAACGTTACGAGTCTTTGTAGGTGGCCAGAAATTAACTTTTAATTCATACCTTGGCACCAGAGAAGGCATTGCGGTATGGCGTGGATAATTTTCTTACCTGCAACAGAGAAAGAGAAATTTTGGTTAATTAAAATTGTAGAAATCTCGTATTACAGAAAATTGCGAAAGATTGACATGTTGGAAATATTATAGCTTTCTTCTGTTAAAGAAAATTTATTTTGTGACGCTGTGGCGTCATTTTTCTATACTTTTCAGACGAGTAATGCTTGTTTGAATTCTTATGAAGTTGAATTCTACAACTTTTAATTATTATTTTTTACGAATCAGTTTAACATCTGCCGCTGGATACAGGTATGCTAGAAATTCGCAATAATCACAAAAGATCGCAGATGGTGCAAATCGAGCTGACAAATTACGAATTCTAGGACGAATTCTTTTCGCGTAATTCGAACAGGAGGAAAAAACATTCAGATTCTCCGACTATCGATGCGATATAAACGCAGGGAATTTTCCAACACGGTTTCTTCGATTCAAATTTAACAGTTTCATAAAGAATGCCAGTGGCAGGAAGAATGTCCATCATGTTGGGAAATTCCGTGGAACGACGTTCTTCCCGTGGCACGCAGAATATATCCTGTTGTTACGAATCTAAGAAATTTCCGAGTGTTTGCAATTTGACCTAATTATCGAACGATTTCCCGAAGGAATTTCTGCGAAGAACTAAATTCCTGCGTTTGAACGAAATTCGTTTCAACAGAACAAGAACTTCTTTTCAATTTATATCACTTTGATCTTTGTATTTCCATGTTTTTCACTTTGCGACCATTTTTTACCGTATTAATCAATCTGCTTTTTATTCGCGTGAAATATATTCATGCAGAATGTAAATCAAAGTATAATGAACCCTACGTAACAAGGACTGGTAGGTGTAAAAGAATGCACGACCTACGTTGCAATTTTTAATTAGAATCGCACAAAAGAGTAGATCGATCAATTCATTCCCTGACACGATTCTGAGAAATTCTTTGAAAGAGTCGATAGCTCGCTGACAAGATAAAAGATCTGCCGCAAGAAGAGGTCATGCTACGAGTTCTTTTTTGCCCCGATTTACTTCTTTTCGCAAGACAGTTAAAGAAGAAGAGAAGCATTCGTTATCCACTTGGACGTAAGGTCTTGAAATGCTTCACATTACGAATTAAATAATAAATTAATAAATAATAAATCAACTTATTAAAATTCTTAGTTGTAGAAATAATTTACGAGAAGGAAGGAATATTTCTTTATATGAACTAGTCGTTATCTTTTACCGATTATTAAACGCTATCCATTATAAATTTCTCAAATAAATATAATAACTGACCTTAGACTTTTGAAGCAGGACATGTACCTGTACCTGCATTAATCCAGCGATAAAATCTCAATCAAACCACCATATGTGTCACGTTCAAACACAAAATTCAAAGTCTCATCGAGTTCCCAATTAATTTCCTCGCTGAACAACACCCTCCACTCCGCTCTTCCCTGCAGCCGAGGAACATTCTAAACCGATGTAACGATATTTCGAGAACCATTAGGAGAAGAGTTCTCTTCACGAGCTGGCTCGAGAGATAAACGAGGTACACGGAGGCGCAGCGATCGCTTGGTAGAAAGAGAAAAACGTGACACGATGAGATGGCGAGGAAAAGGAAGGGTGAAGCGCGACATTAAATTGGGATTAGCCGTTGGTTTAGATGGCTGTAAGTACTGGGAGACACGGTCGAAGATCGGCAATGGTGACAAAGCTCGGCCTTTGGTTTAACCCCTGATGACCACTGCGGCACCGTCCACGTGAAAGAGAAGACAACGAGTACCGAGATCGCGACGTGTGTGGCCACCTTTAAGGACGCCTCGAAATGCGCCACGTCCTCCTGATCATCGAGACGCGATGAGAACCGCCCGACCGAACCGCCGCAAGAGCGATCTGAAACCATTCGAAAAAATCCTGTCCCCGATCATGTAGATCCATCGTCTCGTGTACTCGGGGCAGTGTTGCTCGCGAGATCGATGATTTTTCTGACTTAATCCATTTTTCTTTATAAATATCGATTTGTTAAAAATAAATGAACTAGAAGTAAATAAGTTGCAATTATCGTAGTATTATTGCGTTAGACTGCGATAAACGTATCTGTGTCACTGTCAGATTCTAATATTGATGCGAGGTTATCCATTGAGAAAAGAAAGCAAGATAACGACTGTATGTAATACTTTCCTCAATCTCAGGTTTGCACTTACGACCCAATATAAAGGCAAAGCTATTATTAATTTAATAATACCTTAAATGTAGTAATAATTGCATTTAATTATAGCATTTTAATTTAATCGTAATAATAATAATTTAATAAATGTAATAATAATTTACGAGTATATTACTGATTCGCATTTAAACGACTCGTTCACATTCGAACATGCGATATTACGTAAGATAGAGTAAGGTTGGGATTACATTTGCTATCATTTGATTCTGATTGTTGGTGCCTTGTCTAGTTGGACAGCGTACAGATTACAGGAAATGAACTAACAACACCATTTGCAAAATAAATGATTATGCAATTTCATCTATTAGAGAGATTTCAATTGCATTGTGACAAAACGAATATTTTAAGATTTCAATTATAAATTGTTTATAAATCGAAAGATCACGTTAAAGTATATGCAAATTTCTCGTCTTCTCAATTTCTTCGAGAAATGGCTGCCATTTTCAAAACAAACGGTTCAATAATCGATATTTGTAACAATAGCTGCAATATATTTTCAAATATCTAACTTGTTGCGTTTGATCTTGACTTGCCCTATGTAAGATATAGTCTTTTGTGTTGGAAAGTTGATTTGACAGAAATATATTAACATGCTCGCTACCATGTGGCGTGTGGAGAACCGACCGCTTCAGGTTTATTGTGTAGATACAGTTTATTATAGTAGTAAATCACAATGTGCTGCACGATTTCACTCTACGTACGTACAAAATGTGTTAAACTGACAATATGTTCAAAGCAGATTTCAATTATTTAAGTGATCAGAAAATTGAAAACCATGGCTGTCACATGTGTATGATGCCCGGCTGTCACGATGAATTAGGGCCATCGCGCAGATGTCACGACGGTAGCGAACACGTTACTCCTTACGAAAGTATGAAAATACAGACAGATAGTTGAAAGCAGCTGGTAAAATTTCCAAGTGACTCGAACAATAGCAGAGAATTTTGATTGTTACAATCTTCGCGTTGTGATCCTAGGACAATGATTTTTACATGGAACAGTGAAGTAACGTTTAAAACACAGAGCGTGGAATAACTAAATCCTCTGAATCTCAAATCAAAATTAATCGATGCTATTCTCCGATGATAAAATTAAAAAATCTATCCTGTTCCTTAATTACCCTCTTCCTCCGAATCACAGAAATCCACATTCCTTTCACACAAAAAGAAGAAGAGGAGGAAGAAAGAAAAAGTATATTACCCAGTCCATAACTCAACTCCAATTCGCAAATCGAAGCATTTTGTAGATGCAGAGCGGGTTTTCACTTCCTGCACCTGCAGCTACCGTCCGGTTCATCGGCTGCGGCGCGCGCGCGCATTCCAATAAGCAATCCTCATAACTTTGGTACGGAGGCCGGGGTTGGCTCGATATTTCATCCCGGCGAAAGAATCCAGCCGCGGACACGGACGGAAAGGTGGGCATCCGCATTAATGCAGATCGCTCTCGTCGGGTCGTTGCGGCGTGGAACATAACGACGATACAGCATTGCCTTCGGGATAGAGCCCCTGGCGCGATTAATGCCGATTAAAAAGGCAAAAGTCCCGCCTCTGATCATTACGCCGATGGAAGCGGCACTGGCAATTCCGTGCTCGAAGTAAGGTAGCCGTCGCGACCCCTCTTATTCCCTTTTCTTTCTCTTCTTACCTTTCTTCTTTTTCTTCTTTCCTTCTTCTTTTTTATTTCCCTTCGTCCCTTTCACCTTTCTCTCTTCCTTCTTCGCCATACGATACGATCCTTCCTTTTTCTTACTTATCCGCTCTTCTTCAACCTCTGCTTGTAACGTGTTCTTTTTCCTCTCTTTCTTCTCGCGTCCCTTCTTCTTTTTCTACGACGATCTCGGCTAAGGTCGCTGCCGTTCCGGGGCCCCTCCAGGGCCGAGTAATTACTTCTAGTCCGGCGCTGAGCTTCGCCGGCGGTTCGATAGCCAAACTTATAATTTAATGGTTAATTATATAAGGAGTCCCCCGCGATTCGGCGGAGCCACTGGGCGGACACGGTGACGTGCAGGAATTCCTCTACCGAAAAGAGAGAGAGAGAGAGAGAGAGAGAGAATGTACACGGTGTCCGTTTTCCTGGGCCACTCATGTTAAATCCTGGTGTTGCAACTTCGTAGCATTGAAGTTGATGTGTTGGGCGGAATTTGGTCGCGGTTGAACTTCGTCAAGTTTGTGAGACGTTTTCGGGCTGCTCGAAAGATAGTTATATTTCTTTATTTAGCGCGCTTGAATTTTAATAGGCTTCTGAATTGTAAAGTCAAAGAAGAAGAAATTTATATGGCACAAAGGTAATGATAATAGAAATTTAAATAGCGTATTCCCAATCGTGCGGACAAGCTACATCGTTTAAAATCGTGTTTCAAGTTTTACTTCCCAGCAACAGGTGACAGACACTCTTCGAGCTATTTTATTTCTTCGATAGACGATCAGGACAGCACTACGTTTAATTCCATCGTTTTCTCACTTAATTTCTTGCTACTGTCGTTACACATCCCGGCGAGTATGCTCATAAACGTTACATTTAAATTAAACCAGAAAGCAGATATTTTGATATTAGTTTATTGGACTCTTCCCAGAAACTATCTACATCTTCTCTCTCTAGAAATTATCTACGTATTCAAGCCCGGCTTTAGATATAACAGCTTCTTGAATACGTAATATACCCGATTAATTAAATCTTATCTCGATACACCTGCTGTGCCTTCAAAAAAAAAAACCATGTAAACATGTAATATCAAGCACAAAAAAAATATGTAAAGAAGAGCTTAAAAACCTATCATCTTGGCAAAAAGTACGACTCATTCGTAGGAAGAAAAAAATCGGTAGCCTGGCATTTCGTCGAAAAAGAAACGATCGTACGTTGTCGAGGAATAAGGAGAGCTGGCCGATCGAAAAAGATTGCTACAAGCTGATGGAGTCATCTCTCCCTCCGCGAGGGAATGCCTTGCATGGGAATTATCTAAAATCGTCGGCGAGCAATTTCCAGGAGCGAATTTGGTCAACGTTAAATCACAACGTTAAGCGCGAGTACACGGCTTGGCGATCTGGCCGGGCTCATTTTCGAATCGGCCACGGCTGATTGATATGTATAACGCGAGCTGAGCATACGTTATGAA
Source organism: Bombus bifarius (assembly GCF_011952205.1). Classification (NCBI taxonomy): domain Eukaryota; kingdom Metazoa; phylum Arthropoda; class Insecta; order Hymenoptera; family Apidae; genus Bombus; species Bombus bifarius. Next base: position 595,789 of record NW_022885586.1, on the reverse strand, counting down.
TATTGATAAGCTGCCACGAATATCTGACCCACGTCCACCTGGAACGCGTTCCACGGCCTCCAGCGACGATTTTCCAGTCTTTTTGCGGACGTGGATATAACACGAAAACAAGGATATTAATATCGTCCGATTCGGCGGGGCCAGGCGTGATTGAATAAAATAAGAAATGAAAGACCAAGATTCTATAGTTGCGCGGTTATGTTCATAAAAATAGTAACTGCGGCTACCGCTGAATCGGCGAAACGCTATATTAAATTTCGATCACTGTGTTCCTCTCACTCGCATTTACCAATCAAAATCAGCAAACAGGTTAAAGAGACTAACGATAATAACCCAATTTGTAACAAATTACCCGCAAACTACCGTTAATTTTCCAATTCCTTTAATTCGCGTAATTTCAATCAGCAAAAAACAGGCCACCGAGGGAAAAGCGGACACGACCGAACACGAGGTTCGTTAAAAAACGCGTCTGAATGATCATCTACTTAATTGATACGATACTGTCGCAATTACCTCGAGTTTTCTAAACCCGCGGGAGCATCCACTCTACCCAAAGAATAAAGAGGCAAAGTAACTGTACTTGAAGCAACTGTATCCAAGTAAAGGGATCTATGGTAATTATCGATGATGACGAAACGAGGGACAAAGTGGAGCAAAGCGATTACCAAGGATCGATGACTAGCTGATACGCATCTGTCCACTAGGTTAACGTAATAAGTATATACTAGGACAAAGGAGCGATCTAGTAGGTGGGTTATACCCAAGGGGAAAAATGCCAAGTGACAGAATCCAAAGATTCCATGGTGAACCTGTAACGTCGTTCCGCGTCCTCGCACACCAGGCGTGTCTCTTCTGTTTCTCGAGCAACGAACGCCTAGAGCGGAATCTCGAGTAAGCTTCTTACTCGATTTCTGTCCATCTCGCCTGTCCATCAAACCGTGTCCGCGCGATAGATTCCTGGTCACGCTTTAAATCGACCGTCTCTCGATTGCGACCGTCCTCTTGCCCTCGATTTTGTCGTTCCATACCAGGATATTTCTCGCGTTTGCATAAGAACGAGAGTATACACAGGGAAGATTGACTTTTTTCTCGAAGAAGTACAAATCTGATGGATTTTTCGATTAGTTAGTGAACGTGTCTCGGACACTTTTTACTTTTATTTACCGAAGTTGTTTCTCTACGGTGAGGATGTCCGAATATTGCTCGCGTTTCATAATATTTTTATTTAATCGTAGGATTATTCGAGTAAAACTAAGTTTCCTAAATATCTCTGACGGATATCAGTCAGATTGCTGATTAACAGCAATTTTAATATTTGTTTGGCAAATTAAAAGTTTCGAAGAAGATGTACAGGATATATCGGATAAAAATCTACAATGCGCTGAATCTTGTCTTTTTAGTGGAATCGACAAGCTACTTCCTAGCAACGTACCGTTTCCCTGAAAACGTTCGCGAGTCGAATTACCACGATCTAGCATACGGGTCTCGCCGATTCTATCGTCGTTCCTGTCGACAACAAGTTCCATTCTCATCGAGAACTTCAGAAGCTACTCTCGGAACACTCGATCCCGCGACGATATCATCGTTTCATGTAACTTCTGCCGCATGAGAAATCGAAACAGAGGAGAACGCGATTCGTTCCACGCAACGGACGCCACCATGGGAACGTCTAATCACCATACACTCCTCGTCACTTTTCAAACAATCACGCTAACGTCGAACGATGCACCGTGTCGTGACAAGATCTTTCTAAGAAATCGAGAAGCTTATTATACTTTCATTGGTTTAATTTTGCGCGTTAAGTGCAAAAGAAATAACAATGTGCTGTTTTAGTTTCGAAATTATTCCGGCACGAGTTGAAGGATTCAACATAGTTTGAAATATGTTTCAGAGGATGAGAAATTCCAGTAAAAATCGTAAATTCGGATTAATTCGATTTTCCCCGAAGTTCACGATCGATGCTCGTGATCGTCGCGATTTATGCAGCTTCTGGCGCTTTCTCCGCGCTATTACGTAAACCAATGCGGCAAAAACCGTGTAATATAGTCTGGGAATTCTCCGTTAGAACGGAATTCTGCGTTTTCTACCGCGGTTTCTGCCCGATCGACCGAAAGCCAGCCGAATTTAGGAACCGAGAAGGATATATTTTAATATTGTTGCTAATTTAAGATAATTATATTACGAAGTATATTACTTTATTATACCGTCGTATAATTTGATATATCGATTATTATTAATTTCTACGAGCTTTCAAAAGAAAGACATATCTTTCCTTTTAATACACCATTACGTGTATATTATCATAAATTGTAATTTTATAATCTTGTTATCGAAATTGGTCTATATTTATCTTCTCCCGATAACATTTTTAATATCGGTAGTCAATAACCATTACCTAGCAGTAATTACGGTCATAAGTTTCTAGATAGACGCAACTGAGCGAGCATTAGAACGCTGTTGACGTTCACAAATAAAGACGAAGGAGTCAACTAATCGTTGCAAAGAGAAAAATTCGAATCCTGTTAGAGGGAAGCTCTCCCCCCGTGGAAAAGAGTCGACTCACTCTGTTATTTCAACGTTATGAATAATGCATTCGCGATTGGTACCCATTGATATCGAACGAGTACATATAATTACAATGGATCGTGATAATTGCCAGGAACGCCGAAAGAGATTCTACAATGTTGGATCGAGCAACATTCCAGCGCCCCTAAAGCGTCTTCTTTACTAAATAATTTGTTTATTTCCTTCCTAAACTGACTGTACTCCTTATCAAATTTAATTTAAATTAATAAGTTCTAATTAGCTTTAACGGATGAAAATTCCAATCTTTTAACAGGATAACTACTGAATTTTCATGAATTTCTAATATTTATGAAAAATTTAATGCAAGAATTCCTTTAACTACGTCCATAAAAATGTCCATAAATTTACATAAACAGCCGAAGTCTACATCGGAAGTACTCCCAAATCTCGAAATAAATTCTAGAAAAATTCCAATGTTATTTAAATTTCCCCATTCTCCTAAAAAAAAAAAAAAAAATATTTCTATCAATCTTTATATCATAAATTCCACAATGGCCGCAAATCTTGGAACATTCCAGGCATTCCAAACGTTCACAATTGTCTCGCCAAAGTCGTTCGAAATCCTAACAGCCCTTCGCCAATGGTGTAAAATTAATACCGGACAGTGAGCCCGCAGCGAAACGATCCATAACACGCATACGCAATTATTGTCGTTAGAACGAAACTAAATCGGTCGTTGGGGCCGACTACAAATTGCACGTTCCTCGTCCAGGCAAATTAGCCGAGGTGTAGCTCGTCGTCCTGCGAATATATCTCGCAAGGAATGCGCTTTCGTGACGGTTTTATCTGATTCTACCATCTAGACAATGATTATGAATTATACAATTGTCTGTCCGTTTCGGGGACGAGCGCCGTTCTCTGCTTCTCGTTTATAGAAACTCCGATTGGTTAATTATACCGTGATCGTGCATGGCACGTTCTATTGTTGTCGGCATTGGAAACGTTCGTTCGTGCTAGGATTAAATTTTGGTAACGAGCAATTACTGACCTCTATGAATTACGCATACGTGATTTGATAACGTCGATGTCTGCAAACAGTTCTTGTGTATGTAATTATTGGCAAAATGGATAGGTAAAATGATCAGAGCATATAAAATATTTTGACGATCTCCTTCGTTGAAGTTCTGATTAAGGTTCAGGTTGATGTCTATTACATGTCGTAGCTTGCGAAATTAATAAGTTGTTTAACAAACTTCGATTTTAAATACGCAATTAGTACTTTAGTTTCACGCTGGTTGATATGATTGAAGAAACCTGTAAGGCAACTTCTGTAATATCTGTCATAATTCTCGTGTGCATATCAAACGTGGACTTCACATGGATATGTTAGACCTTTGCTGTATAATAAAAAATTTCCAGTTAAATGAAAGATAAATTGCAAACTTATGTCTACGAAGATTAGACTCGCAAATACGTGTAATAGACTTCAACTATCTCGTCGGAAATATTTCCTAGATTTCGATCAACGCTCCTTCTGAATATGTATAAACCTGTCGCTAATAAAACCCCAATCAAGCAATCGTTAGAAAAATATAGATTTTTAAATGGCCACGATTTAAATGTAGATTTTTAAAACCAATATCGAAGAAACCTTTGACGGTATCCGGAATCAACCTTAAAACTTTCTAAATTCTAAAATACTCTAAGTAGAACAAAATTTTCATCGAGATCTCGCCGAACAAAAACTCTGTACAAGAACCTGTCGTACAAATTGGAAACGCCTTTCGCCTACGGAAATCCAGTTAAAACCTATTAAAATCACAGACTTAAAATACGTTTGTTCTCCGTGACAAACATTTCCAAGAAAATGAACCGTGACTGTGATAAATAATCGACGAAGTCTCGAGTGGTACACGGTCTAATGAAACCTGGACGCCTCCCGGGCGCCACGAGTTCCACGCAAGAAGAGAACCGAGCGGAGCGACAGACGATCGTAAAAAGATAATGAAGAACGACCGCGGGTGTAGCCGAATAAATCGAGGGGCCGTTAAATGGGAAGCCGAAATGCCCTAATTGTCGATACAGAGACCCCCTATTGGCCTCGCGGTACGTATAATTACACGAGAATGACTCGGCGCGACCAAGAGCGCTGCCTTCCCTTCTTATCGCCGCGGCTCGAGCCTGTGGCTTGGCTCGATCCCACCAGACAGTCATTTAATCCCATGACGATCAGTGGAGGTACTGACCTTCGGCTCCGGTAACGTGTGTCCCAGACATTTTGCGGATCATACTACGTCCGCGTCGCCGCTTCCAAGCTCCATCCTATGCTCCAGCTCGATTGGATATCGAAGCACGATTTCCATGCGATCGAACCGATTCTTATCTCCATAGTGGCAGGTTATTAATTTTCTACGAAGATCATGCAGTATGTCATAGCCTGTACCATGGACGTGCGGCTAAGCGTGTGAAGGATGAGGTTTATGGAATTGATCGGGAATCGATGGTGAAGCCGAAGAATTTAAAATGCTTCTCTGGAAGCTGACGGTCTGCAAGATGTTCCATAGGTTGAAATTTGAAAAGAAATTTTATTTACGCAAGGTAGTTGATCGCGATGATAAGAAACGAAGATGCGAGAATTTCTTCTTGTTTCTAATAGATTCTAAGAACGAAAGTCTTAAACTGATAATAATGGACGTTCTTTTATTGGAATCTTTGATAAATGCAAGCTTTCTATCGTAGTGAAATTGGTGAAACTTTAAAACGTGGAGGAACAGAGTTTCGTTGCAGGATAAGCGATAATTAAAAAAGAGTTATTTCAGTGAGAGTTAGGTGGTCGAAGGGTTGTGTGCAAACTCGTGCAGGTCTACATTTCCATCGATCCTGAAGAAACGGCCGAGCATAAGCCGGAGGAGAGGTCGGCCGGGGCGTATACCAAAGCCACGTGGCGTGCGCGCTTCTGTGATTGCAGAGTTCGGCCTGTCATTACCTGACCCTAGCGTGACCTATTCGCGAGAGGCCTTCGAGGTTCAGGCCGAGCGTGTACGTGCGCACACGACGCTGCCAGCCTGTGCAATATAGTAAGAAGATACATGAACGCGTGTTCCAAATCGTGCCAAATGGAAACTTCCTCTCCTGACCCGTTTATTGAAAGTGGGTACTAACACGGAGATCGATTTTTGAAATCGGTCGAGGAATTCTTTCGTGGGAATTAATCGATGGGTTGGACCGAATGTTGGTTTTCAGCAAATGGTAGAGCTTCTTTTTTCCAGAAAGGAATTAGATCGTTAAAACGTATTAGTTTGCAACAGTAGTTTAAAGATTGCGCGCTAAATATATAATTTTACGTTAGGAAAACTTCTAAAGTATTCTACATCGAACGAAACAATATAATTATGTAGAAGTAAAACTGGTCTTGCAATTATCTTGAGCAAGACAAAACTGGAATAAATATGAAAATAATTCGACGAAAATAACACGAGCAAAAAAGTTAATATACTAGCTAAAAGAATCTCTAGGAATTAACATTCTTTTGTTATAAAGAAACTCTCAATTATTCCGTACAACCGCTCCTCTATTTCTATATCGAACGCACGTAACTAAAACGAAGAAGAATACCTAATTTCCTATACAACATAACCTACAACAACGTCGAGTCTCATATTACCATAAGTAGTTTGGTATACTTTGCCACGTCGCCGTGTATCCTAATTAAAGAAAATTATGCAACCTGCGATCAAACGGGGCGGCTGATTATAATTTCAAATTAGCGCCCGTAAATTTCGGCGACCGCGAACACCGCCTCGTAAATCACAATCGAATACAAATTGACCGTATTCGCGGCTCCGTTATCTGCTCTTTTTAATCGGTCAATCTTCAGCGTATCGATATCTCTCTCTCTTCGCCACAAAGTTCTTATACGTGTAATTCGTCATTAAAGGATTAAAATGAAACACGTAACGGCCATCGGCAACTACCGACTACCGGCGAAAGAGGAAAGAAATAGCAAAAAAGGAGAAAGAGCAAGAGAAGAAAAAAGGAGGACCGAGGGTCGAGCGAGCACAACTACCGCGGCTGAGTGCATTTGTTTGCCGTTTCCATGGGTTTCGACCTTAAAAGCGTGCCGACGAAACCGACATCGCGGATATCCTATCTCGCGAAGGGATCTCTCCGGCAAGATTTTTGCGGCTCGGACCGCCTGCGCCAGAAGGAATGCGTTTACGCGCTCCTGCCTTCGAGTAAATCTCGTTAAAGGCTTCCCGTGGATTAAAGGGAAAAGAGAAAGAGAAAGAGAAAGGGGTTAGACGTGCGAGAGGAAAAGAAACGAGAGAGCGGAACCTATAGGCTACCTATTCCAGTACTTCGGTATATGCATAACAATTTCGCAGGAGGTTTCATGGGCCAGCTGAAAGAGAAATTCACCGGGGGAGATGGTAATCTGATGTTGCGTTATCGGGGAACGCTGTGAACAGGTCGGATTATCGTTCCACCGACGTTCCGCGCTCCTCCTTGCTGTAATTTAGTGTATAACTGTTCGCGACTGGCGCACCGTGCCAGGGATAACTGATACACGTGTATACGCGATGATTAATGCGTTTACGATGCCACGTCGAGTGAAACGTTTTTATGAATAGTCAGTCAGTCGTGATGGGTCATTGCGAGCCGAGTGGAGACGGTTCTTTATCACATCGTTGTGCGATCCTTCTTTTTTCCTTCTTTAATAATGTACGGTTATGCGAGATAAACGTTATTCGATTAATCGTAGGTAAAGATGTTTGTCACAACTTCGGAAGGATATAGTTGACTGTCACATCTTTGTGAAATAGAATTGATATTTCCCCGCTTTTTCACAGATGTAGAATTAAATAAAGAATCCTACTTGTTCGCTAGTAGAATGCAACTTGCTTGCCATTTGCCAGAGTAAAGAACCCTTCCTTGAACCTTCACGCTCTCTGCACCCGTACACATCGAAAGACAAACCCGTAGATTTTCTTCAAAAGGACCACAACAAGCCAGAAACTTCCTCCTACTACCATTAACCTTGGCATCACACACGGCACACATCCGCGTGTTCGTAACTGCAAGTGCAACGTGCAACATAATTGCAGACCAGGCTGATACGTAGTAGCCAAAGGCCAGGGCAAAGCGTAGAAGCGAGTCGGTGAAGCACCGTAGACGCGGTCGTTTCGCTCTAGAGAGGAAAAATTAATTTCGTGACCTCGTTCAGGAAGAACCTGCCATGGCGGAGGCGGAGGTGGGTCTGGACAGTGGATGAAGAGGAGTAAAGAGAGTCATGAGCTCCCACAGGGGCTGACCTTCTGACCCTATCAGCCGGGCCTCTCTCCGGTATTGTTTATAGCGCTGAACCGTGCACCGGCTACGAGACGGCCATTGTTTCTTCAGGACCCTATTGTCTCCGGACCTGGCTCGTTCTTCACTGGCCGCCACCGTCGCGCCAACTTGCGAAGATACAAAGACCGGCTCTAATTATCATTCGATAATTGCTCAATTCCAATTGGACTACGATCATCGATAACGCGACAACTGACAATCTCTCGCGGAACTTCACGATTACAAGTACGAATGGACTGTGAATGTTTATGCATTTACATAAAAACGCCTAACTCAATATGACTCGATCGATTACTGAGACAAATGGCGTCACGAACACATAAGGATGAAAACAATACCCGTTTCCCGGACAGATTTTTGATACGGGCAACTTAAAAAAACACGGAATTCGTGACATGTTACTTTGTACGTTCACGTGGTAGATGTACACAGAATTTATACGATGACGTATAAAGTTATAATTAATGAACAAAATATTTAAAGTAAAATATTATAATATCTAGCGAGTAAAATAAATCTCTATTAACGTTCTTTAGTTGTATACATAAAGACCTGAATTTGCATAAATATATCCACGATCAACTTTATATTCTACAAGATAGAAACTAGTTCTTTGATATTCAATAAAATTGCAGCAACTTTCTTTAAGATACACGCTTGGTAGCATCGACGTACAATAAAATGAGCTTCGATATTTGTATCGAATAAACTGGAGAATTACGAGGAGAGAGGATTCGCCGTACGCTGATTTTTCCAGATGTTCGTTTCTCTCGATGATCGGCGCTCAAAGTGCGACAGTGCGTGAAATTAAGAACGCCGCAAACGTGACACGCGTGTCTGTGTGGATCGGTCATCGAAGTCGTAATCACAGTGATCGAAGTAAGAGCTAGAGGTCGAAGACTCGTGCTCGTATTCCTCGGGGGTAGAGGCACATCCTGCTTCCCCCTCCTTTTTCCGCCCTCATTTATGTCTTATTTCTCCCTGCCTCGTGTACACCTTTCATCTGGATGCAAATGCTGATGTCCGAGCCGTGTACGACTATCGATACGCTGGTTCGATGTCCTGATAGCGTTAAATATAGTCTTGCAGATTGTGTCAGATAATTGTGATGGCGGATGAAGTTCGCAAAGAAACATAATTAAATATGTAGCATTGAAGATTTACTCTGAAGAGGATGATAATTATTTTATAGATAGAAAGCGAAGATAGATTCCTCGATGATTCATATTCTTCGATAAAATTTCATGTTGTAAAATTCTTCCAAAATATCTCAAAAAAATTCTATAAAATTCAACAGGTTTCTGAAATTTATCAAATCGATAAAGAATAAATCGTTTAGGGTTCTCGGCTGAGAGATCTTTAAGTATATCGTAATAAGGGTCTTGAAACAGGCTTCCAAGTTGAATTATCCGACAATTTACCCTACACGAAAGCAGCATAGACAGAGAAAGAACGAAAAGAAAAGGATCTCGCAGCAAAGGAGCAATCTGTATCGACAGAGAGGAAACCCTGTCCGTCGTCCCCTAATAAAAGGCTTCCCTGTGCCATGGAAAAATAGAGTAGCGTGCAAAGCGAGCGAGAGAGCGCAAAAATTTGCGTACGCGGCGCACCGTATCGACGACATAATCACTGTGATCGACGTAACGTCGGCAAAAGTAGAGACTCCGGTATTCCTCGAGGACAGATTCACGTCCTTCTTCAGCTTTCATCCCTCTTCCGTTGAACCCTTCTTTTCTCTCTCTTTCTCTCTCTCTCTCTCTCTACCTTTCTTTGTCTTCTCTTTCCTTGTACGAGTTTTTCATGGCCTTGCTGGAACGGCAGAACGTTGCATCGCAGGTGGACGAGCGAGGAAGGATCGTGTGTTTCGAGTTTGAAAAGTGGCGTCGCGCGGCCTACCTCTAATGACAATGTAGATGTGGATCAAGGTAATGGTAATGCGTGGCTAGGCCGACATGCTGTACACGATTCACGGCTGCGAGCGCATCCGTGCGTAAATCGCGACCAGAATGACGGGCAAGCTGTTGACGTGTCACGAGATGCGTTCCAGAGTTTCAATTTCCTATAATCATGTACTTGAATTCGTAGTTTTTCATTTTTCGTATCGATGAAAATGTTATCCGCGTTCGCTTTTAACGACGGCCAATTATTTCATAGATTAGGGATAATCCTAGCGTATCTAATTTTTCTATAATGTGTGGGCAGGATCTTTAAAACACACTGTTATGTAGAATATATAGGATCGACAGGCGATAAGAAGAATCAGGATCAACGTGCATAGTACAGTGTTGCGTCACGGATGTAACGAAACGCTACAATGCAAAGGGTTGAAATCAGCGTTGAGAGAATTCTCAGAAAGCCTCTCACTGCCTCTTCAAATTACCGATACCGACGTTCCATGGCGGAATGTCTCGATTGCTTTCATCGGAACGTCGGATTCTGCGAACTTGCGGGACGAACGGTGAAAACGCGTCTTGGAATTGGAACGATCGCAATTAAAAAGAAGAACTACACGTGCATTGGCGCAGAAGCAGAGGCACGTAGTCTTCTCTGTGCCGAGTAAACGCGATTATCCTGCGTTTCTATGTGCGTCCACGTACACACGTACGAACGATCGTGTACCGACTGAACTTTCACCGCAATTAAACTAAAAGCGCAATTTCAACCGCGTCCGCGTTCGCTCCTACTAGGGTTAATGGCACGGGGTAGCGAAACATTGACGTAACGCGGAATTCCGCGAGTTACGGGATGAAAATTGGATTATCGTCGCGGCGAGTACATCGTTCGAACGAACGATGCCTCGAATTGATCGATTTCGAACAACTCGCTCCGACTGATTGCCGTTACGCAACGTTGCTGTCGATGGACGATTTTTCGCCTCGAAATCTATTTACGAAGATATTGCAAATAGTACGATAGATCTTTTGCATTGTTTCGTCAATGGATATTATATTTTTATAAATACTTGAAAAATTTGAATGTTCGACAAATAAACTCGATAAACTCGCCTAAATTCATCTGGTCTGTTCTAATATTCTTTCCTCCAAATATCCTGAAAATGTTTTATATTTGAAAAACACTAGGGGATCTCGAAATCTTTATCAATCTGCATCAATCAACAGCAACAATGTACCAACCATAAACGTCTGGATGAAGCCATCAGTATTGCTGACGAAACGCGAAAAAATGATTGCCAATAAGAAGAAACTTACGCAAGGAATTGTCCAACAACATCGATCTCGCTTTTTTCCCTCTATAAACGCATCGACTAAGACACCAGGATCTGCCAACGAACCGTAATCCACGGAACGAATGAACGAGAGTCGCGCGGATCTCGAAGCGTAACAGATCCTGACGTTAATCGCGGATCATTTTCTCGCAGCTGATGCACAGCAACGGGCTCCTCATTACCCATTAAGATCAATCATTGTTTTTATTAGACCTGGATGAGGATATAGGTTGGCTACGAAACGAGCGACAAGAGGGTGGTCGATCTACCGACTTTCCATCCACGAGCATCGTTCAATATCTTTCTTGCGCATTCAACATTCCATCCGCTTCACGCGCGCATCGTCGATTACGCGGTGATCAGCTCGGCTACACGCTTTTTACCGCTTCGATCTGGCTTGATTAAGTTTTTCGCGTTATGTAAACAGTCGAAGGTGGATACGTTGCACGGTAGCTACCGTGCGTCTTCTTCTCTGTAGACGAGAAGACAAGTAATGCAATATCAGTTAATGGCTGTCGTGTTAGGGATGGATCGTAACGTTTGCTGAATGAGCTTCTGCAGGCTTTGACGTAAAATGGATTTGTTAAAAGGAGTAAACAGGATTTAAGTGGTCTTCTTTGAATTTTACGACTCGAGTGAACGGAATTTTTTAGTACAATAAGCATAATTTTAACGATGGAATTCCCTTTAAAATTGTCTTTCTAAATTAAATGCGCTCCCTTTAAAGTCTTAGAATCGTAGCGCTTCTATAGAATCTTACAAGTAAACCGAAGAACTCGCATTTTGGAATGTTTAAAACGATTGTCTATGCAACCATCTGGGAATCTTACAAATACACTCAATGAAATTCCATTTTGTCATCCTGCAGACGAGCTAAATAAAATTCGTGTTCCTTCGATTACCGAATTCCCGCGTCAATTTATTCGACCCATATCCCGAGATTCGCTCACGTTCAAATACCTGAACGCCATTCGTATGTAAAACACGGTATATCTCCTGAAAAATCCTTTGAAAACGATTGAAACTCCGACCATAGCGACGAACCTAACCGCGAGAGGCCGCGACCATCCGAATCTGATCAACGATTACGCACAATCGAGCCAAAGGAACGGGCATACCCATCAAATCGGTTCTTGAAATCCACCTTTCCCCGGGTAATAAGCACCTTTTTCAAGGATCGTGAATCCTTGAAGCCACCTGGTACACCGATTTACCGTCCTTCTATTGCCGTTGGTCGCGGGTTCTCGTCCTAACGCTCCAAGACTCCGAGAGATCTCTCCAAACGGCCCGGGGCGGTGTTCCAGGAAAGGTGAAACTGGGAGGATTTTACAGGAGGATGGTCGAGAGGTGGACGCACGCGCCGGGGGCAACCAGGGGCTCGCACTCTGTAATCACTTTTCCCTCTTTCTCTTCTTCTTCTTCTTCTTCTTCTTCTTTATTCCCTTCCACGTCGTTCGCCACACCGCCTCCTCTTCTTTCTTACAGAAACGCACACGTGTGCTACACACGTAGAGGGGCGAGGGGGAGGGGCGATGGGGCACCGTGTTTCCGTTCACCAAGCATACAGATTTGTGTATGAGTACAGAGTATGCTAATTCCGGACAGACGACCTCTATGCATACGGTTTTGTACGTGTACGTATGCGTGTAGGTGCGTTGGAGGTGTGCACGCGCACGAGACTAACAGAGGATCCTGAAGCTGCACGACACGCTCACGCGTCCCGCTCTGCCAGCCACACATCTGCGTAATTGTCCCCGGCGGCAGCATCCGACCGAACGTTCTGTCCGACATGCGCTTATCGTACAGGTTCGTTCAAAATCGTGCAAGATTTCTCCAAGGGGAAGTTGATGTTCTCGAGCAACAGAAATCTTACGACTCGTAAAAACACAGAAATCATATCGCTCTGATTTAATCGTAGACTCGGATACCCAACGGATAATTTGAGAAACATTGAAAAACTTTTCAGTGTAGATAAGAAGGATAGCGAGATTATGAATAGAGAAGATATGCCGAGAGAACCAACGTAAAAGTTAATCCTCATCTTTTCCACTTCTCGCGCACGCGATAGGATCTTTGATCTATTAAACGCAACATTATCATAAATTCAATGAAACTCGCGTAGGAGTGGTTGTATCGCGTTCTACGGTGGAATCTGTTGCGGAAGATTTATCAGGCTGTTGCGCCCGCATTTATCTAGCCGGATAGTGGATAATTTAGTCCTACGTACGGAGGTGTAATATTCTGATTACATATTGTGATCCGGAGCGTGGGCCGATGGTGGGATGTATCTAATTGATAGTTTCCAACAAATTTACAAGCTACTGAATGGATTGGAGATCGCAGCAGGCAAACGAACGCGATCACCGAGATATCAAACGCTGGGGAATAATCGGCGTTTATTCCAGAAAGCGAGCTACATAAATTTACCCCTTTAAAACGCTAATTTTCGTTCAACGTGGCAGCTAACGAAATTCTTCCGTTGGTTAGTAAGTAAGATCCGAGTTGTTGGTTCGTGAAAGCACACAGTCAATTTCGAAAGCGAAAGTCACGATCGTACAGTAAGAAGGAGAAAGATTTAAAGTTTAAAAATAGACGACAGAAGACAAATGCGCTTTTAATAACTGTGCATTTGCTTAGCAAAATGACGATAGAAACCATTCTAAGATAACAGAATTAATAAATCTCCACAAAATAAAAAGGGAACAATTTTTATAGAAAAATCAACCCCTTCAAACCCTTCGTGCGGCTAGTGGTAAAATCATCTAAAAACAAAGTATCTGAACGCGTTATCGTTTTTCGTAAAATCCAACTGCCTTTGGTGGAACAGAGAGGAACAGAACCCAAACAATAACTGCCATTCTGTGGACTACCTCTTCGAATGGTCTGTCCATCGCAAAACCGCCCCCGCTTGATTTAAAAGCTTCCGCAGGACCGGAGCACCTTACCGAGCCGCAGGTATTCGAAACGAGTTTTCGATTCTCGCGAGTATTCCTAAGTATTGGATGTGGGTTGGGTAACTACCAGCCATCCGACGTAGCACACGCTGCCTGCATAAATCCCTTGGAGCTACGTTGGCCCGTTCTTGCGGGTCCCGACGTTTCGATCGCCTCTAGTATTCGTCGGAGAACGGAAGACAGAGAGGAAGACCAGGGTCTAACGATCGATGGTTGCGTGATTTATTTTTGGAAATGGCCGCGTCGACGCGGCGAAGATAACGCCGATGATGATCCAAGAAACGGGGGAGAACGGTGAATCGATGCTTTGGCTCGGTGTTTCGTGCCCGGAAGCAACGTCTAGGATCGTTTTGCACATTTAAGCCGCGCCTGAGAACCAGACGAATTCTTCCTTCCTGCCTCTTATACCAGGAAGAAAACTGATATTATCTCTAGCATAGGTTCGAGCCTAGAAGGGATCCTCTATCTATGGCTAACCCGTGGGGATAGAACAACCGAGGAAGACGAAAAAATCAAGGGCGAATTATGGGTGAAAGTTAATGCATTGTGCTATGTGGATTATGATGGGATCGGTTGACCCCTGGGAGGGGTTGATCGGTATTGTGATCGTGTTGATCGTAATTAGAAAAGAAAATAATTTAAGGAGCCAGGTATGTTTTAATACCTTTCGTCTTAAAGAGTCGATCTGTGTTCCAGAACTGTGAGAATTTAATTAATATCGGTATACAGTTGTAGCTCTCAACAATGTGTAGAGCAAAGTATGCACTATGAAATATGCTAAAGAATAACTTGAGAGTTGTTTCTCTCGTATGATCTCACGACACGACATTTGAGAAGATTCAGTGGCATTAGGCTGTCAGTGAACCGAGCCTCGAAACGTCAGACATTATTCATTTCTCACCTCTCAAGTGTAATAAAGCATAATAAAAATCAACCGTATAATAAAAAGAAAAATCTCAGCTATGCTTCGCAAATATTTTTCATTTATTCGCCGACAGCAAATCTTCTCGCCATTCTCATTTCCATGACGAACAACAGCCCAAAGAAATTCAAACTTCTAAATTTATATTCAACTATCTATATCCGAGAGATATTGCTTGACTTTGCAAATGGCCCCAATTTACGAATTAACGATTTAAAATATTTCTAAACGATATCTCCTGCCACGTCCTTATTGAAAATCGTCATCGACATTCCCCGAATTCTATCTCAGCAATTAACGCACATATTTCAAACGTTATTTGCTCCATCTTAGCACTAACGACACGGTCCTCCATCACGATCCGTAATCCTGGCAATTTCGAAAGACAAACGCATCGCGCCACGCCGTTAATCAGGGAAACCTATAAAATCCGCGTCGAAGCCGACTAGGGAGACACGTTTATGCAGTATTAATACCATTCTCGGCGACGAGGAACAGCGAGAACGGTATAAATTTCCCATAAAATCGCTGCGGCTAATTGAAAAATCTCCGATAGCAATGCATCATCCTCGCTTTCTAAATTATCCTAGCGCGCTCCCTCGCTCCACTCGGCTCGGCTCGCGTGTGCACGAGAAATGACGCATTAACAGGTAACGAGAGACAGCATGATCACGAGCCCACGATCGCGAGCTACGAGACGAGATACAAGGCTGGCCTATGTATGCATCCAGGCAAAGCGCACACGTTCCTGGGCGGCCTGGATCATTCTTCTTTTAGCCCTCTTATACTCATGAGTTTTCGTTCGCGGCGCAACATGTGTTACGATTTCGACATGGTCGGGGGCCCGGCGCTTACCACGCGTTTCTAAATCACGCCGTCGTCGACGCGATTCGTTCTGGTTCTTGCGATACGTCCACAGAAATCGAACCCGCTGCCTCGTCACGATCGTATTCTCGTCGTGTTCGTACTAATGGGATCGAAACGACATCTTCGACAGTATCTGCGGTAAGACAGTGCAACGAAAAAACTGGAGGATACTGCGATCCGTTTGAACGTGTGCGGTTGAGGATTAGTCCAGTCTACGTGTACCTGGCAAATTTTCAAATTCGATTTCACAGGGATTCGCATGAGAAAATCTTGCTCTATATCTTCGATTTGTTTTGCCGACCATTCGCTCCTATTCAATCGTGAATCATCAAAAATCGCCAATATTTTGTTGAAAATTTCTCAAATTGAAATTCAACAGAGATTTTGTTCTATACAATCGAATCGTCTTTTCTCATAGAATTGCTCTCTTGTAAGTTGTATCGCAATTACCGAAACACAAAATATTATTATACATATGAATGCGAAATAAATTAAGGTTTCAACATTCATTCATGATCTTTCATCACAAAATGCAAGTTTGCCACTCGTCAAATAAACGATACTTAAATATTTTAGTAGCAGCGTATCACTTTGGTTCTCGGACGTTTCATGAAAAGTGTAGCAATTTAAAAAATTATAAATTCTACAAACTCGTATCTGTCTGTGTTACCCCATCCTGTCGAAGTTTCTCCAATTTACAATATTCCGGACAGCTATACAACACACACGCAGCTTCGTCTCGCCTACGGTGGTCGTACAATAGATACGAGTAGATACAAAAGAGATACAGACAGCTAGGAGCGGGCAAGATGAAACGGAGAGCATCTCTCGCAGGTCGGTCCGGTTACGTCTGCCAGGGAAAGTGTGCAGCTCTTGCGGCCAATAAATCTTCGGCACACTCGGAGGTGGAGGGCTCCTCGCGTCTATTCGCTTCTCCGCTCGCTTATGACACTTCTGTACTACCAGACTGACGATCATCGCGTTGTTCATGCGACCGTCGCTCGCTTGTCGCGCGCGAAGCTCGCTCGCTCGCGTGATCGCGCGATTGCGACAGAATACGGTGGGGTGGCGCGATTGCGCGACGAACCGGCCATTTGTTAACCCCTTGCACTCGCGTTATTTCTTTCTCAGCTTCTGCATGTGTGTCTGACAATGTATATGCATGTATACAGGGTGTCTCGCGTAATATAAAATTGAACAACTTTTTTTTAAGGTGTAAGGAACATTTTCGTTAGAAGTTGAGCATTATAAATTGCCTTGAAACTGTATTATATTTAAATATGCATGATTTTTATGAATCAGAATTTCTTCGTTTCGATTTATGAGAATACTGATGTTATATTTCATAGTTTAAACGCAACTACGATGTCTGTTGCGGATTTTTTATTATTTCGAGTCATGCAAAGGAAACCGAGATGGCGAATTAAAATGGAATGGGAAATGTGTAACGCGATTTATCAAGCGGTCTTCTTTCGAGACAAAGCAAATTTTGCGCTCGCTATCGTAGCAGAACAACAGAAGGTTAAGTTGCCAAGTGGTCACAAACGATCAGCTCTATGCATAGTCTCACTTTGTCATTAAGCGAATCAGAATGCATTCGCACAATGAGAAATCTGATACGCAATAACAATGCAAATTTGTTTCATCGTACGTAGCTACGTTTGCAAGATAGAATGCAATTCGAACGCTTACTATAACTCAGTACTGAGCTCTACCATGACGTGATAAGCTGTGAAACTTTTAAACGTTTGTCGTAATTCGTTCGAACGCAAAAGAATCGAAAATCTTAAAGATACGAATCTTAGAAAAAAGTAGAAACGAAAAAAGTGTAAAGTATAAATTATATAAATTACGAAATCCTATTCTAAAATTCCTTAGTGGAACTTATACGAGCCACCCTGTATGTGTACATATATAAATACGTCTGCGAAGATCTCCGAAGTACAGAGGAGGTAATGAATGAGATTTATTGTGCGCGTCGATTAGCTGCTCCTCTTGTTTTACGTTTCACTCGCGCGCCCGGCTGTTGGGAAAGCTCGGGTTGGTTTCTTAATCGCGACGCTTTGTGATTTATGTTCTGAGTTTTCGTTTTTTTTTTCTTTCTGTTCGTTTCAGACGATGATGTTAACGTAATAATTCGCGAGGTCTTAGGGAACAGGGGCTGCTTCGTTGGGGCTAATTGGAAATTAATGAGAACTACGCCAGGAATGCGTGTTATTTCTTATGACTTTGTGTTGCTGTGGATGTTCTTTTTAGAATGAAATTGTTACATATTATATGTTGAAAGTCGAAGAACTTGAACACTATAAAATGAAAATGATACTGTGCGTCTGTTCAAGCAACGTCGATGAATTTTCTTTTGGTCAGAGCTGCTAGCACGATTGTGCAATACACAGGAAAGGTACAGCAATTTCTGAAACGCTAAAAAATTTCTACCAATCCTAACGATAAATATCGACACGTACTATCGAAGAGTATCAAATTAAACTCGCACGAAAAAGAAGCAATCACGATATTGTACAACCTAACACGAACATCCAATCAAATTTCACCCAATAATAATCCGATTGAAATACCCATTCCCCTATCTGGCTCGGAACTCGCCGTCTAACGACTTCATCTACCACGTTCATCAGAATCAGCCGTTAAATTGATCGTGCAGGCGTCGTTTGTCGCCCGAGCCGTAGCGTTGCATTTATGCAACCGTGCATTTAGATGACGAAAGATAAAGCCACTAAAGGAGCACGAAACGAATGTAATAATCTTGTTAAAATTCCCCCTATAAAAGCAATCGACCACGAGTCAACTAATAAACAGGCGCAAAACCACCTCTCTCGAGCGAAAAATTAACAAGACGGAGATTTATTAAAAATTTCATCGAATAAGAGAAAAAGAAGGGGGAAAAATGGATCAAAGTACGAAATCTCGTGGAATTTCGATTAATTGCAACATTGTGGCTCGCTCACGTTCACGACGTTAGCAGTTCAAAAGGTGAGACCAAGCGAATAAAAGTGGTTGCGTCAGTGTTGGCCGACTGAAAAGATCCATTGTTTCCGCTCTGCGTTCCCGAAAGGAAAAAAGAAAAGTTCGCTTGTGGCTTTATAATTGCCCGGACCTGGCCTCGCTATCTGTGTACGTTTTATCGTTGCAAGTTTATCGGGCCGCGTTATTTCTTCATGGTTCAAGTGGTACGGCCGCACTTATGCAAGCATTACGAATCGAAGTCTCCGCGTTACGAGCGGAAAACAGTCGGCGAAAAAGGTGAAAGAGTCACGATCTCCCTCTCTGCTTTTTTCCCTTTCTTCCTTACGATTTAAAGATCGAGAATATTCCGATCTAATCGCAAGATTTAGGCTCCTTGTTCTCGAGATTTTTATCTAATCAAATTTTTTACTGTTTCCTGTGGAACGTGTACTACAATGAACATCGATAATTCATAATTTTAATAACTAAACTAGTCGGAGCAAATGGAAATATATCTTTGCGATAGCTAAAGAAGGTTATCTCGATTGTATTCAACCGCTCAACTAATCAGCAAGATCTTCGCTATACACTCGTGTTGGCTACTCTTTGAACCATTCGATCTAATAAAGCTACTACAAATCCGAGAAAGGATATCCAACGAGACCAACTGAATGAAACGACTAAGGGAAGTAACAGGTCAAGAGCCAAGCGACTCGAGAAACTTCGTCAAAATCTATCGGGTTAAGAGAAAATGCAAAACCAAGAGAAGTACCGCTGAAGTCCTGACCACAAACGAGTGAAACGGCAACGTAGTAATTTAAAAAAAAAATACCAATCTTCCTCGTTGAAGAACCATCAAAGATCAGATCTTGGACCTTCGCGAAATTGCATTCCCGGGTGACTCTGTCCCCGCAGGATTATAATCGTCTATCTCGAGCGAGCGACGCTCTCTGTTCTGGGTTCTTCGAACCCAGAGCCTCAACAACCGAGCGCAGGTACCGTTCGCCAGGGTCAACACAGGGAGGAGAACCGGAACGGTAACGCCATAGTAGGTGACGTTATTAATTGGTTAATGGGAAGAAAAAGAAGAAACCGAAGAAGGAGGGCCGGTGTGTACGAGGAACAGGAAGAAAGAGGAGCGCGCTTGCTCTCCAGGCTGACCTCAGGCGCCTCCGACGTTGACCAGCCGAGGTCCGGTTGAAAGGAGCGGTCCCTGCTGGATTAATTATCATTACCCTCGTAGAAGGAATGGGATCGTGTGTACCCCACCTAGCTTCACCTTCGCCGTGACTGGCTACCGCGCCCGTGCCACGACCCACTTCTGTTCCTCCGGGTATAATGAGAAGTCCGCTGGCAAGAGGAAGGAAAAGAGAGCACACTGGCCACATCGGGCCATAGAACTGGTCCGACGAAAGACGACAACAGTGGCTCATTCTTCTTTTTACGACAGGTTGATGCTGGACGTCGCGGAATCTTTTCACGGGTTGGTCCAGATATGCGCGACGCGTAAGGGTTTCTTGAGTATTGGGGTGTTGTTGATGGCGAACGCGATGAAATGAAGGGAAATCGGAGGTTCTTGTGGTTGATCGTGGATGGTTCGATGGTTTATAGAATTTTGGTTCACTGGGTCGCGAAACGTAGATGGAAATGTTATAGTTCGGGGGACTTGAAGAGTATTATAGAAACTTTTTATGATTCTTGTGAAGTCGAGTGATGTGAAATGAATGGAATTTCGAAATCCTACGTCGGATAAATCATTCGCGATTCCTTTGAATAGTCTATCAGAATTTACAATTACCTCCAACTGCTCGATATTACGTATATCCTAAATCTACCTTGTCGTCTGCAAAGCTATATCCCGAATAATCCCAATCAACTGCACCACCCGTTGAAACTGCAATCCTTAACCAAGAAACACAACCTTCGTCCGACGTCATTCCGCAGCAACTAAATCACTTATCCACCTCGTGATCGTCTGCCCGCCGGTTCTCTATATACGAAAACCTTCGGACGATTCTCTTTCTACGTTGTGCGAAGCAATCGAACCGAAAGGTTCCGAGTTCCCTCGGTTCCCTGGCTGACACGCAAAAAAGCAGACGCATTAAGGAAGAAAAGAGCAGCAGAAAGAGTTGATCCTCCTCTTCCTCTCGGGTCTCGTTTCCATCATCGTCTCGTTAAAAGCCATCGATCCCATGCGGTACGGTCCGAACACGCTGGAAATGCGGCAAACGAACAGGCCGCTGCCTTTAAAGGGACTCCAGGAGCCGTCTCCCCCTGTTGGACACGTAGCTGCACGTCGCTCGTCTCCGTCGTATCGAGAGGTATCTGCTCGACCTCGTGGTTGTATCCCCTTCGCGTGTACGCCAGGTTTCAACAACGAAGAACCGAAGCTCTCTTCTCTCGGTCGAACGTCATAGACAGCTGGTATCTTTATCGAATCGATTCGGCTGACAAACTGGAGGATACCGCAAGACGAATAGCCGATCTGCATGAGCTATGGAGTCGTGTGCATTGCGATTAGTCAGCAAGACTCCGAGTCCCCGTGCTCTAATGGGCATCGTTAGCCGTTCACATAAAGGAGAAGGAGAGCGTGTCGGTACGCGCCGGGCTGAGAGAGCAGGCTATCTAACCTAACCTGGACAACGCGTATACCGACTCGGCCTCGTTGATGAACGGGTCCAGAGAGGAGACGTCAACGCGTGTACGTTCCTGCCGATCTACTTGTTCGGGGTGTCCTCGCTAATCGGGTCGTGATCGTCATCTTCGACTACTGCTGCCTAGTCTCAGAACCTTGGGATATGGGAACAGGATCCGCGATATATAGATTGCTACCGTTCGCTATGTCAGATTCAATTGGTGCGATTCTTTTCGTTCTACGTTTAGAGGAATTGTTAATGGAGCTTTGGTGAAGGTGTTTTTTAGAATAGTAATAGGTCATGGATTCTATTTTTTTTTACCTTCTGATTTTGTAACGAAAGATTAAAGTTAAGATCGGACTAAAATCCTATCGCAATCTTCAGGCCATAATTTACACCGTGAGTGTAATTTAGTCCAAGGCAAAGGATTAAATTTTACCTTTGAGTCTACCATCATGCATACATTAGTCCTCCCTGTAAATTAACCAATAATACATCTTCCTTGTAGGTATGTAGCTGGACATGAAACACATTTGAACTAAATAACAGGAAGATCAGAAAATATGGATGAGCACAATATATCTTAGAAATAGTCCAGAATGTGTCTTGCGAAACTTCGATGAGGAAAGTGAAAACATAATTTAAAATACCCGCGAAATGATTGATGAAGATCAACTTCGGAACAATTTCTCTTAATTTCCCTCTCTCTCTCTCTCTCTCTATCTATCTATCTATCTATCTCGGCTTATTAAAACCACTATAAAGCGTAATAAAGTTTGTAAAAACAACTTAGAGAAATATTAGAAGTATAACGATATTAAAAGACCACTAATTCGAAAATATCATAAAACGAGGAAGAAAATTTTCAATTTTTCCTTTTAGACGACGAAATGCCGGTTCAAACTCAATTAAACTCGAACCAACGAAGAAACTCGTGCCATTTAAGAGCGATGGTTAATGATCGTGTTGCAAGTACAACCCGGAGAAAGGCGAAAATAGTTTACCAGAGGGGATCGACGCACGATTTTACTTCCGTGACGATGATCGACGTAGATCAACTGGGACGATGAGATGAAAATGCCACGTGGAAGTGACGCCCCCGCGGGCAACGATTTCTATGCGCTACGATGTTACAAAGTAGATTCTTAAGCAAACTGAAGGTTTACGTGGTATTAATACGGGTCACAAATTATTATGAAATGTAGCTTATTGAATTGCATAGAGCGGCAGATTTCATCTACTGCGATAGTTCGTGTCATAAGTTCTTATCTCCGTAATAAAACTACACTGTTATATAAATGTAATTGAACTGTTTGATGCAGAAAGAAAACTGGGAAATAATACTATGGGTTAATAATAATAACAATAATATTTTTGACATGAAACTCAACGAATCTACATTTCGAATTGAAATAAATTCCCATTAAGATTTCCACTGTTTAATTAAAAAGCAAAGGGAAGAAAAAAGAACAATTATTTATTCCAAACCATCCCCTCTCCGACAAAGCCCAACATCTTTAGATCTTTCAATCAAAATCCAATTCATCAGTCATCTATTGTACAATCGTTTCTTCAAAAAGAAGAAAAACGACGAAGAAGCTGCGAGAGGAGCACGAGGAAGAGGCTAACAAGAAAAACGAGCATGACGTAACCGTCGGCAACCCAGATCTGTCACCCGAGAAAGAGACGAGGGAGGATCAACCTCTCGTAAGAGGACGAAGGGAGAAGACGAGAGAACCACGAGTGCTGGCCATTCATCAGGCCTGCGACTGGATGAGAGTGTACATCGAGAGAGAGTAGAACAGGTCACCGAAGAAGCATCGTCGAAGAGATCGAGGATTGGAGAGGAAGACGGTGGAAAAAACAGAGTCTAAAACGACCGGCGTCGTCTCGTGATCTCGGGTCTCATCATCGTCGCGCAATCGTTTCAACCGAAGGAAGTACACGGTCTATACGCGCCAGGCTTCGCCGCGTTTTCTAATCATCTCTAAATGATAACGAGATACGTGTAGAACGAGACGAGGAATCTATCTGAGGAAAATAAGCATAGGTGTGTCTATTACTGCCGCGTGCCACTGAAGGAAACTGGAGACGTCTCCCCTGAGGTAGAGAACACGCGAACTTTGGGCCACGCTTGCAGTATACGCTACTGGAAATATTTATTACAACGCTCGAATATTAAATATTTTACCGAAAACTCTAAACCGCGGATTCTTTTCGAATTTTTCAAAAAGTATAAATTTTCGGATTGAGAATGAATTAAGTATCAATTACGAACAACCACCCAACCACCAGCATCGTAACGATCAGTTTGCTTTAAGTATTTTGTACATTTTTGCATGTTATGAACGTTTCACTGTATGTAGCATTATGTTTCCTTTACTGTTATAATATTAAGATGTATGAAAAAGTAATTGTCAAAGTTTTAGTACATACCGTGCAGTAAACTACGATTTCCGGTAAGTAGTAAAACTGGAAGTCTTTACTTCAACGTAGGTGTGCATATTTGTGGCGGAATTCTTTTTATTATAGGACATAACATGTTGCGAATAAGGAAGAAAGGTTCATTCAGGAATATAGTAAAGATAAAACTAAAAGGATTTTCATATTTCTGACATTAGGCGAAAGAATACAGCGTATTACCGGCAACATCAAATTATCAAACTTCATTATCAAACAGTAAATGTAATAAAGGTATTTTTGAAGATGAAAGTGCTGCTATCGACATACCGTAGCTCGAAAATTAGTCATCAATATCCAAAGATATATGAAAGAGGAAAGAACTAAGAATAACTTGTAGTTTATTATTCTTTACTTTAAAGACTCGAAGCTAATCTCGTCGTTTTCCCTCTAACAAATTTTCTCAAGCAAACTGCTCGCTCCATAGATGAAGGTAACTCGACCACTCTACTGGCCACTCTTTGATCTCAAATATTCGCCAAAGGAAAAAGGTCAAGATCCAAACAGCAGCTGAGAAGCTGCATCTAAAAGGATACAGATATCTGTGCTACTATTTCAAGTAAGCGTCCGCAGTAACTTAATCTGAAGCATGCACCAACAAACCGGCGAGTATACTCGCCGTGGAGAGATGGGACTGGTAGATGTTTAGGGTAAGAGAACCGCGACGAAGAATTTCATGAAAGCAAGAGCGTGCATCTGTGCGCTACTGTGCAATGCAAGGACGTTCCTTTTAAGGATGGAGCCCACTGTTTTATGCACATGTTTCTACAATGGTGCACCAGTTTAATGCTGATACCAGCCGATGCACTCACTTCCTACTGCAAACTGCACGCTGGATTGTTCTCTAAACACGTGTCGTGCAATATTATCGAGTCGTGGGTCTGCACATGTTTATTTGCCTGCGAGGGATAAACGCGACTTTTTAAGCCAGCTGCGAAAACGTAGAAAATCGAAAATTCTGTCATTTAATATATTCTATATATGTTATCGTATACGCCGCATTCTATCGTCCCATATAAGAAGATTAATGTTTACGTCGAATTTAATTATCAAATATAATTTGAGAAAAATTATTTCAATATTGCTATTAATTTTGTTTAATATCACGTAGCTTAGTTATTCTTTATCTTCCAACTGCGCGACGAGATATCTCGATTTTTTTAAACAAACCAAACTTTCACCAAATCTTTCATCCACTTTCGATCATATTTTTCTCTATGAGGAAATAAACTTTAAACAAGACACGATCAACCAATGAAACGGTGGATCAATCGACCATCCTCTTGCTTTCATCGACCGAAACAGAAGTCGCTTTCCCCGTTTTATCAGTTGTCTGAAGCGCGATACATCGATCGCAGAAAGTAATTACCGCGATCAGGCTCACGGAACGACAGATCTACCAACACCTAAATAGGAGAGCCGGCGAATTCCGCGGCACGACTTGTGACACCGACGTGGAAAAGGTTAACAAGCTGCACGGATATTCGGATCAGAAATTATGGTAAAATCGAACCAGTCCGGAGGAGAACCTGTTGCCGTGTCTAAGATCGAGAAGTCGATAAGACTTCGAAAGCGGAGGTGGAATCTCGCCCGCGGTGTAATTAAGCATTGACCTATAACGAGCTATAATTAGTTATGTCCCAACGAGCCGGATAGGAATCGGTCGATAAACTGGCCGATATCGTCCAGACACTAACGCTTCCGTCACAGTAAATTTGTGAAAATCAGCCGTAGTTAATTATGCTGGTCGTGAGATCGAGCGAACGATGAAGCTATTACAGATTTTATTGTTTCGACAAAGCAGTTTGATATTACGCAACTAAGCAACGTTTGGCTAATTTCGTTAAACGTTTACTTCTGAAGAATTATTAATTTAAATACTCTAAATGCTACTACCTTTTATTGAAAGTTCCACTGCTAAAATAGAAACGTATAGCCATCTCTTACAATCAGAAGAGAGGGAAAAGTTTTGAAGCAACATTTCGTATCTTTGAATTAATGAAATTAATAAGTTATAGCTACTATTTCATTAGCAAATCATCAGCAACGCTTAATTTCACCAAAGCTGTCCACTAATTTCAGTCGTTACCATTGTAAACTATAATTACCAATAGGATTATCAATAAACTTTAACTACCCAACGATACCGGTGAATGCTATTAGGTTTACAGTTTCATCAAAAGAACGCGGAAAGGCGTAATAAGAGCACAGAAACCTAGAACGCGCAATTAGGCTAGCATAACTGTCTGAACTCGATCGACAGTTGCAACGAGCATTGGCTCTGACCATTCTAGAACCAGTTTAGGTAGCCGAGCACGTTGATCAATCACTTTTAAGAACGTATACAATGAATCTGATAAGAGGGGGCGCTGGTTTTTAGTTAGTCCTGGTAAGAGGATAAAACTCGAAGCACGAAGACAGGACTTTGTGTAATTCATTTTGTCGGATCTTAATGATGTATTAGCGCGATGAATCTGATAGCAGGTGATGAATCGTTTCCAACTAGTTTATTGAAGTTTTGGACCGGTCCTCGATCATTAGTGGAAACAGGACTAACTCAATTTAAGCTTCAACATGCTATACAAATGATCGCACGTTTCAAGTTGTTAGTTCCGCGGGGAAAAAATCCAAGATACTTACTACTTGCTTCATTCTAATTGGATGTTTAGTTATGAAGTATATTTATGTGGTTGAATAGACAGAGACATTAATTTCTTCTCTAAAATCTAATATCTTAAAATTATCCTCATCTGTTCGCTTTTAACTTTCCATCTATCAAATTGAAATTCTATCGTCCATGGAAAATATTCCTCCAAAAATCGTGAACGTAACT
The DNA here is from genome assembly GCF_011952205.1 of Bombus bifarius. Lineage (NCBI taxonomy): Eukaryota > Metazoa > Arthropoda > Insecta > Hymenoptera > Apidae > Bombus > Bombus bifarius. Next base: position 569,052 of record NW_022885586.1, on the reverse strand, counting down.
GCAAATCATTTCCACTTCACCGAGTCACCTCTCGAATCAATTTACCCTAAATTTCTCCACGAGACACATTTTCCTTCGATCTTAACCACAAAGAGGTCGATACGCGCGCATGTTCAACGTGTGTTCGATCAACGATGTTCCTCGTCGAATCTCATTCGACTTTGTCAATGCTGGAACGCTAACAAGGGACCGATGGATCGACGGTAGCCGGAAGAAGTGCTCACCGGTGTTGGTCGAAGAAGGGCAACGAGAATTATAGCGAAAGACAGCCAGTGGAACCAATAAGACGTTGATTGCAGCTCCGGGCACGGTAACCGGCTGTCGATATAGGAAACTCGCGCGTGTGCCTCGTATACACGTACGTGTGTCACGACCCTTCTCTCTCTTTCTTTTCTCCTGTTCCCCTTTTCACTCGCCACCACGTATATGTAATATGTAGCTCTTTCTTCTTAGTCTCGTTGTGTTACAGGGGCCCGGCCACGAGATGCGGGTTAAGCCTTAACTAGTCGAGAATATGTGGTAACCCGACGTTTAAGCCGGGGGCTTATTGAACCGCCACGTAGGAAACGTGAGTGATGGCCCCAGGCTGGATCATATCGATCCTCGCGAGGAGAAAACCCGAGCAAAAATTGGCGGGCATACGTGGTCTTCAGAGCCGGTGCTCGTAATTGGAAACGTCGACGACACCTTCTTCACCGGTTTTCGATCGTAGCCAAAGCGTTTCGAACTACCAGGATCTTTCGTTCAGCGATAGTTTAGCGACGAGAGGTTCGAAGAGACTTGAAGTCGGCTAAGAAAAGAAATCAAAGAATCAGGAACTCTGTGACCTATAACTGATATCTTTCCCGATTATAAAGTAGTATACGAAGGATTCCATTAGCACGTCTCCGATTTAAAAGGATTTCCTTCGAGAACTCGTTTCAAATCAACGACACTTTTATCGAAGAATTTTATTATACGTAAAAGTTAACACCTTTATCGAGTGCTTCAACTTTTCAGGATCCTCAAAGAATTAAGAAACTTCGTTTTATCTCGGAACTCGTTACTTCGCTCGCTATATATCTCAGTTTCTAAAAATTAAAAAAAAGAAAAAAAAAATGAGAAAAATATCGAGATAGCAGAATGGAGAACAACGAATGCAAATACCTAATTAAACGTCAGCGTCGTTCCCGATTTCGACATTCATTACGTCACAACGTTCCATGGTAGACGGTATTATCGCCGAATTCCCACAGCCGGCTGAAAAAGTCCGATAAACCGAGTAACATTGAACGCGTTCGCTTTCTACCAAACGCCATTAATCACAGAGCGAGGGGACAGGTATCGAATCGACCCATGAAAAACGCGCTGTTCCCAACTCGTTTTATCACCTATGTCCTATTGGACACGCGACGTCTCGCGAGAAAGAGCGATGAGAAAGAAAGAAGTTCGATCCAACTGGCTATCTTTCATTATCATAATGAACCCGTGTAAATAGCCACCGGTTAACGTCCCTCTAATTACACCTACGTTCAATTAACATATCAAGAGACATTTTCATCTGGAAATGACAGAACACGAATGCTACTGAAAGCAGTATCCAGCGTTTTATCGCCGCTACACGTTTCTAAACGTACGGTAGCGATCTGTCAGTCGAAGAAAAACGGTCTGGCCGGGGCTTGACTACATATCGGCTTGCATACATCTACCTACGTGCCTCTGTATGAATTTCTCTTTCTCCGCGCTTGCACGAGGACGGACAGAGATACCGTCTGTTTATGTGTATATTCCAGTGTAAATCAGAGTGTACACGATGTTGGTCTCGATTCCTTCCTCTGCAAAATGGTTACAGACCTTTTAATTCAGGCTGCTGGACAATCGGGGCAACTGGTTTCGCTGGCTTGTGTCAAAATTAGGGGTTCGGAGTACGCGAGCCAGAACGTATTGGCAATTGCACGCTTTTCGAGTAAAGGTAGTGACACGCGAGTGCGTATTGGAGTTACGGAAATTTAGTGGAGTTAACAGAAGGAACTGAGAATTTTGGAATTATGGATTTTCAAACGAGGGATGTGACGTGCAACGTTTCTGGATTAATGAAATTTAGCGAAACCAAGACTAGACAATAGGGCATTTCGAACTAGCGTGCTTACGATTAAGAGCAATGACACGTGTAAATTTTTTCCAGTTATGTAAGTGTAATATAACATAGCAATTCCTTCCAATTAGCCTCCAAAATAGAAGAATAAGAAAGATCGAACAATAACGATAATCTGTAACATTTTATAATACAAAACACTTTGCCAAGCAATTCTTCCTTATCCGCACTATCGCTAGCAAGAATCCAGTTATATAAGGACCAGTTCCGTTAATAAATAGGCCAACAGAAGCCCGATTATGACTCACCCTATACAAATGCCTACGTATGTATGTACATACACGTGCAAACATTCTCTTTCGCGATAATTCGAAAAAAAAGTGCCAGGTTCTACCCATTGACGTATTAGCTGCACCATTACCATATAAACTCACACGATCGGCTTCGTACGGTCGTTTCACCGTTCGCGTTTTGCCACCGATGTGTTCGTGTAATTACACGCACGCAGCGTCAAGGAGAAAGCGCGCACGTGGCCCTCCGGTTAATTAGCTTTCCGAACGATTAGCCAGACAGCGACCACGTGTCCAGTCATTAAATCGATCCTTGAATCGCGAGGATTCCATGAAAACCTCTTGGCTACGGAATAAATCGCTACTTTCTAAGTCGCGATTTGCATCAGGCCACATCGCGATCCACAGCGATCCTGTCGTGCTTATCGACCTCGGATAGAGTCGTAAGTTTCTGAGTCGATCGAGTAACTGTTTCTATCGACAACACGGCTCACTTGAATTTTGATAAGAAACTTCGTTGTGTTCGGATAACAGAGAGATTTTTACGAAAAATTGCCAGACCCGTGTTACCGTTTATCGCGAGATGTTAAGTTGTGCGAAGGCGAAAAAGACGAAGAAACACGGACTAGCTTAATCGAAATCGTTCCGTCGAAGATTTCAATTTTAAGTTACTCAAATTTTCGAATCGCCGCCTTTTCGAATAATCACGTTCCCGAATTTTTCTAAGCTTCGAAGCTTCTAAATTAAAAATTCACCATTAACCAACTTATCCCGAACCAAAGGTTATGCTATCGTTCGAATGCAATTCACCAATAACTTGAATTTCTTTGTATTTCTTGGCAGCACCTCTGATATAATTTCATTGATAACAAACTTCTCTTCGCAATACATCTGTCTATTATCGTCGAACGAATTAAAAGATAGTACAGTGAACGTCCCGTTGAAATTTCCAAAATCATAAATTCTGAAAGTATCCTAAATATCCGCGATACTCGAGACTTCGATAACTATTACTAAAGAGCGGTGTGCGTGGAGGTAACGAGCTCGGTTTCATCGTTCATCATCCGAATCCTCTCGCGGCGAGATGCCACGGGGAATCGCGCCAATAAATCGTCTGCAACGAATCGCGGCAGAAGATCCGCGCGTAGGTTCGCGACAAGTCAAACAAAGAGGCTCCTCGTCGCTGGCTAGTCGACGTGGGGCCTAAAGGCGGCTGATTTATACGTTAGCCGACGCGTGTCCGTGTATACGTATAAAGGTAACGTACTACAAGATCTTCAATTACACAAGACTTTTCCAGCGTAACGACCGCGAACGCGAAACCCTTTTCATCTCTCGGGGAGCGCTAACAACGAGCGAGATCCTCCGCGTTCGAACAATCCCGCTCGATGGATGGCTCTCTTCCTAACCGAGACGTTGGCTACCCGACTGCTATCGATACTGGCTCCAGTAAAGATGGATAGAAGGGACGAAGAGGTATATACGCTCGCTGACAAAAGTTAAGAAACATAGTGATTGCTTGAAAATTATATATATTTACAAGTATACATATTTTTTATCTTTCGAGGTACATTGGTTGGAATTAAAAATACCATAAAGAGATTACAGTCCACGCGTAAGCGTACAATATCTTTTAACGTTAACTGTCTAAAACGATCAGTGAAATTTAACGGTGATAACGCGCTGGCGTGGAGTTTTTCACGCGGAACGGTCCTGGTTCGCTAAGACAAATAAAAGAAACTACGCGTAGATTCGTGTATCGGGATATTTCACACACTCGCGCGTTTCCGTTCACAAACGAGGAAATGCCAACAGAGCGATCGTTTCAACACGATAAAGATCCGAAAAATTCCTCTAAAGTAATTTAGACGTTTCTTCTGGAACAGAATGTTAATGTAATTGAGTGACCAAATCAATCTCACGACTTCAACTCGATCGAACATTTGTGAGGTTACGCCAGACGTCAAAAATGTCAAAATCAAGGGTCATTCGACGTGCTACTACATTATTTTTTATTTAGTTCTTCTTAAAAGCAGATATATAATGCAAACAAAGCGTGTTTCTTAATAATAACTCTGTTATCAATGTAGAGAAAAATGTCAAACGAGGGAGACGAATGATGGAATTAGAACATTGAGCAGCACTACGTTCTTTTTATATAAGCGCAATAATACATGTGCGTTCAACAATTACTCTATATTAAAAGACCGAAGAAGATCTCGATTTTTATCCAACAAATTAGCACTTAAATATTCCTTCAGACACTACGTGTAATAGCGATTCGTAAAAAGATTACTTCCCGTAGGCAACGTAAACCAAAGCCAATCAGCCAAATCAACCTTTCACATACCAAAAAGACCGACCAACCGTCTAAAAGGAGCAACTCAAAAGACGGGAAGAAATCCAGCTGAACACGAAGGAAAAAGGAAAGAAGAGGTTAATACGTAGATTCAGAGCGGACTTTCTAACGATTCGGCGCGGAGCGTGATGTGACCCGGGTCGACCTCTCGTTTCTCGATGCAGAGGCAACGCGTAAGCGGTGCGCTTCTCGCGGCTAAGCCTGTCGGACGTCGTTCAATTAATCATTAATAGGCGATAATATTCATCCGGGGATCGCGCGTCGATCACGAACCGAGCGTGTCGAATGATCTTCTAGAAAGAGAGACGCGTCAAAATCGTTCCAGATCGAGGAGGCAACCGTTAGATCGTTCGCCTGGCTTCTCTTCTTCGTGAATCTGGGCTTCCTCGTTACATCGAATCTACGATTTACGACGAGGTACGCGTATAACCACTGCACGACGTAACACGACTACGTCGGGGTAATTGCACGGCACGCAGATGTGTCTGACGGTTCGACATTTTTGGAGCGGCGCACGCGGAATCGGTGATGAACGATTTGCATGTTGGGCGAGATGCGGAGGATGAGGTGCGCGGCTTTCTACCTCGTTTTGCTCACGCTTTAAATAGATCTGCGTAAGCGGTCGCTGGGGCGAAGCTTTTTCAAGAGGATCGAGCGAAAGCGGAGCAACCAGAGCCGAGGAAACCAACGGATTTCTAAAACCGGGAAGAATCATGCGTTCGATGCATGCTATCTCGTCGTGTCAGCTTCTCCGTTTCTATACGAGTCGATGTAAGATCGCGCGCTATCATTTGAAATTTTGCAGACGCTTCGTCCTCTTGTAGATTTTCGCGATTGTTAGTAGACGAGCATTCAGTTTGTTTTTAAATTGCATGTATCTTTGAATCTTATATATTTGGACAAATCACACGGTATAGGTATTGAAATGTTGGAAATTCCTAAATATATCTACGGTTAACTAAAATATCTAAAACAAACCTGTGATCTTATTCGCACAATCGACACATTTAAGAGATAAACGACGTTCATACTTCTCTCTCGCGGAAGAATCTTGGCAGTTTGCCCATTCGATCAGAACAAAGGTGTGGAATGGTCTACAAGCGAGGCACACACGAGGCCGATAAAACGCGAGCGAAAACGTACGGAGGAGTTTGCACGAAGAGGATGCGTGGGACGTGAAGACACGATATCCTCTCGTGTGCCACATCACGAAAGACGTACGAACCGATTCGATTCGCATTCATGACTTTCTAACGACCTGGGACCAAGTGTCTTTCGCCTCTTTTGCGCGTCAGTGCACACACGAGGGACACGTTCCTCGAGGATGCTTCAATGTGGCCACTTTAAAAACACTTCTTCCCTCTCGCTCTTTACAGGTCCCGAAACACGTTCAGTTCCTTATGAGTTTCTTATATCGAGACTCGAACGCCTCTTGTTAGCGTAAATTACGTCTCGCCTGCTTATCGTCTCTCTATACTCTTTCCTTTTTCGCTCGTGATTCCACTGCTAAATGGTTGTATCAAAGACGAGGCGAAATTCAGATGTTTTACTTTGCGGTTTATGGCGAATTACGGACGGTTTTCGGCGGTTATGGGGAACAGGAAGAGGGAGAGGTAATCATCCTTTATTCGCGGTTACTGCTTCTAATTTGGCGAAGTATAGCGCGCAGTGTGAAGATTCTCTGCGAGAAACCGTTTAAGCGATTTGCCTCGGATCAAGATTTTTGTAAGTTAGCCCTTTTTCCTGAAAAAGTTCCCCCGTTAATCAACCTTTAAACTACATTATTTCAAAATTCTGTCACCGTTCCTGGTATTTCTGGTACAAAAAGAAGCTGTCAAAATCGAAAAATATCTATTAGACAAAAGAACGATCGATTTGAAGGCGAAACAACGTGCAAAATCTCGAAGCAGGTATCATTAACAGGCAATTAAAAAGCTCTTCTCTTAACGTATACCTATTCGAGCGATCATAAATCGCGGGTGCCAAACGCGCCGCGATAATTAGGTACGCAGTCCTCGTGGCAATTATTTACATTTCCCGACGATTCAGTTTCTGGCCGCGTTCGCTTTGGCGTTTCTCGTTCTCGTTCGAACGAAAGTGAGCGTATATACGTGGTCGCGCCACTATTCCAGATCTAGATAAGGATCGACGCTATAATTCCAACCGGGGATCTCTACCGAACGATCTACTCTCACCGTTGATCAGACCCGCTCGCGGTATCCTTTATAAGATAATCTCGAGATGCCGCGACGCGGCTCGCTATTTACGAACTGGGGGAATCTTGTAAATCGTACGTTCGTGCTTCCACTATCTACTATTCGTCACGAGAACCTGGTCCCGCCTCCGTCGTCGATCACAAGTGAACTTTTGCCAACGTTTTTCGAGGCAGTTTCAACGAAACCGTACGCGAACACAAGCTGTACGCGATCTATCATGCTTTTTTCGAGCGGATTTATGATGTGATAAATTGCTCGGTTCGATATCCGCGCCGATTATTGCACAGGTTTTGTGTTCCCTCGTTGCTCGCCTTGTAGATCCCAGCAGAATTCTGCGTGTACTTTCTTGATGTGTACGATGATTTATGGACCTTACAGGGTATATCGTTCTAAATTTTGTGGGAAACTTGTATTTATTTAGATATTGCTAACGTTCCGGGTTAAAAATTGTTTCCTCGTCGAGCTTGATGTGTACATATTAGGTTCTACTGCTGAGTAATATCTGGCAAGTTTATAGAGCAACATGACTCGGTTACTCGTTTCGAGATTCGCGTGGAAATGGTTTTGTGGCAACGGTATCGGCAATTTCATATTGAATAATAGCATTAGTTTAGAAACCCTCTGGATATTATATTTTATATTTAAAACTCTACAAATCTTCTAGAGGATTTAATATTAGAGAAGTGAAAATACAATTACATAAAGTAATTCATTGCGCTAATTATTCAAAGAAACGGAGGATCTGCAATGATTTCGATCAACATCTATGCACAGAAGAAGAAATAGCCACCGAAAACCCTCAGAAATTCGCGACTCATTCGCTGCGAACGAAATCAAAGGACGTAGAAAGAGAAGGTCTTGATCGAAGCGTATACTTTACATACATTCGTATTTGATCCCTCGTCATTCTCGAATCGGTTGGGATGGTTGATCGAAATACTCGATGTCTTCCCCTTTTGAATCCAGTGTTCATGAATATGCATGTCTAGATGGGTGCCCGCGCAAAAATTTACGGCCCTGACAGGCTGACGTTTCGAGGACCGGCAAACGAGGCCTGATACTCGTGGATATAATCGGGACTGGCAGCCCTCGAGGAACCACGTTACGCCTCGAAATCGGGCCGAATCGTTCGACCGTGTTTTCAGAACGTCATACGGAGATGCTGTGAGAGGTTTCTTGTTCTCGATGGAATCGACCGTGTTATCGGAAGGGGCGCCACATCGCGCTGGATAAACACACGCCGAGGATTCGAAGAATCGACGCTTTCGAATTTTTCGGATGCTCCGGATGAAGAAACACTTTCGTGTTTTTATTGAAAATAGACGCGAGTTGAGACGTCGTGGAGACGGTAATCGATGAACGATGGTTATAGTTGAGAACACGTTTTTTTTTACTTCAGCCAATGTTTTCTTTTTCCTTTGACGAAAAGAGATGAAGCGTGGTTGTTCTTTTGGTAGACAGTGGAATGGATCGTTGTAATAGGTAAAAGTAAAAAAAAAAAAAAAATAGAGAGATTTGTTCGTTTGAATTCTACAAGAATTCATTGGTACAAAAATATGTACAAAGCTAATGTTACACGTGTAACCAATTTGTTTCTCCTCGATAGAGATCAGAATGCAAAGAGAGAAAAAAGGAAAGAAAAAGAGAGGGACGAATGTCTTTTATACTAATTGCAACGAAAGAATTCACGGCGATCGAATCACGAAGAATCCTTTTGACGTTTGACAATTTTGAGTGGTCAATGTGACAGGTTAATAACTTCGTTCGGAGAAAGCAGAGCCCGGGAGAAGTGGAAGAAACAAGCTCGTGACACGGTGAGCCTTAGTAAGAATACCAGCTCATGCTAACGAGCTCGGTAACGCTTAATTGTCCGGGATTAATCAATTTGCCCGTACCGCTATCAGATCCATAATTATAGCGTCGGGTTTAAGCTCTAATTATAAAACAATCCATCGTGTCTTTGACGATGATCGAGCAGGATACTCGGTTGAATGAATATCGCACTTACGCGATTAAAATCAGACACGGTTCACAAAAACGTGGTTTGAACCGGTTGCGTGACACCATGAAGGATTACTAGAGTCGAATGAAAAGGAATGAAAGGACGCGGCAGATTCTCATTCAGGGTTTAAAAATGCCAATGAAAAAAAGAATTACAAAGACAAAAATAATTACAGAAAGAAGTGTTCGAAGAGACGAAGAGCATTATGATAGATACGATGTTAATTCCTTATTGTCGGACATGGTCGTTTGTTCGAGAGAATATCGGATTATTCTAGGAGTGATTGCGTAATTTAGAAATCTATTGACGTTGTAAACGGATGTATAAATTACCGCGGTTATTGCTATATTAATTCAAATGTTAATTTATTCTATTTCCAAGTTATTAAAGTTATTAAGTTATTACATTATTATCTTATTAAAGAAAAATTATTAGAAAAGATTGATGTTAGAACGATAAAGGAAACTACGTATCTCTCTGTGAGTAAAATATGGACTTCGAAGTAACGGTGTATTTCTGCCTTTTTCAATGAACTGGCGAAGTAGAATTATGCGTGTGTAAACGTTGCTTGCAAAATTCCCAGCAATAGCATCGTTAAAGGATCAAATAATACCGAAACGATAAAAATCTCGAAGTTAATTTCATAATTCTAAATTTACAATAGTGAAACGTTCTATTCGCAAAGAAAAATCCGCATATACATATATCTTCATCGTTATCTAACAGTGTAACCCTGCAGCGCTCCTAAATTCAAATGCACGTCTCGTCCTCTCAAACTTCAACTTCACCCTTTCACTCGATTCTATTCCCCTCGACATCCTGCAACCACTCGTATTTTCACTAAGCGTCGGCTAACGATCAAACAAACGAGCGCACTAATACTCGAACAGGGTGTCGAAGCAGCTTTCCAGAAGAGACAACTTTTCCCCGTTCCATCGAATCTGCCACGTGAAAAGACAACAAAAACGAGCGAACACCGCCAACGATTACGAATAACTTCACGTTCGCAGCGGAATGCTCGCCCGGGGATAGAAGAGAGTGAAAGAGAGAAAGAGAAAAAGAGAGAGAGAGAGAGAGAGTTACAGCTCTCGTGGCGAAAAAGGGGGAGAAAGTGCGGACGCGAGAGATCAGAGAGGGGTGCAGGGTCGATTCTAGCTTCGAGGGGTCATTATAGAGCTCTCCTAACCGGAGAACAGCCATCTCTTTGGTCGATGCCAGCCAGACTGTCCGGATTGACTGATGTTAGGTCATTCAGAGCTTCCTAGACCTCCTCCGGTTGCCTCATCGACGTGACGACGTGGAAGTCGAGAGAGGAGGCTGCTCTCGAGGCTCAAACGATATTGCACGGCGGATCTCGATACGCCTCATTACGCCAACCACTTTCAAAAGCAATTAAAACTGCCACGTTCTCCAAACTACCATGTTCATTTGTTCCAGCTATTCTCGCTGTCGTCGGTCATTTGCTCGAGTTTCGCGATTTCAACAACCCACGCGTTTTTCTGCCAATCGTTTGGTATTTCCTCGGTGTTTCGCGAGACACCGCGAGCATAGAGAGAAATTTCTCGGTGAAATCGGAGCGACGCCGAAGCAATTAAAAGCGTAGCCTTCGGTGACCCGTTCTTTTCATTATGATCACCGAGTACGATAGCATCGAGCAAGTCGTAATGGGCGGTTAAGGTTTAAAATATAGAGTAATTGATGGATGTTTGAGTAGCAATACCAGGAATTGTCGTGTCAATCTCGTTTTTAAGTGCATAGCTAATGAACTAATAAACCGTCGTTATTAACCCTTCGTCTTACGATCACTTTTACGACTACATTAAATTTAAAGCAAACTGTTTTCAGAAATAAAACCACAAGTAATATATATTTCCATGTTCGGCAGCTCGTTAAACGTCAATGCTAATGAATCAAATTTTCTTTATTAATATCTTTCGTTCTAACGGCTCCAATTATCATCATTTCGTGTCAGATATCTACCTTCTAATCGTAAATCAAATCGAATGATAACTTCTAAAAAATACGAAATATATATGCGGCAAACTTTCCTTTAAATCGCGGACGATTATCATGACCGATCATCTAGATAAATCGCAACCGAAGTCTTCCTTTCCTGACGCGAATAAAACAGACTGACCCAACCTCCACTGACAATTTCGCGCTAAAAAAGCCTAACCTCGATTGGTTCACCTCTGTCATCACGGTGCAAAGTTTTCCCAGCGCCCGTGGCGCTTCTTATGAAACTTGGCAAACACTAGGCACCGCGTTTATTTGCCGTAGTAAATGTCGCAATCGCCATTTGCCATATTTACGGTTCTACTGTGCAGTTTCGAGAATAGAAAAATCCCCAAAACGAGCTAAGAAAATGTAAATACGTTTAAATGACTTACCTGTGCGTACTCTGCGCAAATATCGATCGACGATACGTAATTGACGACGTCCTCGATGGTCCATCGATTGACAGCTTGTCCATCACCGCAGGGCATGTGACCACATAGGGATGGACACCTGACTGGGGGTGGTGTGGTAGGCCGAGGGGTTGGTTTCGGCTTCGGAGAAACGCTTCCCGATCTCCTGGTTTCCGTCCTCTGCCTCTTCCGCGGAGCAAAGCCACCTGGACTCGAGAGATCCAGAGGACTCGTTACACCCGCGTCTCTTTTGTTCGCACCTGATTAAAGATAATTCACTTATCATTACGCGGTACTCGCTATCTAAGAGTATACTTTGTTGTTTATTCACACGCGAAAGACTTTTGTAAACGAATAGTTTAGAACGTTTAAAATAAAAAAGTTTCAGTTCCCTAAGACAACATAATCGGTTTTAATCTACAAACGCATATTACTTTTATCGTGTGTGTGTGTGTGTGTGTTTGTTGTATTATAAAAAATAGGTGTAGCTCTCCTGAAACCATTCGCTTCCTATCTGAATTACATTTTTATAGAACACACAGTGTGCGAGTATTTTGCATTTATAAATTAAAACCGGTCGCATGATATCTCATTCGATAGAATTTCACTATTGAAGATTTTGGGAATTTGATTCGAACAGCCTCTTGCAGTTTATATTTAAAACGATTATAGTTATATATTTGCATTATATTGTTATATATTTGATTTCCAACATTTCAAGGTTGGCATTAGAGAAAATGTTTTATTCTGCATTTTCTTCTCTTTCGTTTCTGTTATCCTATAACTTGCTTCACGTAGTAAATAATTGATACTTTAGTACAGTGTTTCAGTAAACGATGTGTAAAGTTAGAATTTACATCTGTTTTTAACTTTTGTGTCGAGCAACAGTAAGATAATGTCAATGCTAGCTAAAAATCTACTCACGAATTAAAAGAAGACTTCGCTTGTAGAACGAAATTGTTTGAACAGCTGTCTTCTCGGTTAATTTTCGCAATAAAATGGATATTCCAGTGATTTCATAACGAAACGACGTGTTACGCTCATGCCGGTCGGTGACAAACTAAACGCTTGAAGGTTACTGAACGACGCTCGAGTCTCAAATACGTGCGGCGTGTAATCAAAATATAAAAACGATAACATTTTCCGAGAATTTTAATAGCAGGTAATCAACTCTAGTCTATAAACAGTTTCGAGCCAGCTGCGTATTACGTTACATTAAAAATATTATTTTCTAACTGTGTCCGATTTCTCATCGCATGTATACAATTACATATTTCTACGAAATATTATTTAATAATATTAATTTTACAAATATTCATTTCTTAACATTCATAATTCCATAATTGACACTCTAATAGTCGTAATAACAGATAATACAAAAATATCACGTAGATGTATGTTTCAATAAAATCGTGCGTAAGTTACCTTTGAGGTACGTTTCTAATTCTGCTGCATTCTGTGCTGCATTTGCAGTCCTCACCATGTGCAAAAGCGCTTGCGTCGACGACATATCTAACATGGGTGGGAAGACGGGGTTGCCAAACAAACTGTCTTGTTTCTGCTCTTTCGGATCCTTATTGGAAAGGGGTGAGGTGGTGGACACGGTTGACGGTTGCGGTGCACCCAACGGGGCCATCAAACCGACGAAGGGTGTGGCGCCAGTTTTGAATCCTGGGAACCTTGGATCTAAGCCTGGAGGATAGCCGTTCCTTGGTGAACTGAAGTAGCTGCGAATTTGATTAATACTCTTCGTTGATATTAATTTAGCAATGGATATTAATATATATACAAAAATTGATACGGCAATTATAACAGGGGATATTAATATATATATATTAATTAGAATGGCGAAAGTTTCAGCTTGGAGTTAATGAAATAATTATACGACTATCTCTAGGCTATCTCTGCACTGCATCACTGGAGCTATTAAAGGCAACGAGTTATATCAGCGAGATATCGTTAGTATTCTATTATCGCCCATGTCTGCAATGTTAATAAAAGAAGAGAATCGTTCTCTGAATGAGATATAATTTATAGCTGACAATTTGTGACAGTTTTAACCGCTAAACTAAGTATCAACGATTTACGATTTTACTACGCAATAAAAACGAGTATTATGCGCGCACAGATACGTATGGATATATTGTCCAGGATAATTGTACAAGAACAAATAAATAAAATTCTGTTTAATCGAACTCGAATTTCTTGCTTATTAAATATCTATCATCGTGTCTATTCTTGCGTATATCATGGACCAAAATTTCCTAAGGTAACACATTAATGCAACACCTAGCTATACGTCTCATAAATTAATCCTAAACGATTCTACATTCCAACGATAGTTAACGCGAATCTCGAAAATAAAGTTCACTGAGCACATCGAACAACATTATGCAATAAAATTTTTCAGCGTAAAGTACCATTTACTGGAAATTGCATTATAGAGAACGAATGCCCGTGTCCAGGCAACCAACAAACAAGTTCTCCCACGAAATCTCAGCTTTTCTCCACATTTCTGTTTATCTGAACGAAATATAAGATTATTGCAAATTATTGTAAAATCGATGCAAGAATCGATTCTAGAACAGTTTTGCAATCCATGCTACCTCCAAGATTCTACAATGCTTTCAGAATTGCTATAGAAACCGGAACCAATTACAGTAAAAAAGTTCGATTCTTTACGATTCTCTGAAATAAAGATTCTACATAGTCGTTTTAAGAAACGAGATGAAATGGCAATTTCACGGATATTGGATAGACAGTAGCGTTTTTCGCAAATCTGCAGGGGATTTCAAAAGAAAAACTGACGTGTACTAATAATTTTGCTCATCGCTGTATATTTATTCAGTGACTTGGAACGACCAAGGAGGCACTTTCTCCTGGAAATGCCACAGATCGCAAGCATCGCGAGGATCTCATCGTCACGCGGATCTTTACTCGGCCGATCAGAAGTACCTTCTGCCAGAGCTGGGAGTCTAGTGCCGGAAGCTGCGCGGTTGAAAGTCGATGTACACGTCCGCGAACCTGCAACCGGTTAGACGCGACAATATTCTACGCCGGCAAGATACTCTGTCCACTCTGGACGAGCATCGATATTTCAATGCGCGTAACAACACGATCAATATTTTCCCTTTCCTATGTCGGCTTTGCGCAGTGTCCTCGTCGAGGATCGCTCCTTACGTCTTTCCCATCGTTCCCACGTATGCACACGGAACACAGTATGAAGAATGTCAAGGCAAGCGTTATGATTCCCAAGGTCTCATACTCTCTAAATAGTACCGGGTGGCGTTAGCTGCGGCTGTTGCGCTCATACCGGATGATTGCGTTTGAGAGAATAGCTCGTTTTATGTGTGTTCGTTGCAAGAAACTGAGAAATCTTCGTCGATCTCGATCGATCGAAGTTCTTCTAACCGCCGAAATAGTATTTTTCGATCTTTTTCTCGTCATGATCTTCGATTAGAATAACTGAATAACCTTGCAACAAGCCTTGACGCTAGACTCTATCGACTCTATCAACTACTCTCCTCTATTCAAATGTTTTGCGTTTTTCCAATATTTCCAAATTTTAGCAAATTTTCACCTTTCAAGATGCATGTGAAGCTTCTTCGTTCTTTACCGCCAAATACGAGGGTCATCCAGAAAATAATACATTTTAAAAAGATTTTTTGATTCGTAACTTTCCATACAACCATCAGCTCTACTTGAACACATAGCGTAACATTATGCAAGTTTTTCTACATCTTCGTCATACGCTTCCGCCGCCAGTTCACATAACCTCGTCTTACGCAATATCTTAAATCATCGTTTTTTGCGAAGCATTATCGATCATGCTATAAGTTGACCAAGCAAAATTTTAAGTTTTAGAAAAAAAAAAAAAAATTCAATGAATATCATTTGGAATGAAATCGCATACACTTTTTTGAGTTCCTCTGTCACGAGTCATTGACAGCCTGAATACTTACGATCACGTACAGTTCTTCTCTTCCCATTGATTTCCCGCAGCCATAATCTTACCAATAATTCATTCGTCATCCTATCGCCGTCAACTGCTGTAATTCGGTGGTGAATTCCTTTCGAATGAATTTTTTAGCGTTCGAAAAGCGTAAAAGCGTCACCGGCGGGATTTTCCATGCGCATCGTCGTTTGAAACGCGTGGTACAACGACAGTGTTAGGTATTTAAGCACAAAATGTTGTACGACTTATATACGACTTACATAAACACATTCAGTCGTTTTATATGGCTTCTATACGTGAACGTGTAGTATAATACATTCTGGACGACCCTTGTAAATTTATATCAACTTTGCACAAGTCACGATGACAATTCACGTTACATTTTTTCTTGTTGCATTATAAAAAATAGGAAATTGTCTCAACTAATATACGAGAAAAGGAAGAAGATATAGAGCTAAGCTGATTTGAATTACTGCTAATAGCAGGGAATGGAGGCTAGATGCTTTCAGAGAAGCAGCAAGCTACTCACTCATTAGGGTTGGCGTTATTGTACTTGGCAGCGAGGCTTCTCATAAAATCGCTATAATTTCGTCCCATCATCTGCTCCATGTGTTTGAGGTGATGGGGTGGTGGTGGGCCCTCGGGTCCACCCAAGGGGGTAGCATTTGGCGGCGTTCCTGGGTGGCTGGAGGATGAGGGCGTCACGCTCCTCGACGACGTAGAATTATTGTCTGGTGTAAGGCGTTCTGTTTTAACCTGAAACACCAATATCAAACATCGTTCTTGAATATGTACATTCTGTGGCGAGACACAATTTGAAAGTCCACCAATTCGATTCCCCACTGGAATACAATTGGAAATCAAAGTTCATTGAACGTTTCGTTCGATATGCATACAAAAGCAAATTTCTTTTCTCTGACAATTTGTTCACGAGTTCCTTAATCGTCATCCACTTACATCCTTCCCTAAATTGGATATCATTTGACGAGCAATTTTACATATAAGTCGATGAGCTTGTAAAACACGCGTAAGTGTCTCTTAATATTCGCATTGATACTTCCGTTTCAGCAGCACACATTTTATACACAATTCACGATACAAATTAATGACCTCGTAAGATTACACGTATCGTATCACAGGTCAATGTATCATTAAACACAACACATGTTTAAAAATAATTAACTAGAAGTAATAAATCATCCTTACGCTATAATACAACACATTGTTAAAAGACCCAATTAAAATGCAATTAATCACGACACTTGATCACTCGAACAGCTACCTCGCCACATCAATATAGAAAAAGCAGTATCCTTATAAAGAAAAAGAATCCCTAGTACCTCCGCTCTCCAATATCAAACGCATCAATCATCCATGATCTTCGCACTTCCACCTTCCACCGAGAAAACAATAAAAATCCTTGTAACCAAAAGGCAACTCTCAGATCGAGGCAAACGAAAAATCTTTTGAAATTCCATATCCTGTTGAAACCAGCACGAGCCACCACTCCGTCTCTGTCCTTCGACATGGGAAACGTCATCCTGAACCGCTCTAAGAGGCAGTTCAGGGGAGGATCCGAGCTAGCAGGAAATATCAAAGTGCGCATTAATTCCCGGGAACAGATTGCATCTGAGATATGGTAATGAAGGCAACGCGTGGCGTAACAGTTGACTCCTCTTCGGCGGCGAGAACGGCTACGTGACACCAAGAAGAACGAGACTCGATTGGCGTAGAATAGGGTCCCCGAGGAGTCCGAGGAGCCGTTCCAACAGACCACGGTAAATCTCTTTCTCGCCTCGAGACCTCTTCCTGACAAGGGGCCGGGGTTCTCGCAACGTAGACACGATCCCAACGTGTACAAGCTTCGAACGAGTCTGCTTGAATCGCTCGTCCACCCGTTTCTGCCAGTTTCTTGCGAAAGAAAAGCGACCAGAGGGACAGAGTTCTGGGCAAACGCGAGCCAGAGAACCATTCCACGATAAATGGAGAAATATTTGCCACCGTGGTCGATTTGTTGGGATTGATACAGGTCGAGGAGGATGGCCACGCTTTGGAGAAAGTAGGATCTTGGTGCTTGCCGCTACGTGCAAGGTCGAAGGTTTCTAATATTCCTTTCTGTTTTTTCTTTTTTTCT
The DNA here is from genome assembly GCF_011952205.1 of Bombus bifarius. Classification (NCBI taxonomy): domain Eukaryota; kingdom Metazoa; phylum Arthropoda; class Insecta; order Hymenoptera; family Apidae; genus Bombus; species Bombus bifarius. Next base: position 551,614 of record NW_022885586.1, on the reverse strand, counting down.
TTCTTTGGAGTAATTAGGCGAGCGACTGGGAAGACGAGATTGGCGTGAGATTACGAGCGATGAGGTAGGAGTTTAGTAGCTATAATTGCAGAGTTTAATACGTGCAATTGAAGAGAAATTACGATCTTATGATAAATTGTTTCGGTCCTCTTCTTCTCGTGTTTCTTTATGGTCGCGCGGGATATCGTCCTAGTGTTTCTTATTGATTTTGTGAGCCATTGAAAGACGCAATAAAGGCACGCAAGGGTTAAGTGTTTTATGGATTTCAAAGGAACTAACTATAAGAGAAAGGAAGAAGATGGGTATTTAAGAAACTTGTGGAATTGTCTATCACAATCTGAAATTCAAAATAAAGTAGTTAGATGGAACGAGTAGAAGAATTACATCATCCACGTTAATTACACAGTTCACCAATTAAAATATACCGATCAGATTAAAGTCGTCCATCCTTTCAAAATCCATCGATCAATCTGATCCAAGTCCAATTAACCCCGATCTCTTATTCATATTCATCGGAACGAACTCATCTTCGACATCCAAGATACTTCCTCCATCAGCAAAATAGAACAACATTGACGCGCATACCGTACTAATTAATGGATACATCGATTAAAAAGGATCAACAGCCTGGATCCATTAAATTCCAGCTTTATCAAGATTCCCTGTCAATTCTATCGTTGACTGTTGTTTCTACGCGAGGATCTTCATTGAAACGATGCAGGATAGTATTGCGTTGATGAGAAAGTTATGTCGAGCTCTATAAGAGTAGTGTTTTATATTCACAAAACGCTTCACTCCCAGCAGTTGTAGCTATAGACGTAAAATATTTTTACTTCAGAAACGATATTTTTGGAACAAATTTCAAAATAGTAACTCTGTCGTCATGCTTTCAAAAGAATTATTAACGTAAATTTTTCATAGCTTACTACATACCAGTTTTAGACAATTTATACAGTAATATTTATATAATAAATTGATTTACTTTTCTATTCACAAACCGACATTACTTTCCCATGGACCGGCTGGTAGCTGTGAAGAAATGTTCACGTGTCAATGGATGGCCATTCTTCCCGAACGATGACCATCGATACTTCTTGGCCACCGAAGCGTACACTTTTTCCTTTTTCCCTCTTTCTTTTCTTGGCCTCTGCGCCGCGTTTACAGAAGCGTCGAACGGCCGCGAGGATGTCAGCGACGGAATGACACTGCGGCTTTGCTTGACATCGCTGCCATAGAGCACCGACTAGGTCTGCCTCGAACGGGACCGCTCGTGTACACGTGTATACGCTACCGCTTCGATTGGTAAACTCTATCTCGAGAAGTCTCCTTCAGCCTGTTCCCGATGGCAATCAAACACTCGAGATCGCGCTCGCCGCAAGTCTTTTGGATATTTCGAAGGCAAACAGCGCGACCACCATCGTGTGTAAAATTCCTCCAAGATTTTTCTTCCGTTTTCCTCCTTTTAAAGTAATTTTTGCAGGTTGAATTGGAATTAATTTTAGACGGACTGTGCGTGATTGCAGAGAATGCTCGCAGGGACGTAGAAATTTCTGGGAAGAGTATCAGGTGAGAAATTCGATGCATAAACCAGAATGACACGTTATCGACGATTGGAAAGATGATATCGCAGAAATCAATGGAAAAATTATAAAATGAAGAGTGCGAGCGGATAATTAATATTTTTGATAACATTAAAGATTACAAATTAGGTTACTCTTGGTACAAACTTACTTGAGTAGTGTCGAGACCATTCTGGTTCTGTCGCCTCCTTCCCCTTGGCGGTCTGGGGGTGGCCGCACCGGAAAGGTGGGCACCCTGGGGGCTTCCGCCCCTAGCGTCGACCGCTGTGTTCGCGGCCAGGGTGGCCCCGTCGGTATTTTCCGTGTGTGTGCCTAAATCGGTCGCCTCTCCACGATCGCCGCCACGAGGTCCAGAGCTTGCAGACACGTTCTCACCTGATACCTCACCTGCAGAAGAACGAATCGATTTGCTAATCAATCTTGCAGCCTTTAATATCAAAAATGGATGTATCATTCGTTAAGACCGATCGTGATAAATATATGAAAATAGATACGAAGTTGGAATATTACTTCGATCCAAGTAGTATGACGCACGTGGGTTTGATAAACCAACGAATTTTGATTATCTATCGATTTTCGACCGAGGCATCTATCGGTATAATATCATTTTCTGTATCACCTAGCTTCTAATATCTTCCTATATTTTTAACAAATAGTACACCCTATTTCATCCTGTTTTTGGATTATTCTACACAAACACCAATTGCAAGTGTCTGTATCCTACCTGTCGATCTCCTTCTAACTCTTCATTTTCCCACAACAACATTGGCAAATACCAATAAACAATCCCGCCCCCATAAAACACACTGTCCTAAACTCATTATTCACCTTCCTCACCCTGGCCGTGGCAAATCCATCGAACTAACCACCTAACCACCCAACACAGTTCTCCAGGCCAGCAACAGCAATCCATCGAGCGTAGCCAACGGCGAGTTAAAGTCGAGCCCTCGTTCCGATCAGATAATCCATAAAATATCGGTTTCTCACGTGACGAGTAACTTCGTTTGCGAATACCTGGGCTGCGGAGAGTCGAAAGACGACGTTACCCGCGGCTTCGCGTCAGCCGCGGCTCGTATTTCGGCGGTCGGCCGGTCGGTCGTCGTCGATAAATCCAACCTCGTGCCGTACGGTTTCCTCGCGATCCACTCTCCTCCTCTTCCTGCTCCTAACACCGGTTTCGTAACGAGGCGGTAGCCGCGGCCTGCGTCGTAAAGCTTCCTTAACGTCGCGGCGTGTAAACGGTGTCTTTCGACACCAGGAATTTCGATGAAATACGTTAAGAGGGATAACCGTATAGGACGCGATTACACGGCGACCCAGGCGAGGCGCCGCTAGGCGGAGAGACGAGATTTACGCCCAATAAATGAACCCGTCCGTGGCGCCATTATCTTCATGCTCGATCAGTAAAGACGCGTATCTGCCGCGTTTCTGAGACGTGCGCGAGTGTTTTAGGACAGTCAAGCTTTCGGCCAGGGTGTACGAGGAATCAAAAGAATGATCAGATTTAAGGGAAGTGGTGATGAGAGAGTGAAAGAGAGAGAGAGAGAGGGTCCAGGTCACTGGCCACATTAGCTACCAAAAATATCCAATAAATTCTTGCCACCGTTAAATTGCCGGAATTTTATGGTCGGCTGTAACTCGTGCACACGGCCGAATTTGTTGGACGATAGGATCGCGATCGTTTCAAGCGATGAGAGATCCTCGTGATTCCGCTTCGTGTCATTGATGCACAAGTACACGTATGAGCGCTATCGTTCGAGACGAATTCGATGCGTGAGTTAATTTATAAGGCGGACTTTCGAGGATTGGAAACTTTTTATCGCAGATTGGTTACTGATGAAGTGGTAGTTCCTCGAGAATTATATCGCGGGATTAATTATGTATCGTTAAGAGCGTTTATCGCGTTCAAAGTTATTTATAGTTATTTGATTTCTCGATTCTTAATTGGCATTGGAAAATATGTGGGTGATCGACAGTCTAGGTCAGATTCGGACAATGTTGCTTAAAATTTAGAATGATTAATTTTATGTGTAACGCTAATATATATGATATCGATAATTAAATTCTCGATGAAGTTTCTCTCTTTGTCTAGATCGATCGTTTCGAAGAACGAGGCTTTAAATTTTCATCGCTATACTCTGAACGATCGTAAAAAAAAACTAACGTGAACTCGTTTCCTATTAAAAGCCAGCATCTAATAGAATTTTGATGGGAAGCTGTAAATATACTACTTGAAAACGATGAAGTCATTGGATAATGACTGTCATAGAACTGACTTTTACGATCGATGTTCCCTCATCCAGATTCTTCGTTCCCTCCATTTTCTCCAGGTTTCCTCGTTAAACCGTGCTAGAACTTTACCAATTTCAGAATAACCATCCCATAGAAGCTGTAAAATCGGTTTAATGTGTATCTTCACACTTACGTGTATTCGCGGCGCATCGTAAAACACGCTTTGCCGTAATTTAATGCTCTCCGATCTTATTTTACAGCATAAAGGATCGAGCGGGTTGAAATTGAAAAGTTCTATAATCGAGTGATAGAGAAGCGAGTTGCTCGAGGTTAAGAGTCTCGAACTCTCGTGGAATTTACGCTTCTTCCTCGATGATCAATATTTCCGTTAAAAGGGTGATTCTTCACTGGGTCTGCTCCTCTAATTAGCCTCGTTGAGTACAAAGTTAAAATTTCATTACAGGCTTGTTTCATAAAATGGCAGAGGAAATTGAAATTCTAAAACGTAATTGTATCGCTGTTTAGATAAAAATACCACCGAGAAACGTAATATTCTTTCTTTCTTTCTCTTTTTCTTCTCATGAATTGTTTCATGAAAATTATAAGAAGACGTGGAATCGCCACGAGATATTTAAAAACGACGAAAATATTTTCGTAATTAAAATTTTCCTATGTTCGAATTGGCACGTTGTTTAAACTTATCTGAAAGAAAGCTCATAAAATTTCGTGCGTTCCCATCGCGCATGCCGTCACGTTCTCTTCGAAACATACACTGGAACCGCAACTTTTATGAGCGCGGTAGCAAGGCTAAGTCACGTACCGCAAATATCATAACTCGTATTACGGAACTGTCGAAACGCCAAACTATTGTTTGCCAATGGTTCCCTCGATTCTATACAGTTGTTTGCGGATGAGTGAAAAATTGTTTGTAGTTACGATGGTCGTACGCGGAAAACTGCAAGTCAGCACGTGAATCGTTTCTAAATCGTCGACGAGCTGTCTTCAAACATTTGTCGTTTCCACGTACCGGAAATGATCGTGAAGAAAATAATGCAACGCTATAAATAGCTTCGTTATCGTCTATTTCTATAGATAATTAATAATCTGATATCTTCAATCAATTGAGTAATCAAACCAAAAACTGACGTTTCAAGGAGATTTTTTAACAAAATCTTTTCATCAAAAGTTCTCTATCGAAAAAAAATGTTTTTTCGTTCAATTTGAAACAATTTCGAATCATTTGCATATGGAATTTCTCGATAATTTCGCTTAAAAGTAATACTATTAAAAATTATGTAAGATAAAAATGTTCACTTACGGATTTTCCATAGAATTCTTCTTCTCAGGAGCAATTACTTTGTATCCACACGAAACTTGCTGATTAGAGTTGTACGGTATTCAGTATCAACATTGAGAGAGTTTTACGTATAGAATTTGTGACAAAACTGAACACACCGAGTTCAAAGAAGTAAGTTTTCATAGCAGGTGAGTAGAGGTTCGAGGTGCGACGACACGCTATTGTTAGCTCGTATTAACACGTCGTTACGATATTTCACACTGAAGCCTCATATTGTTTCCGAGTTCGAATGGAAGAACTTTGTGCCTCCTACATGTTTTTACCCTTTCGTAAACAAAATCTCAAATATTGTTGCAATATATGGTAGCTGGTTTATTAACGCTTGGCTCAAAAACACAGGTGAAAGATACACAGACAGAATTGTCGAAGAAATTAGCAAGCAGAAATACGATAATTTTTCCTGTCTGATGCTGTGAAAGTTGTCAAACTTATCTGAAATCCAGTTACGTTTGGACAAAACAAAACAATCTCGATATGACGAAATAATAAAATGAATTAATAATTTAAATCGAATCAACAGCCAACGTGTCAAGATTCATAAATTATCTGATCCCAGTAACAAGCATAGTCCATGATTTAAACATATTTTAAACGAACATCATCACAATCTCGGTGTATTAAAAATAATTTCTCAATCGTGCGAGAGAAACGCGTTTCTCTATCAAACATCACAGGATTGCAGACAACGTAATCATCGCAGGATCTATAGAAAAATGTCGTTTAGACACGACGACCCAGTGTGCACGAAGCGTCTTTTCACAGACGCGTATTGGATGGGTCGATGTTAACAGCAAATACGTTTCCACGCAGCGGTCATAGTAAAATAATGTGCACCTTTCCACGAAACAGCAGCGATCCGTTCTCGTCACGGCCACAGACGTTAACATTTTCAGTAGCGAGGCGTAAGTTACAGCTGCAAACGAATGTAGTGATATAAGATGAAAGCGTCTTCGATGTCGCTTGACATTTTAATAATGACGCGAAATGTATCTTGCTGTACGCTTCGTAGACCGGACACCTGCGTAGACGTATCGTCATGTCTCATAGACGATGCTTACGCTTCGTGGACAGTGGGTCTAAAGGTGGAAAATCGAAGTATCGAGAAATCTATCTATATTATACGCGGTGGGCATAAATTATTTCGCGAGATTATCGTTGAAACGAATTGACCCTCGAGGTCAAGAATAGAGAGTCTCGCGACAGGAATAAAAATGGCACCGTACCTTTTGGCTGACGTTAATTATTCCTCGAATTCGACGCTCTTTTTCGACGAAATCCACGCGAACCCGATTCGCTAACGTTTGCTCTTCGTTGAGGACACCTGAGACCAAAACGAGAGAAAAAGGAGAAGGGGAAACGATAATCGAAAGCCTGTCACAGAGATGACTGATCGTAGCTTGGCTCTCTTAAGAATCGTCTGGCTAGTGGAGATTGTTGCGAGTTCATGCTCGTTTCTAAATATAGCGAGAAATTGTGGAGAATAAATAATGAAAAGGTATTCGGAGGATGAAGATCGTTTCATGCGATTCAATACTTACTTTAGACGAAGCTTAACCGCGATTGTGCTTTAAAGTGATACAATTTTTGAATGAAAAGAATTTGAATGGGAAGAAACCTTAAACAGTTACGCAAAGAGTAATTATTCAGCAAAGAACTTTGAAAGAATGAAGAAACAGTTGGAATTTTTTAAGTGCAGACAAAGTTCGACGATCCTTCAATCGTAGAAACAGCGACGTTTTTCTTTTTAACTGGTTGTGTTTGAAGAGAAGTAGAAGAAAAAAGAAAGAAAAATAAACGTGTTGAGAAAACAAATTTCTTTGTCTTAGTTCTCTTACAAAGAACGATTGAAACAAGGTTTAGATACATTCGCATAATACAAATACATTTCCTCTTGGACGATCTAGTTCCAAGCACTTCGCCATCTGTGAAACAAAATTTACAAACAAATCAGTGGAACAACGAGAGAATTACCGAGTACATAACAATTGTATATTTCATATTATAACGAATGGAAAAGAAACCAGAACGTAGATCGCCTAAATTTCATGGAATCTCTCAGAATTTCAAACCACTATCCGAATCGATAAAATTCTAAATTTATGAACAGAAATTACTTTCTCCCGAGAAAAGTATCTAATATATTCAACACGAATTCAAAACGAAAGTTGACTTCGATTTTCCGCTTAATCCAATCTCGATATTACATACATATCAAATTGTGTTTAATATCGCCTGAGCTATAAACTTTTATAATAATTAATGCAGCGATGTAATAACGTTTCTCGGAGATTAGGTTTCTTAATATTTTATTACGGAGAATGTATCTTGTTCGATAAGGAAATACTGGAATTAAGCAACTCTGATGTACTTACACGTTTTCAACGATACTCTAAGCTCTTATGTTGGAAATAATTGAATTATGCAAATTCTACGTCGTCATTCTTAGCATATTTCGATGCATGAACATCGAGATAGTCAAAGTAGTATAGATAAAAATTACTCAACACGATTCTCGTGCATACGTTATTCGCCTGGACCGCACCCAATCCGCATTTGCATTCACAATCTTCACTCCTGCATCTCCGTTACGCAATGCACTGATTTTTTTTTCCAAGCCGCTGCAACACATTTCTCTGATTTTCATTCGAAGGCGGAGTAATCGTCGTTTGTAAATTCGAACAGAGACACGCTTTATACTTTCTTTCAAATCGAATAAAATCTAAACGATATCGTTTAATTCGCTTGATCGTTGATGCGTTTCGTCATTCACACTTATCACACCTGACGTATGTATGCATATCGCAGCGATTGTAAAGTTCAACAACTTCCTCCGGGTTCCAATGTTCGAGTGGTAAAAAATTATCGAAAACGTGATTCGTATCTCATTAGTCGGGATGATGTGACACGTCCTAACAAAGATCACGTAATTCGGAATACATTGCCGAGAGAATGCCGTGTTCTCAGCGAATTTTCTAAGCTCCCAAAGAAAAGAAAAATTTCGCAATTTAGTACTAACGTACGACAATCTCATCGTGTACTTTAAATATAATTTTCAACGCGAAACATCGTAATATTTTACCGATATTAATAAAAGAACGAAAGAATTTTATTTTCTTTCCTCTCAACCACGAAATAAGAACGTTCCACGACTTGCCTCCGAAACCATTACTCCGTCCAAAATGAGAAGCATCATCGTTGCAAAAATAAAGACCGTTTTCTTCATTAAACAGCCCTGAAAACCGAAACATTCATCATCCAAAGCCAATTATCTCGCAGGCTACGATTACAAGAAGCACCGACGAATATTTTTCGCGTGCTACTGACGCCACGGAGGTCTTAACCGAGACCAGTCATCATGATTAAAGGTTGAAACGCGAAAGAGCGGAAGCTGCTGTTTCCTCTGCGGCCTCCGCAAGGCTGGCCACGCCAGAAAAACAGCCGATGGATCGCTTGCTCCGCGAGGTTTGAACGCGTGCAGCACGCGTGCACGCACCTTTCCTCGCATATCCGCATCCGGGGTTAGCGTGGTGGTTAATGAACGATAAAGGCGGCCCTCCGCTGCACGTAGCCGGTCATTATAAATCCTCGACGCGACGAGCCATTATCTTTAAAACGCACGATTTTCTTCCTCGCCCTGTGTTAAACGTTTCTACTGTACGTTCTAAACCATTCGAGTTGAACATGGTGGAGGAACATTTGAATATAGCATTAATTGCAAAGTGTACAGCATCCGTATGTCGCTAGGAATTTAGTATTTTTATCGGATAGAATATATAGAATGGTGACAATTGAATTTGTAATTATAAAAGGGATTGTCATTAAAGTTAACAAGTACCTGGTAACTTACGGATGGCAATGGATCTCTTCACGACTTTCGTCGTTGTTTTCTCCATCTTTTTAGCCTTTCTACTTTTTATTACGAGGTATTCAGAGAGCTATATAATGTTCTTGCTTTGAGAATACATTATTTAGACCGTCGTTAGCGCATAAGTCGCAAAAATTATGGAAGATCTGGTGTATGTAGATTTTTAGTGTTTGCTATCTTCGCAGAAGCTTCGTTAGCTCGACAATGAACGTGCTTGGAATTTCTTTCTCCAATCTCATTTTTCTACGGTTAATTTTAGTTGATGGTTTGAGTACCTGTAGCATCGATAATTATATGGGTTTCTGTTAGTTTGTCGATTAATTCCGCAATTCTAATTAGACAGAATAGAAGCCTCGAAAACTCGCTAAACCTACATTCGTACATTACATTAACATTACATTACATTAAACGTACATTACCAATAGAACGAGTAAAAATCATCGAGCCTCTCGATCGAACGTCCTCGTACGAACGATCAAAAAGTTCTACAAAATTCTTCCACGTCGAAGATCTCTAGAACCCACTTTCTAACATTATTGCAGCCATTTTATTCGTTACGAACGATATCCGGCGCGTTGTATCCGTTGTTCTTAAATGTCGGTCCAAGAAAGATTCTAATCAAAGATCAACGATCAACCGTAGCAGTCAAAAAGCTGCGACAACTCTCCAACTCGTCTCATAAAGCTACTTTCCATAACAAACGACATTCTCCTGCAGAGGATTGGAACAAAATAACGTCGTACGAGCTCGCCCAAGATAAAACCTAGTGGACACCACCAGCGTCCGGCATTAATCGTCCTCGTAGCCTGTGGTGTGTCGCGGGCGACAATAATTACCGAGCGTAACGACCTTTAAAGGCCGGTCGAGGCCGTACCGTCGGCGTAAAAGAAACGCGAACGTAGGAAGCAGGAGAGAGAGATTAGTGTCGTGGCGTTAACACGATCAACGCACGGCGTCAGCAGCGGCTAGGGATCCGCTTGCGTTGTAAATCTGCCGTAAGTTATGCGCGACCAGGAGGGCTGGCCTGCGCCATTAAAGCGGGTTATGCCCGTTTCAAGTAGAAAATCATAAGTACCGCAAATACGCCGTTATTACTATAGACGCGCCACGAGCACGCCACTTACTTTGTAATCATGACTAATGCATAATGCAGTAGCCGGTGCGCCGGTTTCCCTCTGCGTATGTCATTCGCCGACGGTTCATGTGGGTGCGTGCATTCGTCCTGCGTTTGTACTGTTTCGTGAGTTCGACTATGAATGCTTTCGATCGTACGAAACGCGTCCACGGCGGATCGATTATTTCGAGCTGAGAATTTTTAAGCGAGCTTCGATAGAAATTTATAGGCGTCGTCTGTAGCTGGCGAATCACGGTCGAAGCTTCGAGAACGAGACGATATCCAAGTATACCAGAACGTCTGTAATTTCAGCTTTTTGATCGCCGCGTAACGCCGATCTCATCGCGACCATATTTCACGCCACGGGATCTCGTTCTGCATTGGTAGCATCGCTGGGTGCTATCCCTCGGGATGCTCGCGTGTTTCCAGTGCCTTCACCTACTTAATCGTAATACCAACTTCCCCTTGCCCCTCGCTTCACTTTGTACGTTCACTCTCGTTACCGCCTCTATATCCTCGCGCGTTTATTGATTTTCGTGGTTAACGAGTAGCGTACGATGGTTAAAAGAAGTTGGTAGAAAAGAGTACACTTTATGCTAGTGATATTACGAACAACTGTTGAAGAAAACGTAGCCCCGGTTCCAAGCACTTTCCATCTTTTTAATTCGCTGCTCTTTTCAAAGTAGGTAAAACCTACTTGTGTTATCGTTAGTGAAGATATTTCTAATAAAAATGGAATCTTCATATTCGTATTCGTTTGTCGCCTATCATAAACGTTGTCATTCACAAACTTAATACCAAATTTACAGATTCATCATCGTACAATGAAAACTCAATTCGAAGAGAAACAAAAGCATAAACTTTGCAAAATCATCCTGAGACCTATTATCGACTATTCGCCAGTCAATGCACAATCGAAATGAAAGAGCTAGGTTAACTTGATATAATAAGAACGCGTGTTCTTCTTAGCAAGGCGTAACCTTGGTCGTATGGAGAACGGCCGAATCAGCTGTTTCATTTGTGGAAGGCCTACCGCGGTACACAATGGACTATCACGTGACTGGCGAGCGTTTATTAGCCGAGGCGAGCAGAGAAAATACTCGGTGAAAGAAGGGGAAACGATAGAATTTATTACGGTTCTGGTTAATTAACATCCCTCCAGGAACACGCGACCGCGATACAGCGAGGTGTGTCTCTCAAATGTGGGACTTGGAACACGTGCTGGTGATTGAAAGCGTTCTCCCGAGGTGATTCTGTGCGTACGTGTGGCACACGATGATCCTACATATTTGATTTTTAACCTCGTTCGCTTACTATAGGAGGCTCTTACGTAAATATAATTCGATGAGCTAATTTATCGCAAACTTGCATATTATATTAGAGCGGAAAAATGCCTAGTTCTACATATAACAGTCTAATAAGTGAGAAGGAAAATCTGTTTTGTGAGAACGTGAGAAGGAAACATGAACGTTACGAATGTATAAATCTAGCTTTTCTACATTTTTACTACGAACGATAGTAGAGCTACTTTACGCATTATGCATATTTTAAAGAACATAAATATTTCAGACGTGTAAAGATATTTTATTCAAAGTAACTAACGTAAAAAGAAGAAAAAGGAAAATATCATGGTTAACTGCGAGCAACGATGATTCACCAATCTTTCCGTAATATCGAAGAAGATAGTTTGTTTCCAATAATTAATTCCGAATATGCAAATCGATATTGTATAAAAAAAACTTGCATCGATAGAATCTGTTGTAGGTGTACGTACATCGAGCAATTGTCCATGTCCTAGAACTGTATTTTTACGCAGTATCCATTTTGTTTTTTACTTCGAATGTTAATGAGATTTTTTGCCGCGAGTTCTTTCTTATTACGTGTATCTCATTTTTACCATAGGCTTTGATTCAAAGAAACACGGGAGAAACCAACATTGAAAATTATTTGAAGACATTTTCAATTAACTGTTTTTCTTTAACATCTTTCAGTTAAGATACGTTTTGTATCCTTCTTTTCTTGAAAAGTAAGATTTACTTGTTTATCGTGCGTATGTGTGTTCTTCTTGCGTCTATTATTTAACGTTATGCAAGTAACATTTCATAATTAACAGCGCAATATTAATATATTTTTTGTACGAGACACTTTTTTGTTGCTTTAGGTGCAACGTCGGCATTAATTATCGATTTCCGGTAGTTGCTCTTGCACAAACAGAAATAAACAAATTATCGATAAATTCCCTATAATAATCCGCATCACAGTTCTTTCTAAATTAATTACAATGGATTAATTGTGTAATCAAGTATTTCCAAGTTTGCTCAATATCCTTATCCGGCTGTCGTTTTGCTCAAATTTCCTGTATTTTAAAATCTAATTTTTAATTTCTTCGCTCACAACTAACGTTAACCATACAAAGGTGAAATTATACTTGCCGATACTTTAGCGCCTTAACCAACGATAAGTATATTTACCTTATGGTTTTTTTAATGATCAGATGCACTGAAATTGGCCGTTTAACAGTGTGGCCAACGGAATAATTCCGCTAGCCGATCGTTAAACATAAACTTATAGTTAAGATTGAACTTCATCGTGAATACATGGTTTCATCACACTTAGTCTATAATCCGTGGCACGAGCGTGACTCGATATTACAAAGCGAGAACTGAAAACGTGGGTCATCGGTGAGCCACGACACTTACTGGGGCTAAAACTATCATTATGCAAACAAAGATATCCTCTCGAGTTGCTATACCAGTCATGCAGGACTAAAAGAAGATCAAAGTGCCAATAATATCATAATCTCTGTAATCAAATATTTTAACGCGGTCGTTTTTATCATTCGGATGATAGTTTATAACTCGAAATAAATTCTGTAATTCCGTTCTATCCGACTGTAGCGCTCTATCAACTTAACCGACTATCGTGCCAACGCTATATTGACCCCCGATGGATTCCGAGCATCGTCACATGGAATCCGACGCTTCCACCTGCCCTCGATCATCGCGGTTACAAAGCGAGCAACGAAAGGCTCCAGGAAGAAGAGAAGCAGCCTGTTCACCGTTTGTTCCGCTAGTGGCAGATAGCAGCGTACGGTGACCTCCGTAGCCCCCGTCGTACGAGCAGGCTACGCGAAAAGGCAAACGGAGAAACGAAAAGAGCAGAAGAAGAAGACGAAGACGAAGAGGAAACGACAGCCGGGGAAAAAGAGAAGGAAAGGTGCGTGCCTGCGTGACGTAGCTTTCGCAGGCCATCACGCATATGTTACCCTCCGTGAGGGGCCCTGTACGCGTTCACAATACGATCCGCGGGGTCATTCCACCTCTTCAGCTTCTTCGTATTCGTCGACGTCTCTTCCGTGGACGCTCGCGAACTTTGTTCCGCCGGTTAGCGCACGTAGGTGTCCACTTTCTATGGGTGGCACTCGCCGCGAGGGAGAACACTCTTCTAATCCTCTCGTCAGGGTCGCGAGCGTACGACGGAAGGACGTAGGTGTCGTGAATGCTGGGCGTGACTCGCGTGTCACTCCGGCACGGATGAAGATCGACCGATACCGCGAAATACTATTCCAATGGAGGAAGTGGCATGTTTTGGAGAATACTTTTTCAGTTTAAGAGTAAGAGAGATAGGATGAGGAAGCATGCCGTAGAAATTAAATATCGTTGTAATTGGGAAGTGGTTAGCTGAGTGAAGTTTTCTGTGAATTACGTGTTGCAATAACGACTTATGGTACAGTTGAAAAATACTTCGTTTGTTCCTTTAACAGGTTTCCGATAATAGCTTTAATAGAATTGTACAGAAATAGAATCTTCGAGTCGATAGATTCGTAGTAGCGATTGTACTGTAGACAGTGGTTTCCTGAGTTTCAGTGAATTCCTTTACAAAATCATCTTACAATCCAGCGAAACGAATATCTTTAGCTTGCAGTGACCAGGATCTACGACAACGAGAGCAAATCTCGACAAAACTTGGAGAAACCTCGTGAAATCGCGGAAATCGCGCGACAAGCGTGTAAAACGACCGACTCCCACGACTTCGGTCGTTTCGTGTTTCACCGTCTGTTCGTTCGGTATTCCAGGGCAAAACGTGTTACGTAATCGCTTTATCACGGCCAAAAGTAAACGGTACAGACGGTGGAACCGATGGAGCAAGCTTGTAAATTAAGGCGTTCAGTGGCGACACCCATTGACGTAACCTAAGCCTGTAGTCATACGCACTCTATAGAGGGCCCGTTCGATCTTCTTGTCGTCTACAATTTACCTTTCCAATTTTTGTTTTATTTTCTTCAATCTCCGAGTGTCTGAGTCTCTAATTTTCTAAGCACGGAGTCGTTACACATCCTAAAACGCCTCGGAATATCCTTGAAAACTCTCGAAACATATCAATTTAGCTTCTAGCCGATTTTACTACCTCGCTATATCTCTTCCGCCAACTATACAGCAAAGAGCAAAAAGAAATATCCACGTTTAGAACCAATAGGTTCTCTGTTGGTGTTTCGTTACTGGCTGCTGCTGAAAACGAACGTGACACTGTGGAAAATTGCAGGAGCGACGAGCGCAGAAGCATTTAACGTCGCGCCAAGATAGAACCGATTAGATATGCATCTAAACAGGTTAATAAACCACCTACACACACCGGTCCAATGGTTGGAACGTTTCCACATGCAGCCACAACTGGAAACCGAGTCTTTACACGTCCTGGCACCGTTTTCTCTCTCTTTTCCTCCGTCATTTTTTTCCTTCCTTGTCTCCCATCGGTTCTTTTTCTCTTTTCTGTCTCCGTCACCTTGTTTCGACGACGCGTGTTCCCTCTTCAACTCCGACGACCAGACGAGTTACGAGTACGAACGGATGACAAACAAAGAACGACGTAGATGACCTCGTGGACGTTTCGTGCACGAGCACCGATTAATACCGGCGATTCTCTCACCTGTCGCGTTCTTCGGCCGTAGGCAAAGACGTGAGAAACCAGTCGCAAGAAAAAGTCGGGGATAAAGTGATAAAATGCGGAAAATGCTCGCTACGGAAAGGAAATAGATAAGCAGTGACGGAGGGATATTTTATGATGTCAAATGGGTTCTGTGACTCTTGGCTTGGGTTAATTGATATGGTAATTTTCGACGCTTTTAAATATCCATATAAACGCAAGGAAAATAGCGAGTGATTTCACGAAATCTGTTACGTAACTATATTATACAATCAATTAAAATAAAATAAAGAATCCTTCGTGAACTTAATTACAAGAAGGTACATCTAAAAATTATCGCAGAGAAAATTTTGGTCAAATAAATATTAAAGTGAATAAAATACAGAAGGATACACGATACGGCAAATTTTGGAAATATTTTACTCCGAGCGATAAAACGATACGCAAGAAAGATTCAAGGATAAGAAATAAATTACAACAATACTCGTATCTAGATTTCTGATATGTATCGCAGCTATACTATACGCGAACACTAGTTTACTGTTTCATAGTTCCCAAGTAATATAAAGTCTCATTGGAATGAAAATGTAATGGGTAGTAACGTTGACGGTTAGCATCGTGCCATAGACATGTTTGTCTTGGCAAGTTTATGCGAAACAAAGATAGAAAATTCATCTGAAACCATCTCGAACCAGCAACTCGTCACGCTGGGTAATTATTTCTCGAATCATCAGAAGTCACATAAAGTTTCTTAAAATACACATACATGCCACTGCAATTCAGAATGTAATTTATCATTCAAATCAAAGACGATCCTTTGGCCTTTGTTTTCGTTTATCGCTTAAGTAATTTGCAATCTCTCGGTAATTCTCAATTATCTACATCCGTTTGTCTCTTGATGGAATCAATCTTTTTCCATCAATCAAGAAATCCAAGATATTTCCAATTTCAAACTCATTTCCTCCTCGCGCGAAATATTACAACAGAATAATTTAAATCCGATAATCAACGAACCACATACAAAAAGAAAAATTTAATCGCACATACACATTACCAAAATTCGCTGTAATAAGATACCTACCATCGCAAAAATTCGCTATTACCGCGGTCAAAGTACTATCCACAGCTATCAGAAAAATAGGAAAGGTCCCATCTCTACCTCGTCCGATTCCAGCTAGCTCGTCGAGGTTCTAGCTCGAGAATGAACGCCCTTCGAACAATCCTCGGACGATTAAAGCGCTATCTGTGCCAGCAGAGGCAGTCGACAAAGAGCAAGGTGGCTTCGTGCGCGAGAAACGATTAGCACCGACAATCCTCTCTCGTCCTGCTGGTCGGTAGAACAGGAGGAGAGGTGCTGAAGGAGAGAGAGGGGAAAGAGTGGAAGTCAGGTACGTGGGTCGAGCAGGGGTCACAGTCGGACCACGACGAGTCACCTGTGGTGTGACCGATGCGAGCACCGAGCGAACGCGCTCGCTATCATCTCACCGAGTCTCTGGCCTTCTTCGTCATCGTGGCTAATGCTAACTGCTCGCCTGCTGGCGTACAGTCCATCGCAAAACTCGTTGCCAACTTTTATTAAGATTCACCGATAATACAGGTAGATTGTAGGTTTCTCAGGTAGCCGTGAGTAATTGAATGTACAGAGTGTGTTGAATCCTTAACCAGATAGATAGAGTAGAGCTACTAGAGTTGAAATTACCAGTTCGTAATTCTTCGTAGTAATTTCATAGATTTACGTGTACTCTTGGATTCCTGTGTTCTCGAATTTGAACGATCTTTGGCAAAGTATCTTTTACGAAGGATTATTTTCCCTTTCCAGAGGCTGCTAGCTTCTCTGCCTCTCGCTCTTATCAGTCACGATCTCATCAATTATCCGCTAACAACGTCGATCCGTAATAATCGTTTAAATAAAAATGATCTCTGGCTTCGAGCCTCTTGCGCAACGTTATCCATTCCACGCGTTGATTTCTCGCTATCCCATTAATGTCCCTTCAATCACTACTATTTCCCAATAATTAAATTAGAAAATAATTCCAACGTCATTAATTACCAATGCCATTTATCCCTTCCTGCGAGAGAGAAGTCGAGAAACGTTACGAGCATCTTTTCTGGCGTGTCAGAATCAATAGTTCCCGCAATTAGTTGTGCCACCAATCAAACCACATTGTTCAACATTCATCGGCGCGCACAGGCGGCCACGGTTACGCCACGTATCGCGTGTCAAGGAGTTCGTCAATAATTATTCCAATGACAAGAGCCACGCTAACGAACGCAATCAGTGTACGGAATGCCATTGATCGACTCATCGAGCACCGTTGTTTTTGAAGGACGCACGAGCATCGCGAATGAATTTCTCAATTTCTTCGCTTTTTATGGTCATCCTCTCGTATATAGCATCTTGTCTTCCTGTTTGCGATCGTTGAAGTTTCGTCGACGAAGACATGCAAAAATGTCTGTAACTGAAAAGATTCTTCGAGTGCAAAGAGTCGAGCGCTATTCTAGTTCCACCCTATCTGTCCTAAAACTCTTCCACAATCTCTAGACCCAAATTCAACACCTCATGTATAATTTCTCTTCCAATTGTTTCGCTTCTGATACGTAAACGTATACCAATAAAGTTTGAGAAAGCGGCTCAATTAAAACGGATGACAGTGTTTCCACGTGCATCGATCAGACAGTATCCTTGCAAGTGATGCGTTACGCGCGCAGTGTGATCGAAAGAAAACGGTTAGGTGACCCTCGCCGACTCCCGATGGTCACGAACTTGGTCATCCTTTCTACGCTTGTATTTCGCCGGACTATCGGTTATCCGTTCCGCGCGCATCTGACGCTTGATAGTAATTGATGCCGGTTTAACAGTAATTACCGGCGTAATATATTGCCGTTCTAAGAGCAGGCATTCCGCTCCTTGCGAACGAATGAAACGCGCCGTGGCCAAGCATCGGGTTGCTTGACTAATGGGTGTCTTTCGTTGGAGGTGCGTTCGATTCGAATCGACCATTCGCACAGGGCCTTTGATCCGAGCTTCTGCCACTCACGATCACAGAATGACTACTACGCTCGGCATTACGAAAACCATTCGGACAACTGTTTGGGAATTCGATGACTAGCATCGTGGCATTGTGTGCGCACTATAATCTCATACGATTGGAGGTAAATGGATCGTAAACGACTATGAACTGGATAGAAATTTGTTATCCGTAAGTTATTCATCCCCTGAATATGATACAATGTACAGAGAGTTAGGAAGTAAAGATACGATGGAAATGTACTGGCTGTATCGCGAGGATCAGCGAGAAAAAGAATCGTCTAGTCATGGCTATACCGAAAAACGTGACCGATCCCACCGATTACAGTTTCCTTCGGCGATATCGTTGGCCTGCTAATTAATCGGCAGCATGACGCGGTATTCGCTCGAGAGAGTGGCCAAGCAGAGATGCAGGACATATGGTACCATCGTATGGAACGACGCCATGGGCCACCCACGACAGGCCCTCGCCGTATCGACGACAAACGTAAATTAGCGACTTATCGTATCGCTGTGGTCGTTAGGGCGGTCGATTCGCGCGAAATTCGAAGACGTTTTCGTGACTCTACGGTATCTCGAGAAACGTCGTATACGGATCATGGTTAGTTTTCACAATGTGATAAAAAATGAATTCTTTGCTTTCTTTTAAATTCGCCTCCTCGTAGTTTTCTGTTGCCTCTAAGCTTTTCTTCAACTCCCCTCTGCAACACAATATATCTTAAGCTCAACGAAAGATCAATTTCTATTTAATTTCCACCGCTTCCCCTCCCACCGTGGCCGCATTTTAAACGTCGAAAACCCACGTCACGCCCAAAACTGTAACGCAAAATTGCGAAGCATAAATCAACGCGTGAAACCGAACGTCCCGTTGAAAGAGGCTCATTTTTCGATTCAGCTGGTAGAAAAATTGCTCGAATCCTTCCGTCGCCGTGGCTGACCCGAACAAGGGTCCAAAGGTCGACAGGCGAGGAATGCCGGGTCCTGATATACCTCGCTAATGAACCTTCCACTCCCGTCCATCCAGTCTATTTACCGATGGACAGGGAAACACACCGTGCCGTTCGAAAGCCCGCTCTCTATCCTTCTCTGCCTTTCGTCCAAGTTTGGTTGGCTTCGTTTCCGACCGACAAAACGTCCTAAAAGGCAATCGAATGGCCAAAGGCCAGCCAGTGACTTCGAACGTTCAAACGATGCCTCTTCTCTCTTTCTCTCTCTCTCTCTCTCTCTTTCTCTCTCTCTCTCTCTCTCTCTCTCTCTCTCTTCGAGTCGATATCTTCGTGAGGATGTCGATCCTTTCTTCTAGCCGTTTCGACGCTGTGCGATGGATAGATTAGACGGTCTTTTACACAGATTTTTCTCAATTTCCTAGGACGAGTCAATAAAAGCTCTTACAGCTGCTAATGAGTTGTTCGATGAGGCAAACTTTAACCCTTAAACCCGTGGATCCCTAGAAAGCACCGGCCATTAACGGAATACCATAAAACGCGGGAGAATGTTGCCTTTACGATAACATATATTTCGATCGCTGTTACCGGCTGGAGAACGCGATTATTACCGGATTCGTGCAGCTTGATGTCGCGAAAGAATGCAATCGAGTACGAGTTCGCGTAATCTACGTTACACTCGAGCTGTACTGTTAATTATGCGACCGCGTTACATTCTGCACGATTCATGATACAGCGATTGCTATGTGGCTGCTTGATATTGATTAATTGCCCTGATGTACGGTGGTGGGGAGTATGGATGGTTTTCTTTCTGTATGTCATTAATCGTTATAAGTATGATTTTTGCAACTCTAATGATGCATTTTAGAAACAAGTTATGTATCACACAGATCTGCTGCCTACTAAATATGTAAATAATTCTTCGATTATCGTTCTTGCTATTTCGTTATTCATTCTTTACAATCCGGCCAGCTTATTTGACACCATCAAACAGATGCTCGAGAAACGATCACGCTTCGATCGGGCAAACTTCAAAGAGGAATTTTAATAACGAAAACCACTTCGATCGTCATTCTCTTATCGTATTCGAACAAACTATAAACCGACGGATATTTTACGCGTAAACGCAGAATCACAAACTTCCACTACGCGTCACATCATTTTCCCCATTCTAACCGTTTACTTAATTCTTTCTCGCTGCCATAACCGTATACATCCACCTTAAATCAATCCAACCCCTATCTAAATTAATCTTTCAGCAAAGAAGAGAACGCGACAGCACTCAGCGTCGAGGTTTCCGTTTCACCGTGATACGGTGATGAATTTCTGACACCCGAAGCTATCTTTATTGGATCCCCTTTATATCGCAATCAATTTCCAGCTGCACAAAGTGCCTTTTATTGCTCACCTCTAACACCGTCATAAACAGCACGAGGAACCGCGGAATACTTTTATTACGTGCATTCAACTTTTAATAACCGCACGCGATACACTCGTGTGTACGTACCGTATACGTTTGCGAGTACACGCCTGTGTCACGTTCGACTTGCACAACCCGATCGACAGCGGATAAATTGCCGGTAGATGTTCGTATCGCGAACAGACCGGACGCTATACTCGAGACTCAACGATACAAATCTCATTTAACAATTATTCTTAATTGCAAGGACGACCAAGGCGATAGATAATTAGTCGCATGCCACCTGTCGATCCCAGAATAATTCATAGTCAAATATCGATCGTCAGAGATACGCGTAGAATGTACGTCTGTGAACCAATGCGATCTCTTGCGAGAAACTCGCATTAGATGTTCTTGATGTTATTAGATGTTAAACGTAGATTCGCGTATGCCTATTAATAGGAAGATCACTTTGTCGATCTATCATCGATCTCTATTTGTAATCGTCAACGCATCTGATTTCCTACTCATGCATAAATATCTCTGCAACAATGAGAATTGTCAGGACTACATGAATTAATAGAAAATCGATGGATGGTTATTTCTTTTTTTTTTTTTTTTATTCTTCGACTGATGACAAATACAAAGTACTTACGTATACGGAGATTCTCGACGTTTCACTTTAAATACTATGTAATACGTCATTTCCGCGGCCGGTATTTAACGCGACGACGGTTTCTGAGAATAGATCTTCCTTTCGTGATTGATTTCACATGTTATCTTTCACGATCGATGTTGTAGCGTAATTATAGGAAAAAGATTTAATAGAAATCTTGACATTTCTGCGACCATTGAGGCAATCAATCTAGCGTTCAAATACGTTTCAAAAGCGAAAACGTTCGTCTCTACCTTTGATTATTTGTTACTAACTGATTCCATATTTTTGGAATAAAAGCTAAAATACGTTTACAAGCATCGAAAATACAGCGTCAAATAATAATATATACTATGCGAGATTCGGAGGATTATTAATTCTTCCACTTATCGAAAGATGAACCAGTTTGCACAAATGTACATACGTAATAGCGATATACAGTTCTAATGGAATTACGAAGAGATAGAAAACTGAGACGTTATGATAATCAGGTCGTATTATCTCGATATTATCATCGATATTTTCGCACGTTTCAAGTCTTACTGAACAATATACTTCGTATGGATGTTTTCTGATAAACAGTCAGTTATATCAGAGGTTATTAATATAAATCATGATAATAGCGTACGGTAATTGATAATAAGCAAAAAGGGAAAATGAATTTAAATGTTCCATACTAAGTACTAGACTAAGTAAACTAAGTAAACATACTAAGTAAACTACTAGCTGCATTATAATAAAACTATGCATTGCAAATTTATTAATTCATAAAAAAATAGTATCGAACACAATCACAAAGAACCAAATCGATGAATATAATAAGTATTATGCTGCTTCTCCAACTGAGAACTTCTTTCAATTCTCTCCAAAGATAAAAACAATCGGAATTAAAGAATTATTATTCATCTATCCAAAGAACTATTATTCTTCGTCGTAGAAACAGCATCCCTTTGAAACTATAACCTCGTAGCAACCACAACGTTCAGGTAACAATTAAAATCGCCAATCACACACGTGTCTCGCGAGATAACCTTTCTCAAGCTTTCTCTCGTCGAATACGATAGAGTTTGAGAAACAACATGGAAGAAGAAGATAGGAAGGAACAGAGAGTAATAGAGAAGCGGCCCGATATGGTCATGCTCTCTCGATGCAAATGAGAGAACCGAGAAGAGCGTTGCTTCAGCGGTAGGCGAATGAAAGCTCGAGCAATTAAATTCTCATTGGAAACCAGACACGTGTTACCGCGTGTCTGACGCGGTGGTCATGGCGATCGCGACCTCGAGATCCTCGATATCGTGCATTACGCGACAAATCGACAGTCCTGCTTCCTGCTACGGCAACGAAAGATTCATTGGTTTGATCGTTCGTTCTATTCTCCTCGAACGGAGCTTCGTGATTATCTTACAAACTACGATGTCTCAATAACTCTCTCATTAATTCCACGTGCGTAAACTTGTCCAAATATTAACGAATCTAGTATATCGCTGCACCTACTCCAACCTCGACAATCTGCCTAAACTTTCTCAATTATCAACGATTTGTATCCTCTTAAAAATCCTGCGAAACTCAATGTCTCTTTTCTAAATTCTCACGAATCTCGCTAGTTTTGCCAGTTTACGCTCGTTCAAACCTCGGCAATCCAACTCCCAATTTCCTTTATATAAGAACAACGCCCAATATCCTCAAAATCTGCATCGATTCCCCATTATCCGTAATTATTATTCTCTCAAAAAACGTATCGAAATGCGCGTTACCTTCGCACCAACAATTCCAGCCGATCATCGCCGTGGAACAGTCTGCTCGACCGATTCACAGAAGCACGTCGCGGTCGACTCTTAACGGCAGCCGTCCATCGAGGCGACGCTAAACGAAATAATTACCAGCGTCGCGGGATCGACGGGGCCGCGTTTCGCGTATCACGACTGGCTCGCGTAGCAGCGTGTCGTTTAAAGGAATTATCACGACGTCCGTCCGACGTGGACGATTAATCTTCGCCTCGGTGCGAAGCCGGGTCTTTTCGTCGTGCGAGCTGCTTCCAAGGCGCTGCGCTGCGCTGCTTCGTTTCGCTCGCTCGGTTGCTCGGCGCGGGAGGAGGCTGCCGATCGAGAGAAGGAAGGTTTTCGCCTCGCTTATCTCGTCACGACGATCTGCCGACAGATACACCGCGCGCCTTGACACGTAACAATGCATGCATGAATTAATAGCGACCGCTGCCGTGCTCGTACTTCTCCTCGCTTACAGCCAGATTTACATCTTTATCGCGGCCTGGGAGGTGTCGTTCAAGCACAGCTCAAGTCGAACGCGCCCGGTTCTCCGCTTCTTCGAGATTTCTTGCTCCTTTTTCTCTCTCGTGCCTTCGATCTTTTTTTCTTTTTCTCTCCTTTTTTATTTTTTTTTATTTCGATCCTCCAACCTTCGCGACGTAGGATAAACGCGGTTTTTCACGCGTCGCTGGGTGTCTCGCTGGGATTTATTGCTTCTGATCGAACCCTGGGAACTGGTGTAACAACGGCTCGGTAAGGAGGACTTGCGAGATAGACTCTGAGACTAACAATATGTATCGCTGCGATGTGACAATTAAGCTATTAAAACTTCTATTGGCATGTGATTTTAATTTCATGTTAATCTTATGTTAATTTAAAATATACAAAAACTTCCATTTTCCTCGCTCTTAAATGATCTATGCAACATTATATAACCTTGATTATATAAGTGACTGCAAATATAGTACGTGTTGCTTCAGTTTCATAAAATTTTCGTTGAAACGAAAAATAGTCGAGATACAATGGTCTATTTTCAGAAATCTGTCTGTATTTCTTCTCACTCCTGTAACTAACAATAGACAAGCGTTTTGCCGGCATTTCCTGTTTTCCATTTTCTCATACCACCGAAGTATAATACAACTTTCTTAGAATCATTCAGCTGTACCCACTGTGAATCTTCGTAGGCTAAGACGTTATTCCACGAGTTATTAGACATAATTGCAATCTCGAGAATGCTTCCACGCGGAACAGAGAAAAGAAACAGAAACGAAACGAAAAATGTCGGTAAGAAGGACAACGAAGCACAGTAATGAGGGTAGTATCCGAGAAAATGCAATCCACGATGAAGAAACGGTCGTAAAACTTTTATTTCGTTATTCTTTCACCAAGAATAGTTTTCGATTAACTAGAGAAATATGTTTAATATTTTCAACCTTAGAAATACCGACACAACTTGTACGTTATACAGACAATAAATAGAAATAGCGTAAATCCTTCTATTAAGATTTATTATAACAATTTTAGTTGGACGTGAAAAACGCGAAAGGTCAAACACCTAATTTGGCCGATTTACCGATTCGTAAGTGCAATTTCCAAGAAGAACTCGAAGCAACACCGGAATACACGGTAATACGATATTAATTATACGTTCGCGTGGTACGAATTAGCCACGGTAATTGGTTCGTATCATAGACGTGGTAATTAGTGGCGGATCGAACACGTCAAATTTTATGAAACAACTGTATAAAGGTAGCTGCATGAATTTTAATCGAATTATTAAAGGCATACGTTGTTTTATAACGTTATCAAGCGAGTCATTGGCCACGAATTGATTTATCGAGCTCGGAGAAATTAAGTTTCGTGAGATATCGAAAGCTTTGATTTAGCTTTGATACAAAATCACGACGAGCTAATGCGATCGAAAAGGTTAAAGCAATAAAGGTAAGCTCTTCGAGCTACGTTCTTTCGAGTGGCCCGACTCGTCCGCCATTTCGATCGATCGTAATCAAATTGTGAGAATTCCTCGAGGTCCGATAAATGATATTTAACATTCGTAGATAATATCTACCTCTGAAAATGTGTCGCAAGGGACGATCAAAAGCAGCCACATCGTTTTCAGAGCTGTAGTTTCATGAAATGGTAGTGTGGTACCCGAAATAAGGAATTCT
Organism: Bombus bifarius; assembly: GCF_011952205.1. Lineage (NCBI taxonomy): Eukaryota > Metazoa > Arthropoda > Insecta > Hymenoptera > Apidae > Bombus > Bombus bifarius. The sequence continues at coordinate 526,586 of NW_022885586.1, read as the reverse complement.
GCTTACCTGAAACAAAAGAAACGACTGTGGTTAGATAAATAAATCCAACGATTGAGTTCAGATCAAGCATAAGATCGAGTAACTAAAATTTAGAGCTAACAGAAAAACCTAATCATTGTACGGAACTGTCTCGTAAAACAGTTTGCTCGAAGAAATCCAGGAAATAGGTGCGTTTTACCAGTGGAACAGAAATCATTTACGGAGTAACAATCAGTCCGAGTTAATAACAATGAATTGGCCAGCGATGATCAACGGTTCAAACGACGATGCCTCGTAAATCTTGGCTCGCGATAAACCTGTCGATCCGCTGCTAATAAAAGGAGAGGATAGGAGAGAGACACAGAGGGAGGAGATTACTTGGGCGTAACTGCCTACGATTTGACCTCGCTATTGCACTAATGCTTCCACGGATTCATTCACCAGCAATCTATGGGGAAATTCATGAGATCGTTGACTGATGCTAAACGTACTCCCTTGAGAGCGTTGAATATCAAAATAGTATGTTAGCATTCGTTGAAACTTTTTACGCTGTTCTCTAATTCGTAGATTGCAAACGTATAATCTTCTTCGATATACCGAACAGCATAATTTTATTTCAGAAAGCATTCTTCAAATTACGTACAAGATCAACATCAAAACGATAAATATTCCAACGTAAAAATATTCAGCGTGTAACGCGCACGCTTCACAACGAGACGGAAATAACACGAAACGTAATTTATATTCTGCTTATCATTTGTACAAATTAAATTTATTCTTCGAACTGCATCCGGATATCAGGAAAAATTCTGCGCGGTAAATTGAATTATTTAGTAACTGTAAGCAGCAAATGGAACTAGTACCTTGTAATACCTAGACGACGCACTTTGCATGCTAATTACCCCAAAGCTCCTCAAGATTTTGTGGTACGAATGCACATGGTAACAGAGAGGTTCATTCAGGAAATGCTGCTGCTACTAATACAGAATGTTAATCAAATTCCGGCAGTTGATAGCCTCTGGCATGCCTAACGATATTTTTCCTTCCTTATCTTCTTCTTTCTTTTTCTTTTTTTTTTTTTTTTTTTAATTAACAAACGCTAAGTCCGATGAAATAAACGCCGGAATAACACGAAAAGCCCCCCAGCTGCAATTTGACTTTCGAACGGTTTACACGCGTCGAGTGTTTCGATGGTCAGCAGAGATTTATGGAGTAACGGGGCGTTTTAGTATCGAACTTGGTATATTCCACGGGTTTCCGTGCCGATAGAAAGTCGTCGATGCAAAGGTTACAACCTTCGTACCGACTTTACTCGGTCAAACGTGCACCATATTATTCATGAGCCCTGTAATTGACGACTGCGTGACCGTTTGCATAAATTACGCGCCCGATAAATTGAATCGAGCGCAATCCTACGATGCTCTATCATTTGATCGTAATATGTACGTGTGTTTGCCGGCGACTCAACGCGTCGAGGTGGAGTTATGTTATTCGTAAGGATAATTGATCTTGAACCGACACGACCGAGGAATTAGGTGGGGTTCTGTTCATTTAGTCATTGAATTTTCTTTTGTATCGAGGCACGAGTGAGAGATTACGTAACGCTTTGTCGATTTATCGATACAGTTTCAACGTATCATTACTTTCACCGTGAAATTGAAATGACAAAAATTAGGAAGCTTACGCTCGATGTGTACACGTTCGCGTCGCCCTACGAGTTCGAATTACCTCGAAAAGGTTTAACTTGATCCTAGTTCAACCCTAATCGATCGGTAAACACAGCGTGGCACTGACAGAACGTCAACTTCACCACCATCGTCCTTCGAAAGAGACAACGGTTGAAAGTTTCTAAGAAAAAGCCGAGAATCGGACAAAACCACCATCCACGAAGGCTGCTTTATCACACGAGTCGTTACCAACACAAACACGGCGTGGTGGAAGGATTCATGGGGCAAACGTTGACACGAATGACGACTAGTACGATGATCACGTGGGCAGGACACAATGCAGGGTGCGGCCTCACCTCTGACACGCCGGGGTCCCGACCTATTCCTGTGTACACGGGCCAAGCTGTAGCATTGTGTGAGGGGGCTCAACGTGGTACTGCCCAGCCCACGTGCAACGCCAACACGCGACGAAGAGCTGCGAGGTGAGCCTCTTTGGAATTTCACCGCTCGGGGAATACGACGACCAGGTAAAGACTCTTATGGCCTGTGCCACGGTTGGGACTGTACGTGTACGTGTAACAGGATTCGACGAAACGGAAGAATCGGGAATCGCCGCTGAAGAACGGTCGACTTTCTATGGGTGTAAACGGAGATCGTGCTTGGCGAGGGATGAAAGGCAAGGCTTGGACAGTGGACGCTGGATTTTTAATCCAACGTTGATTTATGTATTCATTTAAGTGTCTTTTATCGGACAAGGTGGTAGTTTCTCTGTTTCGATTGGTTTTCCATGGTACTTGACAAGTATGTAATCGATTGGCTGGGTCGATGATGACTTCGAGAGAATATTTGTCGTTATTGGTTTATGTGTGAATAACATAATTTATCGAAGGAATATTACAATTGATGGAAGGAACGAAATATGAGAATGTTAATTCCTTATGTATCTTAAACAATTTATCGCGTGATTCGTTCATTCATCAACCGCGTCTCGTTTAGCAGACATACGAATTACAAATTGCGCAAGAAACTTCGGAAAAGGTTACAATCTTACGAAAGCCTGTTCATAAATTCAATTGGGATTTCTTTATGGCACGGCGTTGTATCGGATTGAAACGCAAACGTGCACATATCGCAAACCTGCATCTTTATCTACACCTTCCATTCATAAAGTAACTCTTGTTCTTTGGCCATTCTACCATAGTTCAAACCGGAAAACCAAGATCCACCCACAACACATCTTGGTTAAAACAAAAAGTGCCACGTTGGGGGACAAAATCTATCGCGTCTTCGATGATATTTTATCACGTTGAAAGAAAATTCTTCGCATTTCCCACTCGTGTCGCTTTCGAATCACGAGCGTAACAGACGTGTCAGCATCCCTTAAGAAGTTAATCTACACAGAACCGTCTTAAAAGGAACGTAATTTATTTCGAAGTGAATTGCCAACTATCAAAGCGAGAAAGTTTGCCGCGATTAACATCGACGAAACATCCTAACGGATCGCTATAAAACTTATTACCAGGATACCTCGAGAATTGCCGAAGGAAAGGGGCCGTTCGCGGCTCCATTATCTCCGCGACACTTCGCGAACCGGGAGAGCTGCTTGACATCTTTCTCCTCCGCTTCCTCTTTACCTTCACCTCCGCTATGTCTTTTCGCGGAGGTTAATGCGACCGAATGCAGTGTCCACGCGAGCCCCCGCGTGCCCGTCGACGCCCACGGCATCTCATATCTTACGGATGAAGACATTTACGACAATCCTCGCACGGGCCACCTCACCCACCTCTCTTCCGTGCCGTGCACAAAGACCTCTGATGTCACTCTTCCTCCGTGTTTCTGTCCCTTTTCTTCTCCCTCTCTTTACTCCTACCTTCGCCATTCTTGCCTCCGTCGTAGGGAATTTTCTTCGCCTTTATTTATTCCTGGTCGGGTAAAGTTAAGGGACCTTTCACGGTTGACGTTTGAAGAAAAAAGGTGCCTCGATATATCGACCGATATTCTCTCCACGGTTGAAACGCTGTCGATTCACTAAGGTATTTTTAAGATATTTCGGTAAATTATGAAGTACAGAGTAGCACTGAGTGGAGGCAGGTCGAGGAGAGATTGTGAATGGAGTAAAAGTGCTTTCAACTGCAGAGAAGAGATATTTTCCTGCATCGATCGCTGTACGCATGCCAGGGCTAGTAGTTTCAACTGAACATTTGAGATACCCGGATACTCGTGAGACAACTGTGTACACAAAAATTACACGGCTGCCCGCGTATCTCACGAGACAACCGAATGAGACAGTCGGCAATTTCGATATCCTCCGAGTTAGGTCATTATGCTACGTGATACGAAGTATACGTTGGCGACGGTAGGTTCGAAATACTCCAAAAGAGAAGCCGCCATCGGCATCATCATTCTATACGTGCATTCATATGTGTGAGAGTCGAAAATAAAAAAATTTCGTTTCAAACTATCCACCGGCATGATATCACCTCGATGTCGTAATAATGTTCGATCAGCGGCTTCTTCTTTGGGACTAGCGACTACGGAACTCGCATCGAGGTTCTTAACTTAACTTTTATTCAAACGTAGCTTTGCGACGCAGCGTTCTACATTCAAACCGTCATTAGATATTAGGTCGTCCGAAAAGTATCTTTCTTTCGCAAAAGTGTTTTTTTACAACAGTGAAACCAGGTCTGTGAAATGTCGCGGTGTTTATCTATATAGAAGAAAATGGATCGTACAAAATAATATAAAAGAAAAAACGTTGTGCGTCTATTATTTCCTGATAAAACGAACGAAACTTTTCGGGCAATCTAATATATTATTCCGATCAAAGGAACGCAATATATGCAAATTAATAAGGCGAAGCCTATTTGCAACGAGATTCTCGGGTGTCAAGAGCCAATAGAACAAACAACACGCCTAGACAAGCACAAATGTCTCGTTCTGGAAAGTTGCTCAATTCACCAGGAAGCAGATAGAATTGAAATTAAGATAACAATAAGAGGGAACTCGTGTTCGTCGCGCGATTTTTATCACGGCATCGTCAGCAGTGTCGAGACGTTCTCTCGATAATAAAAGAAAGCAACGTTGAAATTTGCGAAACTGAACGTGCTTCGCGGGCAGACGGCACTTTCACTGGGCATATGCAGCACAATAAGTAATAAATGCCATGCACATAATGAAACAGATAATGTATCAAACACCGATCAACGATTCTGACGTAAGACGCCTTTTTTGGGACGCGTAAAAAATATGAAATCCCCCCGCCGCGCTTTCTAATATGTTAATAACGAGGCGAGCGTCACGACGCTGGTAATACACGTTCCACGATCCAATGATCTAAAGTTGGTTCTCGTCGAATTAAAGAACGCGACTTTTACGAGTCGTAACAACCAACTTACGTCCGACAATCATCATGATCCTTTTACGATATCACAGTCTTTAAATTTCACTGATAATACGAGGCAATGAGACGATTTCTTTATTTAATGAGAATTACGAGTTTTTTGGTTTTAATGAAGTTTCAGCTTTTTTCTATGTAATACACTGAAACATTTTTTTTTTTTTTTTTTTTTGAATGTTAAGAATGATGAGATATTCGTGGTTTTAGAAAATCGCGAAAGGACGCAAGGAAAAATATAAACATCGTGACTGCAACAAGCTAACAATCTGTAGCCACGAAATTCCATGCTGATCGAAACAAGGGAAACAAGCTAGCTGTAAGAGCACTCCAAGCGAAACAATGTCGCCAGAATGTACGACTCGACCCCGAAGCTCTTCGAGATCTCGTTCACACGGCGCAACCTTGCTGCCCGTGGAAGGATTTGCATTTTACAAAAATGCCACGCCGGGTATTCTATCGGAGCCTCGTGGTCTATGAACCGGAGACCTGGTCCAGAGCGCGTGTTCGCCGGTGTTCGTGTGTCTCTCCTTCTCAGGGTCGAGAGACGTTACTTATTTACGCAGGCTGCATTGTGGGGAACAATTGCGTAGGCCAGGCTATTAAATCTCCGACCTTTGTGTAATTACGCCTAGAGGTCACCTGGCCCAACCTTTCGGCTGACAAGTCGGAAGAAAATGAATTGCCTCGCGACACGTCGCGTTGTCGGCCTTAGCTCGCCCCTTTTTTGTATCTCCAACAAACGGAGGCGGGCGCTGCTAGTTTCCTAGCGAATGCTTTCATCGAGATTCGTTAGAGGACATTTAGAATGAAACAGCTCGCAGGAAAATTGCTATATACGAAAACGATTTTATTTTGAATATATTGGCAAACATATTATTTCATACCGTCAGCCAGAAGGGTCAGGGTAATTGCTGTGTCTCTACTCGAAGCATTCAACGTCACATTTTCCTAATGGAAAAACGACCATAATCGAACTATTACGTTCGTGCAAATCGCGTACAATGAGAGATAACTTTCTATCAGTCGGATTATTTTTTAGATTCTCTAATTCTTCCTGCAAAATGACTGACAAATTTCATCGTGGAGCTCGGTTGCGCCAACTAACGCCCACGGACAACGCACAGTCATCGTCGATTTTAATAACGATATCGGGCATTACGGAAAAAATTCCATAGGAAAGGAAGACTGGAGGACTTTGAAAGGGCAAAGGCGACGGAATCTCGGTTCTTTGCTCGCATCGAACCTCGCGGTAGAAGTTTCCAGACGGCAGAAAGACAGACAAAGACGCACAGGCTGGATATGCAACGGTGCAGATTAGGCCGTTTCGAGGAACGTGCTCGCACGTTGCTTTTCTTGCACGGCGCGACACGTCGCAAAAGTCAGAGGTGACGTGTCACCGAAGGTGATGACTATTCCACGCGGCTGTTGTGCAACAACGGCAAAATAACGGCTGCCGTTGCACGCGAACCGACCAAACGATCTCGTCGTTCACGTCTTTCCTGTTTGCCCGCGACCATCCTAACTGAACACGTACGAGTCGCGAGCGTAAACCGTTTCTTTCGAAACCTCGTCTAATCTGTTTCTTGTTACGAATCAATTTGGCGGGAAAAGGAATGGCAGATTGATCAACATGTTGTTCGGAGAACACCGAGTTCCAGCGAATTGCTCCGATGCAGGAAAACTTAGCGTAAAACACTTCGCGCATATAAACACTTCGTTATAAAAGGAACATTTGTATGTGAATAAAGCGATATAATTCTCTTAGCATCCAATTCACAAAAAAACAAACAACTTAATTCCGTAAGTTTATTTATCGCAAGATGATGGCATGATTCCAGAGTAAATATAAAAGAATACTATCTGAACCATCGTTATTTCCTCTCTCTCCTCGTTAGTTTCCGCAACGTATTTACTATAACAAATGGAAAATATGCAGAAATAGTGTATTGCGCACACGATAGTTCTTTAGCGACTTTTTATCTGTATTGGACTGGACTCCTTCTTAGACTTTGACGAAGTGTTTTTGTAGAATTAAAACTATAGATTGTCATCAATATTTAATATGTTTTTTGTAAAAATCTTTATCAGATTTCTCGGAAAATTCAGATATCAGATCGTGAGAATTAATATTGTTCACGGGTATATACTATGCAGCTAGCCCTTTGGTATACTAATTCGATTGCAGGTCGTTTCTGGGTAACAATGCTGTATTAATACCTTGGAGAGGATTATGAACAGAAAAAGTGCATAACCATGCAGCTAACGCAGTTGAATTGATCAAAGGTCATACGGCGGCGAGCTTCTTGATGCAGTAAATTACAATTTCTTCCCAATGACGTCGACGTATTTAAGTTAAAAAGAGATAATATTTCAACGCGTATGAAATAATGCGGAATGAACGCAGTATCATTTGCTAAACTAAACATAATCGAACTACGATCAGGTGGCCACGAAATTAACTGATTTTGAACATCTTAGAAATCGTGATCGCATATAGCAATTGATTAGACTCATTCGATGGTTAAACGGAAAAATCGATGCTGTTTAACTTCGAGCATATTACAAACGTAAGGCTGATATTACGAACAATATTCCAAGCGAGCCCGGACACACGAAAAATACAAAATTCTCGATATCTTAAATAATGTGTGAAAACCTAGAAGACGTATCAAGGAAACGTAAAGTTTTAAATGCACTGCTGGTTGTATCGACGTGTCGAGCAAAAGAGAGGTTCGACGAAAAGGTGACGCCAAGGTCACGAATATCATTCACAGTAGACAAGAGAAAATGATTATTTATGGTGCAATCAAAAGATATACGGTGTTCTCTATCTTGAGAAACGAATAATAGAGCGCTTTTTCTTTCAATTCTTCGTGGTTTGAAATAATTCAAAGCGTATTAGCTTGACTCCAGGCGATTATTTATCCTTAATAACGTATTTTGATTAGACGAGTAGCTACTGAAAGTAGATTTGAAAGTTCGCGTCTACGCGAATCTCGTAGCGTGTCACTCGAAGCAATAGCCTGTTACGAAATTAGCACGTCTCTCTTAATTATTGCCATTACTGTTATTAGTTAATAACGTCGACTACTTCGGCCATTAAGTTCCTCTTAATTCATTTCAGTTGCACAACGTTACTGTGAAATTCCGCGCGGGAAAGATGAACTCGAGACTTTCGTTTGTTTCGAGGAACAAAAATGGTGTATAATTATCAAATGAAAGATTACTTTCTTTTTCTTTATTCGAAGTGGAAGCATTATTGGCTTCGTGCTGCATCGTTGTAAAATAAAATTAACTGAATGAACGGAAAGAAGCAGGCTACGATTGCATTCCATTTTCTATCTTTGTGAACCTTTGAAGATCAGTTTCATCGTTAGAGATAGCAATCGTAAACCATATCACGCTATACAATGGGAAGCATAAATTTTTGCCGCGATGAAAGAACCTTTATTTTCATCGTGGAAACGCGTCACGCATCCTTTGTGTTGATCTTTACGATGATCGAAAGGGGAAGGCATCTTTCTTTCTGTACTTCGTCTTATCGAAGCATCATTACAAACACGTAGCTATATTTTCTCAAAACTCACGAATCTTATCATTTTTCTTCCACGAACATTAGCAAACAGCAATTTGAATATTATCGATGTCAACTATCAAATCCACCTTGTAAATCGTCAACACCGCCGCATTAGACCAACTAACTCTCTGCATCGAAACCTTCCAAACCAAACGGAATCACACACACACAAAACATACTACGACTATCAAGATTCCTCCATACCATGTCCTAGGTTGAGAACCTCTGACCCCATAGAACGAGCACGAGGCGGACCGGTTCGGGTCACGGAGGAGTGTTCAATCCCTGCTCGTGTTCTCCTGAAGCTACGAACGAACGAAACGGACGCGACCCTGCCTCTTCGGCCTCCCCTTCGCGTGACACGCGCGTTTCGTGCGTGCGCCTTCTTCAGCTTCTTCGGCGAAGATTGAAAAACGACGCGAGAGCCGGCTAGAGGGAAAAGGGGCAGAGCTCGATGGCGAGAGAACGAACGGAAAAAGGGATGCGGGGGGCCGAACGCGATACAACGATATCGTCGATCGATGTCCACTTGGATGTCAAGTCGGAGATTTCAATGGGGTGATAGGCAGCTGGACTCGTGTCCTGCCTCCCATAACCTGACACGCGGCGGGATCGCGGGAAGACGCCTTGTAAAACGATATTAAAGGATTAGTGTCTCCCTCGGTGCGACGAGTTGCAGACCTTGAAGAGACTTCGATCCGGTTCACACGGAGCGTTGCACGCGATATTGGTCGACGAGAAAGATCTGAGGTAGGTTCGAATTTGGGATCGGAAAAGAAGCTTCGATCCTATCAGGGATGGCTTTAAGCCAACGAAGAATCGAATCGATTCATCGGGGTATATAATCGGTTGATTCGTTCGATTTCTGTAATCGCTGGTTCCATTAATTCTACCCTGCTGCACCCTCTGCAATGTCTGGTTCACGGAAACCCAGCACCTGTACCATCACAAAATATCTCCTTGTCTCCCTGGGTGAGATGTTCAGGGTCGATCGTTAAACCGATTTCAAGAGCGTGGAGATCGTCGGCCGTTGGACAGGTTCGCGTCCAGTTCACATAGAAGAACCCTCGAGCACCCCGGCGGCCAGTCTTTCTTTCTTTTCGAGCGAGGTCGCTTGACCCCGAAGCATAGACGCGACCGCCAGGCTTCCAGGTTCAAACAGTGCCAGCTACACACGTACACGCACGCACACGCTACACGCGCACACGGATGTACGCGATGGAACATGCGTGTGGACGCCTCGTAAGGCGATGGAATGCGCCAGTCCCCCGTTCTTCTCGGATGGATAGCTTTGTCTTCGTGATCTGACGTCTCGCTCTGAAAGCCACTCGTCCGCGAACGCACCTCTTTATCCGAGTGACGCGACGCCAGGATGCTCATCGATGGGACAACACCGATGTTCCCACTGCCCTAATCTTTCCAAATCGAATTCCAGCCAGCTCCCTAATGTCTACAGTATCGAGATACAGCCAAGTGATCGATTGGACTCGCGTTGCTTTTCGGAGGGAATGACGACTATGGTGTTTCGCTTAATTTCAGGCAGAGAGATGGTTCGGAACAGATGGTTTAAGGCGCTTGGGTTGTGAACTTTGGTCTGAATTGGTTCTAACAGATTGGCTTGTTAGAGCAGGCTTGGTAACATCGCGGAGGACGTTTATGACAGTCGGTGAGACGGTGAACGACCTTTGGAAGTCTTACTTCGGTGATCCTGTGTAAAGTATCTTTGGTCTTTCTTTTTCTCTCTTTGGTTTCCTTTTGGATTGGTCTTGTGGATCGGATGCAGCATGCGTCGATCGGAATCGTAGAAATTAAAAAACTCACGGAATCGATAAAGTTCAACAGCACAGTAATAAACAGGTAGAATAAGATTTAAAAGACATAAATACAGAGACACGTGATCCCCAATTTATACGACGTTACGGAATATTAACTAGTCAACTGGGTTGTCAATATTTCGAGCCAAGGAAATTCATCTGAATTACAAATCCCCGATACATTTCACGGTAATAAATGATCGTATTGATATTTCCTAGGAGCGAACCAAACTAATCTTTATTTATCAATCTCCGATTCTTTACGAAAAATAAACGTCTACGTGGTTGAAATACAACATCTGGCGAACAGCGAGAACGATAATTGTACGGAACAAATGTTATTCATACGGAATGACTCTATCTGAACGATAGTGTTTACCAGTGATTCTGACTGAATATTCATCGACTTGACCCAGCCGCAATAATCTCGATGTAAAAGAATCTGAAATCTCGTGTCGCACTGTTCACGTAACGCATAGAACTCATTAACCTACAGGGTCAATTGTTTCGTCTTTGATGCTTGTTAGAAAGTCGACAACAAAATACGATGACATGAATATGAAGGGGCACATAGAATTTCAATGGAACGAGACCTCTCTGATCGACCAACCGCGGATCAGGGAACGCAAGATGCTACAGCAAAGTTGCGGCCAGTTACGTCTCTCGAGATGAAAACCATCACGAATACGCGTTTATCGTGATACTTTTAACGCGAATGACACGTGTGGTTCCTTCTGTGGAAAGAATGTGGAAGGTTATAGGAGGTTTTATGAAATTAGAAAATATTCAATTTCTCCCTGGTATAGAGATAATTTATTCGCCGTGTCTGACTAGTTACTTGTTCGTAGGAAATTTTAAACTTCCTTCGATAGTTTAGAATCGTATTCGTATTGAAATTATTTCGCTATTTTGGTATTAAAATCGCTTGATATTGGTCAGAGTGTAACTGTGCAAGACGTTATAAGTTCGTCTCGCCAATTAGTAATATACAGAGTGAGTCGCTTAAGAGTTTCAGCTGAAATATTTTCGATACTGCTAATTATACCGGGAAATGTCCTAGATAAAGTCGAATGGCTTGAAGAGAGGCAAGGAAAGACGTAAGATACTACCTTTGTATTTCTTTTTCTAGTCTTTCATACGACAAGTTTTACAAACTAAAAACCAAAATATTTACTAAACTAATAATGTTTCCGCGTAAGAAAGTTAACAATTTTTTATGGAGAACCTCGTGCTGCATCGACTACTGTATTAAAAAATATACGATTCCATTTAAAAGAGCAAGGTTCATCTCCGCATGATCTTTACGCGTCCACCTACGGAAAAACTAATAATATCGAAGCACGCACCCCCCTCCCCCCCTCCAAGCTATTCGACTTTTACGTGAAACCTTTTCCGGTATAATTAATAGTAGGAAAAATATGTCAGTTCGAGAAGTTTCTACGAGCAATTTAATACTAGATGAAATGTTATCAGAATTAAATCCGAATTATTAAACATTCTAGTATAATAAAAATTATCTGCCTAAAATCTAAATTACAGTATCTTTATCTTTCATCGACAACACAGTTAATTAATTCTAAAATCAATTAGGATTCGCTTGCTTGACCCCCGTACGAAATAGCGAATTTATTCGTGAAACGTGTACAACACACTGACGTATTGTGTAATGAACATCTTTGAAATTGGTTTTAGGCCGCTTAATTATAAAAACGCTGGTATTGAATCGTACTGTCATCAATATTCAGCAATTTGTAATGTCAACTGGAACCTTGGGCTGTCCGGCAACATAATTATGATAATGATCGATCGGACGCGATATTTCATCGCGATAGCTGCGTATGACGCGAGACCGCTGTTCCTACGGACTCGATGCCAAAATTTTCGTTCATCTATAGAAATCACGGCTATAGTAATACGTTTATTCGTAATAAAGAAATCGAGTATCATTCGAGTGTAATAATGGAAATTCCTTCGAGGAAAAAATTGGTATACATATGGATATCATATGGAAATCGTCACTCGCGCATCGGTCATCCTTCTCTGTCGTGGTAACACAGGTGTAAATACGTTTTACAACTGTTAATTGAGCGTAACTGCAAGACGTTCGAAAAATGGAGATTCGAGGAACGTGAGTATTTCAAATTAACTGAATGACGACAGTGAACTCTGTGTATAGAGAGTATTAATAACTCTGTGTACACACAGAGATGCAACCCGCGAAACTGTTAATAAATCTGCACTTTACTTTCTCCGTTCTGATGTGTTTACACGAAACACGACATAATCGTTTAATATGTTTGCTACACAGTGTCTCTTTGGTAATTCAAACTGTATTCTTCCAAATCAATTACGCGATATTCTTCGCTTAATTTTCAAGTATGGATAGTACGTATTCCTCAAATATCACTCGACTGGCCCCCGTATAAACTGTCCACACATTCAATATAATTTTCATGCTTTTTAATTCATTGTACTCTCTGTGGTTAATTGGAATATACCTTGTCATAATAGCCCAGTTCGATTTTCACGCACCGTTTCAATATTCTCGATATAATTTGTATATTCGGTTGATCTGCACACACGCATAATACACGTACACCTGTTATTAACATCTGCAATTTAATGCCCATATACCTTATTAACGCTTTCAACTCAATCTTCGTGGCTTGCCAAAACAAGCGATTCCCGTACGCCATTAAATATCCCCAATTTAATCTTAATTTAACATCGTGGAGGATTTATGCTGAACCTTTCACCGAAAGCACCAAATCATCCACGAGGCCATCAAACAACCGCCATCATCGCGTTTCAGTTTTACCAACATCCTCATTCCACCAGCACCATCAATCCACCTGCCGGCTGTCATCGATTCGACCTCCCTCAAAACGACCATTTCGCAAAGCGGAAAAAGCCGCGACGAAATTGATTGATTCTCCTTGGTACCCAGTGGCGGACCCACTGGCTGGGTAATTAATGGACCGTTCACACCTCACCCACGCTATTTGTCTCCGTTCCTCTTTCTTTCTTGTCGTCCACGGCCTAGTCTTTTGCCGTTCTGGTGCACAGTTCGTACGAGAGCACACGGTATCGTTCGATAATTAATCACCCAGTGGCGACCACCGGCTGCCGGGATCCATTAACGAACCGATCGTCTCCGGTTTCCTTTTTACCAGCGAGAAACCTTGCCGCGCTTCCGACTTCGACAAGCCGCGGAAAGGCCTCCGAGGCCTACTCGCGGTCCGATCATTTGTTCTCGCGGCCGAGATTGATACGCGCACGGCCTTCAAACTGGCGCCGCTGAATTAACGACCAGCTGGCGGATATTTATGTAAATTGATATTTTTCCGTAAACAATCGAAAGAGCTAGAAAGACTTAAATGGACATTTGCTCCACTTATCGAATATTTTAACAAGTACAAGAAGCGATTACAAGTAAACGTATTTTGGATATGTCATAGGTTTTCCGTTGTTATACGCGCATTCCACGCGTTTCAGTATCTTTAAATTAAACGCAGAGAAATTCCCAGTCTATCGTCTACAATTAAACGTATCAACGAAATACAACGCGACGAATCTCGTTACTTTCGGAGCAAATCGCGTGGACCTAGCCACCCACAACCTCTTCGAGCGAGTAATTTATCCTTGTGCCGTTAATCGCTGTCCGCAGAGACGACAAGGGACGTCGTCGGTGTGACAATAACGAAAGAGCGTCATCGACGAGCCGCTGAAAGACAAGACCTCGCCGATGTTGTATAATGAATGGATCGTTCACACCTCGCCCACGCCAGTCTCTCTTCCCTCTCTCTGCTCTCCTCTCTCTCTGTTTGTCTATCTGTTTCTCTATGTCTCCCTCTTTGTCTCTTTCCCTTTCGTTGCCCGCGAACAGCGCGCGATCGGCACGATCTCCTAGGAGGCAGGGCCCACAGCTCGATAATTAATTACTTTGAGCGATCGAGGGCCGTAGATCCCGCGGAGCGGGACTCTCCATTGGGAGTAGTAGGCCAATTTGTCAGGGCAGTCACGCGCTTTTCTACGAAGCCACCGCTGACAATGAGTAAAAGGGCTGTCGTGGCTGATTACTATTCCGCGGACGAGCGTAAACGCGACTCGAATCGAGCCGCGGCCAACTACGACCTCCCGCCTCCTTTCTGCCTTCTCCTCCACCCATTCTCGGCTTTAATACGCACCGCGTATTAGATAATTAATCACACACACTCCGGCGTATTCCCTTATCTAAGGGAAACAGGTGGTCTCGAGTTTGATTCAGCAAATGAAGCGAACAGCAACAGAAAGTTGACAAAGGTCGGTTTTATCGGACGAAGAATTTATAACTTGACTAGGGGGAGTGCCGTTCCCTGTTAATAACAACTTCCGTTTCCTGGACAGATTTTTCTCCTACGATAAGCTTTAAGCGAACCAGAAAATGTCGAAGCTCGAGAAAGGCCAAACGAAATGAAAGGAAAATACACTATTTTCGTGGTATTTTGGTTTATACGTTTAGGACGAAATTAAAGGTTGAAAATTAAACGCTTTCCCACGGATAAATTTAGGATAGAATGGCTTTAAGCGTACATCCGTGAGATGCGCGACAACACCAATTATTCGTGTTACATGAAAAGATTGTATAAAAACACGACACAGCAACGTTGCAGATTTTATTGTTAACCTTTTTATATGTAAATGTCGTTTGCCTGTATCCTTTCAGTATGTTCCATCAGATCACTTCATAAATTCAAGAGAAAATAGGACTTTGAACCGAAAGATTCTACTCATCCTACGATTTGAACCTGGTTTTTACTCGTAGAATATTCTACTATCCGATTATATCACACTTATTAATTCTGAAGTTAATTGAATGGATATCTTTAACCTTCTGAGAGTTGAACAGTCCTAACAAGTAAAACCGATCCTTCATTCCGGAATGTTAATGAGCATTTGTATATATATTTAATAATCGATGTCTGGGCGCGTGTTATTAATAATTAATCTCACTATCAGCTCAGTATTTACGTACACGCGTGTATTTATCGAATCTGACACGTCGATTTTCTTATTCATTGACATTCACATATCCTTCGTATGTATCGATAGCTATCGATGCTCGATAACCTTAATGCGAATAATTTATATCACCGCGAAGAATACTCGTCGCAGAAGTTGACATCAGTTACGTTCACGATGGCTATAAAACCACGAACGAATAATCATTATTCTACGTTATTGCGACACTCGATATTATGGTTTCGTTCGTGTCAATAATCGCGTTACACCGTCGAGTTTCCATTAGCTTTATTGATTTCTCGTTCGACTTTATGAAATCAATTTAAGATAATTGATTAATTTCGCCGATCAGTTTAATTATTACTCGTATTCCTTCTTTGACTGTAGATAATGCCCAACTACATTTAAATGCTTTCCCAGCAATAAATATTAATTAAACGACGCGATATGACATTTTGTAAATTTTTGAATAATTTATTTTTTCAGTTTTCGACACGCTGAAATTTTATAAATTATAAGCACCACGAGTTTAATATTTCGAAAGCATAAAAATACAAATTCTACGCTATTATGAATATTCAAAGGTGGGAATTTATTATTCTCAAAATTCGATAATTCCACAAAAGATCCGGGATGCAAATCGGAAAGGTTCGATCGGAAAGCGATAAATTAATAGCTTCGAGTCCTGAAAGCTGGAATCGAGTGGACAAATTCGTTGGAATGATCGTTCACCGTGCTACCACGGAATTAACAAGCCAGCAAAAGGGCAAACATGTCTGATTGTGCATTCAACTTCTGAATAGAGTCACGTTGTCGCTTCTCCAACGGCATACGCCACGATTTTCGCAATATTAATCGTTGTACCAGGTTTCACGTCGAACGAATATGCGCATACATGATCGTGTCTCTCGAGCATCTTCTTCCTGATCGATCATGTCGCTACGAAAAAATTCCAACTGGCGGGAAAAAATCAACGTGGATAAATCGCGAACGAATTAATTCACGGCGGTACTTGAAACTGAGCCAAGCTTAAAATGGTCGTGGCTGCTTCTTGCGAGAATCGATTAGTGGCACTGTTGGATGGTTTCAACGTAACCACGTGGATACTTTTTGCGAAGGAAGTTTGCTGAGATGCTGCTAAGCCATCTTTCTCTGTAATTTCTTCTTCTAAAAAATCTACGATGAAAAGGTGACGACTGAGAAATATCGTTACCAGCCCATTCCATATGCATATTTAAAACCTTACGACCTTCGATTTGACTAGCGCCAGCTTCTAAAACATCCAGAACTCGTTAAAGACTCTGGGAAGCCTTAAATCATCGGTAGAACCAGAACAACTAAACACCTGCCGATGGTTCTCGCCTGATCTGTTTTTCTTTCGCTTGTTTTCGAAGAATGCGTTCTTCCACGATCGATGGACGCGATTCGAAGCAAGCACGAACGTCCCACGGACGTTTTCGGAGGCGTCACGTAGCCGGGTGGCCCTGCACCAAGAGGGCACGCCGCCGCTGCACCTGCCAGGTCATTAGGGTACAAACGCCAGGTAGAGATCGACGTGGACGCGCCGCACTGGGACGAGGATGAAGAGACACGCCGACCTTTCGGCTTCGAAGAGAATTGGAACCGAGTGGCAGCAAAGCAGGAAGAAAAGAAAATCGATGCTTGGAAATGAAAGGAGAAAATCAGGTACAGGTAAGGGGTGTAGGATACGGAAATATGGGTTGATCGAACGAGAGTGAAATTCTCGAAAGAAATGAAAGTTAGATTATGGAAGATAGACAGGTTTGTATTTTATTATATTTTCTTATTAAATTTCAAATAGAAACAGTAAGACGAGGGAACGTTCAATGCACCGGGGGATGAATTTCAGTGTCTATAAACTGAATTTACTTTTTCAGAAGTTTCAAAATCTCGGAATCGGTTTCGACATATTGTCACAGCGAGAAGAGAAATAATTCTCAGTAAAATAGCGAAAAAAAGCCGACAACTGGTCACTGTTTTCTACTTTTTTTTTTTTTTTTACTAATGAATTCCTTCGAATAATGTAAAAGCGGTAACACAATCGCGGATAGAAATATGAAAAGAAAAGAAATAAACTGAAAACGGAACCAGGATACGCGGTGGTGGAGCGTGGAAGAAAGGAACAACACAGAGGGAAGGGAATCGTGGTTGGATGAAGAAGAGAGTCGAGAGAAGAAGAAGGAAGGAAGAAGAAGGGGAAAGCCGCGTCGAGAAAGGACCAAGGAGGAGGTACCCGTCACGAACTGCGGGCTAATTGTCCGGGAGATTGCTCCTGCAGCCTGCTGTGCGCTGCTGTTGCTGCTGTCTGTCCTGCACGTTGTTTCCTCGACCTCGAGGCAACCTCCGAGCGTCCTTAAGATCTTGATCCTCTCGGGAGATCGACTGGATCTCCGCTCGATCCGCCACGCACAATATTGTTTCGCCGTGCAACATTTTTGCGACTGTGTTCCTTTTCAATGACTCAAAGAGGTGCAACGTAGCGACTCGCAGAGGAAGAAAGGGAACGTGAGAAATTAAAAGGGAACTGTATCCGAAAGATCATTAAAAGAAGATAACTTTGACATTTCTAACTGCGAAGAATTAAAGCGTTGTTAAATTCGAAAGAAATCGAATAGAAATGAAAAGTGAAGGTTCTTAGAAACAAATGCTAATTTATTCTAACGAATACAGAAACTTGGAATATTGAAATTAAAAATTCCGCGCGCGATACCATCCAGAAGTACTTCATCGCAAGAGACACGATGGTTATACAATTTTTCGCCATATTCGTCATTTTGCGCGCATTGACATGGTCGATCTACGAGTTGCACGAATGATAATTTCGAGAGGCGAAGGAACCTATCGATAATGGAGATTAGAAAGCGCAACGAGAAGCCAGCAAGTAGAATAAACAGCTTATAATTCCACCCGATATTTTTCCAGTAGTTAGCGAGTCGCTTCGAGACGGTTCTGAAATAATTAATGACTGTCGCTGCGGAGGAACGTTGATCGGTTGCACATGTTGGTTCGTGTTACGCGATCGTGTCACTCCGTGCAATTAAACACGCGCGAAAACGAAGGCAAAAGACAAAGAGTGACGTAACAATGACTAGGAAACAGGATTGTTAGAAGATGGTGGTGTATAATCGTTGATTGTGCGAGCGCGTGCATCGACGAATTATTTCAAACTGCTAACAACCTTCCTCGAGAAATTCATTGCGGTTTCAATCGACTGCAATTTCATAAGGAATCTTGTAATTCAACCATATAATGAACTCGTTGGATCGACGTAATAAATTTGTGATAAAAATAGAGAGATATAATAATACTTGCGAAGATGAAGGCAAATCATTTGTGGTTCTTTTTTCTTTAGGATACTAATGGACAGATAAAAGCCACGGGCTCGTCGAAACGAGTGCCAGACGATCGCACGAGGAACACTGGCTACCCCATAAATCGTGGAAAACAAAGGAGAAGTCGATCGAGAAGAAGAATGCAAAGCTCGTAACGCTAATTATTCGACGCGTAATCCTTTTGGCCTGGCGCAAGTCGGCCTGAAGCGAGCGGATCTTAGAAGCTCCGTTAATATTCTCAAAGAAATTTATGCGACCTGTGGCGAACGCTGCTCCGCCATAAGTTACGTAATCCCGCGCATGGTAGCACGTACCAGCCGAAGTAGCGGCGACGATAAATCTTCGAAACGCGGTAACTCACGATGTTTCTCGCCTGGTGAGCCGAGACACACGAGCTCTCGGTTTCCAGCTTGGAGAAACGAGGAAAGCACCGTTGAAGCACGGTGGGGAATCGTGAAAAAGAATGGGCCGCGAATGGTGTCGTGCGCCAGAAAGCGAAATCTCCCGGGTTAGATCGAAAGATGTCTGCTAGAAATGCTACAGTTTTCCTATGTATTTACGATGAAACGCTTGGTTTTGCTTGGAATTGTATTTTTCGTTACGCTAAATACAAAAATTGTCAGATCCGATCAAATATCGCCATATTACACCACGAACGCGAACTTAATTAAGCACTTCGATCGATAATTTGCTTGCCATCGATCTGAGAAGCAACCTCTCGTTTGTAAAAGAAGCTATTTCTTATATCTGCCCCCAGACACGAAGTTTCTCGCCTCGTAAAATCACGCCAACTTCAATCGAGAAAGAAACGACGGAAGAAGAAGAAGAAGAAGGGGCCGTAGAGAGGAATAAAAGGCAATGAAAAAAAAAAAGGAAAAGAAAAGAGGCTACGGATGGTGTCGTGCGGCAGGAAGCGGGAACTCTCGCGAGTCAGATCGAGAGACGTCGATCGATTGCACGACGCCTGCCAGGGATATAGAGAAATTTCTTGTAGCGGCACGTTTCTCCTTGTTTTACAGAATGACACGACGTTCGAAGTCGACCCAACATCGCTAGAGCGCCACGGTATTAGTCGTTGCGAACAGTTTCTTGCCTTTACCCGGAAATATCGCCTATTATTCCCTGCCAGAACCTAACGTCCGTGATTTATTAATCGAGAACAAGCTTTCTTTCCGACGTTTTGCAACAAAAGCAACCGATTCAGCGCGGTTAACGTTCGTCGCGACCTCCTCGTTTATGATGGAAAGAGGAACTCGACGCTTTTTAACCACTAAGTCAGCCGTATCTGGCTAAAGGATGATGGATTTGGTTCTTGCCGGAGCGAGCGTGAAAAGAAAATGTTTTCACCTGCGTGTTACCACTCTGGCTACCGTGATGAATGACTCTTGGAAAATTTGAGCGCGTTAGAAAGAAGAGAGATTTAAGTTGGAAAGGGTAATAGCGCGACTGGCTCGTTTTTTTTTTTTTTTCTTATCTTGAGAATAATCGATTCAAGTTCAATGTCGGAAACGATAAAAGCAAAGTGTTCACGGAGCCAAATATTTTTCGAAAACAAGCGAGATAGACACGTTGGTGGCGAAGCCAGTAATCTTATTTCGAACAGAGGAAGAGAACAACATTATACAAATTGGAATCCGCTTACTTATCCATTAGATCGATAGAACGAAAAGTACTGCTGACTACGTTATTTCCAATCTCGCTATCGGTGATTGGCGAAACTAAAATCTACGCAACAAGCGAAAAAATCCAATCCGAAGAATCAACTGACCGAACCAGATTCGAGCCACCGTTTCTATCAACGAGAGAAGATAGAGCAACAATTTCCGCTAGGAAATATGGAGTTTCATCCTCCAGGTAAAAACCAAAGAACGATACCCTGATAAGGGAGACAGTCGAGCACTCGAGACACGATAAACTCTTCGAAATAATCCGACTTCGGGTTCAATTATCAGCGACGTCAAGACATGGGAGAACCGTCACGTATACACCGGTTATTTCACGTGCTCGATAACGTTGAATCGTGATCAGCTACCGGTCAGCGGCCGGCAGAGAGCACAGCCACACGAGAAATATCGCGTGTAGAACACGAAGCACGCTCGTGTTCGTTTGCTGACGCGTAGGACGGTTGCACGTATCTAACGAAAGTATACGATGCGTGATACCAGCTGCTTTCGAAGCTTTCCGCGGTCGTAGAACCGGAATTTCTTCTAGGCAAATCGCACATTTTTTTCGTCGGACATTTACATATGCTCCAACCATCGTCGCGCGCTCCTCTGTGGTTCGCAAAAGAGAAAAGAAAATCGTTTATCTGAATTTTGAGTTAATTGATCTTTTTCGTTACAATTCTATAGAATAGTTAAAATTTTTCTACGAATATCTGTGAATCTTAAGGGTTGTAGCGTTAATTTAAAACGGAATAAGAATTATTTATGCACTGTGCATCGATTCGTTGCATCGTATATTTAAATTTGAAATATATAAAACATATGAAACGGAAACTCCAGTTACGATTCTTCTCGATGAAAACGATCTCCGCGGTTACGTACAATTTAAATCATTTGGCACTGTGTTTGAAAATTATACTATCCAAAAAGTAAGAATACTATTTAAAAAGTTTCTCTTCTCTGCTTTCCTCCTCTTCTTTCCTGTCCGAGTTGAAAAAGTAAGTTCTATTACAGGATAGAGAGGATAAGGACAAAGACATTGGGCAAATGGATTTCCGAATAACGAGGATAAGATTAGATTCGACCAGAGCTACTTGAATTTAGGGCTTCCGTGTGGATTTCGCGTGGAATTTTAACGAGAGTTTAATGCTCGTCCGTTAGGAAAGTTTTGCGACAAGAATGCTAATTGTACAAGTTGAAGGAAGACATTGGCGGGAATGTGTCAATCGTGTCGTGCAGTTTGAGTTTCTCGTTTGAAAGTGTTCAACGGGGGGAGATGAATTTCGTATTGTGAACACTTTGTACTCGTGTGTATAGAATCATCGATATCTCGACGCAACTCGCTTAAATACGTGCTCGGATGTAACTTTCCGTCTTTGTAATCGAGTTCCTTGTTCGATACAGCGTGAAAGTGCGACAGAATTTTAACGAATCGCTCATTTATTATGCCTCGGAAACAGTCTCTAAGTAATCCATCGTTATCTAAATTATTTAAAACAAAACGCAGAAGAATACATTCATTCCACTGAAAGCAAAAAAGAAAAAAGAAGAAAATCACGAATAATGACACTCGTTAGCGAATATAACGATTTCTGTTCAGTCTTTAATGGACCAAAGTGCCTTCATTAGTCTTCTCAGTACTATTAGATCGTCCGAAAAGTGCCTATCTTTCGCAAACGTGTTTTTTACAACAGTGCACCTTCGTACAAATGCGAAACCAAGTCTGTGAAATGTCGCGGTGTTTATCATATGTAATTCGACAACATAATATAAAACACAAAACGTTGTGCGTCTATTGTTTCCTCATAAAACGAAAGAAACTTTTCGGACAACCTAATAAATTGCCTAAATCACACGTGACCCTTGTCGTAGCCTTCTCGACCAAACAAAAACCACTGTATTCGATCGCCTAAT
Source organism: Bombus bifarius (assembly GCF_011952205.1). Taxonomy (NCBI): domain Eukaryota; kingdom Metazoa; phylum Arthropoda; class Insecta; order Hymenoptera; family Apidae; genus Bombus; species Bombus bifarius. The sequence goes on along the minus strand of NW_022885586.1, from coordinate 504,220 downwards.
CCGAAACCCTCGATTCTGTCCAGTCACATCCGAAGAAAATTCCATCGTCGAATTCGCGGCGAATCAGAGATTGTCAGTGGTTCGAAACACGAACATCAATCACGGGATATCGAGGAACAGATGCGGCCGGTCTGTCCGGCGAAAAATAAACGCCGCGTCAGCCGGCCGTGTACAGCGTACGTACGTGGTCGCGTGCAAGAGGACGCGTCTGTAACGAAAGTAGCACGTGTAGAAGTATAGGAGAGCCGTGCGCGCAGGAACACGGTGGCTGGCCAGTTCGAGACTCTCGAGAACTCGAAGCCTCGAGGTTGAGGCGAGGTGGTGGCCCCAGGGCGTCGGGTCACCCAGATTTCAATCTAGATACAGCATTCCTCGGTTAATTAGTACTGGCTGACTGGCCGTGAGCTCCATCATTGGTCCGAACTCCTGCTACGCGTCTGCTACTCGAGGAGCCCATCCTCTGCCCTTGCCTGTCCAACCGACGCTCACACTTAACCTTTCTTTCTCCGATTTCTGCCTACGCGTGTCTCTCTTTGCACGCTGACTCGCTTCGAGTTTCCTCATATCGGTGTCGAGTTCTACGGTTTGTTGGAACAGGCCGGATAATGTCACTTGGGACGATCGTGTGGATCGAACCTTCTCGGTTCACGGAATCTCGTTTCTTCTCAATTTGAAATTAAGAAACTAATCTATAGCGAATAAAGATGTAATATCCTACGTTATATCTCTCTTAGTTAACGATATCAACAATTTCCCAGAAAATGTAACTTAATGCTAGATCCATGCAACCGTAATCATCAATGTAGAACAGTTTATGGTAAAGATCCGACTTCCAAGGAAATTCGCGCGAAACATTAGCATGAAATTAATATTAACTAATTCGTCGAGTCTCTGGAAGAAAAGTCATCCGACCCGAACTCCGATAAACCGACAAATCACGATCAGACAGTGGAAGGACGTTCAAAGTCTTCTACCAAGGATTCCTCGAATTCCTCGCACGATGATCTAATCGCGGACAAGTCGTAGTCCCACTTTTTATCGAGGATCGTCGTTTCACCTACGACACCGGGATCGCTCGAAGGTAAAAGGTTAACCGTGTGATCGATTCCAAGTACGATCGTAAAACTGAATTTACATCCTTCGCGAACGTTCGCTATATTCGTAGCGATGCGTTCTCCGACCATCGCACAAGCGCAACGAAAAAAAGAAAGTAAATTAGAAATAGCGTAGAGAAGATTGAAATTCGGATCTGTAAAGTGGAAGAAAGAATTCTTAGAAATCGAGACATCGAAATCTTTATCTATGGCCGAGGAGAACGCAAAAGGGATAACGAAAACTTTCTTTGTTGTTCCAACAAAGAAAAACAATGAATTCGAAACGGCGAGACAAGACGATTGCATAAGGCAAGGCGGTGCGCGATCTGCGTAGAAAGATAACTCAGTTTGCATGGAAATACTCGCGAAAAGTGTCTGATAATCGAGACAGCAGCACCCTGCGCGCAGTATTAGATATACATATCTGTATCATACGGTCGATCGTAAAAGGTCAGAACGTTATTTTACCCTTTGCCTATCTGTTGGCTAACCTTTACGATCGATATCAGTGATCTCATTAGGAGTTAACAATAAAATGTCGTGCTGGCCCGACCTATTGCATTGTTGGATTCGTACTAAATATCGTTCTCCCTCAAATTGGCCAATAACTTTGAGATTTTGTCCTACGTAACGTAAAAACGCCTTCTTTAATTAAACATCGCCATTGGATCGATTGAACATTGCCATTGAATCGATTAAATGTTTCACTCGAGGAAGATGGATAGAGTGTTAAGCTTCGGACAAGAGAATGCAATCAGTTTGCCTGTTCTTTGTTGATAGAGTTGTATACTTTCCTAAACTTGTACCGCATAAGATCAAGCAATCGAGCAAAGAAGTAAACTAAAAAGCTGTACGAATGAAAAAGCAGAAACAGCGAACGTGGTTCGTTTGCGTATCCTTGGATTTCGACGGCGTCGCTCGATCACTTCCTTTTGACGTTTAGTAGACCGAGTCGACGCGACGGTTGCTATTAATCTGCGCTCTCGGTGATATAATGAAGCCTTTTTATCGCGAGACCGGTATCCACGGCGATGGCAAAAGTGCAGAGGTTGCGCTCCGTTGCGAGGCCTTGTACCGACAACTTTTTCGTTCATGCGTCGTCGGCTATGGGATCAGAGGTCGATGGACAGATCGTGGAATTCAACGATCGTCGGAAACCGCACCGGTATCGCGCCTTGCTATCCCCCCCAGCCGACAGCTCGTACCTTGATTCCGATCGACCATGCAGCAAGATCTAATTCATCATCCGAGAATTCTACGTTGCGAGACGAAAGACCGGCAATCGCGTGTGCGATAACGACGCGATATGGATATGGTATGATGGCGTATCAATCTTTGATCGATAATAATCGGCTGTCAGAGCAGAGTGAAAATCCATTATCGGGAGTGTTGGCAATTTAGCTTAGGTTGCAGCTAACAATCGATTTTCTAGATTTCAGTCGAACCTTTCCTTGAAATTCGACAGAATATGAAACTTCGGATGGAAAATTATTGGAATACGACGTTTGCGGATGTTTGGAGGCTGGAAAGATCGACCGTCGAGAGAAAAATAAGCGAAGCAAGGTGAATTTGAAATTCTACCGAGGGAAGTAACATTTATATTATTTTATGTTTTATCAAGTAGAATCGATGCTTCTAACTTTTACAAGGAATTCGACGATTCATTTGTTATTCTGTTTGTTACTTGCATAAACTGGTAATTAATAACCAAATCGAAATGACGTCAATTAGTACTTATTTAAAAATTGGCTGAAGCTAATTGTAGCTTCGCTCTAATTTACGAGCGTGTGAAGTAGAAATATTTCTACAGAATAAATTAGACATTCTTTTAGGCTTCGGATGCTTGAAGGAATTTATAATAGTTTCCTAGTAATCGAACAGCGCGCATATAACCTGTAAGCTTCGTGCCACGCCGTAAATTTTTGACTTATCGTGAACTCAGCACACCAATTAATTAGTAGTAAACGTGGTCTTTAATGTAGCGTCACGCAACGCCGACGCGACGTAGATTCATTAATATGTATTAATCGCACGAAGTCGATTAAACGGTTATTGCTTTCTGCTTAAATATCAAACGCTGAAAATTAAGATGTCCTTTTCTCGATAAAATCTGTTTTCACCACGTCCAGCGATCTTCCAACGTTTTCTATAATTATACAGCATCCATACAAATCAAAACTGTGGCATTTTAATTACATCGATATAACAAATCGTTTACTATAAATCTTTTCCTACATGCTTATAATACACTCGTGCTCGAAATTATAGTAATTTTATTCCCAACCGTGATACTTTTTACACGTACGAATCTTACATATATCATAGCAAAATCGACGCCAAGTCTCTGTCTCGACTAATTCGAAACAGTTTCAATGTCCCAAAAATTTCTATCAGACTCGGATTTATAAATTCTCAGTCTCCACAACCTTCGTAAGTAAAATCTCCGTAAAAGAAGACTTCTCAGAAGAAATACGAAACATTGAAAAATCAGTCAGAAAAATCTAAGAAAACTCACCATCCGTGCAAGCTTCCAGAACAAATCAACCAACGATAGCTTCCTGTGCGTTTTCTCCGAGCAAATAAACCGTTCCAAACGAATCAATTTCGATTAACGGACTAAACATAGCGAACGCGACGACAAACGTTGCACGGTGTATCAAACGCCGGTTTCTCGGGCGTTAATTTATTCGATAAACGAACGAGAGACGTTCTGCTGAAGTCGAGCTGTCTACGGAGAGTTCACAGGCGACTTTCATAATCCGACGTTATTGCACAATCGATAATCCTCCCCGGAGTAAACGTTGGCGTTTTAACGCTCGGACATGGTCCGCTAATTCGGTCGCTTAATCGAAACCGGCGGTCGTTCGGTCTCGCGTGTATCCACTTGTCAATATTTCAGATCCATAAGCCCGAGCAATCCGTTCAGGGCTTTAGATACAATCGATATCGCGTGGAATCTGTCCTTCACGGTTCGCCAACTATCACCGTGTTCCGTCGACGTTCAAATTTTCAGAGATCGATCGTTTCCTCTGGTCGATCCGAAACGTTGCGATAAGAAGCTGTTTACCGCGGTAGATTTGTAAAAAGAGGAAAGTGGAAAACTGTAATTAGAGGATTAGTAGGAATTATGGTAGTAAATCGTTCGGTTGACGACGGTTTGTACAATGTTTAACATTTCGCAAAAGAGGTTTAACAAGAGGCGACTCTGCTGGCGAAGAAACTACTTTTTGCATAGAGACAAAATGATACAACTGATACAACTTAAATGTCCTTTCTGTGAACCGAAAATTGTTGCAATATTCTTTTAAATTGACGATATTTATGAAAAATATCCATCGAATAAAGTTAAAGATGCCGCTCGGAGTTCGTCCCGTGCTCTTTGCTTTTACCGTGTTTGAATGATATTTTTCAAAATAGCGACGCTTCTCTAATTTCCAATGATTTCAAATGAAAGCAACGTACGAAGATAGAACGAATAAAAATCTCGGTAATAAAACTTCTGACCTCCAATTTGTTCCTGAAACTTTAACCCTTTAGGTAGACGTGCTCGGTGTACGTGTGTATAGAAGAAAGTAATCGGAATTGGTTACGAACTCTTACGTGCGTCAAATGTCATCGGCTTGACCTATGAACTCTATGCATACGATAAGCAATTGCTGTAGAAACGTGAATGACCTATAGAGATATTCCCAGCAACATTTCAAACGAATCAACAGCCTCGATCGTTTCTTTCTATCGAGCCAAACTTGTTCGACTCTCGATTCTCAGTCAGCGTCATTTCAAGCGAATTACAACTACGACGATGAAAGAAAAAGCGAACACACAAATCTTTGCACATACTCGCAAACGACAGTTCTAACTACGAGCAGTATCTACTAGAGTGCTGAAATTGATTTGCAAATAGAAATCATGAATATTTTTTGCGATTTATCTTATACTACCATTAAACGAAGTTAATGAAGTCATACGAATCCAGTGAGAGAGATGTTAATGACGAAGGAGTGTCGAGCGTAAGTATGCGTCGTATATCAAAAATGCCACCTATCATTTGTAATCGATATTACGAGCTAATAAATAAAAAGACGACTAATAGAAGATATAAAATTTTTTTTTAATATTCGTGATATTTATAAAAATATGCTAGCTTTAAAAAGCCTGAACTCTAATAAATACACCGATAACTGTAAAAATCATTCTCGATCAAAATTAATAATTTCAACGAACGAGTTTCCAGTTACGTCTTATATTTATATGCATTTTATTCAAATGACCAAGACGTCTTCTAATTGAAACGGAATACCCACTGATGTCCCCAAATGACGTCGAAACTCGCAACAAGATCTCTTCTATCGATCGTAACGCGTCTATTCGGTTTGACGTTTCGACACGCTCATAAAACCAGACATCCTCGGGTTAAGTTGTCACCGTGGCCTCTCGACCAACAACTCGCTGGCTACGGCTTCGCGCAGCATCTTGGAGGGGGCATTAAACGTGGAATCATGGTGAAATACAGTCAGATAAAAACAGCAGGCTACGACCCTCGGGATGTGGTCAGGTCGGGTTACGCATCGCCTTTACGAAGGACTGACCTCTCTCTTCGGATCGTAGGAGGCCAACGAATGGAAGATGGAGCGAGCAAACGAGCCAACGAGAAATACCTCGGATCGAGGAAACGTCGGATAATGTTCTCTGGGATCGGAAGTTATTGATTTTCGAGCGTTTGGATTTTGGATTATTATCGAGGATTCGTGCAACTATCGACGAATAATGCAAGAAGCTCGTTCCAAAGAAGTTGTAGCGCAGAGAATTTCTTCTTTGAAAATGGATAATGTTATCCAGGGTTTGGTAGTGAAAAAAAAATTGCTCGCGAGTATGATAAAACTGTAAATTCTTTTTAAAAATATTTAAGACAGCTCGGAGAATACCCGTCTAATAAAAAGTGTATAATAAGAGAATTTGCCGTTTCAAAGGAAAATAGGAAAAATACACAGAAAAATACAAAAGCTAAGTAAGGATAAATCCTGAGTAATTTCGCTCCAGACTTGCAAATGTGCAAATGGCTACGTTTTTTGATTTACATTAAATAAATAGCGGGTTTATCGACGAGGAATTTATCGTGTTGCCTTTTTCATATTTTCTTCAAATTTGTAGAAACATTTTTACATTCTATTCTCGGAGCACTGCGTCTTAGATGCATCTTGAAGAATCTACTCGAAGAAAGTACGACGAAAACGATGTTCGAAGAAGATCGGAATATCGAAGGGGAGAAATACGGAAATTTCCGACTCGCACATTTTATTCATAACACGCTTAACCAACAGCTCAAACATCGCGTAATACTAGACACAATATTTGCTCGGCTCTAAAATGAAAATACAGAATCTTCCATCTTTTTTAGATTCCGCATCTTTTTAAGGTACCACCGTCAAAACTGAGATTTTATTAGCACCCAATCGTAACTTACTAATCGTATTATATCATCCTTCAACGAACCAACTAACACCTGGAAATATTCGTCATCCAAATTATCGTCGTTCTACAGTCGACGTCGTCGTCGTCGTCGTCGTGCTGCTCGATAACTCCACCGATCGCTGTTCGAGAATCAGAGAAGCAGTAAACCAGCGGCGAGGATTATCCGCGGGTGCAGGCCTCTCCATAAAATCGCTCCATTTCCGTGGCGCGGCCAAGGTCAAGCCCGTTTCCTTCGAGAAGGTGGAATAACGCTCAGCGGGTACGCGGCTATTCGCGGCGGAGGATGCGAAACGAGCGTGTAAACGTCGCGTATTTCACGCCAATGAAAACCGCACGGATCATTACGAGCGATCGCGGTCGGACGAGGAAATTCTCTGCTGCGGTCGACGCCGCGTCTGCATGGCTTACGTTACGGCCGCTCTGCTTCGGAGGAAGGTCGAAAATGAGAACTCCGAAGCGAGAACGTCGTGTCCTTTATGGGAGTGGAGGAAAAATTGCGAACACTCGCAGAGACCGAAGAAGCGAAATAGGCCACGTTGGGTGCAGATGGTGACGATGAAACGTTGATGGAAATTGGAAAAGGCGAAGTAGTTTGTTCGCGAAGGGAACAAGCATCGAGGAAAATTACAGAAGGAATCTTATTCAATTTGGGTAGAAGTTTTAACTTAGGATAGAACTATTTTATTTTTATACAGAAAATTAAAATTCTCTACGATTAGAAAAAGCACAAAAATTTGGAGAAATCGTAATTCATAGATACAAGAAATTTACTTTTTCTCAGAGAGACTGTTGATTGGACTATCCGGTCCTTATTTACTAACTGTAACAATATCGGTGAATCGACAAGTTACAAAATGGAAATTAATTAGATGACTTGTAATTTATAAAATTTATACTTCCACGGGTTTCATTTATCTTATTACCGAAGGTATTACTCAAAAAAGAAAAAAAAAACAGAAACCAAAAAAAAAGGGGGGAAGGGAACTAATTAAAACCCTTAAATGAAACCTCGTAAGAAATAGGAAAGGGCGAAGCAACGAGAGCAAAGGGAGAACGAAGGTTCAATAAAGTGGCCGATTAAGGGATTCCCGTGTGTATTTCGCAGGCTGACAAGCAAAAAGATCGACCGATAAAAAAGCTTACCACCGAGGAGGCGGAATTAAGCAACATCAAAGACAGAAAGAGAAGGATACATTGTAAAGGAACACAAGGGAAAAAAGGGTTCGAATTAACGAAGAGACCGCGGAATCGTCGCGAACAGATAAAGAGTAAAAGGAAAGAGGAAGGGAAGCGGGAAAAAACGAGGAGAGGCAAGGTGAACGAAAAGGAACGAATCGCGGCCAGATTAAAGAAGAAGGGGCTTTCGAGAGAAAAACGAGCAACACGGTTGAAGAAAGAGGGAAACGAGCTTCTCTCAGCTGGCGAAAGAAGAGATCCAAGGAGAGAGCCCCGACGTTACGTTTACGCCCACCGAATCGTAGTACAGGCCTGGGGATCACGCCCGGGTGAAAAAGGTAGAAAGAGACATTAGAGAGCCGAACGGGTATACCTTTACGATACCGTCCTCCGCCATAAACGTCACGTATCTTTGGCTAAAGAGAGCTCGTAGTGGCGCCCCTCGCGTACTCACCGGCCCTTTATTAACGACGTGACTTCACCGACTTCCGGGACGATGAAAAGAGACGGTCACATCGAACGAGACAGTTCGAACAAAAGGAAAGGACTAGAAGCGATTGTATCTATGTGCTTGTTCCTTCGGGACAACCGTGTCACCTAAAGTGGAAGTGGAAGTAAGGAGAATAGCGGAGAACGGGGAATGGTTTCTGATGAAATTCTTATGTACTTTTTTATAGGATAATGGAGATACAGTTTAATGAGAGATTACTGTCACGTAAACTAATACTTTCGATGTTTTTGATTTGAATAATATAAGTGGGAGTTGAGGAGTGGAAGCGTTCGTTATTGGAAACGAAGATGCTGAATTTATACGAGTGGAAATTCGAGATTTAGAGCAGAGAGAGCGAGGATTTTATAGGGAAGTGAAACGTCGTAAAATGGTGGTTTACGTTTATAGGGAGCCACATAACGATATTAACAGCGTCTTTGGAGCACTGAAAGTGACCCGCCGGTAGTAACTTAATTAACTTAATCGGATTAGAGAATACTTGTTTCGATAATCTCGAATCTTGTCGTCTCATTTAAGTAAGCCGAATGCTTATACAACCTAATAATTTCAATTAAAATATTCGTCTATACAATCCTGCTTTCCACGAAAGATTCCCAATTTTTAACGAAGGCCTGCGATTAAAGTTTCATCGAGATCGGTAACTTGAAAGATTTTACTCTATGTCGTTCAAACATTGAAACAAATTCCTAAATTCCTGCACCACCGGTCTCGATGATATCATCGCACTCTAAATAACCCACGAAACTCTCATCAAAGCTTCTCTAGCTCAAAGCTTCCTTCTCCAATTCCATCGCGCACAATCCCAAAACGTAACGCCGCATCTTTGCAAGCCACTGCGTGTATCTCTTTCCCCAGAATCTACGCTAATTCGATTAAATACCATCGCTGAATTACACCTATTTTTCTTGCTGCAACCACGAACCATCGCAGTAGGTACGATTCACCGATCTTAAATATCGACGTAGAAACGCGGTCCAACGATTTCTGGAAGAGAGACAGGCGCATGCTGCCGGACAACAAGGCCGAGGGTGAAGAGAGGAGAGGAAAAAGTGAGAGAGAGAGAAAGAGAGAGAGCGGTCCAGTGTCTTCCGATTAAGAGCGAGCTTGCGTTCCAAGGCGGTCGTAACGCCGCTCTAAGAGCCCGTACCTGTCCACGGCCGGGTAATACCTGAAAACATGTCTCTATCACGAAGGGGAATCTCCCTCGTCCGGTAACGCCTTCGCATAAAACCGACGTTTTATCCCGTCTCCGGCGGCCGCGACGTGTTTACGGCGTTTCTATAGTCGACGGCGCAATAACCAACGTCCCTCGTCCTCTCGCGGACTCCACGAAGCCAGAGGGATGAGGAGTGGAAAGAGAAGGCCAGAAAGGGTTGCAGGAAAGAATATTTTCGCGGGGCGGCGTCTAAATTAAGAGACGACGGTAGCACCAAGTCGACTATCGGCATTTTCCAACCTCCCCTGGTCCTCATACGTAGCTATCAACGTGTCGCGATTCCGATAGGAACAAAGTTTAACCCGAGAACGAACTTTTAGAGGTTGTGGACTTTTCTCGGTGAAAAGGATCCGCAGAGACGACTAATCGGCTCTCAGCAAACCCGTTAATCGGTTAATTGGCTAGTCGGCCAAAATCCTATTCGATACGTTCAGAACGTTTTTCCATATAGCTGTCACTTTAATTTTCCTCATACGAGGATAGTACATTGATTATAGTTAGGTAATCCAGTGAGAAAAATTTCCCCTTCGTTCTCTGCCACGTTCTTTGGACTAATGTTCTCCTGTCAGTCTCTATCAAGTTTCTCTTTTGGTTCGTTCCACTACCCTTGGTAGCCCGACAACGTCAAGAACAAGCTGCGCGAGTTCGAGTTGATCGATAGGCCTATCTGATTGGATATTAATTAATAGACAGGCCAATTATGGAGCGTATTTGCACAAGTTTCGTATATTGATCGTAGGTAGGTCCAGCGTGAAAACTTTCATCTTCGTTCTCCTCCACGTTCTTTGGACTAACGTCTTTTTGATAGTCTCTACCAACGCTGTTGCGTCGGTTCTACTATCTTCGATAGCCCGACGACAGCGTCGAAAGCAAACTCGCGAATTCGAGCCGATCGATATGGCTGTTTGATTGGATATCAATTAATAGACAGGCTAATTATGGAGCATATTTGCACGTGATAGACCGGATGCAGGCGTGATACCGACGTTGGCGTTCTACGCTCGTTGGAGATCGGTCAGTGGAAGGTGCAGCTGCGGTTACTGATTGAGAAACGTTTAATTGCTCCGCTGGCAGGCTTCGAGTTGGCGCTTAATGAGATCGTAAGTTTCATTGTAAGATAGCGATCCAAGTTACTTCGGTATGGTTTTTCGTCTTTTTTGACAGGCAACCGCGTGTTTTACGTTTCAAGCATTGACAGCGTCAGAAGCTAAATCTTATATCGCGATACGGTACATGTCAAAGTTTAGGCCGGTGTTAATTATCGATAACGTTATTTTTTCCACTTTTCTTCGCGATTCAGAGGTATGCGTGCCACTTTTCTTTATGACCGTTCACGCGATATTATACGTACTGACATTCGCAAAGCGGAAATGAATTTTGGTTTATGCTTATCCGCGTTGGTTCCCGAATGCCTCGATCTAACTTTATTTTAGGATAACAATGAAGCTTCGCGACGACGAAAATGCGACTGAGACACGAAGGGAGATCAACAAAATTAAAAATACGACAACTTTCAACTACGACTCTCGGACGATATTCGAACAATTTACGGTGGTAGTCGTTAAAAAAAAAATTCGTTTTAACCCTCGAAAAAGGACGAGATAAAAGTCGAAGCTGAAACTCGTTTAAGAAACCCGCAACGTAACTCCTGCAATCGTCTACTTCGATAACCACGAGTAAGAAGAATACCACAAACCCTGCTGGACGATAGTCTCGAAAGAGAAAGACGTACCTGTGGCTGTCGTTTTCATACAATACGACGAATTAAAAGCATACGCGTACGGCACGGCAGAGTGAGAAATCGAATGCAAACGCGGCGATTGAATTTCACGATGCCGGGCCGACAGAGGGGGCGTTCGAAAAATACGATTCACACGGTGAAAAGAAAACGGTGAACGACGACGGGTACGCGCGAGGTTTTGCCAGCTCGTTCCCGCAAGAAGGACAAACGTTTTGGTATTCCGTCGACGTGTCGTCTGGCTTGTCATACCGACACGCCAGCGACGACGCGCTTCGCGTCTTCGGTACGTAGTTGGTAGGCAGACGTGCCAACCCGACGCACGGCTAAATATGCTCGAAGTCACGGATCCAGCGATCGACTCGTACGACAACGAATGCGACGCACCTGTGCTTTTGTTTCCCTCGCGACAATCGCCTTTCAATTTTTTCACCGCAACCAAAAGGAAAAACGAGCAGGCGGAGACGAGAGGCGAATAGGTTACGATTAGTCAGCTGATCCTTTGCATTTAACAGGTGGAACGGTCGGATAGTCAACGGAGTGTAAATGTTTCAGCCGCTACGCGAAAATATTTCCAAGCTTGCTATTCTAAGGAACGTGGTACGGTAGAAGATTCAGGTGACCAAGTCTTACGTTGTTGAGACACGAGATTCGCGTAGACGGAACGTACGTTATATCGTATTATAATATATTTAAGATATCGTTACGTTTATCGGATAGAAACATTAATCAGAGCGCGAAAATATTTTCTGGTTTGTTGTTTGAGAATTACACAAAATGAGACGAAAATATCTATCGATGCATCTGTACGATCGTCGAAGTTATCAAAAACCAGAAAGTTTCTATAGTTTTCTACCAGAAGGAATCACGGCTTCGAGCATTCGATCATCGTGCCGATAAAGATCTCGATTCGACTAACTCGCCGCACACGAGAGTCGCGAAGTGAATCAATAAAAAAAAAAAAAAAAACGACCATGGTACACCCGCGATAGATCGTTCGATCACGACGACACGACTCACTCCGCGATTAAAATTGACTTCCGGCGGCGGCGCGGCCAGCTCACGCGACCGAGATTCGTTCGGCGGATTGTTCGAAGCGGCGACCGTTGCCGTAAAAAATCGTTATCTGACCAAGGGACCGGGTCATTTGCATTTTCATAGGGCCGCGAGGTGTAGTTCACGGCTCGTTAGATCGGCACCATGCACCGACAGCTATCTCGCACACGCGCCACCACACATTTCACGCATCTTATTCCTCTCGTTAAAAGGTACATATATATATATAGCAGCCGCTTCTTCTTGCTCGCGAGCATTCGATCGACCGCCAACCGGAAAAGTGAAATCATGCCCGAGACGAAATAATATCGGTATCGGGATAACAGAGTCTTGTTAACCGTGACGAGCTGCGTTCTTTCAGTTTATTGCAGAGTTTCGTTCTTGCTTTTCGATTTGCTGGGATTTCGAATTTACGAAGCTGAGCGTTACGTTCAGTCTTGGCTTGCGGATCTTGGTGGTTAAAGTTTTGAGATGTATCGTGGTTGGTTCTGGATACTTGTTTCACCGGCTTCCTGAGACGCGTTGGATTATACGTTGGTTTATCATTTTTTCGAATTTGTGGAGTACACGGGTTCCACGTTCGACGTATTATTTGAGCCACGCGTTTAAGACAGCGAAGTTTCTCTTGGTTTCTAATTTCTTTGTATTCAGCATAGAAGCTATTCCTCTTAAAACCTCTGGCGACCACCCTGCACACTGCATCGTCCACACGACAAACAAAACGATCGAGCAGTCGTCGAATTCCAAAAGGGAATCGACGAAGAGAGAATCGCTGGAAGAAAACAGCAGGCGCGTGCGAACAGTTGCCGGCGCCCTGTCGTTCCGACAGGTGACAGCGGAGTCCTTAATCGCGCGATGACGTTTCCATGGCGCGAATCGGGCGAGTCACGTCGCTTAATTGCCCCCGCGAATCGTTCAATGGCTTCCATGGCGTTCGATGTGCGCGCGTTTATCTTTAGGGAAACGCTCGTTCGCTCGGCCACGACAGAAAGAAACGAAGAAAGCGTTGCCCTACCTGGCGCCATTATCTAGTAGCCAGTGAGAAAAGTGTCGATAACGAGCAATCAGAACGGGAAGAGAGGATGGCCAGAGCTCGATAAAAGGGGAATCGAATCGGGATTGTTCGGCCAAGATGAAAAATCGGACAAGCGCCAGCTGGCGAGGCGTAATTGCCCGCGAATGTTCCAGCACTTCACGCTCGTTCCTCCACTTCAGGACGATTCGTCTGCATGTCGAGACCATGTTCTCTCGAGTTAACGACGCTGGAAACGAGACGAGAGCTTGCGGTGTTCGCGCATGGCCTTCGGAAACTTCATTTTTCGTTTGCCGAACACGAGGAAATCTTAGAATCGGTCGCGCGATTCGTCTTGGCGACACTCGGGTCTTCTGACGTTCCAGGAAGATCGCAGAAACTCGGTGATAACGCGGATATTTCAAGATTCTGGATAATACACGGACGATATGTGGGTGATACGCGGGAACGAATATAGCAGAGTTTCAACGCTATAGTGTACGAATATACTAAATAATAAATTTCAAAAGCACATGCATCGTGTTTCCATGAAAAGGCGAGTCGAAGCCGCAAAGCGAAATCTCTGACGAATAGAATCTACCGGCTTCCATGGAGGCGCGTTAAAATCGGAACACCTGTTCCACAGAAGCAGGAAACGCTCGATCCTCGAGCGATTTAAGGCGAACGGTAAAAGGAGGAGGCCTAGAGAAAACGGGGGCTATGTTCGTTAAAGCCCGTCTCCCGCTGTTCGAGAAACTAATAGGCGCGCCATCACGACGGAAGCACGGGAGCCGCCTCGAGATTGCTCCGCGAACATTCCTAATCACGTTTTCTCGGAGACAAAGCGTGCTGCAACCGCGAGAAAGCAGAGAGAAGGAAACATCGTGCCGGTCAGATGACGGTCGAAAGGAAACGAAAGCTATGGGCAGAAGATGAGGAAGCGAGACAGAGGAAACGAGAAAAAGTGGCGGACAACGCCAAGAGCTCGCTCGAGGTGGGAACAAAAGCCACTTCTTCTTGTTTCTCGTCTTTTTTCTTTCTTCTCTTTTTATTTTTTCTTCCTCTACGCCCAGAGAGAAGGCTTTTGGCTCGCCACGTACAGGGATCACTCGTTCACCATTGTGACTTCTTGCACGTATGAAAAACCACAAACCACCAACGTTATTTCGCGGCTGCGAACACGAAGGGTCTCCCTTTCCACGAAGCCCAAACCGCGTAATACCATGGGCCCTCCGCTCTCTCTTCCCGCTCCTCTTTCTCTTTTCCCTTCTAGTTTGTCCCTTCGGCGGATCCAGCTCTCCGCTCCATTACGCCGATACCGAAGCAGCTTCTCGTTTGATCGACAGTCATCGACTCGCGCGTCGATCATTACCGTGTCGCTTTTAGTAGGCGAAAAGAAGCGAAGAAGATCGAAGACACAGGACGCAGAAGAAAGTAACGCGCATTCGGAGAAATTTTGACGATGAATGTTAAAGACACGGCGGATCGGTTGTGAGCTTTGGACAAATTTTTAACCGTTCTCGAAATGATCGGAAGAAACTTCGGGTTCCGAGATAGCGATGACACTGATTCTCCGATAGAAAGAAGAAGAAAGCAGAAATACACTGTGCGTTGCATGAATATGTAATCGGTAGGTCGGTGATCGGTAAGACGTCAAATTGCAAAGAAAAATCTCTGTCAAGCTAAAGCATAAAACTGCGCGCCTTGCTCGTAAAAAAAAAACACATCATCTTCGATGCTTGGAAAATCTCAGATTTCATCGCTTCTAACGCGGAAATTCCTCGTAACGCGCTGCAGTTCGAGGAACGAAACCGATTCTCCAGGCCAGGGGCCCTCTGACCGCAGAAAATCGCGGTCGATGTTGACGTTTATCGTAACCGACGATCGCGTGCTCCGCGACAAACTATCGAATCATACGTCGGCTGGTTGTCGGATCGCGGACAAATTAAACATGACAAGGTGACGGCGATACGTGGGCGATCGTTCTGCGCTAGGAACTCGGGTTTGTCCGGCTGCGCGCCAGCCAGCCACAATGGAAGCGAAACGATTCCGCGACCGCACGCTCCATCCATTCAACGAGTTCCTCCTCTCTTGTCGAAGCGACGAGAAAACTTGTCTCGCCGCTCGACACGCTGGTGGCTAGTTTGGAAACTTAACTCTCAAACCGAAGGGGTCTCGTTTTTCTTCGCGTTCAACCAAGCGCGCGGCTTAGACGGATGCGTTGCCGCGCTAGGAAGAGATTTTCCTTCGTTTGGTTATGCAACTCGTTGCAGATTTCCTACGGAGATAGTGGTTGGAACGGTTTTTGCTAGAAAAGGAAGAAATGAAAATGGCAAGGAAGGAGACTCATATCTTACGGCTTGAGTAACTTGCTTTTTCTTTCTTTTTTTATTTTTTTTATTGAAAATTGTTTTTATAGTCGCTGGTGAAAGCTCGCGTTTCGATGTTGTCGAAGAGAATCTTTCTTCGATTTCTTCGATTTGGACAAACAAACAGATATCGTACGAGGCTCTTTGATCGAGAAGTTAAAAGGGGAAGAGCTTTTTTGTGATTATTCAGGATACGCGTATTTTTACTGTTAAAGATACATTTGAATCTGAATTTGTATAAATTAATAAACACGACGATGGACGTCATCGGTAGAAGGAAGTGGAAATGTCGTAAAAACGGCAGTATCTACATCTTGAATAATATCTTCTTCTTGATGTTAAAAACATCGACCTTGATCTATCCCGTGTTACTTAAGAGAGTGTTTCTTGATTTCATTATATAAGACAAGGATAATGTACAAAAGATCGTGGTTAAGAGTCTCTTGGTTGGAAAATTCAGAAAAACGAACAAACGAATTTTTGACAAACGCCTTTCCCAAATTATTCTTCATCTCCTTCTACTTCGAGTATGATTCAACGGAGAGAAAGATTATTTTTCTGCTAATTACAGTATGTTAATCAACTTCATTAGTCTTTCTTCGCTGATCATTCTTCCATCTCCAGGCTGAATACCAAATTACTTCTTCCTTTTCAAAGGAACTTCATCCTTGTTATTTTAATCACGTCACTAACATCGAGTTACTTTAACCTAGAGAAACTATTCTGTTCGAAACTACGACACATTACAACGACGCAACACGTGGGCGGTGCCGCGTGTAACTCATTGTCAGTCAGAAACAATGAAAACGAAACGAATGTACATGGCGCTTCATTCACGAGGGCAAGGATGTGCGATGCAGATGCTTTGTGGCCCATAAACATGTCAATCGGCGACGGCCGTCAACGAGGCTAGTGGTCAGCGATGCAGCGAGCAGTCGCGTTTGTATTTTGAGCGACAGCCAATATTTAACATGGCTGATGGCGAATCTTACGAGACAAGGGAATTGCCAGACGACCAGCGTGTTATCCGAGGAAAGAGAAAGGTCGAGGATGAACGTTTAAGTACTTGGACCTCGGTTCGAAGCTTCAAGACCCTACATGGTGCTTTCGTTAGCTAAGAAGATGCTTCCCTCGAGGATTCAAGTAGCGAGAGTATCTCGTAATACTTATTACAATAAGTAGCATTAATCTATAGCTACAGGCCTCTCGTCTCTAGAACATCTTCTTCGGTATCTCAACAGAAGAAATCAAAGCTTGTAGAAAGTCGTGCCTTAGAAATCGCTTTATCAAGAAAATCTTTTCAATCGATGACGATTACATTATTAAATTCGATTGCCATAGCCGAAGAAGGTGACCACAGTCGCCGCAATAAGCCGCAAAAGGTAGTTAGAAAAAAAGCTTAAAACACGGGGGAAGAAAAATTACCGCGTTACACCGCCTTCCGATCGTAACTCAAATCTTCCCACTCGAATGCCTCGGGATTGCTTTTTACATAACCACGATAACAATGCACGACTCGTATTTTCATCTACTGGCGATTATCTGCGACGCGGCGAGCGAACGTCGATCATTAAAATCGGCGAGGTCAAGCGGTTGCAAAATTCGACGATCCGTCGAACGTTCGTTCGATGGAAACGTACGCTGGAAATTTGACAGCGCGATCATCGTCGTATGATAATAAGTGATTCATGAACCACTGGAGATCGCACTTGTTCCGATAACTCGAAAATCGTTCCTTCGATACGACTGTTTCAACGTTTTGAGCTCGACGAGACGCACGATCCTGCACGTTGTCACAGATTGAAACACTTTGAGCTTCGCTACTTGAAAAACAAATATATAATCATAAAAAATATACAAACTAGCTAATCAAATTCACCGGTAAGACAGAGAACGATTTACAAGGTTAAAGTATTATAAAATAATTTTGTTAAGGTGTGTCAATTTTTTCTGAGAAAAATGTAGTACCACCATCGAATTCTGATTCGATACTTTTGGAGTATGTTTCAAAAGTTATATGAAGTTCCGAGCGCGAAAAATAGAAAATTTCGTAAATTTCGAATCGAAAGAAATTTCCTCCCCTTTTTGTACTTGGTCCGACAGAATAGCACGTACAAGGGGTTTGACCGGACCCGATTTATCAATCTTTTTATTCTTCAAATAAATAATTAAATAAATACAATGTTCTGGAGATGTTGCGCGTATTACCTCAGAGGGAAATCCGGTGTGCACGGTTTACATCGAGTCACTACAAGTACGAACATTAATCTCATTAGTGGCCGCGTGAAAGAGTCGGCTGACTCGTCTGGAGAACGCTCCGTTCGCCATTACTTCGCCGTTATATCGCGACGAATTCGTTCCGCGAGATCGTAGCTGTCGCCAAATCACGAGTTGCATTGGGCACGAGTTAACGAAGACGCATCAACTGGTCGAAAGATAATATATGTCCCGTGAAAAAGCCGCTGATTGCTGTCGCCATTGTAACGCATTCTGTGGCAAACGGGACTGACGACACGTGGGACACATGCAAATGACAAAACGTTCCATCATCATCTTCGATACGTCAGCAGTTGGTCCGTGCCGTCAGTCATTTTTTCATCCCTGATGAATTGGATCTTCTCCGCGAGTGGTGTAGAACGAGAATAAATGTGTTTAACTTGGGAAGATCCACTCCGATGAAAATTAATGTCAAAACTTTCACGAGTCGAGTGGTGAAGTTGCCCGGTGAATAGATCATTATTTTCGAAGATGATTTAAGTATCTTTTAAGCTATGTTTTCTTCATTTTGGAAAGTCCGTAGATTGAAATCCACATAGAATTCTCTATCATCCTACGTTATTCCAAGCCATTCCTCTACGTATAATCATTATAATTCTACATCATTTAGTGTAAGTAGAACGTCTCTGTATTCTTGATCGTTTTTCTTTTCCGAAATTATTGATAAGTAAGCAATTATCAGATTTCAAGGTTTTACCGTATGAAACAATCATTTTTTAATTTCCCAACTTTCAAACGTACCATTTTCCTGATCGATCCTTCGATAAAACATTAACACGACAATTTAAATGAAACGAAACGATACGAAGCGAAGAAAAAGAACAGGATGCAACTATAGAAACAAAGCGCCACTGTCAACCAAACGAAAGCTGCAAAAAACGATGAAGCAATTTCGCGACAGAAGCCGTCGAACTGTCTGCGAATAGTTGTTCGGAGAGCAATTTCGCCGGAGTAGGAAAGAAAAAATCAGCGGAGCCCCTCTTAATTAGAAGAGCCCGACGAATAAACCGAGCCCGATTCGCCAAGATAAGGCTGTTGGGAATTTCGGCAGCTAAGTGGCAGCCTATTCGCTACCGACAGCTTCCACCGGCTCCTAATTGTCAAGATCGAGAACCGTAATTACACACTTCGACATTAGTTCCCCCGACTCTCTATCTTCTTTCCCTCCTTCTCTCTCTTTCTCTCTCTCTCTCTCTGTCTCTCCTCTCTTTTTCACTCTACCGAGACATCCTTTTAAGATGCTGTTGGATCCATTTTATGGCGTAAGGGCACCGAAAATAACGTTCAACGCATCCACGTTCGAACCAGTGATAGGGAAAGATAAAACGTCTGTTCAGGAAGAGGTAATGGGTTCGAGAAGAATTACGTGTTTTGTTTGAGGAAGTCGAGAAATATCGAAAGGTTTTTAGAGGAAGAATTTTCGTGGAATTCCAGGCAGAATGGTGTAGTCCCTTTTCCTCGAGTTTGGTAATAAACTGGTTGCTGTTGTGAATGAAACATTCGAATTAAGAAATAACGAAGAGGATAGATACCAAGGATGAGATCTATACGTTATTATAAAAATTCGAAGCAAAGAATATAATTGTTTTTCATCGAAGTTTAGCGATAAAGTAGTTGTTGCAACGCCAAATGTATTTTTAACGAAGTTAAGTCGAGCTTTACAAGAATATCGTGCGTGATACATTCTGATAAATATTATTTCAAACAAAACCTACAAAATTCGAAGTGTATTTTGAAAAATATGAATTATAATCAAAGTAAAGACGAATCGAATTTTCGATCAGCCTATCGACGAATCATTTTGCACAGCAATTATAAATAATCATCGAACGATGCTATCGTTTTATTACGCAAGTCCAAGTGATCTTAAAATGTAATTCGAGATTCCTTATCGATGATCGTGTTTGTTTCCCGTGTACGTCAGTCGATAGAATATCGAGTACGAATTCCAATAACGAAGAGTAACGCCTACTTTAAACGCACATGTGTTTCACAACTTGGCGCAAGCCGTCACCGCGAATGGCATCCTGTTATAACGAACTCGATAGAATTTTGTTCCCTATCAACACGTATGACTGATTAGAGCAGGCAGCGTCGACCATGAGGAAACGATTGCCGACCTCGAAACGATACTTCGTCATTCTCTCTATCATTGTGATACTTACGAATGTCCACAGAATTACGCGCTTACGGCTATTAATTTTAATAAAATGATCTCTTTTACGAAGATTCAAATGTAATAAAATGTCAGCAAATGCCTATTTCGTCCGAGTATAGATATAGTATTTGTACCTTTACTTTCACAGAAATCTGAATATTCTTATGTACTTGGTATAAGCTTAACGACAAGTTCAGAAAGAAACTCCTTATTATAGTTGTCACACTTACGAAAATCTAGACAATCGCGCACGTATTGTTATTTATCGTGTAAAAAAATACAAGAGATTCAACGATGAATATTGCAATTTTCACTCAGAAAAGTGTGAATAGCGACATATAACTTACGACCTATGCCAACGTCGTACTATCCGTGCCGGGGTACAATTATTGTAATCAATGGAAAGCATTGTTCTCAATGAAACCTGGACGATGAATGGCAACGGTATGTAAGTCCGACTACCGCAGGATAAATATTTTGGACGCGAGGCGCTTCGAAAAACTGTGTGTTTACAAAATATCTTTCGATCCATCGAGCCTTGCTACAGATAAAAAAAAATGATTAACGATATTCGAGAAATAGATTCCACGAAATTAATTACTAAATATAGTATTCAACTTTTTCTCCACGAATACCATACATTTCTAAAAAAATAGACGATTGGACGAATAAAAATGCGAATCAACGTTAAACTTCGGTTCGTTATACTACCTGAAATTGATGAAGATGCTAATAGCTTATTTGCTCGACAAATGGTGTCACTGAAACTGGAAATAACGCAAAAAATTCCGCACTAACGAAAGATTTAAGTAACTCGAAACTAATACGATAACTTTTTCCCTGTCTCAACTGTTCCTACGATAGGACATTACAATAGGATTACGCGTCTCTCAAGAGATGATTCTCGTTTCGTCGAACGACTTTAAGCAAACAATCCACGTCAAAAATATATGGAAGGGTCGCGATTTTTCTTTTCGAGTAGCTCTGTTTCTACAAGAAAGACCTAAAATATAATAAATATCACGTCGCTCTGTGTTAAATATTGCGCTCTCCTTAATTTTAACGGACCAAACCTGTGTCTGCCGGCTGTTTCGTTGCGGAACTATCTATTCGCCAACGACCTAACGATTCGACACTCTATGAAAGAAAATGTACGAAACGAATCGACTCACCAGTGTAACACCAGGCCGGCCAGACAACAGGGCTCTCGGTGTCCAGCTCCCTCATTCTCTCAGCGACCCGCGGACATCTCCACTCCGTACGCCCCGACGTAGCGGTGAGTATGTCCAGTTTGATTTCCGACACGAACAGCTTCCCTTGCAATCAACGATCAACCCCCTTTTCCGTTCAACGAGACTCAATCGCCCCGATCAGTCTACGCGCGAGTTAGCTCGAGTTCGTCAAGCTCTCAACGTTTCCAGCTCGTGCACGTTGGCGATACCCAAACCACCTGTTGAACGTCAAATCTGCAGCACGCGCAAACGCACAAGTCCGACAAGGATCATGCCTCCGGCACCGAAACGATCACTTGGTTGTGCACGGGTCGCCAACGAACGCGAAAGATCGTCGAGCCTGCCTTTATCGAACGACTGCACGTCCAACGATCAATTTCATTAAACAGTTAAGCGTAGATAAGAAATTTGCGACGATAAAGCACGAACGACGATCCGTCATCGGCGCGACGTGGTTTCGCTCTGGCCTTGCTACCAGAGGACAGTGGTCGTGTTCGTAAGAGCAGAGGAACAGCACGGCATAACGATGTTGCACGCGTGTTACACGAAAAACACCGTCGCGTCGCGTCGCGTCGCCTCGAATCGTCGCGTCTGCCGCGCGGTCGCGCACTAAATGTCACGGAAATGTCAATGAGGAGTCGCGGACGTTTGACACCTTCACTGTCCCCTCCTTCCTCTTACTCGGCACACAGTCACACGAGTGGAGGGTTAGTCTCGTCTTCCTCCTTGTTTAAACGAGAGGCTCGTCGTTCACCGATCCTCTCGGAACACTGTATCGACACTCGCGCAAAACTCCGGCGATCCTCCGCGTCGGCGATCGTCGACGATCGTCGTCCGACCCTCGACTGACGCGGTCTCGTACTGGTCTACTGTCGCGTGGCGAACACCTCTCGAACGCTCCTCGCCGCTTCCACGAGTGCCTTCGAGTTTCCAGTTTCCACGATTGTTTACACACGACCGCGGACCTCGGCTAGAACCGAATCGTGTCTCCTCCTTCCTCTCTGTCCTCTATATTGCAAATCTTCTCGTACGAACATCCGACGAGCCAAGGACGTTAGACAGTGTCTTTCTCTCTCTCACATACACACACACTCTCTCTCTCTCTCTCTCTCTCACAAACGTTTTAGAAGCTTCGCGTCCCTAAGAGACTTTGTCGGAGGACGCGTCACCTTTACGACGACGGCGACGACCCGGTAGCGACGGACAGTCAGAGAGAGGATACGCGATCGATCGATCGTTGCCTCCACACGTTCGGGAGGATCGTTGACGTAGCGCAGGATGACACGACACTACAACACCGCACTGCTGCGTGAGGCGACGTCGAAGGGGACAGACGGAGACAGCGGGAGAAGGACGAAGCTTGGTAGGGGGTGAGAAGAGGAGACACACGCGGCGGGAGAGAAAGGGTGAAGGAATATATAAAGAAAAGAGAAGAGGTAAAAAGAAGAGAGAAAAAGAAAGAGAGAGAGAAAGAAAGAGAGAGGGAAGAACCTGACCACCGGACACGCTGGCTTGGTAGGCACGACACACAGGTAAGCGGAGTGGCACTTAGGTTGGTGCACCTGCCGCGAGAGTCCGCGTCGTAATGGGAGCGGGGCAACGGGCGGCAGGTAGGCAGGCCCACCGCTCGTCAACCTGCGGAGAAGGGGAATCAGTCACATGGCGAGGTGCCCCGCGCTGCCTGCGAACAAGGAGGTGGTAGCCGAACCAAGTGGTGGTGGACAAAAGGTGGCAGTGGTGGTGGTACTCGACTGAATCCACGGTGGTGGCGGCCGTGCTTGGTAGGATACGCGACCGCCGCGGCCGACGAGAAGGAGTAGGAATCGAACAGGACCTCGAGAACCGAGCGCACCGTCCGATCGGAGCAACCTGTCGCTTCGGGATTTCTTTGTGGATATGGTTCCTTCGGGCGCGTCTACCGACCATCGTCGTTCGGTTCTTTTCGATCGGACGCGAAGAAGAAACGCGATTTCGTTGAACTATGTCTGCTCTGGGACGAACGAATTTCTTTGGAGAGAAAAATGACGCCGCATTCTAGGTTACTGTCGCACGATTCGAAACCAACGGATTGCATCGAGGTTTCCGACGATGGTTTTGTAATAGATCGAAGATCGTGAATATTACAATATCTCGCGAGGTATTGCGTAGCTTTGCTTCGATGCTGTTTCAACTATTTTAAAATCGTATCTCGATACTAAACGTAGATTCTGTGCCAGTAAAGAGATCGGGATCTCCGCGTGGGAATTCCGCAAGAATCGAGAAAATTGTACGGAATTAGTTTTACAATGTATTATATAATCGTTCGCTGTCGCAGTTTCTTACATATTAACGCAAAAACGCTCTCATAAAAGATAGAAAGTCTACCGGAACGATTTGTCCTGCAACGATTAGTCCGATCGTGAATTTCACATTCTACTTAGGCTACCGCTACCGGATACCATCGCAAGAGTGAAAGATTCGCAAACACTTGGCAAATTCAGGACTCCGTAGCTTGTTAATACAACTTGTACGACGTACGGCAGAATGCAAACTTAATTTGAATTTTAAAGAATGCAAATAAAATTCAAGAAAATATAAGGAAAACGTATTTAAAAAAAAAAAATAATATGTGGAGGACATTTCGAAAGAGAGAAAGAGAGAGAAAGAGTGATTCCTTCATTTAGGTTCGACTCGGTGTTCGGACAAAAGGCACACGCGGTACTTTCGTGTCTCCGGTACCGACTATGGCTTCCTACAAAGGTCGTTGGCGAGTTCCATATTTGGATTCACCGAAGGAACAGAAGGGTATTGAATTCCAGGCGTTTCCACCGATCCACGGCTACAACCTGATGGCAGATTGTCCCCTGAGTCGTCGTCGAGGAACGTCGTACGCTGTCTAACTACGTCTTTCTTTACGTCTCTAACTGAACGGAGTTACGTTTCGTCTAGCTGGACAGTATATCGATAAAACGAGACAAGAATGCCTTGTTGCAGCCGCGAGCGGATATGGATGCGGTTTCAGAACAATCGCGTGTACCCGCAAACGCAACGATCAACTATTCAACTGTTTTTAGAAATTGTCATCCGTTCGAGTGATTAATTTCATCGTTCGGAAAGTAGACAAGATCTATATTTAATAGATCGTCGGAGAGAAATCATCGGATGAAACTTTTAACGTACTTTGGATCAGTTAGATTGGCGTTAAAAAAACAAATTATCGTCTCGATCACATATTCAAGGAAGAACGCTCGAAAACATAACGTCCGCTAATATACTATAATCATTCTAGTTAGAAAAAAAAATATCCTGAACGACGAGTACCACTCGACCTAAGCTGCATTCTCAATTCAGCTTCATCGTTATTCCACTTCCACGCGGACCATAACGCATCCCATCAACGAACCACCAATCTGCCTAGGAAGAGAAAAGAGGAAGTCGAACGAACCTGCGACGAACGTAACAAAAAGTCGAAGCACCTATCGAACGGCTACCTTAACGAAAGGAAAGTCGCGTAGGATCGTCAGGGGCTGGTTAACAGGGCCATAACCCCGCGATCCCACGACTTGACTCGCGTATGTCGCGACATCGTTATCGCCGCGGAATATCGGTAGTATACGCCGGTGTCCTGGAAGTGTTGCCCTAGGCGTCTCTCTGCGTGGCGACCGGGCAGTGCAAACGGCGAACGAAACGAGGCTGCAACCGTGCAGAGCACGGTAGGGTAGCTCAGCACGCTCGAGAGCACGGATGAGAGCTTGTTAGGTTAACCATCACATTGTTTCACGAGGGCGTGGTGGCGTGTTGTTTGCAACGAGTGCGTGGCGAGGAGGCCTTCCTCTCTGTGCATGCTACTCTCGACCGTCTCTCTCTCTCTCTCTCTCTCTCTCTCATTCTCTCTCTATCCCCGTTCCTCCGACCGCTATGGCCCGAAGATCGAGTCGTGGCATCGAGAGAGCGATATATCGCGGTCGATATATATCACTCGGCGAACCACTCGACTTCCATACGTCCGCTCCGGAGAGCGTACATATGTACGCGTGCATCGCCCGCGGGCTGGCTTCAAGGTCCTCGTTTAGATATCCGTTCCCTTCGAGATTATTCGAGGCAACGACGACGAAGACGATGACGACGACAACGAGAGTCGTTCGCCTTCCAGTTCGTCGATCCTTCCTATCCGAAGCCGATCGGCCAGCTTCCGGAGCTAGCCATTACCACCTCGGCCATTTTCTCTTTCGCGGCTCCAGCCGCGATTAAACGGTCCGTCGAACCCATCCCTTCGTCCCACGACGATGTAGTAATCGCCTCGGCACCGTCGATACCAGAGATTAGCGTCAATCGAAACCCTGCCCAGTCGCTGCCGTTCTCCGAGCCGATGGCTAGCGCGAGACGCGATTAACTACGCTCGTCGTGATGCTGCTTGCTGGTTTCTTGGTACTACCAAGACGAGTGCAGCGATTCTTTTTGTAGAATGTTTGTTTGGTGCGTTTCTAAAGAACGTGTGATTGGCGCGTGATTGGCGAACTTTTGGCAGATTGCCTGTTGTTGCATCTCGTGACTTGAGCGATTTGAGCAAATATTTTTAACATATTTTTCTGCTTCCCCAAATAGTTTGAAACGATTCGTGCTACTATATGTCGTTCGAACGATGAAATCTTGATTTGATATCTCGAAAACGCGTCGACTTTACGATTAGACGTGCAACGCACACGGTATCTGTTTGAGTAATGCAAATGTTGGGTCAAAGGTTTCCAGTTCGATTTAAAATCCGTAGAAAGCTTCGGAAATAGCGCAGCACTTTCTAAGTAATATTTGATCTATGATAAAGCGGCGTTTTACCACATTTTCCATCGCTCCGAGCGACTGAACAATCATCTTTCTATGTTTCCCTCCTTTCCAGTGAACGTTCTCCCTTCGATCTGATCAAAACTCTCAAACTTTCATCGAAGTTGCCTGTCTAACGCCAGACTGCAAACAAAATTAACACAAATTTGCCAACATAGAAGTTTATGCGCAATTCTAAATGGTTTTCTTCTCTTCTTTCCGTTCGATTAAAATATCCTCGTCGGGCAACAACTCGTTAAGTCGGTTTAATTCTTACGGAAATTAGAACTGTCAAGAAAGTTGACAAGTAATACTACCTTTCTGAATAATTTCCAGTTTACGTTAAAGAAGTACTTCGTACTTCCTCCTGTTTCAAGATGCTAGATCATCTCTTATTCATCAATTTTATCTCGATTAAAATATTTCTACCTGCTCGTTGCTTGCTGTAAAGTCCTATACGGGATACCCATTAAAACACATTTTATTAAAAGCTTTAGCAAGAAACACAACATTTGTAACACTTTTGCTCGTCTCGTCCTTGCTTCTTTTCCAATTGCAACTGTCCTGGCTAATTATAACCTGCAGCAAAAGTTCGCTATGCAGCACCGATTAAAGCTAAAATTATCGGCATTCCTAACAAGCAGCGGAATACTCTTATTTTAGCGAGCAGAGTAGATGGATTTAACCGAACAAATTACATTTCGCGTATTCTTTTGTCCGCGATAAAAACATCTTCCAACTAGAATAGCCGCACGGGCTATCGAAAATTTACGACAGTCGACAAAACTGGAAACGCTTGAGTAACCACTCGTTGCCTTCATTTCGATAAAAGTCGCTGTTAATTTTATCGAAGGCAGCTGCAGCTCTTTGATGCTTGCGAGTACCTCGAATCTGACTCTGTCATTTTAACCGATTTGGCAATTCTAACATTAACCAGTTCCTCGAACCTGATTTCGAACGAGCACACAGTTAAATCTTTGCTCGTGCCCCGAGCAACCTGCGCCCGGTCTATATATTCCGGAGGAACGACTATCCGGAGAAACAGAGTGAAGCAAACGGAAGACGATCGGCTCGAAATCGACGCGTTAAAGTCGTCTCGCGGGACTGGAAGCCACGGCCTAGCCATAGCTCATCATCGGGGCCGAAGTAACCAGTGGCGTTCATGAATACGTGTTCATTATTTATGAGCAACGCCTCTCGGCATCAACTGGACCAGCCTCCCTATCTACCGGTAGGCACGAAGAGAGGCAGCCGGATAACGTATTACGTCTTCATATTTTTTTCCACCGATGCACGGCTGGTAATTAAAGGTGCCCCGCCAAGGACTCGGATGATTTATCGGCCGTGCTGCTTCAGCCTGATAAGATGGGACCAGCTGATAACGAGCTGCCTTTTGTACGTTCCAGGCACCGTGGATCGAACTGGGTCTCTTTTATTTCCCTCTTTCCCCTATCCTCTTCTTTTCATCTTTTCTTTCCTTCTTTCTTTCTCGAGTCGCTGCTCAGAGTGGTACTTGGCTAAGGTTCGAGAGTATCCAGGTGACACTGTAACGAGTAGTGTCAACTCTCATGTCCATTGGCCTACTCTCGTGTTGCGGTTCGTGCAAAACAAGCGATATCGCTGATGAACAGGAAGTTGTAAATTTCGCGATAAAGTCGAAGCTAACGGACACTCGAAGGTGTTTATGAACGCTCTGATCGAGGTGTTGCGTGGAGGATGGTGCGGGGTACGTTGAGGTGAGAATCGAACTCAAGTCTCGTACGTTTTAAAACGTTCGAGAGATAATGATAAAAAATACGTATTTTATGCAAGAATCGCTCGGAATAAACTAGCATTGGAACTTAACATAGCATAATATAAAATTCGAGGCGTAAAAGAAACTACGAATATTCTTCATCAAGTCCACGATGTGACTGTTAAGTACTTTAGCTGTAATTTTCCAGAAACTTCGCTCACGCTCGAGAAAGAAATCGGCAAAGTTAAGCCCAAACGTTACAGCGTAGATGAATCGATAAAAATTTAAGGCCGGTACGTTTTAGCTGCATGGAAAAAAAACTAAATTGAAACAGCACCTGAACCTCTTAACAACGTCTCTTTTCCTCAAAGATCCTTCATGGAAGACCACTCTCTGTCCGGAAGAATCAGTCCTAATTCATGCTTTCGGCTCCAATCATCGTATTTCCCGGCGAAGATTACAGCGTTCCGAAACACTATAATTCACGCTGGATGGAGTCTCGCTTCTAAACAAACCGAAGCTGCCTCGAAAACCTAGCTCTCGGAGTTGCTCACCGGCAGTTGTTTCAAGTAACGTCAGAAACCATAGTGTTTCATTTCGTATAATATCGTTGCAGCGATGTAGCTCTCAAGCGTCAGCGGACTTTACCCTCGACAACGTTGGTACTCGAGTTTCTTGTGGTTTCTCTACTCGATAGATACGGTAAAGTCAAAGTGGTTCCACGTCGATTGCAACTGGCTACCGAAGAATGAATAGCATTTTATCATATCGATATTTCACATCTCGTTCTTGTTTCCCAATTTACCTTCGTGGGAACTGCTCTACAATTCCAAATTTTTCATTCATCGATCCATCTATTAATCGCTGTTTCGATAATCGAGGTTTCAACAGATAAGGATCGGATGAACGCTGGCGTCTGCCAATGACCAATCTGAAACAAAGTGAAACCAACACCTCGTACCACCGACTCCAGGCCCATGCAACACCAAGGAACCGTGCTTAAACCTTTACGGTCCCGTTCAGCGAAGAAATTTACGCTCGTCGACAAAACAGAGAGCTCGAGGCGGTCCTCGGCAACGGCCACGACGACGATACCCGATGATGATTTCGAAGATTTAATTAAGACGTCCTGCCGGTACTAAAAACACCCTGCTCCCCTCCCGCTGCCCTTCTTCCTTCTTCACGTCCCACGAGAATCCCCATCGCGAGTTTCTCTTCTCTCGTTCTCGTCTGTTCGCTCGTCTCTTCCGGGCCAAGTTAAGAGGGACGCCCTATCGAATGGCTCGGTCGAATTTTTCAGCCCGTTTCGAAGGACGTTTTATTGGCCGCCTGATTTACGAGGAGCCAGGCTCACCGCGTAATTTGTTGCGCCGTATTTAATTTGCCTTAAAAGCGTCCCGCGTTAAAATAAAAGGAAAAACAGAGAAGTAGAAAGAAATCATTGGCCCAAAGAGTACAGAACCGGAAGGGGAAGAGCGTAACAACTTGGCCTCTGCAAGGCCAATGGACTCGCGTCTACACTCTCGGAGGCGTAAAAACGATAACGGGCAGCTGCTTTACGAAATTTTTATTATGATGTACGCGGAGAACACACGACGAACCACGGCCTTAATGAGCCACGAACCAAACCAAAGCCAGGCTGCACGAACGCCCGTGATACCGTCGAGAGATTTCGATTTCAACTGACTTTCAGGTCGATAGTCCGTCTACGGGATTTTGAAACAGGCATTGATTCTCGGATAACGGTGAAAACTTGGATCATTATTCCATATATACGTAAGAATTGAATTCTTCTAAAAAGTAGATAAACGCAGGAAACGACATAGAATATTCGTATTTATATGGAAGAAAATGGTACATGCTTTTCTACCTTTTTTTCTCTCGTAACGCTTATACAGATGCGCATTCTACAGATGCGATAATTAACAGTTCTAGCCGTGAATAATCTGCAACACATCCACGTAACTCGATGCGCATAAATATAAAAATCTAACGAACACGAAAACCGTAACGCGAAGAAGACCAGCAAAAACTGGAAGCAGACATTTTCTCCGAGGTACTTAACACTTTCCGGTGACAAAAACGCTCGATTTTCTCGGCCACTTTATTATCTGACACAATCTCAATAAACGAGCCAATTAATAAACACGTTCCATACTAAAACTCGACACTCGACGCTTCGTTCATTAATTACGTTTCCCGCCATCGCATACCAACCGCGTCATCAAACTTAACCTCAAACAACGCCGATTTTTCAGCTTCGTTAATTACGATAAAAGAGAACTTTGTGCCCGAGGGGGGAAAACGGCGACGCAGCCTTTTATTAACTAGAAACCAGTCAACGGCGTATTGCATAAACGCGTTAATTACAATCTCATTTTGATCGAAGCGAGCTTCGTCCTGAACGCGTTTTACCTCTTCCATTTTTCATTCGAGCTTATCCTTTCAACCCGGCTTAATAGTGTCCCCTCGGTGGAAGGAACGAGCATGGGGCACGTCACAAAATTCATTACGTATAAAAAAATGCCAAGGGAGTAGAGAAGAGCCGAAGAATAAGAAGAAGAGGAGAGGTACTCTCCTCGCGTTTCTCCATTCAGGATCGCGTAAAGTTCCGGTGAAAAAGTTTCATGGCCTTTAAACCAAACCTCGCAGAACCACGCGAGTTTTTTGCCTGTACCCGGGAGAGAAACGAGGCTGCTTTAGTAACGTACGGCTAATTTCGATGTAATTTACAGGAATGTTCTGCTTCGCCGTTCAGCACGCAGGAAGAGGATCGGGTCGAATAATGTTCGCGGATTTTAGTTAATTAAATACCTTGTTCGATGCCCGGCCGCGTGTATAAAACATAAACGCCGTGCCCGTTTTATTATTCGCTCGTTTCGGTGGCCGTTTCGAATAATTTAAAAACAACGATTCTCGTTAATCCGTGGACTAAACGCAGAGGGATCCTCAGCTTCCACTTAGCCGGGCAATTGTAGAAAATAGAGAGCCGAGACGGAAATAATTAATTGAGTATCGAAGGATATAAAGTTTCGCGGAGCTACGTATATATAGAGTTTCTTAATAATAATAATTCTGTTGCCACTTTCGTCTCGAGCGAGAATCCGACAGTGAAAGACTTTATCAGTAGCGCGATGAAAAGTATCTGTCGCATACAGATGCAAGATAATCACGTCAGGCGAATAATCGTGTTTCCAAAGACTCGAATCATCGATACAGGAAATGAGGAGCTGCATTATTTTACCGGGAAAGCTTGTAAGAAAATTTTCTGTCGCTATCGAAAAATAAAAATTCGTATTCGGTTGAACCCTCGCTATTCCGGTGACTGACCGTTTCCAACGCTAAAGAAAATCGGAAGCAGTCGCAACCGGAACACCATCCGAAGACAGACGCTCGTTCGAAGCTCGATTCCCGGCTGTCTCTCCTTTCAAAGTCCAAACTTAGCCGTGTTCATGGCGATTTATATCGCGAGACGATAAATGGAATGACGAACGCGAACACGCACGATTATAACTGTCGAGGTAACGCCGACAGATGCCGATGAATCAGCGGAGGTAAAGGTCAGAGGAATATACGCGCACTTGAAAGGTCAAGGAAACGTGGTCGAACGAGCCATAAGTAAAAAAAAAAAAAAAAATCGGTACGTGATTTGAGAACTAATTAATCCACGGGCTTTCTCAACGTTGCTTCGTCTAAAAAGTGTTTGCTTTCCTTGCACGCTGCTTACGCAATCGTTCTTGTCCGAGCAACTCGTTAATTATATTGACCGACGTGTGCTGTTAAAACGATCGACGTGTAATCGAAATCGATCAGTCGTGTACTCGCGCGAGCTCGACATTCGGTTAGAACAACGTTTTCAAGGCAAGATACCGTGGATCAAGCAATCATGGAAACTTGTTCCACGCTCGCGTGTGGGTTTTCATGGATCGTGTTCTTCCACGATGAAAATGCTGGCCCACGCGTGTCATTCAACGCGCTCGATCAAATTATTTCTGTTTTATTAATGTCCTTGTGGTTGAACGTGTGCCGGTAAGTTTCAGCGGATGTTTTAATAGAACGCTTGATCTAAGCTCTGACAAACGTATTTGTATCATACGAAGAATCGTACAGTACAGTTAAAAATTGCCATAATTTTCATGCAAAAAGCGGAATAAAAATTTCATCCGGATCGTCCGACTTCCTAGAAGAGAAGCGTTAAAACGCTGTTTCATTGCTCTATAGATCAAGACGCAAGAATCTTTCATCTTCGACGAACTGAACCTGTCGACAGGCACGCAACCATACGTTCGGCTTTAATTATCAAAAAATAAAATCCCTCATTAGCTAACACGTTGTACATCTCCTATTCCTATATTCGGTAGTTAAAATGGCTCCTGGTCGATAACAAATTAATCTCCGACCTCCTAAAACCTGACAATTACATAACGAAAAATCCAACTATCCACGATCATTCACGCTTCCAATTGGAATCGAGTGATTATTTTTCCTTCGGATATCAAACAACTGCGTGCTAGTTGTCATCGATCGAACGTGGTTATATAAAATGGACGCTTTACGAGCGATAATAATTTAGAAGGGAGGAAGCCACCGGACTCACGGAAGGCGTCTTCGGGAACGAAAAAGATCATCGACTAATTTATTATTCTCCCCGCTCGAACCTGTTAACGCTTTGGCCAATAAACGAGGGACCCTTAATTAACAGCGAATCGTTTATCGCGTTTCCAACGTGACATCCGACGTGTCTCTAGTTAATTTATATAGCTGCACGCCTAGAAGCGGAAAGATTTATGTCTAACAAATGAAAACGTTAACGGTTCCAATGAATTTTACACAGCGTGTTTGTTTCTTCCAGCCTTTACGTACTTTTCTGTTTTTTCTTGTCCAACCTTTTCGTATTATTTTTACTCCTCTTTAATTTATTTTCCCTCTATCGTTCGTTTTATTTTATCCTTTAGCTTTTTCATTCTCGTTGCCGCTATGGAAGATTCGATGTGCACTAGCAGCACAGAAGATTTGTAATTAGCGCAATTCCTAAAAAACGAGCTACTCATTAGAGACGTTACGAATACGCTAGCATTTCGTAATTGAGAAAAACTCGCTTGAGAAACACCAAGAACCTCGATGGTGGTCTAATAATATAAGTTTCACTGTAAAATAGTCGACCTAGTAACAGATTCGATGTTTTACGCTACAGTTTGCTCGTCTTCGATCTTGAAAAACCCTGGTGCGTTCAAATTTTTCCTCGGCAGTATAAATCTGTTTAATTCAGCTCCCCTCGCCCCTATAATTTAATACAATTTGGTCGAAGAGACAGGCGTGTGAAATTGTAAGACGAAGGCTTGCGTAAAGGAGAAAACATCGTAAATTCGTCATCGGGACGTTAAGTACGGACGTATCGCTGGAAGCTAGTAATAATTGAGGGAACTGGCGCCTAGAATGTCAAATGTTATTACAAGAGGGTGGCGTGATTCCTCGAATCCGATGGACATGGACCACTAAAAAAAAACGGGACGCTCGATCGATGTTTCTTCAGCGTTTTAATAGTCAACGATCGCTATCGTTGACGGGATACAAGGCAGTAAAATACTAGAAACAGTCGTAAATTGGCTAAGCAGAGTAAAATCGAGTAGCGTCCGCAGAGACGATGTAATTGCGACGTTTTGCTGCTGGACAGTGGCGAGATGAAACTTGAAGACTCTCAGAACGATGTGCTAGAATGACGAATAACCGGACGACGAAGGAAATCCTCTGTAATTAAGCGAGTTACGTCGAAATGTGTCGTAATCGTGTGTAAGAAGAATAGAACGAAGCGAGATGTCCTCTATCGAATTTGCATTTTGAAAATATTCAAAAAGACTCGTATCTACGGAATAGAGCAACAAAAGTAAATGTCCATCGTGGGTTTTGTTTAACAGTCGTCGTTCCTTTCCTCTAAAACTCGCGTTTTTTCAGCTACTATAGTAACGTGGGATTTAAAATTCACGAGATCGTAGGATCACGCCTCGAAACGATGATCAAAAGGCAGGAATCCATGGAAGAAAGAGTAGCAATGGTGAATCCCGAGGTGGTTTCCCATCAGCTACCTCGACATCGCAACCGCGGCTCTCCGGAGCGTAAGAATAAGGGAAAGAAAGGCTGAAAAGAGCGCACAGAGTGAAAGAGGGAGCGGGGCACGCACGGCGCACAAAGTGCAATTTCACCATTTTTGCCTCGTAAAATCCGGCCAATGAACGACGTAAAAATGAATAACTGGAGGATCGTTCACCCGCGGAACGAACGCGTAGCGTCCCGCTTCGTGTACACGACGCCTCTTTCCCCTTGTAGCCTTCCATCTCGTCCTTCTTCATCTCGCTCCTCCTCTTCCTTCGTCTCAAGTCTCGCCCCAACCTTGCTCCGCGAAACGATTTTTATCTTCCGGGTAGAATAGATTATCTTTATTTACGAGCGATCCGTGGCGCGGGCAAATTGTTTGGGAACGGGAGGGCCGCTTATTTAGAAGCCGTAAACTATTCAATACGCCAGCGAACCAGGATCCACCAACGCGCACACGCGAGTCAAAAACGAGCCAAAAAAAGGGTGAAATCGGGTTTTCGCTTCGCCACCTTGTCGTAGCTCTGCACCAGATTCTCTCGCGATGTTGCCTGTTGTCCGTGCGATACCGCGATTACAGGTCAAGGTGTGGCGAAGCGTTCGTCGCGATTAAAAAATTAAATCGTCGAGACGCGCGATATCAACGAATTCCTCGAGGCTACACAGGGCTACGTGGATTCCACGTAGACGAGCGATTTCTTTTTTCGGATACGAGACGAAGCGCCAGACGCGTGACAATTCCGTGGAATGTGCACACGCATTGCGTGTCAATAGCTTCGGATTACGCTAAGCTCAGGCTCGGCTCTGTAGTTCTGCACACGCGAATGGGTTAATACGGCCTCTGTTTCGAGGTCTAGGTCGCGAGAAACCGTAGTCTTTGCCAGATCCTTTCACCCCGCGTCATCCCTGGACAAGAAACACGGAAGCTCTTATCTGATACACCGGCCAGGCAATAAACTTTAATCGGAAAGGCTCGTTATCGGACCGAATCCCGCGGCGATCGACTGGACGGGGAATTACGGGTCGAGGCCGATAAACGTTAGCCTCGTTCCTTTCGTTGAATAAGATGAAAGGTTGCTCGGGTGAAAAGCGTTTTCTGATGGATTTCTAATTTAGTCGGACGGGATGAATTGTTCGGCGTTTCGAGATGTTCCAGGTAGATGGTGTAGTTTCGCTTTTAAGTGGGGAGCGATTCGATCAGGGTTGCTACACTCGAGAAGCGAGAAGAGGGAACGTCGACGCCTCGGAGAAATAAAAGTTGGAAGGTTGAAAAGAAAGGAGGAGGAAATGACAGGTAAGTTTGGGAGGAAGTTTAGGATAAACGAGGACCAATGGAAACGGATTTCTAATTTTCTTCTCTCGCCGAACACCTCGAATTTTGCAGAAACATAATAACGTTTTACTATTACGCAACTTTTACGGATTATTTGATTGCTTCGCCCCTAACGGGTTAATCGAGGCGTTCGCTTTCAACGGAGGGTGTAATTTTAGCTTAATGGAAGTTACGTTTTCGTTTTCTTCATAGTGGGTGGTTACAAGCTATTAAAGATCCCCATCCAACATGTAGCAATAGGTAATCTTGAGCAGTTAATACAAATTCCTAAACGTTATAAAAACCTTGACGAATATTAGGAATTTAGATAGACACTGATGAAAACTCGATGTTCACTTGTCGTTCGCTTTTCCCAAAAATATAAAAGAAATTCCAAGTGTATTCGTGTTACATATCCTGAATCATTGAGGGATTTCAGGCGAAAATTTTAACCGACTTACGGTTAATAGAAAATTCGATTACGATCCTTCGCAACGTCAATTTCTCCCAAGGCCACGATTCGTGTGATTAAAGTTACGCAGGATATCCTCGATTCTGGTCGTTTAAAACCTGCAACCATCAAATCCCGAGAAATGCTAAACTGCTGCAAAGAAGCGACGCGAGCAAAAAGAAGAGAATCGAATAATGCCCTGAAAAGATCTCTCACGATCGCTCAAGCTCCCATCAGGCAAAGGTCAACTCTCGACGAGTCAAGACGGAATGTTAATCAAGCTCGAATCAAGCGTTAGAAACGAAATACAATTAAGGAAACCAGATAGAGGCGGAACGCCATAAAATGCACGGGACGTGTGAAATGCTACATATCGACACGCTGGCGAAGCCTCATCGGTGATCGATAATGGCAGCGTTACGATGGAAGAGAAGGAAGAACAACAAGACGCGACCATAGAAGAAGACGAGGAAGACGACGAAGAAGAAGCAGAGGCAGAAAGTTCCACCAGAAGTGGAGAAGAGGTAGAAGAAAGAAGCAACGATGTAGGAAGAAGTAGGAGAAGAGAAACGATGAAGAGGAGCAACAAAAGGCTGCGCCTCGGGTGCCGGGCGGGGCTCAGATGTTTATCCCGGTCGACCTCTTCCCCTAGCTCTCTTCAGGCCCCTCTTCGTGGTCGCTGGCGTGCCCCCTTCACCTCCGCTTCTTGCGGAGAGAAGCGCGCCCTCGGCGATCCGGAGCTCTCGAGCGTTGCATCTCTACGTTATGCGTGCTCTTCTGCGCGAGGATGCACGGTCACAGTGGCGTCGCAACCGTCACTTTGTCGTGATGTCGTATTTATGGCTACATCGACCGACCGTACGAAGATCGACTCCTGTTGGCTGTCGTCAGCGAAATTTCAACCCTTGTGGATTTCTTACGTTATCGTACTCTGAGAACGACACCATCGACTGCAACGTTTGTAAAGTGTTTGCACGATCTGTGACCAACGTTTCTCTAACAATTAAATAGTCGATCAAGAATTAATTGGCACAGAGGTTGACAAAGAACGACCGGTCTCGCGTCGTGACTGAGAAAGCGAAAGCTATGCACGAGAAGATATATTCGTCGATGTAAAGAGAACCGACCCAACGTCGATATTGTCGAGAAATGAGATTCGACTCGCGCTTCACGCGTTAGACAAAAAGCTTCTTACGCAAACTTCGATTATTCATCGTGCGAGCGAGACTGAAATCCCCTTGGAAGCATCGGGAGCAATCTCGATCGCGGCTAAACGTATTCGCGTGAATCGTCGCTGTACGTCGAAACGATCTTCCTCCTGCGAGACTCCGGTCTGAAAGAAATTTCGCTACCTCACGACAAGAAGATAATTGCCGGCGCTGCTAGCCGCCTACCGATCCGATCGCCGATCGATTATGCAAAAGAATGCGCCCGAGATAGCGCCCAGCCCAGGATGTCGATGCTACGCGAGGCGAGGCTGTTCACTTTGATAGCCATATTCGCTCATAATCGAGTCGACCGGAAAGGAAGCGAAGAGGGCGAGGTCGTCGGCTCGTGACGGGCCGCTGGACGCTCTCTGATAAAAGAAACTGAAAAGAAATAAAAGGAAAAAGGAAGAGGGAGAAGGGCAGAGAGAGAGGGAGAGAGAGAGAGAGAGAGAGGGAAAAAACGTAACCTTAATCAGACACTTCGCATCGCCTCTATTCAGCTCCTGGCGAGCGGAGTGATCTAGCTCGCAGCAGGTTCTTCGGGACAAAAAATCGATGAATGAACCTTCGCCAGAGCGAACGTTTCGCGCTTCCTATCGTCTTGCTCCAAGTTTCTGACGTGGATCCCGCGAATTTTTTTCCTCTGACTGACCACCTACGCGACTTGATATTTGGGTTCCGAGGTCTGGATAGCTTCCTCCGATTTGACACGGAATTTTTTGAGAAAATTGACTTTAGAGGTCGAGCTTCGAACGAGAAAGCGCGTGTTTGACAAGGTTAGTCGAGGCTTGACTTTACACAATTGCCACGATCGAGGTTGATCGACGCAATATCGTTGCAAGAAGCGTGTAATTGACAGTAGATGAGTGGCTTTCTTATTGATGATGCGATGAACGACCTCTACTCTAAATAGAAATCACACGCGAGAACTCTGCTGTTCTAAACTCGTCTCCTAATAAAAATCCGCAGGATGACTTACTTTCTGCAACATCTTAAGAATCCAAAACTATAGCAACGGATCTCTTTTTCCAAAACGATTCAAAAACAATCGCAAACTTCTTGGAATGTTTCTTCGTGGCGAATCAATTACGACGAGCCTCGCTCCACCATCCATCGAACCTTGGTTCTTCCTATTCTCCCAATCGTCCGCATTGACGATAATTAAAGCAGCAGAAAGCGAATGACAAAGGGCACGCCGTAGGAATCCATAAGAACAAAGGAGCGCTGGCTGCGCGAGGATCGTTAGCCGCGAGCACGTACACCGCTGATGACGCACTTCCGGCCGGTTGAACCCCCATGGTGGCCCCGTGATAATTCCGGGGGATCGAGAAACAGCTCCGAGGATCCATCCACCGTGACTCCGTGGCCCCGTGACGACCCCGTGGTGGATGTTTGCTCTTGTTGCGGTGCGCAACACCGGAGAGGCCGCCGCTCGGTAGGAGAAAGAGTGCGGAGGCGAACGAAACAAGATAAAGTGGAAGAGACGGAGGAGGAGGTGGCGGTGGTGGTGGAACAGGCGAAAGGAGAGCGAGGGGCAGTAACAAGAAAAACAGGAAGACCCGCGAGGGGAAAGGAGGTGGACGAGAAGGAGTGCTCGGATCCAACGCCTAGCCTCCGAAGGAGCCGAGTGCCAGCCCGATGGTAGCGGTTCGCTCATCATTGTAATTACTTCGCGAGGATGTACCAGTATATTGGATCATTATCGACCGCTCCATATCTACCACCTAGCCCATAAGTATAGACTTATGCTCCCGATGCCTCGTAACAGCTGAACCCCCCTTCGTGTATTCGCTTCTGCCAAACGCGCGTATATCTTCCACCTCTACGAGGGGAAGGGGCAAGAAATCTTCGAGTATATTGGCACACTTGTATGTAGCAGGAGAAAATAGCCGCTGCCACTTGCAATATAACTCGCTGCGTCGTTGTCGTACGAGATTATTGCCCCTGGAGACCGGATTGCGTAGGGTGTCTTCGGGTACAAGACAAGGGGCTATTAGAGGTGTGTCATTTCGAACGGGGTTTTTGGTTTCGTTCTTTTTGGAATTGCCACGACGTTTCGAAGGAAGTTTGAAGATATTCGATATTCCGCATATCGACGGATATCGCGTACTTCTTTCTCGCTTTCTTTGCCAATTATTTCCTGTCTTCTCGAGTTGTTTAATTCGTCGTAGAGATTATGTACTCGGTTACCTGTTCGGTTTACGACGAGCAAAATGCTTCATTCTAAACGGCGAAACGCTCTATGTGTCGGTGTAATCTCCTTCGTATGAAATAAATAATTTAAACAAGTTCCAAGAGCTTCGCTCGATCTCGGTTTCAACGAAAGCTACGTTCGCGTCTACGATTATCGCGAGCGTGTAACTGCCACAAATCCTCGGAAAATAATAAAAGCTTCGAGCAGCATTGCACGCGAACGATCGCCAATTACTTTGTCGCGTCGTAAATCACGCGAAAAAAATTCCCATTCATGCAAATCGGTATCAGCGAGCACCGCGGGCCGAATATCATTCAGCTCGTCCCTCGAACGCCATTCGAGCGAGTTATTTCAAGTGGCAATGGTTATTACCCCACCCTATATATCGAAGGGAATATATACCTTGGCCGCAGCGATGGAGTCACGTATGTCGATGATACGGGAGCACGTGCACCGGTGTTGGTGTCCACACCGGCGAATCTCGATCTTGGCACGTACGAGCTAACGACTCGTTCGTACGAGTCTCTGATCAAATAACCGCGACCCGAACAACTTTCTCGGCGGATCTGCATCTCCCTGTCGAAAGGGCACGTTCGAGGAACGTATCGAGAGAAGAAGAAGAAGAAGAAGAAGAAGAAGGAGCAGGAGGAGGAGGAGGAGGAGGAGGAAAAAGGATCACGGAAGCGCGTATCCAACGACGCTGGATATTAGACGAGTAATTGGAATATGAGTTTTAGATCGTTACTGGAATTCGATTTAGATTGAAGATTAAACGTAGATTAATCTAAGGGCTCAATGGAAGATTGGTACACGCCTGTTTTTTTTTCTGTTTTTATCAGGAACTAAATGAATAGAGAAAACGATATATACCATTCGAATTTGCCTGGAAGACTTGATTATAAATTTCTCAGTTTTTATGGATACACACGGTGCTTTAATGAGAATACGAATGAAATTCATTTTTCGTTGTAAACGCATCGGATAAAACATTTAAAGCATTTAGAAAGTCGTAGAATAGAAAGTATCAACATTCTAGTTGTTAATGCAGACTCACTCGCAAAGTTCACTCTGGATATTACGCGTCTAATATCGAGCTGGAAATTGTTCTACGTTACAGAAACTGTCCCTTGGAATGCCGTAGAAATTCGATCGCGAGCTTGTCAACCCGGTCGACGTGACCGCGCGAAAAGAAAGATCGCTTCCGCTCGAACGATAATCATCGATACATCTCGATACATCTCGAAGGATACGCACGCCTTCTTTGTCCGCGAGATCTATCGTATCTCGCTTCTTTCTGTCGCACGAATCTTCGATTTTTGACCACCGACACGCTCGAGATACGATGTCTCTTCTAAGCTTCTCAACCGTATCGAATATCAACCGCTTTCCGATACGTAGCGAAATAATTAAAAAAGAAAAAGAACGTTCTCTCACTTCGTGTTACTCGCAACGTTCTCGAATCCATCTCGTCTTCCAAACTCGGATCAAATCCGACTCAAAGCTTGTAAAAAGCAAGCCTCGCCTAAGGTGCGAAGTTCGAACGTATAGCGTCAAACGTTCGATCGAAATCGATCATCGGATCTGTTGAGCAACAGCAGATAAGGGAACCGAGCCGTTAACTCGGAGCAGCGAGGTTCAGGACACCGGAGCCAGGATCGATCCAGGACGTGCAACGGGAGCAGTCGAGGCAACGGGAGCGTATCGAGAGATGCTTTGTCGATAATCCTTCAGGGTAGGTCGGCGTGCATCGTGCTCGGCCCTATCGAGCCGATGCACAAGTCCAAGCGAGGCAAGTTGCTCGTTCGCTCGGGATCAGAAGCAACAACGGCAGCATCGGCATCGGCATCAGAAGAAGAAGAAGAAGAAGAAGAAGAAGGAGAAGAAGAAGTAGCAGAAGAAGAAGAAGAAGAAGAAGAAGAAGAAGAAAAGGAGGGACAAGAGCAGAAGGAGCGGCAGGAAGAGGAGAAGAAGGAAAAGAGGAGAAGAAAGAGGTGGAGAGAAGAGAAGTTATCGGGTCTCTTTCTCCATCCTTTCTTTAACCTCTGGCTCGCTTCTTCGGCCGCCTCCGACCTACGTGTAGATGCTCAGGTGTAAAACCGTTGATTGCCACGCCAGTATTTTCTCTTTGCACGGCACGATGGTAGTAGCGGTGGGCGTGCCGGCCACGACCGAAGGGAGACGGCCAAGGCCTCCTCTCATCGTGCTACCGCGATTATGTTTATTATACTTTGGCACACGCGTGTGCGTACGTGCGAGTACTTACATCTGGCCTCGCCTTTCCGCCGTATAGCGAGCATCATCGCTCCGGACGTGACGCCGGGACGCGGCGTTATTCGCGCCAACTGCCTCTTACGCGAGAGAGCTTCCCATTCGAGTTCGCTCGAGCCAAGAAGCTCGTTTCCAGAAGCCTCCCGATACTCGACGGTTAATTTGGGAGACCGTGGTTAAGGTACGACCGGCGGTAAATTAAAATTTTGATGGAGTTCGCGCGACGATCGACCGCTTTAAAATTGGGAACGGGAAGTTGGTGGGTAACCACTTTGCCTTGGAATTTGGTCGGCGACTCGGTGATGAGCCATGCGCGCTTATTTAATTTTGCGATACTTAGCCGAGAATAATCTTTGATGAAGTAATACGTGTACCTTGCTCTTAGTAGGAATATAGTGGAGGTAGAAATTAAAATAAACTGCCGCGATTATTTGAAATAATTCCTCGAATTCTACCGACGACGTAAAAATGCTAAAATGTCAGTCTTTTAAATACGCAATTTCTTCTTTGAACAGTGAAATAACGCGAATAAATCATCCGCTTTGAAGATTTTATCGGTATACTTAGTCAAACTTTATCTTCGTAAAACTTTCCTGTACGATAAAACGCTTCGTCTAATATCGATATGGAATCAATGACGAAATTCTTAAACTCTTGCACACAGCTGTGCTCCACCTTCTCGATTACGATACTATCGCGTAGGCTCGTTACAAAAGAAGCTGATCGAATCGATATTCCCGTGAAGGAACGGCAAGCGCATCATTATCAATGACGCTCGTGTCACGAGCACGCACGTATCAGGTTCGAGACTGAGCGGCGAGGATGAGGCTGGCTTAGAATTCCATCGAGGTGGAGCCTTGACATTTCGTGGCCTGGAATCGACCGGCATAATTGATCGGCCTCTGGCGGCTCCCATTCGACGAACGACCATGCTATTCCATTGCGTCTGGTACGGTTACGACGAACTCTGCGTACGACCTCGCCGACCGGTAGAACGCGGCCACGTTGACTTTGTGAACTGGATTCCACCGACTCTGGTGGGGATCCGCTATTCCTCCACTTTTAAATATCTTCGCACTTTTACCGTGTTCGCTGCTATATCGTAGAAAACGAAGAGTATACGTTCTTCATCTTCTACGAGAAAGCAGTTTTTAAATTCCGTACACGGTCGACCGATCCTAAAAATTATATTGTCTTCCTATATCATTAATTTTTGGCATACCGAAGATATCAAAGTATTACTTCCCAATAAGTTTCCAGAATTTATCAAGTATTTTTAACAAACGCTATTCTTGTGGAATCCTAACGGATATTAATCGATAATTCTACCAATTGATCCAGAGATGGGAATAAATTTGAAAAAGGACCAAAGGACAAAGCACTTGTTCGAGCAGCTTCCTCCGGTCTCTCTATTTTCCTGACCACGAACGACCCTTTTCCCGCAACTATTCCCATTGACCGCAAACTACGCAAACACAAGGCAACGACCAATTTCATTCGCATCCTCTGTAGCGATTATCTGCGCGGAACCGCCTATTCGATCATTGAACCGCGAACGCCGCCACCGTTCTATGCAACGACTTCCAATAAATCGGCTGTGCGCACCCAACCGCCACTTTCATAAATTACACCGTCTCCGGCATCGATGTTCCGTGACGCCAAAAAGTTACAGCCATCGGCGGGACTATCGATAACTTGGCTCTGGTAC
Organism: Bombus bifarius; assembly: GCF_011952205.1. Lineage (NCBI taxonomy): Eukaryota > Metazoa > Arthropoda > Insecta > Hymenoptera > Apidae > Bombus > Bombus bifarius. The sequence continues at coordinate 461,146 of NW_022885586.1, read as the reverse complement.
CAGGCGACACCGGACGTTCTCTTCTATGGACTTTCCATAAATCGGACACCGAGGAACTCGCCGATAAATCTGGATGCAACTATGCCCTCGAGGAACCATTTACGACGAGGAAAATAAAAAAGGGAGAAAAGGAAGAATCGAAAGGAGAAAAGAAAAAATCTACCACGACCAAGATACTGTCTACGAGGACGTTCTCCCTAGCATACCTGTCATTATCGCGAACGGTCGTTGCAATTCGTTCTGGTTAAACGTGGACGTTCGACCGGTGGCGAATGGTGGCCGACTACGGCAAACAAACGCTACACTGGCGCAATTTCGCGTCGTTAACGACGTCGAGGCGTCGAGGCGAGGGACGCGCGTGTGTGAACGCGCCAATAACGCCGCTCAGGGCGTACTAAAAATTTTATAGCGTCGCGCGTACGTCAGCGTGAACAGGGCGGAGGATGAACAGGAGGAAAGAGCGCGGAAAGGAAGGCGAGTAAGAAGCGAACGGTGGCGATACCCTGTTTAACAAAGTAATGACTACAATTATTCTGCTTTACATCTGCCTCGCGGAGCCACGGCCACGATCCGACGTACCTTCGAACGGAGACGGTGCAATTTACCGCGGATAATCGTCGATCAAGAAGAGTTACAACTGCCGGAGATTGTGTCAGCTACTCGGTTACATTGAAACGATGCTTCTTTTTTCACTTTGCACGATCGCTGTCCGGAGAACGCATAAACCGATGGTTTATCGCTCAATCTCTGTCCTCTTCGGACTTCCTAGCAGATAAGAAGAGAAATTTGAACGGTTCAGAGCTTCGAACGTCCGACTCGATAGAAAATAATGTACAAGTTCGATCGTAGCATGGACCAAGAGAGAGATTTTCGAGAGTTTCGAGAGATTCGGAAAATCGTACAGCTATTAAAAATCTACACGCTAATGTGTCGCGCTAATTTATCACGTCAAACGACTCTGGCTGAATTAAAACATCCACAACTGCTTCGAACGAGATCCGAAACTCCTTCCAACACGAAATTCGTCATTCGCAGGAGCAAGCAAGCGAGGAGTCCTCGCGTGCAGAGGGGACATATCGTCTTCCTCGTGAGATAACAAAGCATTCCAACCCTCGACCGGCCCAGGTCCCGGGCGTATAGGAAAAGTTGCTCGCGTGGTTCGTGTCGTGGCTCGTTCAATTTACATAAACACGTACTCATCGATTGCTGGACCAGATTGCCGGCCGTTATTACTTCTACGACCGGTTAACTGCGACATAGGACCACGAATAATCGCTAGACCCTAATCGTTTCGTTACGCATCGACCACGACCACGACCACGTTCCGAAGATCGATATACCGTGGTCCAACGAAATATCTGGTCCGTTTTATTTCGGATACGTGTCTCCGTTACGCGCGATCGACTCCAGAAACAGCGTGTTTCACTGTTTCAAAGTGATTCTTTGATCGTGACGATGCTGCCACCTTGAAAACGTGCCTTGTTCTGCGGTGATGTAATTTTTTGCGACTCGTGGCCCGATGATTTTGGTGTAGGGAGAATCGGAATGGCGATAGACAGAGAGGCAGGTGTGGAAGACGGTGTAGGTTGATTGCAGGTTCACCTAATTTCGGCTGATTGCAGATGGTCGTGCAAATTAATAGCTTCGAAGAAGACGATGATTTCGAAACTTTTTCCTCCGATATTGGCACTATTACTTTAATAACTGCGATGCTAATAAAATGAAAAGAAAATTGAAATTGTGGTTTCTAAGAGAATCCTTGTAACGCGATACTCTGTGTCAGATTTTATGACGAAAAAGAAAAATTAACAAGAAAATTAAGGGGAATTAATATTAGAGGAAGAGAAAAATCTTTGAATCGAAGCGAACTCGAAACAAATTGATATAAAATTTGTTTTTAGGAAAAATAAAGCAATTTCGAATTTGCATACGATGCAAAAAGGAAATGACACGCGGAATAAAACGAATTAACTTTTGCCTTGCAAATGGAGGAACAAAAATATTTAATATATAGTTTTACCATCGCGAACTCCTCGGATATATCTACGTATTTTATTTGCAAAATCATCGACGGTCTACTAACAAACAACGCTTAACCTTCCATTATAACATCCTGTCATTATAAACGGCATTTTATGTTCGCTTGATATTTCCAATTTTAGCAAAACCATCCTCGCGCTCATTTACCTTCATCATTTTCGTTATTCGACCAGATTTCGCATAAATTCCACTTCTTATGATCAATTGTAAAAAGATCATTGCACAGTTGATTATCCGTAATCACGGAAAGCAGTCTTAGAAAAATATATAAGAAACTATACGTTGCTAATAAGACGCACGGAATTGCTTAAAAACTGATCATCGTATCGTTAAGACAATTTAACCAATAATATCGCCATAGTTAAATATCTAAATTAACAGGTTAATAAGTTAATGCGAGTTGGTAAGTTAAACAGCGAAGATGGTAAATTAAACGACCAACGAATATCGTTTCGTGGTTGAACGAACGCGAGAAAAGTACCGATATTGCAAACAGGCGTAGTAAAATTAAAACAAGTTAATTCTAAAGCCAGCGGCGATTGAAACATAAAATTTGTCTCGTTGTCGATGTAAAAATTTTTAACGATCCTAATTCAATAGCCATGGACGGTAAATCGATAAATCAGAAAGAAAAAAAATGATAGACAGAAAGGCGAACAAAAGTTGTTTGATAGCTCACCAAATTGGCACGCGAATGAAGCACCGGCATCAGGAAATCCATTCTTCTCCGAACCTGGAACAAAAACGAAAGATAGATCGTCAGATGGAGGAATCGATAGCGGGTTAAACGCAGACGGATAAACGGCAGAATCGAACAAATGCAGATGCAAGGCACCACCCACGGCGTAACCCTTTCCCTCGACTGTCATTAAAGAGACCGCCCTAGATGTCGATTCCAAGGACTCGCATGAGCTCAATGGAGAGATTTTAATCAAATCGATCGTGGAGATTCGATCGAGATTCGTGGGATCTACGTTTCATTGTTCAACAATGTCGAGCGTATGGTAACGTGAATGTGTACGGTAACGTGAATGTATGTTAATGGTTGGTATTGTGCGGATGTTGTGCTGTTGCATCGAATGGCTGGGGATTATAATGCTTTTTAATTATACATATATCGAATGATGTTGTAACATCGTGAGGTTCGTTACGAGAACCGATCCTATGGTAAAAGTTAGATTTTTATCGAGATAAGTAGGAACAATCCTGTTTGAAAAGAGAAAGCTTAGAAAACAGAGGTTAATTATCATAATGGTGATAGGTTAAAGGGATAACAGGAATCATCGTATTGCTAAATGGCAGTTGTAATAGATTTTGTACGCAGATTAATAGACGGAGAATATTAATTTTTATGTCAATCCCACGACGTATATGTTGTGTAACTTTTTTCAATACGGACGATTGTCTAGAAATTTGTATCTTTACGATTCGATATTACACGTTTTATCTATTTTCCAATTCAGATCTTGACAATTTCTAAAAGAGAGGAAAAAAACGACACTTGTAAGAAAGCAGAACAGGAACCTTTAGCAGGCGTGCACTTGCTAAACGGAAGATCGAAATCAAAGAAGCCTTGGGCCGCACTGCCGGACGAGCTGAAGCACGCTAGAGGGGGTAGCAATTCCAATCACTCGGGGATGGAACGCGTATCGATCGATCGATCGACGAATACCACGTGCTCCGCGACTGCAACTGTAGGTGGTAGTCGGGAGCACCACCCACGAAGTAGCTACTTAGCATGCACGACCAGCTAGAAGGTAGCTACCTACCTATCTGACAAGGTTAACTAATACAACTTCCCTGGTCGAGCAGATACTCTTTTGATTGCAAGCGCGTCGATGAATCGATAGAAGAAATGCGATTTCTAACGATCAGTAGCGGCAGAAAGATATTTTTCGTTGCGGAATATCAGGTCAGGCGAGAGAAAGAGAAGAAAACGGAGATCCAGAAAAATCCAAAGATTCGAAATTTCAAAGACTCGAAAATCCAGAGAATACAAGCGCTCGTTTTTAATAAGATACGCGAGTATTAAAACGATTAATCACTCGCGAGGAAATAATGCAAAGCAACCTGCAACACGAATGCAAATGAGAGGAAACCAAATAGAAACAATGATGATCGGACAATTTACAACGTTTACACGCGCAGCTATCGACGAATCGTTAATTAAATCAGTGCGATAACCTAACAGAAACGAGCTGTCGTTACGGATCGATTTAATTGGTCTTTGGTCAGCGGTATGTATTATTCCACGTTGGTAGACCGGTACGTCGAGCCACGTCAAAACGTTGAAAATGAGAAAACCTCGCAGCGGGGCACCTGCTACCGAGCTTTCCATACTTCCGACCGTGACTTTTTTCTCGGTCCACGCGCTCCAGCGGATTGGAAGCCGGTCGCTTCAGCGGACGCCCAGCATGGGGTGGCTTCGTGCGAGCACCACGACAGTGAAATTGCGCGATTACTCGTTTTCTTGGTGTTTCAACGTCGGGGCTCGTCGGAATACCGATATATTAAGTCATAAATTCGCGACTAAGGCCTCGCCGGGATTAAGGACTGTACTTCGTGCTTGCGAAGTATACCCCTTTTTGCGAAGACAAATTTGGTACCGGCCTGCGTGCAAAAAATTTATTAATAACACTGATCCGTAGGAGAGAAATTTCGTTCCTTTTTTAGTTTACGTTTCATTTAGGTTCGCGAAGTTTCTCCAGGGTTTTCGAAGACAAATTTTACGTCGCTTCGCGTACAACAATTTATTAATAACGTAGGGGAACGTCGTGCCTTTTTAGGCTGCGTTTCGTGGAAGTTGGCGAAACTTCTTTATTTTTGGATTGTTATATGAATGCGAAGATTTATTAATGATATTAAGCGTTAGGGTCGTTGATGGCTCAGGCGGAATTGGATCCTTGAATTTCTTCGTTAAGGATTTTTATTTTCATTGAGAAATTCTTGCCGCGCTTGATTTATCGATGATTGTACGGTGTAGGGGGCGTTAATAAGGGTCCAGAATTTTGTCAACTGGCAAATTGATAACTCTTCTTATTAAAGCACTTTTTCTTACCTCCATATTCTTCTGGAATGAAGTGAAAGCCCCAGTCGAGGCTAAACATTTTGGCAGATCTTTACAACAGTATTTTAGTAACATTAATTTATCGAAGGTGTTTTTTAAAGTTACGACCACAAGAACACTGATATATCCTCACAAGAAGTATTAAACCGTGTTTTTCGTTAATACAAAAAATTTAGCTCGATTTGGTCGGTTTTAATTAACACTTTTCTCAAATCTATGTCAGTTTGCTGACAGTTCCAAAGCACAGCTACGTGATTTTCCTGAAATCGATTATCTTCGCTGAAACTTACGACATCCCCAAACTTTGCTACCAAAATCAAATTTCTCCCACAAAATACGAACAACACGCGTATCATATGCCAATCAACGACACTGCACAAAGTACAGTCTCAAACCATACGCACTACTGGGCCTTTCAATAATCGTCTAGAAACGACGTTCGATCACCTAATCATCTCGAAACAAAAAATCTTGCCATAAATACCAGCCGCTCTTCGCAACATGTAAACCCAATATTCGCTGGTTACAGCACGGATTACCATTTTGCAGTACAACGAAACAACCTTGAAAGACGAAGGCGCGGTCAAACAGGCTCGACAAAAAGACTCAAAGAGGCTTAGGAAAAAACGCGAACGCGGATTTCCCTTTTGCACGTAGAACCCGATGCTTTCAGCATCTGCGGCGTTTCCTATGGCTGCGTTCCTTTATCACGATGGTTTTGCCACTTTGCCGCTAGAAAGGAACGCGCACTTACCCGCGGATCATAAAACACGTCGTAACCGTACTATTTCGCGCGATCCTGGTCGATAGTCCGCTTTTGCAGACTGGCGGCCTGCACTCGCCTCGCAGACGAGGCGTGCCGATCCTTCCCCGCATGCAGAACGGGGCTACTGTTTTTCGCGTTAGCGCAACACGCCGTAATGCCACCTCCTATCCGCTGGATTAGATGTTTTCTGGAATCGTGCGGTTTGCTAGAATGATCCGCGACCAGCTCGAATCGATCGCCAGCGATGGGAATAAGTGCGCGTCAAGTAGCTTCGAATTCGATCGCAACATTTTTGGCCAACGAAATGAAACTTTCAAGCAGATTGGAATTTTTCGGAAATATTTTCGAAAGAACGTGAGCCGAGGAGTTGCAGGAGCGTGTAGTAGAATCTTAAGATAATAAATTGACGAACCGCAGAATGCTATGGCAGACTGACCGAAGCAAAATAACGTTACAGTAGATCAAACTAAATTAAATGAAATATAAATAAAATAATATAGTAGATTATCGATAGATTGGCAAGCTAGGAAAACGAACGAAACCCGTATAGATCGCAGCTATGCTTCGTGAATTCACATGGAACTCGCTCCCATCGCTATCCGCAGGCAATTCGATTGGGAATTGCTCGGTATTTTAAGTCGGGGCGACTCTTTCGCGGTAAACGGTGGCAGCCGTTTTCCTGCGCTAAACGCGCGGAACGTGTTTGCGAAACGGAGCCAGTCGATGGAACGAAATTGGAGATATTCGAGGGCGATTTTGTGGAAGTGCTGCTAGGTATCGATAATGTTCCGTAGTGATGGGTGATTTGTTTTATGAGCGCGGATCCAACGTATATGGAAGATTGTTTGACGTGGTTTCGGATGATTTGATATTTCTTGCGGTTTCAACGAATAAAGAAATAAATTGGAATGTTGCCGTGGTTAATTGACTTAATTCGACTACGGTCGAATGATACAATAATAGACGATAAAACGTTTCGATCGATTTCATTAAAGTGATAAAATGGACGCGAAAAGATACGACGAGATGCTCGTAGCTCTCGGCTACAATTGTTTATTTTATCTCGGATACATTTTTATTTTCATCCTAACTAACAGCAATGAAACCGGATAACTCGTTCCATAAAATCGAAATACTAGGAAGCTTTAGAAAGTAGAAAGCGCGTTTCGAACGTTCCTCGATGTATTCTGCTCATAAAAAATGTCCTGTTCGCCCAGCATTCCGACTTCACCGGGCGAACTGGCCGAAGCGTGAAACAAACTGTTCGCGCATTTCTCTATTCCGCTTGACCATGAAGAAATAAATCGCACCACCGCTGCGCCGATCATTCTTTATCCTTTAAACTATGACTCACGAGCCTATACAGTTACTATAGGCGTAACGTAACAATCTACAGCGTGAAAAACTAAGGAATTCCGAAAGAAAGAAGTCATGCAAAATAACGTTGCTACCGAGACAACCTTCCTTTCTGTCGACAAGTATGACAGAGAGAGAGAGAGAGAGAGAGAGAGAGAGAGAGAGAGAGAGAGGGAGGGAGGGATAGAGGGGAAAAAATACGTGAACTTTGCCGTTTTTGTAGGTTGTGCAACAACGAGTCGTAGAATTCTAGGGTAAATCAATTCGCGTCGAAGCGTGACTCAAGTGCTATAATTGCGGTAATTGGAATCGAAGAAAAAGAGGTTGATGTTCCAAGTCTACGGATACCAGTCCTGGTTCTGGTTGTTTCAAGTTTTTATCCTGTTTCTTACGTCGATCAGACTGTTAGAAATTTTAGACGCTTTTTTCGATTCCCGATTAAAGTACAGTTGAATCAAGACATCGAATAGGTAGCACACTATAAACTCAAGGGTGACGTGCTCGACTTACTAAAACTTCTAAAACTAATCTCTAAATTTCGCCATTCCTCTCAATAACGTCTAACAGTGGTTTTACAGTATTTAACCCGTTAGCAGTATCTCGAAGATAAAGAGATAATTACTTCCTGAATTCTTCGTCACTTTATTACACTGCCGAAGGGTTAACACGAACCTCCAAACACCATTCAAGAATCCCATTAACAGTTTCCACGGAACGGTCTCATTATTTACAGGCATTGTTACTGGAAAACGAGGCTCGTTCGCTCGCTCGTTGGTCGAAGTAGCCCATAATCGTTCGCCAAATGAAACACGACCCTTGAACCCGTGGCGAGCCCGTTTTGCACCGGAGGTCGTGAATGAAGAGCGGACTCGTTAGTCGCGATAGTTGCGCGTGATGGATGGTGGATCCGAGGCTTCCTGGTGGACCAAAAGGAGCAGATCAGCGAGAAGAACGAGCACGTGGCGTGGGAGTTCGCGGGGATGGAGCGAAGGGAACGAAGGAGCACGCGTTGTGGGCGGACCTCGGAGAAGGTGGTGGAGGTTCAGGAGGCGGCGTTGGTAGGGGCCGGCGAAGATAAAACCAGAACCTACGAAGGTGAGGCGATTCCAACTTCCTCTCGATCGGAGCACACCGACTTTCTTCGTCACTCGCGTATTACGTGCAATTTTCGCCAAGCATCGAGCTCGGTTCTGACAGGTTGGCGTTGAAAATAGCTCGAGAAAGTTGCTTCTGGAATTTTCATTTCATCTTTATACCTTGCTTTTCGAGAATTACGATTTAGGAGCAAAACGGATCGTTCAGGAGAATCGTTCAGTCTCTGGGAAGTACCAACGATTACTATAGAATTATTTCCCCCAGCGACCGACCCATATTTTTCTTTTAACGCAGACGATAAAAATAACGCCACGTGTGACGAATCAGCTATTCGCACTAAAGTTCCGCAACCACGTAGCCTTGTACGAAATTGCTTTTCTTCTAAGCCATATTAGAATTTCCAAGTGGAGCTCACCGTACTTTTCCAAGCTATTGAAGTTTGAAAAAATAACGCTAAAAAATCCGACAGATTAAATACGGGCTCTCCTTCCTTTACGCGCGATCCTTACTTAAATGTCATCCTCGATGGCGTAAAATCAACTTCTCTATTGCTAACTCGACGTTCCTATACGATCTCCTCGACGATCTCAACATTCTGGAAAAGAACAGGCTCCAGGCAACGCAACGAGCCAATCCTCTAATCACTTTCTCCGACTGCCCTTTGGACGCCGGATTTGCATCGAGTTCGCGGCTGATTGCTCGTCATTAGCGACGCGTGGCCCGCGCCCACGTCGGGTCAACGTCGCCGAGGTAGAAGAGGAGGGCGATCCTTGCTAACGAACCGTGCACCGAGGTCGTTCGTGCGCCACGCGTAATCTACGATATACCTACGCACCTACGCGCTCACGAACACGCGTATAAACATAGTCTGTGCTCGTGATCAACGCGGCGATTCACTCCACGACCATCTCTCGTCTATTTGTTCCTCGATATACGTTGACTTTCCGTAGTTAGACAGATTTGCGATATTGACGATGAAATGGACGACGGAGACTTTAGAAGAAGAAGAAGAAGAAGAAGAAAAAAAAAATAGAATTTTGTTATGGCTATGGTTGGATTGCCTCTTATTTTTATTGGCTAAGGTTTCTGTGTTTATGGAGGTAATTACTCGAGACTATATCGAGGAACTGGATGGGGGTACCGAAGCACTGCGATCGTAATCTGAGAAGCCTATAAAATCTCGTTCTCCGTGTAAAAAGTTTACGAATTTAATAGAGTTGTCGAGACGAAGGAAATAAAATTAATTATGGAGATTTGGAATAGATAACGAAAAACGTATGGAAATGACAATCGAAGCAGTGCCAGAATTTGGTGTTCCACTTGTCGTCCTACGGTTATTCCGATTAAGCAAGCTTTCTACGCGTGGCCGTAACAAATATAGGGAATTGCGAAACATTCGTCAACATTCCACATACCGCAATGAAAGGAACGAACAAAATTTCCATTCCACTTGTGTAAGAAGCGTCCTCGGTAATGTCGATAACGTTTAAGTGCAACGCTGCTCGTAGAAATAGCAAACGAGCCGGAGCAGAACAACGGTAACAGAATAAATCAAGGGCCAAGGACGCAATTACTCTTTTTTAAGAATTTAACTTGCCCGGCAGCGAAGCATCCTTCGTGAAAGGAGACTTAATGGAAAGGGTTTGGGCCTCGGGTAAAAATCATCGGAATACCGATCGTAACACTCGGTTCGGCCGATTTTTCCTCGTGTTCGTCCCACTCGCGCTTTAAACCGTGTCGTTAATCACAGAGGTTGATGCGTTAGCGAAACAGGAAGAAGCAGGTAATTGCACGAAGAATCGAAGCGAAATTCTTTCTAGTGGCGAAACGAGAAGCAACCGGCCAACAGATTATCCAGCCACGACACAATAATGAAGCTCTTTCGATGTGCAACCAGCGTTTATCTAAGATCGGTTTATAAAGCCGGCAAAACGACCGACACGCTACTCGACAGATAACAGTATTAATCATACCCCTGAATGGACTGCTTGATTATCCATCAGTCTCGTTTTATTTACGATTACGCGATATCGCCGCTTGCGTCTGTAATTAAACATGTAATCCGCTCTCTAAGCGTCGATTACATTTGCAACATCCGATACAGATTCGTAGCGACACGTTCCGCGGTTCCACGCGAAGATTATCGATAACGATAGAAAGCGAGAGTGCCGCTGAGATAATGTGTCCGCGATTTAAAATTCAAACAGCGGAAACGTCCAAGTACGATGGCGATTATCTTGCGAATAATTTTCGCGCGTACGTTAAAACTTCAATTTTCTTGATACAGAAAACTTTCAAAACGGAGATTCTATTTCTTTCTACCAGAGTGAGAAGAGAAATTTGACTGTAACTTTTAGCAGGAATATGATCAACTTAAATTCTTCTTATTTCGCTACTTAGAGATTTCATTGCCTAAGCATACGAAATCGATTTTGTTATCGATTAGAATCTTTCGAGTTGAAACTCGGAAGAAAGAATTTTTGCGCAAAGTTGAAAAGACATGTAACGCCGTTATCTGGAGATACGGCAATTTGTCTGGACAAAGGCTCGGAGAAGAAACGATTTTCTGGCCAGCAAAGTCGATTTCTTTCTTAATGGACGCGAGGGTTACGTACTGCCTCGCGATAAAGCGGCTTTACTGCCGATATCCGGAATAATTTATTGTCATTACATTCATCATGTTGACTGTAATGCGCGACACTCGCGTTCGAAGAGAAAGCACTGCATCTGGAGTAACGTTACTAGGTACTAACGCCGATTTACGAGCGACATTTGTCCATGCGTTTAACAGACGCCATCGACGAGCATCGGACGACAATTTCACCGGTAATTTATCCATCGAATCGAAAGCCAGACGCGTGAACATTTTCGTGACTTTTAACGGCGACGTTTTATAATGAAGCGACAAGTTTCGAATAACAAACCGCGCGAAACTTTCGATACAAAAAAGGCTAGAAATCCGTGGAGTCTCGAATACGAGTCGCATCGCTTGTTTTTGTATCGTTAATCGTGAGAGATAAGAGGAAAAAGTAAGTTAGAAATTAGAAATATTTCGTCAGCTGATAGGAATTACGTAACACGCGCGTATCAACGAAATAGAGCGATAAAGAAGCCAGCGCGATGACAAAATTTTATTATGGATGTTTGGCTATTTGATTTTTCGATTGTTCGTGATTTATCGACTGTTGGAACTTGGTATTTCACAGTCGCGCATGCAAAATGTAATGCATTAAAAATTTACCTATTTTTTCCAAAAGCTCTACCTCTTTCGAATATTGAAAATTCAACGTATAAAACGCGTATACCTACCGGTATATAATTTACTAGGAAAATGTCAAACTTGACATATTACAGGTTGCAAAACCGTAACACGCAAATATCCAAATTACGAACGACCTTTGAAAGTAGTTTATTGACTACGAACCAGTTGCGATAAAATGTCACCAAACCGCGAAGAAACACATCGAGACAATATTACGTATTCCATTGCGCCAATCTGCCTATCAATCTACATAATCCCCACTCTTATCAAACACATTCCCATATTGCCTTTCCACGCGCTCGTCTATCCAGAAACAGTGGACGAGTAAAATCAATTCACCATCCGGCCGAGCTGAGGTCGCGTGACACAAAGAAGCGAGGCAGTCGGAGGCGCGTAGCCGAGCGGACGCGGTCACACGCCACGAACAACAGGCTCCATCAGCGTGGCCGGCCGTTGTAAAGATCGAATCAATGCGTCGTTACACCGTGTCACGAGGCCACGTTGCACGCCGCTGCATGCGTCTGCACCAGATGCACTTGCACACTCGCTAATCTACTGCTACCAAAACATAAACGATGCCAAACTTGCGCGTCGTTAAACTGCTATCCTCGCTAAACTGTGTCAAGGTCTGCAATCACGTTTCACAGGAACGAAATTTTTATTGTCACTTTGTTGCACTCCGTTTTTTTTTTCTTTTCTTTTTCTTTTTATATTTAAGTTGATATCATCGGACACACCGATTAGAAACAACGATAGGAATTTTTTGGAAGAAACGCAAGACGACACCGCGGGTACACCGCGAGACCCGAAGCGGAGTCGAACACGAAGTAGAAGCGAGTTCTAGGTACGACTGGTAGGGGTCTGCACGGGGTCTCGAGAAGAGCTGGAAGGGGATAAGGTCGAAGGTCAGGGCTATGCCGTACGACCCGTGACCCATGACCCTCTCGATCCCTCCGACCCGGCCGACCCTGCCTCCCCTCTCCCAGCTGTTCTTTCTTCCTCCGCGTCCACATCTCTCCGCGGCTTCTTCTGTGCCGTTTCGACGCCGCCAGACGCGTCGCCATCTCTTCCTCCCTCTTCTTTTCTTTCTTTGCTGTATTACGGATGGCACGTTTCCGTGGGAATCATCTTTTGATCGAGGAATCTTTACTATATAGCGTATACATGCGGTAAAGTATACAACAGCTGTGCATAGTAGTTAAGATAGAGTAGTAAAAATAAATCTTTGCTGTATCTTTAGTACATGCTATGAAAAGAGTATATGCTTTTAAGATTGTTATATAGTAACTATCAGGTGCGATGGAACTTGTGTTAAAAATAGACAATACATTGAATTACGGCTAACGAGAATATCGTTGAATCTGTTGATAGCGTTGCAAATAATCCGAACGTAGAATATAATTCTCAATGTGATAATACATATACGTGTGTATATCAAGATTTCTTCCTATTTATGCGCTCGTGTTTCTTCCTCTTCGTTCTATTGGGCTGGAAACTAAGTGATTGCGGATTTTGTCATTAGATGTTATTGACAAAATTCGCAATCGCTTAGATGCCGACCCAATAGATAGAAGAAAACGTAGAGAAGTTTCTGTGCTTTCGAACTGTTTGATTTTATAAAACGTTCGTAGATGTAATTTCTACGTAGAGTGTTTCGTAAATTACGATTTACATTTTTGAAGAATTCAGGGAGTGCCTTTGAGAAATAGATGCATCGAGAAACGTGATTATTCTTACGATTCAATCTCGTTGTGAAGCATCCGCCTTGCTTCGACGAGGAAGCAGATATCGTGTAATAATACGAATATGTGATGTTATAAAAATTAATAGCGTGTCTAAGTAACATATTTTTCTTCGGTAACTGTTACGTTAAAAGAGGAAATTACCATGTTTACGCTGGTCATGCCCGGTATCCTGTTTCCTGACACACTACCTTTCTAATTAAAAAGGTGATGTGATAATTTTTGTAATGAATTTTAATTCACGCAAGGAATGAATTCTGTGGTATTGTGCATGAATGTTACGTAAACCGCGATAGGAATCTATAGATGTAAAGGGCGGATGTGTATCTCTGGCGAAAGAGTTAAATATGGCAAGCTAAGTGAGGATACAGTCGAGTTTCTTCTTCTCTTCGTGACTGCATTTCTTTTTTCCAAGTGACCGCTCACCGTGAGATTCCTCGCTTCTGGAAAAATGGCGAAACGTGATCTCTGTTTCCTCTGTGAGAAGCCCGAGCTTTCTGCTTATTCTGCATTTTTCCCGGACGGGGATACGGAACACTGGATCACGAATCATACTTGCAGACGTACATATGATTGTAATGCTCTCTCGTCCGCTTATTTCTCGATGAATAATTTCTATCAAAGCTTTGCTCTTCGAAAGTTTTCGCGATACGATAGATCGCCAATCCCAGTATACTTTTTACACAGTAACTTTCTTCCCACCTTCTTTTTTTTTATTGGTATTTTCATCATTTCACACGTGGCGTATAAAAAAATTCTGTAATTTTATTTTATCACGTCAATGATAGAAGAAAGTATCGAGCACTACGTAATACGCGTCAAGTATCAGAGTATTAGAATACAATGGATTTCTACAATATTTCCTTCTTAAAATATTAAACTTTTATCGATTCAGCTGAAGTCTAAATGCGAATTAAAGTTCACAGAAGCCACCGCCATAATGACATTCGTTCTTAATAGATTCAAAATTTATAATGCAAAATGTATACCAAACTGTTTATACTATAAATCTTGAATAAAATGGAATCGCTGGAAAAATTCAATTGAATCACGTACGAAGTTTCATTTGCGAAAACAACATTTCACATGCACCGATCTAACATACAGAGAGTCCAAGAGTGAAACATACTACGTAAAAGAATCGTGGCGGAGGAACGCGATATTTTCACAGCGATCGAGCCTCTGTATCCGCTGGTTTTAAGAGCGTTTCAGTGTCCAGCCGCGCGCATAAAAGCGAGCCACTTAATATGGATGTGTGCGGAAGACCCGCATCGGACCTCTGAACCATGACCCCTGCATCGGGACCATCAGCCAACCGGCTGCCTCGAACGCAACAAGAATTCCACGTTACGCGGACGAACGTGTCCAATTACCGTGCACGCACAACACACCGCATCCTCGTTTCCCCGACTGATTCTATTTCGTTTACGAACCAGCCGAATTACCAATCGACGAGTCAATCAATTCCCGTTGCATCTCTCCAACGAACTCTGAAAACGAATAGATCGCAGCTTACGTAGTGCGTGCGTTGTTGCTGCTTTTTCTTAGTTTCTAGAGAATTTTGTTTCACGTCGAAGAATACGATGGCACGATCGTTGTCGACAGAATCGACGCCTGACGACAATTTGGAAGAATAGGAGGTTGAACGAACGTTTAACGAATGGACTGCTTGTGTGATAATTTGGTCATGCAATGATAATAAGAGGAAAGTAGCAATAAAGCGGCCGAGTTCATAGAATTCTTCATTACGGAAAAAATAATATTCCAGAAATAGAAACGTAACCATCTTTCGAAGGAGATCACGGAACCTAATAGCACGCGGTGTTTCGCAACTACGATATTACGATCGCCATTCGATCGAACTTATTCCAGATTATACGACTATCGCCGACTTGAACGTACTCGCCCTTCGAACCTAGTCCATATAACTCTTCAAGCAACTTCGTTCCACGCACTGAACAAACAGACAGGCAATTTCACGGAACCGATTCCATCGGCATCAACGCAATCGAAATCGGTTTACGATCGCGTCTTTATTGCCTCTCGCAGATCGAAATCGCACTTTCGTGCCGCACGTGTCGCGCAAAAGGTCGCATCTCGCGAGATGTCTTTACGTAACGTGGCTAATAATACGTGTTCGACTGACTTTAGGAAGCCGTCAACACCGCGAAATGGGAACATCGAGCATCGTCGACAGATCCGTTGCGTTGAATCGACGCCGTACGTGCAAAAAGACGGAAACACGTACAGCCTGGTTCATAAGTATAGGGACACCCGCTGATCTTACACGAAACGTGGCGATTAATCTAGATTATCATCGAGAGGATTAATCGACCAGAAATTTATGCTCAGGCAAGGTAAAAAAACATATGAATTTATGGCAACGTATCGTAGAAGAAGTTGCGAGAATTAGCTGCAAGAGATAGGGCAGGATATTTCGCTTTCAACGCAAATTCGTCGATCCTGTTTTCCGATCAGAGTTAATATATCGTTATGCCATTCATCGTCCATCGTTGTCATCCATTTCCTTCGTAACAGAATTCTGTACGATTCAATTTTGTAGAACGAAATTCGTAGAAACGCAGAGTGACGTTGCTTGGTCCGAAGCTTTGGTTACCTCGCATTTCAAGGCAAGCCAGTAGACGTCTTGTCACGGATCCGGTTACACTCTGAATAGATGTTTGCTTTTGCCGATTTTGTTGAAAAGCTTCTTCTATTCCGAATCTTAACGCTTCAACCTGTTGCGGTAGATGTTACGTACACAGTGGATTCGTTACATTTCATAAACGAAGACAGATGGAACATACGTTTACACGAACTTTTCTCATTGTTTTTAGATGCACGATCAACGCGCAAAGTGGGCCACACGTGTTCCGTTACACCCTGTATATACAGAACAAAGGATGAACTAATTTCCAAGGCCGGACACCATCCAGCAGAAATAAATTCACGTATCGTCTCGAACTGTTGCAACTTTACCAGTTCTGAACGGGGGTGTACACGTGCACGTGCAGCGGCGGTATAGCACGAAAGAGCGTGCAATCTGGCCGCGTTTCGCCAAAGCTTTGGGACAAAGGTCATCGTGGCTCACGCATCGCGCCGCTGGGAAGCAGCGACGTGACCGATTCGATCGTCTCTACGAGCCCGTTCGAGCGGACTCGCGCGACTCTCTCGTCGCCAACGCGCAGATACCTCGCGTAGATTAAATTCTGAATAAGCCTCGATCGCGATGCGCAGTCTACACCGCCGTGGACGTGGACGAGGCCGTCAGACAATCGTCGGGGACGAATGGCTTAATCCTTGAGCATTTCTTTCGGCGAGACGCGTTTATTTTGTTTGCCGGTAGAGAAGTTATTCCGGAGCGGAGATTCTGCGAATTTCGTTCGAGACCAGCCTTTCGCGTAGCTTCAACAAAAGATATAACTTGAATTTTTACTTCTGAAATCGTTCGACAGTTCCAAGTTTGGTACTTCAAACTCAACCGCGTTTAGGACTAACGATTCGATCGTAATCGCGATTGTAATAATGATTTTGAGCGAATTGCGGCGAAATCACTCGTATAAGATTTACCAAAGGTTTAACTTTGACCATGTTACCGTAAGCCTCGTTATACTTTCGTTTTCTTGTTCTAGTGCGAGAAAGTAGTTCGAGTCCGTTCCTAGTCGGACGTCTCGCAATCTATCGAAAAGTAAAATTTCGTACCTTAACGTTTGTCTCTATACAGCTACTGTTCTCGCTTCGTTGCAATAGTTAAATACTAATTATACTTTCCCTTCGAGTTGAGATGAAACGAAAGAGAGAAAAAACTCCGTGCATATTCGACCCTTTAACTAACTTTTAAACGAGGTCTTTCGTTCGACGCATGGAATGTACAGTCCGCTCGAACGATTCATTTACCAACCACCTATAAGTACCATTATCAATTATTCGCGACGCAAATTTGCATCTCTGTGTGCTCCAACTTAATTAATTTCCATGTACCGATAATTAATACGGTTCCATATGCGATATTAAAACTTAGCCTCCGACAAAAACCAATCAACCAATCAACATGGCCAAAGAGACCAGGAAAAAAGAGGGAACCAAATCAAAGAAGAGAAAACTACCACGCCTCCGCCGCCCTTTAATTATCGAAACGCGCAGGATCCGATCAAAATAAATGGATCACCGTGCAAATTCCTATAAATATCGAAACAGAACGGTTCGAGCCAGCCACCCTGTACTTCCATCGTTCGATTTAACACGCGAGATCTCACGCAGAGTTGTCGTTGTCGTAATTGTCGTTGATTTCTCAGCACGAGAGACGTGCCAGAAGAAACTGGCCAAATAAATCAAACATACAAACCGAGAGGGTAAACGATTAATAAGAAGAAAAAGAGGAAGAAAAGAAGAACTAACGAAAAGAATTAAAGAGGGTAAAAGACCAAGAGAAAAATAAAATCGGACTTAGAGAAGTAGAATTTCGTCGAACGTTCACGGCATATCGATATTTATCGCCACCAAGTCGGTATGTAAAGGACCGAAAGGCACAGTCTCTCTCGTTAATCATACACACGGTGGCTAGCACGTAACCGTGGCCGGTCTACGAATTGATGATTCCTAATTAAGGGCCAGCGGCGCAATTAATGAGACGCGCGCTTTTAATTGCGGCGATCAATAAGAAGTACGGCGCAGAGTCCACGGGATCCCGGTGTCGCCCGATAAATGCTCTCGTGATACCGTATACGTGTGTACATGGCCACGCGGATCGATTTCATACGATCTTGGTCCCAAGTTCTTCTCTCGCTCCCTTCCACCGCCGGAATTTCGCAAATCGACTTCCGTCCACGCCGCTCGTTAATTACGCGCCCTCCACTTTTAATCCGAACCACGACGCGATCGCGGAATCAGATAAGGTCCCGATTTCGCCGGATTCAAAGAACACTTTCGGGGAATCATCGGCGATTCCTGGATCGATCCTTTAGGGTGTCGAGACTCGGAGTGATGAGTATAATTTTTTTTTCTTTTTATGGAATATCACAGTTTCGGAGAGAAAATGATCATCGGCGTCATGATTCGATTACGATGATTGATTCTTTTCACGATGGTGATTGACTGTTTGAAGATCTTACCGTTAATGCAGAAGAAAAGGACATAAGAAGAGATGGAAAGGAAAGGAGCATAATCCAGAAACGAAATATGGAAAATACACGCAATTGTTATTCATTAACTCGACAAATAATTATTCATCGTTCGAAGAACTTCTCAACCACCCACGTGTCCAATGCTTCGTCCTCCAATAAGGAGCCACCGAAATTGAATTATATTAAATTTAATCCTTCGTTAAAAATGGACCATACACGTCGTCGGTTAATCGTTGCACGCTGGCGCCTCGCAAACGAATCGTCGACAGAAACAATTACAATTACTCACCGATGCGAGATTCTTAATTACGTAGCTTCTAAAATAACTAAAAACTCGATCTGGCTCATAATTGAAATCCAGTTTCTTCGATTTATGTATTTTCGCAAAAATTCACGGTCGACATATGGCGTCGAAGCGAGGCGAATGATTATAACAAGGTGGCGAAAATAAACGACACGGTGGAGCGGACGCGTTCATTAAAACCAGCCTGAAACCACGCGGACGCGTAAATCAAACGAGCACAGAAGCGTTCGTACATTGCCGTTGAAACTTCTCAATTTGACTTCCGCTCCAAGTGCTCGATAATTGCGGTTCCTTAAGAGGTGAGACGAAGACAACGCATCCGGCGCACACGTCTCGCGTTTTCTTAATTGGATCGCTATAGGCCGGATCCAACGAATATGCGCGATTAAACTTGGTGACTGGACGTGCCATGGATTGTCCCGGGAATACCAATTACTTCGATTTTTATCAGATTTTCAAACATTCTGAAATAACCACGCAGACAAGTTTTATGGATGTCAAGAAAATACCGATGGAAAAATCTTGGTTATTTCATTTAAGGCTAGAGGAATTTCAAACGTAATTATTCACAGAATCTGATAGACTGTCTTAAATATTTCGAATTGATAGAATTTTACAACCTAAGAAGAGAAAAAAGGAGTTTATGCTATAAGCTATCGTTTCCAGGCAAAAAGATCGTCATAGCTTGGATCTCTTCTCGCAAGAATATCTTTGGAAATGCGAACTAGCTGACCTGACGACAAAAATTGTATCAATTTCCCATGTGCAACATCCACTTGACATCGTAAAACATATTGAAGCAGAAATGCGAACAAAACTGAATCGTACTATGACAAAATTTATTATATAAACTCGTTCCATAGATTAATCCTTAGCTTCTATGATTTGAAGACAAGCAAAGAATTCAATCGCAAAGAACAGGCACCAAGCATTACCAGGATAAGACGAGACACGTTCGATCGACACACACGTACATACTGGAGAGTGTTCCTCCTGTTAAATATGACATCTGTAGTGCGAGGCTATCAACGACTCACATGATCATAGAGTGTCCTACACGAGTATGCGATAAAGAAAGGAAAAGACAACGTGAAAAACATTCTTAAGGATAGATCCAACTTGCCTCATTTTACACCAACTTCAAATTCCTCTTCGCTTTTTCAACCAATGCTCGGAAACTCGACCAACCGTTCAAGAATTTCAAAAAATTCTTCTCTATAAATATTTAACGCAGAAACCACGGCTGTTTCGCCGTTCTCAGCCGTATTAGCCATTATTTCGCGCCAAGGAGAGCATCCTGGACGCGTGACATCGGTCATCGAGAAGCGAAGGGGGTGGATGCGTGCGATGCATCGGGAATTTCAAATCGTCGGCGGATCTAGACGCTAGAAAGGCGGGCAGGGTACCGTCTGGAACTCGGGAGCTGGACAGGTCGGCTTCTTTTTTGACGAGAAGGGGACCTGGACCGAATCGAGACGAATAAATTCCAGTCGTGACAAAAGGAGAACGCTCTTGTACGAGACCTAATAGCCTGCGCTGGCCACCGCAAACGGACACACACGCCGAATCTGTATTCCTCTCTCCTGGAAGCCCGATGGAACGAAATAACGACCCGACGTTTCTGCCTCGAAAGCCAACCTCTTCAATCTGAGTTGAAGCGCGCGTTCGCTCGCGCAGCTCCCGCCGAGTACGGATTCCGTTTCCTATAATTTAGTGGACCATGCAAATAGTGCCATACAAATTTCACCGAATGCCTTCCTTCGCTTTCTATTGTTTGCCTCTAGCCAACTTTCAAGCTCCACAGCAGAAACCAGCCCCGTGAATTCTGTCGTTCTGGTTTTCAAGTCTTCCGAATACGCTCGTTGGCTATCCGAGCGACGAAGAACGACGGATTCTTTGTTGGAAGAAACGCAGCAAACAAAGAGCGAATCATCAAATTCGTATCGATAAATTTAAAAGAAACACTACAACTACAGAAACACGTGCTACGACTATAACTTTTCAAAGGCAAAAGTAATTGCTTCTCCTAGGAACTTGTCCAAAATACTTCACAAAACAACGATACCAATAAATGTCGCGTCAAACGTATCTACAACCTCGTCGAACCCAAAGTATCTGCGATCTTTCACCAGCAAATGAAACGTAACCACCAAACGATCTCACGAGCTGCCCGGAGTCTTTATCGAACTCCGAACACATCGTGCATGGAAGGCATAAGAGACAAGCTGCAGCCCGAAGAATCTTCGCTCGGTAGTTCCCAATAAATGGTCAGGACGCCAGGAAGCATTATTTCCAAGCCTGTCAGCATCTTCAATCAAGGCCAGATGGAAGTCCCGGCAGGGTGACTGGGATAGCTGGTCGGTCCCGGGCGCAGTCTCTCGTGCGGTGTCCTGCGGTCGATGTAAATGAAAAATGTAAATTGGTCCGATTGGCCTTACCGATCGCGGCCTTTCGGCCCGAGGGACCTCTGTCCGTGAGCGGAAAAAACATCTAAAACGCTTTACGCGGCTGGAGTGGCCAAGAGGAGGACACGGAGGAGCAGAAACCGGGCGGAGGCAAGAGAAAAAGAGGGAGATGCAGCCTTTCGCTAGACTGAAGAGACAATGCCATTGTTTTTAGACTTCAAAGGGACCTGGCCGCTCGCGAACTGGGCCTTTGCTCTCGCCGTCGCTCCTAAATTCTTCTACGTCAAGCCACACGGTCCCCGTGACCGCGAATCCCTCTGCCTCACCCCTTCGCCGGTCCTCGTGTAATTCCTTTTTCTACTCCTCGGCTGATACTCTTTCTCCCTTTCTCTCTTTCGTGCTGCATTATGTACGAATACTGCCACGAAGGGACGTTCGTTAACCCTCACGGATGGGACGCGTTCTTGCGACATATACCTCTCATCTCCTGCACTGTCGCGAATCCCTTCCTCCTTCCCGTCGGGCTTTTAATCGACTGACTCTCTCTCAACTGCACAGATGGGATATGGGTGTGGTTAATTACGACGAAAGATACCGGGGATTTTTACTGGAACCTTTAGTGAATGGGCAGCTTGCTTGATGACGGGGATAGCTTTTTTGCAGCATTTTATGTAATTAATGGCAACGTTATAAAGAAGACGAATATATTTGCGAGCTACACGTGGGAAAGATTTGAAGGTTCGATTAAACCGCATGTCGAGTCAACGCGTTACGTTTAACGTTCTAAATAATCGATATAAATTCCAAATACCAGAAACATTGTACAGTAACCGTCGTCCCTCTAATACGACGCCACACTTTAATCAAACGTCAGCCAATTCATCATCCCACCGAACCTGCTCAAACCTCGGACACCCTTTCGCCAACGACCCAAAACAAACTCCCTGGTACCCCCGCGACCAAATAAAGAAACAAAGAATCAAACAGGAGACAAGAATCTTCGCAAAAAGAGGACTCACCCCTATAAGAGCAATCTCCCCATCAGCCCTCGCGACGGTAGGGGAACCAAGCAAGGGGGAGCAAGAAAAAAAGAGGGAGAGGCAGCCAGGGAGAGAAGAGAGACAGGCACTTTGATGCTTGGCCGAAGGAGCCGGCACGGCGGTCAGAAGCGCGGTAATTGCCGCGCTGGCGCGGCCTCCGCTCCAATAAGCCATGCCATATGCTCGTGGTGTGGCGCGGCCGGGACCGTGGCGTGGCGCGGAAGGCCTACACGCCGCGCGGCAGCGCTCGCGCGTATGTAAATGCGTATTGTCTTACCCCGCCGATAAAAAGACCTCCGCCGCGCGGCGGCTGCATTACCGGGGCCCAGCCAGTATATTAGCCCTTTGATTTATGCCGGATCGCCATATAAGCCCTACAATGTCCGCGGCGGCCAGCTCGTACACGTTCGCCGGATCGGGCCCGCGAAACCCGCCTCCTCGAGCCAATTCGCCTGGCAAAAAGTTGCTCTTTTCGAAATTTCGGGTGCCAGACTTCTGGATGGATTTTGATGAATGTGTTTGAGCGAAGGCTGCGAGAAGGGAGGTGATTTAACAGGTGGAAAAGTTGTAATATCGTCGCCGAAACTGGATGTTGGAATAAGATTGAAAAACGGGAGGAACGATCGATTTAACGCCAACGAAATAAAAGATAGAATCCTTGGAAAAGAATTACATACACAGGTAGAAATGTTAGGAACTCTTAGAAAATCCGAGAACCGAGGACAATGCCTCGTACACTTAACGTCTCCACTAAATAATTCCACTCAACGTTTTGCCAATAATATCCGCGATAAACACTGAAACGCATTCCATGGTGAAAACCGCGGCGTGTTAAGCGGCGTGTTAGAGGAAAGCAGCTCGACCGAAAGTAGCTGGAAACAACGAAATAAATACAAGTTTTTAGCCGCGTTATCTCTGCAGGCATTCCGCCAGCACAATTGCTGCGGCGGGTTGGCTCGGCGCGCACAACGGATCAGTGTTAAAATTCTTATCTAACTAATTTAAGAGGCGTAGTTTTCTTTGGTTTCGCGAGGCGGATCTACGCTGCTCTTGGCGTCCAATATGGTCGTGAACGAGGTAGCGAACAATGCCGGACAATAATGCTTACCGCTCGATTTGCATGTTCACGGGAATATCAGCGGATTCGCATCGTGCAATTAATAAATTTGTCGGCCTGCTGCATTATTCATTTGCCACGGTGCTCGACCACTGTTCTCCGCTTCTTTCTTTCTCGAAATATGTTTTTCTGCTCGCCCGCAAGGTAAACGCTTGCGAGTCGATTTAGGCGCGCAACGCGTCAAGTTTGCAGAAGTGGCGAGGTACCGCGACAACAAGTAGGAGAACATGATTCTTCTGGACAATTGTACGAATAACATCCCGTTGAAATTGTTTCCACTACTCTTAGATATATTTGATGCAAGCTGCTCGACGTTCGTAACTCGCGACTCGTGCAACATCGGTGCGATTTCAAAGAGGATCCGTTCCAGCGCACATCGATCGATCCACCTCCTTTTCCAGCTCTCTCGCGACTCACCCCAAGATACCATCCCGAAACGTCGAATTTCCGAGGAATAATCGCGGAAAAAACGTTTTGGAAATTCGCGCGAGCCACTGTAAATTATCGTGGCGGAGACCGAAGGGGAAACGTTGGATCGCGTTCGCGCTTTTTCATTCGCCTTCGGAGGCCGCAGCAGGATCCCAGAAAGAAGCGAAGGCAGAGAAGAGAGTCGAGAGAGTCGGTTCGTGCGGCGACCAAAGTTAGTCGGCGTCTTCCACGACCGGTAGCCTCCTGGGGACCTCGTTATCGGTACGATGTTGATATATGGCGTGCATTGCTCCTCCATCCACGCCCTGTGTGCTCTCTTTGCTCTCTCCACCGCCAACCGTCTCTACCGTCGAAGTAAAGCGACGGAGAAAGAGGAACAAAAAAAGGGGGGAAGGAAGAAGACAACGGAGAGAACGAGAATGAGAAAGAGAAAGAGAGGCTGGCTCCTCTTGTTACACACGCAACAGACACCGTGTGTGCGAGTGGCCTCTCTCCGCGGATATTCAGCCCATTGTTCGGACCGCCCTCTGTGGGCCCCGATGCCGGTTCGTTCATGCGATACTGTCTTATTATAAGGCGGCAATATCGGGGCCCTCTTGTCTCACACTTGTAGACAAGGCGCAACGTTCTTTATTCTAAGCCTGGCCGCGGGTCGAAGGGAGGAAAGCCGCGAGCAACCGACCCGGGGAAGAAAGAAACGTCCAGGAGAAGAGGGCGCGGATTTACTCGCGACGCGATGTTATAAATTTCGCTTCGGACTGCCGTTGAATGCGCCGCTTCTTTCCAGGTCCTGGGCCCCGTGTATGATTCCTCTCGCGCGGCTAGCAATAATTTTTCCACTGGCCCACGGCGGCCCCTTTTTCTACCCTGACGCCACTTCCGCTCGAGATTTACGGCCGCTGACAGATTTACGCGGACGAACTTCTTGATGAAGTTTTCGGGAACTTTGAGATATATTTGGTAAAGGTGGGATAGGCGGAGTGTGGGAAAGTGAGAGTATCGATACGTCGCGACGTGGGAAGCGGCTGGCGAAATTGTTCCAACACTTGCAAACGTCGCTTGCGCGAAAAGTATTGGACTCAAATAATATCTATCCATAAGAAACTTTGATGATGCGAAAGTGACGTGTAAAAGTTGATGAAAATGGTTTGATAAATGAATATTTTGTAAAAGTCATTGCGCAAGAATTTCCGAAGCAAATTCATCGTCGACACACACGCAACTTTATGAAACGTTCTCGACTTTAAAACATTGGCCTGCTCGCATACTAAACGATCGATTATTAGTCACATAAAAGCGTAGAACTTAATCAACGTTGCTCGCATTTTTGCAAAGAATTCTACGCTAACTATTACGGTAGCCCGCTCGGAGCGATAAAGCAATCGCGTTAGAAAGTACGAAACCACAACGGTATAAAAAAAATTTGCTTCCCACGCACTAGAAACGAACAGCCATTAAACGCTGCTATGACAGCCGCTATGGCTACCGTCATAAAACAAATATTAAACGGTCACTTTCAACGCGGTCACAGGTCGATACTCGTGCATTTGATCTTATTACAGCGAATACGCGGTTTACGACCGATACCACGCGCGTAAACCGACGAAATCGCGAATAACGAGAAATCTACTCTTGAAACAAAGAAGAGTGGTTCAACTTGCCAGAGGAGAATGATTCGAGCAACGAGAAAGATTAATAATATCGCGAAGAAAACTCGGAAGCGCTTGTACAAGTCGAATTCAAGAGATCCAGAGTAATTTAGATGATACGAATTACAAAACTTGGCAACACCAATCAAAATTATATAGCTCGATCGAATCTCTCGACCGTTTAAATGGACAAAATGTATCTGTAATCGAAAAAGATTTATTTAACCCGTTACCGTCCGGCGAAGAAAACTCGCGAACGATTTACTCGATTCTTCTTATTTTCTCACTTTGGAGAATAAAGTTAGTCGATAAATCGCTGCAGAAAGTCAATGTCGGTGTAACCAAGCGGTCGCAAGCAACGTAATTTAAATTATCCACGATTCTCCGGATATTTTTCCCTTTTACAAAACGACGATCGTCGAGAAGACATCGTCAGGATGTCCTCCGCCCACGCATGGGAACCGAAGATAGAAGAGAAAGAGAAAGAAAGAGAGAGAAATCGAAGGAAAACGAAGAAGGCGTAGGAGGAAGAGAAGAGACCGAGGATGCGTTCAGAGAAAGTAAACGCGCGTACATCAGGGGAACGGAAGGGAGACAGAGAGGGATTCATGAATGAAATTGTAACCTGCTGCGCGGCTCTACGATAATGTCCTCTTACGCAACGCGTCATGATCTTCCTGTCGCTGGGTCAACGACATCCCGCGAGGCCTTCCACGGTAAGCAGTAACGCTAGGAAGAAAGCTGGACATTGTTCCTATCGTACGAACCACTCAGAATCTACCGATCGATTTTACAAATTGAAACGTCGAGAATAGCGACCACGTTGCATATATCATTTTCTTCGATTTATTTTGTATAACCTGGTCGTGATAAATTTACGAATGTTGTAATTCCGCGATTTTTCGAACTGTCTCAGAATTTGTCGGAAAAATATCAATTTTCTAATAAGATCTTTCACAAACGATTACACGACACGAAAGATCTACGAAACAAAGTCTAAGCGCCGTTTCAAATTTACACGCATACCCCGAAACGATTCGGTATTCCTTGGTCTTCCCCTTTACCGTGCAAAGAAGTCCGTAAACTCCAGCATACATGAATAAACAACTCCGCACAGCTCCGGTTAGAAAAGTGAAAAAAGAAAACAAGTATACATTCGCAACACCGGCGCATCATGTAACCAACAGACCTCGAAGGCTACTCGCTGCTCTGCGCTCGCCACACGTTCTAACCGTAAAATTCTTCCATAAGAATCAAGCGAAAGAACAGCGAAAAACGAGAAGAAACAGAATCGGAATATGGGATTCGCTATGAAGGTAAGTCGACTTGGCGGATCTGCCACCTTCGAACGATGCTCTCGTTCGCGTTCGTTGCGCTATATACTTTACTTCGCGGAGCACCGTGATTCGTTTACGGAGAACAATCGTTTAAGGTTAATCAATTTTATTATCAAAACTCACGGAGACTCGACAGAACCAGCAGAGACGAGCATCAGTCAGCGTTGGTCGGTAATGGGACTTAATGCAACGTGGAAAAGCTGGTGAATGAGTTGCGTGACACGTAGGAGGTTTGCAAGGCCTCCATGCGAAGATCCGCGTGACTCTACGTCTTGGTATAGGAACCTGGACTTCCTGTCCGCGCTCACATGTCCGACTCCCAGCCATTATAGCATCATCTACTACCGGTGCTCGTTGTGGGAGAGTAAGCATCGCTCACACGTCACGTTATGTGACCAGTCGAACGATGGAGGAGGAACTTCTTCGTCCTCTTCTTCTTCTAGTCGTATTCCGCTTCTTCCTTCGTTCGTTCGCCTGCTACCTCTTCGCCATTCAACTCTTGGCTTGGTTTCATTCACCGAGCCGTTCGTGAATTCGTGGCCTCGTTTGCAATTTCGTCGGAGCCCCGCTCTTTCCAGCCTTAATTTTTTTGTCGATCCAACCGTGTATCATCGCTGGTCCTCCTTTAATGGGAAGAACGTAGAGAGAGGTCGTGGAGTCTTCTTTTTGGCGGTCTCGCGCGAGAAAAGTTGCGACGATTCTTTTTGAAAAATTTTGAAAAATTGATTCCTTCGGATGCAATTGATATTCGAAAATCATTTGGAGGTTGTTACGGGAATTATAGATAACGATACGTTTTTAGTTTTTATATCGCGGACTACTCTTTCGTTTCTTATAAAAAACGTTCCATACTTTCATGAAAAAGACACGTGTTTGCACGACCAGTTGAGGCATAAAATGGATTAAGAGAGGGAACGAAGAAAACGAAAGATATTCTTCAAAAATGCTTCGATGTCTTGCGCTGTATCGTTCGATAAAATTTCTCGCGACTTTTACGAACAACGTTTATATCCACGGAGCAACAGCTCGAATCAATGTACAAGGACTTGAGTAAAGATGTCAAGCCCGCCGAAACGCGACAAAAGATCGCCCCTGTCGTATTTCAGGGCCTAATCAAATTGGAATTGTACGCGGAGCAGGGAGCGACGTTTTACGCGAGCGGCGTTTGCATTTACGACACGTCACGATTGCGCTTCGAACCGGTGACACGACGTGCCACAAATTTTATTTTACGATATGTTGACTGGGCGCTCGAATAGCGGTTACAATAGCGGTCCCGCGAAAGCACAATTTACTGCGCCGCGTCCTTTACGCTTTTCCATGACGAATCGACGTGTCTTCTATGTCTTTATACTCCAACAGAACGTAATACAATATGATTTAACACGGAGAATGTAATAAAATTTTATTACAGCGTGCTCCTTTCGTCGTTGCCGCCTTATTTGAATAAGTCCCGCCGTAACATCCGTGTAATTTTGTTTTCGTCTCGTGTTCGAAATCGATGAGTCGCTTTCTTGTTATGCGTTTCGTCGTGGATACAGGTGAATTTAACTGTGCGAACGACACTTTGACAGAGTTATTACGCCTTATTCGGAACTTTCCTTTCAAACATAGTCGTGTGTTTGCGAAGATAACATTTTCTTTAGCGTAAATTGAAACACACCGGTACCTGCTAACCGATATATGTATTTTCTCGTGCAAGTCTCGGTTACACGGTTGCGCTGTCGCCGACGTATGCCTCGCGACCCATCAGCAACGACGATCGTCCATCCTTTCGGCGTAGAAGGATCATGGACACACCTTGAAAGACGACGAATCGGAAGAAGCCGTCACAGCGATGCAACCAACCTATTTGTGGCAAGAAGGAACGACGAACAGGCCTGCAAATGAGTGCACAACGTCGTGGTCGCCGATCGTTACTTTCAATCAAGCGTTCTCCCGTATAGCGGTCCCCAAGAGATCGTCGATCGAGTCGAACGGTCACGTATCGACTCGAGGTGATTCGACCTGAATGCCAGATATCGATTTACTACGATCGATCCTAGCCCCGTGACGTCACAGATCGTTTTCTACCCGAGTTTAACAGCCATGACTCGGCTGCAAATAGACGAGCAACGTTGTTAATTGCCGCGACGGTCGCACAACCGGTAGCTCGTTAATTGCCACCGACACTGGCGACGTGGATATATACAGTCGGTCGTGTAATAACACGCCGGTTTCTTGGCGAACATCGCGCGAAAGCGAACCATCGCCTCCCGCGATCTGTCGCCAGAGACCGAGTTGGTAATTATTGACGCTGCCTATGTACTTTTCAGCGATGATTAATGCACTATATCGTCCCATCTAATTGCACAGCTGACCGATTATACCGTATCGTTGGAAACTAATGAGAAAGCGAAGGTAGCGAGGAGTGGCCACGCGGCTCAACCTCTTATACCTTGTACCAGTGAAATTTCGAAATTTGATTTATCCTATTGGTGGATGGCTAACAACTTGGATAAAAATTCTGCTGTAAGTGGGAAAGGAGAAACCTTTCGGAAATCTCAGAATTATTCGTAACTGAAGATATTACCATCGCTTGACTGTATTTCTGACCAAGAAAATCGAGAGTGTACTTACTATCGAGTTCTCCGAACGAATTTCTCGAATTCAAATACGATTCAATTGGCTTTTAAAAACGTGGAACAAGAGTGTCGAGAATGAAACGGAATCATCAGTAGCGGCTCGGACAGGCAGATTTTTCCGTCGGGAGCGAATTAACGACACGGGAACGCTAAATCGTCCAAGGACAAATGTCGCATCGGCGACAGATTCTTTAACAAATAATATTACAGAAGGACGCGCACTGGAACGATAGGAGTAACGACGTACAAACGGTAGAAACCAGTTAGCAGATACCAAGGAGACCTTACAATCCCGACAAGATCGACCTAATGGGAATTTATTGAATCGATGAAACTTTGTTCTCCTCTCTCGCGGGTCCCACGAACAGAACTCGCCCGTGTAAGAAACGATCCTGGCCTCACAAACGAGCCGCGCCGCCGTGTCGTACGAGAGAAGCAACGGTCGAATGCGTATGTCGGACTATGGGGGTTCCCCTCGTTGCATCCAAGTGTGCCAGTGCGTTATGCGTACCCGTAACATGCATCGCGATCAGTTTTTACCAAGCAGCCTGTCGGCTGCTTATCCTTCCACTGGTTTACATAATCCCGGGAAATTTATATCTCGCCGCTATCCCCGATTCCCTTTCTAGAGAATGTTGCCGCGCTCGATTCACTCTGATCGATATGCAGGATTCATGGAAAACTTGGATGGAGACGAACGATCTTCGACTGGCAATTCTCAATATCGTTTCGATGTACCGTGGTTCGGTTCACCGAGGTACTGGGACTTTGCCAAGTTGACAGATTACGCAGATTGGGTGCACATGGCTGGTATAAAGTTTCACAGAGTTCGGTATTACAGAGCGCGCTCTATATAGAGCCAAAGATCTAGAAACGTGATTGTTACGCCGCGCGACTCTCTGCCTGGCCCAGGTCACACACCGCGGGCCAGACGGACACCAGATGTCCGCTCTTCCGTACGGCGTACCCTCAATAGCCTAAGTACCCGTCATAAACCCGAGTAATTTGCTCGTTAAGGTCCTTCAGACCCAACAAATGTCCTTTTCTAAATCAGTTTCTAAAGACTATTGTTTACTACGGCTTGGCAAGGGAAAGTTGGGTTTTTCCACGTACGATGCTTCCTAATAACAACTTTCTATCAAGGGCAGCTAAGACCCTTCCTAATCCACCAACCTTCGTTTAACCAATTAAAAACGAAGCCTATTCCCTCACTCTCCTAAATAACATCGGCTCCAACAAATCCGATGGTCCCGTGCGCTGGAGGGACCGATCCTTAGCCTTCCACCGAGACAGCATCGTCTCCCAACGGCACTGATTCTACATCCTTCGAACGGTCAACATCCTTCGAGCGGGTATACACACCCGCAGATCAGTCACTCACTCATCTCGTACATACGCACCAGTGTAACTATCCTCGTTATAAGTTGTGGAATAAACGGTGACCTAACTTACTACTGTGTAATATTCAATCAACCACCTCTGTTATCCTACCCGAAACAGGGGAACGACTACTTCGCGGCGTCGATTCACCGAATCGTAGCGAGAATTTACGCCTCTCGCTGACGCGTTTTCCTAGCGACCGCGTCTCTCCGCGAACGGCCGTAACAGTGATCTTAACACCGTTTCAAACTCCTGTCAAATTTCTTAATTAACGAAGGAAATATACGTCGTTTAAGAAAGGAATCTATCGTTCCGAAGCATCACCTATGCCATTTTTAGAACCTATACTACTTTTCAAAACGTTAGAATGTCTATTCTACTGTATGGAACCGATTCTGTAAAACGCTACATTCGCGCAGAATACCATTCGCGAATAACGTTTCGAATTAATCAGCAATGCGAGCAGTCTATATAACGCTAGGTGTACATAAAGTACCACGCAATCGACATATGCTAAACGATCTTCTACAAAACGCCCCCTATATAGGCGTGCAACTGGTACAACTCATAACCAGGATTTTATTCAACGTTGTGTCGAACTGAACGCAACGAAACACGCGAGATACGTTGGCCAGGGTTTCATTAGCCGTGCGTTATGCGTTCGCATGCCATAGAAGGCGGCCGGTCTCTGTCGATCGGCATGGCACGAAGTGCGTTAACGCCGCTCGCGGCTGCTCATTGTGGGAGCGGCTGAGTTACGGTCAGCCACGATGTCTTTTTACGCGGACACCCCGGCTTGTTAACGATAGAAATCCGATCGATACAATACCATTATTTAGCCGGTGTATACGGCCGGCCATTAGCGGCTACGAAGCCAGCTCTTTCCACGGCTAATGATTTCATTTCGACCTCTCTAGCCGGCTCGAGATCGAAAGGGATCGAGACGTTTCATCCATTTCAATGGATCGTGGGGACCGTCGCCGCTGCGTGCCTGGCATCGACAAGCTCCGCGCTGACATCGGGGCTCGTCATCGGGCAAATGTCATTAGACGGTAAATACAGTGGTCGAGTTGCGAAACACGTGGACAAATTGGAGCGCGATTAGAAACGGTACGATCCGAGGATCTGGGTTGCCGTATGCGAGACAGGATCTCCTCTAATGACACGAGAAACGGTAGATGGGAAACGGTAGACTGGGATTGGGAATTCGTGGAAGACGTTATTGGAGCGAATTCGAGCGAGATTTCTGCAAATTGAGTTAATAGTGCCGGAGATACGTTCGAGCGAAATTTTAATTAGTCTCTGATTAGACGAACGTTAAACTGTACGTAAATAACGTTAATGTTTGAGAACATTATCCGAACGTGTTTGTACTCGCAATGCGCGTCGAAGATCCTAAGACTTCGTGCATTGTTCGTCAGAAATGGGTTGAATAAATTACGAGCCTGTACATCTTCAACTTACCTGAAACAAACAGAAAAAGTCCAGTTAGTTACAAGAACGAATACACTTCCTCGGTTTCATTCAACATGATATCCGTTCCATTCAAAGGAACGCTCATTCACTGCATCTTAAAATTCATATTTCATTCATTTCTTACCGACGCTATTCAAACCATAGCCGATCTTCGTAATTCGCGCTCCTCGTTAACGCCGTGTACGTATAGTGGCATGGAAGTACGCGATTATACGGAAAGTTAATGGGCAAGAAAATATAGAGGAAGAGATAGAATTCGATTTAAAATTTTAGTAGATTAACGTTCGAATTTGTAAAAAATTATCGCGCTAGAATTTTTCAAATCCATTCGAACTAGGCGCAACTTTGCAACGCTTTCGCGAGTCAGCGTGCCATTTTCAACGGTCGGAAACAAAGATCACCTACGATGGAAAAATCCTTCTTCCAATCTCAGCCAGAGATAAGAAAGGAAAGAGTGCGAGTAAAGATTGAAAGCTAGGCATGTGGTTTATCGGCGCGATACGAAAGTCCACCCGGAGGGCCGGAAGCGACCGCTTACGATTCTTCGTTGGCCGGATAAGACCCGGCTACGTTCTGACCTTTAATTAGTTACCGCGGGGCTGCCGGTAGAATGAACGGCTTCCTGGCCTGCTAAATAAATAAACGAAGGCTACAAGAGGCTTAGGAGTATACATACGGCCGCCAAGTATACGGTGGATCGTTGGCGTGCAGGGACGGGGGGGGCGGCGGCCGTAAGGGAAACATAATCGAGCTTCAGGCTGCTGATTATATGCGAATGCCACGCTCGGTGGCTCAAGCACATCGCGACGAGACTCGCGTGGAAATTCAAACGCGGCCGTGATCCTGCTCCTTTCTTCCTTTCGCGGTAATTAATTGGCCGGTAGAAGCCGTACGCCGCGTCCAGAGACCGCACTCGACCGAATTTCAACTCGACCGTGAGCAAGCCTTCGATGCGATCTAACGAGTTCGAGATGTCGAGCACCGTATCTCTCTATCTTTCCTTTTCTATAGTACGGTACAAGCTGCGTGCATCGCGCGCTGCAAATATCCGATTTTTCCGCGCTCCTTCAATTAATTCGTCTCACCACGGAGCGAAACACGGTTCGTTAGTGGTAACTCCTGCGTGGAGCGGTTGGAATTTAGATTATTGCTTGGGTTAGGAAAGGGGGGAGGGCTTAGACCGCGGAACGGCAACGGGTATCGAGCAAAAAGGTGACTCCAACAGAGATACTCGAGAGAGGAACAGGTAGGTACGTATTAAGAAACTGATTTAGTTCCTATCGATGCCTCGTCTTGCCGCATTAATTTACCAATCATGTTGCCTTCCAACAGCAACCACCTCTTTCCCCGTCTACTTAAATAAATAAATCGCTTTATTTCATCGATCGAACAAGCAGAAATAAAGCCGCAAAGATAAGAATAATCTCTGCGGTCTTGGAAAACGACACAATCCGAAAGAACAGCTAGGTTCGAAAACATTTACCGTATCCTGCATAAAGCACGATTCGTGTCGATTTACACCGAATGGATCCATCGCGTTTCAAGCGGTACACGCGCGCTTTCGATGATTCCTAATGAGAATTCACGGTTCGGTACTGAGTTCTCTTGCCGTGCAAACGCGATCCACGGGAAATATTAAGATTTTTGCCAGCCCGTTCAATTAATTCGTTTCGCCGAGAGAGATCACGGTTCGTTAAAGGTATCCTGTACCGCGCATTTGGAATTTAGATTATTGCCAGGCCGTTAGAACGGCGTGGCCGTTTTATAATAGTTCAGATAACGTTGTAAATGAGTACGATGCTGCATCGGTTCGCAACCAGCCTCTGTGTTCAAGCGGTCTTGTTTCACGGGACAAAGAATAATAAAAGGGGCGAGAGAAAGCTGAACCGCTGCTCACCGAGTACAGGATACGCAGAATTTCTGTTTCGAATGGCTATTCATTCAGCGATTTAAAGGGAACGGGCTATTCATTCATGTTTCGCGGAGAGTTTCGCGCAGGGAAGCACTTGACAAATGTTTCCTTTCTCGAGGAAGATTTAAATGAACGAAAGTTGACGCGACGAGAAAGGAAATAGTAAGCGTAATTCTCGGTTCGAGTACAGGATACCCTGGAAAATTGGATCTTCTTCTCTCGTACGTTTCTCGCAACTGGATACACTCGACGAATTTGATATTACTCTCACAGATGTAGGCACACTGAATCTAAAGCTAATTTTTACCGAAGAATTACTTTAAAAAAATTAGAAAATAGTATATAATAAAAAAGAAAAAAAGTAGCTAATGAAAATTACACAAGAAAGAATTTCCATTGATTCTAGGAACGGTGTCTGTTCAAACACTTCGACAGAGTAATTTAGCCTTTCTGATTGACTGTTCGGAACATGTAATTTTCAATTGCCAAGGGGAAATAGTTCTTGTATACGAAACTCATTGCCTGGAACTCATTAGGCGAGCGCGTAACTGTACATACAACGTGAAACATGTAAAGCGTGACAAATAAGCATCTTCGCAAATATTGGACAGTTAAGAGAAAATTTTCTTTCCAGTTGGAAGCTATTAAGCTTAAAGCAAATTTGTGGAAAAGTTACGTTCTTTTACTTCGACTAGATTTAACACGAACGAGGCAAAGGACGCGAGGATATGATCGACTCTGAGCGACACGTTAAATATTTTCGATTTTACACACAAAAAAAAAAAAAGAAAAAAAAGTGGAAAATGTCGAGAAGATCCAGCGGTTGTTAAAATCTTCCGAACGAAAAGTTAGAAATATGGAGGGTAACGAATAAGAGATAAAACTCGTAACGCTGCAGCTACAACACAGAAGAGAATGCAGCACGTTCAACTTCCGTGACGATGAGGAAGGCTGCCCGCCTTAATAACGCACGCCGACATTTTCTTACCTCCGACTTAGACCTGGCCCATTGCTAACCGTCACGCTGGCGAACCTAATTAAATTACCGCTAATTAAGATCGACCTTAATGCGTGCTTTCGTGAGCTCTATCGCCTATTATAAATTCATTTTCGCGCGTGCACAAATTCGATAGGTGTTCTTGCATCCACTCCGAGCAGCACTTAAGATTATCAAATTCTTTACAATTATCCACTCTCGAAGTACAGCTGAAAGAATTTTTTCGTTGCTTCGATGTTTGATTTTGAATAATTTGTTGGCGGAGAATAATATTCTAAAAGTTTGCTACGCGATTATCGAGGCACAACGTTATCGGGTCTCGCGATCTGCTCTAAACGGCGGTCTAAATTCTCACCTGGAAATCTTTCCGATCGTTATCGGGGCTTGAGCCAAAGAAACGATCGAACAAAGGCCAGACGGGTCGAAAGCAGGGCTAATGAAGTAATTTCAATCACGACGCAAGAGATCTATATCGTAGCTGCGCGACAAGCCTCGAAACCTTTCGTTCGCTTTTTAATTATTTAAACGTGCAATTGCACGCGACCAACGGCACGCACTGGCAGAACGGCAGAATCGTGAAAACATATCGTTAATGTAACAGCTACGCGTACTTAAGCCCCCGCAATGTGCCCCGGATAATTAGATAAAATGATACACACGGCGGCGCGCACGAATCGGACGAACGCGATCACTCCATACGAAACCGTGTTAATTGGACTATGTCTAATTAGAGGTCACTAGAAGGGTCCAGACAAGACACACAGGAAGAAGTTTGACTTCTTTCTTTCGTTTGTAAAAACAAATGAAGATTGCAGGGGAAAAGCGTGATAATTAACAGATCTTAGCAACAACTTTATCGCAATAACCGCCATTTCATATTTCCTTTGAACTTAACAAAATTTGTTCGAGGACAGGTCCAAGGAACATCGTTGAAAATGTTTTATGTCGACGATATTAAATTTAGGTAGTTTGTTCTTCGATTCCTCCTTCGCTACGTTATCTAAACGCTAACGTATCGCAAAATTCCTCGATAAAACGAATACACTCCGAGCCTGAGGATTTCAAACGAACCGAAACAACGCATCAAACTCTAAAAGATCCTTTCT
Organism: Bombus bifarius; assembly: GCF_011952205.1. Classification (NCBI taxonomy): domain Eukaryota; kingdom Metazoa; phylum Arthropoda; class Insecta; order Hymenoptera; family Apidae; genus Bombus; species Bombus bifarius. The sequence continues at coordinate 424,919 of NW_022885586.1, read as the reverse complement.
CGAAGCAGATCGTGCAATAAAAATTCCTTCTCGATTGCATAAAGCCACGGACAAGCACATCGGACGAAAAACCTTGTGAAACCGAAAAAGGAAAAAAACGAGGCTCGTAACGCGTTACGCTACAAGGAGATAGAGATGAAGCGGTTCGAAGGCGCGCTTCTGGTTCGCTCGTTCGACCTTCCTTCCTTTCGAGGCCTCTCCTCTCCTACGCCTTCCTTTTCCTCGACCGTTCTTCAGGGTCTCCCCGCGGAATGAATAGCGTGCGTTCACGGTAAGGCGCTCCTCGTAATGGTGGCACACGCCGTTACCACTACGTAGGGAACGCAGGAAGAAAGACAGCCGGCCGGTATTCTGTGCGGCTGTGGCCGCGGCGGTGGCGCGCGGCTCTACTTACAATAATTAACATGATTGCCATTATACGTACGTGCGCCGGCGTGCGTCCTAATAGCCAGCCAACGACCACCGTCGACGATTCGCGGATGCTTTCAGAGTTACCCTCGCCAGTTCCGTAGTCAGGAAATTTATCGAGCTACAGGCTTTTTATTTCGTGGTAGCGAGGGTTGATTTTTATCTCAACGGTTTTGCAGTGTATGGCTTGGAAATTATGGTGAACAGATATTCAATGATAATTCGGATATTTAGCGATATCATTTGTACGAATGTCTTTAAAGGATAATTTCGAGGGAGAGAGAGAGAAAAATTTTGAAATTTTTCAATTCGCGAACAAATTATCGGTGAGGCGAAATTTTTTCATAAAACTGGACTTTTGGAACGGGGATGAGATAATATGCGAGGGACGAGTTTCGAATGGGACAAACCATATTATCGCAACAATATCGAACGTGTTACTCGTGCAAGTGATTTTCTTGTTTATGGCAACGCTAGTGCTTAATCGTTTGAGTAATAAAAACGATTATTAATTAATTTATTATCATTATTGTTTGTTAGAGACTATATTAAAGGGATATTAAAGGTTACTATCAGGAATGGATGTTAAAATATATTGTCCCTTTCATAGCACTTCTCCCCTACTACGATTGAAAAATCTATTATATTACCAAGGTTGGATAATTAAATCTAAAGAATTATATAAATCAAGGAAATTCATTTAATTACGTACTGCGGCAAACGGTATCATAGAAAATTGCTTGATATTAACAATGCAACAAATTATTTTTTTCTATATCTTTATAACATTGTAGCAGTTAGCAACTAAGTAATTAGTCTTTCAACCCGCTAATTGACTTTGATTTAATCGGATGAAAACTGATAAAAAGCTACTCCACTTAAAACACACGCAACATCATCAATACCGAAAGTCCGTTTTTTTAACTCGTTACTCTACTTTGTTACTTTTTCGCGAATAATATATCTGCCTGTTCTTTCATTTTCGGAAAACTTTGCAGATCTATAAAATGTACGAACAATCGTAAATCTGTCGTAACCTTTAACTCGTCACTCGACGAATGACGCGAAAAGTCCAGATTTTCTTCTTTCCCGCTTTAATTTCGTCCTCTTTGATCGCATTGGGACATTTGCATCGATAAGTTGCGAACTTATCAAAATACTGTGGAGTATCTTTAGACGACGATAGCGAAAATTGATTTATCGAGCCTGCCAACTCGTTGGAAAAGCTTCACCTCCCTCCAACGCTCATTACCATCGCTGAATCTCTCGCTCTTTCTAAACCAACTAAACCACCCCGCGACATTCTCCCACGTGCTCTTCCCATGCTCCCTCGTCCACTTCCTCTATGGATTCCAGCGGTCCACCTGGAATCGAGCAGCGTGCCACCGCGTCCAGCATCCCCATCCGTTAGCCTATCTAGAAATTACCATTTTTCGCGAGTAAAATATGGCCACGCGATTCCATGAAATCCGACGCGAGTTTCAAGTTCCCCCGGTGTCGGCGTTGCGCGCGCGTTAATCTCTCTCTGGGCCCCCTTATCTGTCCCTCTGTGTTGCCTCGCGGAGAGACGAAGAGGCAAGGGACGGTAGATAGCGGTTATCCGTCCCTGAAGCAAAGGAGTATCGGCGAGCACACACAGCCGGGCAAGAGGCAACCAGACACGAGCCATTACCGTGGTGGCCAAAGGTAGCGAGTCGGACGGTAATGGTCATTACGAGCACGCTCCGCTGATTGTGCGCCGCCACGAGGCGGAGAGGGCATCATCGTCGACCCGGAGACCCGCTCTCTCTCTCTTCGTGCTGCTCCGCTCGTGCTCGAATATTCTTTTATTAAGCTAGGCGCTGGCCGCACGGACTCGTTCGTTAGCTAATTTAATGCCAGCCACTGAATACCGCCGCCGCGCCGCCGACGCCGGGGGCCTTATATCACTTTAATCGACCGAGGCCCCTGCGACGAACCTCGACCCTTAACCGTAGTTAAGTGCCGCGAGTGCGAATGTAAAATTGAGACGAAAGTGTGAGACGAGCTTGCGATTGCGGATCAAGCGGACGAAGATGAGGATGAATCGGAGCGGGTGAGACTGTCAGTTTCTTCTCTGGTTTCTATCGTCGACGCAACGCGAAGATTCTTCATTCGAATTCGTCCCCATCTCCTAAAGGATATATTCGCGTGTGACTATATCTTCTTTGGTACATCCACCAGTCGGTTAAATCGCAATACGAAAGAGTCATTGAGAGATTTACGATCAACGGTATTACTTCGCGAAATTGTTAAATTCTGCAATTCCGCAGTCAAAGATATTCATTTATTCGGTACTATCTAAACGGGACTTTAGAAACCAGTATGCTTAAACGAAATACGCCAATTAACCATTCATAATTAGTTAATTAGCGGATAACCATCGCGCGTTTAATAACCTTATTATTGAATAAACGCTGAGCTGAATTTTTTCCAAAAAGATTCCACGAGAAATTCAAAAGAGAAACCTATTATTTACCGACGCGTGTCGGCGTTTATAGTCATTTCTCCTCCTTAATCAACAGGTGGTTTAATAATCAAAAGAATACTACGAACCTACGAGTAGTCGTTAAAAATCCATTTTATCGCAGTTAATTTAATCACCTATAAAACGATATTTCGCAGAAGGCGTGTTACTCCGGAATTCACAAGCCTGTTAAAACCAGTCGTCATCGATGACAACGTACGTTTATAATTCTTCTGATAATCGTTACGGTTCGACCGGTTCGACGATTATAAACCGCGTATGGTTCGTTAGCGAATTTAATACCTAAGCTGGTACGTGCATTTGTCGCCGCGGTCCTATATCACTTTAACGCATGCGAAGTTCACGGCTGCACCAGGTACGATGAACTCTTCTGACCGAGAGATATACCTTCGCGTCAAGAGACAAAATTTGCACTCGATCCAGCTGCGTAAATGCGGATAAATGAAAAATTCCAAATTCTACCGTGCAACGACATTTCACTGACAACGTCGATCCAATTAAACAAGAGAATACATTTGCTCCAGTGAATATATTTATACTCTTCACCTACGTTCGCATCCTTAATCGCAGGTCACATCTTCTTCGCGCCGGTTCCATGCAAAATGTGCGAGCCAGAAACGGAAAAGAACGGTCGAAGAATCCAAAAGGAACGAAAACCGTGTGCCAAATGGAACAAAATCGATCTGAATACCGATAAAAGCAGTTCCATTTCTACGCGAACGGAAAGTGGAATTTGAAAACGACCTCTCGAGGATCAAACATTCCATTGGAGAGGCTGCACCCCTAGGATCCTTGGCAGGTGGCGTGGCACGTTCTAAGCAGAGCTAAACGGAGCTAAACGGGCAACTAAAGCAGAAGATAGCGGCAACCCGGTAATTACGGGCCAATATTGCGATCGAGAAACAGTATGCACGCGGCTTAAGGCCGCGGAAGCCGCGGCTGATCACGAGATAGGCGTATTATGGATACCCGTTTCGCGTACGAACCTCCTCCTCGTTGTTGCGTCTCCTCCTCCTGCTTCTGCCTGCCGAAAGATTAATACGCTCCCGAGCGGTCGTAACACCTGATCTGTCCTGGCCTGAAATTACGCTACACCCTCGATACCAGCCACGAGAAGATGCTGTATGTCGAGAGATCTCTCCGGGAGAGGACTCCCGGAAGATCGAACCAGAGATCGACCCGCGATCGTTGAACCTTAAAAGGTCGATCGGCCGGGGAGAGCTTTTAAAGCGAGGACGCGAGCCATGTTAAGGCAGCGAGTTTGTAGCGTTGGTTAAGAGGAAGAGCTGTAGTTCGGGTCAGCTGAATTTTATGGGTGTGGATTAACGAGAGCGTGTGAGATTCGTACGAGTTGGACGATGCTGCTGACGATCGTTGGTTGTCAGCCAACTCGGTGTGACTTTTGGAATTGGCGCGAGGTGCATTTAGAAGATGTTTTTACTTTTGCTCCGAATTTCACGCTGTCGTCAAAATAACAACAGTAGAACATTATGAAAGATAGGAAAAGCTTCGCAATGGTGAACTTTCCAAATTATATCGCGACTCGAGATCGAACGAAAGTTTTTAACTGGAGGAAACGCGAGGAAAGCAAGGAAAAAGTAACTTCCTAGGAACGGTTAATAAAACACAGGCGGGACTCGCAAGAAAGCGAATTAACGAGTCCCTGATCCAGCCTGTAGGCAGCCAGTGGCGATACGCCCACGCACCGCTGGTCACAATGTAAAACGGGCCCAGATGTCGGAAGATATAGCGAGTTCGGTCGAGCGCCGCTCTACCTTCGTAATTAATTATCCCGCTGGATATTACGGTTGTCACGAATACGGAACGCTGCCAACATCTCTGTGCTCAAAGAGAAGCTGGCCCCCAACGTTAACCCTTTCCCTCTTACGATCATTTGCGATCGTGTAACGGAATATCCTGTATGGTATGAGGATAATTTACATAATGAGTAGGGTGAATTTTAATTGTTAGAAGAATTTATCGTTAGAGAAAAGTCGTGTATAAAATACGATGATAGGATCTCGCTGTAAGTAAGAAAAGAATAATTTCTTGTATAAAAGTAAGTCGAACGAGTTTTATTTGATCAAAGATCTGTTTCTTAGAAAATTAAAGTTCGAAAAAAAATGAAGAAATTGGTAATTACGTCAGGTAAATTAACGATAATCTAGAATATTCGTCAGATTGGACGTTCTTTATGTGAATGACAAGAATTTCTTCTTCTTTTTCTTTTTTTTTTTTTTTTTTTAGGGCAAACCAGAAATTTCGTATTCGTTCGACATATCTTTCACCCTTATCTTGTGATCACTTGTAAGAAACGAGGGGTGGCTCGGTTCTAAACTCGTTCCGACGAAGATCAAGTTCGAGGTTTCCGCCGTATGATTTATAATGAACGATGGCGAGAGATCGCGAACACGTTTTTAATAAACATAATTTAGCGTATATGCGATGCGTTATCGCGCAGTTAAGCGTATTATAAATGCCGCGATCGACAAGATAACGTTATAGTTCTTGTTAAGGTCCCAGCTGGGATGGATTCAAGAATCGTTGATTAGGGTTGAAGCGGTTCATGAATAATTTGATGTACGGTTGATTTTAATAATGCATCGCGCCGTGAAGTTAAAGCGATGAGTATAAAGCTACTACCGAGGAAATGGCTCTTAAACGAAAAAGCAGGAGTCTACAGGATGCAGTGAAAAAGTGGAAAATATTCAACAGAAAATAAAGGGAGCGATTTTTAAATGACGATATTAATAATTAATATGATTTTGGTCGAGAGATATACTTGGTGCTTATATCAGCATAATTTAAAAGGGGAAACAGATATTGCTAAGAAACATGGTGCAGGTGTTAGGGGAATTTTGTTGCCTAAAAGGCGTACTATCGGTAAATCACACAATTTCCGATGACTGTATAACAACGAAAGTTCATTTTTCAAACGATCTTATAGTAACGTGTTCGTGAATCGTCAGCATTGGATGGTAACAGGGCGATACATTTCCTTTAGTTACTTTCTAATATACCGTTTTTCACGTTATGCTGATTTAATCTTTTCAGAACGTTGATACTATCGACTTAAATACACATTCATTGTTTTAACACCTGGCTGACAGACAAGCTTTGATAGATAATGTCTGGCTTAGGGCTGTTTATATAATCAGGGTTAAAGTAAACCAGTCAACGATAATTTTATACGTCATTTATGTCTGCAACTCCTACGCTACCGCTTAGTTCAATCATCCTAATAACCACATAAATTCTGAATTCTATAATAGAGCCAATCTCAATTATCTTCATCCTTTCATCATTCGCGCATCAAAGTAATTATTACCTTCTTCCACTCGTATTGTACATTGACCAATTAAATCATCTCGAGCCTATGAACGCTTCATTCGTAAACTCACCACTAATTAGACGTATGTAATTAATACGACTCTGGATCGATCAATCCGATTTGAACTACTCGATACGAACGAACGAAAATGTTTATCAAACTCCTTTTGAAGAAAACGAGAGGAGAACCATCTTCGTTCAATGATACGTACAGATTCTAAAATCCCGATGAACTAGTAGACATTATTCGCACGAAATTATCTGCTCGGTATGGATCGCAAATTAGCGAATAAATTTCTCTTTACGCACCATGGAACAGCCTGTACATTGCCATTTCTATCCAGACGTCATCAGGAATTGCTTACACGTGTGTAGGTATAGTTGACGGCGGTGCAATGGCAATATAGAGTGGTCGGGTGCATCGGTATGCACACGGCGGTTTCAGGTCCGCGAAGAAAATCGAAAGTAAGCCGACGGCAAAGAGGCGGCTCCGTTGTGAACGCGGCCACGTTACTGTATGCAAAACAGCAGTTTAAAGGCAAGCCATCCCGCTAGTGTGCGCTCGCACAAGCAGAAGTATCCTTCGTTCTCTTGCACGCTGTACGCTTCAGAGTAAACAGAAGCGACTAAAACGGGGTAGTTTTATTGTCCGCCACTGTCCGACTCACGATTTCACGGGTAGCAGAGATAAATAGAGGAAACGTGCCTACGAACGAAGCTGAGATTATCCAGGATTGGGTCTGGCGATTCTTTCAAGAATTTTGAGACGGATCGAGATATGATAATTACAAAAGAGGAGAAGTAGAAAGGGGAAATACATAGACGAATTTCATCCGACGTTAATTTTGCTCAAAGCAGCTATACGCTCTCGCTAATTCACGCGTGCCTTAAACAAACGCGCGCACGCTTCGCCGTGGCAGATGCTCGCGAGCACGTGCGTGATCGCGCAGGGCTAGCAGTAGTCGAACGGTGTGTGCGTGCGATCGAAACAGAGGTAGCGCACACGAGCAGTTCAGATTGCGAGATTTCATTCTCTGAACCTGCAATTTACGAAATTGACGGGGGCAATTTGTTTACCGGTAATTGCGATACAATCAGGCCCGCGCAGCTCGTTCCAAACTGGCTAGAATCGGCTGTGTTCGACCGGGCGACGAGCCGTATCGAGGAGGCGTGCACACGCGGTTTTACGCCAACTGGCACGCGTGTAAAAGTACGCGCCAACCTTCGACATTAACCGTTAACGTTACTGTTCCCTCGACTTAATTTCGGCAACCTCCGACGTATCTCGAACCGTTCGCCTCCGCTTCGTTATTTCACCAGGCCCTTTAAACGTCAGCGTGATTTAATAGAACGAAGATACGAGATGATAGGTTACCAGCGAACCTTGCGCAACGCCGCCGTGTATTTTCGACCGCGGACGTGCTCCTATTTAACGGGCCCCTCTCGGATATTGCACGGTTTTAAGACAAAGTTTGAGAGATCCTGGTATACGAAGAGGGCACCGAGTGAAAGAAAAGTGAATATTTGGACAGCGTTTAACGTTACTTTTGCCCCACTGTGAGAATTCTTGTGCAAGAAACTCTAGCCCTAATTTTACATTGTAAAAGGTATGGAAACCTTTCTTCGATCCATCAAACACTTAGCATTTGTCGACGATTCGTGGATCGGTCAACCATACTACAGCTAACACGCCTGTGAGCGGCTATTTACTACAAACGCAGTTCGCGTCTTCGTCCCGTGACGATCGCGGCTGTCGTTAATTCGTCGGACGGATCACGTTACGCTTCGGTAGATAAATGTTTGCATTATTGGACAGCTCTGTATAAACCACGGGTCCGAGCACGACGATATAGGCGAGACCCAGGGCAGCCCTAGAGAGAGGAGCCCTAGAGAGATGCAACCATCGTACGGAGAGGAGTCATCTCGAGCGGACGTTTTAAATTCGAAGCAACATCGAATTACGAGTTATAGGAATTTCTTTGAAACAAAATTGCATCATACGCTCGTAACATTTCTACGCGTTCTAAATAACACTAAGCCACGTAAATCACCCATCACCTCCCACGATCGTCACACATTACCCACAGCCATCCACGCTAATCTTCCAATCTGAATACTCCATTACCAACTTCGACTCGCCATCTAACCCCAACCACATTCACGAATCGACGACGCATCATCACGGAGGTCGTAGCGCAATCTACCATATACCGGTTTTGCATAGTCGTCGACGATGAAACGTCACCGTGGCGGTCGGACAGTCGAGTTCCTGCTTCGCAGTGCACGAGGAGAGGATCACAGAAGAGAGCAGAAGAACGTCGGTGATCGTTGGTTGGCCACCGAGGTCATCGTCCAAGTCATCGATCAAGCACCAGAGCCAGGGTCATCCCGCGACCCGGCAGCAGCTGTGTCGGTCGGCGCGGTCAGTCATTGATCTACGGATCCTGGCGTAGATCACTCGACTCGATATATACGGCTGCGGCCACCGTGAACCGTTCCGTGGACGTACGAGCCTCCGTGTTGATCGTACACGCGTGCGTGCACACTAACGCACGCTTGTATATATGCACGTGAGCGGCGTGGCAGGCTACGGTGTGTACGGGCGCACGCGGGATGAAAATCGCGCCCAACCATTATTTATACGCTCGTAATCTGTCATAACCGGAGGCCCCCCTTATGCAACCTGACAATATCGTTACGGTCTAACGGAAACGCCTACCGGGCTCTTTCGTTTCTCTGCCTCGCTCTTTCTCTCTCTCTCTCTCTCTCTCTCTCTCTCTCTCTTTGACTCTCTGTCTTGGGAACGCGACGACAGTTATCAGCCTCTGAATCTGATGGCGAGAATTTCTATTTATCTTTGCTCCTCTTCCTATTCTTCGTCTACTTTTTCTAAAAGGTCGAGAAGTTGACGCTTCTGCTTCGAATCCGAGTTTCGTTACTATACCGCGGTATATGCGATGAACGTGTTGACCGAAGGCTTAAGAATTTTTCGATGAATTCTCTTAGAGTTAGGAAACGTAAACCTTGCTGTAACGACTGTTCCAGTGATTATGGCGCACCTTTGTGTTTCTACCGTGAACTGTTCGCTACCAACGCTTGTCGCAGAGTGATTTCTCTTTCGACCTGCTACAAGGGTCAACGCTGACTACCTCTCTTTTTAGATATCATTGTCCGTACAAGGGAACAAGTAGATTTCAATGCGATTGCTATCGTCTTAATTACGTATGCACGTCGCGAAAGGTACTTTGATTGATAAATACCGTAAAGGATAGTTTCATTTCTCATCAAATCCTACCATTCGCGATCTCCCCTCAATTTTTTCTTTCTTTTTTTTTCTAGAGGGAAAGTTTTCGAGCAGCAACGTTACCTCGCCGTCGCGATCGTTTATCAGCTACATGGCCCCGACTAGTCGATATATTTTGAATTAACACGTCCCGTTCCGACAGAAAAGTCTCCGCCCGTTGTGATTTATCGTGTCGCGAGCTCTGATCTATCAACCGCGACCAGATTAAACGGAAACTTCGCCGAGAAATCAAGCGTTTTCGTCGTGAGTCAACGATCAAACTTTCGTTCCGCCCTCTCCGTACAAACTAGTTCAGATTATGGCGAAAGTTCTCGCATGGGGAGGAACGGGATCGATCGATTAAGCGAACATAGTTTTGTACATGAATCCTTTGGCTGTTGGATAACTGGTCTCTGATCAATCGAGCTGTCCGGATTATATTTAATATTCTAAACGATCGTTGTCTACGACCTAGCATGCTTGATAGATCTAACGGTTCTTTTATTCCACGTCGAAACTCGAAATGATACGACGGTATAACGAAAAAACGATTTTTATTCGTGGCTGGAACACGAGTGGGTGGATAACTATTTTCAACGACTTCCACTGTTTAGAAGATTTCGAAAGTTAACATCGTACGAGTAAAAGTTAGTTTCGTTGACTTGGCAAAAGTATCGCCGTACTTGGATGCCTATAAATCTAAAGTACGAGGCTTCGACTAAAAATGGGAAGCATCGCGGCGCAAAACTTATGGAAGTGGTATAAAGGAACAGAATTTTTAATTAAGAAATTCCTTTGCATCATTTTTCATTTCTATAGAGCATAACGTGTTTCCTTTCGTTCAACGCTTTAATTGATCGTTATATAATTTTTTGTTGAATTTTTTTAGCCTCTTCGACGCAACGTTTCTCAAGCATCTGTCGATTATACATGGGGATACGCGAGCTTCGGGTCTTTGCACTCGTAAAAGCAATTCTTCTGCAGCGGCAGGGGTCTCGTGAAATTTCACCAAGGTTTTACACTCCGAGAGCCGAATTACGGAGGGCTAATAAACGAGCATTGCGTGTGTCGTCAGGTACTTTTATAACGCCAGATTGTAAAGGCGTAAAAAAGGTACGCGCGGGAAATACAGGCGGTTATCTGCGGTGTTGATCAGCTTTCGCGACTCCATCATAAAGTCATCCCCCGGGAGACGTCGAAATTTAACACTTGGGATCGTAGCCCACAAAAATCTGGCATGCCTTTTAATCCACCGTCGAATCTTTCATAAATTTTTACAACGACTAGAAATTATCAGAAACTTTGCACGAAAGGAGGTACATTTTAATTTTTTCGCGATATAAATCGCAAGTATAAAAAATTACTCCAACGCCTCATCGAGGATTTCAAATATTCCACTCTTCGTCTCGCCAACTTTGGCAAACTGAAACACAACACCACCCAAGCAATCCGATGGTCTCTACCAACAGCCGAGTTAACACTTCGCAAATCAAAATTATTAGAAATTCGCTGCAAGCTGGAGAGACTGTCGGTATGTTCATAAATAACGCAAGTACTGCGGGGATTCCGATCACTGGGCAGCACGGTAGGTACACATGCCATTTCCCACCGATCGCACATGGATTCCCTTTTATCTGACCTACGGCGAACATCGGCAATCCTCTATGATGATGAGTCGTCGAAACGCTTCGAGCAACTCGAATTCCCTCGGTCTTGTTCGAACTTCTCGACCTCTACCTCGCGAGTACCTCGGCAGCACCGAGACTCCCTCAAGGACGCGACTGGGTGCCTCCACGATTACGGGGAATTCTTACGGAATCCTGGAATTCTCTGAATCTTCGCGAATATTCGAGACACAGTCGGCGCTCTCTCGATAAGAACGGTTTCTATAATCGCAGATCATCGTAGATAATGTTCTACAACGATCGCGACTCCTATCCGCGGGTATCTGCCTTTAGTCGCACTTTCAACGAGTCTCCCGCTTCGTAATTCCGCGCCATGCCGCGAGAGAACACAGCCAAGGTAGGATACGTCGCGTTAATCGAAGACACGATCCGAGTTGGTGGGATTAGGAAGTGTCGAAACGCTGTCAACGAGAATTATGGCGGATTATGCTCGCCACGATGCGCCCGGCTCCTTTAATTGCCGCGCTGTTCGCTAACAGTGGATTGGAAATTGTTGGTTCTTCGAAGAACCGAGAGAGGAATTTGGGAAGTGTTGGAAAATTCGACGCTTCGTTGTGCCCCGTGGCAGACTGTTTAAGAACGTAGGATAAGAGATTTTCACGTAATTTAGTAGTAATTTAATAGCAAGAAGGATTCAGTTTACGCTCTCTTCACTCTGTTTCTCGACGAAATCATCGTCGGACGACCATGGTGTCACCTTCGTTCGTCACAGTCGCTGACCACAGCCGGGTAAATTCTGCTAGCTACTTTTTACGTTGAATTTCCATATAGGGAACACGCGATACGATGCGGTCCACGATGACTGCAGAAAGGGTTATATACCTAACGCGTACTCGACGATTCTCGATCCTCCCCTCGAGGAAACAGCACCGCCAAGGGAATCTGGTGAAGCTGGCGAGAATTTTTTTGCGGTCACCGATTCTTTGTTCAATGAATCTTGCCTTCAACATCGACTTCGGTCGATTGAACGATGGGAAATTGTTTCTGCGCGCAGGATCCAGGCGTATGGTTCGAATTCTGCCAACGACGAGGGTGTTAAACTTCGATCTTACATTTATCGCGTTAAATTTCTAACATTCGCGATGGAAATTAGAGAAAATTCCATTTTTGATCGAATAGATCGAACAGATTTATTATTGAATATCATATTCAATTTTGAACTTTGTATCGTGAAGTGAAAAATTATTGGACAAGTGTTTCTCGTTGAAAAGAGTATACCCTACCTTAGGCTAATCACAATTTGTACAAAATATTCGTAGAAAACGTTCGTTTGTATCGCTAGGGAACTTAATTCCGACGATCATCGTTCGAGCGATAATCCAGTGATCTGTGAATACAGTGAAAGTGCCAGTTTTCAATGAATCCCATTTATTACCGCGCCGCTACATTCTCGTGCTCGATTCAATCCAATTACGAACACGTAATTCTTCACATCGAGCTACTTAATAAATTTCCTGATCAAGATTAAACCTTAATAACCGTAAAACTATCAATTACATTCGTTAATTCAGTTAAAGTAATTAAAAACCCTTGCTCCTCTTTCTCACTGATTATTATTGAATTATTATACCGGACGGTGTGCGTACGATCGGTTAAATTAATTAGAGAGCGCATTCGAACTTGCCATGTTAAATAATGATAGGTATAACTCTCTAGCGATTTAGTCATCGAAAGTTGTCATCGTAAAATCCTATGCAACTTTCCTCTTCTTTTCTTTTTTGGACGTTATAATTTCTTATACGCGAATATCTCTTCTCCAATCAACCGAATCTACCGAACGTTCTATAGAATATTCCATTTACCGAAATTACGCTAACAACGAACTTTGATTAATCGCGACAAGGACGTTGATCTTCGGTTTCTAAATTACTCTATTATTCTCTGTGTAAAGAATAAAATCCTTCTTTAAATTTATCCGTAATTCGGTAAATTCAATCTCGTGGATGACGAACATGTGTCCGTATACTTTTGAACGGTAGCGTAAATGCCATCTTCTCGCAATGGGGCCTTTCCAGTTTTAAGAGTTAAAAAAAAAAAAAGAAAAAAGAAAAAAAGGAAAAAAGAAAAATCCATCCCAGAAGCTATCGACCACCCCAGGAACATCGTTTCCCCGTATCGTCATTAGGTAGCTCCCTAAAAATGACCATGTAATCACAATTTCGTCCGCGTAATCCCATCATCGTCATGGCATGCCTTTACTCATCAATTCCCCATGGCAGCCGGGTAACCATTGTCTCGCTGACGGATCGCGTTCATTTCTCAGCCGCTTCGTATTCACCGTACCGAGCTACAACATAATCGACGACAGTGCCGAGCATTAATAACAACGACAGAGGTAGTCTCGATTTCGCGATCGATCGTCGAAAAAGCCGGAACAATTATTATAGACGGCTGGCTGGCTCGGCTGCGAAGTCGTGAAAGCGCGTATCGATGCTTGTCTTCGTACTTTAGCGTGGCGGCGGACATTAAAAGCGTGCATTAACCCGTTCTCGAGAACGTATAGGTGCACGCTGCTCGACATGATATTAATAGGACAAGCTCACGGTAGCGGAGAATGATTTAGATGGTTCGTGTATCGATCGGGTAAAGTGAAACTTTTTTCGGAGAAATTTTTAGCCGACGTTGGATGCTATAATGGATGTTTTGAAACTACACTTGCTCTGCTTAGGCGATAGTGGAAGTACGTATTGGGTGATATAATGTTTAACGCGCGCAATTTTATTATCGCAGGAGCATCGATAGATCGTAGCGAGTCTTTAAAATGCAACAGAGTCTGCCTTATCGAAGCTAATAGAGGGACGAGAAACTGTTTGGTTTCGTTTTTCCCATATGAAATTTCGTCTATTGAAATACGGATTAAGATCCATTTTTTATTTGGAAATTGTGATAAGTCAAAGTCTCTGTAACTTTTAAAAAGATTTTAACTCTTCCCTTGAAGCTCGAGTCACCCAAGTTCCACTGTAACTAGAACGTTCCAACATTGGGATATTCGCGTAATATTCACTATACACCGTAGTTATCATTCCCTCGGAAGTTACATCGTTGTTTCTTTCGCGTTACACCGGTTAACCAGCTCCGCTCAATTTTCAAAGCTAATCTAAATCCTGGTCGAGTAATACTCGTGTGCAAATATCCCCTGCGACCGTGTTAAATTCCTGGGGACGCTATCGCGAGTAATCGAGCTTCGGCTCGTAGCGTTTGCCTATGGTCGGGAGCTGGTGGATGGCGTGGACGTCGCTCGATTCTCGCTTCTTGCTGCAAAACGATACCTCGCGAGCGTTTTTCAGTCGGCGCGATTCGACCGGGACCCGATCGCGCTTCCTGGCACGACCGTAAGGTAAATCGCAGCCGGATAGTCGGCTGCTTCGTGGAAGGTGATAACGATACGGTACATTAGCGGCTGCGTGAATTTCTCATTAGTCATCGACGGTGGCCGCCGTAATTTCCAGCACGCGCTGCCGCCTTTTCCAACCTCCTCCGGCCGACCTGATCGCGTTAGCGGTTCAACCTCCTGCTAGTCGGAATGTTCGGCGCGGTAAAGCTGCTTTTCTTGCGAGCTGGAATGTGTGACTGTCTAACGAGAAGACGCGCAGGCCAAGAGATTGAAGCGCAGTGAATTTGGATGGGAATTACTGAATATATTATTAGTAGGCTACGAATACTTGTGCATTTACGAGGGGAAAAATACACAGAATGCGCGTAATACATGAAAACACGTAAAATATTCAAAGTATGGTATTCGTTGCGATATTTAGTGGACCTTTGGTTCGCAAAGTTCTTTTGTGAAGCCAGCAGGTAATTCTCGTAACTCCTTGTTATTCAGGCGTATATTTAACGCATATTTGAATTTATCACTGGAAACTTACCCTTTTGCGTTCTTTCTGACTTTATAGCCTTTAGGATACAGTCGAGATCACGCTGAAATTGTCGAATTTCGTCTGCGGATCACGTAGGAGATGAAGAGTACTAAATGTTAACATGTTCGGTACTGTGCTCGGAATTAAAATACAACGCGTGTCACGATTGAATATGTTTCTTAATATTCGATGTATCTTGAAAACTCGGTTCTACCATATTTTCGTTTCTCTTTCTTTCCAAATCTTCGCAAATAACAGCGTGCGCGAGCCACCTCTAGTAAACTCGGGTGAGAATACAAGTTTCGTAACGACAACAGCGACCGACGAATGCGCGTTCCACGAGGAAGACTCGTAAGTCGTACACGCTTGATATACTCCGTAAGAATCTCAAAGGAAACAGTTGCAGGGTGGTTGCGCCCAGTTAGACAAAGATAAAGAATTCACGGAGTGCACGGGCTACCGATCACGAATTAATTAAATCCGTGTAGCAATATGCACCGAACACGGTTCCGCGTGTTCATACACGAGATAGGGATTTGAATTGTTCACGATCACGCGCCGTTTCACCTATAACTGCGGACAATATATCGTGATTATCCGTTGCACGACGTGCTCCCTTGGCCCCTGTGCACCCTCGATTCGCTGGAAACGAAGTAGCGTTTGTTCGACAGTCGCCTATTGACGACACGGTTCGTCGAATTACAACAATTTAACCGCGTGGAGGCTGATTGCAGTGCGATTAAGTAAGACATTATGAACGATCCCGATTATTTTTGCGAGTCGGTAGATCTTAATTATCTTCGTGCTCCGTATATTGGGCAACAATCTTAATCGTATTGTTTATATCATTCTCTTGATATTTGTCGGTAATTAATCGCCCCATTATTAAGTGTTCCATTCCGCTCGTACTTTACTTTAAACACCGGTTAAGACATTTGCAGTGATAAAATAATGGAATTAAGATATCGGAAGTCATCTTCGAACCGATCGTGTTTTTCCTTCGCTACAAATTATTAACTCTGACGATGTTCCAAGAGAAACGTTAAATATCTTTTTATTTGCCAAAACACGAGCAAGATCGGAGGCATAAAATTCGAAGATCATAACGAAATTAAAATTGTAGGAACGGAGAAGCATCGATTCTGATGCTTAGCTCAATTTTCAGTCGTATTCGCCACGATCGTTATCTCAGACTTTCGATAATTTCACGTCTCGTGACTTGGCTGTCTGATTTCTCCCTCGTCCACTTAATCCATCCTGCCCCGAACAATTAATCCAAGTTGAGACAAAGGAGAGCAAGGAAAATCGGCGCACGACTTCGCCTTTAATTACGAAATACAGTTAGGATTATATTGCCCGAGGCCAGCTGGCAAAGGCGACGTGCACTCCTAGCGAAATGAACTCTATTATGCTGTATTTACTTCTGGATCAGCGAAGTCACGATCACCGAGCATATTCCAAGCTGTCATCGAGTCACGGCAGGCGCTCGCTCAACGTTTTCACCGTGTTCGATTTATTACATCCGGTTGGTACACCCGGGACACCTGCATATACATATGTTGCCTGCACGATTTGGTACATTCGGTACGTCGATGGTGATTCCGATCACGCTCGTGAACGGTGCAGTTTTTTCATAATTACGCGGATGAGAAAGAATCGGAACCGTGGTGAACAATGACACGATGACAAGGTCGTTTTCTTTGGTCTAACCTTTGATATCTCTCGATATCGAGATACGTAAGAGACACAGAACGATGGTGAACTCGTTCAACAGCATCGCTGAACGTAATTCTTGTTAATAAAATAAAACTTTTGTGCGGGAGCAACGAATCACCCGGTATGTGTTTCGTACAAATTGAATAAATTTGGATAAAGATACGAAGCGGTATCGATTAAGCAGCTGCAATACCGTAAGAGGATTAAACGGTCGAGCGATCGCTGGAAGCGTGTCAGCCGAGCAGACAGTTTAATCGAAAGCGAACGGTCGCGTTTCACGTTCAGCATTTTGACACGAAGAGACCACGAAGAGGTTGGAGATCGTGGTGTCACTATGAGACAGTGGCAGCACCTGCTCTGCTCTAAGTTTCCTTTCCGGATTCGACCTTGAGTAGAAGGCGATCCGAACCGGCCTCTTTATTCGCTTCGCTCGGCCTACCAGCCTTCCCCGGCATCGTAGATCAAACAGAGCTGATACGCTCCTCTCTGATAAGATTCATCTACGAGATTTTACCGTTTCGTCGAGAGGCGAACGTGAAAGGAAAACGAGCGACGCGAGTTGCTGCGAGACCTTAAGGCGACTTCGCACGTGTGCTGTTTCTTTGATCTTGAATTTAGTTCGCCCACGTCTGAAGTATTGTTCGATTGTTCGGTCATCTTATCACCGATTCCTATGCAGTGAAGTAGAGAGCGTTCGACGATCCAGAAATTCCTATGCTTATCCGCTCGTAAAACACGCCGTTCTACGTCGATCTACCATCGCGACTATACAACGCTGCTGTCTCGTCTTCAGCTTGTGTTGGATGCAGCTGTTGCTTGTCCCGAAATTGTAACTTTCTTTGGACGAATCACGTTTTGGCCAGCGTCGAGGCACAGGAATCTAACTCTTTTTGTTCACATGCTAATTTCCAACGTATCTCAATTTTTATTATCCTACGACTATCCTTATATCTTCTTTTCTGTATGCCGAAGAAATTTTTATCGATTGATCTTGCGAATAAATGAAGAAACGAATAACACAATTAGCAAAGTGTACTACGTACACGCGTAAAATGGCGAATGCTCCGGGCGTGGTTGCATCTCGAATTAATTTGACAAAAGGTTAGCTATCGGTGCACCGGTAACCCGACCGGGTCTCGACCGCGAAACCCCTGAAAAGGGACGACGAAGAAGAGAGATAGAAAGAAATCGAGGCGATGCAGAGAGGAGAGCCAATGGCGAAACATTCTTACACGCATCCTGTTTGCGGTTGACGAAAACTTATCGAGGCACGAAATTTCTGGGAATCGGTGTTACCACGAGAGCACCACGGGACTATTCGTTCTCTTGCAGCCTGCAAAGGTTCACCTGTGCTCTAGCTGTGTCTCGGGGCGAGTTCGGTTTAGAGGGGATCTTCGACTGATGGGATTCTTTGTGTTGGTTCGACTGTCGGATAGCATGATGCAGGTATTGAGAGCAAAGGGGTTCGAGTAATTTGAGATCTCGAGAATGCCGATGGCTGATTGCTTGCTGGCATTATCCGAAATTGTCTGAAAATGAACGTTCGGATGGAGTTTCGCACGACGTGGATTATTTGTCTCTGGGATGGGATGGGCTTTTGGGATTTGGTCCGATCTCATTGCGTTTCGATGGGAATTCGGGTTTTCCTCGAACCGTACGTGTTGCGACGCAAATTTAACGAACGATAAACAATATCCACACGCAAATGAACCTCTAAATAACGGAACTAATTTTAATAACAGAGTTAAGGCCTGGCAACTCAACTTTTTACGAGGAAGAGCCTGGCATAATGCGTTGCTGACACGTTTCTACAATTTCACCGGCAAAAACGGAAGCCATTAGCTGGCTCGATGACTGTATAAATCTTCGAACACGACGCTTGCTATTACGAGAATTGTTTCTCCCGTTCTTGCCATTAGAAACCGCCTAATGATCCGAGCCGCCAGGAATCGACCGATTTCGCGATTTCGTTGCCCTTTCTGCGAAAGCTGAGACGACACGCGATGTGCACGGTGACTGAAACTCGGCGAAAAGTCCAACGTGTAACGAGAAAATAGAGGTGAAAGATGAAAAAAGATCGGTAATCGCGTGTTGCGTTTGGTCCAGTTTCGCCTCGAGGAGATACTCGTCGATTTGGAAGAAACGTGTATGGTAAATCGTCGCTTCCAGACAAGCCTCGACGATCGTGATCGCCGATCCGACACACAACCGCTGCCTTTTTAAAGGAAACGAGGGAAACTGGTTGCTTTGACATTTTTCTTCCAATCGATCAATCTGCTACTTTGCGTAATTTTGGTTACCAAGGTTGCTTGAAAATCTTATTAAATCTTGCGAAATTGTAGAAATCAGAAAGCATAGAATACTCGGTTGAATCGCAATCCATCTTTTTCGTGACGAAATCCTACGGTATCTCGCAGATCAGAAACCACAGGATACTCGGCTGAGCATCATTCACCGTTGCAATTCCAAGCGAACAACCACACCCAAAATCAGCCCTTCGAGTGTTTGCAAATGTACAATAAGACGCAAACGAGCAAAGTTCGCGCAAATGAGCGCACGGCGCTCGAAATTCTGACTCGGCCAAGATTCAACAACTGGCCCCGAACTGTGGCCACTAAATGAAGATTTATAGAAGGGCTGCTATTCGCACGCCACGCCATACCATACCATACCACTTGGAGTGCCTCGTGGCGGCTCGCACACAGCCCGGCAATCCACAGATACGAGCAAAAATACGAGTGTCCCTTTCGTGAGCTTCTAGCGTGCTCGCATTCGTATGCAGAGTGCACGCACAGCGATTACACAGGGTACAGTGGGAAAAATAAAAGGGGGTCGGCGGCCCCGAAAGCACGGTTGCAATTGGTCGCGATTTTGTCCACGATAGCCGCCGATATTTATGAGCCCAGCTGGGCCTCGGAAATCGATGTTGCCACGGTGTTGGTAATAATGAGTTATGGCCACGTGAATTATTATAAATCGTCCCTGGTATGATGCATTGTCTCACGGCCTGATGCAAAGTGAAAAAGTAACGGAGGTACGATCAAGTTGATTCGGTGGTCCGTGTCGCGCAAGACGAGGCGGCTTTGGATGGCGAAGTTCGATAGGATATTTCGGTCGACGTTTGAGAAGCGGAGTTGAAACGTCGTCGAGTTAGATAAATCGTGCGACACGACAGAATGAAACATGTGAAAGATTCTTCAAAATCTACGGCAAGCGAAACGATGTAAAAAGAAAGAAGGAAAAAGAAGAAAAGAAAATTAAAAGTGGAATTCGATGATTTTTACTCGGCTATTATATTCAAAGAAGGTAATTTTCTAGTCGAAGAATTCACAATATTATAATATCCTTAACAATGGCAGTCTTGTAATATTCAAAACTAGAAAAATTACAATGTTATCTGTACAATTGTCCAGAAGCAAAATAGCATGAAACGACTGGACAAATTCAGATAACAAATCCAGATAACGAATCCTTCCTCTCGTAATTATAAAATGATCGTGAGCGCATGAAAGAGAGACGCGTTATTATCGAGACATCATAATCGTACAAACACGAATCGGAAAGTGATACTGTTTCTACATCGCGATTGTTTATAATCAACCTGCCGTGAAACTAGTGTAACTGAATAAAAACAAGTGGAAGATGGAGGAAAGATGAATAAATTTGAAGGGAAACGGAAACATATAGTGTAATCCAGAAAAGGATCAGAATTAACCGTTTCGTAACCAATTTTTGGTTTCTAAATAAACGAATATTGAAAAGAATTTCGTTCGAAATTGGAAAGAACGCGTATTTAAAAGTTGATACTCTACTTAATTGGTATTTCTGTTTTCACAGACACTTGCTTTCCAATGTTTCTTATGGAAGCTAAATTACTTTTGCGAATGGGATTTCTGTGATAACAAGCAAGAAAGGGAATAAAGTACCAGTAAATAAATATAAAGATAGATGGCTATTAAACTACTAATAGCTCATAAAATATTAAAATTTGCTAATTCTGTTAGCATGAACTTTCCTACCGTTCTCATATCGACATGCTAATATACATTTCTAGTAAAAAGTATTAGGGTCGTGTCATTGTTAGTCACGCAACGTCGGAGCTTTAATTAGGTCAATCTATTTTATCAAGATCTCTTTAATTGGTTACATATACAAAGTATTGGTTATTCAGTGATCATAAATAAATAGAGATAATTAACTTGGAAGACTTCATCTGTCTGATAATACTTGCTTAAGTGTGTCTTAATTATGCACAAGATCGAGCACTTAACGAAATGATTGTAATAAATGAAAGTAGACTGAACGATTTGTATGAATATATTATAAAGAAATCCAAGGTAGAATAATATATATTTGTCTACGGAGAATAAACTTTCGTTATTTCGTTGATCGGTCCTCGATGACTTAATGAAGCGCCATTTATCTCAAATTATCGCTTCGTTACTCGACCGCAAGCTTACGATAAATTCTCTTCCAATCTCGCTAAATGCACGATCGATACACGACATGTCGATTATCGTAAAGCGCTGCCCGACTTTGCGAATAAATAAAAATACGCGTACGTTTAAAAAAGATTTAAAAGAGGAGGAAAAAAGCGAGTAGTCGCTAACTGACCGCGACCAAAAGGAAAATGCTGACCCAATGACTGAATTACTGTGTCCGCTAACACGGACACGTATGATTAGCGGCGATCGAACGGATATTAGAAATTCGCGTGGCATTTCGCAACGACTGTTCCAGCAACGACGTTCGATACTTTCGTCGGCATCTCGGTCTCGACTTTTAGTTGAAAACTGTGTGCATTACCGGATACCACGAAAGTTTGAAATATCGAGTCGGATTGCGATATTAGATACGGCTAATTGAATACCAAGGAAGTTTTCACGTAACTTGGGTTTCCAAGAGGCTCGGCAGCGTAATTTATTATCTACTTAACGCTTTTTCGTAATGATTAATAATGCTCGCGCGCACGCGTGCAGCCCACTGCGCATTACGCTTTGCCCGCGATGATTTAACGACCGATATTTATTATTGCGTAAGCCATCAGTGGAATTGTAATCCCTACCGTTTAAATAATCTTTCACGGCGACTATTTTTTCCAATTAGCTTACCGAGTCGGTTTGCCTTACGTAAACTCACCGGTCTGAACTTTGCAAAAGGCGTCACGGACGTATGAGATCGATTAATTGTAAAAAATGGATCTATCAACGATATTCTCAGTGGCTGATCTCAAATTGTATACACGAAATTCTGACCACCAGATGGAATCGATTCACGCTGTGGAAACGCTAATACAATTTCGTCGTTATCCTTATTTTCCAAAAGATATATTCCACCAACGTTTATTGCTGGATAATTCACGGTTTAAAGCAAGACTGAAACAATTTTTGACGAGAGCTACTTACTGTCAAAGGTTACGAGTGTCGTTTATGGGCTGCAAACTATGTCCGACGATAATTACCTTTCTTCGCTTAACGTTTTACGTGTTGCGTTATACCTATGAAATTTCTCCTGTCTGACAACGATGGTCGTTCTCCGTTTAGTCTTTTACTTGTTACGACAGCTCGGCGTTAAGTCGGTTAATCTCAAACTCGCCACCCTGACGGTTCCATTGCTCAACCCTACACCCTACGAACAGCACAAAACAAATTCGACGAGCACCGATATTCACCGGTATCTCACTCGGAACAAGATCGATGCAGAAGAATACCGCATCAGTCGCGTTTAATTATCGACTGAATCCATTGCACCGAGCGTTCGAGCGGAAGCAATCACGATTCCGTCGAAGCGGCCCAAGGATGAAAAATATCGAGACAAGGGATCATCTCATTTTCGATCTTGGCCGAAGTCGAGGCCTGCAACAAGAAGGGCCCGCTGTTCGATTTTTCTTTCTCACCATGGAAGGATGCTTCATCCTGAATGGAGCACAAGCGCTATGACGTATCTACCATCGGTAATTATTGCTGATTAACGACTGGACGCTCCGTTATCTCGACCAACGTCGTTCGAACAAGAGTTTCGATAGTTCGGTCCAGTTTCCATTTCGGCCTGCATCGAACTTGTCAAACGAAACCATAGTACCGCCCTAACCGATACGCCGAGCGGTTGATCAAGCAGAAGGAAATAAATTTTCAATGGTATTCAATAAGTGGATTTTATTGGTACGATTGCTGATCGCAATTATCGATCATCCCGCACGGGGGGAGATTACCGAGCTCGATGAAATTAAGTGGCTACGGGGTCAGCAGTCGAGAAGAAAGTATTTATATCGTACTGGAGAACGAGTTGGAAGTTGATGAATGAAAGGGGTCTATCGTTTCGATAAAAGTGGAGATTAAGAGAAGTGGTTCGACTGTCGGGCAGAGGTGGAGAAAGAACGATCGATTTTTGATAAAAGCGATGGCGCAATGACGAGGGTTCGGAATGTTTCTTCTAGAAGCCGAGGAGAACTACACCCGTAAAACGAAAAGTAACCAGAATTCCTGTGCTACCTCCGTTTAAGTAAATCCTGAAGTTTATTACAAAATAAACTACGAGGCCAAAATATTCGAAGCGCTTCTCCACAAATTCGATCATTCCACATTCCTACAAGCTACTCGAGTACATTTCGTAAAATTATCGACCGTCGTCCGTGACATTCGAATAAAAATCTCTCCGAGCCATCTCTGCAACCAACGTGGTTGCGCTCAACCGTGACAGACAAACCAGAATAATCGTTCCACGACACAGAGACGATGCGTCTAACCAGAAGGCAGTTTGCTCGGTTTCTATGCGCTTCTCTATTTGTCTGGTTGTTCGTTTTGGTGAAGGGCCGCGCCCCGGACAGCTGTGCTCGTTCTTTCAACTCCGATCCTCTTTTTTCTCCCGCTACATACTCTCGGCCGCGTTTCTTCCAGCTTCCTCTTTTTGCCACGATCCTCCTCTCACGCCTCGTCAGCCACTTCTTCGTCGATTTCCTGGCGACTACCGCGGGTCGACGTGATTACTTATGACTACTCGAGACGCGGCCAACCAAGAGAGGTGGGCACATGCTCCAGCTCCCCCACTTTAATCCATCCTCTTCGTCGTTCCTCGTAGGAAGAGATTAGGGCTGTTAAGAGGCAGACTCCAGTTTATCGAGGCTGATCGATCATCGAGGCGACGACGAGGACAGGCCTGATTCCTCCAGTTTATAAGTTGGATCACTATCGACCACGAGATGTAATTTCCCGAGATGAATTTCAGCTTCCTTTCTGATATTGTTTATCAGACATATGCACAAGCGTTGGCCTTTTCGTTCAAGCGTTCGTGTATGGTTATTTTTAATCGATACGTGTAATTTTCTGCCTTTTTGTGCAATTGTTTGGTCGCTGTCGATCTATCCGAAACGCCATCTTCGTGATCGATCGGTGACAACATTCTCGGGAAGCAACGGTGAGAACGACGAGCGACGACGATAACGCTGGAGAAGTTCTTCCGCAAGCGTCGTACTCTCCAGATTCGACATTGATAGATTTTCACTTGTTCGGACAGTACTTTGGAAATGAAATACTTTCGACGTGTCATTCTTTCGCGATGGAATCCGAAGCTCAACGGAAAGTCGTAAAAAATGGGGCAGAACATTGCGAACGTTGATTTGTATTGTGTATAAATAGAAGAAAATCGCAAGGAAAAGGCTAAGACTTTTGCATACAACTAATAATATCGCTTCATCCCTCGGAGCTACTCAAGCGATTCGCGTCTCAGGAAAATATTTTCCTACTTTTAAACCTCAAATTCTACGCATAGAACACACGCACACACATATTCCACCGATACACTGTACTGACCATAAATATTTGTCCACCAGCAACTTTTGAAACCTGCGTGGAACATACAAGTGCCGTTAGTGACGAAAGGGATTAAGCTTCAGGCGATTCACGCTTGTTACAAATTTTTTTATCACTTTGGCGCCAGTGATCCTTAGTTAACCCGCATTCAACTGTACATGCTACACACCTGTCTACGTGTTGCAAGCAAATTTTCCAGCGGGAATGCGCGCGTCTCCGACCGTGAAGACCGTTATCATGAAGCAGCGAGATTCAGTAACGATCCAGGTTTTCTTAGACGGCAGAGAGGAGAGGAACGCACAACAGGCGGCTCACAATCAACGGAAAGCATTTCAGGTATTAGCCCGAACACGTGGCACGTGGACCGTGTCGCTCGATCACATGGCAAGAAGTTAACTACCGCGGCACACCAGTCGCGGGGTAACAGGGAGAAAAAGAACAGCAAAAAGTTGTCGTTGCAGCCGACGATGAGCCTCTCTCAGAAGCTATTATACCGGAAGCTACCGACCGACGATTATGCGAAAGCGGAGGGGGCCGTGTACCGTTTTGTGTGGCACGCACGTCGAATCCTTGCATCGAGAATCTTAGGTACACGGAATCTTTCACCCTTTTAAGGAGGGGTGGTATTTTACTTTTCAAAGAAAAAAACTCGCTTTGTACGGTTTCTTTCTTCGGAAGCGATTTTTATACTTTTTGCAATTTCATTCAATTATTTTCTGTGTAAAAATGGCCATGCCAATACGTATTCCTTCGATACGATCATTTCTTCGAAGCAGGACATCGGCAAAATTCACGATAATTTTTTTTAAACCAAGCTTTCCATTAGCCGCGAGTTTCCTCGACATGATGGAACAACTTTTAACAGAACGCGAGACAAAAACTTGTTGGCAGCATGTGACGCGCACAAGTGCCAGTGTATCCATTTCTCGTAGGCTCGCTACGTCCAGAAGAAACTTAATAGCCAACGTAGCTGTACTAAAATTGCTCGTGGAAATTACAATTTTCGCTGAACAGAAGCATGTACCGTTCTTTATCAATGAGCTCTACGACATCGATATCCAATCGTTTAAAAAAAAAAAACTCTTGTAGTTGGTAATAATAATTAGAAGAGGCAAAACGATTTGGAATAGCGAAAAAAAAAAAAAAGAAAAATAAAACTTCGAGGAAACAGGAAATCGTTCTTGCCATAGATATCCTGTTCGTGGAAAGCTGTAGTCCACGCAGCAGTGCCTTTCAATTATCTGCGCAAGGTGTGCTTGTATACTCAATGCATAGTAATTGACAGTAATGTGGACCGCTTAAAGCGCGTGCACGCGCTGGAGTAAATTAATCCGGACGCGAGTTGGCGTTGCGTCACGGAAATATTGTGACATTTAAACACCGTGAAAAATTGTTTCGCTGTAAGTAGAAATTAAGTGTGTACAGCGTAATTGAAGCTGTTGCACGAAAAACTACGAGTGCGTTGTAGTCGGCGCTTGGAAAAAAGGTTCGTTGGACGTTCATTTCCGTCGAGTGGCGACAAACTTATTTTTGCTTTTACGTAATTCCATAGGAAGAAACGAGAAAAAAAAAGTGGCGTGAAATAAAAATTGAAAGCCAGTGTTATTTTTACACGGGATCGGTCATACAAAGTGGAAAAAGGGAGCCATTTCGTGCCACATCGATCCACGATTTACATTCCCAAGTTTTTTATAGCAGACCGATCTCACGAAAGGAGGAACGATTTCGAGCGCTGACTCGCAGTTCCAGGAAAAAAAGATCTCTCGTGACGAGCAGTTTAACGATCTCGCCTTGCCCCGAAATCGGTAAGGTCCGATCAAGTGGAGAAAGTGAACAAGGCGGCCGAGAAGAGATAAGGGGCCACCGACCAGAACGTTTGACGCGGCGAGCCTAATTGCGATCTCTCGATCTCTCGGTCGCCAAACAAGGAAGTCGCTACTGTCTTATTGGTCGGCGATCCCTCCTCTTGACTCTTCAATACACGAGCTTACACGCGTCACTCGATCAAACAGATTTCACGACCACGATTTCGCGCCGATATTGCGCTTGAAACGATATAAGGTAAGATAGCGATACCACAACTGCGATATTTCTCGAGTACTTCAAGGATAGAGCGGTTTAGGTATTTCAGTAATTGCTGGAAAGATTTACGAGTTCCTGCAAAGACTACACACTTTCTATCAAACAAAGCTTCTTGCGATTCGAGAATTTGATCGCGAGTTATTCGCAGATTTTCTTTGAAAGAAATCTTCAAACTTTTGTACCGATCAAACACGGACAAACTTTCCAATCCAAGCTGTTCCATCGTTTTTCCACAAGCATACACGTACCCATATAATAAAATCGGTACGTTTGATTTCGATATCCAGATACAACTGACTTTAGTTTCCCAATTTACGATTTTAACGAGCGATTGAAGAAACGTAAACGCAAGAAAGCCATCGAATCGAATTCTCGCGGCCGCGTGTTTCCCTGGATCGCCGGCGTCGCCGCCGACCGGATAATTGCCGATGTCTGGATAACAAAAGCGTGTCAATAATTAATCGACGCTGAGAAGCGGAGATTAATCAATTTGGTTAACGCCACACGGCCGGGCGTGCGGTATCGTCGACAGAGCAGCTTCTCTTTTTCTCTCCTTCTCTCTTTCTTTCTTTTTCTTGTCTCTGTGTCTCGCCTTCGCGAACGTCGGTTCCCGCTCGTGTTAATTAACCCCATTGAGATCCCAGTTAAGATATCATTGTTCCGTGGCGAGTTCGCGTTTCGACGAGAAACAAAATCGCCAGGCCGCGGCCGCTCCACCTTCCCGCCAAGGGGACCAAATAAATCTTACCGCCAACCGGACCCGACTAATTTTTAAGATCTCCGTTTTCAATTGTAATTGCACCGCGCCTGGCCACCGATAAATTATGGATCGACCGGTGTTTCGGCCAGAGTACACCGTCTACGGGGAAAAAAGCCCGAAGACTTTCAGAGAGATCTCTACGTAGGAATGAGAAATTTGAGGAATAGTAGCCAACGATTTATCTGTCTTTCGTGAGATACTTAACAGTCGTATCGGAAATATTTTTAATTCGTGAATTTGTCGGATCGTTGCAGAAAAGTTTTCAGGGTTTCTTTAAAAACAGAGAAAAGTGAACAAAGTCTCCACAAAGATATAAGATAATCTTACATGACATAGAAAAAGATATAGTTAGACACGCGCTTTTCTTACGTTACTTTAATAAAAATATCGATCGAAATTTTTCTGGTCTATCAAGAGCTTAATTGCCTTTCGAGTGCCCAGAGATCTAAAAAAACGAGATCGCGTACGTCGTGCAACGATCGATTATCGTTATGGCGCGCGTAGCTCGTCAAACTAGAAGATTCAAACGAGTCGAGCGAGAAACTGGATCGCCCTGAACGCTATCTGTCACGGTCAATGATTCCAACGCGATTTCCGTGGTAGAGGCACGACAGTGAACAAACGATTCCTGATGTCCATCAACCGAGGAACACGGGAGAACTGGTGAAAGATTGGCTTGGTAAATCAGTTAAGGAAATCGTAACACTCTGTACATGATTGAGACGGTCAGAAGAGATCATGGTACAAGCTTCTACTTGATGCGTTACGATATTATCACGCTAAAGAAGAATTTGTATACGATTCGTTTGTTTTAAAATTATCAAATCTAATAATTTTCCGAAAATTTATATCGACGATTATAATCCGTATTTCTAAACGGTTGTAAACGCGTTGCATACACAAGTATAATATATGCATATTTATAAAGTATAGATATTCCTAAAATAAAAGAAGGACGTTGTAGAGAAAGTCGAGGAACTTATGCAAATTCTAATATAAAATATCTAATTTACAAGTATGCAAAACTATGTAAAATACAAGGATATTATGGAACTTTATAATTTATCGAAGAGATGAATTATGCAGCTTAGAAATGAATAACAAACAATTTATGCAGACGCGGAAATAAACAGTAAAAATGCAAGTAAATTAACGGCAGTAAAGTCAGTGGAAACAGTACCGTCGTAGTCAGACCTAATGAAGGGAGATATAAACCATTGTTAATAGGTTTAGAAACACAGCTGTAAATTTAATATCCGTCGTTCTATCTAGAACCTTTCTAGCCGTTATCATGGAGAATTTTTTATATCATATCCATAAATGTTACTTTAATTCACTTGAATTCTGCGATATTAAAAAACCTTGCACAGTAATATCAGGCACAAACAAGGAATTAATATTTAATACATAGGCAAATAGCGTTTCGTGATTATATTTCAAACGTTCGACGAAAATAAATATATTTAGTCCATCGGCGAGTTCGAATCTCTCTATAATAATCGCTTATTTCTCTAACAATCAATTTCCTCGTCCGATTTCCCCGTTTTTCATTTTATAACAGCGCACAAAACGATACCACCTATTCGATCATCTTTCTTGCTATCGAGTTACGAGGAGGAACAGTTCTCCTCTGCGAGATCTCGAATTGTTCGCGATGATCCCATCGATAAGTAGCTGCCTACCTGTGAGAGCATCCAGGATCGATCGATCGTAATCACGAGAGCGTGTCGGCCAACAGGAGAGAAAAAAAGCTTGACGAAAGATTCCGTGGATCGTCAGGCTTCGGGGCTGGACAAAGGTTAACCGTGCTCGATTACACCTGGACGTTGCGTGAAATCATGCAGGTGTACGTACCGAACCACGGCTAATTAACAACCTAACGGTGACGAAGCCTGCATTAGCCGATCCTACGATCGACCTGCTTGCCTAAACTCGTGCTACAATCGTTAGCGTTCTAATAAAGAACCTAGAGAACCGTTTTCCAACTGAATTTATTACTCTTGAGTAAGAAGATAAAGTTTACTCTAATAATTCAGAATTTTCTAGGCCGATTACCCAAGGATACCGCGTGAATACGAAAGACATAAGAATAAGAAATAAGAAATTGTCGAGAATCTTCGTTTCTATGAATTTAGAATTCTGGAGAAAAGTTTAATAATAATTTCGATTCGTTTCCTTGGATCGTAGCAACGAATCTCGAAGAGTTAAATACATCGAAAATTACTTTGCGTACAATTTGATAAGCAATCGCTCAAAGTTGAAGGGGAGGTAGTCTGATGTAATATATAGCTGAAACGAAGAACAACCTGTTGGGTCCAAAAACAGAAATCTCTCTAAAACGAATGATAAATACACGATGTAACTACTAACGTGGAAAAATTACGCGATTAATCTCGAAGCTAATTAAAAAGGCAGCCTAAGTACGGGATACGAAATTGGTTGACAGAGTATTGAATTTGGAAATTAGTCTGCCGTAAAGAATGAAAAATATTACTTATCGTGTTGAATACGAACTTCAATTAGTCGAACACGTAGTCGACTTCGTCTTCGGAGAAGTTATTCGAAGAACTTACAACTTACTACGCACTCATAAATCTACAGACTGTGAAGTCGTAATTTAAGACATTAAAATATAGCTACCACGATATCTTTCATAAATTTACGACTACCCTGACAAGTTAAACTATCTTTAACGCATCCTTTAAACACCGAAACATGTATTCTCGAATAATTCATCCGTTCAACCTTATACCACACGCCGAGTAATCTTCCTAGAATACTCTACTAATGATTATTGCTTCTTATTCTCTATTCCCTTCTCGTAAAACGAATAAACCCAAACGTTTCAGCTGTGGTGTATTTTGTTTGCAAGATATCATCCCCCTGTCGATGGTACAGCGATCAAACTGTCCGTATACAACGCTCGAGCTTTCTGACCAAGAGTTTGCGCTCGACCCCGTTTTCTATCAACGAAACCTCGGAAGTATATCTTTTTTCGAGAGACGGAGGACGAGCTTCCAGGAAACGCGCGTTCCACGTCCTGCCAGGTCCCTCGTGGCTGAGTGAAATTATTATGAGAGCCGGTTACGTATGTAAGAGGCAAGATGGTGTTCGCTCGCTTGTCGCCGCCCCGAGCAACTAACCTTCCTGTTGTTGCATGACCTGTGCCTTCTTCAGCATCTCCTCTCGGTTGCCCTCCTCACCCTCCGACCCGTCGAGGTTTCTCCGCTCTTTTTATCCTGCTTCTTCCTTGCAGCGGGCAAAGACATACGCCGAGCCGTGGCTGCCGCACGAAACGACGCTGTTTTATATATTGCAACACACGCACGATCACGAGGGAGACCGCTCGAAAGAGGAGCACACCGGATAATTATTTCGAAACGAAGATGGCAGTTTGCCGCGTCGTATTTGTCGAGTAATTTCTGAAATAAATTTCCGTATGTACATTTCACTCGGTCGTTGCAAGTTTTCAGGTGCAGATTGTGTGAAATTGGCGCGATAAAGACGACGTGAAAATCGTGCGAGTCGAGAGATGGATACGTGTACGCTGGATCGAACAACCGAAGATTCATCCCTTTGCATCTGTGTAGAAAAATATTTAGAAATTTAGAAATTTGAAAGAATTGCGAGCTTGCGCTTCTTCGCTAAAATACCACGAAGAGAGCATTACACTTTCCGTTAGCTAAGAAAACTCACCGTAAAAATATAAATCGGCCGAGTTCGACGAATACCACGAAAGAAGTAGAGACAGGGTTCGGCTTATGGTGGATTGGCATCATTGTTGTTCAGGAATATTTCATTGAGAGGCGCAAGTCCCTGTTGGTTCGGCGTAGCTCGTTCGAGAGGCTGGTTATTCGTTCGTCGATGTCATCGGTGCCTTGGGCAACTATATCCTTCTCGTACAGCTGACCTCGGTGGACCTTTAAGAAGCCCAACCCAGTCTACCAACCCACCGACCCAGCAAGCCCACCATTAGTAACCTACTACGTTACCACCGACGATCAAGACGATTTCGATTCTCTCGTTTCTGCTCGCGAGCAACAACGATGCATTAAAGTAATGATACGCCGCGTATAGAGAGAAAGGGGCCGCGTAAAAATACGTATTTTATTCCCGGGGGTAACCGTGCTCGTGTAGACTACTACTCGTTTTGCTAAAGAAATATTCCTTTTTTCTTTCTTTTCCTTATATTTCTTTTTTTTTTTTTTTTGTACGAGAGGCTAGTTGAATTTTAAAAACAAAGATTCGACATAGGAAAGGGGATAGGATTATAGGAAGATTATGAAGCAGATGCGCCTCGAATCTCGCCGAAGAAATGCCAATCTTTGGCGGTTCCGGCGAAATTTGTGCTAACTTGAAGAGCAAGAAGAGGAGGGGTTTTTAGTGGGTATGGCGACACCACCTGCCGAGTCCCATATAACCCGATGACACGGGTCACTGGGTATGCGTAACACATTTTCCCCTGCTCGCGCGCAAAAAAAAAGGATTATAGGAAGAGGAAAATTGCGAGCGCGAGCTTTGTCAGAACGAAGAAGATAAGAACGAAAAGACTTTGACACGGCAAGAGTAATATATGGAAGCTTAAAGCCAACACAGGAGCATAAAAATTCATAAAACGTAATGGTATTAAATCAAGATTAGCCGCTAATAATCTAACGACTTTTTCATCCGTGTCACACCACCTGAATTCACGCAATCCCATTCTCTCGAATCGTGGAATGAATTCGATCGTATATGGAATTCCAGTGGCATCCGGTCGTTTCCAAAATAAGTTAGCCATTCGATTATCTCGCATCACGAACGCCATTACCGGCGGCAGAACAGTCAAGCAAAAATACAGCATCGAGGCAACCATCGCGAAATACCAAGTGACGTATCTTTTTCTCACAGGCGGCGCACGTACGCGCATAATTCCGCGGGCAAACGTGTCTACTGGAAAAAAGTTCTCCTCCACAGGCTCTTTTTTCTCCCGTTTTTCTCCTTTCTACGCGACACGCGTCCAAGCATAGGCGGACTTCGACACGGGGTTGACACGCGTTTCAAGGGAAACCGGATGGGAACAGCTTCGATCGGAGATCGAGAGCGTTATCGGACGTGTTTCCAGCTGTGGGCGTACTGGTCGCGTGTGCCTCGCTAAATGATTTGTGGAATGTTGAAATTATCAGAGAACGTACACATAGAGGCAAGCGAACGTGTACATAGAAACAGGCGAGCGTAATAGTCGTTGCTCTCGAATAGATCCAGCTCAGAGATTCTCAACTGGTTTTTGCTATCGATACTGGAATTCATTGGCTGTCACCGGACTTTTAAGAAGCCAAAGAATGACGTTCACGATGCTAAAGAAGTTAATTATCACGACGATTGGTTATCTTTAGGATTAGTTTCATTCGAAATATGGGGTTGTTGCTTTCGCGTTAAAAGGAGGAACGATTAAAGTTCAGACAGATAGTAGTAGTTGAATAACACATTGAAATACTCCTACCGCTAACGCGATACTAACTTCCAACCTGATGAAATCAACTAACCCAAAGATAAATCGGAAGAATTAAATTAGAAGGCATTGGTCGTAACGCTTTCATAAAAATTCCTTATACCGCTTTGTGACAGGAAAGAAGCGAAAAAGTTTTATCGAGGATAGCAAGAAGTATATTAATAAATCCGTTGGAAGCGGATATCTTAATTATCTATGCGTGAAAAAGGTCTCCAAAGAAAGGTGGATGGGCGAGAAGTGGTAAAACTTGATTTCACGATTTCGCATAAATTATCGGCAAGGGTATCTCGCTCGGATCGCTTCGAGGCGATACGATGCAGAGAAAGGCCGCGAGAAGAGAAGCGCAGCAAAGGGAAATATTAATAATCCCATTCACGAGCCGTCCGACGTATCCCACGTCTTTATCCACGCGGAATTTGATAGCTTCGGGGAAGACTATATCGGCGGACACTTTTCCTCCACCCATCGTTTGACCCTTACACCCATCCGAAGGATTATCCCGTACCTTCGCGTTTTCGTATCTTCTCTCGGATCGTGTTGTTTTTCCCATTATGGTGTAAAAGAGTTTAGAAACCAAGCTCGTCTAAATTCACCATTTTTATACGAATCAGCGTCAAAATTCAAACGATTTGGTATAAGAATTTGTTGACAAGTTTAACAGTTTCGTAAATGCGTCGTTGATGGAACGATAAAAGGCGCGCGTGTTCTGATCCTAATTGCCGTAATTACCAAAATTGATTGACCAAAGCACAAGTAATAAATCCTACGATCTTCTCAAATTTCTCAACGCTTGCGACAACAAATTCGAGTTTCAAAGTGCCGTGCAACGAAACTAAGCGCGCTACAGCTGAACGCGAAGAGCCGAGCAACCATAGATGAATCGATGAGCCACTCGAGGAAACAAACGCGGAAGACAAACGATTCGCATTCCCTCGGCTACTTGGCGATATCTCAGTTCCTAGAAACTATTGGAGTCGCTGGTTCGTACGCTAAAACGGCGATCGATCATCGCGTACGAGCCGTAAAGAAAGATCGAGCAAGGGAATAATTCCGTTGGCTCGGTGAGACTCGATATCTTAATTCCTCGAAGGTGCTGAAGGGGTCACGTTACGAGCGGCACAGCCGTGCACGGACGGCAGAGTGCGCAACGCTCTTGGTTCCTGGTTCTTGATCCAGAAGAGGAGAGGCCGGACGTAACTGACAACGACTAATGGTCGAGCTGAGGCTCACGAAGGGTACGAGATAAAGCTGGCCGGACAAGGGTAAGCCGTTTTCTCGTTTGCACGCGGCCACGAGGGCGTTTCGCGCTACGAATCCATCGCTACACGTTGCCTCTCCCGATTCTTCCTACTGCAGGGATTCGTCGATACGTCGTTCCAAGAATT
Organism: Bombus bifarius; assembly: GCF_011952205.1. Classification (NCBI taxonomy): domain Eukaryota; kingdom Metazoa; phylum Arthropoda; class Insecta; order Hymenoptera; family Apidae; genus Bombus; species Bombus bifarius. The sequence continues at coordinate 390,608 of NW_022885586.1, read as the reverse complement.
AAACGTTCGCTCTTTCCAAGGATTTCGAAATTTTAAGGTACCTGAGATTGTGCTTCATCGTTACTTTGCTTCCAGTTAATCGAGAATCTGATTAGTCGCGTTAATACGTGGTATTATCGTTTCGAGGAAATTCGAGATTTCCAGCTAATTTCACCTCGGTAACGAGAAACTGGTAAAAAAACTGCGGCGCTAATCTAATAATTCCAACGCGTTCTCAAAAAAAAAAAAAAAACCCACGCCTATCTACGCGCTTTAAAAGGAGCGCAAAACATCTGCCCTTCTTGCTCGCAAAGAAAAAAGCGTGACCAAAAGCCTGGACCGCAGCATCTGCGTAACAATAGCGATGAGAAAGCGCGCATTTCGTATTAAGACAACATCCCGCTGTCATCCGCGGCTTCCGCGTCCAGAATGCGGCGGTTGGTCGGTTTTTGTTCGATCCCGGCGATTCTCTGGCCCGATAACGCGTATATCCGAGTAGCCATCAGAGGGCCACGATAGCCACCATCTAGAGCAGCATCCGTTACACAGTCGAGGCCAGCATCCATTATCCGTGAGCCTCGTCTCACCCGTGTATTGTATTCCATCGTTGCTTCCTGGCTGCGTTCTGCGTTCCCTCGTCGCCACGCACGGTCTTTATTAATGTCTTTATTCGCGTGCCCCGTGAAGTAATAACTTGGTCCAGCTCTGCTCCAGCCCTCGGATAAGTCACGCTTTACGTCGATCACGCGTGCAACTCGTAACCGGCTCGCTTTCGCTCGGCTAATTGCGCTCATCGTCGCAGAAGCAACGCGAGGTTCTGGAAATTGGATCGCGGTGGACGCGTGGGTGGCGGCATTAATCAACTCGGCACCGCGAGCGGCGATTTAAACGAGCGTCCACGACCTCGTTGAGGATGCTAGAGCACTTTCGCGGTGATTTGTAATGCACGAGTGGAGCATCAACGATTTGACGGGAGAATGAGCCAGAGGAAAGGCTTGGAAGAGTTTAGCGCTGTTTTACGCCAAGCGTAACGACGCGACGAGAGATTTAGATTGCACGAGCAACGCTAACTCGAAGGGAGGATAACGAGAGTTTTGTAATATTTACAGTACCGCTGCCATTGTTACATTATACGTCCTCCGTATCGAAGGACTAGCAAATTAACTTTAATTCGCAGCAGCTTGCCAAAGTATTCGAGCAATTACTACGAGTTGTAACTGCGTACGAAGGGGCTGTGTATCGTCTAGGAACAACAAGGGCGAGGTAAAAATACGGAGGACACGGGTTTCGAATGAGTTACAAATTTTCCCAAGTCGTATCTTTCTATTCCGACGTTGGTGCAATGGATACGATGCTCTGTACAGGCCATGTACGCGGTAGGAAAGTGCAGAAGGCACGTTCACCGGGCAATCAATGAACGATTATCGTAATTACGCTTGCGATTAACGGTTCGAGCACGGTTTTGCCTCCTTCACGCCCGCAATCGCGAGCTCGTGTTCTTTTAAGCCTGACGAGGGAGACTTTCTAATACCTGGACGATCCTGACATTACGAACTACCAGGCGATTCGCGCAAATTGTCTCAGAAAAAGATCGTGTGTTAACGAGTTTTTGCAGAAACTTCTTTCCCTCTAAATATCGCCGGAAATGTTATCGCATTATCGCAATTTATGACGAGTCAGATATATATTTACGAAAGCAGAATCCTTGGGATTCGATAATCCGAGGCAATGAATTTTCTCCAGACATTCGAAATTCGAAACGTTTGTCGTAAGAAAGCCAACTAGTAATAGTTTCCAGAAAATTGTTCGAGTATAATGGAAGAAAGAAACGCACTCTGGTACGTTCATATTCCATGCTAAAATGTCGTAATTTTCTAAATTATCCATTTAACGCTACAAAAATCATAAATGTAACTTAAGCTTCGAGTATGAAGACATACCGTTTTAATAACACACTATATTTCTTTCCATTCTAACCATTATCGTAATTCCTCCGCTATTTCATCCAATCTCTCGCTGCTATAACTGTGAAATCTTTAGCGTAGTATTTTATTAAAATTCGCATCATTTCGCTTCTGGAAACTGTACTTTTCCAATAGATTCAATATTCGTCAATTTTTCGCTCGTTAAACATATACGATTTCCCCTCTCTTTTCTTCGTTTTCTTTCGTATTTCTTTTCTCGTGCTTAGCCTTCCGGTTCTACAGCTCCGTCCAGGGAGCTTCGATTCTTTCCTCCCCTCCCTTCCTCCTCTTCTAGCCACATTTACAGGCGCCTCTATCATTAGGCGCAATAACTTACGTCGACATTACGATGCTAACGAGGACTCGTTGCAGAAGCCACCGTCGTTATTTACAACTTTATATTTTTATTATCGAAGGCAAATAGTCAGGCCAGTTCAACGTGGGACACGTTTTCAGAGGACTAATCTCGCGGCTACTTGTTCAGGGGCCGCGTTTCCGGTTCTCGCGCCGCCAACATCTACCAGCTTCGACATTCGTTTGACGTCCGGTTATACAACGCGAACGCTAATTACACCGGTGCGATATTAATTTGCACGTGTAACATCTTACACATGTAGTATCGTAACGTAGCGACGCGTAACACCGGGATATATAAAGATCGATTAAACGCTCGACCCTGCTCAATTTCCTGTGTGTACGACGGGTTTGCACTACGAGTTACGAGGTTCGCATTTACAATGTGACTGTAGAAGAGCGAGATAAGTCTACTAGTTTCGTGGATTAGCGTTGGATCGTTCGATGATCCAATTCCATCAAAAAACGACGCCAACTATCCAAAAAGCAGCAATTAAAATAAACATCGAATAGAAATTTTCGCTCTAGAACAGATCGATCTCCCTTTGCGTCCCTATTCGCCGAAGCGCGTCACGGTGATTCTCGTTAGCTCGCGCTATAAATTCATCGCGGTCTCTAAACCATCTGCAAATTAGCCCGCGAAAGAGTGACCGTCGTAGGTTCTCGGCAACTGTGCGTCACTTCCGATCTAACAATGCTGATAAAGCCAATTACAATGGAGACGCAAGAACAGACGGAGGAGGCACGCCGCCGGAAACCGGCGAGTTTCGTGGCCGGCTCAGCGGCCGAGTACGACGCAGAAATAATGAAAAGCCGAGCGATAAATAATGTATTGGAACCGCGGGAGGCGTATAACTCATTCCACGAGAATATAACCCTTGCATCGACCTCGCTCCGGCTCTTTCCTCTCCGTCTCTTTTCTTCTTCTTTCTTCTCGACTTCAAACTTTTCTTCTTCTCCTTTTTCCTTCTTCTTCTTCTTCTCCTCCCGTTTCCTTTTCCTCTCTCTCTCCCTTGCCCCGGACGGTAGGATTCTCCAGCTGCCATAAATCCGAGCGCTACCATCCGAGGCTCTAATTGCATTATAAATTGTGCATGCGCCTGCACATCCTGGCGAGCGCGCAGCGCAACGCGCTACCCCTACCGCCGCGTGTCGAATCACCGCTTCCAGGATGCTGCCTGGATGAAGCCAGGAGAAGACCCCGGCTTCGACCTCGAGAATACGTTTCCGCGCCGCGGAGATTCAATTTCTTCTCGCGGATCGACGTGCCGAGCTCACGGGCTTCAGCAGCCGGCTGCTGCCTCCGAGAGGCTTAAAGGCGCTACAGAGGCGTTCCGAGGCAGATCGTTATCGTGGGTGTTCCAAGTGAAAGTTTTAGCGAGACTGTGAGACACGATCTTGCTTGCGTGGAGAAGAAATTGTTCGACGAAAGATAATGCTTCATTTTAGATTTCCAGATCCTCGCTGAAAGTAGAAGCGATACAATTCGCGCAACTCCTACGAAATTATACGCTTTTTCGTATACCAAAAGAAGCATCTCTAACGACGAGTGCGCACGTTAACGGTACCGAACCTATAAAACACTTTGTCTGAAACGAGCTTCGTTCCAAGGGAAACGTGGACCGCTCCCGCGCAATTGACAGTGCAATTCGAATTGGAATCGCCGCTAATGACGCGCGAATCTATCTTTGTGGATCATCGCCGACTCCTTATTTGGAGACACGCGTTAGGACGCTGTTTCCGAGCGAAGAGGAAAAAGAAAAGCAAAGAGTGGAATTATTCAGAAACGAGAAGAATCTGATGTCGTCGAGCGAGCAATCAAAACGATCTGATGACATACTGCTGATGAGTAGACTGCTCCGTATGTTGGGTAAGGTAATGGAGCTGTGATGTTTTGCCGACAGAAGGAGAATTTTTATCCTGTTGAAATTCTAGGCAAACGCAATTTCCATTACAGCGCAGCCGTCCTCTTTCTTTTCAACATTGCAATCGCTTAATTTTTATATAAAAATAATTGTTTAAGAAATGCCAATTTTGAATTACGATTCATCGACAGATTATAATTACAAACAAAACCATGGTCCCCTTTAACAGCGGACGATTACTTAAATAAACCAGCGCCGAATAAAAGAACGTTCTAAATCCAAGATTACCAATTCATCGAAAGAATCTGCGAAACGATCCGACCCACGAAGCTGCTCAACTTCGGCCAATGTGGCCACGAAACGGCGAAACAGGATTGAAAACGGCGAAACCGCAAGAGCTTCGAGACGTGATTAATCGTCGCGGATCAGATAAGCCCGCGGACAACCAAATTGCCGCGGGTCCACGAAATTACTCTGGCCGGGGTTTCGCGAAAGGTCGACAAACCAATCAAGCCATACGAAACGAGCTCCGTAAACCGAACAAAATCTCGATGACCCGACCGATTCCGTCCGAAGAAAGAGAAACGCAGAACGAAAGAGAAAGAGCAAGAGTAAGAGTAAGAGGAGCAAGAAGAAACATCTTCACGGAGAGTCGGTAAGCGTGGAAGGAAAAGAAAGAGAAAGAAAAGGAGAAAGAGGAAGAGAAAGAGAAAGAGAAAGAAAGAAAGAAAGGACTCGCTCGAATACGGTGAGATGCTCGCGGTCTTGAATGAATCCCATTCCCGAGGCACCAGGCTGCATCCCTGTTGCACTCCTAGGCAGCCAAGCTCAATGGGCAGATCGTTAGATAGGATCGGTGGCCGGGACCAGCTCTATAAATCCTCCGCGGGCACAATTATGTGGGGGATATAAGGATTATTGTTACCGACCGAGAGTCGAAGCGGCGTAGCTTTCGTATGGCCGCGCACGGCCGCGGGGATTACCCTCATAAATATATTCAGAGGCCATTATGCGAGCCCGGGGACGTTGATAACGTAATAATGAGGGCGTGGGCTAATGAGACGCGCGCTGAAAACTCATCCCGTAATCGTGATTGACGTTCGGATCTTTCCTGCCAGCTTCTTTTCCATTCTACTTACTTACTGGTTAATACACTTCTCTCTGCAGCTTCGATCGAATTGGTGAACGTATTTTAAGCTGTTATTCCTTGATGAATCCATTTACGTGCATCGTTTCAGTTTTTTAGCGTATTACGACAAAATTTATGTTAATTGCTTGAGAGTGGAGAGACGCTACGGTTACGAAGATAAAAGATCGGCATCGTGCGAGGAAAATACGAAAGCAATAGTTTGTGCATCTTGAGATAATGAAACAAAATTTGAACCATCTGTTTAATCAGAATATAAGAATCTACGGTCTCGGTGCAAGTTACGTTTGGATCGATCGAAGATTAAATATTAATTGTAATTTGTTGGAAATTCCTTTCATTTTTCCTGTCACGCGCCAATCAAACACGACGATTTTCACTCGACCATCTCGCGCTAAGCTTCGCTCCGAACAACATAGAAGACTCGAAGAAACCACTACAAGAACTGTGAAAAAGAAATAAAAGAAAAAGAAGAAGAATTTAATAACAGTGGCGCGATAAATCAACCCCCGAGAGCCAAATTTTCCATCGCCACGGCGCGCTCCGCTCCCCATTAACGTTATTACCCGTCAAAGCCGCGCAATCGTTTGCAACAGTTCAAACACAATTAACTCCTTAACATCCAGCAAATTAATCACCGGTCCAAAATACTTCAACGTCCGAATCCAATTACTACCGGTGTTTCGCGATGGCCGGCCCGTAATAATGCCGAGTCGCCTAATACACGTTCGCGGTGGACGAATCATTACAAGTAACGAGCACGCCTATGCTATAAGCTCGAAGAATGATGACCACGTCGTGTAACGATAATAAATAATCGGTGAAATATCAAGCAACGAAACGCGAAACGATTCGTTCTCCCCGATAGCGTGGCCGCGCGCGATTCTCTCTTTCACGAAGGGAAGAGGAAAGAAGAATCTCGACGAGAGGGAAAAGAGAGGAGAATCGCTGCGGACTACGGTGATGTCTTCATCCCAGGTAATTAGAGGCAAGGATGCACATAAGCAGGACGTTATTTCTACGGTGAAACGGATGTCCCCATCCCCTTAGGCCTTTCCTGCAGCCGTGGCCTCGTCGTCCACTTGTCGGCGGTCGCGTACCGGTCCAATCGAAACGTGGGGTGGGATAAAGAGATCTTTGATTGTAAATAGATACGAGGACGAAAGGTTCGACGAGAATCTCGATTGATGGATGAAGAGAGTGAGTAGATATCGTCTGACGCAATGGCGATGGGAATTTCTAGACTGACTGTGTGCCGATGGTGTTTCAAGGTACGTGTATGCTACTGGGAAAGCTGCCCGTGGTCAGAAAGCTTTGCGTTCTTTCATCGATATAAATGTATTCTTCTACTTGGAAGTATATTTCATTTGGCGTATATTATGAACTTTAAGTTCAGTCTAAGCGATTCATTTATCCCGAAATCTAATAGGACGACCTGAAAATTGTGGAAGTATTCTCTAATTATGGTAGCGTGAAACGTGATGATGATACGAAGAGTTATTAAACTAATAATAAAAATATAGGCCAATGTGAACGTCGAAGTTATAACGGTGCGACAAAATAAAACACAGTTTAAATAATCATTCAGGAATTACTAAAATACAAAGATCAAGTATGCGCCATCGTAGGATCGATAACACTCCATGTCGTATTTATTAGACACAAGACCTACTTTGCATTCACGATACCATGTTTACTTACTGAGTTTATGTTATGTATTTTTTGTATTGCCACGCCCATCAAACGAAGAAACATCTTGTAACACTCGGTATGTTTCGTCACACATTCCACGTTTTGTTTACACAACAAAAGGAAATGGAGCACACAGAAACTATTTTTCTATCTTAAATTCTAATTCCTATCGACGCTAATAGAGTTAAACCGTAAAAAAAAAAGGTGTAAATCAATAGCGTTGTTCACTCACCATTGTAAAGTCTGCTTTTGCAGGTGCGTAGATGCTCGATAATGGAGGTGAGGGGTCTGCGGCCACTACCGCTGCCACCCCCACAGCTCCAAGGGGAGTCACGCTCCGGGCCGTCCGCCAGGTTGTCACAATCCTGGAAGGCAGAAGAAAAAAGCAGAAGATTAGACGGAGACGGGCGAAGGATGACGGAAACACACTGGTTTCTACCATTTCCCACGCTTCGCCGCAAAGCGCATGGTGATTCAAGTATACGAGCAATGGGATTCTTGTCGACTACGGTAATGAGGCTAAAGTGAAGCAGAGTTGTGAGAGGATCGTGATATTTCGAAAAGTAATCGAATCAAAAGGTAAGAAAATTGATTTGAATTGAAATTTTATCTAACGGATCAAATAAGAAATGCAATTCGATTGTATGTGATTTATGATTCTGCGTAATTCTATTCTTTATGAAATTACAATGTTAATTTAATAGTGGGCATTGTGTAATATAATTTGCGTGTAATCGTTTCATTCGAATATCGAGTAATTTTATGCATAAATGGATGAAGTAGATATCAACAAGAACGTTTGTCAAGTTATTAAATTGAATTTAAAAAATAATAAAATTTAGTAACAACGATAGCACCATAGTAATAACAACGTATGGAATAAGGAAAGAATTGAAATTAAAAAGAGACGTTTCTCTTGTACGATGCATTGAACGTAAATTCAGTTAATTACTACGTTGCAAATCGTAAGATCAACATCTAAGATTATTGTAATAAGGAAAATATAAATATCACTTACGCTTTTTTAATCTTAATTTCTTCCGTAATATAAAATACGACGCACGGACGTAATTCCGTTGCAGCTTGACCGATATGTAACGCCATACCGAATAAAATTTCGTTCTAGAACGCGGTTCGAAACGACGGCAAATATAATTACGCATAAACTCGACTTCCCCGTGCCACGGTCGAAATCAAACTGAATACTACAATGTATACACAAAGCCTCGAGCGATCGACCTTCTCACCGCGCCGTACAAGACACATTTCAAAGCGCGACTAATTGACGAATACACATTTGGTGCTATATTGGGTTGTCCGAAAAGTTTTTTTCGTTTCATAGGGTGATAATAGATGAACAACAATTTCTGTTTTATATTATTTTATTGAATCAGGTGTGATCGTTTCGTTCTATTTCTATTATTACGTTCGTGCATAATCCAATAAACTAATATAAAACAAAAAACATTGTGCGTCTATTATTTCCTTATAAAACGAAAGAAACTTCACGAACAACCTGATATTATATATTATAAAATGGAAGTGTTTATTTCTCGTACAAGTTTTTGGCCACTCTTTGTTTCATACACAGAATCGTTTTTCTAGAAGAGTGATTCGATCAAGGAAAGTAAATTTTTTACTTTGGTACAAAATCCGAAATCAAAACATTATAAATTAGTGAGCTACTTTTCCTTCTTTTAATTTAACCGATCGTCTTTGGATCTGAGAATGGCTAATAAAATATTGTAATTTTAGCAGAATTTTTGGACGTGCCATTCTCTTAGCAAATCAACGTATATTTTTTAAACCATTTTGAAGGAAAACTCTTCTACTTAAATTGAAGAAAGATGCATTCGTTTTGAATTAACAACGATGTCGCGTAGAGATTCAGAAACCACGCGGTGAGAGCATATTTATGATAGAAAAGAATTCCATAAAATAGATAACGGATTACGCCTCTTAAGGCCACGCTGGTCTTAAATCTTCCCGAAACCGCTTACATCTCGAATCACCATAAAAATGTATTTACAAAACCACAAGGTGCCTTGTCCTAGAATCGAGGTTCAGCTTTTCCAGCGACGATGAGTTTAATCGAATCCTCGAAACCGTTAATCCCGCTGAATCAGCCGTTTACATCTTTTCCCTGGCCCTCCATATATACTTGTCACCTTTATTTTCTGGTATAGTTTATCGCAGAGTATAAGAGCCAGGAAACATGTTACGTGTCATTTCCACAAAAAGATCGTAACTTTCTTAAATACGAAATATCCTAATATCGTACGAAGTATAAGAATCCTACTCAACAGAATACTCGATCATGGCCAACTTTTTCAATTCATAAAACGTAGAAACATAAAATTCGGTCGAACGCGTCGAAACGGAAAGGCGACGAAGAAGAAGAAGAGAAACAAAGGGGGAAAAGTGATCTACGTATCTCTGAGATATTTCACAGCTGAACGACATACATCAACGAGAACAAAATCGACTCTGTACAGTCGGATAATGTCGCTCGCGGACCGAACAGGCCAAGTACTCTTGTTCGACGAGCGGACTCGATCCGCTCCGGACTTATGGTTAGGTCGGCTTACAACCGGATCGGATCGATTCCCCGTGACACGTATGGCGGTGTCGCCCGTGCATTATAGAGCCCGGGCGTCTCTCGATCGCTCCAACCTTCTTCTTTTCCTTCTTCTTCTCCTCCTTCCTCCTCTCCTCCACCTGGACACTGGCCTCGGAGTTTAGAATTCCCCCTTCAAGATCGTAATACCCAACGCGACGACCACGACCAGCGGACCAGTCGACGAAGACGAAGACGACGACGACGACGACGACGACGACGAACTGGACGACGAAGTTCGAGAGTCAGAAGGACCGTTACCGAGAAGTCGTTAAGCCTCGTCGTTAAGTCGATTATCCGCAGCCCTTGACGACGAGGATCCAGGCATCGAGTTTCCGCGCTTCAGGCCACGTTTATCGGCTGGCGAACGTGTCACGGGCTCGAAGCGCTATCCAAGATCCCACCCGGGGACCGTTGGCGGGATCCAGTTTTATCGATCGTGTTACGATAAAACGCGGATCGGTGCCCCGCTCGTCCAGGCCTGGCGTTAATCTGTACGCGCGTCGCATACGCGCCGATTTATGAGGGCCAGAACGGGAATTTGTCGATCGGTAACGTACGACGCTTGTCGGGAACTATACGTGTATGCAGGTACAACGAGCGCGCGGACATCGTGTTGGATGATTCATGGTGGCGCGTATGCTTGTGCTTCGCCTGGTATAATGCGGCGTCATTATCAGTTGCTCGGGCAGAGGCGGCGTTTTTAATCGAATATTTTTAAACGAGATCCTGCGATACAGTGGGATCGGCAGGGTACAAGCGGTGGAAGATGCCGGTTTTCGGGTAATGAGAAAGGTGTCGATTACGAGGCTCGTTTTGTTATATAGGCGGCGAAATTGAAGTGCTCTGGGCCAAAGAAAATTGTGCTTGATAACGTGGTTCTTCCGTTGGTGTCGTAGCACGTCGATTTACGACATTACGCGTATAAATATAGCGAACAAGATTCTTTAAAGGAATCCTATCTTCCAACGGGAGTCTCGGTTTAACGAAACAAAAAAGCTTTCGATGTTTTGCAAAGCACCGAAGGAACAAGACTCCTCTTCGGGATAAATATCGAAATATTTGTGTGTATATATATATCCTGTGATAAATTTGTCGTAGTGGCGTTAAAGGGGAGAAAAGAAAGAAGGCCGAAGACGAGGCTGATGCGCTGACTTATACCACCTGTCTTTCTTACGGTACCACTCGAGCTGTAATTGCCGAAGAGAGTCGGTCGTAATCGTGGCCGCTGTCCCGTGGCAGTCGTCGTTGTCCTCCTCATCGTCGACGACGACGGCGACAAGGGTCGAGACTCTTCGAGGAAACTAAGCGGCGCGCAACAAGCGGCTTCGTTCAAGTGGCATAGAGTGTCATCAGCGGTTTGCAACGGCGACGACAACGGCCGACAGTTTTCGCGGGAAGGTTCGAGTCCACGTCGACGGACGTGGCATGTTTGCTATCACGAAACCGGCGCACTCGACAGAGGAAAAGGTTTGTCCAGGTTGTTCCTCGCCCTCTCGAGACATCCTGCCGTTAATAGCGAAGAGGAACCAACGCGGTCTCTCCCTACCTGGGACGAGCTATGTCGAGCGTAGCCACTCGTGAAAATGATAGAGACGCGCACGATGTGTCTCGAAAGTCCTTTCCGGGAAGAATCCGGACGAAGGAGCTTCGTAGCGTACGATCGTTCTAAAATGAGACCCTTCGCTGCCAAGTAACTAAGAATAAGAGATTTGAACGCTGTGTCAAGGGTGACACGGCAAACTATAATGGGAAATTTTTGTATTCGCTCTGTCAGTCTTCGCGAATACTTGGATTTCAATCATGTTGATGTTCACTGATGGAATAATGACTGAATGAATTTGTAATAGATAAATATATTGAAATAAATAAAAGTATAAGTATCAATATAAGGTAAACAATGATAGGAAGCACGTTCATATATTTACAGCAAAGAACATTACCAAAAAGTTAAGCTTGTAGCTCTAGCTGAAGGCCACAAGAAATCTCTATTTATAGCTTTTTTGTTTGTAGACCCTGTAACCCAATACATAATTTATATTCAAGGGCACAATAATACGGACCTCTCCTTATCTAGAATTTTTTGTTTCACTAAATTCTATTCTCTTCGTAACGACGGTCTCCAGACCACGGATATATAAAAGTAAATATGTAGAGTTTTTCTTGAAGTAATTACTTCAACAGATCATTTTAGTGGCGAGTAAAAGTGATGGTAAGTAAACGAAGAAAGTGTTCTGTCAAGCAGTGATAATTATACTAGAAAGATGTTAAGCAATAACTTTTTGTACAATCTTGCTGAACTTATTCGACTATATAAGAAAATATTTGATATGCGTAGAATCGTCTATTTGCTGACCTTGAATATATACCGTTTTTTCGCGCGTAATCCGTTTAAACGGAACAAGAGGAACCGAGGGCTATTCGAGGAATAAGATTGTCTTGAACAACCTTTGTCGGGGACGGACAAGAATCTTATTAGAGGGACAAAAGGGTGCGATTAATTAAAGGACGAAGCAAACAAGCGCAGGGTCTTTGATCTTTGCACGTGGAAAACATATCTTAACATTTGAATTTTCGTCGCAGTGGGAGCCATCCCGGTCTCAAATGAGCGCTCGTTCTTCAAATACGTACCTGAAGAACACCCGCTGGTAACATCCGCGAACCACGTAGATGCAGCGTGTTCTGTTGCAACGAAAAACTCCCAGCGCGTATCTCTTCGCGTTGCAAAGAATTATGAACACGCAGCTTCGGACAGATAGTTAAAGCATATACCCCCGAGATTTTCCTCGTAAGCTTGCTCTACCAAGGGACAAAGGCTTCTCTATACTCCTCCTCTCGCAACCCTACGTCGATCGCAAGACCAATAATGTATTTGGATCGTACTATGGTATACGAAGCTCGACTCTTTTAAAGAAGTTCAAAATAATAGGGCAAGTTCTGTGAAAAATTGCCAATTAGTCATTTCGGCTGCGCCAATAATTCCAGCAGTTTCCAACGGTCGGAGATCGTACAACAAACTTGGATGGTAGATAGTGTGATTCGTTAATTCTATTTATTTGTGTAAATAAATATATATCCTCGTAAAAATTCGAAGTGAACCAATCATTCGTATAAGTATCTATCGCGCGGTTGCTTTCATCGAATCCCATACAGAGCAGCTACGCAAACCAGCAGCCAAGCGCCAAGCTTCCATATCCGAGTGAGACACACGCTCGTAACAATTACCATCGGCCTCTTCTGGAAGCTAGATCATGGCGTAAATCGACGGCCACGAATCGGTAGCTCGTGTGTTTGGGTTGGTTTAGAGCGATTAGCGGGCAGCGTGTAACCGAGGAAACCTTTCCGCGAAAGCCGCGCGCGGCTACACGGTTATATCGGTATCGAGGACCCCCCGTGCACGTCTACGAGCCGCCGGTATGTCGACACGGCATTGTGCGGCTGATCCTCTGGAATCGGCATGTAATTAGCTGGCCCGGTAGGCTACCAGCTGGTCGACGAGTGGCGCACGCTAATGTGCCTCTAATGTCGTCAGTCGTCCGTCCCGCCTTGCCCCTTTACGGCTCTCTGCTCGACCGGCCTCACGCTTTTAGAGCTCCCATGCAACACGCGCCATCTCTACACGTACGTACGTACGCTCCCTTTCCGTGCTTTACTGCTCTCTACCGTTTGATCTACTAGCTCGTGTTACGAGCCTCGTTTTGCCAATTTTTTTCTACCGATTTTTAAACCGAGTGACGTACACAGTTTTTCCATGTTGCGTTGGAATTCTTCTGGAAGAATCGACGGATAGTTAGATAGTCCTATTTTGCGGAAGACTGGCTTCGTTAACATAGGTTCGATCGGAGTGTAGAAGTTTCGATTCGTTGAAAAGTACGCTGGAAGAAATCCCAGTTACTTGCGTGGAAACTTATGAAATCGGTGTTTGATTCGTTTACGGAGAATTTTATTTACGCTGGAATGTTCGATGCAGTCATGGATAAACTATGCTAATAATGTCAGTTACTCGTGCAACGTTAATTGACTTTGTTTGAGATAAATGATTTATCTATGTCGAAGATTAAACAAGCAGCAACACTTATCACCTTCGTTGTTAGTGGATATACACTTGAGATATTACTGCTCGCGTTGATTGGTCACGAACCAATAAAGATAGTGGTGCTACTGTAAAATATCACAGTTAAAAGCTCGCTATGTTCTCTACGTATTATCTACGAACATTCAACTTTTCTATAATTCGATTGTCTGGTCTCGGACGATGAATAAAAAATTGGCGGAAATTCACCGTTAGCTACTTGCATGGCTTCTGTCGACCGTATGCCGAGGAAGACCACCATCGTTCCAAGTGTCTAGCAAAAGAGATCATTTTTCATCCGAAGATTAGTCCGCAGCCTCTGAAAGACCGTCTTACATGGCCGCTAAAGCATCCGTACGCGACCGTCCAGAAGGAGATTATCCTAGCTACTTTGCCGCGTCGCAGGACTCTATAATGCTGTCAGCCGAAGTTAACAACCAGATGACCCGCAGAGACGATGACGAACGTGATGAGCAAAATAATCGTCCGCATCGATAAACCGAGTAATCCAGGGGAGAGGTGGAGAGGTGGCGGCATGAAAGACCTCTGGCAAGGTTAGCTCTCATCAAGGACGCATTAGGGAAAGACTCGGCGGACGTCCCGTAGGGAAAGGGTGAGAACGCGGTGCTACCGTCGAGGAAGAATAACATCGATCAAGCCCGCATTCAGTCTGTCCGGGACTGGTCTCAGAATCCAGTCCGTGGGCTTGTGAATAATCGACAAAAAATCGATGGTAATGCGTTCTGTATTAGTTTCGTGGAAGAGCGCGAGTAGATCGGTAGCTAAGATCCGCCGTTCCATCAGCACTGACCGTTTCTCGTTAAAAGATTCCACTTGCATGGAAGAAGTCAATGATAATTAATTCCACGTAAAGTTCATCAAACTTCTCTATCCAATTAACATGGCAACAACGAAAACGACTAAATTATCTCTGGCACGAGTAAAAGGAGCGATCGTATCGCCTAAGAGATGGCATCTCCCTAACAACGATTCCGTACACGTGAAAGGTACCTGCAAAATTTCTAACCGCGCTTTGGTGAGTTAACGTTGCAGACACGCGGAAGAGATTTCCCAGATGCATACGTACGTACGCCGGTATTCCGATGAATTTTAATACATTCGAGTAAATCACCGTCCGCGAGGCGGGGTTTTAAATGATGTATCAAATTTTGCCACGCTTTCACCGACCGCTTTCTATATGTTGCACGGCCTGGCTGATGCGAGAGATGGTAACCGGACTCGTGAACGTTGAGTGATCGACCATCGACACTTATCGACCGGAACAATCTTCAGGAAGTGCACCTGCTAAATCCGGGTCATGGCCGACGTACGAGCAAATTGAATTCCGCCCTTTCTCTTGTAAGACGGTCGTGTTTCTTTTCGCTTTTCACTTTGCTCTTGTAAAATCGACGTACCTTTTGATTTTCCCATATTTCCAGCCGATTTTTACATAATTGAGAGAAACCTGGCTCGTTTCGAGATCCAGGACGAGTGATAGATCACTGGAACATTTGAAAGCCGTCGACTTTATTTTATCGAACCATTGCGACATAGGCTTCGATGGTACGAAAAATTCGATCGAAGACGGAAACAATATCCATTCTTTGATAATCATCGAAACGAACTTCAACGAGCGCTTGTATACAAATGCAAAATCGTTTTCCAACGTTTCCAGCCTTTCGCGTGATTTAAACGAAGACAATACCCAGGCAGCGCGATATAGCTTCCACACGATACGTATAAGCTACACTCCTTTCAGGAAGCGAGATTCTTCGGTAACGATGTGGCTGCGCAGAAGAGCGATTATCGCCAGAAATTCCAACTTTTTTCTCGGCAGTACGCTTCCTTGTGGTATCATGCAAAGAGAACCGCGGTTTTCATGGTTCACTAATTCCCTGCAACTCGCGGTGCCAAATGCAAAAAGCGCGGTCGTTACGTAAACACGATAAAGAAAAATATGTGGCTAATAAGAGAACGTTCCTCGACGCGCATCTACTGCAATGAATTCGCCGCGAGATTACGTCGCAGAATCGCTAGTTCCACTCTGAAAGGAATCTAATTGCCTTTATTCTTCCACCACGACCTTCCTTCTACGTTATCATATTCCGCTTCTCTTATTTCGCGACTTAACTCGCAAAGCTTCGACGAAGTTCCGGTCGGAACTCACGGTAGCTGGTAATAGCCAATCAACGCTTTGATCGATAAGGCAATCGTATCGTCTCGCGCGATGATCGATCGTGAGCGGGACATTTGAACGAGGAACGACATTGACGCGAAACGATCGACAGACAGAAAGGTACACGGGCAAAGAGTGATTGGGCTATAGGAAAAGTTGAATGACCAATACAACTGTAACAAACTCGTTTAATCGTGGTTTTGTTCGCAGGTGAAAGTGTTGCGGTAAATTAATTTCTTTCTTATTCCATTAGAGTTAAAAGGTACTGGTGAAGAGTACGACAAGTAAATTTTTTTCTACGATTCTATTCGCCTTTCGGTAGTATCACGTAACTTTGACGCATCGTTTGGCTGCTTGTTTTTAATAGACTAACCCGATATACTCGATGGAGTGGAGCGACCGAAGGAAAATAGCGAGTGTGCACAAGTCAAGACGATAAACAATGTCGAATCACATTTTCTCTAGTGTTCCCGCAATCGTACACGCACATACGCGTGCTATTAAACTGGAATTCTAGGAATCGGTTCTTGACATTCACGGGGAACGCGTTCCTCGCGCCGCAATGCCAACTGATTATGTGGCGGAGCAATCGATCACCATCATTATGCATCACGGTTCTCACAAGTAACGCGCGTAACCTTTCGGTATTGATGAAGAAAATAACTTGTGACTAATCGGGGAAAAAGTGGCGCAACTAGAGATATTAATGCGCCAAGTCAAAGTTCAGTAGCGCCCTTTAGCACCCATGCGAACCGAATGGCAGACAAGGATGAGATAACTCTTCGAAGGTTAATGAGAAAAGATTGAAAAAAGTATGAGAATGCTGGAGTAAAAGTAAGGTTACAGAAATTGTAAATTCTCGAAGGAGGATTTTTAACGAATGTTTAATGAATGAAGCAGTGACAGGTTAGAGGACTTTGATAAATGATACTTGGATTCTCGTATTTTCAAAAATAACTGAATTTTCGTTGTGAATTAATCATCGATGTCGATAAACTGAACTTTCGTTTGGCAAAGTAAAAAAACAAATTTCAGCCTCCATCGGACAAAGAATATAATTAAAACGGTTTCCAGATAAACGGTTGAAAATTAATTTGAATATGATTGATTACATTTTAGCAAGAACGAAGCATCCTTTTCGTAGCAATAATAAAAAACGGATACGCGTTCTTATATTATTATACAAACAATAATATAAGCTAAAAAACTGCACTTTTTCGATTAGCACTGTCCGATTGAGAAAAATGGCCAAAAATAATTAGAAGTCAAGGAAAGCAAGAAAGATTAACCACTGCTGCATTTAATAAACCACACAAGGCAAACGATTTCTCTTTACTTAACATTCTAAAGAAGCATCGGTATGTAATCTGCAATCACAGAAATGATTTCCTGGAAAAGGAGATCAGCGGATGGCCGAATCGCGTACCAAGTTCGTTTAAACATTAATCAACGGTATTTCATTTGGATTCTTGCGGTTCGAGGTCGATACTCGCGAGGCGCATTGCCGAGCTAATTGAAACTCGAACGTCGAAGATAATGACACACGCAGGCCGCGCCGTGTATCCTCGTGCCGCGAGCGTCGATTATGAAATCACAAGCTGGTAGGTGGTCCCAGGCGATTAGCGTTGTTGGCAACGTTTAAACCATTCGCGAATTCCCTTTTGTCCCCTTTGCACGTGTCTTCTATTTACGCGTGCACATTTGTCACTCTAAGTACTGCTTCATGGTTATTAAGCGCTTGATGCGGCTAGTCCGGGAATCGTAAATTATGGGAACGAATCGTGTGTTGAAATTGTATCGACTCTGAGTAATTTTAGTATTTCGATAATCCAAAAAAAAAAAGGAAAAGAACGATACGGGTATAAAAGGATACATTGGTTAAGAGAGAGACAAGAAAAGCGTTAGAAAAATATTTTGGGATGGAAAACTCGTTTAAAAAGATGAAGAGGTGGTCTAGATCTTTAAACGCGTTGACAATTAACGATTTCTGTCACGATTTTACAATAAATTAACGAGGATCGTTCATCTTCGGTATAATTTCGTAGATCGTCAGATTATGCTGCTTAATAATTGACCTGGAATTTTTTCATCTTCGGAAGCACGAGTAGGCAAACGGTGATTTAATATCCGATTAAGTTATTAGATAAGATGTCCTATCGTGTCTGTAGTAATAATAGGGGTGATAGGGGCTTAATTAAGTCCGATCCGGAGATAGCGGGTAACATTCTTTGAAGCGTGCCCTGCAATTTAGTGTTTCAATTGCTTCGAGACAGTGTTGATTAAGTTGTGGCCGAGTTCAATAAATTTCGAGATATTTTGACAAAAAAGTAATACAATCTTGGCTATTTCTTGTTTCTTTGAAATTGTCTACCTATGGTCTCAGGATAAATCATAAACTTTTATCTTCCAAGAATAGATATCGTGATAAAGATCTATTTCGAACAAGCATACGATCCACGAATGGAAAAGATTGATCCTTGAATGTTGAGTCGAAGCATTAGCCGCGGATATATTAATTGCCAGTAAATTACGACACAACATATTCCCATTCTGACATTTGCTTCGAACGTTCAGCAATGGTAAGCATTATTTCTCGGTGTCTAAGTTGAAATTCCTGTCAACGATTGTGTCGCGGAGAAAGCGTCGATTCTTATCTGATTAACGAAGTTACGCAGTACAGTTCGCAATTTGTGCTTGTACAGATGCCAATCTAGGAGTTCTGCGTCCGTTATTTAGGGCTCGTTCGTTTAAATTGATTTGCGATTAAGTCTACAAATTATCGAACATAACGGACGAGTAAATGCAGAAAATTAGTAGAAAGAGAGTCTGTGAGTTTGTCATGACCGCTAATTTTAAAAGAGAAAGAGAGAAAGAGAGAGTCGATGGAATATAAACTTTCAAATATCGAGAACACGTTAAAGGGGAAAAATATTAATTACTTAATTATTGAGATTTCGTATCAAGAGAACAATACGCTATCGCTCGTACTATTCGCTGTAAACGATTTACGTAAAAGTAACAACGAGCGTTGCTAATCTCCTGTGTACATTAGAATCTAAAATTATTTTTAATCATAGCATAAAACGTACAATTTTATACAGATAACCGATCGTAATTAGATTCATGATAACGACTCTATTTCTTCGAAGACGAGTTCATAGAAGCGGAAGATTTCTGAAGGCAATAAAACAATATTGCACGCTAGCATCGATACAAGACAATCCGAGCGAGATTATCATAATACAATTCCTTGAATCGTTAAGTCACCGCGAATTGCTAATTCAAATTACTTCTTGAAATGTCTTTGCATAATTCGCACGACCTATCATTACAACGTCGTAAGATTCTCTAATAATTAATGTGTTCCATTAACTCCCATTAATTCAGATACTACCGCGTGTTTGTACTCCTGACTGTTTGCAATTAAAAGCGAATAATTCAATTCTTACAGCTTTTTACCGTCCACGTTTGAAAATATATAATATTTTAACAACTTTGCTATCCGTAGAAAGGTTTCGAAGCATTCGAAAAGGAGCAGACTCGCCGAAGACCATTACGAAGATTAATTCAAATGGATTGCAAAGAAGAAAATTAGAAGAAGTCGTAATGATAGACTCGGAGGAAAAAACGACATAAAATGGAGCAGAGCGGTATTTCTAACGAGCTTGTGTAGGTGATTGAATAGCGTGGCTAGGGTCAAGTATGTTTTAAGTACCGGGGTGTGTATGGTTCATAAGTCCCATGGTATTCCATGCTATATCCAGCCGAGCCTTCGAATACACTGTCGTGTCAAGAGGTGAAGGTCTAACACGGCCTTGAAGAGAGGATCGTACGCTCCGCAACACGTTCTCCGCAATTTCCTCGTTGGATATCGCGGTTCTCTTCCGCGAACGCCAAATCGGATGGCTTTTCGCGCGCCGACTTTTCCATAAACGTAGAAATCGTATTTGAGGCCGACAATAGGCGGAACTACGTGAAATCTAGAATGTGGTCTCGGGAGGAAATGTTCGTTTACTTTCATTCCTTCTTGGAGCAATCGTTCGTCTAACGAGACGAGGGGTTTCTCTCGAAAGTCCACGGTTTTTCAGCCATTTCTTCTTCGCATCTTTATTTCCCGCCTGAAGTTAATTACTCGTGTAATAACGATAGCATTTTTGTCAGACCGTTTGATGCGAGGTGGTTTATTATGCGTGTTGGTTTATTAAAGAGACGAGTGATAAAATTGTAATTAGTTATATTAAAATCACTTTAAGTACAAGTACAGATGTAGCGTATGCCGGTCGTAATCGTCGCTCGCTCAATGCTACTGCTCAACTGTACGCTCGCTATTCGACACTGTGACTCGCTATACTGACTGTCCTAGAGAACAAGTTCGTTTATTTATATCGACCGGTGTTATTACGAAAAGTTCGAATGTAACTCCGGTTGACGATTACAAATGACGGCGATAATGTTTTGTCCGGAGTTCGTTTACCTTTGATCCTAGCAAACCAAAACAACGTTGGTATTCCAAGGGACAATAATACGAGCCTCTCCCGATTCAAATCTTCTGTTGACACGTGTACCGCTACAGATGTCAATAACAGAGGCTTTGGGATACGAGCAACGAATATTTTTATTCGAATCGAATATACGATATAGTAGTAAATTTTTGGTTTCGTTACGCTGATAGGTACCCGATCGAATTTACACCAGTTAGAATAGCAGGGTGCGATAACTCGTTACAATTTGTAATATCTGTTATCCATCTTATTTATTAATCTCTCAGTCAGCTATGTAAAACACATATTTTAGGGATCCATTGGAATAAATTAATTCAGAAATATGCTACCTGCCTCTTTTAACAGATATGCGATAATTTAATGCTGGAATTATAGTTTGTCCATGATGGATAGGAAAATAACGATCTCCCTTGCTAATCAAACCTGTTGTATCGATAGGAATTTCACAAAAAATACAAGTGAATATTTCCATCTAAGCTTCGAACAGTATGTTTGTTAATAAAAATTTGCAATAACGCGCCAATGAATATTTCCACGAGAGGATTGAGTCATTGTTTCTTCGCGAACACGAGGATTTCATTAACACCTGCCTGGACGAGCTGAAGCAGAGCGATCCAAGCGTATCTGATTTCTGTTTTCCAATTCCCGCGTTAACGTCAAAATGTCAGTGAACACGGCTGAATGCCCACGCAAAATGCCTGATAATTATCATGATCACTAGCATACGTCTATGCGCGATACGTTCTCCATAATCGATATCTAATACAGTCATGAACACATACAGTCGACAAGTTTCACGCGCAATTTCCTTTGCGCTTACGAATAAGATTATCGTTGCAACATATGCCCCGGCTGAACGTTACGTGTTTACCATTAAGAATTCCTTGTCGATGATCTGATTTGCAACATCGATGCAAACGATACAGCTTCTATTCAACCGTGATCTCGTATCGATTTCAATTTTCATGCTCGATATCCGTATTGATCTGAAAAATGTGTGTATTATCGAATAACAAGCTTCTTCTGGTAGTTGGTTCAATAATTAATTAATATCTTCGATTTTCCTGTAAGATCGTAGCTCTAAAATCATTTACCTAAATAACTAATGCTTTAACGTGAGCTTTTAATAACTATTTAGAAGAAATATATATTTATATTGGAATTTTGACTGAAAATCGTACAGTCAAATATATAAATTTAAATAAAAAAAAAGGTAGATAGAGATGAGTACAAAAGGTACGTAAAAGATTCCTACGGTATCTAACAACTCGTTATATCCTCTTTAATTTACCCCCCTGCTCTGAAACCTTTAGCAAAACGAAGCAACATTTAACCAGAATCAATTCTCCCAATTTCATACAGTCGTCGACAGTCGACTCACAAAGATCGCAAGCTTCATTCAGTTGGCTCTCGAGCGAAATCACATCGGAAGAATGGTGCGGAGAGAAACCCGTAAAGCAGGATTTACGAGTGGCATGGTCCCTGTGTCGAATCGATTTCACCGATTTCACGAATAGCCAGAATATCCTGCCACCGTCTCCATCTCCCTGTGCCACCCCTCTCTCTATTCTACTCCTCTTTGCTGTTCCCTCTTTCTCCTCTCCCTCTTCCTTTTCCTCTTCCTCTTCTTCTTCTTCTTCTTCTTCTTCTTCTTGGCCGCACGTCAGCCAGGACAGAAGAAAATCCCGTGACGTCCTGACTGCCGTGTGTGCGCCCCTGTACCGCAAAAAAAGGTCGGTTCGGTTCTCGATAACTACCGTGCACGCCGGTGGTTACGCCGACAGAAAGGGAGGACGAACCCGAGGAGAGGGCAAAGGCAAAGAGAAAGAGAAAGATCGAGTCGCGAAACAAGGAGGCAGACTATTGGAAACACAGAAGGAGAAGAGAAGAGAACGGGATAAAGAGGAGCGAAACTGGCTGACGAAAAGAGAAAGAAAGATTGGAAAGGGAGCGGAGACCCTTCTCCTCCTAGTTGGTCCACATTAATTAACCTGCTCTCTTAATTGCGCCGCTTGTTTATTGCATGGCCACGGCCATTTGTCGATGGCTGGCTTGCCCTGGCTGCTGCACCGCATAGAGGGCTATTATCCGATCTCTACTGTGCGCTCTCTCTCTCTCTTTTTCTCTTTACCATTCTCGATGTACATACGCGCCACAGTGTGTATATATCGATTCCGGAGGGCCTTCGGTAATCTACATACGACCAAGCCTGCATTCCTATCCGTCGATCCGGCCAAACCGAGGATATTTATCCCGTTTCGGATCGCGATCGTGTTTTTGGCATGATTCACGACCGGTGCTAACGAACCGAGCTTTCCTCGCCCCCGGTAGCTCGTTCACGCCGATCCGCTCGTACGGTCACGAACAGGCAACGGGTACGTGTCCAGTGTCTTTGGCTAGATCCTCGATAGACGCGGCATTTCGTTAAAATTGGTTCTCATTCGGAATTCTGGTGTTGAGAATAAATTATTCCTGCCTGCTCCGAGTTCTCCGTTTCAAGAGACGGGGATACATCTGTTGAAAAAATCGTAACTACAGTTACGCTTCCGATGAAAATAACGGTTTACTTGGTACTTCCAAATGCAGTCGTACGACTATCTAGAATCTGATGCTTCGAGCGTCAAAATCGATATTCGAATCCTTCTAATAACACTGAAACACCAAATCTTCTTCCACACCTTTGCTACGTAATTCCCCGTATCAAAATGCAGAGTAAACCTCGAGTATTGGGCGACCGTTACCTGGGCGCGAGCTATTCCAAAGCGTAAAAAGGAACACGGGCGAATAACAAGGCAGTCGAAATCACGAAGGAGACGGGAAGCGAGCGAACGTGGCGCAGGTGCAGCCGTCTAATGAAGCAATCCTGAAGAACCGGGATTGCATCCACCGTACGAGGAATTCTCTCTTCGTTTCCTTTAGATCTGAACGGAACGAACGTCGACAGAGTCGGTGACTTTCACGATTCCGCGATGAAAAACGATCGTGGTCCGTGGTAGCAGGAAGAAGAAGAAGAAGAAAGTGGCTGAGGGTCAGAAAGCGCTGATGAACCGACCGCGATGACGTGAATCGCTAATTAAGCCACGGTGGCAATTAGTAATTACGGTAGCCTCGAGTGGAGCACGGTTCGGTGTTCCAATCAGAGGGGACCGTCTCGGTTTGCAGAAGCCTCGATTCGAGATCCAGACCCATAGTGTTATCATAAGTCGAGTTTTTCATTGACGCCGGTAGCCACGGGTCGAAACCGGTCCATGGAGGTCGAATCGCCGAAGACCGAGCAACGACAGAGGCCACAGAAATAGGAGAAGAAGAAGAAGAAGAAGAAGAAGAAGAAGATGAAGAAGAAGAAGAAGAAGAAGACGACGACGAAAGGAATGGCAGACGGAGAGAAGAGTGCACGTTGTTGCACGGCAACCACGACCTCGTACGCCAGGCCAACTCTTCCTTTCTCTCTTTCTCGCTCTTCGCTGACCGCGTCCATAAAATGCTGAAATGCTCGGGGTAGAACGACACGCGATATTCCGTCCTCCACGCCACGGGATGTACTCTGTGTTTTCTTTTTTCCTGTTTTTTCGCTTTGGCGCAGAGTATCAGCTCACGGGACCAAGCCCGTCGATAAGTCCCTGGTTCGGATCGCGTCCGTGTGCACGACTTGCGATTCGCGCCGTCGAGAACTGGTTCGTGGAAACGTCATTTTTGACGCCGCATGTTTCTTCCAGCGTTATTCCAGGGGTTATGCTGCTTCGAATGGCAGATTCAGGGGATCAGTCCAGGCAGGCAAGTATTATTTTTGACTTGTTAAGTTGTTTTATTTTACACGACGAAGTCCGAATACGGAGCACAGTTATTTCGTCTGTTTTACGAAGAGATCGAGTATATAGGGAAGAATTGAAGAAAACAAGTCGAGGAAAACGAAGAAAAGGCCAAAAAATAAACGAAAAACGAAGCTAAATAAAAGGCTAAATGGAAAGGAACTCAGCTCAAGCTCTAAATCGTAGCACCAATAGCGGAAGATAGCGAACCAACGGTCCTCCGAAGAAGCGGTAGACACGGAGAACGCGGTTCTCTACGTGTGAAAACAAACGACACTCGATAAGGCAGTCTCGAGGGTAGGATAAGAGCGGAGAAAAGGATTTAGGAAGAAATGGATCGACTGCTTGACCCGCCCGCGTTCCTGTTGCACCGTAGCAGGAGAGGAAGAACGAAAAGAGCGAAACGGAAGGAGACAGCATCGAGTTACGAGAGTCGAACCTATTTTCGGTCGGCAAAATGCAAGCAGAACGATAGTCCCGTGATGCATCGCGGCATATGGCGTAAATCAAGCAGCTGCGACGACTGATTCCAGTGGTACCAACCCACGCTCGCATTATATCAGCCAGAGAGGCATATTTATTACCCCAGGCCGCCTAGATTGGAACAAATGCTGCGTTGCACCAGACCCATCCGTACGAGCACGCAGATAAGTCGCTGAATTTTGTATTATTCGATGTAGCCGGTGTTCCCATCAACCAGTGATACACGGTTCTCCATTCCCGTACGCGGCTTTTTACACAGCTTCGCTACGTAAGTATGTTCGATCAGGATTTTTCGAACGCTATATAGCGTACTTTTTATGGCCATTCGTCGATCGATCGTGCGCATCGCAAGGAAAAAGTTTTCTAAAGTGTTATGACGCGATACGTATACTATCTTTTCACTCGTAGCACTGGATACCATAGTTGTAGCGTTGTAATAAATTGCTCGGAGATCATGGCGATGAAGTATCTATCATTTGTTTTATCTTCGTAGCACAGATTCTCCAAGAAGAATATTTCAATCAAAATACGACACAGAATTCGCTAATCTCGCTGTCACTCTACCCCTGCGTCCCAGATATCAAAAAATTTCATTTCCTTCGACATCTAAAGATCTACTGCATACGGTAATTATTCATTCCCAGGAATAAACGTCAATAACTAACATAGGAATATTAATAACTGAATCAATATTTATGCTAGCGACCACTAACGAGCAGCAACTTTCACGTTAATAATACGACCACTACAGGAAGCTTTCTATCGGAGCGAGACCCTTTTACTCGTCGACATCAAAGAAACATGGAGAAGAATACGCGCTCATGTAAGTTTCATATACGACGAGGCCGTATTGATAATAATGCGTATGGACGCGGCGTATGCACACGTGCATATACGATAAACCGACGCGGAGAGCCCGAGGGTACAAGGAAGTCGGGATTTGTGGTACCAAGAAGCCGTGATTGCCGTGGCCCTTGCTGCCACGTTCATTACCGATCGCGCCATTAATCTGGAACGGTCTGATGGCTCGCAAGCCAGTAAATATCTGGAACGATAACATCTGCGACTTAACATTCGTTCCACGGATCGCAGAGTGTTCAGGTCCTCGACTTTTCATACCAGCGGCAACTCATCCTCGTCGGTGATCAACCTGGCGACGATCGTTCCCAGAACAGGATCTCTGTTACACGACTGATCCAGTTTTCATCGTTCGTTCGCATAATGGATTTCTTTTCAGCGAACAAACGTCGTTTTTCGAGCAGCTGTCGTTTTAAAAAACGTCGTGGAATTTTGAACTGCAACTGTGAAGTATTAGGTATTTGGTCGTTTGGTGTCACGAAGCGTTAACGTTAACTGCGCGATCCTTACTCCTTTCCTATCCTTTTCTTCCTTACTTCTTCTCTTCCCTTCTGATCTTTCTCCTCTCCTCTACGCTCGTATCTTTCCCCGTCAATTTCAATTCGTTCTTCTCAAACGATCGGCGAGTCTTGCCGAAACACGATGTGCACAGATGTTCCGTAAAAATCTACTTGAAATACGCGTTTTGCGGTGGAATACTCGCTTAAATCTTCGATGAGGCAATAATAAAATTCCACGCTACTCTCGTCCACTTTCCACATCATAGACTAACTCGATAAAAGTTTCGAAAATCCTGACCAGTTGTATTCTCTCGTTTTACACGTGTACAAGCTCGTAGTCCGTGTTTCACTTAGGTATATACAACGGGCGTGTTAATCGCGTTGAAAATAGGAAACGCCATGCAAAGCTGTTGTCGTGCGCGTGAAGGTGTTCGGTCTTAGATCGTTCAAGTAATTAGATATCCCTGGAAATACGTTAGACTACGAGCGGGAGGCGAGGGTTTCTAGCCTAAGTACTCTCGTACCATTGGGGAATCAGCGATATTGGCTTACGAGATTGGAAAAGCGATAGCAATGCCTACGAGAGTTCAGCTGTTCTGCCTGCGTCGCAAAAATTCGCTCGAGAATCCCATAAACGAAAAATGTACTTTTCGTAGACAAGAGAAATTGTGATTTTTTCGTTTAGATAGAACGATCAGTCTGCAGAATGCCAAGTATAAAATTGAATCTAGAAGAGATACGACAGACAATTTTCATGGCGAGTCAATGGAAAATAAACGTAGTTTATGCGTCTGTTCACGTCGAGGTGAAAAATTTTCGCCAAGATTGTGAATTTATGGTGCTTTTACCTGCGACAGTTTTATTTAACTCTTCAACGCGTTCAGTTCGCTGTCGCTACAAATTTGCCGCAAGTAAACACTTCGTTGCCACTTAGTGACATTCGCAGTGGAACATTCGCAGTAAAATATTCACAGTAGAATATTCACAGTCGAATGTTCCTAGTGGAATATTTATAGCGTTCGCGAAGCGGAATGTCCACTTTGACGTGAACACGCGTACAAATTTCGTTGTCCAGCAACTATTTCGCATCGCTGCGAAAAAATTCCTTTTACACCAAAAATCGCCTATTATCACAAACTAACGATCGCAGGTGAAACCGCGTAGTCATTTTTTTTACAACGATCGAATTCGTGGGCGCTTGTTCCAAGTGTACGCGCCAGCATTGCCCGGTCAGGTCACTGCCTGGAAAGACTATCGGCCGACTAGTTCGATATTAGAAGCACGCGCTGCGTACAGCATTAATATCTCAATGATGTTTGACTATGAAGGTATGAAATACGATCTCTGGTCACGCATACATAATACATTTAAACTATAATCTATCGGTGTTCCTGGCAACTGCATAAAATTCCAGACAAGCATGAGTTAAGAATTATCAACGTATTTGCTGGTTGGTACTCGAGTTGCTGGAAAAGTACATGGTGTATCTTGCGCATACGAGAATTTGTCGACAAAGTTGTTATTTGATTTGCATAATAAATGATACTTGAGGCAGGTTGATTAAGATGCAAAAAAGGAGATGACCGTTCGAGTTAAAGCGCAATTTTCAGAGAATTTATAGAGTTCTATGTTGGAAAACGATAATCGAAGAACTTCTAGGCACGGTTCTTTTTATAGCTCCGCCTGTGATCTATGGAAAAAGTGCAATAGCTTCGACTATGGACGCTAACGTCATTTATACACAATCGTTTCGTTAATCTACGAATCTGTCGCTGTTCGAGCTTCTTGCGAGTTCTATTTCACGTGTGCATTGTACGATTCGTTTTAGTAACATCTTTGCGTTTTATCAGAGACACCATAACTTTGCAAGTTTGTTTGTTTAATCTGTTTTTCTAAGTTTTCGACGAGATTCTTCCGGAGATCTAAGAAGAAATTACGATGATTATCGAGATTGAAGGGCGAGCAGTATCTTAAAGAATTGTTCCGTTTAAAAAGTGGCTGAGAAACAGCAGAATTGGTCCGATGCAATGAATTTAGAAATTTTCTTTGTTACTTGTAAAAAAATCCCGGATAGTCTAATAAACGAAATAAACATAGACTAACGAAAATATCTCAAGCTGACCTTCTCTATACTCTGTAAATATTTGTAGCGGAGTTTTTTTTTTTAGAAGAATATAGATTCCTAGCTCTATCCACCAGAGAAATAGAGAGACTGCCAACTATAACGTTATTGATAAACATCAATAACATATATCGCAGATATTTTATGGGTATCTATGAATAAACGAAATATCTCTATCCGCCGTATATTTTCCTAATAATATTTTCTTCGCAAACTCCCTAACGTATTAAACCAAATAGAAACACCTGGACAGAATCACCGCATCTACATTTCCGATCGATCTCTCCAACCATTAGCTCTAACATCTCCACCAGAGAACTTCCTTGGAACAACCAGGCGAAAGACCTGCGTCTGACCCGAAGTTCACGGGGTGTGTCTCTCCAACAGATACTCGATATACGTTGCAGCGCCGACAATCAGCCAAACAAACGAAATATCTGCTACATCAACTTGTAACAGATACTGGTACTACATACTAGAGAACAGCGTGGCGATCCAGCTTTCCACGCCACACGCAAGCAACCAAGCAGCGCTGTGTTTACGGTCCGTTCCTACATCGAACCTCTCCCCCCGTAAAAGGAACGGGGTATCGCGATACGCGGGCAATTAAATCCCCAAGACAATAATTAACTCTCGGCGTCGTAGGCGCCCGTGATGCACGGGGAATTGGAAAACGGTCTCTGCCTCTCCCTTCTCTCTCTTTCTCTCTCTCTCTCTCTCTCTCTTTTTATCTCTTCCACTTCTTCTTCCTTCTCTTCTTCTTCATCTTCTTCTTTCTCCTCCCCTTCTCTCCGGCCGATCCAGCGGAGGCATGAACGATTACGAGCCGGTACGCGAGCAGGGCGACAAGCGGCCGAGCGGCGAAATTATTGGCAAATTTGCATCTTAATGGAACTACCTACCTACCCGTAGCATGCGGCCCACGTCATAATTCCTCGCCGCTGCTCGCTACCGTCCACGCCAAAGAGAAAAACGACGCCTCTGAAAATAGCTGCGCCGAGAGATCTGACAGAACACGTCAGGCCGTTTACGCGATATCCGACATTTCCACCGCGGACGATCCGCTTGATGCGAGTCGTTCGCGAGACATTGTTTCACGGATGTCAGGTTCGGATGCGGGTTACGCAGAAAATAGACGGTCTCGAGCAGGAAGGACGCACACCGCGAAGGTTGACGCCTGGTTAAAGATAGGCTTTGCGGAGATAGTCGATGGACGACGTTCGATCCGGAGTCGATTAGTCGTCGATCTTGTTGGATCGTTTGGATTTGCGGAATTCGATGATCGAGTGGTTTCCTTTGATCGGACGATAGATTTCCGAAGATCATAAATTTTGTGCACTTTGCTACTTTACATCGAGGTAGGCCATTGGTTAGGATAATTTCTTGCGGATAACCAATGAACGACATTCGGTACATGAAAGTGAATTAGTGGCGAGTAAAACGTGGTAGAGTCTTGACATGACTCGAAAATCAGTTTCGCAATACCAAGAACGTATCTCGCCTATTTACCGAGGACGCGTTTTCCTAGAAGGAAAATATCGACCGATGCGATTACGGAATTTCAATATAACGAACGAGGAAACATACGTACTCCAGAAACTGCCGAGTGGTCTGCCGTGGCTCTTTCTCAGTCTCCCGTTGTGCAAGAGGGGAAAATTCCGAAATAGAAATGCAGAAGAGACGAGCCAGGGAACGAGAGACTATTTCGGGTGAGGTCAGAGGCTGAGGTCAGTCTATAAGGCCTGGTCAGCCTCCCACGAGTCCTGGAACCCTGCCAAGCACGACACCCACGCAGCGCAGAGGGAACAGAAACCTGCGGGAACTCGAGCAGCCTGCGTTTCGTGGATCATGATCTACGAGATCCGCGCAACGAGAATTC
The DNA here is from genome assembly GCF_011952205.1 of Bombus bifarius. Taxonomy (NCBI): domain Eukaryota; kingdom Metazoa; phylum Arthropoda; class Insecta; order Hymenoptera; family Apidae; genus Bombus; species Bombus bifarius. The sequence goes on along the minus strand of NW_022885586.1, from coordinate 360,589 downwards.
ATCTTGCTACAGCTTGCTTACCGTGCTCACCTATGCAATTTGTCGGAACGTCTCCACGCTATTCTATAAATAATACCCGCCACGCACATCTCTCGTTAGAAAATAATCTTGGCCCCCGTGGATGCTGCACGCACAGACCATCTCGTACCGGCTGTCCTAACGATTACGAATTAGCGGGGAAAGTGAATGTAATCGCGATGCAATTGAAACTCGATACGCGTGCCAACCAATGGCACACTATTTTCTCTTATTCTCTGCTGTTTTGTTATACGGATCATTAAGTTCGAACGGTTTCTAGATGATTTCTATCGACTTTCACGCGTCGTTCCATGTTCAAAGACGGTATACGCTATCGTTTTATGCCTTTTTCGTCTGAACCTATTTCGAGATCTAGATTCATTTGCGCGCGAAGGACGAGTAAAACTGGATTATCCGACAAATATCAAAAATTGATAGTATCTTTCTACGATTCGACGGGGATCGATAAGAAGAAGCGTTTCGTGGATCACGTTCCACAGTAGAGGCACAGAATGATCGGTAACAAGGCGAATAACGCTTGCGTGTCTATCAGAGGCACGTGAAAGAGTGCAAAAGGTAAGGCACACCGGTTCTCCAGTTCAGGACACGACAGAGGCCTGAAAAGAGGCCGATTGAAACGCCCTGTAATGCGCTCCCACTTGGCCACGGAAAGAATTTACTGCTACGTCCCAGTGAAATATGATAATAGCCGTAACATGGCAGATATTAGCAACGATTACCACTTGCGCCACTGGTCCCAGCCCGATGTATAGAAATTTCTATCGCCTTCTTCGGGCCACTATAACAAGACGTGAATAATGACGATATTTCGCCGTTACGAAATGCGAAACGCTCGATACACCGGAATAAGTCAGCGATAATGGCCGTAGAAATTTGTTCCACCTTCGGAGCATCGAACGTAAGCCTTCTAACAGAACAGATACGAGGATCATCCACAGATTCGCTGTTACGGGAACCGAGCCTCCGAGAAATCGATGGCAGTTTGGCAAAAGTGGATACCAACTTCTTTTTATTTTTTGCATTTTTATGGTAGTTAATAGCAATTGATTGAAATATTTAAAGAGAAAAATATTTGTTAAACATTTCCTCGAATATAATTGAAACTCGCTGTCACTTGGCATACGTAATTAATCGATTTAAAGGAAAATAAAATCACGTCAATTTCAATGAAATTAAAAAGAGGAAAAGTAAGAACGGCGTACGATCGAAATGAAATCGTGACACGACTATGAAGACAACAATTTTCCCGCGAGGTATTATCAAACGCGATTCTAGCAGGTCTTGAACGCGACAGCGACGCCGTTCGCTGGATCGTCGCCAAGAAAAAGAGGGTGGCGTGGGTGACTCGCGTGAGCAGATCGAGCTGACCCGAACTCGAGTCGCATGAGATTCGACCTCGCTTCTCTCCTCTCATACCGGTGATCTCTGCCTCCTCTGAAAATAACCACGTTGCCTCGTTTGACGTCATCGACCATCCAAATCAACCACTGTCCACCGCCCCTTCGCTGCAAGCTTTTTATTCGACGATTTTACGACGAAAGCACAATTATCTTGGTGCATTCTCGCAGATCCGAAGCCACGACACGGTATTCGCGTATTTACAACGGTTGCCGAGAATGCTCGTCCGCTACGATTAAACGGCTTGCTGACAACGCTGACAAATTTATTTTAAGACTTCAATTCGATGTCGTTCGTTCCTCGAATAGATCGGGAAATCTACTCTACGGTATGCAAGCTGTAGAAATGAATGTTCTTGAAGAAAGCTGGATCATACGCATGTAGAACGCGGAGGCACTATCATCGTAATACGATCAGCCAAAAATCTGGAACCATTTCCAGCATTCGAATTTAATTATATTAACCGTCTTCTCGATCAAACAACTCCGCTATAATCGAGTCATCAGGAAACATTTTCAGGTCGATCGAGCCCTGTCATCGAGTCGAGTTTATCCCGGAAGAGATAGCCAGTACAATTTCAGTAGGAAAATGGGCCATGAGCGGAAGGATCGAACCTAGTCTGGACACAGGCGAACCAACAAACGTGTAACCACTCGACGAAAAGGAAGAAAGAGATAGAGGAACGAGATCGACACGACGATCGATCCCGCGGTGGGGTCAAACGGATAGTGCAATTTCAACGTAATGTTCCTACACGACCGCGATCGCGATCGATAGCGATTTGCCGAGGGAAAGATGGCACGAGATACGTGACGGTGCTCTTGCCGGATCAGGAGACACGGAGGCCACGGGAAAACAGATAGACCGATGCTAGAGAGTGTTAAAAGGTTTCTAAATCTTGATTCAACGCGTGAAAGCGTTTAGAAGCAAAAGTTCAAATATAAAATATCGAAGTAAGATATCGTATAAAGATTAGCGAGAAAAAAGTACTGGCCATTCGCGCGAAATACAAGTTTCTTTCTCTTTGCTACGTTGGGCGAAAAGAGACGAGAAAAGTCTCTGACGTATTTTTCGACACGGCAAACAGTTCTTATCGGATTATTAGAAAAACTGTCTGTGTCGTACGTTTCGTTTTATCGGGTCGTTCAGCAACGACCACTAGATATTTTTTAATGCTTTGTAAATTAATTTTGCTTCGACCAAGCAACTAAGTAACGTTCAAAGGAAGTTTCATAGAACCTACTTTTCTTTGACGCAAGTGACAAAGCGGGAACCTTGAAATTGATTTATTGGAAAGTGTCCGCATCTTTATAGACCACAGGTATTGCCAGCATCTTCGTAAAGGAGTCACAAAACCACGTATAACGTAACACGTGTAATCTATGGCACTCGATCGACCAACAACAATTCTTGGACGTATTTTCCGGCACTCTTCCACATACCAAACTTACAAGTTATCCGTGGATAAGTGAGCGGTGCGATACATTTTGGCCAATCATTCGCCAATCGTATTCGCCAAGAACAACTTTTCGCTACTCTGTGAGATTCAAAGATATTTCTACTTCGTAGCAGAAACAGCTTATGGAACGAACAAGCAAGAAACAGGTGGAAGAATTTGCCGACTCCCGATCGTTGAAAGACCGGACGCATCATACGCAGTAACGCGTACAACTGACCGCGGCGTTAATGCTTCCAGAGTAATAAATTGCTCTGCTTACCGTGGATGGTAACAAAAAGCGGAACTATTCCAACGATAGAGACATAGAAAATCCAGAACAATTACGCGAACTGGGAAGGGGACGATTGCGCGCATTACCTTCGGCGGCGAGAACGTAATTTCCGGAAAAAGGGCTGAGAAAGCGTTAGAGAACGGGACGGTTCAACACGTCCCAACGCTAGACTGTAGCTCAACGACTAGAAACGTATGGTCAGCTAAGTGCTTACAGAAAGGGTCGGCATACATGCCAATAAATAATTGCTTTACTAGCACGCGGTGATGGCGCTCGAGTTCCGGCCGGTTAATTAACGAGGCGGTTTGCGACGTATATCGCGAACGTCACTAAAACGTACCTTCATTACCGGCCAGCGGCATATCTGAGCGTGATCTGGACCACGTACGAGCGGATAAAGTCGATCCACGGTCTGAAAAACTGATAAAAAGGCACGCTCTTTTATAAGCCGTTTGATACATGACGCGGAAGTCTGACGTCGAACGGCACAATCTACTGGCGCGCCAATTTTTAAGTGGAAACGACAGCGCGCAGCAGGGCGCTTCTCTCTTCTTTTTGCGATAAATCGCGTGATTTGCTTTTTTTACGCTCGTCGCTCATTTTTTGGTACAATCGTCGAGTTTTTGCACCGCGATAAACGATAAAACGCGTTCAAACGGTTAAAGATTTCATTTTATAGCGTATTATTATTCGGAATTCAAGAGAAACAAAGAAGAGAAATATAGGAAGAAATTTGAACCGTTTCAGTATCTCAAACGAACAAGAGTCTACCGTATTCTTTTTAATGACTGCTTTGTCGAAGAAGCTTCTCCAAACTCGATGGAAATATTTTCCAGCGAACAAATTAACGCTGCTGACCGATGCAATCGTTAAACTAGACAAACTAGACGAACAAATAACAAGAAGAAACGCATGATTGCGCATCGAACGAGGCTCCTAATTAGCATTGTTCGATCAATATATCACCTCGAATTAAGCAACATGGAGCAAGCGTTACGAGCGAGTAACACGCGACTCGATCAATGTAACATTAAAGATCTGGCTACCACGCTATTCGCCATTGATTCGATTAATTAAACAAGATCCACTCTCGACTTCTCTAGGATCTATATACGTCTCCTCACCAATACCAGCAACGCGACGACAGTTGATCAACGTACACGATATCTGCCTGATGCGAGCTCCACCACTGAATTAACCGATCCATTGGGGATTTCTCGAAACGGATCGCCAACGAAATTAGTATATTTTGCCGAGCATTCGAAGACAAATTGCTGGCAGGATCCGCATACGGGTAGCTGCCTAATTAATATACCAGAAGGGAGAAACGTTTCCTCTCGTTCTATGCGCTGCGAGTTGCGTTCGATCACAGCGTAACGACTCTGGCTACCGAACATTTCAATTAATTAGATAGCAAACGTGACCACCCACCGGCGTATCTAGCGGCGATCTGAATCTCGGTCTTAAAAGCACATGTGCACGTAGCCAGCTTTAAAATCAAAGGTCACGAACAGGGGAGAAGTTGCATAGAGAGAGAATTAATGTCCGAGAGTTTATACGTATCGTCTAGACAAATTATGCTGCCGGCCTAGCATCAGATATTCAGCTAATACGACTAACTGGCAATATTTCGCCAATTTAATGGTATCACGAGCCAATTTAATTCTGACCGTTTCGATTAATTAAGCTCAATGCGCGGCCATCTGACGGATTCAGACGTGGGCTGATCCGATGTGACTTCGGTGCTTCGGGGATTATATACGGTTTACGAGTCGACGCAAATGTAATCCACTCGGCTATTAGACGGACGATGTTGGAATATTCGACTGGGGATTCCAACTTCTAAAATGCCAATCTACGATATACATCGTTTTAAACCTCATAAATATTAAAATAACGATCTTTACTGTAAGCTACCAAAACCTATTCTTTTCGTCCAACATCGATACAGACTCGGCGTCTTTCCAAACGCTCGATGCGGAATTACGAAGCGCGATAGCGCGTGTTTCCTCGCGCAATCTCTCGAACCGTGGGAGAGCCGACGTATCATCCTATATAGGACTAATTGGCGATCCCGTAAAATCCAATATAAATCCTGGGAGCAACGTATCATTCCGGCTAATTACAATAGCCGATCCGCTTATCGATTTTTTCCAATCTTGGGCGGTCGAAAGCGGCGCGGATCGGTTAAGAGGAGAGAGGTTCACGCGAGCAGGCCAATGTAAATTTCCCCTCGTGAAACTCGAGCGGCTCGTTCGCGGGCTAGATTAATTGCCACGATCTATACGATTGCCGGCGTACATGAAATCGGTATCGCGTGAATCCACGGACAGCTCTCGTACGTGTACGCGTTTCGAATGCCCGCAGGTGTACGAACTAAGAGAATAATATGCTCGATCGGTTGGTAGCACTAACGGAGACGCGAACGTGTGGCTGGGAGACAATGCGGACATACGTTTATCTTCGACTCGCGTTGATTTACCGAGAGCACGATTAGTCGAGGACTATATAACGTGCTCTACGATATTTCGAGTGTCTGCCTGGTGCAATCGAACGATTGCGTAGCCAGCGTATAACCGGTGTTGCGTTGGTGTGGGATTTAGTTGAATTGCACGCGAGTATGTAGATCTTGTTCTAGGTTTATTGTTTCGAGCGGTGAATATTTTTCTGGTCGAAGGATTTTTCGATCGCTTGAATACCAAAGTATCGCAAGTTTCATTTTTATTCAAAACGTTAAACTTTGTTCGATCGTTACACCGATATAAATTAAGAACGTGTAACGTACACGTAATACTTTAATTTAACAATTAAACGTGTGGCACGTAACGATGTCTAAACCAGCGGATGATCAAACACGATATCAACGTTAAAGCACACTGAAAGAACAACTCGAGGTGGAAATACGTTGCAGTTTCAAATCGCAAATCGCGATCCTTTACGAGCGTCAAGTCCGATAAAACGGTCGCAAAAAAATCTCCATTGAAAATAATCGTTAGCAGCGGAAGACGAATGACACGGCACAACGGCACTAACCGATATCTGTACAAAGCATCGAAGAAACTGCATCGCAAATATTTAGCATCGACCGTGCCAAGGAAACAGGATATTCGTTCGAGCGGGTAGTTGCGCCGTAGCCCAACCGATAATCTTATCAAGGTGCGTAAAAACTAATAGCGGAATACAAAGTGCGGTCGGCGGCGCGTAAATCGCGTAAACGGTCCGGTTCGTGGTAAAAACCATCGTATTTACTGACAAGCTCTCCTCTGCACGGAAGAATATTATCAATAAAATAGGGGATTTTTCGATACCACCGACTCCACGATTACTCGGCTGCTATGAGCAATGATATCGGCGCGTGTTGTTCATACCGAACCACAGAAATCAACGTAGATCACGAGTACAGACCGGTACAACTGCATTCTCGACGATCCCTCGCGTCGAAAGAACGCACGTGCTAGATGAGAGCCTCCACCGGCCGATTTTTCTCGCGTGACTCTCCAAGTGTCACTTTTGGTTCGACACACTTTCGATCGAATATCAACGGGGAATGCCAATTGGCAACGCGGAGAGATCGTGGGCGGCAATGCTATAGGAAACGAGAATTCAGCCACTTTCAAAGAAGCTGATTCGAAAGGGATTCTATGCAGAGAATTCGCTGTGAAATTACTGGAAAAAATTATTACACGCGTTGTTATTCGCTAGAATATATACAGAGTGTTAAATTAGAAGCGATTTTCATAAGGTTCCCATTTCCGTGAAATAAAAAGAAAAAAATTGAGATCAGAATTTCTAGAATGCAGTTCGACGATTCGATCGGCTCTTCTTCTTTACAATTCTCATGGAATCGTTGCCTAAAAAGGCATCTATATCCGTTTGCTTGCAACTACATCGATAGAAAGGAACATGATACTCGATCATACCCATTTGCCGGGGTAAAAAAGAGAGAGCGAGCTTTTACCTTGTACCACCATTAGCCATAAAGGGAATTTCCTATCAATTTGTTACCGCATTCGGTTTCAAGTAGATCAGCAACGGATTGCACGTAATCGCGCTCGATTTTCTCAGTCATGTCGAAGCGATCAGGGCTAATGTTGTTCCCGTTTATCCCGTGGTGGCAGTAACTGGCTATTAGAAAGAAATCCGTTTTACCAGAACGACCTGATGCCCGTGGTAAAAACTTTGAACGAACCGTTGCAAATAAACTTTCGATTTTCCAATTGTAGATTATTACATAGATAACGTAGTTTTAAAAGCTCAATTCCAACAGTATCTTTACTTTTAATCATGGTAAATTACCCGTTATTTGCACAAGTTGTTGTTTATCTTACGAGCGATGTCTTTAACTTTAGTCTTTTAACTTTTGATAAATATAAATGTAAGAATTACGTTCTTGTTGAAACTGGACTTTGGAAACAAATCCAAGTATACGCGCGCCGTGACGAAGTAAAATACCCGAGGAATTCTTTCCATCCATCAGTGGACACTTTGCGAAATAAAACGACTAGGTAACTTGTGGACGGTAATCAGCGCGTATTCACAGTACCTAATTAACCGTCATCGTATATTTACGAGTAGCAGACCTCGTGACCAAGAGTGGCTCATCAATTAAGGGATCGATCTCAAATGACAAATGACTTCCATTTATCAGCGACGTTTCCAACGAAACCGAAGTGGTGACATGAAATATGAACGCGATTTTCTATAATACGATCACTCTGAAATGCACGCGCAAGCCTAACACAACGGAAAATAACACGCAGAAATTAATGATTGCCCATCGTTCGAATAAATATTCGTGCGTGAACTTCCATACAGCTGATATCGTTCCGACCTTATATCATAGCGCATCCCGTATGATGGGAAAGAACATAGGAAGCAGGGAAACATATTAATCGATAAATATATATAAAAAGAAGAAGAAGCAATTCTTAAATTTTCTCAACTTTCGCACGAGTATACATCATTAAACGCAACCCTCCCCGACGATTACCAACCACCGCTGCACAGCCACCCGGTACACGCGTGTTTCCCCAGAAACATCGTCGATTATCTCGAGCAGGCTCGTTCAGCCTGAACGAGCAACTATATGCTGACTGGCATATAAACGCGACACGAGCCACGGACAAGCACGTTGGCGCGTTAAGGCCGCGCATAACCGTACAATATTGCGAACATTCGGCGCAAAGGTGAGCCCTTGGTGTGCACCTGCAACGCTAAGAAGACGCGAGAGCCACGGAGACAGTCGAGAGACGAGACGAGAAGAGAGAAGAAGTCTTCTTGCTCGGAGATCCGTCCGAGAGGGGCCCCTGTCCTCGACTTCTTCTCGTGGCGTAAGGGCGCGCGTGGGCTGGCGTGAAATACTGCCGCACGGAGAACATTTTATAGGTGGAAACGAGGCACGAGGTGGGCCGAGAGGTCGGGGCCCCGGCAGACCGATTAAAAGTACGAACACGAGGCCCACGGGTGATAATTAATTCACGGCACTGTGCACGCCAGACGGTTTATCCGTGCGATCCGGACAGCTCGCTCTTTTTCTTTCCCTCTCGCGGGACACACTCTGCCAGCTCTTCTTCTCCTTTTCGTCTTCGTGTCGCTCCGCTAAACAACGATTTAAGAGTACGGTTCACCGAGCCGTCGATGCCTCTCTTTTTAATTGCAGAGACCGTCGATCTTGATTATACTCGCGGAGAAGAACGTCGAGAAGCAGGTCGACGTACTCGCGCTAAGGACCTTTCGAGGATCCTCCCGTCTTCATGCGTGATTTGGGCTGCGATGACGAGTACGATATGCCGTATCGTGAGTACACTGACAAGGGTGAATGGGAGATAGCGTAGAACAGCGGGTATGAGAATTTGCGATGGACCTTTGAAAATTTTACGATCTGACTTTTCGGTGTGGAGATTTTGACGTCGATCGAGTGATAAACGATATTTTGATGGATTCGGGGGTGTAATCGGTCGATTCGTAGCACTCGCGGAATCGTCGAATCTATCGCTAGGATTCGTGAAACTGTCGTGAATTATCTAGAATCCAGGAACTACCGAGGAAAGAAAATTTACTTGGAAAATCGCCGCTCCCTTCGAACGATCCCAAGACTTTTAGTTCTCAATTAGCATATAGAATCTTTGGAATTTGGAACGTACTGAGATAAAAAAAGCGTAGGAACTCTGCATCGTAAAAATAGCGAAGAACCGGCGCCGTATCATAAACCGAATTCGTATTACGAACAATTCACTTAAGGTGAACTGCGATAAATCGAGGAACGAAATAGCTTCTCATGTCGTAAATATGAATATGTAAGTGTGAGTAGTAAATGCGAATCGAAGTTGTAGTTTAATATGGAAATTGAATATCAATGTGAACATTAACCTTTTACAAAATACCACCAAAAGTGTGACGTAAAAAGGTATGAGAAGATTTTAAGGACGACAGAAAAATATTACGGGTTACATAAAAGAATAGAAAACTTTCACATCCAAACCGTGTAAAATTATTCGCTAGAAACGTATAAAGTAGCAGAGGCGATAGCATGATGAATGCTAAACCGATTTGTCGAAGGCCAGAGAAATTTGCAATATTCACGTTCTTAATAATCAATTCGAATTGAATAATTCATAAATTAGACAGTCCATGAATATAATTTTTTTTTTTTTTCGTTCACTGTAACTCTTTCGTTTCTGATGCATCATTTTCATTTTTCAAAACTGGCCAGAAACATGATCCCTCGCTTATTTCGCCGAATGCAATAAGTTATTAATGACCTACTACGACGGGCAAGCTGTGATACGTTATCGCAACGTTCCAGACCATGAATCACGTGAATACATATTCAATTTGTTCTGCTCTCCGTTGCATCTCTACCAGATGGGTAATACCACAATAAAACAGAATCGCGTACAAAAACCAAGGATCCCGTTTTACATAAGTAAAAACTAATAATAAACTCGTTGCTTTCGACCTTCTACGATCGGACATTTACGTTTCTGCTCGAGTGCAATGGTAGCTGATCAAAGCTAAGCCTGCGAGATGTTGGAAACGCTACACCGTGAAGGATTTACTTTCCGAGAATATTTGTTAAAATATAAATTGTTGTAAACGTTCTACTTCCGACTACGTTTAATCAAAAGGAAGAAACGAGTGGAAGAAAACTGCACCGAGCAACTTCAAAAGCCTAATCCGCAAGAGGAACAGTCAGTTTCTTTAATGTTCGCCGTACTTCCGTCTCATTTACCGATTGATTTAAGGTCGCGATTCAAACGAACTCGAGAAACAAATCGGCAAAGAAACGCTCGAAACTTGTTCATTCGTGACAGCCAATTTGAACCATCCTACGATTTCTTTGTCAGAGCGACGCTTCTCGAATATCTGTCAACGTGGTCGATCGGGCGAAACAGAATCGGGCGAAGTAGAGGCTGATGCACCAGAGTCCGATCAGCGTCTCGAAGTAGTCACGTCGATGCCTCCGACGAAGAGTAAGGGACCACCTTGCCGCAGGGGTTGAGAAAGAGAGTCAAGAGGTTCGCTTACGGAATGGTAGAAGTCTACCTACCGCGGTTCAGCTGATTGCGAAAATAAACATTCATTATTGTAATTACTTTCTGCGACGTGGCTGTGCCGAGAGCCACGATCCGCGACGAGGAGCAGGGGACGAGGAAGGAAACGGGAGAATGAGAATGAGAAGGAGACAGAGACACGGAGAACGAGGAAGATGCACTAACCTCGAACAACCTCTCTCCGGCTCTGTATATATACATATATATATGTATATATCTGTAACGAGACTTTCATTGACGTGGTCGTTGTGCCCGTGGCGGGTTAATTACAAAGTCGAACCGACGATTCCTTCATTAGCGAAAAGGAATCGGTGAATCCAATTGGCAAGTCGAGGCGAGACGAATCCTCGTTTGCATCCGTTCAACCGTTCTCTTGGACCTGGACGATGCGTCTTTACGGACAGAGGAAAAAAAAAAGATCGATTCGTGCGGCGCGTGTGATTGATCTGCTTTCGGTGGCGACGCGACGCGGCCATCCGCTTCCCTGCAAGAAATCCACCGGTTCCAGCTTTAATTACCATCCAGGAATTTATTTGAGCAACTTGTTAATGGAGAGACGATCAATGGAACGTTTGGAATCGAAGTCGATCTGCGCACCGTCCATGGGAAATCTTTAAATTTTGTTTCGCAAACTCGATTTTTTGTATGTAAAAGTTAGAAAGATCAAGATGAACGGAATAATTCGCGATCAACTATTAAATTCACGTAATACTATTTGTACATAACTAGCAGCTATCGTAACAATTTGTAATAGTTGTATCGTTGAATCACTGTTTTCTCGATAACAGCTCGTTGTAACGTCTGATAAAAAAGTACCAGTAGCTTCGCAATAAGGAAACTTCCTTATCGAATCTTACAAAACGTCTTCAAAGACGTTACTCGATAACGTAATATCACTGACATAATGAAATATCAACGTATTGTCTAACTCCTTCGAATTGAACGAAACTCTGTAATCATTCTACGTTCAGCAAGCTGTTTGTGAACGTGTTGAAAGGTTCCAGAGACTCCAAAAAGACACGCTCGATCCAGAAAAGTACTCGCTTCTTAAGAAATTGTTTCTGTGGAAAGACTAACGATAATTTTCTGGAGGCCCGAAGATAGATCGCGAAATCAATTTCCGAATGAAAATTACGAAATCGCTTCTTCTGGGAACGAACATCCTTTTTTGCTTGTCGGAGATTTACGCGATTACTTATCCGCGGCTTCGGCTGGTTCCGCGGCGTAGGACGACTTCTGGCCATTTATCCCCGCCGATCGCCGACGTATGTAAATTTACGGAGCCGTTAATTGCGGCCAACTTCTTTTTGGCCCTCGCGAACCAGAAAAACCGACCAACGACGTTGCTCCAGGCATGCGCCGCCGCTTATGCCTCTGTGCGCTGCTACACGCGAGTGCTCGCGCGACCAGTACCTCGATTCGGTCGACCACTTTAATGGCGAATCGCGAACACAGGTTCGATCCGATGTAACAACCGATTTTTCGTTGATTAGCAAGCTCGTCGAACAACGCGCGGCACATTTATACGACATTTTTATCTCAAAACGTAACGTAAACGATTAGAATCGTCGAAATTTTTGTATAGTTTCCGTATCTCTTTCGAGAAAGATACCTGTGATACTGTTTGAACAGAAACCATTAAAAAGCTTGTCAGATATCAAATACTCGCCGCGCTTTCAGTATCCGTCGAAACTTTTACAACTCGTGATTAGAGTTTCAAGATTTCCAACGTTATCAAGACATTCGAGAGTTCTAAATTCCGAATCGTATTCGAATCCCACAGTCTTGCGAAACCACGAATCGTGTCGAAGTTTAGATTCGGACGCCCATCTCTGCTTATCTTTCTTATCTAAGAACTATAGAAAATTGAAAAATTCAGAAAACTGGCGAATCTGATAAAATTTGTAAAGTAAAGGGATCAGAATAATCGAGTCGACTAAAAATAAAAAAAATCGAAAACTGAAAAGCTGACATTAGTTTGCGTCGGGCTCCCTCTACAAAATCAAGCTATAACCGATCGCCTAACTTATTCATAATGATATTCTTCGTGGAGAGCAATTCATTCCGCCTTGAAAAACTTCATTGTGGCGAGTATCGTCGGCATTGAAACGGAGCAACGCATTTATCGTGTTTGAAAGATCGCCCACGCTCGTTCCAGAATCGGTATCGACTTTATCGTCCTCATCAATGACCAGCACATGTGTTCGAGGGTATCCATTACAGATCGTAGTTGTTTTACCGCGGTCGCGCCGTGCAATTGTATCGATAAAACAAAAGCATCCTATCGAAGGTACTGTACCATTAATGGTCATCCGTCCCTTTCTTGCTTCTGTTATGCGATAATCTACAGAAGCGGTGCTGCCCGGGCATTATCCTTTTGCATCCATTAGCGTGAGGGGGTAAACTAAGAAATTATAGCGGCGGTGCAATCAGAAAAGTACCATATGTTCGTTGCGCGGTCTGTGCCGGTCTAGTATCTACGTTAGGAAAGAAATTTATGCCAACCAAAGACAAAGCCCTTTGTTCGAAAATCTGCGTTCCAACTTCGATTACCACGTAAATGTGCAATTCGAGAGAAGCGAGAGATTTCGTTGATTGTTTCGTGATAGTGGTTCGTTGAAAAATGTAAAATAGAGAATTATCACCTCTGTGATAGATACCTTCTTCCAAAAGGAATATACCAGTGCGATGTATCTAGAAACGCTTCGTTAAGTAATTCCTTCGTTAATCTTTCAATCAGAATTACCAGAACTAAAATCTTCATAAAGTTAAACTACGCCGCGATGCCTAATTATCCCTTTACGTCGTCATCATTTGATCAAGCTTTTAAACAACCATTACATTTCCTCCATTTTATCATCGATTCCTCTCATTTGTCACCGTTACACCAATCTCTAATTAAACCACAAAGCGTCTACTGTCAATTAAAGTTTCGTCATAAAGGATGGTTGGTTGGATTTATAACGCGGCACGTGTTGCGCGCGAACCAATTATCGATCGGCGATCGAGCGGCGCGCGTGGAAGCTCTCGCCACGCTCTGCCAGCCCCGTGATTCGATTTGCAGTTGGCTAGTCGTCTATGCAAAATCACCAACGACGAGCCAGTAGTAAATGTCAAAATACGCGAGCAGCTTGCCAGAGCGTGGTCCAGAATTGCAAGCTCCATTAAGCCGAGTGAGAGAGAAGGAGAGAGGAGGAGAGGACGCTACCAGTAGTGCACCTCTGCGCTAGGCAATATGCATTTGAACCAGTTGCACCGGGCTGGCGAGGTCGGGGTGAACGCCCAACGCCTTTAAAGAGAGCACGCAGATGCGATACGGTGCGCCTCGCCCTGCTTCTTGCATCGTCTTCGACATAAGGGTGCGTTTCCACCGGTATCCTACTTTTTACTATCGTCCGACTCTTCCACCGATTGCTTCCGATACTTTTTCCGTGAAATGAACGATTTTAACCTAAATACGATGGGATTTCTTCGTGATATTTTTCAAAGTAATGCAATTCTTCTTTCGCTTTCGATTGAAACTAAGGATAGTGGTAATTAACCTTTTCTATCTTCGATAGTTGGTTTTAAAACGCTGGTCACTCGTCGCAGAGAATATTCGACGAAGCTGCAAACTGCAGAGCTAATCACAGGTGGTCCGATCTGATTTTTTGATCTAAGGACATCGAGAATAAGGCAGCCGAATTTCAGCCTCCAAAAAGAGCAATGGTAAAAAAGTAATTGATAAAAATTATAGGTGTCTTTTTTGTTTTCGATTACTGAACGAGCTACGCGAGCAGATAAATGTTTTCAAACGAAAAGATATGACTTTTGTCTTTAGTAAAACTGAAGTGACTTTGATTATTCAAAGGATTTTTACTCCATCGACTCGAACTATCGAATGTTCCGAACCCTCCCTAACACGCTCGAAATATCTCGATAAATTTCAAAAGACTTTTAAAACGATACCTCTAACAGTTCAAACATTCCTATTCGATCCGAACTATCTTTACCTGTCCGTACAAATGCCCGAAGAAACTACGTCCTCTTAAATCACTAGAATAATTGCTAAATTCCAATTTCACGTATTCGATTTACACTTCTATCCTTAACCTTTCGACAATTTCTACACGTTTACGAATCCAACAACATACGTAAGGACGTGTGGTGGCCGTGCAAAGAAGGATAACGCCGAGTCGCGTTGCTACACGTTACGTGGACACGTTATCGGTGGGACCATCTCAAGTTTGATAATGAGACTCAGACGAAGACGCTATGGGGCCTCCACGCGCAAACTTGAAAAGCATGCTTTAGTATAAATGGGCGTCGATGAAATAAATTGTAACGATGGCAGGATGGATCAGGATATTAGCAAAGTGCGCGTCTACGCTTCGTGGTTGACTGACCAGTGAGAATGCGCCCTAACACGTTGCATCCGATTCTTCTCGGTCGCCAGAGACACACATCGCGCATCGGGGAATGCGATCCGCGATGCGCTCGACCCGATGCGAGATTAATGGAGGATATCACCGATGAAGGTGCGCTTTAATCAACGAAATTGGTGAGCACGCGAGACTGACGTTGTACATCCGTACTGGGAGGAAAGGGTGTCCAGGGACGTTACGTTTCTGATTACGATAGGCCGCTATAGTTACTCGTAAAACCATTTATTATATATGCTCTGCTCTTGCGCACAACCGAATCGATGTTATCGGCGAAATTTCATAAGACATTAGTCGTTAGTGTCGATAAACGTTCTTTAAAAGTAAAAGATACATGTAAGAAGTAGCGCCGAGAAAACGTCGAGCATCGAGAAAACAAGGAACGATTATTACCTGTGTAAATTGAAAACATTCTTGAGTCCGCTATACCGAATTAAATATTTCAGTTACATATTATGTATTTGTGAATTTTTCGACGTAGTCGATTGCTCGCGGAAAGTACAATTGTCGCGAGGCAACAGAGCGTAAACATTTTAATCGAGAACTAGCAAGAAACCTCGAGATGTGGAGCGCAAAAACCGCAACAGACATCCGTAGGTACAGACCTCGTTACCATATCGCAGCACTGATAAAACCGTGTTCTGTGATAACAGTGTACGAGTATCGCTCGTTTCACTGCTGACGGCTAGTGTTGTTTCAACCTAATAATGATTCAACGCCCTGACAAGCACTTATCCTTCTGGCTAACCACGTATCGTTCGATCTAGCCAGAACTCGTAAAACTCGAGGAATGTCGAACTCCTGCGCCGACTCTTTCTCCCTCGGCTCATATGCAACGAATCGTACGACAATTGGAATATAACAATGCGAGGAATAAACGTATAACTTATAGTTTTTTCAAACAGTTTTATGGATCAGAGCGACTTAGAGTTCGAATCGCGATACTATACTACGAAAGATGTGAAAATTCACGAAAAATAGTTAAATACGGATGTTTCGTATCGTTTTTGGATAAAAGTACACTCGTACGTATCCCTTTTTACTACTCGTGTCGTCCCAAAGATAAAGACTTCTTTATTTACCGTGTCTGAAAGTAGAAAGAATACGAACGGGTGAATATGAATATATAGGAAAGAAACGAGCGGATTCACTTTTCAGCGTGAACAAACTTTCTACCGGTGGAGGAGGAGGAGGAGGAGGAGGGACCGCGAGCAAAGAAGCCACTCGAATCGGCAGAAGCAAAAAGCAGCCGGGTCCAGCTATTTTCTTAAACACGTCTTAAATTCCAGCTAATAATTGAGCAGCTGAACGGCTGGGCGGGGATACTGGAATTATGCAAATCGCGTCAGATCGGGATCGTGTCCCGAGGGCGCGACGTCCAAGAAGAAGAGGAGGTGGAGAGGTGGCCGGAGAAAAAGAACCGCATCAGGCCAGCAGGAAGAACAAGACGAAGAAGAAGAAGACGACAACGAACCAAAGGAAGAGGAGGAAGAAGAAGAAGAAGAGAAGTGAACGAAGAAGAAGAAGAAGAAGAAGAAGAGACCAGGAGAAGAACCAAACAACGAAGGAGCAACGAGAGCGTACATCACCGAGAGAAAGAGCACGAGTAGAAGGAGACTCGCCCCATTGTGATTGCTATACCCAAGGGCAGAATGTTTCTCCGGTGTGTGCCGTCTCATGCCGATCCGCAACCAAACCTGAACGACTCTCATCCTACCGTTCGTTTCTCTCGTCCCAGCAACGAAGCAACAGGTTGCACAACCTTCCACCTGCCCCTCTTGTTCACTGGCCACCATACATATACAACACACCGCCACCCCTGGCTCTCCTTTTGTTGAACTGAACCGAACGAGATCGGCGCGGTGACTACCAGAGAGACGACGCACATTCACTATCGGTTAGCGCGGTGTACGAAAAATGTTCGACACGTTGGTCGAAAGAAGAAAAGGAAAGAGAAACGAATCTTCGATGAACCGCGTACCGTAATATTAGGCGCCATCGTATGACGGATAATGGGAGACTTCATTGCCCGGATATCTTAATATCCGACAAGAATGTTAAGCGTTTCTATTAGGCCTCGCGTAATGGAGCCTTGGCACGGATAGGGCGCACCAAGAGGAGTAACTTATTCATTGAATTTTTTAATTCGCGGGTTTCGATGTAAGGACCAGCTATTTTGGCTAATGCAGCAGGTTTCCAGTTTCTTTGGTCTTGTTTGCAACGGCTTGTTTCAGGGATTTTATAGAAGTTCGAGAAGTTAACGACTGTGGAATAACTCCTCGTGGCTAGTAGTAATTTACTATTGAAACGAGGCTCGTAGCTTTGTTATCGATTAATTAATACGTATTGTCTCGTAGAAATACTCTTTAACTTAAAGTCGGGTTTCGACTGGAAGGAAGAGCAAGAAGGAAAATTGAAAAAGAAATCGAAGACGCGTACAAGATTTTCGGACGATCGAGTTCGGTATCAATCTCCAATTATCATAAACTCGATTACTTTGAAGTTCCATCTACGATCTACAACGCCCCGATGACTGATCGCCTTATCGGGGACGAAAGGTCGTTTCTTTTATCAATCCCGCGAAAAACCACGCGGTCGATTCCGCGCCTTTGACTCGAGAGCAATACAAACACCACGACTTTTTCTTTGAATTCTGATTTCCCGTACGTCACGCTGGCGATACCGACTTGCCTGACATAAAAAAAAGATCGAGCAAAATAAAAAAGGCAGGTAGAAAAAGAAAAGAAAAACAACGTAAGAATCGAGCTTAGCGCCACATTCGTGCTACGTTCGAGATACGATTGGATTTCCCGCCAGTATCGCGTGTTCTTCGTATTTCCTGGAAGAGGTCCGATAAGCTTTCTTTTTCAAAGTGTACGTGCACTGCTATCAAGGTAATGACGCACCGGGATAAGCGACGCAACGGCCGATAAAGCTTTCCTGGCTCACGGCAACGAAAACCAAAGAGATTGCTTCACGGTCCCGCGGCTTTTCCAATGTGATCGTAAATTATCGATGTTACCATAAAATCTATCGAAGCCTGCCGCGAATGTATCCAGACCCCCACTAGTCAGTCTCTCATCCGGCAAGAAATGCCTCCGAGAGGGCATACACCTGTCGCTGACCTGTTGCCGCGACGTGAAATCAGAATATCACGTTATCGAGCGAATAACGTTCGATATTCGTCTCTCTTTCTTTCTTTTCTAGTTCTACGAGGGCAAAAAAGCTGGTCGATCGGTAGAGCGAGAATTTACTCGGCTATAAGAAGGTTATAAGAAGAATCGCGTGGACGACGACGCGTCGCGACGTACTTAGATACGACGTGTCGTACAGTGGACGAAGGAGAATGAGAAATCATCGTCAGAGGTCGTATAAGAGGCGTATAAGCCTATGCGCTATGGTTATGACGTTCCAGCCGAGCGCAGCCGATTTTTTGCGACGCATCGAACCACGACGAGGAACGTGCACGATGACGGAAGTCCGTCCATCTAATAGAAAAGGACGACGCGCGTACACGAAACGAGATTTACCTTGGAAAAGTGTTGCGACCGGACGCGACGGATAGCTTCGCGAGAGAAACGAAACACCACGACCATCATCGACGTCGTCAAACTCACGCCACGCGGCTTCTCCGGCCTATAACCGTGGCGTGCTCCATACGTTTCTCCTTCTTCTTCCTTCCCCTTGTTTTTATTTTTTCCTCTCCTTCTTTCCTGTCTCTCCCCCCTCTGAGTTTTGCTTGTCTCGTCTCTTTGGTGAAATAAGAAGGAAGGACACACGCCGGGTCTCCTCGAAACGAGATCGACGCACGCTCTGCTCTCCGTACACCGTGAAGGCGTGGTCGTCGGTGGACAAGATCGCATCTTCGTGGAACGAGGAGAGAGAAAAAGAAGGACGAAAGAGAGAGAGAGACGTGACGCAGGGTGGCAAACCGAGAGGAACACCGTCCGGGGGAAAGGTAAGATCTGCATGGCGGGGAATGCGAATAAGACCGAGAGCCAAGGAGCCGGTGAAAAGAGGGACGGACGAGGACAGAGCCAATCCTGGAAATTGGAACGAGCGAACGCGAAGGTAGGTGGGTCGCCGCCAGTGTGTTCACCATTCCGATGTAGACATTATAGCGACGGTATCGTCGTGCATACGCAGGGCCCCAGACGTTTCGTGTGTTGCGCGATATCAGCCGTGAGCCGCGCGTACACGGAGCAGAGGTCACCGATAAAAGGCCAAGATAACACCACCTAGGACGCAGGTGAACCAAGTGTAAGCGAGTCGATAACCGGCCCGCGCTATCTTATCTTCCACGCTTCGCCACGATACACCGTGCTTCAACGATAGAGAATCGGTCTAGATTCAACGCCTCTATACGGTCGTGTTCCTCCAGCAATAACGATTACTCGTTTGGAAAATCTTCTTTTCGAACGCTCGTCGTTCGCCAGCGATCAACGACACGAACGTCCTTTTCCCCGACTCGTTAACGATCGTAAAGCTAACCGACGTAATCGAACCATCGATCGTTCCGTCGCGTCGAAACGATGCGACTGATAGCAAACGATCTTGCTATGTCTACTTTCCATTGCTATTTTTATGAGAAACAAGGTGTCCCCAGTGGTACTCTGTCTAATGGTTCTACGAATCTTTGGTGATTTTATGAAATCGTCGAGCGTCTCGAGCTTAAACGTCTTATAAAGATACGGATGTGTCCGACGAAGTATAAGGTTATTGTCGTCGACGATCGTTCTAGTGTATTACGTTGTTTAGAAGTTTATTTCTAAATTCGCGTGTTACTCGATCTTTTCGAGTGCAGCAGATATACAAGTTACCGCTCGGTATGAAGTATCAGCGATTACGTGGAGCTTCTGTTAGCAAATAAACTATTTTTTATTTTATTATCTTCGAGAGCTGTAACACGAATGTCTAACGCAAGTGTTATTCGCAACTATCGCCTCGTGTTATATTTAGAATGTTATTTCGTTACAGCGTTCTAAAAGTTATTCTATGCAACCACGATAGTCCCACTGTATTCCGCAATAACCGGACTAAAATGTTTTACAAGTAGAACGAAACGAATCTTTAAAATTGCATCTTCAATAATATTCTAACGCATAAATTTCCAATTACGGTATGTTCCGTTACTTTGGGAAACATCGAAAACGAGAGCGGTAAATGCGCGAAAAATATGCGAGGAGCGCGACACCGAAATAACTTTTCCAACGGAATGTACACGAACTGTGCGACTCCATATTCACCACGGGTTCCGCTATCAGCAGCCTGTACTTCCGCTGCCAGCCAACTCTATCTCGCTATAACCTTATAGCACACGTTACATAAAATAACGACGCATGGATTTTCTGTGAACGCCAACGCGGCGACCGCAAACGTACATACATACGTTTCAACGACAAAGTCGATCAATCCCTCTCGTAGCAATCGTCGATCTAATTCGAGACTCGCGTTTCTAAACGCGGAGCGAGAGATCATCGAGGAAACCGCAGACACGTGCTCCGCCTTTCGCGTCTCCGTCGGACAAAGACGACGTTTGACAAACAAAAAAAAAAGCAAGAAAAAAAGATCGAAAGCCCGGGAAAGTACAACATTCCACGACCAACAACGCAAATAAGAATTTCCGCCGACCTGACACAGATATCCAACGAACGGCCGAAGGCCGCTGCGTACCTTTCACGCTCCAAAACAATCGAGCCAGGTCGACGTTAATTCCAGGAAACGCAAAATCAAAGACGCAATCTCGTAGAAGAAACGCGTATATAACAAGCTGAAAGAAACGATGAGAATATTACGGGATCGTTTAAAAGATAAGACTCACCGGATCGATGCGAGACTGTTGTCGTTGCTGGTCCTCCTGGATGATCCTCAGAACGTGTTACTGCCGATGGATCGTCTCATTTTCCCAGTCACCCGGAGGAGGTCACACGCGGGAACTCTCACGACAGTGGGACGCGCACAATCGGAGCGATTCGCGAGCACGAACCCAACGACGACGAGGTTCGAGCATGTGACCGTCGTTGCCACGACGTACGACGCACGATGCACACACGATTCGCACGTGACGCGCTCGGGGACCCGCGTTTCCCGTCGGAAGATCAAGCTAGGAAGCGACGACGACGCACGTCGACACACGTCTGACGACGATCACACCGTTGCACGCGCGAAAACCAACTGAGAGCCGCCGTCACGCGACACGCGATTTCCAAGTCGGATAACGCGGCCGACTCGCTCGATGCATGAGTCTCACCGATCTCTGTTGAGTCTCTCTCTCTCTCTCTCTCTCTCTCTTTGTTGTTGTTGTTGTTGTCGCTGATACGCGCGTAAACAAAGCGACGAAACAAGTCGTTTAACACGTATGCTATCGTATACGATACCCAGCGTGCACCTCGGGCGCAGGTTACGCTCTTGTTCGCGGACGAAGCTGTACGAACACAACCGAACGACGGATCCGGAGTGCCGCGAATACGTTCAACGTTTCCTTCGATCGTCCACACATGCCGCACTCCCGCTTCCGGATCTGATGTTTGCACCACCACGTTAGCTGCACGTGCAAAAGAGCTCGGATTCTTTGAAGCTTAATGTAGTCGATTGGAGCACCTTGTACGTGGACCGACGAGATTCTGACTCTGTCCACGTGTCTCGGTTCTTCCCGAGGTGCTCCTTCGCTGTCGTGTAATATTCTTTGCGCATTGACACTGCTGTATAGGTATATTTGGTTCAATTATCCATTGACTACATCCGACGATCTATGTTCATCTATCCGACGTATAAAGAGCTTCTATTGTAAGACAGTTTGATAACAACTGGAAAATATCCAGCACGGTATTGAAGCGGTATAGGACCGGGCATTGAGATATCGCCCACGTGTCTGACTTCCTCCTAATCTACTTTCCCATCCACGTGTACGTCGTGCATTGTCGTCGGTATAACCGATCCAACGTTTTTCTCCTCTTCGATGTACAAACACGCATCGAGTACGACTCGATAGGTTGACAAAAGGAGGAGCGACTCCAATGTTACACCTGATTGTACTTGGGCGATCAGACGATGACCGACGCATTCCACTTAAAATCATCGAAGGTCGTCTTCGTGGGTATTCGACGATAGCTGTGCGACTTGGAGACGCGTCGATTCGGAAAATATGCAAAAGCGTGGCGAATAGATTTATCGAGCGACTGTCGCGAAGCGCGTGTAAACAAAACGATTCTGTCCCGCGAACTGCCGCGGCGAGCGTATTCGACGTACAGCTACACAGGTCAAACGAGCACACGATGTGCCGCTCATACGAAACTTGACGAACTCTTCCGAGCAACCGACGCTCGATTTGATTCCGCCCGAGCACACGGTTGTTTCAACATTGCCGGGTGGCAATTAGGTACGATTCGATTAGGCGAGTTAATGGAATCGTTTGGTAAACGCGCGCGCGAGCTTGTAATAGAGAGTAAATGGAACCGTGTCGGCGGAGGGTTTGTTTGATCGGGTCTCTACCGTTTTAATTATAGAACGTGAGAGCCGGTGATATGACGCGTGTGCGCGAAACGATCCAAGAAACGAAGATTAACCGCGACGATGATGCTCGCGGAACCGGAACCGCACGAACGTGATCGAAGCGAGGCGAAATTATTTTGGCGCGAGCCAGATTATTTAAACTAATGTCAAAATAGCTGTGATTCATGGATCCGCCGACCTTTGTCCCGCCGATTCCCTTGTCGTTTCGTCCACCGTTGATTGTAATCGGATTAAAAGTACGGCTTCTATCACAGTGCTGCGATGAGACGATTGCTGTACCGCTCCTTATGCACCTTTGTATGCCGAACTTCAATCTACAATCAAATTTTGTCCATCATGATCTTTTTTATAATTGCAGTCATCGAATTTATAGTTATTTTAGGATTATTATAAAATTTCGAATTTTCTGAACAACCCGTGTTCCTATCTATGTTCATTCTCATGACTAACGCTGCATGAAAGATAAAGCTAATGGATTGATGGTGCCATAAAATGAGTATTAAAATCTCATTCTACAAGCTGATAAACGATAATGTAATGAAAGTGAATTTTAAGAAGTGATAACAAACATTTTGATTTCCATCTTTCAGATATATAACGTCGAGAACTGTTACCTACTTTAAAGAAGTAAGTTTAAAAAAGTAGGGACCAGTAGAAATGAAACTTTCGGATTAAAACTATTTTTAATACTTTCGAGCTATCGTTGAATTTAAAGCGAAGATTCTGAAGAAAGATAAGACAAAATAGAAAATGTTCATTCTAAAGGGAAACCGTAAAATATTCTCTTACTTTTGCTAAGAAAATAGTTTGGGAAAACAGATAAAAGATAGAGTACATTACGATTTTATATCCAGCGGAGATTAAAAGGTAAGGCATATATATTTATACAATGACACGACATAAGATATATGTCGACTGCACCACGGTACTGATTAAAGTCGTAAAACATCTTTGACGCCACCAGTGATAACGTGGAAATAGTAAAATGTAGACTGTACGCGATTTACAATATAAAGCTCGAGCAATGAAAGTGAACAAGAGAGTAAGAAACACATTGTAAATTATCGACACGGCGATACGAGTAATTGATTTATCGGACCTACACAAATAAAGATACTGCACAATTCGATACCATTTCCTGATACCTAACGCGTAACGCAATTCCAATAGGTGAACACGGAAATTCTTGAATATACCATCGAACGTTGACAACGCCTTACACAAATTTAATTGATCGGTCAAACGATCACGATAATTAATCAGAATGCGCAATCATTTCACAAACGCTTCGATCTCAACAGCAGTTGGAAAGTAGAACGATTCTACGAGTAGAATAGAATAGAATTTTAGTCTACAACGTCATCGTTCTTCTATTTCTTCTCTTAAATTGCACAACAATCGATCAAGGATACGGAACAATTTTACAAACGTTTCATTTTCCTCTCGACAGCAATTGAAAAATAGTGGAACAATTATATCTCGAGTAGAATAATTCCAATAATCACACACTTCGATGCATGACGTCTCTATTTGCAAATTTTTTTCCCACCTAGATTATTTCGCACATTTACTAAATTACACGTTAACGTTCGACATACCGACGAATCTCCAGCATGAAATTACAGACGATCAAGGGAAAAGAAAAAGACAGAAGAAAAGTAAAATTCAAGCATACCGGATTAGCATTGAACTTCGTAAAAAAACCTTACACCTATCCGGAAGGCTAGGCAAAGCGATCCCGTGAAATTCAGTTCACGAGGCTGTAACTCGTAAGAATCCATAATAGCGGTAATAAATTACGCTCGATTCAGGCATTTTTCATTCGTACTTTTCCTGTCGTACGCGGCTGCTCGTTACAAGAATGCCGGCCAGGATCGATTAATCATCGACATGACTTGTTAGAAATCTTCATCGCGAGTAAACCACGTGGCACCATCAGCAGCTTCGCTTAGGAGCTCGTGATCGACCAAACGTTCTCCTTTTTCTTTTCTTTTTTTCTTTTTCACTTCCACCACAGAGCGAAAGAAACTAACGTAAGAAACACAGGCATAAATCACCAAATATTTAGAATACCACACGGCGTCGCGTGAGTAGACGCGTGACTCTAAATTGCCAGCAGTTAACCGAGATCTGAATTGCCGGTAAACATCGATTGTCGTGTCAGGAACGCGATGCACGAGATAGAAAAAAGGTTGCCGTACCACGGTAGTTAGATGTACCGAGCCACGACTGCCGTCGATAGTCGTTCGATGAATTGCCGCTGAAATATTCGATCGAGTCAAGAATCGAAAGAAACATCGAGTCACTCGCGATCGTTATTAGCTCAAGGAATTTCAGGGGTCGGGAAAAAAGATGAAATCTGTTTCTGTAAAATCGATTCTAGTTTGCTCGAGGATTTTAAGGTTGGATTGAAATCAGCTCGAGTCTTCTCGCATCTATCGCTAAAATCACGAAAGAAATGCTGAAACGGGTATTAGTAGTGGTGGCATAGCTATGAGCAGCCATGCGGAATGGTGGCAGAAATGACTTCCAGGTTTTCACGTTCCGTACGATGGTAGCAATAGATCGAATCGTAAGGCGCTACTATTGTATGCACTGCATACGTCCCACCCCGCCATCACGCGTCCCTTTTACAATCTCGCTGCCGGCTACATCGAAACGACGTAGATAATTTTAATCGAAATTTCGTGCCCGTGGACCACGGGCTAAAAGCTCGCGGCGAAGATAACGATTTGTCGGTACCCGGTTGTTATTTACAATATCGTGAAACCAATCTCGATCGCTCGACAACCGCCGTGACAAATAATTGCTCGTTTTAAAGAGCTGGCTAATTGCCCGCCAATGATCGCAGATCGGAGCTCGTGAAAAAATGTTCACTTCTTTACGATATCTCAATTGTACCGCGGGATTACGTAGCGCTCGTCCGTCGGTTACTGACTGTGCAAATTATTCGTGAAGTTGCAAAAATCTAGCGAGATGTATCGAGCGCTGGTTTAGCTGTTCCAAACGTGGATAAAAGGTACGTGTGTGTCCACGTAGAATTTTCTATTAAATTTGAATATCCCGATTTTTTTGTTTTTTTAATTGCATCACAATTTGAGACTTTTGGAAATATCGGATATCGAGATAACACAATCCCTTCCATCCCAAGTTTCCGGTACTTCCTCTATATTTTACGACTATTCTTAAGTATGTACACGGTGCAGGTTTCTAATAACATAAAATCACGCATCTCATGCTTCGCATTCATCCATGGAAGGTAGTACTTCGGTTTAACGATTGGCAAATAGAGAAATCTAAACAGCAACGAGCGCAAGGATAATGCGCATTAAACGGAAATATTAAGCAATTTATGACTGGAACTTGGTCACATACTAAAAGTCACGAAGCTGAACAAGCATGTTCGGAGTCGTCAATGCGCTTCGAGACAAGTATGTCCTGCTGTGTACACGGTCACCGAACGGAGAATTTGAAAATCACGGGTACTTTAGCGCTGCTTGGCCTCGCTGTCGGGAACATGCGAGGCGTTGTCCATTGGTGATGGCCGATCGCAAGGAAAGACTGTCGTTCGCGCCTCGTAAAATAGACACGATCGGCACGCAACGCGAACAGACCTCCTTTAAACTACTTGAATATCGTTATCCACTTCTAACGGTCCCTTCTGCAACCGCTTTCGAGCCCGAGCCAGAACAGAGAATCGAACGCACACACGTGCACCGATCGCCGAACAAATAGAACGTGCGATTCGTTCTTTTGCATATATGGACGCTGCTCGTGGAAACCATAGGCAACACGCTCTCGATAACATCTCCGCGACCAAAGTATCTCAACAGCTACATCAAGGTGTACGTTAAGTTCACGCGGACGATCTCAGTCCACCCTTCTCTCCATTCGCGATTTCGTGGAAAGGCATTATGGGAAAGTTTGCCATTGGAAAGGAGGAAGAGTTCAAGTTAGAAACATTCGCAATTTTGCGAGTTACTTGGCAATCTTAAGAAATCTCGGAAAATCTCCATATATTCCTCGAATAATCCAAACACGCTTGTAATCTTTTCATACTTTGGCGATAGAGGACTGAAATTTTGAAACTAATGGAAAATGGCTGGTTCAAGAGGAGTCGTAGGCTCGCCCTGAGAGGCTTTCGTGAACGAAGGTGAGAGAAGAAGGTCCTACGTCGCCAAACGAGTTTGAAACTGGCTGGTAAAGATGCATAAATAAATATTAACCGGAGTGGCCGTCGGAGATGCGTAGATATATCGATTTATCTCAATGTCAATGCTCTTCTGCTTGCTTCGGTAACATTTATTAGGATCATTAACATGCGATAGACGTGGTAGATTATCGAACCTCCGTACGGTTTGTCATGCGATCAATGGATAGGTTTTTGACAGCACTTCGTATCTTCATCGAACGTTATTATCGAACGCGATAAAAAGCCTAAGGAAAAACGCTTGTTGGCAACGGTCAGCAAAATGACGCGTAATTTACATAACTCCCATACCGCGAGCGATTAGAGAACGATTTTTATAGGATAATCAAAAGCGAATAAGATATAAAATATTGGACAGTTCTCTCCTTTGACATCACATCGTGTTTTTTTCGTTTCGAATAATTTTTAGAAGAATGAAGGAATGGTACAAATTACGAAAGAACGAGTCTTTAATGTTCTCGAGTACAAAGATGAGAAACTTAACTTACTGGTTGAACGCAAAAGAATTTGAAAAGTACAACTTCTTGCGTCGATCTTATCCCTTTTCCACCAACAACCAATTCTCAAATACCAATTTTATAATCAGGAAATCACAGATTGGGATAATTTCTCCGGCGACTCGACGATACGGGATTCGTTTCACAGAAATTATTCACCTACTCTAAATCGTGCATCACAGTTTACAAGTTAAAGACATTCGCCTGAAATTTCTACGAATTTCGATCTAGATTAGGCTATCGTGGAAGAGCAATGGCAAGCTACTGTGCGATTTGATTACGGCAGAAATGTAATGAATCGTATCTGTTCGCTTTAGCCATCGAAAAAAGTGTGGGTTTTTCTCTTGCGAAACAGCGCGCGGCGTAATCAACGGGGAAGAGCAAACAGGTAAATTATCGAACGAATGCGTGGCCGGAATCCCGATGGAATTGGAAATTTGCAGTATTCGAGGCCGTTTGAACGGCGCGGTGTGCAACGAGTGGATGCTCGTTCGCCGCTCGTTGTCCGCGGCCTCCTAATTAAGTTCCGCTCGGTCGAAGCGTTATTAGTGCATCGCGCGATGCGCCGATCCTAAGAGGGTCGTGGATCGCGCGCACAGGGGAAGGGTGGATACCATTAAAGTCGACGCGTTGCGCCGTGGAAAATATCGCGCGACGTCGCATAAATATCGCGAGCGTAAGAGCCAATAATAAAATCGTAAAAGTGGCTCGAAGTTCAAAAGGGAGGCGCGGTAACGCGAGGCCGGGCCTCCTGGTCCGGTTGAACGCTCGCGCTATTTAAACCTGGTGGGTTTCACTCGCGCAGTCCGCTCTCGCTAATGGCGAAGCGGCGGCTTTTGCGCCAGCGACTCGTTAAGCGTACGCTCCTCTGCCGCCACCTCTATGTACCTGACCGCACGTAAGAATCTTTAAGAATATCTGTATGTATTTATATACAAGGTGCTCGATTTTAACCCGTTTAACCTGGGTAGATGAGTTAGCTCGTCAACCGAAGTACCAATCCCTCGTACGTAATAATTTCTTTATTTAGAGAGCTCGTATCTCTTAACGCGTCGTTTACGTTCCTGGTAAAAATAAATCGTGTCGCATTTACATTTGCGGAGGCTAAAACCGATCTAATTAAGGTTGATTTGCCTTTGTTAACGTTAATTTCTTTTACAAGCGGCGAGGATTAGTTATTTAAATACATTCACAGTTCTGCAACGCGCCGCCAAATATGAACAAATATAGATTTAAAACAAAGTATCGAGTTAAGTTGATAATACGTAATACGTTCGAATTCGTTTGCGAATTTCGTAGCCGCGCTTCGAGCTTCTGCCGATCGAAATATAGCGAAAACGACAAACGAGTTTAACGATTTAATAAGGAAGCTTCAATAACGTGTGTCGTTTGCGAGATTGCCGTCAATCCAGATTCGATGGTCCGATATTTTTATACGGATATCGTTTTTATTTTCACTGCCCTTTTCTCGTAATCGAGTAATCATAATTGACAGTTTGGACGGTTCTACGTAGAATCTTTAACGTACAGGGATCTTATAGTATATTCGTCGGTTGTTTTTTTGATATTCGAGCGTTTTCACGCAACGATCAAACAGTGATGGCATAGAAACGATAACTTTGTTATTCTAAAATTGGATATTTTAAGGAGGGGCGTCATATTAGGCTTGCGTGTATCAGTGAATATCAAAGTTGAGACGGCTTTGATCCTCTTTGAATTCATGCACTATGGATCAGGATCTATCGGATTCCAAAATTAGAAAAACTTTAGCTTTCACGTTGCGAGGAATCAATAGAGGTTTTGCGCTCTACTTAACACAAAATGCATTGTAATAAAATTAGTACAGTGTAGATTCGTAGTACGGAAAATAAGAATGGTCTGAGATAAAAGACAGAAGAATATAACGCCGGTGACACGAAACGTTAAATTTTCGAAAGAATAGGTAGGTAGGTAAGTTACGTTTTTAGAAGCGAACGCAATTATTCTAGTTTTACTGAAACAAAGTCGATCTCGGAATGGCGTAAATTCTGTATCTCAAATACACGATTATCAGAAAAGAACGTACATATTTCTTTGATTCAGAAAACTTCGCTATAAATTACCCTGCAACCTCCATTGTCTTTTCAAAAATCACGATATTTCTCGGGTTCTCAAGCACGTTCGACAGGTATACTCGCAAATCAACTGGTTCCAATACGATCGTACGATGGAAGAAATTTAAGCAAAGACTGCCTCGATAAAACTTCAGCCCCCAAAGAAGCGACCAATAAACAACGGTGAACGTCGTTCCATCCTCGGTTCTTTTATGGAAATGCGATCTCGCCGGGTCACCCTGTATACACGCACACGTGCAGCAGACACGCGTGTACACGCGTGTCCACACATCGCAGTGGAATGGCACGGTGTGTACGCGCGCGACCTCGGCCGCTCCAATTCGCCGTTAATTGGGCGACATTTTCGCCGTGCGCCTTTTTACGCTCCTGGCCTATCTCAACGAGCTTATATCCCGAGAAGCGGGCATAAATTACGGCGATTACCGCGGCCACTGAGCTACTCCTCCCAGGAGCCGATTCGGCTCGCTAATTATCGGCTCCGTATAAATTTCCATCGTTGCCTGCCGTGGTCGTGGCTTCCAGCTTCCAACGGATGCCGCCGATAGAGAAATAAATGCCCACGTTATGGCATCGCCGTTAATACGCCCCTGGTGAGCGGCTTCACGCTTGCATCGCTCTCTTCTTTACGCGACTCCGACTCGTGACGCTTAAAACGGCGACCCTTCCTGTCGGCCTAAGCGTTTATATCAATCCAGATTATGGATTTTACTCTTATTTCTTCATTTTGCTTTTTATATCTACCTGTTCTGGAATCGTGAGACCCTCCCGTTTCGACCGTCCCAGGGGAACGGTCGAACACAGAAGATAAGGAGAAAAAGTGGAACGATCCTACTAATCGGTAGAATCAGTAGACTGTACCGATCATCGGTAGAATCAGTACACTGTACCGATCATCGGTAGAATCGGTGGAACTCCATGAAACGTAGTTCCATGAAACATAGCTCGCTATGCGAGCCAAAAAGTATAACACTCGATATTTCAAAAATATTCAACATGGATACGTTTTTCTTTTTCTTTTTTTTTTGTTTTTTTTTTTTAACGCGAGATCTATCTTGCCCCGGATTATCCCACGAAGAAAATACAAGAAGAACGGGAAGAGGATGAAGAGACGGCGATACGACATGATAGGATAGATATTCGTGTTGGCGACAAAAACAACGTAACAAAGTGGTGAAACGATTTCTCGCCAATCGTCGTGCCCGACATAGCTGGCGCGCGCCTTGGCATTAGAAATTCCAGCCGCGGTGTATCCAGCGCTTTCATTGAAAGCCTGATAGATTTTCTGTCGCTCTCTGTTAGACGCAGTGTCAGCGCCGTGTGCGTACGGCGCGTCGCCAGAGCAAAAACGGCCGCGACACGGCCACGGAATCGAACCAGAAACTACGGGGATCCCGCGTGTGTAACGGCGTCGTTTTTTCCACGTGGCGATGCCTCGCGGCATATATATCTTGCACGGCACATAAATTTATCGCAAGGCTGATCAGCGCTAATAAGACCGCGGCAGGCACGCGCTCCGTTGCCTGCCCGTCGAAACGGACCGCCGTTCAACCAGTTTCCCCGATATAAACAGCATTTTTCATCGCTCTTAGACCGATCCCTCTCGTTCCGGAGTGAATGTTCGCGGTAGGCGAGCCATCGCCGACGATCCGCCAGACTAGAGAAAGCCACGGCGTATCTACGATAACAAACTCCATCTTTGGATCGTTCGTTTAACCTTTTCGACGCTACGAGTTCGCATACGAGCTCCGAAAAGGCGTATACCGCGTATTACTGCAGGATACATTTTTTAAATCGAGCTTACGCCGGTGGTCGTCCAGCTATAAATTTGGTCAAAGATCCGTCGACGTTTCACGGGAAAAAATTGGACAGCGAAACCTTAACCAGATATCCTAGTTATCGAACTCTCCCTACAAACGTGGTCCATCTTTTGTAAGCAAACAATCGTAGGGCAAGTAGTTAGCGTCCATGAACGCGAGCATGAACCACGAGCATTCCACGTAACGCCACCCTTCAGCCTGTACTGGTCGTCATGATGCCCTCCCGCAGGCAGTCAGCCCGGAGCAGGCGAGAACAGAGCCGCAATTTGCGTAATTGCGATGCCTACCCTTCTCTTCTCCGGCTTCTTCTTTCGAGCGAGACGCGACTCTGTTAAAACCCTCGCGGCCCTCCGGCTCGCTGACCGTACGCGCTTTATAAACGCCTTCTCTGAAAATTTCGCAGCTATGCGACTCCCCTAAGCTACCTATACGCGGCTCGTGCTACGCCAATTAGCCGTATTCGCGCCTTCGATACCTCCTGACGGCTAATGCCTGGCATGGCCGGTGATTTCCGATCTCTCAGTCGATTGTAAATCCCCAGGACCCCCCGATACACCAGCGTGTCTCGATACCGCGCGATACCGCGTTTTTCGCTCGACGTACCGCTCGTGCATCCCGGCTATCTGCATAATGACACGCCGATTTACAAGTCGATCTCGCTTTCTATCGAAGCCGAGCCGCGCTACACATCGACAAGCTTACGTAAATCACTCGTTTCAACATGGTACCCTGGCAAAACGGCCGGTGTTGATTCTATTCAACGCTGACTCAAGTATGTTGTACGTGGCCGACTGGCAAATGTAAATTACGAACGTAACGAACGATGCCTGGTACGACGGCTGCTTGTAAATCGTAATCCACCAGGTGGGTAGAGGAAAGCAGAGACATTGATGGAGGTGGTGAAGTTAATGAGGTGTTTCAGGTGGTCTCCATTTTGGGTGGTTCAGTTTCGTTTCTTCGACTATCTGCAACGATTTCTTCTGTCCATGAATAATACGGACATTTTGCAATTACCCGTAAGCGTGTTCTATGCGAAGGATACGAGGCGCTAGTGAACGGATAATCGATAAAAATCACAACGGCGCAAAGTTAACGTCGACGCGTCAAGAGGAAGGCGCATCGGTACCTTTTCGCGTTTCCCTGTCGGTCGATTATTGAAAATCATTTCTGGGAACAGTCACGGGCCGTTTGTGTATCGCGTGCGTGCATGTGCACACGCGAGCGGACACAGGCGTGCCCCTCGTGTGCTGCACCAGAGCGCATCCCTATGTGTCGGTGCACTCTGGACGCGAGATCAGCAAATCTAAGATCGTGCAACTGGTGTCCAGTGGCGTGTCCGCGGCATACGTTGCGAATGTTCGCCACCGAAGGAGAGAAAGAGAGGGAAGCTACGCCTGGTAGGGCGCGAGGAAAAGAGAGGAAGAGAGAAAGACGAGGAACGGCAACGGCAGCAACGGCAGAAGCAACGGTTGCGAAACGAAGAGTGAAGGATGAAGGAGACCGACTGGCGAAGAAGCGAGAGCGGTCGAAGAAGCAGAAGGAAGGAGGTGGAATGCGCGGTTCTCGAAGGAGGAGCTGTCGGCGGTGAAAAATCACGCACCCCGCCACCACTGCCATGGCCAGAGCATCTGCTCTACATACCCTGGCTCTCAACCTCCAGGGAGGGAGCGCTCACCTCTCGTCTTTCGCGCACCGACTCGCCTCCCGATAATCGGTTGGACGCACCTGCGGCTCGTTCGCCAACGATACAACGCCGGTATCCTGCACCAACATCGTTTTTCGATGTTTGCCCGTAAGCTAATCTCATTATGCTTCTTTCGTCTAGAGAACTGGTTCCCGCATCGGCCGTGAATACTCTACGACTCTACGAACGGAACTAGTATTAAGATTGAATTAATGTTTGCGCTATCCGCGAAACGGATGTTCAAACGATACGAATGGCCGAGAAAAGATACGAATGGGATTCACCGAGTACATAAACCTTACCGAGTGATGGATTAATAATCGAGTTGGTTAAAGTGCCGAGCAAGTTAGCTCGCTAAAGAAGTTAATTTCTTACGTTTTCTCAGTTGATCATACGCCTTTTCGATGTTCTCGAGATCTCCTTTACGGATCATGCGGCTCGTATATATTAATTATTATTAATCCCGATAATACGTTATTATAATCTTTTAGAGGGAAATGGAATATTTAAGTGGACGATAAGCTCTTGCTTAGGGATGATAGGTGGAGTATCTCGGTTTCGGTGGCGAACCAATCCATCAATGAGAACCTCGAAGAATCGGCGTGCGGTGTAGCAGAGCAAGATATACGTGCGCTGGCTGGGCTACCGGTCGGTCGGGTCGGGTCGCTGTTCTCCTGTGCTCCGTCTCTCTCTTTTGCTCTGTTTTTCTGTATCTCCTTTCGCTCTCCTCTTTTCACCTTCGCGGAATATCTCGCTCGCTCGCCCTTTCTACCTTCCTCGCTACCTCTCTTTCTTTCTGATTGCCAACTCACTCCATCGAGTTGTTGTTCGACTGTTTTATTACTTTTATAAATGCCGCCGCCACCATACTACCACCACCACCGGCCATGAGCACCGCAGCATCACCACCACTCACCACCACCTCCGCCGCCGCCGTTGCGGCGGGCATTTCCTTTGTTGGCCGCGCCACGGTCCATTGTTGCTCGCCAGAAAGATGCGAATTTTAATTCGATATTGTCTAATATTATTTATGTATGCACGCGCTAGAGAACCTGCCCATTTCAAAGCGTTCCCTTGCACCCTTGCCGCCGCTTGCTACCGCTTCCTTCCTCTCCACGCGAAACCGAATCGCCTATGTATCGTGCGATGAATCGACTGTTGTGCCGCCTTCGGGCTTCCACTCCGCTATCACCGCGGGCACGATTCCTTCGTGCCTTATATTTCATGCAGATTTTTCGCTTTTACGGAGGATAGAAACTATCGCGAAAATATCTGTGGCGTAGGATGTCCGCGGTTGCCACGTCTTATACGAGTTTTCTGATTAATCAGAAGGAGATAAAGAAGTGCGGAACGTAATTAGTACGCGAGTACACCGTCGGTGAAGGAAGAGAAAAAGATGGAAAAAAGATGAAGCAGAAGACGAAGAGATGCCAAAATACTACGGAGGGAATACGTTTGATATCTTTTATGTTTAATACTTTTTTTTTTTTAGCAAATACCGTATTATCGCCAATAAATATTTCTTATGTACCTTCCAAAACCGTGATTAAGATTTTCTTACAAGGAACAAGAACTTGAACAGTAGTGTGAGGCAAATTAGTACCCTGTCTCTAAATATCTGAAAATTTGGGTAAAATTTTAGCAGCTTGTGCAATGACAAAAGAGTATAAAATACGATGCAATGAGCGGTAAATAACTGTAAAAACAGGGAACGAGTGCCAACTTCAATCTGATCGTCAAAGTTGAGCTCTGTTGAACTTAATTAATGATTGATGGCTATCTAGGTAGTTAATGCGCTGTTTGCATCGGTGATTCGAAGTTCATCTGAAACTAGGCCTGCAGTTAATGATCGCGGTAGTTAATCCTGGTTAACGCGAGGAAAGGAAGAAAAGTTCCGACATACTGTTAGCATTGCAACTAGATTTCTTCGCTGGTTTGCAGATTGTACCGAGATTGAAACACATTTCCTATGTTGTACCTAAGTATGCGTCAATGTTATAGATTATCGACAGATATACACGCGTTAATTCTTATCTTCCGATAGCTAATCAAGGTCCACTGGCAATTTTGGAAAAGTTAACAAACCACGTTGCTATTACACGTTGCTATTTATAGGCAGAAACACGATTTGCATCGACGAATAATTTCAATAGACGTAATACATTTTTATCTTTATTCCATGCGTAATAAAATTTTCAAATCAATCGTCCCATTCCTACCAGCAGATTGCATTTTTTTTTACAAGACGTTTCTGTTGCGAATTCTCAACTAAATGACGATCAGTCAGGTTGCAACTGATCGGTTATTATCGCGAACCTTGAACGAAATTAACGTTCAAGGTGGGGGTAAATGAAAGATGTCGAGTAGTAGTATGTTTATGTTATGTATTTACAAGTTAAGATTCAGAATACGGTATAGTATAACACGAAGAATATGACGTCGTAATGAAAATCGCAATTAGACTTTGTCAATACTCTTTCAAGAAGTTTTATTTGTTCCTTATATATTAATTTTCTACCCCGGACTTTCCATGGATTTTATGGGATGGGAATCTATTCAAATTTTACGATCCTGTACTCTCATGAATGCATACCCAACGGTACTTTACGGATGTTTACTTTAGACCTGACTCGTCGGACAATTGGGGTGTTTATTTATTTGTTATTAAGGTCAGCATCGTAAGGTTTACTATCTAGGAGATAGAAAATTCGAACTTTCCCAAAACAGGTAGATGTGTTGTGTGAGTCATATACGGGTCACTTTAAATACCGAACGATTTCATATTCGAAAGAGCTCAAACAATTTCTATATCCCTAGAATACATTCCGTGTTTCTAAAAATGTTCCTAGGATGCAAAGTGCAAGCCACTTAATGAATTAAGAATTCGATAAAACCCATACAATTATACCACATTTACTGATAACTGTGCAACTACCAGACGTCAAATAATTCACATATTAATTTACTGCAAGCTACGTAAGCACAGTACAAGAAATAATCGACCGTATGATCGATTACGTACGTTAATGCAAACTCGAACAAGGGCAATTCCTGCGTAAGCGTTGATTGTTTAATACAAGGGTCAATTTAAACGTCATCTAATTACCGCCAACTCGTAGTTTCCTCGAACGGAGGCGAGGTACCACGAGACTTGCGCGTACGCGGCCGCTTCTGCTTGGAAATCAATATCAACCGACATCCAGGTTCACTTGAAACTGCAGTCACAACAGAATGCGCAACAGTTGCGTCTGAACGAAAGAGATATATATCGTGGCCGATCCCATTGTCGTTCATCCGATAACAATTCGAAAGTTCTTACACCCTCGTCTCGAGTGCCGACCATGTGAACTGGAGCAAAAGCCGCGGTGGATGGTGGAACGTGTCGAGCGAACGAAACGACTCGACATGAGCGCGAAAACCCTGGCCTTCGAATGCAACGCGGTGCAATCATGCAAGATGCAGGAACGTACGAGGAACGAGCTGTGAACGCGATTCGGTTACAAGCTTCTGT
Source organism: Bombus bifarius (assembly GCF_011952205.1). NCBI lineage: Eukaryota > Metazoa > Arthropoda > Insecta > Hymenoptera > Apidae > Bombus > Bombus bifarius. The sequence goes on along the minus strand of NW_022885586.1, from coordinate 324,103 downwards.
CAAGATGTCCGAGAAGCGGATTTCGATGGGCATTAACGTCAGCATTCTCGTTATACTAACCATCTTCGGGGTGTTGCTTTCCTTGCCATTGCGATTGCTCTTGAACACGAATTATTACAGTCGAAACGAAACGATCGGCGAAAATACTACGATACAAACGACGGAGAACGTAACAGTCGAAGCGATAATAATCCCGGTGGATCATCGAAAGTTGAGACGCTGTCCAAGGTTCGAGTACGAAGACAGATTGATATCGGTTTTTCAAAGTGATTACGATGGAAATTGTACTTACACGCGAATCTGTCCGATTAACGACACGAAGGAGGAAAATAACGGAGATGTCGAGAGCGAACCTGTTAACAAAGGGAATAATGAAACGTCCAAGGTATTGAAGGAGATCGTCGGTGAGAATTCGACGGAAAAAGTTGAAGAAAGTGGGAAAGATCGTCGAACGAAATCGGTTCTGGTCGCCGGACACATTCTCGTGACGATGCTTCTCATTTCAGCAATCGCTGCTCTCGTTGAAGTATTGCGAATACGTTTCGCTAGAGATAAGGTATTACAGCGGAAACCGCACTAGTTTATCTTGTAACTTTGATCCAGATAGTGATATATATCCATTCCGTGATCTTTATAACGCACCATTTTTAACGATTATATTTCTCGTCGTTGCAAATCCAATCAGTGTAGATACGTTACAGGTACATTTAAGAGGCAGAGATAGAGATGCTCGTTTAACGAAACATTCGACATGAATGTTCCTTGAAAGCTATAATAGTAGAATATCGATTTAAAGAATAAAAAAAAAAAAAAAGACATCGATGAAAGTAATAGTAATATGCGAACTAGAATTTCTTGGTTGCGACTATGGTCTGTGTAGATTCATAGTACACAGAGAATCTTGATTGACTAAGGTATTTAAAAAACGAAATGTTATAGAATAGAGAATTTCTAGAAGTAGAAGTGTCATTAAATAAATTCTTAGTATCACAGATTAGACACTACCGCAAACAGATACTATAGCATACGATACTAGTTAATCACATACAGTATGGACGTGTAATGTCATATCACGTTAACAAGTAGAACCATATTTTTGTAAAAGTGGATGCAACGAAACGTTACACTGATTGATTTCACGCGCACCGAAATGCATTTTCCTATTCTATGTTGCATAAAGTATATATAAATATATATATATATATGAAAAACAATACGACACGAGTATACAAACATGTATATATATATGTTTAAAAAACGCATAAGGACTCGTCTAAGGCAGATAGTATCAGCTCAAGAAAAACGTCCATGGTCGAGTTACCCGTTCAGAGGAGATTCCTACCGAGGTACCCAATGAAGAGTGCGAGATCTTTCGAAATGCATCGATCTGCTTTACGCCTATTAGGTAGCCGTATAATTAGACCAGCTCGATTAGCCTACATAAACGTATCGTTTAACATAAATGGCACTAAATCGAACCGTAGGTGCGAGACCGCCGCCTCTTATCCGTCGCTCGTCATTCCCAACGCAACCATCTAAACAAAACTCTGGATCGGTCAGTGGAACACCGAATAATCGGAAATCGAGACGCCAATCGGCCGAATCCGACGAAGAGGTCGGAATCCTCATGAGCGCTCTTCATCATCGCACACGCCTGATTCGACGGCATTAAAGGTAATGATTCAAGGCAATACGAAGATCCATTGGAAAAGTAGAATCGGAATTCTTTCTCAAGTGTTGCTGATTCAATTGAATCTATATATCATCGATAATAAATTGCGTTTATGCAGAAGTAACTTTCACAAACTTAAACTCGTATATTAACAACTTAAATTATATTTTACTTCCGTTTCAGTAAGGTCGATCAATTGAATTCTTTGAAAATTCATTCGCGTTAACACTAACAGGGTACACGTCTTAGACTGAATGGTACGTTTTCAACAACATTGTAAATGAGACTAAAAAGATTTTTAATGAATAACATGATTTCAAATTGTTTTGTTAGGTCTTACATATCGCACAACGATTATGTTCACGAATTTTTTGAGACTTCTTACTACTTCGTGAAACAACCCAAAAGGACTTCCAATGAAATCGTTGTTTCTTCCTCTTCATATTTTACAATTCTGTCTACTTAACAGAAATTTTACAGTAGCAAACAATCTTCTAAATCTCCCCCTCCCCCACCCCCGCTGTTAAAATCAACAACAAATCTGCTACCGTTCCACCAACCATAATTTTAATCGTTTTTGTTCTCTATAAGGTAACTTTTACATATTGCTTCTATTTTAATATTTTTTTCTTTCCCAAATAAATATTAAAAAATCGTATAAATGAATATTACATACAGTAAATATATTTAAAAACGTATAATGGAATAAAACGCTATGTCGTAGTATTGAAAATGGCCCATGCTCATTTTTTTGTTTCTTTTTTTTATCGATGATCTAAATCTACATATTTTCCATGAAAATTAATTAATACAATGATATCATTTCTTTCTTTTTAGGTAATACACCCGTAGAAAGCGTCTTTGAGAATAGGTAATTGCAAAATTGAAATCAAAGTGCAAAATGAATAAACACGGCTAGTACATCTAATCTACTCGTACTCTGTAGTATACGATATTGTTATACAAAGCGACGACCGTGTGAAACTAATCAAAATATAATATGAATGTATTTTGGAAAAAAGTTAGAGATTCTCTTCGATACATATTTTCATATTAATAACCGTACCTCACTTTAAACAGCGAATATTTCGACACTTCTGTGATTTTCATCGTTTCTCACGTAATATGTAAAACGTTAATCAAAAATTGTGAAATATATATATATATATATGTACATATGTATATCGATGTCTGACAAATAAATTCTTCCATTCTTTACTCGAATCATTTTATACGAAAATGCGTTTCAAGAAGCAAAGAATAGCATATTCAGATAATTAAGCGAAAATTGTATAATTTACAATTGAAAATAACGAATTTTATAATTAACCTAATTATAAATGTCGTTATAGTAATATCTTATAGGATTATATCTTTTCACGATATTTTAAAAAAAACAAAATGCATTACATTAACTTTAATATTGTCGATGGATATATTAAGAAATAATAGTTTAAATTTTTTAATATAATGCTAAATAAATTCGAATCTTATTACAAAAGGCAAATCAACATATCAAGATGGCGTTATACAAGTGTCGTTATGAATTTAGAACAATAATTATCAAAATATTTCTCAGAAGTACACATACATATATCTTAGCGATTTGAATTTATAGTGCATTTCAAACATATCCACGATATAATTATGAATATTATTTTTTTATTTTACTTACTCTTTCGCGTAGCATGACTGATATATGAGCAGAATCGAACGTTTTTCAATCGTAGACACCGTCTGGCCTGAAAATTCATTCATAAAATTGCTCTGTTACTTTCAATTATTTCTTTAACATAAGAATTTCATGAAATAGTAAAAGTATTTGAATTATATACTTTTCTCCATCAGTTCCATCGATTTCTAACTCCTTTAAACGTAATTTTTCTTAAAATTTCTCTCCAGCTTCGCGCCTTTCTTCCACAATATTTAGAGCGACAACTAACCGAATAATGAAATCTAGGGATTTTTGCGTCGTTGCTATTGGCAGTATTGATTGACGCGCGAAGCAGCAAGTGGCGACATCTTTCAGCCATAATAAAGCTATATAAGGGTGAACGCGTAGAAAAGGGCAAACATGAATTAAAGGTTGTTCGATGAGTAGGTCGGCTCATGTCTTGTGATAAACAAGTGTAGAAAGTGTCGTGCTAACTATAATTTTCATTAGTTCAAATCGGCTGGTAACGAGAAAAGTGTGAATATTCGTGACGAAGTGTTTCGCTTGTTGCACAGTTGCCAAGGCGACTACGGTACGTGCGTGTGCGTGTCCAAAATTGTGCTATGAAAAGAGAATGATCATTGGAGCAACGATTTTACGGCTATCTTCGTATTAACGGTAATTTCATGTTTCAAAATCGAACGACCTGAAGACGGGAATATTATGGAATACTCAGTTTTGGGTCACTACAACCCGTCCATACAGGCCACGGCCGATAGCGGTGTTAACGAACAACAACTCCTTTGTAAGTATTTTATATATATATCATTTTAACACTCTTTCTCTCTTCCGAAGGCGGCAAAATGAATTCGATTACATCAAAATGTGATCTTTACGTCCCAAGATTCGGAAGACTCGAAAAGGCGCGAAACCTCTTTGTTCTATGACACTCGTTGCTCGAATCATGGTGCGCGATCTGGCGTCCCATTAGCCGTTAGTATCGCGTAATATCTTTTGTCTCATTAATTCTTGTCCACCAATTCAATAAACCGTTATTGGTTACTCCCACTCTTTCCGCTGTTTTCGGTACATGATGCTTAGTTCCGATCAGCTGTTCGACCCAAAACAATCTTGCAAAATTCAAAGGTTAGACACGCGATTCAAATCAGCTGTGATGTTGTTGTTTTCAACTGTGAAATTTAGAGGCGCTCGTTCAGGCAGAAATATTACAATTCGGAAACAATGATAACAAAGATTAATCGACGTTAATAATCTGTAACCTACATTCAATGTTGAAATGTTGTCACAAGTTATGTTTAATGATATTGACTGATATTGAAACAACATCAAGAATTTCCATTGTCAACATCTTTTCTCATCTTTTATTACAGGGGAAGAACCAAATTATGTTTTAACTGGTGATGAGTATGTACCTGCAACAGAGCAATTTGGAGAAGAATTTGCCGGGGCTGAATTCCATGAAACTCGTACTGTACTTGCTGATGGGGGGGATAGATTTGGAGTTTCCACTGTCACCTTTGACAATGTCGAAGAGCTCATGTGGATGGGAAATCAAGGGGTATTATAACATTTATTGTCTAGTTAACAAATTATACATTTTGTTACTTTTATCATTTACTTTATGTAATTCGTATGATTAAAATAACATCTAATTCATGTTACACTGTGATATTTATTAAATAATTATTAAAATTACATTGACTAAGAACAATGCTTCATAGGGTCATGTGACGTCTTATTATGGGCCTGGTTTACAAAAGTACACCTCGTTTCAAGTTCATGCCACTCAAGAAATTCGGCATATTCATCCATTAGATGAAGGAATTTTAATTCTGACACAGAGTTTACTACGATGTCAGTTGAGACGTGGCATACCAATATTTTCGCACATGTATGTTAATTTTGTAGTATTTGTATGACATTTATGAACTTATGAACTTTTTGTATAGAAATAAACAATTTGTAGGTCACCAAATATGATAGACATGCAATGCATGCTTCAAATTTCACCAACAGGATTACTTATGGGGGGTCATCAGGAAAAAATTATCAATTTTGATCTAACAAGAGGGAAAGAGACTGGATTAGTGAGTTTCACCCTATTGATAGAATAACATGATTATGTGGATATGTATTTGTAACATATTGTATTTATAGGTACATGTAGGAGAAAATGGTTGTGCAATTTTAAGGCAGCATAGCAGACTTATATGCTGTGGCAATCCTGCTGGACGAATCGATCTCAGGGATCCAAATACATTATCAATAGAACATACTTTTGATACTCACAGTGGTTCTCTCAGTGACTTTGATGTTCAAGGAAATTACCTTGTTACTTGTGGTTTCAGTAACTGGTAAGATTTAGAACACCATAATTAATATATCATTGAGAACACTATTGTAATTGTTAAAGTTTTTAACTCATTTAATTTCTTGATTTAGTCGTCAGGGTTTGACAGTAGATAGATTCTTAATGGCATATGACTTGAGACAAATGAGAGCATTAAGCCCAGTTGCAACTTTGGTGTGCCCTCTTCTATTGAAGTTCCTACCCAGCTATTCCAGTCGTTTAGCTGTTGTAGCACCATCGGGACAAATGCAACTTCTTGACACTATCTATGCTAATGTACAGCCATCTGTGACATGCTTGTATCAGGTAAATGTTATATGTCATATGTGCAAAAGGGTGATCTATAATTACATAATGTACAAGTTTTCTTGTATTGATAGGTTGCAAATAGTGGAGCAATATTATCCTTTGATGTATCTTCTACATCTCAGTGTCTGTGCTTTGGAGATTCGGCAGGTTCTATACATCTTATGTCTACAAATACATCCGAGCCCCAGTTTAATACATTTTCTCGGTTAGTAAATATATTAAATCTTTTAAATAAAAAAATTCCAGCTGAAGTTAGAAAGCATAGAACAATGATTCTGTTTTCATTTATCCAGACCAACTGAATTTGCTGATCCAGTTGAGCCACTTCCACATATATCATTCAATGATGATATTACACCACTAAGTTCAATACCAATGTATTATACTGGACAGCCATTATTGAGCGATTGGCCAGAGGAATTTTTGAGAAATGTTTATAGGTAGGTAATGATAACTGACAATTAAATTGAACAAGTAGTGTTAATAAAAAAAACTAATTCCAAACTTGTTTTCTATATCTTTACAGAAGAACACCACCGATTGATCCTGAAATATTGCGTACAATGAAGATGCAAGGAACTATAGGTTATGCTCCAAATCCCCAGACGTTTCGCAGAAATCAAGTGAGAAAAAAATATTCTCCCACTCTTGTACAATATTCTTCTCCGACTCTTCTAAATCTCTCCTAAAATCCGAATTTCCAGTCTTTCATTCTCAGAGTGTTTTCCATGACTCCCATTTAAGATTATACTATCATATTAGTCTTGATGTTTGACTTTTTTGTTGCCAGTTACACCAATGGGAGTAAAACAGAACAAATTATCGCTGCCAAACGTGGACAGTCCTCATTTATCTTTAACTTTATATAGTTTTAAATCAGTCCTTAGAAAGAACAAAGTTTGTCTTTAGGGAGTTATATACTTGTGACTGAATAGTTGTTTTTGTATGCATTGACACATATAGTTATTAATTGTTATTAATTGAATCAGTTATCAGACAATATTAGTTGCATAACATAACTAAGAAGTATAATCTAATTGACGACTTTATTATAGCTTCAGTGGTATAAATTGATACAGTCAATCGGAACGATATATTGTAAGGAAAAGGAATTCGAGCTCCATACTTTCAATTTTTTAGAGAAGCCAGAATAATATGATGTGATTTAAGACTGATAACATTTCGTGATAAATATTGTAGTCGATGAACAACCTTAAAAGATCGTGATATATTTTCATAAGCTAGTCTACAACATTCTAATAATTTCCTGTATGATAATATGTATGAGAGAAAAAGATCTAAGTAGGACATTGAACACGTGTATTACATAATATTCAAATCTTTCTCTTAATTTTAGTCAATATATTTTTCAATTATACATGGTGGCTGGTAACTGGTGGTACAAGCGGAAAGGGGGTGATTCTACGCGAAAAAAGAAGTCGAAAATATAGAATAAAAATTTTTTTTGTATATAATGAATATAGTTACTGAATTCTATTATTTTCACCGATAAAAGTCCGTTACTGTAGACTTTTATTATAAAATATAAACATTAGTAAATTTGTCTCGAGCCGAATTTCAAATTTTTAAGAATCTTACTAAATTTTATCTAAATATCTTTGAAAGGTTGAGAAATATTGACATTTATTTTAAGGTCTGCATACCAGTAGCACCTTAATGGCTGTGTAGAATTGCAGTTATTGAAGAGCAATGGTTGCATCTGCCTTAATTTCTTCAAAAAAGCAATAACTTTTTTACTAACTTTTTATCAAGACAAATATGAATAATGTGCCAATCTAGGAATTACAATGAACGTGTTCTAAAATGATGTACATATATATTGCATTGCATAATTCGCGATATAGTTTCACGAATTATTTAAAATATGCTCTCTATAGGCTTATGTTATGCTCTTTAACTCCGTATGTGGTGTAATTTTAGTTTTGATCTACTTTCCAACAAATCATATTGTGTTTCAAATTTTGAAGTCTTGAATCTCAAGAAGAACGCTATTTACTGCCTTTGATTTCGCGTTGGAGCGTTTGTAATCGATGCATTTCGTTCGAATGGTTGTTCTAGTTTAATGATTTTGTGGCTAATAATCGATAGTATATCTAATGCCTATATAGAATATATTCCTTCAAGAATGTAATAATGGAAGTTGTATTTGAGTGAAATAAAGGTTGTAAGACATACACGTAAACCTAACTTATTGGCTCGGTCCCACGCGTATTCAATAGGTATTATTTATTTTTTTATGGTGTAAATCACGTTCATATAGTACATCGTAATTTTAATCTTATTAAATTTATTTAAGAGAAAAAGCGAAAGTCGTTTGACTGATTGAAGAAAAATAAATAATACCTCTTTTGCAGATACCTTACAATTTGGAAAAACGTCGGGGAGTAGTCGCAAAGCTTTTCGGTGGCGATTCACGATCAAAAACAGATGACGGTACCTTTGTGGCCATACCTAAACGTTATCGCAAAATCGAGTTGAAATATTCACGTCTCGGTTACGATGAATTCGATTTTGATCAGTATAATCACACCAACTTCTGCGGTCTCGAAGCAACTCTTCCTAACAGCTATTGTAACGCTATGTTGCAGGTAAGCTTAGTTCAATCAGCACAATGAATATCCAGAAAGCTTATTCTTCTTGCAGGGAAACAAGCTCAGATACTCATATCTATCACGTATTTTCCAGTTACTTTATTATTGCGAACCTGTAAGAATAGCCCTGCTCTCTCACTCGTGCCAAAGAGAATTCTGCCTATCCTGTGAGCTAGGATTCTTGTTTCACATGTTAGACACGTCCCGAGGACTGCCTTGTCAGGCAGCCAATTTCCTACGAGCTTTCAGAACGGTTCCCGAAGCAGCAGCTTTGGGACTTATACTCAGCGATCTCCACCCGGAAGCCAAAAGGAAAACGAATTTGATGCGATTGATACAGGTATGTCTCTAAATACAGAACGTCCGTGTCTGTGTTAAATATTAATATGTTAATACTACTGTTGAATTTCAGAGTTGGAACAGGTTTATATTACATCAGATCCATTACGAAGTTCTGGAAACAAAGAAACGGCAACTGGAGGAAGAGGAAGCTGCTCGGCTTAAATCAGGACCAAAATGTCCTCCATTCGTTTATAACGAACAGGATTTCCCTAGCATTTTGCAGGACATTGGCTCCCGATATAGAAGCCACGCAGAAGAAAGGAAGAAAAGGAAAAAACAGGAGGAGGATGGTAAATATATGTGGATCACATCGAAAGGTAAACACAATTCATGTGTAACCTTTTTATTGGGCACTTTTTGTGTTTATTTTTCATTTTGTATATGATTATTTGTTACACTTATTTGACCATTGTGGCGACATATCCAAAGAATACAAAGAAATTTTAAGGTTTTAAAGTTTTAAGTTTTAAAAAATTTTCTTTTTTTTTTTTTAGTGATAAAAATTATGTGTATTTTCATACCTGTATTCTTGGGATATACAGAGGTTGCCAGTTAATCCTCTTTTTTATTGCGCTAGGTTTATGCAGAAAGTTTTTTAGTCTCTTGTTTAAGCACGTTTTTTTTAATTTTGTTTTTACCTATATTTCCTCTTCTTTTTTATAGGAAAGATGACATTGTTTTCTGGGAATGCATAGCCTATTTGCAAAAATTTGTTTTGCGTCTGCATTGCTGTAATTTTCAATAAATTCATTAAACTTTTCATTTTATATTTTTAAGAAGAAAATCAGAATATTTTAAATAGCGATATTATTTGTAAAAAAAAAAAAGGATAGCAATAATACATTGCAAATATAAATACTATTCTCCTGAAATTAGCATAGTAGTAAATAGATCCTCATGAAAGGCTATTGAATTTTTTTATGTATTTTTTTATAAATTTCCATTACTAACGTATACTATCTTACAACTACAAAAAAAATAATGATATTCGAAAAAACTTATACAAATATTTATTTCGAATAGACAAAAACAGCAAAAAATCTATCGAGGAGAACGAAGTACGAGATGAAGAGACAGAGATCAGTCGTCTGTTTGGATCCGAACAAATGCATATACACCGCTGTCTCAAATGTGGGCAAGAAGCTACGAAACATTCCATCATGTTGCTATGTAACTTAGTTTATCCGGAATTAACGCATCCTTGTAAGCCACTATTTACGTTATATGTATGTTGGATATACACATCAATTATCATTATACAAAATGAATGAATTTTTATCCTTTGCAGCCGAAGAAGTTCCATTTACGAATGTTCTTATCCGTAGTTTAAGACCCGAGAAAATTACACCTGCATGGTGTGACAATTGTCAGAAGTTTACACCCACACTCCAGTCTCGACAACTGACTAAACTACCTCAAATATTAGCTCTGAATTGTGGTTTAGATACACAGCAGGTACATCAAACACAATCTTATAAGTGTTTCATATAAAAATCTAGCAGTTATAACAGGGAACAGTCATAAATATAAAAATATTCTTGAGTAATATGAAAAAGTTTTACAATTACTATTATTTTACCAATATCCAATATTATTTTACCAATTCCGCAATGTCACTATTTATAATATTCGATATGAAATACTTCGTTACTCATTATTCCTAATCATGTCCTGCACATTGAATAATTTAATAACTAATCATCAGAGTTCTTTCATGACTGCATCTCATAGACTGCAAGCATATACTAATTTCCATGATGACTTTTAACATTCTAAAATTACCACTATTGTAGGATAAAGCATTCTGGCAAGCGCAAATGGACATAGTCGTTCAAAAAGTATTAAATGGCAAAGAAAGTAGTCCATCTTCGAGTCCTGTCCCCATTACTGCAAAACCATGTCGATATGGCAACAATTGTACTCGTATTGGCTGTAGGTTCAGACACATTGGCAGAGATCCAGGTACAGTTACAATCCATTTTACAATTTTTCAGAATTTTCATTATATCTTACATAACTAACATTTTCGATCTGTTTTATTTAAATTTTTTATTAGAAAATATACAAACGCCACCAGTTACTCCACCCATAACAACTTCAACACCGCAATCGGTCACAACACCGCCTAGTCATTTATACTATTCTCATTCGTGGATTCCACACGATATAGAGATCTCTTTGGATAGCAATTGTGAATTATTCGTAGAAAAAATTAGCACTCCAAAGAGCGACTCTAACGAAAGTAGTAAAACGGTCAATGAGGTCATAGTAGAAAATGGTCAAGGGGATAATAGGATACAAGAATCTGAGATCTCCGGAGAAGAAGAGAAAGTGGTTAAAAATCATGTTAACGCAGTACGAAATGACGATGTGGAGAAAGGAAACAAATCTGATGAAAATTTGGATAAGATAAGCAAAATTCGGTATAGTCTTAGTGCTGTGGTTTGCTACATCGATGATAAGAGTAATGAAGATAAGAGGAATATCGTTGCGCTATTGCGAGTTGGACCAAATTATCATGAACGATCGGCTGGCAGTGCGGTGTCGCAGTGGTACATTTTTAACGATTTTTGGTACGTAAATGTAATTCATTTTCTGTACTCAATGATATTAGAATAATCGACAATGAATCATATGGATGGCATGAATGATGGAAAACTTCGAAAAGTTTTCTATGCATACAAATGTTCTAAATTGGAATCTTACTTTCTTCGTTAGTTTTATAGAGTTTTGTTTTAAGTTACAATGAAAATTTGTCTATTTTGTTTAGTATATCCGCAGTGACACCGCAAGAAGCGGTATGGTTCAATCTTGATTGGAAGGTTCCATGTGTCCTTCATTATACTGCTGTACCTGCACCTGAACCAGCACCATTTGTCAGTCCGCTTACCTATGATGTATTTGGTGAAGATAAATGTATCGCTCGCAGTGGAGGGACAAGGGGTATCACGTTTACCCCATTGACGTCCGACGAAATGCCTAAAACAGGTTTTTCTCAAATATAGAAATAAAAGACATTAAATTACATACGTAAAATGGTATTAACTGATAAAATTATTTCTATAGGTGAACTAGTTGGAATTGACGCTGAATTTGTAACGTTGAATCAGGAAGAATCTGAACTTCGTAGCGATGGAAAAATGTCCACTATAAAACCAAGTCACATGTCTGTTGCACGTATAACTTGTATACGTGGGTATGTACAATTTTTAACTATTTTCTTATCATTCTTACATTAGTATAGCCATTTTTTGGATCACTATGTTTCTTGCTTAATATTTTTTTAATCCCTTAAACAGCCAAGGTCCCCTAGAAGGAACTCCCTTTATAGACGATTACATAAGCACTCAAGAACAGGTAGTAGATTACCTGACAAAATTCAGTGGGATTCAACCAGGTGATTTGGACGCAAACTTTAGTAGCAAGCACTTAACAACTCTAAAATCAACGTACCAAAAACTACGATTTCTCGTTGATAATGGGATCATGTTCGTTGGTCATGGCCTGAAGAATGATTTTAGGTAATTACTTTTTGCTTTTATTATGTAGCGGCATATGAGTCATAGGACAATTCGAATCGGGAGTAACTCATATTGTTGTGCCTTAGTGTTGACGCTGTTTCGAGTAACATAGCGAGTCAGTATAGCGATCAGCATAGCGAATTATTATAGCGAGACATACGGTAAAATTGAGTGAACGACGGTTACGATCGACATACTCTATCTCTGTACTTATATTTAAAGTGATTTTAATATACATTGACTATTACATTTTTACCACTCGTCTCTTTAATATACTAACACGCCTAATATCACCTTAATCATATTGATTTTACATATGTTTTTTTCTCGTTGTTCACAGAGTGATAAATTTAGTCGTTCCACCGGAGCAGGTCGTAGACACAGTATTGCTGTTTCATTTACCTCGTCATCGTATGGTATCGCTGCGTTTTCTTACGTGGCACTTTTTGGGTAAGAAGATTCAGTCGGAAACACACGACTCTACTGAAGATGCCAGGGCTGCTCTCGAGTTGTATCGTAAATACAAGGAGTTAGAGAATTCTGGAAAGCTGGCGGAATCGTTAAAGGAGCTTTACAACGTTGGCAACCAACTACAATGGAAAGTAAGGATGATCGATTACTTAAAATACCCATAGCCAAATATATATAAATATTTTTAATTAATGCTTATTAATTAATTTGTCTGTCTTCAGGTTCCGGATAGCTGATACGAGGATGACCCTCAGGAAGAAGTGTATGATTTAGTTACATGCAAAGACAATGAAGTTTAGACGACAATTTTGAAGTGTAGTCATAAACAAATCGAGGATTGAATTTTGAACTATAGTCATAAACAAATCGAGGATTGAATTTTGAAGTATAGTCATAAACAAATCGAGGATTGAATTTTGAAGTATAGTCATAAACAAATCGAGGATTGAATTTTGAAAAAACGTTGTTTATTATTTTGGTCCATGCGTTTATCCTGTTCGAAAAGAAGTTCAATTATTCGTACATAGAAACTAGGGAAATTCCAAGATTATGTCTTGATGATGTCGCGGGTGTTAATGATTACGGGTACAACTACATTGTTAATCGTATTTAGTATTTTCTTATCTCACGACATCGGCTCGTATAAACATAACTCAATTATCGACCGTAAATTGTAAATCTTTTAGTTAGCCTCCGCCTGATCGAGATTATTGTAAATTATCAAGCAAGACGTTAGAGAAAACAAAATTTCGCGTTGATCGTAATTTTTCGGCAAGGATCGAAACGAAATATCTGGTACGCATTCAGTGGCCATCGTATATACATAATATTGTACATACATATTATTCGATAGCACATTAGTTTTTGAAGAGTATCGACCTCACACTGCCGAAGATGGTGAATATATTTATTTTGTTTTCTCGATGTATCTTAAATGGAAGATAACACATACACGTAAACCATTCTGCTTGGTAAATTGTTTTCTCTTCAACGACACACTACTTTGATCACTGAATTTGAGAAATTCAAAAAATTTATCAAAGTTCGAAAATTATTTCGATCTTTCGATATTGAAGTTTCGAAGACTGAACGTTTAAACGAGATAAGTTAAATTGGTATACAAAAATATTTTACTAAATTATCAACAAATTTTGATAAAAATAACGAAAAAATAGGGCGTTGAAGGGCTAACAATACGTGTATATAACGAAAGATTAATATTTTTAGCAATAATCCTAGAGGTGGATGAGTATGTCTGTACGAAACGTTTCATGATTTCCTTTTTTTATATGTATGTTTTTTAAAATATTGACTTTTGTACCGTTTTTCCCAACGACAACTCATTAGAGAAGGCAGAAACCGGGGGAAAAAAATACGAAGACGCTTTTTTACAAGATTTACTTCGTCCCGGTGGCAGATTTCATTTTGTCTCACGAATATACGCAGACCATTTTCGCTCGATCGAAAATTAAATCAATCATTGAAAGAACCAGAAATTTTTCTAAACACTTTTTCTACTTCGAGGTTCTTAAAACGCAAGAATTAAAATATTAAACGAAATACGGTAATATATTTTACAAAATGATTGTACTCATAAGATTATTTTTGTATAAATTTTATCAAAGACAATGAAAAGTGAAAATAAGAGAAAGAGTGTGTGTATGTGTGAGAGAGTGAGAGAGTAGAAACATTGTCAAAATCTATCAAATAAATCAAGATTATCGAAAGATATATTTTTTTATATCTGGAACAATTTTCTTATCATTTATGCGCGACGTAACTTTACAAATTAATGCAGGTCTAACAAAAAACGATCCATACAACTATCGTAGAAACAACAGTGAGAGTATGATATTCATGCTAATCATGCATTTGTTTTATGTCTACTGCTGTTACGTCATTGTGATTTTTCTAATAAATGATTATATGAAAAATTAATTGTTTCCGATCATATTCTGACGAATCTCCTGATACAAGGGTACGAATTTATTTATTTATTTAAAAGGAAATAGGTCTGAAATAAAGGGGGATCATGCCATCGATATTACTAGTTGGTCTCAATGAAAAATTAATTAATTCTCCATTTTCATGACATATATTTTCAAAATTATTCTCCTTAAAAAATTCTAGATTTCTTAGAATTGATAAAGTAATTTTGTCAGAGGTGATTTTTCACCCACATTTAAAAATAAAATACCATCTTTAATATTAATAATATTATTAATTAATATATATATAATTTTTTTTTCTTTTAATATTACACCTTAACTCTGTATGTACAAGTCAGTTTCTACTTTCCCGCTTATTCAGGAATTTGTTCGCTCTCTACACAGTTATTAATTTGTGTTAGCTAGTTACTTTCTGAACGGTTTTTAGTAATACAGTTAATAATTTACAAGATTGTACACACATACAGTCAGGGCAAGCCCCGGTTTCACGTTACGACGCTCTATCATACGTTACATATACATATAATAATGTAGAAATTATAATAAATAATCGAAAACTCCCGTTCTCGAGCTTGTTTTAAAAAGGAGAACAAATATAAAATCGACTGCCGATGTCGGCGACGAATGAGATCTCTATCGACGTGAATCGAAGCATTCGAGCCGATTAAACGTTCTTCTAATGGAAAATAGAATTAATAAATTATTATTCTGAATATTCCACCAGGTAAGCCAGAATAGATATACTATAGTATATTTACAACACAGAACTAGACATTCTTCTCTTGGTAATCTCAACTATTTTGCAATTGCTCAAGCCCCGGAATATAATCAGCGTTTGTACAAGACCGATAAAATAAAAAACTCGTTCACCCTTTGATCTTATTTTTTCAGAATTCTCCATAGCGGACGTTTCCTTTAAAAAAAAAAGGAAAGATTACGATAAATTCTACACGGAGTGAAAAAGTGCAATCTATTTTCCATAAATTGCAAGGTGTATCTGCAGGCCACTTCGACCTCCACGTCATCGAGGCAGTTCGATCGATCTTCGTATTCGCTCGTAATCATCGACGAGCATGTGGCTTAAGTAAATTACAGGTAATTAAAAAATGACATAATAATAATAATAATAATTATAATAATTAAATGAACAAGAAAAACGTCTCCTGACTAGAAACTTGCATGATCGAGCTGCAGGAGCTGGAAGGAGTATTCAGTGGCAGTAGAAAATAATCGCAGATTAACCCCAGAACCTTTTCTACATCGCTTATTCGTTCGTAATTCGATGTAAGTAAAAGTGCTCGAGCAGTTTCCTCGTTCGGGGGCTGGAGATAAAGGCACTCGCGATTTTGTTAATTACAATAATCGTAATATTAGTCACAGTGCTGCTTGACACGGGACTGTATTACAGTTAGGACGAGCCGTGATCCAGGCAGTGCGTAAATTTGTTCGTTCGCGAGATTCGAGGATTAAAAGGCCCTTCATGGCTCGTTCGTTCAGTTCGACTTTCGAGATTTGAAATGAATTCCATCGATGGATACTTGGCCCTTTTTCTCAGTGGTCGTCACCCTGCTGGAAGTGGCCGTTCCTGTTCAATGGTTGCCTCTCTGGTGCATCTGACGGTCTATTCCTCTTGAAGAACCCGCACTGTCGAAGAAATAAAAAGGTATTTTGTAAAATCGTTTCAGTTCTTTACCTTATTCGGTTTTAAGGCTTTACGGAAGATGTACTTGTGTAATATCAACAACATTCTCAACGAATATTCCTCGAGATTCCTCGATTTTTCTAATGAAAGATTTTCAGCAAAAACGAGAACAGAATGTAAATGTTTCTAGAAGGATAAGAAAAGTTTAGAGAGATTACAACACTCGATAGATACTTTCAACAAACAAGCCTTGATATCATCGTACATCGTCTTACGCAAACTCGTACCGCTTAATTTGCATAAACAAACCTTGTGCAGCAGGAAAATAAGCAGTAATAGGATGATCGTTCCAGCGCAGGCAGAGAGTACCACGACCCAGAGCGGAATAACATCCGGCGCAGATGGTGTTATGCTTGGCTCGACGTTCGTCTTAATTTCGTGGCTCTTGATCACCTGTTCGGCAGGTGCGCCTATGAACGGTTGCTTGGTGACTTGTGCCTCCAATCGAGTCGAAACCCTGACTTTTTCCTGCAGAGCGACCTTCTTCAGCGTCCTCGCGTCCACTCTGTACCTAGCACCGATCCAAACTTCCTGGTCCTTCTTCAGTGGACCCAAAACGCATCTCAGCATCACGCATTTGGCTGTCTTGCAAAGACTAACCGGTTCCTGCTTTCTTAGATCGCTCTCGTAATCTTCCTCGTCGAATTCTGCTTCTGGCATTAAAGGGTCGTTTTCAAGATCCCTAGGTATTCTATGGAGCTTCTCGAATTTTTTAAATTCCCTCACATTAACCATATCGCTTTCTCGCCTGAATCTAGAACCATCGTTGGAATTTGGAATCTTAGTCGATAAACGTTCCTCGGGAGTATCGCGGTTCTCTCTTCCGTAGACTCTGCTAGTTACTCTTCTGTCTTCTGTTCTTCTTTCCTCGTGCGTGCTGGTATACTTGGACTCGTAGTCGCTTCCTATGCCAGCAGCTTGGCTAGATTCCTCGTTCCAGGATTTACTGTAACCCTTCGTTTCGTATTCGCTGCCGGTTCTACCTCCCTGGTAACTATATGGATCCAACGTATAGGTTCTTTCCTCGGTGTAGGTAAACGAGCCCTGCAGAGGGAATCTGCGACCATCTTTGAGCACGATGAACCCTTTTCCGCTCGAATCGACCAGAAGTTCACCCTCTATCTTCAAGAATCTACCGTCTCTGGTCTCCGTAGATCCAGAAACGTAACTCTCTCCTCCGTAACGGTCCTGAAGAGGGAACGTAGATCCATCTTGGAACTCTATATACTCCCTTCTGTCGGCAGAATTTCGGAATCTTCCCATAAACTGAACATATTGTTTGCCCTGTCTGTTGAACAATTCGTAACCAGTCGCTGACTTCGATAAGGATCCAAAGAGTCGTGCCAGGTCCTGCGTGGAGCTGACGTTACGTAGTTGGAATCCGAATTCACCTCCTCGTACAGTTTCTTCTCGATCACCGCTGATGAAACCACTCTGAACTCCACGATGTTCGGAGGAACTGCCGTAACGTTTCTCCTGCTCCAGCCTATATTCCTCTTCCTCTATTCTTCTTCGTTGTTCCTCTTGTTGCCTTCGTATCTCTTCTTCTTGCTGTTGTCTTCGTTCCTCCTCCTGTCTCTTCCTCATCTCCTCGTCCGCCCTTCTGCGTTCTTCTTCCTGTCTTCTCTGATAATACAAACGTTCTTGCTCCTCTCGTTGTCTTTGCGCAGCCATGTGTTGTTCCTTTTTTCTCTGACGTTCCAATCGAGCCTCCTCCTCGCGTTCGCGTTGCGCCTGTCGTTGTCTTAATAGCTCCTGGTAGCTTTCATCGTTCTCGTTTACGTTAGAGCCGTATCTATCCGACGAAGACGAGCGACCTCCAGAAACGCTGGTCTCGCCCCAGCGGTTTACGAAGGTTTCCGAATGGTTCACGTACGATCCATGGCCTCCTTCGAAGTCTGGTACTCTTGCACCTAGACTGTTACCGTCACTGGGCCGGAAACCACCGCCCAACGTAGCCGTCTCTCCGTAACCGCCAGACTCCGTGTGAAAAATCACGCCTCTGTTGCCAGCGGCTAAGTCTGCCGTATTTATAGAGCTGGTCCCTGAATTGTTTTGAGTGTAGGTGGTGATCAGGACGTCCGGCTTGCTCCCAGTGTCGGATAATTGGAACCTTCTTGTTTCGCTGGTGATCGCTTTAGACGAAGACGAGGAGGAATGACGAGATTTCTGGATGTTGGAACTGTCTCCGGTGTTGATCTCGGACTCTTCTTTCTGGGACAGTTTACTTTTGTCCATGTCGAAGCCTCGTTGCACGTTAATAGTTCTGCCTGATTGCGACTCGTCCAGGATCACTCCCGATGGATCTGGATGATGCCAGTACATACTTCTGCGTTGGTCCAGCTGTAATTAGCATACGAATGTATTACTTTTCATCTGAATGTTATCATTCGTTCGGTCGATTTAAGGGAACGTTCTCTATTTCGAGACGAGAAGTTATTTTCGCAAAGATCGCTTCTTCCATCGCTTAACCTGCCTTCGGCTTTTTCTTTTTAATTTAATCGACACTTACGCGCGAGCCAAACGATTCCTGTATCCGATAGCGTTCCATCGAAGCGAAACGATTTACAAATGCATCGAAAAGGCCGGCAATTTGTGAGTCTAACGACTCGGTGAAAGCGATTGGTCAGAAAAGAATTGTAATCTCGACTTGTGTAAGTGTATGGGACGATCAAGAAATGAATACACATATTCGTACAAAGCTCAAGTGTACGATACAATGGATTGAATGCGATTTTCTTAAAAAATGTATCATAATTATACGATAACGGACTGAGTGAAAGTGTCGGCGATTGGCAGTAAGGCTGTCAAAGCGTTGTAATAAAAATATAATAAGTCTCGAAACATACCTTCAGACTGAGATAATTTGCATTGGCAGGTTCACAGGCGATGGGTCCAGAAGTTTCCGGCTGCTCCAACAAATACAGCAACGTGTCTCCGGCCAAGGTTTGAGCAGGCCAAATAAGAAAAGCCTCTGCTTCGATAACGTCCGACGGACCCTGGTTCCGAATAGTATAATTGTGCGTCATAGCTGGTCCAAACTCTGCCTCCGTAGTAACATTTATCTCGCTGGTATAATTATCCGGATTGTAATACAGATCTTTCGGTTTACTTTCACCGTCTATTCGTAGATCGGTCTCGATCCAAATTGGCAATCTCAAGGTATACGTATTATCGTCGGTCGTGTACGGATTCTCAGGATTGGTGGTGTTCACGTCCATTTCGAACTCGTAAATCGGCTTCATTCCATGCGACGTGACAGGTTGCAACAACACTCTGAATTTAACTAATCCGTTCTTCTGCAATGGATTGCCAATATCGCAACGAAGAGTATTGTTATTCGATTGTTTGGGCGCCGAACATTGAACAGGCACCCCCATAGTCTCGATCTTCTCCACTTTGATGTAATCGATACCAGCGGGTAGTTTCAAGTTGTACGTCGACTCGAAAGCGTCCTCTCCCATGTTCTGCACCAACACGTCTAACTGCAGCCGTTTGCCGGAGCCTAGCAGGTACTTCTGCACGTTCGATGTCACGTTCATCTGCAGATCTGGGATACACACGTTGTCGGAGCCGCAGTTCTTTCTGATAGACAGAGAGTCCTTCCTGGATGTCGTGGAGCCCAGAACGGGACGCAACGAGAGTCTAGGGTCTCTCGGTCGAGTGTCTTCGTAGCGTTCCTCGTCGAGACTCATCCGCATCTCGGCGTCCAGGGATGTAAGCTTGTCGCGAATGTTCGGTGTCACGTATACCTATAGATGGTGCAAGGGATTCTGGTTAATTAGATCTGACGAGTCAAAGTTTCGGACAATCATGACTAAAAATGCAACAAATAGAATTTTGTCTCTACGTTTACTTCTTTTTGATTAAATGATACTTGAGAGTTTTTGGTAGCGGAACTTGAAAATTTCCAATCAAGTTCTCCGATTAATTGATAAAAGTTGTTCGCCGAAAAGCAAGTGAAATGATTTAGACGAACCTGAACGGTGCGACAGAACTGTCGTTCGCGATCGACCATGATCGTTCGATTCATCGTGTTCCTTCCCTCCAGCTCCAAGAAGAACAATCTCGGACTCTTTGTCTTCTTCACGTCCAGGGCGTACTGAATATTGAAATTATGCCTCGAGAAAACACCTTCTCCGCTATATTTGAAACAAGCTCTCAGAGGAAGGCAAGTGACTCTGCTGCCGTCCGATAGAGTACAATTTCTATCGTCCAGAGAGATCAACTTCGACTCCAGATCGAAGGACACGTACGAATCCATCTTGATGACTGGCCTGGATCTGAAGAATACAGCGGTGGCAGATTCGTAAGCACCGACCACCAAATCTGGATAACGATTTCCATCGAGATCGAGGCCACCAGACACGGAAAATCCAAACGTGCTCACGGGTACATCGAGGTTTTCAGCGTAGATCACCTGGGAATACTTTTCGAGAACGCCGGTTGACGAACCGTGATAGATGTACACGGCACCGTGACCACGTAAACCACCGTAAGGAGCACCCACCACGAAGTCACCATAACCGTCACGGTCGATGTCCCCCAGAGAGGCCAGTGACAAGCCGAATCGTCCGCGGTTGCTCTCTCCGTCCCTGGATAACGATAAGCAATTATCGCGGGAGTTCAACGATCCGCGTGTTCTCGAGTTCTGGCTGATCCTCAGGATCTTCCTTGCAACTAGTTTCAGCCACGCATAACGACGATTCGTTCGTGTGGCAACGAAATTCAATCGCGACAGACACGAGTGTTCTCTTTTCTACGATAGTAACTTTAAATCGGACAATTGCCTACGTTCTTTGGGAAGAACTGTTTATCAGTATGGCTTGGCTCGGTCACCTGGTAAGTAAAGTATCCGCTAATGGAATTATAAACGAAAGGAATATCACGCGTAAAAATTGAAAATCGTGATCGACGCTTCTGGAATATCGTCGAACTTTTGACTGATAACGCGCGTGCAACAAGAACGAGACGAGACGGTACCTAGAGTCAACTTTGCGGAATTTTTCAGCTCCAACGCCTTGATAGATCACGTACACCCTTCCGGTCTCGATGGTCATTTCCGGGTTATCTGGCACCGTGTACATAGGCGCACCAACTATAAGATCGTCTAGTCCATCGCCATCGATGTCGCCAGAAGCAACGGCGTAACCGAAGTAAGCTCCCATTTGCTCTCCGGTGATGTTGCGATGATTCGTCATGTTCGAGGTAAAGATAATGACCTATGATCGAAGATTTTTCGTTAATTTCATACGAAGCCTGATGTTTTACGATGGTCGAACGATATCTCGCTTCTATCTTGACCGATCGAATTTCCTCGTTAACTTGTTTCTCGATGCGACGATTTGATAAAGAATCGTTTCTAACAAATCTCAATCGTCCGAATTCGTACGGTTTCCGCGAAGAAACAGGCGAACGAACGATCTCTCTCGGTAGGTTACTTTCTCTACGAGAGAGAATTAATTTCCGATGCCGCGACTTCTTTTCTTTCGAATTACCGCGTTAATATTTCATGAGCATACTTTGCCGAGGAGATCGGAGCCACGAGGTACGCCGACGGCGGTGCCGCTGTCACCGTTTCCAATAAAATCGCCGGTCGTGACAGAGTAACCCATGTAGCTATCGTCCTCGGTGGCTGGCCCTTCCTTCGTGAACATTATTCTCGCGCGGCTGTTCAACGGCTGTGAAAACGCTTGGCCTGTAAAGCAATCGATGCAGTCAATCACCAAGTTGTACCTACGATTTCAGACACATACTTTCCCAAACGTATTTGCTTTCTGACTACGATCCAGCGGAACGCGCACTCACACGAAATAGGAATTTAATATCTGTGAGAAACTTGGATCGATATAGAATGGTCGATCGTAACATGGGAAATATCCGCGAGAATATTAACAAGAAACTAGCAACGTGCGATGTCAGAAGAAATATCTGATCGCAAGTACGGCTATAATACAAAGTATCGATTACTCGGTCGTATAATTGATCCGACTAGACCAAATTTAAACGATGAAGAAAATTTAGCGAACCGATAGGAACGTTACTTCTCGACTTTGTACGCGTTTCAATTTAAAATACAGATATTTCGCATCTTACGATATATTCTACGTTCGTTGTTTACGATACTAAGCTGCGCGATTTAAAGCTACGTCCTATTGCATTTGGATAGCCACTTGAAATTGGAATAAAGTCGGAAAATCGTAGTCAAAAAACGTTGGTAACGATACACGCTCGTAAAGCGGCGCTTTTGTGATTAATCCAGCTTCTAAGCGCAGCTCTATCGACGACGCTGATATTATTCCGATGGTCGCCACTACTATGCAACTGCGACTAAACGTCAACAACCAAGGAGACTCTTTCGAGTCTAATTAGAAATTATTATTGTTACTACAGACTGGCTTCGTATTATTATTCTCTGGCTGCAACGCGAAGCTGCGAAGGAAGCGGGCCTGCACCAGTTAAACACTGCCACCCTCGTCTCACCTGGCAGTAATTAATAAGTAATCATAGCATACGGTGCATTAATCATCAATCGGATATTAATCACTGAGGGGGAGGAGCGTCAGAGGCGTCACAAGCCTCAAACTGTCAAGCATACAAGATTATACTCTACGTTAATTGCAAACTAATGTACGGAACAAAGGATGCTCTTTGCTCCCTCTCTTTCTTTTCTTTCCCTTTTTTATTCTTTTTTTTTCTTTTCTCTTTATTTTTTGCATTTACGATACTCTTGAGCGTGACAGTTCAACACGAGTTCGTTCGAATCGTTATTAATCACAGGCGTCGGGTTAATCGCGGTAAATCCGCATGAGTGGAAGCCAGATGAATATGGAATTATTGGAAATTGATTATTTGGGGGCCAAGCAAACGAATGCCGCGATCGCGTGGCAAATAATCTCATCGTTTCGAATTTATCGCGAACACCGTCGATGCGGGGATCGATATTCGCGATACGCAGAATGAAACGTCCAGGGGAGTGCCGATAAATATCTCTGGTTTGCTTTTCAAGAGAAGAATACGTCCGCGAGTATCAAGAAGTAGGAAATAAAAGTTGAATTTGCGATTAAGCGAAACGGTAATTATTTATCGTTAAACGAAATATTCCCCTGCGTAAATTCTCAGAACTCGATATAATTAGCAACGTTACCACGCTACGACGTTACGTCGAGACGAAGATAAAAGGAAAACAGCTCCGCTCTCGAAATAACGTCGTATCTTTTGGAAACAACAGAGATATTCGATCGGAATACCGTACTTCCTTGAACGCTGCACGCTGTGAAGTTTCAAAAAAAACTCAATACGAAAAGATCACGTTTCGCGGAGCATGAAGCAACGTTTGTTAATGAACGCCGTCGTTAAGAAAACATGGCGGCAGATTAGAGGTGTTGAAAACAGGGGGCTGGTTTTAAACGACACATTTGTTTATCTTTCGTTTGATTAGGGGCGCCTGCAAGTACGCGATACCTGATGCATCTGCTTCGGGGATGACAAACATCGTCGCTAAGAACTCCAATCTCAATGCGGTGCTGATCGAGTATATCTGACCTGGAATCGTTCAACGAAAGCCTTCTAAATCACTTCAAAGACCCACTGAGCACGTGTGGTCGCGATGTATTACGTGTTGCAGTTCCGTCGCCCAGGCGTTATGAAAGCTCGAGCTCCGACTTGTTTCTCTTTTTTATTAGCGGCCCAGTGACCGTTCACCGTCCAATTAGTGGGTGTAAATGGGGATTTAATTTTGCCGACCGCAATTCTGCCGAGTATTTTTTAGAAGCCCAATTGGTTTAGGGAGGTCCGGGGAATTCCTTGATTCGAATAATGTTTCCATTTTTACAATACGTGCAATTTAAATTCCATCGATCGTTGAGATTCTCCGTAAGCCTTGGAAACTTTCGAAAGTCGAGATTCAACGAATCTTTGTAATTTTATTTTTTATGAAAATTCGTAACAAACGACTCGAGTTGCTCGAGTTGTCTCGTACTGAAAGAAATCGAGACTTTCAAACGGTCTGAAATTAGATATTAGAAGAAACGGTAACAATTTCTATCGCGAATCGTCCTGTGTTTCCAGCTTCTTCGAATATCCCAATTAAATGGAAATGAAAATAGGATCGATACGCGTATGTACAAGTCGAACAAGATGTCGGTGTCTCAAGGTGGTATCGATTGTGAAATTGTCGACCTAAATCGAGCCGTGGAAGCGGTGTACCACGAAAGAACCTTACCTTGCCAGTACCAACTTCCTGGCGCTCCGATGAACAGCCTCTCACCGTTCTGAAACGAATAGAAAGGCACTCCATTAGAGAAATTAATCGACGTCGAATAACTAACCACGGGAAACGTTTTACGATGTACTTATTTTTTATCGGACGAACTCATTCCTTCTTTTCCCGAATACTTAATAGAATTCTTGGGATTACTTTCACCAGTGTGTTAGACGATACCTCTTTACGTATCAGAAGCATCGTGCATCCGATAGATTTTTTATTTAAACGTCACATTGCATTCAAAAGTTACGCTCGTTCGAGATTTCGATCTTGTTTTTAATTTAATGGCAACGCAGTAGGATGGTAATGGAAAGGAACGAAGTCTGCATCGAGGTATTTCATTTTCACTCGAGGGCTTGTGCTGCGACGCGATCACAGTCGCTAACAGAGTAAGTTGATAAATTCTTCTCCTTTTTTAGTGGATTGCACGTGCGATCGAGACGACGATGTTCGTATAATTTCCGTATACAAGACGCGCGTGGAACACTCACGAGCAACAACGAGCGCGATCACCGGCTCGCGATTTTTCCCAGCCACGGGCGCTGTAACCAGGAAACGGACGCACCCACGAAAGTTCAACTTTTCTTCAATCGAGAAGATAATGGTGTAGATAAGGGACGTGGCTCGCGCGCACGAGCCCGAGACGCGATAAATCAGCGACTCGTACGTATGCTAGTCGCGTGTCTATGCGGCGCGTTGCGCGTCACGCATGTTAAATCGGTTTCGCGGATCGTGGCCTTCGCGATCCAGCGTTCGCGACCATCGCGACGCCCGTTTGCGGAAAAATCAAGCAACAGCCACTGTGAAATCCCCGGTAACTGGCAAGAGCAGCGAGAACCGTTTCTTCGGTCGTTGAAGAAATCGCAAGAACGTGCTTACAATTTACGAAGCGAGGATCGAGAACGTTTAGGTTCGAACGTTTAGGGACCAGCGTTAAGCTGCTAAACTAAGTCGAAAATGTAGAACGAAATTTGGTCGTACTTCGCTTTACACAAAGCTGGCGATATTCCACGTTATCGCCAATCAACTTTTTCAACACGAGCTTCGAAGATTTGCGACAGAAACTCGACGATCGATTAAACCGATCGTATCATCCGCCAACTTTTAATCGATTACGATTAAAAGTCGATTACTCGGCATTCTACGCGTACGTGTTTTTCGATCTAAATGTAGCATCTTTGGAACGCGTGATACGTTACGCAAGCCTACCGATATTTACGTACGACCCCGTACTCGTTACAGTAGCTCGGACTCCGCGGAAAGCCGAAGACAAATATAGACGAGATGAGCGGTTCGATTAAAAGTCAATAAATTGCGAAGCATGTAACGTAACTGGAGAACGTGTCGCAACATTTGGCAGCCGGTGATAAAACAACGCTCTTCAGCCACGTTCACACACGCTTCTCTCCTCCGATGCTCGACCGTGCACTTAATCGGCGCATGAATTACTCGAGTGCCACTCGAAATCATCGACATACCTCTGTATCGCGGCCGAACCTTCCTATCGGTCGTTCCCATGCGGCGGCCGCAGACAAACTTTCACGCTTTTACTCGTCTGACGCGTACGAAGTTATACTACTTGCTGCGACGCGACTGCCAGGCCGTGAAAAAAAATATGGAATTCACAAGAGGTTCGTACGGTATAGAAAGAATGTCAAAGTTGAGATCGAACGGCTTGCAACACCAAGCAGACAGTTGCGATATTTAAATCGTATCCATCTGGAAGAGCAAGGAAGGTATAGGTTTTATATCTAAAAGCGCACAGCTTTGTCGTTACGAGTATCGGTCGACTATGAATTTGTTTAAAGAAATAATTTCATTTTGATGGGTTCAAATGATCGAAGAAACAGAACCGTCTTCTTATTACAACAGCTCCTTCAATTCGTATCGAAGAAACGAAAGAAGAAGGTATAGCCAGCTAAGGAAAAACGAGCCGACAAAACTCCTAACAAATCGATGCTCCGTCGTTCTAAGTCTATGAAATTTTAGAGAAAAATTAGGAATCGTCGATATACCGTGGCGAATAGTTCCGCTAATTTTTATAAACGCAATTTTTCTCAACGCACAAAGCACCGCCGTTAATTCGCTAATTGCCCGTTTAGTAGCATTAATAGAGAGATGAAATGCAATCGTTCCAATTAATTCCATTTATCGCGTATGATCGGACGATCGTCCGCGTTATTAGAACTTAATATTCCATTACGCGGCTAACGATGGAAGAAGGTCTCGTCAGCGGCGTATTTACCGAAGTCGAAAGCCAGCGAAGTCGACTTCCTGCCACGCGATGCCTTTACGTTTTACACGACGTAACGGTACGTGTTGCACGGCCTTATCTAACGGCGATGCAACAGTAGTAGAGATTATGTCCCGCATACATATTAATCAACGTTCCGTAACAGAATGATCGATAGAGACTAAATGCAAATTCACGGTTGACGGTGATATCGAACGATACGAATAGCATCGGAGATGACAACGGACTTCTTTTTCTCGAGATCGTACTTTGCATTGAGTTTGAGTTCTTGGATTAGGTTCGAGTCAAAGCGGAATCGAACATAAATTACGTCAGGCTTGTATCGAGGAATGCAAATGGTATACTACGAGTGTAATGGTTACAAAGTGACTATAAAGATGGTACAATGACTATAATAGGGTGACCCCCTAGGAGTCGCTATAATTGCTGCAAATTGAACGCACGAAACGACTACAATTATTACGAAACAGCCAGGAACGATTTGCGGATGATCATGAGCATAATGTAACCATGAATTCTCGGAACGTGACTATAGTAAATGCTCATAGCCGTGCGATTACGCGACTCTTAAAACTACGAACATATGCTTCCTGGACTTTTTCCCATCACAAATTCTACGTGTCTTCTGGCTGCTAGTTTTCATAAATAGCGTCCCCCTGCACTGACCTTCGCGCGAAAAGCAAACCCACGATTCCGCTTAAGTATCGCCGGGATCAAAGTGTTAATCGCGGGACAATGTCGGTGTACTCTCTTGGGATGCACCTACGCGCCGATGCAGTCGTACGCCCACGCGCGCACGGAACGTTTCACGGTGAAGGAAACGCGAGGATCGTAAGAAGATCGAACGAAGAACGAGAAGTACGGAAATACCAGAGAGAAGAAGATTAGGCGAAGACGCGAACGAGCGAGGGGGAAAGACGGTGTCAGAGTTCAAGCGAGCGGTTGTTGAACGCGACGGCGACATTTGTTAGACCACGTGCGATACATAGATTGGGCAGCCGTTGAATATTTCCGAGACGCTCGAGTGGTGGAAATTGGCATTGGAAAACTTAAGAGAATATGCCTGTTTTTAAGCTCTGTGAATTATATACGAATTATCGAAACCTGTTCCTGCGTTTCTAGCTTTCTTTATCAGATCTACAGTTCGTTTTCGTTGCGTCGAAGTAGAATGGTAGAAGATGGCCGATTTTTGCGAACCGCGGACACCAGAAATATCTACGGGACATCGTTCCGTAGGTTCCACGAAATTACAAAAGCATGCTTTCTTATCGGCAATATGACGAGAAAGTTGTAAAAAAAAAAGAAGTTGAAGTATCGAGCGAAGAGAGCGAGAAATTGGTAATCGCTAACTTCGAACGACCGTAGCTTTGTAACAAATGGATGAAATTGAAAAACTGAAAGGCCATTTTGCGGATAAAAGTTAATATTTACATTGTACGTCAAAGATAGCTGACAAAACTATTTTTTAATGTTCCCAGAAAACACCGATACCCCTTTACTGTCAAACTATCGACGTTTCAGCTCCGTTGTTTCTACCAGCGTAAAAATCTAACTTCGGAACGCAACGGTATAAATTACAAGGTAGAACATAATTCATCTTCGTTTCCCAGAGTTCCAGCGTCAGAGCTTCTGCCGGAAGGAACTAAAAAGCCAGGCGGTGGACGAAAATCCGACAAAAGAAGAGGACGGAGCAAAAAGTTTCGCTAGCGACGCGGAACGCAGTCGATAGCTCTGGCACGAAGTTAAAACGCGAAAATGTGACGGCACCGCGAGCGGATCGCCCGGCTCAGTCGCAGCGAAAGGGCCGTGTCTAGTTTCGTTTTACTCTGCTTATCATGAGAAATGGCGGCCGTTTGTAAAACAATGCGGCCGCTAAGGGAGGACGAGCAGCGGCGCGTAGGTGGCCTCCTTGCGAACGCTGGTCGACGGTGAACACGGAACACGGTGACAGAACGAAATGTCCGTGCCTTAAATGGCCACCTGAGACTCCCCTGTCGTTTCTATTGCTGCTCGCCGCAGCCGTGTCGCCGTCTGCCCTTTTTCCTCCCATCCGGCTCTCTCTTGCCAGAGCGCCGTGTGTTACGCGATTCGAACAAACCGCGTGCAGCGTGCACGCGAGTCGTCCTGTCCAAGTGCGAATCGAGCGCTTTCAGATTTTTAAATTCGATATAAAGCGATGATGGAGCAGGGTCGACAGATTTGTCGAAAAGATTTTTAATGCCACATGGATCGTTCGGATCGTTGACGAATCAATTTCATTTCTGTATTTCTTTCGAATTCGAAGAACAGTGGAACAGATCTATATCTGTCTAGGATGGGTTAAACAATTTTTATCGATAACGAGACGAGCAAATTTGTACAAAGCTGATACAGAAGCGTATCGATTCAAAACGGTTACGTTGGAATAATAAGAATTACAATCGGTTGCTTGTACGCAAAATAGTAATAGGTGAAATACAGGTAGAATGTACCGCATAGGTAGAGTAAGAAGGTAACGTAAAGGCCAGGAAGAATAATAGGAATGCATTTTCACTGCCTTCCGATACGTAATCTTTGCTCCATTAGAAACCGCGCGGACGATACTCGTAAGCACAGTCGCGTTACAAACGACAAGCTTCGCGCTGTAATTCTGCCGGATCGCCGAGTTTATGCAGTCGACTTACCGCATTTGCATTGGGTGCTTCTTTCTTATGGTCTATAACGCGCGTTTCTACGGTCGCTGCTGTTTCTCCGAGAAATCTAGATGCGCCTTGCTTTGGCTGGCTCGACCCGAACCAAGGCTAATATCAAATCTATAGAAAGTAAAATTTCTGCCAGCTAAACACGCTTCGAATCATCCAGAGAGAATCGTGGCCCATTAATTTCCAGTCGGAGCAAAAAACACAGCTGTGACATAAACTCCTCGACGCTATCGGAGGGGCATCTCGGTTGCGTCAGTGCATCGAGTGCATACAGCCGGTCTCTTCTCTTACCGTATGCATTCTAGTGGCGCCAGCCTGCTGCTGCACTTTAGGGGCCGCTTTTATTTATCGTCCCGCAGAAATGTTATTATTTGTGAGCCGGCCCGTACGGCCGATTCGCACGCTACGCGAACAATGGGCCCTCCTCGTCGACCAACAATGTCAAACCGTGCCACCGAGTCACGTGCACGCCCAACACTGCGCACGGGTGCAATAACCGTGACTTTTATGTTCCGGCGCCATCCGCCGGGCTATGAGAATCGTAGCTAACAGACGAAGCTGGCGTATCCAACGAGCATCGAGTCGAAGCTTCGTCTCGACGCGCTGGTAGCCTCGCAGCTATGCGACTCGATCAAGACTAATCATAGCCTGATTAGTCTCGCACCCGGAAGTCTCAGGCGGTACGAACAATAAGAATCGAGACACAGAAGCCCTACGAAGTTTTACGAGATACGGTATCTGCCTTTTTAATCTAAACGTCTCATCGGACAAACGGTTGCGTTAATTTTTACCACGCGTTAATTCAACGAGCAAATACCAAGTAATCCGTGCGAGTCAGTGGCACAACAAGATACGGCGGTAGCCGGCGTTTCAAAAATTCAAACGCTTCGGAGAAAAATTGCCGTCCCGAACGAAATTTCCAACCCCCGTGTCCTGTGCGCTGCTTTTACAGCGAAGGTATTAGCGAACCGGTAGCCAAGCAAATACGTGCATTTGTCGAGGGAACTCGTACGACACGGCTGAACACAGAAGCGGCTCGATGGCGCACAGACGCTCGAAGCTGAAAGGGGGAAAGAGACCGACACGATGTACCCCCTACGGAGTAGCGTTGCCTCGATGCTTGTACACGCGAAAAATTTGCAACCGAGACAATGGCGGCCGTATTCTTTGCCTCTCTCTACACGAAACACGACCGGCACGAGTTGTATTCTGGCGCCGATCGCGAGGGGGAGGAAACTGACCATCCGAGATTGAAATATAACCGGTCGCTCAAATATGTATGGGAGCATGCTGAAATTTATGCCACCGTTTCCACGTATTTATGTGCGCCTCTGCAACCGTAGTGGGGCGGTCGATAAGTTGTTCCAACGACTTTTGAAGAAATCGAGAGACGTTTATGATAGCTTGCTGCTATACACGACAGGGTTGAGTTTCGATTTTTTAAACGACCATCGAACAAGGGTTCTTGGTGTCTGTTAGGGTTAGGGGAAGGAGGATCGTCGCGATGTCTTGCGTAACGAGTATTTAATTTTCCTCTTGATTCGTCGAATTCACTTCCAGGAAAGAACTGCAGATCTGCGGTTAGATGCTCGACGAGAACGACAAATAACGAAGCGACCAGCCATCGAATACGAATACAGGAAACGAAAATACCGTTTGTATGGTCGAAAGCAGTTTTTCTGAATTGCAAAAGTGGAAGCAGCCCCTTTCAAGCGCGATAACGTGAAACTGAAGTGGACACGTGTTGCGTTTCGGTTTATATTGCGAATGAATAGCTCGAGAGGTTGAAGACGTACAAGAGGGTAGCTTAGCCTCCACTAGCTTTGTTGCATCACGTTTTGGAGAGAGTATCGTGGGCGGTGGAGTCGAATGGATTTTAAATTCTACTTAGGACCATCGATGGAACGGAAATGCTTTTGAGTTTTATTTAAACGAAGTTCAAAGGAAACTTCGAATTAGAAATTTGTAACTTAAATTCGGGCGCCCGATAAATTTCTGTTATTTTTCAACCAATTTTTATACAACAGATCGAATTCCGTGCAACGGATCGAAACAGACCTTTCCCCACGAGTCGTAAAATTAAAAATTCACCCGACGTAAGATTCTACTCTCGATTTTCTCTCTACGTGCTTAGAAATACCATTTCGACGCGCCGATCGCCAGCGACGATCAAACAACACTTTCTACCGCCCGAATCGGAAGATCGAGCACGATCGACCGTATAAAAGATAAATCTCTATCGAGTTGGATCTAAAATGATTTCCTCGAGCTGGGAATACCACTGCAACATTGAGATTTCACGAAAAGACCTCCTCGAAGTTATTTTCGTGGCGAGTGAACGAGGGGGGTACGCGTTTGTCCGTGGAACAAGAGGATCGATGATCGCGTTCCGCGTCGTATAGATCGGTATCGGGCGGATATCGATCGATCTTGACTAGATCCTCTGTAGATCGGGGGATAACGCGCGGAACCAGATACAACAGAGGTAGATACCAGGAGCGGCGGTTTAACGCGAAGATCGATGGCCGATTGCATACTGAATGGCGTTCGGGAGCCTTCTAAATCACCGGTCTCGAGATTTAGTGCGCACGAGGATCCTTCTAGCGATCACTACGACCACCGAACAAACGCCGAACAGCTCGAGAGGAAAACGTTATTGAAAATGGACGAGCTTCTGCTTTAAATAGAAACAAAATTTGCCTAATATTTCGGTGACTCTACCACAGTTCCTTTCTTTCGAGGATAATTTAGCCGTAAAACAAATTGCGTAGATTTTTCGTTTTCTGATCCAAAGTTTCCGATTCGACGATCCCTTGTTTGAGAATGAACCGTGAAAAGTTCGATGTAAAATTCGCGCACAAAAGCTGAGATTGATCTTTCGATCGGCAAATATCCAGATCCTCGAATATCGCGATCTCTCGAGCGGAGAAAGGTCGACGTTGCCATCCTCTAAAATTCACCTGGAATATCCTGCGAAACACTCCGAAGCTGCCTAAAACTTGGCTGCAGGAGGGAAGGCGAGGAATCCGCGTCATGATTTCGAAGTTAAACGCGCCATTAGAATTCGTCAGCGGCGACCAGCTGCTGGATTCGCGGCGCGACTCCGAAACCGGCGAATAAAGACGGAGCGAGGCAGAGACGAGGGGTCGGAGGATCGAGGAAGAGGATCGAATTTGCCTAAAATCATTGCGGCAGCGTCGTTTCACGACTGGCGGACTGTGGGTAAGAGGCACGATTGACCGTTCGTACCGCGGGGGTGGGGTATTAACATTGAATGCCGAGGCGAAGTTAGAGCCGGGCACGGACCGCGGCATGCATTAAACATCTGCTATATAGCCGAACAATTCTGAATTATACATCCACGGTGAGATAGCCGGCTGAGTGGCCAGGGAATTGTGCCACTATTTCTTTGCCGGCAATCGAAGCTGTCCCGCTGCGCCGATAACGCCGCTCCCAGCGTCGATTCCAACCCCGTCGCCGGAAATCCTGCCTTTCTTCTCTCCCATCTTCGCAGATTAGATCGACAGAGTCTGGGTCACGCGGCCCCGGGACAAGAAAGCGCGTTAGGAGAAACGTATCGGGCTTGGATCGAGATTATACGACGCGAGAAGGGGTTGGTTTCTCGGTTGACGTTAGTGAAAGGCAGTGAATCACTATTTTCGATATACAGAGTTTTTCGATGATCTTTAAATTCGAAGCTACGACGATATTTTTAGTTCGAGACGTCTGGTTAGTCGACTGCGATCAAGGGGATGTCGTGGTAACAAAAAAATTGTCAGATCGATGAAAGTAATATATCTATAGAGGAAAAGATAGATATATCTATACAAAGAAAAATGTGTAAGTTTAAAACGAAGAAGTCTGTAATCCATCATTCCGACGGATGTGGTAATCCTACACTGAAAACCAAACCAAAGCACGTTTTCCTCGAAAGCAGAGTTTCCAAGCGGCAGGATTAACTCATCCCCGAAAGCGATTCGAGTTGCTCCGTTGCCCGCAGCCTTCTTATTCTTCATACGTTTCACGTCCGCACCAGCATGGACTCATCCCTTTTCGTGGCCGAGGATCCCCGAGAGATAAACCGCTGACATACCAATTTCGAATTCGTACCTATTGGCCCCGCGATACTTATCGCGACACCGGCCACGAACAAGGTATCACCGTGGACGCAGGTGCTACGAACGAACGTGTCGAGCGCACGAGTCGATGCGCCGATCTGCCGGCGAAATCCAGTGAGAAGAAACGAAAAGAAAAGATAAAAGAAGAAGTAAGGGGAGACAAAAGGCACAGGTCGACGCCTACGTGGTGTCCTGGGCAGATCGGCTCCGGGGATCTGGCGACCAGCGCCAGAAAATCGAGCTTTCGACAAGACAATCGTATATAGGAAGGAAGAGAAAGAAAGAGGAAAAAAAGATAGACGGAGGCCGGCTTTCTATACCCTCGCCATGCACCACGAATACGAATGGCCACGATCGGAGGTGCGTA
The DNA here is from genome assembly GCF_011952205.1 of Bombus bifarius. NCBI lineage: Eukaryota > Metazoa > Arthropoda > Insecta > Hymenoptera > Apidae > Bombus > Bombus bifarius. The sequence continues at coordinate 289,814 of NW_022885586.1, read as the reverse complement.
AGGCAGGAATTCACATTCCTGGCCATATTCGGTTCCTCCTCGCCGACCCCTCGTGTCGCCTCTTAACTCTTTCGGGACGTGGCAACCGTCAGGACACGTGGGGTTACCGTATTTATATCCAACGGGCCTCTGTGTTTACGCCAGCGACTTAAACAGTTAGAGATCGTAGAGAGAAAGAGCGTGCCAAGGGAAAGACTCGTATTTGGGCTCGCTCGTTGACTTCAATAGTTTCAAAGACTGAATTTTAATCCCCCTTCAATCGTGTTCCACCCTTTCGCTTTGGTATCTGGCTTGGCTCTGACTCGGTGCACGGTGATTTGTGAAACCGTTGTGTGATATTCTCGGGGGAATGTTTTTCGAGTTGCATACGCTTGCTTCTGGCGGAGCAGCAGCAGCAGCAGCAGCAGCAGACGACCAGTGGAATCTCGAGGCTCGCGAGAAGAGTCTGTGACGCGATGACAGGGGGTTGTGGTTCTCGTCGACGGTTTTGCTATCCGAAAAACTCAAATATATTTGAACGAATATGAAAATACGTTGCAATTGAACTTTCATCGATGCATCCACGACACGTGTATGGAATCTACGTTACGTGTAAATCGTTGGTGACGTTTCAAAGATATATTTTCTACGAGTGAAATATTATGTGTCTAGTATTTTTTCTTTCGTGAACTTACCTTGGACATGGCAGCGCCCAATCCAGCTTGACACGAACCCTGCCTGTGGTATCCCCAGTACCCTGGAACGGAAACACGCAATTATATAGCGTCGTTCTTCGCTGTTCTAAACAGAGACGTCATATCTCGGTCGTTTCGTTTGAACGGACTTCTGCCCACGTACCGGCAGCCCTCGATAATTGAGAACGTTCCCCGAATCGATCCTTCGTAACGATAATTCCACGCATAATTACGGCCGACAAATGAAAGATTACTTCGAGATCGTTTAACCTGTTGCTTCGATGTCTCGCTCTTTCCCGCTCAAAGCTTCTCGATAAGTTATTTTTTCATTCTTATAACACAACGTACAGCGTAGAAAAATGTACAGAGGTCAGAAAATAGGTCTATCGAGAAAATTAAGTTTTAATATCTTAGCGAAGAAAAGGAAAAACGTTCGATAAATTTAACCGTATTGTTCACAAAACCAAGTTTATACCGTATGTAGTTGCTAGAACAAGGTATGGTTAATAAAATATTCGTCATTTTTATCCCTGTTTCGTAATCGATACACGAAATCTTTAATGGCGTCTCACGGCGACACTCTTTGATTCGACACAGTCTTTCAGTCATAGTTCTCATAAAGACAAGACGTATCGCAAAATGGACATTCCTCGATATTTCTACTTCTCTTAAAACCAAAAAGAAAAAGTTGCACTTTCCTTTATCAACAGAAAGATGAAGAAGAAACGGAGAACTCGAATTATCTAAAAACATCGACGAATTCTCGAAAGGTTTGATATCTCAACAACAATGCAAGCCGCAGGAAAGTCCCTCGGCTGTATTCTACGACGAAAAAAGAGACAGGAATTCCTCGAGGGGAACTCGTGTCAGGAAAGGTGAAAGACTTGGCGCGCGCATTTGCTAAACGTCTTGTACCGTGTCACGGAGGTCGTTCGTCCACCTATCGACTAGGAAGTCGACTTAGAAATCGTCTTAAAGGACTATCGCCACGCACTCCCGCACACGTCCATAGAATACGTTGCACGCATCATTAATCCTGGATCGATCTTGGACGCGTGACGTGTTCGCGGGTCGTTTTCTTCGGTCGCGGATCGCCTTGATCGATTCGGACTAGTATCTCGTTCCCGACAATGACCAACGTCGCTTCCAGGAAATCCTCCCGACCTTCGCAACGCCAACCAGATTGAATACGATTAAAATTAGATTGCCGATTCAGACTCGGTCCAGATGAATCGCGCTTCGTTTCCAACCAATGAATCATCGCCTCTCGGATGTCAATGGAAATTCAATTAGTCGGATTGTCGTACATTTTCTACGAATTCTATGCTGTGCACTTTTGCATCGAATTCTACCTACGTCATAATTTTATTCCATCGATCTTAACGCGTTTCTTACCGACAGCATATCAATGGCGTTTATCGACCGGTAGCCTGTAAATTGACGTTTTATTGACTTCGGCTATCGACTATTAATCGGTTTTTTCCTGAATCTGTTTAAGGCGGTGGTAGAAAACTTGTTGAACAAATTCGCGCTTGTACAGACGGCAATAACAGCGTTCTATCTGTTTTTCAAAGTTGTTAAAAAGTTGTTAACTGTTCGAAGCCTGCCTCGAAAATGGAACCTGACGATGTAAGTGACATTGGTGTTCGAAGATGATTACCTAAAATTATCTCTGCAATATATCGACTCGGAAAGCAATAATCACACAGACGTCGATATAATCGACAGCCTGTAAGCGATGCGTTAAGATTAAGAACTTTTATATCCTACACGTCGATCGATCGTATTCGCTTGTCGCGTGACATTTTTCCGAGCAAAGAATACCCCATCGCTAAACATCACGAAGCTTCTCCAAAGGTCTGTCCGTACGAATTACAAGCAAATTAATCCACAGTCACCACGTTCGAACATGTTCCAAAGCCAGAAAACAGCGACGGTAACCAGAGCACGTCACCGTGCTCCATTGTTTCCGCTAAATACATAATTCATTCGGCGCGAGTCACTTCTTCACGGTTATCAATTTCTACAATTCTCGATCGTGTCTCCGCTCGTGTACCACGATCGTTCCCCGCGGCCGGTAGTTCGCGATTTCCTATAATTTCCCGTTTTTCACCTCGATCACGAACCAGTTCGAGTGTGTACACACGTCCGCGTACGTGTACGAGTTTGATAGACCGTTTTATCCGCTTCTGATACGCTATTTCACGTGCTCCTCTCGGGCAATTACGTGTCATCGAGAAAAAGGAGCGGTTATTACAGCCGTGTTCTTCTGGTAATTCGCTCTTTCCGCTCCGAGATCTCGCCTGCAGCGAATGCCCTTTTGCAATCGCACAAATATCCACGTTTCTTCGCCGCCTCTGGCTCGCAATGATATTTCAGTGGAAGACCATGTCGCTTCGCGGCGAAAGAAGCGGAAAAGTGGCCGATAAAATTGCATTACCCGCGAGCAACGCGTACCGTGCGTGAAAAGTCCTTTTCTTCTTACATCTTTTCTTTCCTTCTTCTTTTTCTACTTTATATTTAAGCGAACGAGTTTTCACAGCGTTTAATTTCCCAAACGAGGACAATCGATGGTTTGATGCGTTCTCATCCAGTGTCTAAAATCTCTTGAACGATATAATTTACCGACTAAATTATACAAGTTTTTGAATGATCGCGTAGCCCACTGCGATTTATGTAGTCGAGCATAGCATGGTTATGTTATAACGTTATAACATAACCTGGTGGATGATTTATTTGATAATTCACACCATACGCAAAGCGTCAAATTTATTATCCAATTAGGAGGAACGAAGCCCAGGCTCGGTTACATAGAACGTTCTATTTTCAGATACGTCAAACGCGATTACGGCGAGGGACGTTTAAAGGGAATTACGTAGCTGTAGAAACGCGACGAAACGCAGGAAGTAAAAGACGTCACCACGAGCGAGAGAGGAGGTTTTGGTTTCGTTTCACGTGCAAGCCAGTCTATCGCGTAGTCCGACTCCGTATGGAAGTTCTTTTAACGTCCATCGTTGTACACCGTACATCGGTGCGCACGATGAGAATGCAGAAATGCAGCTCGGAGGTGCACTTACGATGTGTATTATCTTTGCGTCGGTCTTTTTGGAAACTTCCGGTTGAAACGTTCGCCCGTATGTTTACGCGAAGTTACGCGAAATACGCGACGTTTCTCGCACGGCCGTGACTCGCCACGATTTCCACGTGGATCGTACGCTACGTCTTCTCGCTTTCCGATCTTTCCAAACGATATGATCGATCGTTAGACATTTTCCGTTCAACGCGTCTTTCGATGAGTTGAAGTATCGTGTTCTCAAAAATAAAGGAATACATTTTCATGCTGTTTCGCATTCCAGCTGTGCGCGGTGTTCTCAAGGACAGTCAATACCTTTATCTTCCGTTTATCATACGTATGAAATCATCGGTAAAAGCGTTCATTTTCTAAAGAATTGCAAATATCCGTGACAAAAACTGTTTGCGTCGTTTCTGCAGCTTCGTGTTGCGTGACAGAAACAAGTTAATAGCTCACCGCGTATCCTATCGAAGACGTAACGAATAATTCAACCGACTAGAGAAATATTAAATTTCGACGCATATTCTATAACACTAGTCCCAAAAAGGTTAGTCACGATAAGACAACAAAGTCGTTCTAAAATTTATTTATTCATATTTTCTAAATAATTCCACGAACAGAGAGCCTTTATCTCTACAAGTAGCACGATAAGAAAACCGATTATTCGCTGTTTCAACAAACACAAAGTGTAGCGCCTTGCCCATCAATCAAAGCTATCCCGCTTCGTGTTACAATCTCGTGAAGAAACGAGAAGAATAAAATTTCAAACATATACGTCGATTCATAGAGGAAACGAACCGCGCATTCACGATCCGTTTGGAACACCCTCGCGTAAGATTGATCGCGCGAATGTGACTGCCGCCGGAAAGATTAATCTCGACCTGACACTTGGCATTAGCGTCAATAAGCTGGCCACACTCGTCAAAGCCTGCGCCAACGTAATCGTGACGAGTCGCTGCCATTAACCGACAATCGGCCATTATCAGCTGAAAAGAAGCAACAAAACTCAGCATTTTGCTATTGCATCGAACATCCTTCGTTTCAACTAGTCAAGGTTACGTCCGCGTTTCCAACGTTGCTACCATTAAGCGCAATTTACGAATCGATGGACGAAGGGAAACGTCGACTCGCGTAACGATACCGTGTCGTTTACAAATTTTTCTGTCTCACGCGGATTTTCTAATTTTCATGGCAGATTCCAGAGCCACGAGGTTGTTGCTCTCGCAGGAAGGAATTTTATCGCGTAGGTTTTGCAGTAATTCTAACGGTGGTGAATATTAATTAACGAATTACACGTGGCGCGATTAGAAATGTTCAGCACACGATGATTTACTCTCTCGACTTCTCAATAGGTTTTTTCACCTATTCCATTTGAATTTAGTTCACTGTATGAATAAATAACGCATTCCATGAATTAAATATTGACTCTTGGCAGTTGCTAAGAGATTGATCGCGAGTCAATGAACTTTTGCTTTAGTCGCTGGCTCCTGACTTCTTTTACCATGTACAGCCTTTTATGAAATTACATATCCGTGTCTCCTTGCTCGTTTAGCTTGCGTTATCCGACTATCAAACCATTACGTTCAACTAACTTAACCGCTCTTAATAATTCCTAATAAACTCTTAATAAGAATCGTTCGATCATACATCTTTACAACCTGACACGTCATTTCCACTCGCGATCCAAAAAGAAATTATTTCCAGAAAGAAACGACAAGTCCTGTATCGTATACGCAATACCAGATACCATCGAAATTAATAATTGAAAAATTCAATGACACGAAGCGTGAAATTTTACAGCCGAACCGACTCGATTTCCCTCGACTTCTCGCACATCGTTCTAATACACCTGTGCGTACTTCCAAGCTGTTCGTTCGCTCGCATCGTCCCAATGCTTGAAACGAAAGTTGCATTCGATGAACGAAGAGTCGTGGTTGTTTTAATCGAGCTCACGGCCCGACAGAGACTGTCAGTGTAAGAAAACGACGGCTGTATGGGAGAATATCCGGTGGGATCCAGGAGCGCGCAGTGTTGGTCTACACGAGCGTGACTACGTACATACGTTATGAGGACGACGAGAAGGGGCCCTGACGGCCGATCGGTCACTTTAGACGAGCTGCCAGTCACGCAATTACATCAATCGGTCGTCGACGACCGATCCAGCCGTGTCGGCCAGAGAAAAAACAACGTGGTCGATCGGCGCCGCCGTTTCTTCCTGCGCATGCAAAGAAGCTCTAAAGAGAGAGACAGCTGCCCTTTAACATCGCGTCCCAATGGGCCTTCGATCTCGATGTATAGCCGGTAATGGCGTGTTTAAAATCGATACGTGAGAAATCAATGGTTTGAAGAATGATTCCAACTAGGAGGTGTACCGAATCATTCATTAGAAACGTGTTGCGATATAATTGAAACGAAATCCTGTACTGTTGAAAAATTCCAAATTTACCTTCTGTCCTGTATCGTATAATACGCAAAGTTCTAGTAGTCTGGTCCGACGAAAAGTGACTTTTCAGTGCAGATTTCGGTATAGGTAGAATGGAAAGTTATTTTTACGTTTGACAGAGTTTCTTTTTTTTTTTTTTTTTTGGCGAAAAAGTTGCCTGAATGTGCGAGGTAACGAAAGACAGGTTCGATTGGAGGATATCGTCGCCAGTCGCTCTATTTATACTCTTTCGTGTCTCGATGCTTTGCGAGGGTGCTATTCTCGTCGGTAACAGAGTGCTTTGCACTCGAACTTGGGCCCACGACGAGCGCTATAGAAATACGAAGAAAGTTACTGCAAGTAAGCAAACGAAGCGTAAGTCCAACGACACGGAGGACCCGCACGGTCCTTCGAAAACAACGACATCCTTGTCACGTGGAAATATACATTGAAAGTAGCAAATGAAATTACCTAGATATAAATAAATAACGCAGTGATAAGACGCGCGAGTCAAACGAAACACATATTCGAGTAAATTAAAGATCGTCCGATGAAAATAATAATTTTCGCTGCAAGTATTAATTCGTAATTTTAAAGAAAGAAGTTAAAACGGTACGGTGAAAGTGTTCGTACGTTCGTACACGTGACGCTTAATCGAGTTGCACAGAATGAATGGAGCTACTGTGATTCTGATTCCGCGTAAATGTGTGAGTGTGTCGACGGGCGATTAAGTATCCCCTATCAAGCGTATATTTTTTAATAAGAAGAAAACGAAACTCGATGGTCGTGGTAAATAATCTGAACAATTGAAAACATTAAATACCACGTTGAAATTATTAAATTACATTGGAAATAAGAGGGAGTCAGTTTGTGGAATCGGTTTAACATCAGAAGCAATTATCGTACAACGGTAAGATAGATTACAATCGCTTGGAAAGTACGCTTTTCTATTATCAGATTGCTCCTTTTTTTCTACCTTCTTTTTTTAAATCGGTTCAGTTCTTAGATAGCTTCGAACGCCATAACGAGAATCGACGACGAGTGAAATTATATCTCCATCGGTACGAAGAAAATAAGAGGAAAAGTGACGTAAATCAAAGCAAGCGCATTCCACCTTTTGGTCAAACTATCGAGTATTCCATTGTTCCCTCGAGCTGTTCGAAACCTCGTCATGAAAACGTACCACGGCCGCAAACAACGTCATTTTGCCCTGACAGATCAATCGTGGCAAAACTGTCCAAAAAGAATAGCCGAAGAAAAAAGTAAGAACGAAATTGCATTTCCATCCTGGAGAAGCAAGCAAGAAGACAATCGGCGTGAAACAAACGAAACACCGCAGAGGTTTATCTCTGAACAGCAATTCCAAGCGCCTGTTGGACGCGAGCGCGAGCCGCAATAAAATCGCAATAAGAGTCGGATCGTTCTTATTGCAACGCGAAGAATTCAAGATCTTGTCACCAGCATTCTTGTTGTTAATAGTTCGTCAAGCCAGGACAAAGTGGCCGTGATTTTTATTGGTAGCCGCGAATAAAGTAGCGACGACGGCCATTCGTTTTGACAAATCCTCGGGCAAGAAACGAATATCCACGGCGAAGCCGGTAGAGAGATCGGCAACACGATCGTAATTCAAGCAGGATCAAGTGTTAATTGGCCTTGTTAGAACGATGCTGAGCTAGCGGCCCGAGGCAACGGCGCCTTCTAATTACAATTTTCCGTTTTTCCATCTTTTCTTTTTCTTCTCGGTGTTTTTCCTATACGAGCTTCCTTCTCGAACCACGCTTCAGCGAGTGGGCGGCTTTCATCGTTAGAACGCGGCTTGCTAATGGCAATTCATCGCCACTTTCACTGAATGCTACTGCCGCTGCTCGCGTTTCTCGAATGTGCCGTTTTATTGTCTAAGTGGCGACGATATCGCGCCACCGAACAACGAGGGAATGTTCTCTCGTCTCGCGAGCTTAACAAACGTGCGTACTGTTTTATTAACCGTGATGGTTAGTTCTCTCGATGTGATTGCTTCCTTCGACTATTTTGATAATTGTCTTACTACCGTTGCATACGAGAAACTTCTTCTTGCAGCAAGCGAGCTCTGGTTTTAAACGATATTCCTACGAGAATTAAATGTCTCTAAGTTAATTTCATCAATTTTCGTAATCGAAGCGAGCCTTTCCTCTCATCAAAGATATTCTTAATTTTGAGAAAAATACAGAAGAATGTAAATGACTCGAGGACATCCAATTACCTATGACACCGACATCGACATCGTGCGATCTAATGAAACTAACCATCGAGTACGTAGTCCAAATCGAGGAAAAATATTCGAGCGAAAAAAAAAAAAGAGTTTCTATTTCCTAGTCGACGTAAGAAGCAACGATTCCGACTCGATACCAAACTTAGATAAAATCGCTGCACGTTTAAGGGGAAGCGTTGGAAACTACACGCCGTAATAACAGGCCGATTTCTATGGAAACATTCACTGTGGCGTTTCATCGTGAAGGATGGATCGGAGTCGTTCTGCTCTGTAATCACTGGCTGAACGCATCGAAGGTAATAGATAGAGTGTGAATCATAAACCTTGTCTACGCTTCTCTTCGAACACCTCCATCCTGGCTCTAAAAGCTCTTTTTAGTAGCGCTTAACCGTACACCCTTTTCTTCTCCTTGTGGCACGTTTAGCACATCGCGAGGCCATTAGTCGACCGGTCGATTTTTCAGCGAGCCACGTTGATGAACCAACGGGAAACCGCCCGATCGTTCCTATTTGCACTACCATAGAAGGGAAAACATCGTGTAATCTTTATTTGAAAAGCATATTGTCCCCGTTTAATCTGGTTGAAAATGAGGTGGAAGTAGCCTACTTATGAAACATATCGCGTGATACGATAGACGTGTGTTTGCGATTAAACAGATAGAAGTAAACGAGGGTGAAAGGTATACGATCGCATCGAAGAAACTTTATGTAAACGATACATCGGCTTCAACGGAAAAACAGCGTTCCATCGCCTGAATGATTCTTCGTCCTTGAATTCATTTGGAAATAATTTTTATGTTTATTAAGAAAAATTTACAAACGATCGAAAGATGCCGACAAGTACGTCGACGAACTTTTTTTCAGATTATTCCGACGCAAGAACACAATCGTGGCAAAAACCTGTGTCTAAAGATTCTGACGATCGTCAGCAGCGCGATTGACAAGAACATTCTAAGCTCTAAAAATAATAAATAATAAATAATAAAGGAGTATTAATCGATGCGTTAAGGTGCTTCGCACGTTTATGCATATCGGTGTAAACACGCATATGTATTTGCATGCTGATATAGGTGTTACCGGCAGTTCTTTACGACAAACGGAAACGTGCACGTGAGCAAATCTACAGGAATAAAAATTACGTGGTGGCAGATGTTTGCGGATGTTCGTCTTGCGTATTAAACCACGAAGTAGACAATGAAACAGAAGGACGGAACGAAAGATATTAATAGGAATGGTACGATTGAAGAGACCAAAACGGCTTCTGCGAAATTTCGTAAAACTACAATTTCTACTAAAAATTTGTAAAACTTCCTTCCCGATGACGGCACCTTCTTCAAACCTAAAAGTGAGTCAGTTTCCCCGAAGGTCGTTCTCGTCGATTCACGACGCATCGATGATCTCACGTGCTGTTTTGCAACACCAACGTCATCTTCTACGAGCGATTGAAAATTGACAAAGAACAGAACTCGCCTGATAGAAAATCAACCGTTGCACGATGCGATTTATGTCGTCGAAGGACGCGAATGTTAATGAAACGCTCGTATAATGCACAGCTGGAAAAGCAAACGTTCCAATGCGAATTATATCTACGCGGTAACGACAAATGGTAGCCGGTCGACAGACGAGAAGCGAACATGGCGATTCGCGTCCAGAAAAGGCAAGAATGAGCAAATATCCAGATAGAACGACCAGCGCACGGCTTCATAAACGATCTAGCCGTTAAGAACGCGCCTTACGATTCTCGGGAAAAGCGACAGCAAACGTTCGTCCGTTTGGCCGCTACAAATTGTTTAATTGCTCGAGTCTCGCCGCAGAATTTCTCGACGATGAGCTCACACGCCTGCGATGCGCGCCACTTCCGCGAGGATATCGACGTTTTCTGACGAACTGCGACCGTTTTTATCAGTTTCGTCTTGCGAAAGTAACGTCGACGTAAACGCGATATCGATCTTCTACGGCGAAACGCTGGATCGTCGGTGATCGAACAAAATGTCAGACGCGAATGAGTCAGAAGCCACTTAAACGCGTCAGATTCTGCTAAGTTCGTCTTGGAGAAGCTTAGCAAGAAAATGTAGAGCACACGCGTGACAGGAAGCGCATCAGTCCGCAGCGCGTAAAACACGCGAGCGCGTGCAAGATTTGCTTCGCGAACGCTTGACTTTAATTGCGGGAAAGTGTGACGCTAAAACAACCCACGCGGCGTATTTCTGCCCCTGAAAAGTATCTGCCCTTGGTACGCGAACGTGCACCGAGCACAGGAGCAAGTCTTAAAATCGTTTCTCTCGTTGAACGTTTCTTTACTTGTTTTTCTTCCTTATCGCGTCAAAACAGATAAGGCGAACTAACTATTCCGTTTTCTCACGCCAATGGTCATTCCTAAACGAGAAGCAAGATAAATCTCTTAGACTCTTCTCTTTCCCATTTTTCGATTTTTCCAATTTCGAAACACACAGTGAAACGAATACGATAAAATTAGAAGAAGGAAATGAAATTTTTCGAACCAAGTTCGATTCGAAGTCTCTTAGAGTATTCTTTGAACTGTATGCTGTTTTATCGCGCTTTGTATTGCGAGTTAATTACACGCTCCTAGTCGTATTCTTCGTTATGAAATAATTTTATGTCGACTCATTTTCGAGTCTTGGAACCGCGGAAGATGATCGACCGGAAAGGCTTCCGAAATATCCCAACAACGTGACAGTGCCACGCATAAGTAACTTTTAGAATCTGCGCTGAAAGTCTGGTGGACCAGTGATAACCAGTAGATAACAGAAAAATGCAGGACATTCCAAAGGAGCTTATCTTCGAACAATGGCACGAACGTTATCGCGAAGAACAGAAGAAAGTGCACTTTCCGTGATGGACTTAACGCTTAACCATTCAGCTCCTGTTTGCATTCGAATAGATTTTAAAATAGCACTTTGTTCGTATCTGCCGCTTATCTACCGGTCTCGTGCTCGAGTTCCCTATACCAACAAGCTATCTTTCTTTGTGTAAAAAAAAAGAATAGAAACTAAGAGGCGTTTCAGCTCTGTTAAGAAGCATTTTTTCGTACCATTTAACGAACCGTACCGTAAAAATGCAGAAGAGTAAATAATTTCAGAAAAATGAATGAAAGAACCGACGGAATCGAGTGATTCGGCTATTAACGCGAAACGAATTAAGAAAGAAGTCGACGGTGTTTTTAAAATTATCGTAAAACAAGCAGCCGATTCACCGGCTCCGAGAAAATCGATACGTCTTTTGTCATTAAAACACCATGGCAGACCTGCATGGACGACAGGAAATATCCTGTTACCGGGCGTATTTATGGTCGCCATGCCTCGAGGACACGGCCACATGTCGCGGAGTATCCTCGTCTTTGTCGGAGAGAAAGTTCGTCCCGTGGGATTTCTCAAAGGACAAACGATTTACCACTTGAGAAAACGAAGCTCGTGCTACCCCTCGAACAAGCATTCGAAACGGAAAGAGGAGAGAACTCTTCAGACGCTGTTTACAACTGTTTATAGCATCGTGAATGCACGTAATCCATTTACATATGTATCGTTGGCTGCGACAAGGGTCTCAGTGCCGAAAATAACTTTTTCAGAGAAAATGTTTACCAACCACCCGCTATTCAGAGACTCGAGGCTTTCTTGACTTCAGTCTAACTACGTTTATCAAAATCGGCGATTCCGTGTACATATAAGCTGTGACTTTTCCGAATTTATCTTGGAAAAGACCGAGACAGACCGGAGAGGTTGTAGTTTGGCCCACCGTTAAAAGCAAGACACCTGTTTCTTGGATCAAACTATTCTTGGAAAGAGCGAGAATGGCTAAAAATTCTGTAGAACCACTGCGGTGATTATTTAAAAGCGTGGCCTCCTCACCGATTTCAGTGACCTTAAAATATACATACTGAACAGTTCTTTCTCACACGCGTGACCGCTGTTCGGTTTTATATTCAAGATATTGGCAAAAAGCTTTTGTTAAATTTACCTCATGAATATTCATGAATATTCATTGCAGCGTGAATTCTGGCATAGGCGGTCGCCCAATGGCGGCCACATTCCTATAACACAGTCTTATAAATAAACCTACGGATTAAAGGAAAAAATTAATGGGTTATAAGTTGTGCTAAATTTATATCCGATCGTCGAGTGACGGCCGGCAACGTTAGCATAGAAATACACATATATATTGCCAATTATACATTTAAATTCAACGAAAGATTTTTGCAAATATCTCGAGAAGAGAATCTGCTTTCTAATAATAAGTATCTTTTCCCACGTTGTTTATATTATCTCAAACAAAATACTGAAATTCACAAGCAAAAAGGTCGGACGTATAAAAATAAACTCACTGGTGCGACAGGGTGAATATTCCTGTGACTCGTTGAAGTTGTTGCTGACGGCCCAGCAGGTGCCAACGGGTTCCCTTCTACTTCCAACGGGCGAGTCCTTGTTCCATCGATTGTCTTCCGGATCGTACTTCTGTTGGGACACGGAGAACCAGATGTACCTCGGGGCGCACGCCTGCAAGCATATCAAACAGGGACGTTTAACGTCGTTCACCTCTCGCCACGCATCGCGCTCTCGTATTGTTAATGGCCGTTCCATCGCAATTAGACGTAACGACCAGCCTGTCCACTCGTTAAACACATTTTGTTCCAACATACAACAGGCAAGGACTTCCGTGCCGATTGAAATACCACGTAAATACACGTGGATCGAGCTTTACGCAACCAATTCCAAATTCTCGTTTCAATCGTCTTCAAGTAAAATCGTATTTGAATTAATAAACAGGTTTCCCTGTATATTAATATCACATTCGATTACTTAATGACAATTATTAAGAAAATTATCTTCTTCCTCTTAGTTCATTTCTCGATGAAGACCATTTTTTTTTTCGAAATCTGTTAAATCTGTGCATTTTCTCAAAAGGAGGTACGAGCAAATTGGAGTTTTCACTTCGCAACGTTACTCCGCATTGTGTCATCCAATCAAGCGTTACAAGCGTTGACTAATTCGTATTTTCGGCAGCGGGTGTCACAATTGACTTCGCAGTTGTCCGCTCGAATCCTGGGACAAGGCTCGGTTCACGCGCAACGATCATCATCGTGTTACGTCAATCGTCTGTACTTGACCAGAGAACTAACCGTAGCAGCTGATGGCCTTAATAACCGGCGTATAAATATACGTTCATAATAAAACGTAACGACACGCTTCGCGTTTCATCGAACGGGGATCGCGTCTAAGAGAATTCCCGTGAAATTCGTCACGCGCCACCTCGTTACGGGACTTGTCGCTTAAGAGAAAACCACGACGGCTGGCAAATTAAATTAATCGTAGAATTCACGGGAATTTTAGGACGATGCCGAGATTAATGACTCACGACGCGTCAATCTCGTTAGGGTTAAATGTAACGATCGTACCTCCTCGTGATGTAGCACATCGCGATCGTTATGCTTCCATTAATCATTTCTATATCTTTTGCATTTCCAGTAAAATATTATGGCATCCTTTACCGCTCGATCGCGTCGAGGATCTGTGCTAATTTCGCCCTGTGGAAATATCGCCCGGTTATTTACCCTGCGTGATCTTTGACTCCTAATTCTTGTTTCTTGATTGCACTGATTTGACAGATTTAGTTGGCTACGATTTGTAATAGTCGTAAAGTCACAGATAATGTATCGGTCTTTGAAGTCTCTCTATATTCCATTTGCATTCTCGCGAGAAGGGTGGCACACAGCGATACGGAATTATAAATAATGCAGTTAAGACGCGTATCGGTATCAGAAATGCAATGCTTAGGGAAGCGACGCAGGATTTCGTTTCTATGGTCTTTGGAAAGGAATTAATAGCAGAGACGTCGAACACACGTACCTGACATTTTAACGTAATAATTCTACCGTACGTTAAATTTGGTTAAACGAATTCTTTACTCAATTTAACGTCGTTATCTTTTATCGTTCATTTTTTAGCATCTATTCGACGATTAATATCAATGCGAAACGAATATTAAGAAAATAATACTTTCACTGCAACCGAGCCCGAGAAATAAATAAACGGTACGAATGAATAAATACAAAAAGAAAGAAAGACGAAACAAAATCCCACGATAAATCAATCTGTGCTGCGTTATTAATTAATTCCCTCGCATGCAAGATTTCATTCACCGCAAGGCTGGGATTCTCTTCGTGCACGTAGCCAGCTCGTGCGTTCAATTCGAACGGCTCGCCGTAAATCAAACACCTTGAAAGGAGGCTTCGCTGCGTTTAAACGTGTCTACACGCAGATTTAAGGGAGAGAACAAACGCGTGGTATCGTCTCGGACGCGGTCCAGTAACATTTTAATCGGCTTCCAAGGCTAACTCTGTGTGTAAACGAGCCCTAACGAGCCGTATATGCTGATTCCGCGTGCAGGAGGATCGTATGTTGTTGCCACGACCAGTACACGCAACACTGCATTATTAATTGCGAGCCAATTAAGGCACGTTACAATGTTACGTCGTATCGCAGGCTCTCTGAATCGCACGATCATCCAACGTTCATTGAAGATTAAAGGAGATCATCAGGGATTGAGACATCCAGAGTGAAAGGCTGAGCGGTTTAAGACGATTCGAGCGATTTAGGAAGTGGAAATGAATGTTAATCTGCGCTTAGTATGCAGTTAGGTGTGCTAAGTTTTATACGCGGTGACCCATTTGAAGCGACACACGCAGTTATCTTCTAAAATATTCGTTACGCAAAGAAATGTTTCAAGTAGAACTTGCTGTACTTGGCAGGAGACGTTTCCTGATGATCAAAAATCTTATTTAGACGGACGAGCTTTCCAAATCTCAGGAACCTCTGTTTGTACGCGTTTTTATGCGGACTGGCGTGTAGCCAATTTTTGTTTCACACCTTGATAGACCGCGAAGGAAATATCTCCGCGAACAACTCGGGAAACCGTCGCGGAGCGAATGGACAAATTTCCATGGACAAACCGATTCTAACATCCGCGGCTGCGACCGTATCGACGAGTAATCGACTATACGCCCGCTGGAATCGATTTATCGTTGTTGCGTTGAGAATACCGACGACTACGCTTGACGCGTGATCGCGGGGATCGGAATCGAACGGTTCGATGCAGAAAAGCGTAGCAGGGTAGAACGAAGTGTCGCCGAGTCGTGACTTAATTGAACGTAACGACCAGTTGTGTTCTTTCGCCGATCGAGAGGCAGGGAACAGCCGACAGGAACGAGGAACGTGAAAAAAGAAGAGCCTGCGTCGATGTGTACCGCAATTTATCCATTGCGCCAGTTTAGCTCAATCGCCCAAGGATCACCGGCTCAGATACGTACGACCCTTTTCAAATACAAAAATATCCACTTACGTAGCAAACGCGTTTGCAACGTAAAAGATGAGTCATTTTTGTATTGCTTCCTATCTCTCGTTCTGTTGCGAGCAATAAAAGTAGCTGAATTGATTTTTGAGAATATTATTAGAATGCGTTTCGACCATTGGAGCGTAACTGCTGTTACGATCTAATGACTCAGAATCGAACAAACGATAAACACTTATTATTCACGTTACAGTACCACGCCAGAATAATTTACTTATAATTCTCAATGAGAATCGATCGTAAAATTCTTGCAAATAAAAAAGAATCTAATGACACAAAGTTGCCAAAGAATTTCCCATCGTCTTCTATCTCTATCAATTACCAAACTAAATCGCAAATTTAGAAACACGATTAATTTCCAACTGCGTCGAGTAAAGTCGAATTCACGAGCAACTCTCCACCACTTCCTACTTCCTACCTCTCGAAAACTACCTCCGAGCTTACTCCCTTCAGAGGAAAAAAGAAATGACTGGAGCAACGAAACAGCTGTTAGAACAAACGAAAAAGAGGCGGTTAAAAAATACGGTGGAATCAAGAGGTATAATAGAAGCGGACAGCCGCGTCGAAATACAAGAATGGGTTTGGTCATCGGACGCGTTCCGAATAAAGGCAGTCCTCGGTCAGCCCTTTGAATGCATCTCGTCGAGTGGTAGAAAAGGAGGGAGAGTCGAAGGAGGAGCAGACGAAGAGGCAAGCCTGGGATTATCACGATTACAGCTGGTCTCGCGGATCGATCGTGATCGAGCCTCTACGAGTAAATCGATCTTATACGTTTGACAATCGGGTTCGGATGTATCTTGATCGAGATACGTATTAAGGAATCGACAGCTGATCGACGCGTGCACGCTGAAAAAGCAGATGAGGAGAAACGTTTCGACACGTTCTCTCTTCCTTTTGTCCGGATTACGTATGTGTTACAATGTTGCGATGACCAACAGGCAGTGAAAAAGTTGCGGACGGACAGTTTTTCGAGATCGAGATCTTTGCGGCAACTGTAACTCGTTCTCGAGACACGATACGTTCCTTTTTTCAAACAAATTATACTTACAAAATTAACTTCTTCGTGTTTAATTTATTCTATTGTACCCTCCGTAGACAGACCGAACGGTTAACAACCTTGGACTTCTACGAGGATAATTTTATTTTTAATTGTACCATGCAGTAGAGACGACGATACTCAAAATTTGTAGGCTAACAATTTTTCAGATTTTCTGGAAGCTGAAGAATCGTCTAACTTTCCAACTTCCTAAAGATTATATCGTAAATTATTAAAATCATCGCATTTACGAAAATCAACAGTTTCCTTGCCTGACGATGTCTTTGCTCTAAACGCAGCCACCAAATCATCGTTCAAGGATGCACGGTGTTGCTCGGTTGTCTAACGCGACGCTAATCGTCCACCACTGTGTAATTTCAACCTCGTTCGCTTATCTTGCACGAATTTGAAGGCGGAAAGACGTGAATTTCGCGAGCGGCATGCAGCAATGCAATTTACTCGTCGTTGCAGAGCCCGGAAGAGTTTAAACTCGAATAATGACACGTTTTCAGAGCGTTTTCACGACCGTAAGTAACGGAATAACAGCATGTTCGGGCAACGAAAACTCGCGCATCTCTAATTATAAGGAGAAAGGAGGAAAGAAAAAGGAAAGAGGATGAAACGAGAGAAAGGAAGAGAATGATAATTCGAACGATGGTTGTATCCTTTGTTAAGGTTGACTGATAGAAGAACGAGTGGATGAATTTGTAATAGAAAGATATATTGAAATAAATAAAGGTATAAGTATAATGTTTGCTGATATTTTTTATAGTGTTACACTTTTAAAGCCTTACAAAGGACATTACCAAAAAAGTTAACCTTGTAGCTCTAGCTAAAGCCTATAAGAAGCAGCAATAGAAATCTACTAATAGTTTTTTCTTTTCTAGATCTTTTAATCCAAAACATAATTTATATTCAAGGGCACAATAATATAAATCTTTCCTTATTTAGAATATTTTTTTTTTTAAATTAAATTCTATTTTTTTTTTTTTTTACATTAAATTCTATTCTCTGCGTAACAGCGGTCTCCAGGTCACGAATATACAAAAGCAAAGATGTAGAATTTTTCTTGAAGTAATTACTCGAACATTCTTCAGCAGTGATTGCACCTTCGCTGTATCTGCGTTCACTCTTCATTAAAAGGACCACTCGAGAGAGAAAGAGCTTAAGGCTTCACTGATGGCATGGTTCCTTTAATGTCTTCAGTCGACCACTTCGTGGCCTTTCAACGCGCTCCTATAGCACGAGAACGATACACCCTTTCTTTTTCTTTCCTTTCTTCTTTTTAGCGTCGTTCGACTTTTCGATTTTCAGTTCGAACGATTGTGTAATAATCGGCGAATGATGCGATAATTGGGATGATCGAAAAGTTTGAAAAGAGAAAAAGTAAATAAATGAATATCGAGAAAAGATGAAGAGCGTACTCACACGATAGATACTCTGCGATTATAAAATATTATACAATTTGATTTTTTTCTAAAGTTCGTTCTATTCTTGTCGCAATTATTTTCACTCAAGGAATCGTTCTACCGTCGAATCTGCTTACCTGTACGTTCGCTTACAACACGGGAAAATTCTATGAAAATATCCCACGTTTCTTGGAACAACGAAAGACGAAAGATAAAAGTAGTAGAAGATAAAGGAAAGCTAAACTCGCATTATCAGACGTTTTGAATTTACAACAGTTTTTTGGGGCTACCGATAAATCATGGCGTTCCATCAAAATAGATTGAAAATCTTGAATTCTCTTTCCTTTAGGAACTCGGAAATATCTCGCTCACGAATCATTGCAATCGTATTTCTCTCACGAGACGATAATACTTATCTTTTCAAGCGTAAAGCAATCGGAGCAGTCAAACGGACTTATCTAAAGGAACGTGAAATATCCTAACAGCCAACAGGAGTTCTATTATTTCTCTCATTATCGTGAGCCACGTCCACTTCCTGCAGTAAGTTCGAGATTACTCTTTCGAAAGCGGGAAGCTGGCGATTTTTCTATCGATAAATAGGTTACAAACTTTCCTTTCTCTCTCTTTTAACGAATCGTTACCTTTGATTGAAATTTCTCTTAATTTTTTGTTCTCTCCATTCGATGACTATTCTTATCGTCGACCTACATCGTTCGAAGGATTCGCGTCGCATCATTGGAAATTAGATCATTGTCAACCGTTTTTCAGCGAAACTCGAGGATTCGCGCGTAAAGTACAATAAATGCCGAGGTCTTCTTACGTCAAAGTTTACGAGGTGACCGATTCGTTGCAGGCCAACGACAGACCGGCCGGCCTACCGTAAACTCTTTTAGCGTTTGGCCTTTATTGTACGAAACGTGTAACGCACGTGTGCACGCTGGAAATTCCCGAGGCCGATAGTTGACAAATACCGCTACAGTGCCGGTGTCAGCGTATCTTCCACGCCTCTACAAACTAAAACAATGTGCCACTATTTTCTCGGCTGCAATATTATCTGCAATTCTTAATGCGTTTCCACTGTAAACCGGCTAAAAGGAACACGCTAATGCTAACTGTAAAGTTCATCGAGCTTGCAAATATACACTGTCTACCGAACGTTTGAAATCGCTACCTGTCTCGTAGAATCCACGACTTGAAAAAGAATCACGTTAATATTTTTCTTTTCTTTTCCTTCTTTTTTTTTTTGGAAAATTTTTTAATCGAAGATCTATTCGTATCTGCAGCATTAATTTTCAATCGATAATAAAATTAATATTTTATCGAAGAAACACGTTGATCATTCTACGAAAAATATACGTTCTACGAAAAATAACCATATTACGATTATTTAAATATATAACATAGGAATAATAGTAATATTGTGTGCAAAATGCGGTTTTGTTTACACGTCGCCGCTTTCTAACGTCCCTCGTTTCCTTCTTCCTTTTTGTTTCAACTCTTTTCCTTTTCCTCTTTCCTTTCCTTTCGTTCTCCTTTTTTTTTGATAGTCAATAAATTTTTTCAAAAAAAAAGCTAACTGACTGGACGTATCGCCGACGAGAAAACGACCAGGCGGGCGGTAAGTTATTTTTGAGCCGTGAATGAGGTCATCTCGGGTCGGCTGCGCCCAGACCTAACCAACGAGGATAGATCGGTCGTATTTTCGAGTAGTCGATACAGAAATGGCTTCCGTAGAACAGACCATGTTTTTCGCCGAACCTGTACAACCTCATTTTTGCACGATGTTCGAGCATTGCATATGAGTACAGCGTGGACTAAATGTGTGGAAAACGAAGCGAAATGAAATTTTGAATCAGGGAGATGCACGTATCTTTGTCGAATGGAATTTGTTGAATGTTAATTAATCGTTTGCCAATCCGAAGAAAATATTGTATGCTGAGAACGCTAAATTACAATGCGTTATCGAAAAAGCTTGATCTATATAGAATTATGCACACGCATGTTACATCGCGACAAGAGACGTTTCGCAACTGTATTGCGTGTTTCATTTTCCGTGGTGTGTATTATCGGTGACGTTAATAATTATCGTTACTAATTTGCAGGATAACAGCCAGCGTCTCTATCTTTCGCACGTACGTCTCGCACAAAACACGCTTGACAAAATGTAATTGGCGATTGGTTCAGTAAATCTACAATCGTCCGATTACTTCGTTCTTTATGGAATAAAAGATGGTTTCGTCCATTTCAAGTCCATGTATTCATCAAATTTATTAAATGTCCAACTGGACAAATTGTAAAGTACAAATTAAATAATAAAAAAAAATATATGTATATTCACGAAATTCCTTTCTCCGATAACTACACAATACATCGAAGTATTATTCCCTTTTTCAACAAATTTCCACCGCTAATAAATCGTCCAGATTATAGCCACGAAACTAACAGCGATAAAATAATTCTTTTCGCTTATACCTTATAATCGTTTTGCCGCGTACAAAGCCGAACGAAATGAACCTTGACCGACTACTTGTAAAAAACAAAAAACGATAATATTTTCCCCGTTTAGTAAGTGGACGAGACTGTGGGCTAAAAACGACACCCTCCCTTCGATATATTAATCCAACGAGCAGTCCCCTGGAAGGCGTAACGCGGCGATTTCATGGCAAATTACAGCTCCAAATGAGCCCACCGTACGCGTTGGATCTTAATCCGATTTGTCATACCGCAGGATAACGCACGATTTAACGCGTAATTCTCTCCGGTGCGCTTGGAGTCGAGCGAAGAAACGCGGCAGTATCGCGCGGATTACGGAGACTCGATGTTCTCGGTGAAAATGACGAAGAAATCTCTGCTCGATTTTAATACCGGAAGGCCCGGTCGACTTATTTCCATCCATTAACGAATTAACAAAGATCATTATCTCCGCGAGTTCTTGGCACTTAAAGGAAAAACACCGTCTTCCCTCGTTCTCTGCTTCAAATAAAATAGCGATTATTTTTAGACTATTATTACAGTAGGCAACGAATGAAAATTACTCGTTAGCAGTCCGCTAGTTGAACAGTATAAATTCTAGAAAGTTAGCCTGATCACGCAAACCAGTCGAGTTATAAAATAAGTAAAACATCCCCGCACAAAAAGCCTCGAAAATAAGAACACAAAGAAGGTAAGAGGCAGCCGCACGAATGAAATATCCCCGCTAAATTTGTCCCTCCGTTGCACGGCCATATTTTTCACCTGAGTCCTCCTTGGAACCAGGAGCTCTGTCCCGTGACAGGATAACAGAGCGACGAGCCACGGACGGATATTTACGCGCGGTGGCTGCCGGAGGAAGCGGACAAGACAGCGGAGGTGCACGCACGGAAGACTTTGGTTCGCTTTGGTTTCGTCGTTGACTCACCTCGCGGCTGACAATGAGTCACTGCCTTATTTATACATGGCGCGTACACGGTCAACGGGGCTGGCTAACTCAGAATTCGCGTCCCAACGCGGTAGAAAAGCGAAGATTCGTCGAACGAACGAACGAACAAGGCCGCGTGTGACTCTGCCTCGGAGCAAGTTGGAAGATTCTGCGAATGCGTTTCGATGTCGCGAATACCGGCCGCGATATTTCAGATTCGCGAGAAGAAAGGTGTGAGTTATCGTACACCGTCTGGCAGCGGCGTGTTACGTTTGATGGCTGAGCAACGAGTTACATTATGGGCACGCTTGTAAGAGCCGCTGGCCAATATCCGGGACAAAGCGACGCTGCTTGTACCTACAGGAGCTCGTTTCACTTTCCTTTTGGTTCTTTTAACGGAGAAGCTGTTTTAATGGCGTGAAACGTGGACAAGGGGCATCTCTGTGGTCTGGGAGCTTGTACGGGTTGGATTCTTATTAGGTGGAGTCGTTAAGCTCGAGATTAAATTTGTTGGCCGACGCAGAGTACAGTAATTCGGTCTAATTAAACGTGTAAATGTTCGCAAAGAAGTCTCCATCGTGTCTTCTTTTTGTCTTCCTTTTCTTCTTCGGAGGAGGAAAAAATCGGACACGAGATCGATGCGATCGTTCCACTCACGCGCTTTTGTCCAACGGCTACTAATTGTAATTAGAATCGGTCAGGAAGCTGATTCGCGAAAACGATCTTAAAGGTACCAAAAGCAGGCCCTTACGGCAAAAAACGATCGTTTAGCGGACGTAGCAATTTGTCCCGTCGGCAAAACATACGCCCGGAATGTGCATTGTCTCCGTTTCTTGCATTATTCTACTTCGGCTCTTCCTTCTGCGTGCAAACTTACGAAAAAGGATGGCTGCGTGTACGGATTGAAATGACGGTATCTGCGCTCCATTGAAACCTATCCATACGGATTTTCTAATCTGCGTACCGATAATTTCTCTACGATATTGCTCTCTAGGAAACGCGAACTTGATATATCTTCGAGCAACGTATTTCCCAGAAAAAAAACCCATATACATTTCTAACCAGGCACAGAAACGCTTGCAACAGTGCCTCCATCGAAGCGTTCGTCATAAATCGTCACCAACATCCACTTAATTCCGACGCAACCGCACAGCCATATGATTCCAAGCGAAACCGCAACGAAATTCCAACAAGAAAAGGAACAGACGATCGCAGCAATCGGCAAGCAACGCGTACCTACCACGAGACAAAACCGAAGGAAAAGAAGAAGAAGAAGAGGAACAACGTCCACACACCCTCTCGAAGATCCAGAGACAGAATGATCAACCGCTTCTCACAGTATCTCTCACGAGGCCATGGGAATTTCTCAAACATTGTCCCGTCCATTCCCTCTGACAATGGTATTTCCATTCTGCCAGCCGACAAACGTTCGATCTCCCTTGGTCCCATCGATCCCGACCACTGCTCCAGGGACCACAGTACCGTTCTAATCCCCAAAAAGGACGTTCTTCCCGAACGGTGTACCGTGTACGGGCAGAAGGTCAAAGGGGAAGGATACGCGAATTTTTCCTGCGAGATTACGCGCTCGAGATGGATCGTTCAACGAGGAAAAATTGATAGATCGGCGGATATCTATGCAGATTCGTGCACCTACGATGGTTATCGATCTGTGTTTTCGTTTCGATGTTACGTTCTTTTTAAGGAAGAGAAAGTAGGTAAGAACTTTGGCTAACTCGACTCCACCTCCGAGAGTTTGCGTGGGAAAGTGCGAACGGTGGTTGGTCGATATCTTGACAGAGTGGTAACTTTGGTAAAAAGATCAGACGAACGGCAACAACACCCGAAACTTACCAACTATCGTAAATCTAAAACTACCCAAGATGAGAAAACCTAATTTCTATCTTTCGAAACGAGCCACCACTAAATTCAACCACGCGCTATTCCAGAGAAACTTCCATTAAACCGGCGAGGGAACACGAATTTCGGTACAAGATTCTGCTCTCAAGGTGGGTCGTCGGGGTCGGTGGTGGGTTTCGAGCGGACAGTGTCCTGTTCGTCTTTTAATCGATGCGTTTTTGCCAGCGGATTCTCCGCGAGGACTCGCGAGACGACGCGACGTGGCTTTATCGCGACGGCTTCGTCGTATTTTATTGTTGCCGATTGTTCCCTCGGTCCCTGGCGGGCCGTGTACGTGCACGGTTTTTGCCTTCTTCGGGCTTTCTTTCCTCCGCCTTCGGTTTTTTGCTCCGCTCTCATTGTCTCCGCCGCTTTCGTCTCGTTCGTTTTTCGAGAGTCGCAAGCTGCTGCCCCGCGAGGAAAGTAGGTGAAGCGTGCCGCTATTCCACTCGATTGACATAGAGAATTTCATATACAGGGTGTCATGGAAGAAGCGACACCTTTTTCCATTACCGTCATATATCGATCGTTAGTTAGCGGTCGTGTGGTGTGGATCGTACGATTCTATTATGAATCGTTTGACGCCTTTTTCTTTTCACGGTCCATAAAGAATGTGCAAACAAATCGACCACGATCGAGCAATTGAAGAACAACGTTCGCGAGGAACCTCAAAGAATAAGACGAGAAACAGGTGAAAATGTGATGAAAAATTATTGTTGAAAGAGCATACACTGGTAAAGCGAGTAGAAGAGATTTATATCAATGTTCGTCTTTCTTCGCTTCGAGAGATTTTCGACTAAAGCATCGTTTCTATGGAAACGGAATTCTAACGACGAGTAGTTTTTCTTTCTTCCTGGAATCCGAACTACGAATACCGTCCGTACTGAGGTTTTGCCCGGTAACGTATTAATAAAGATCGGTTCTTTCGGTTGTTTTTCAGACTCGTTGTTGAGCTTGTTATTGCACTGGTAATTTATGTGTTTTAAATTGTGCGCGAGATTTCTTTGAGGAGGACGCGGGTGATTTCTGGGTCAGTTTTGATGGCGGGAATGAAATACGAGAGTTTTTCTTTTCTTACAGCCGTTGAAGTTAGATTCTGTGATTGCCTTTACGACGTACACTCCTTCAATTCGAAGAACTTTTTACGTTTTACGGTCTAATGAAATAATTTGAACGAATTCTTACGAAGAGCAGTTATCTTGAGAACAAAATTCTATTTTTCTCTGATAGTTCGCTTCTTACGTACGCGAGTCGTTTATTTCATCGGCGTACAGCACGATCGAACGAAGATTTGTCTGGCCAAGGGGAAAAAAGACACGATCCTCTTATTTGGAGAAAGGAGAAAAGAGAGAAAGGTCAGAAGCGCGAAACATCTGGCAGCAATCAAGAAGCTGTATCTTTGAAATGTCGGCGGATCGTGAAAGAGATGAGAAGTACGAAGCAGAAGAAAAGAACGAAGAAGCATCTCTGAATTGGATAGTTACAAAAAACCAAGCAACGACGACAGTGAAACGGTAGATGAAAACGCGAGAGCAGTTTATTTATGAAAGAATACAAGAAGACCAACCCTGGGCTGCTACGTGAAATTTAATCGCATCTGATAAAAACTAAATTAAAATTCATCGATTCGTTAAAATTCTATCCTATTTTATTCTCTCCTATCACGGAAGATTACTATCACGAATTTCCAGATTGACGACAATAATTTTTCTCTCCGCGACGCAACGAATCGGACTCGACAAGTTTCAGGGGGCCAGTATAAAGTTACCACGCCAAGAATTTCGGGAACGGTATTTATATAGAGATACAAGTTTTTGTTAATTAATAGTGTGACTGAGTAGAAGCTCCGGTCTGTCTCCTTTTACGACCGGAGCTGGATACGTGAGGTTCATGTGTAATCCTGCCGAATGCTTCGACACGTCGACTATGGCGCTAAAACGATATGGTCGGACAAAGAATTATTCGCGTCACGTACCGGTGACGTCTACCTGCGAGTTTGATGTGTGCCGAAAGACAAGGATCAACCCTACGGCTGTCGTCGGGCTCGTTAATTAACCGAAAATTGTACGATTTAAGCTCCCATCGATTCCTCTTTCGGTATTCTCCTTTAATTTCTTTATTAATTGCTTAAATTCTAAAATTACAAGTTTCTTCCGTAGCTGGAGCTTGAAAAATACGCGTATTATCCTCCTTGTTTGGCGATCTTTCCATTTCATCACAACTCGTCGATATTCGTTCGAGATCAATTTGCGACAAAACATTTCCACGATGCTTGTCTAGTCTAAATTTATTATTTACATTAGTCCAACTTCTGTGTCAATTTTCAGGGTCTTGGTTTCAAGTTTCACGATGTTAATGAAATTAACGCGGACGCGACAGGTTTCCGTCTTCATTTTGCTATAATTTCCAATTGATCGGCTAATTTCGCTAGCCGGTGTACCTCGTTGATTTTCCTTTGCTCGACGGTACTTGGACAAAAACACCGATGCAACACGTCGCTAGGACAACACCCCCTATAAAATCATCGATAACGATCTCCTCGAATTACCAATCCAGAGCTAGAATTACCTGGCAATACACGCAACATCGAAACTCATTTCATTTCAATATCCCGCAAGTTGTACGCGAACGATGATTGATAATGATCGCCTGGCGAGCACCGAACGAAACGAAAAACGTCGAACGCCTGTCGACCGGACAGATTGCGGTACTTCTTACAGAATATCGCGAACAAATCGGCTCGATATGCGTCGTTGAAAGCATCGACGAGTACATACACGCGTGGATAACGGATGAAAAGTATCGCGGAGGGGAAGCTGAAAGTGGAAGCCGTTTCATCCATGGCCTGTCGATCGTCGGGCCGTGCCACTGACGATCTCTGCAGGATGCCAGGTTTTCTCGATGGAAGTAATTCACTCTGATTCATCGAGTCGCCAGCAAGAACATCGACCAGCTCGTATTAACGCTGCAGCGTGAATACACGCTTCTGTTTGACAGGCATAACCGTTCGATAATATCGCTGATCGTACGAGATGGGAATTACGTAATTCGCCTTACAGCGTGTACAAACGATCTGCTCTTTGAGAATAATGGATTCGATCGATACAGCGGATGTATCGCGTCGAGAGGAATTAACGATCCAAGTAGTAGGTACGGAAAATAAGAAGAGAGTATGACAACAGGTGTCCACGTTTTAAATGTCCAAGTTAAAAATGTCCAAGTAACTAGAAAGAACGTTATCGTACAATAACGTCCAAAGTTAGCTACCTACAAAATTTCGATCTATCTGACTTCGTCTTCGATCGACTAGCGACCGATGAGCGGCTGCAGAAACATGGCAAATTTTCTACGAACGCGTATAGACGAGCGAGCACAGAGAACGAACGAAAAAGTTGGTTAGACCGGCGGGAATAATATGGGTTACTTTTAATTCGCGTATGACGAGCGTTCGGGTGGAGAAAGCGACGAAAAAGAAAAAGCATAGTGGCATTTACGGTGGAACGTGCACTCGCATTCTGCAGTAAGTAGATAATTCCCGCATAATGCCGGAGGCCAGGGGGGATGAGAATGTCGCGGCGACGTTTCGCTATGCGAAAATTACGCGAGCATGGGAACGATAATCGTTGCTAATACGTCTCTCACGTAGGAGAGCAGCTCCTTATTTATGGGAGCCCGGGTTCTTCGCCACTTGACACCGCCGATTTCTCTACGAGGAATCCGAATTCGAGGAACGGACTGCGAGCTGCATTTACTCATCTCGGATACGGTATCGTGCCGTTTCAACGATTGTGTCGTCAGGTAAAAGTGTGTCACGGAGTATCGTGTTAAAAGAAAAAAGACAACGACGTAAAGTGGTCAGTTTTTATGCAAATACTTTTTCTAGTCTGTATTTTACTACCTTTCGTTACACCGTGTTATTCCGCGTGATATCTACATGGAAGTGGAACATTATAAACCTGCTAAGGGGAGCGGTAAAGGTATACGTGTACGCTCTTTTTGATCACTGTAAAATGACAGACAAAACGAAGTTCAAAGTTGGTACTCGCGAGTATAAAGTGATTTCGAAGGATAACCAACCCAGCCAAAAGAAAATAGGTACATCGGTTGCGAATAAAGCGGCCCTGAAGCGCCCTTTCACACGGCGCGGCGATACACGTATCGCGATAGATGCACGACGAATACATTGTTCATTATGGAAGCGTTCACACGATGATTCTGTAATGAACGACGCATAATCGATATCCATCGTACGCGTATCGCATACGTGTATCGCCGTGTGAAAGACGACCAAAGGCTTAAAAGCACCCGCTACAGCCAAGTAAGGCGCCGAATAAAATAAGCAGCGTTCTGGATCCAATTACGTATAAACCGCTAAACAAACTCGGCAAATCCACCGGCCGAAAAATCCCAGTCCTGCGGCTTCCTCCTTTTTCCCTTTCTTCAATCATCCCGACCGGCACACCGCAGCCGTGCGTGATGTGCATCCGCACATGCGTACAGGATAGACCCGGCCAAGTGCAACGCACGTAAAGATAAGGGCGGCAGTACATCATAGGGACCGCGTCCCGAAGGGAAAGAAGGAACCGTCCGGCCGTCTTGCGAAGTCAGAGATCTTCGCGCTTAGATTCATATCCGAACAACAATTCCATCGCACGTCTGATTGCAACGCGCATCTATGCGAACGGAGCGCTCTAATAGGACGCGCGTGAAACGGTCGAGCGATGATGCACGCGGAGGATTGCTAGGTAGGATGAAAAAATTGCGACAGAGGAACGCAGAACGAGGCGAATGTTTTCTACGAATTATCGGATCGGTGGAAAAGTTGGTGGTCTTAAATCGTTTGGCTGCAAGTCACGTGTGTTGTAGCACGCGCAAACTTCACAGCGGATAAAAAGAGCGATGCTCGGTTGTACATACAACAACAGGTGCGACTTGGCGAACAAATAATTTAGTTAGGTCCGTTGAAATCGGGCACGAACTTTAACACTGACCCAATATTTTCTGCTTGTATCGCTTCTTTTACACTCGCGCTACCTAGCAAAGTAACTATATATGGTGCGATATAATGGCAAAGCGTTTAGACACAGCGACGGAAACATAGAACGAAACCAGGATTCGTTTGTTTTCGATTCCTGAAATAGAAGGTACGGTGTTCTAAGAACGTGCACGCCTGTAATTTCTCACAAGGCCCCCTCGCCTATTCGTAACTACCGCTTTTATACCTTTGTAAACTTCTTTCCAACATAAAAAGGAGAACTTTGAAAGCATCTTATATAGCGATATGTATTTACTAGTCAAATAATCTAAGGATTTTAATAACCAGATTTCGAATGCTCGTAGGTTTACGAAGAATTCAAACGTATCTATACGTGTTATATCTACGTAGGCTTCTTTAGTCGAGTCGAAAAACATTACCAAGATAGATGATAAAAATTTGATAGATTTACTCACCAGTATGGGTCCTCCATCCTTTAACGATGCCGAAACCGTCGCACCGAACCATTGAAGGGTTTTATTGTCGATTTGACTCAAACCACCCGGTACGTTTGGATTTCTGATATGGTTATTCCCTGCAACCGGAAACCATTTCTCATTAGTCGTTGCCGGCTATTGCTCCTCGCCATTGTTAACGATTACTTCATCCTGTAATGACTAACGAGTCGATAAAAGTATTAAATACTGATTTTAATAATATTTAGCGCAGCCTATACTCGTTAAGAAATTTCACGTAAGAATTAATTCTCGATTCACGCTTCTCCATCTTCAACGAGAAATATTTCGTATTAACATTCCCATTCTCGAACGAATAAATGAACTTAACTTCGATGCTGTGGCTACCGTGGCGCTGATAACAAATCAGCTATACGAAGAAAAAGCGGCGGACGCGCGTTGGAAAAGGAAAAAGCGGGGAAACAAATCGCCGTTTGAATATCGCAGCGCATACTCGCGATCGATTATCGAGAGGAATGCGCGTTTCTTCTTGGACCAGGCTAACTATTTCGAAGAATAACGAATGCCGTCAACGCGAAGGATCGGTCACTTAATATCGGAACTAGATTCTTGTAAATCTAAAGGAGAAGCTTCCTAAGAACGAATCAACGCCCAGATATCCCGTAGCTAGCAGTCACTTAGCTCCAGGTAACCTAATATGTCGCCGCGGGTACTTGCTGCAACGGAATGAAACGAAACAGAAACGACCAGTTTTAGCGCCGTTTGCATTTACTACAAGATTAATTCACCAACGAGTACAACCGCGGCAATATTTATCACGATAATCGCGACTCTGCCTATTTGTTACAATTTAAATTCCGCACTTTCGCGTTACCGCAAGATGGAATCAATTATTTCTTCGCCAGTTATTTATCTATCTCTTGTTAATTGGAATATTCGCCGGCGATTTGAAACGTTTCACACGATAGGGTTATCGATTTAACCATTTTTACAGCTTTTAAAAGAACAAGTACATCTCGAGAAGCTCGTTTCACCATAAAGTAAAACTACATTCTCTATGTACGATTAACGACTGTTCGATTAAAATTAAATATCAGTTTCCTGTACGCTCGATTAAACGTCGTTTTGCCAAGCGAATGGGATATAAAATATTCAGAGTTTTGGCAATGTAAATACGAGTAACGCTGCGCAAGATTGGACAGTTTCCCGACTCGCGTACCGAAGAAAAGTTAAACGATGTCCAAGAAACGAAAGTTTTCGATGCATCATACGGATATTCTTCGAAAAAACAAGGCACGGACAGGTGTCACTGCAGAGAATTCTCAGCGAGTACACCTTGGATTTTTCTTTGTCGATTTTACGAATGGAATGAACCCGTTAGCCGTATCGGTGAGTCGTAACCCTTAAACGGAAGTTGTCCTTCGCTTCCTATCCCTTAACTCGCGATCGTTGCCGAAGGCGTATGGTTACGTCGACACTGGCGAACCGAGACAGATCTCTCAAGTACAATTCAATCGCAATGTTATTCGCAATTAATCGCAAAATTACAAACACGTCGAACGATATTCGATAAATATTCCGAGAAATAGGTCAATGCCAATTACGATTCGAACGTCCATCCATTGCGATAAAGCTATTTTTATTAACGAAAGATCGTTGAATCTTTATTCGTGACTTTTTAACGCGTTCGATCGACTCGTTTAAATCCTGCATCTGTCAAACACGGTCGTTCGTCTAATTAAAACAAACGATCGACCGAACACAGTCCTTAATAGAGGCAATTATGAATTATCGACGGCGGAGGAACGAACGACGTCGCGATTATCGCGGCCCAATTATTTCGCCGCGCTCATTAAGGGTACGTCAATTAAGCACGCGTTCGCGAGCCGAGGGACGGGAGCAACGCGACCTTCCTTGAAGATCTTCAGATGGTATCCGGCAAGAAACGCCGAACCTACGTCCGCGCACGCCCGTAGGTAGAACGACCTTACGGTTTTCTGTATTAGGCAGAGTCGGCTTCTTGCGTGGATGATGGTTCCCGGTATCCCGAGGCGGCTCGCCACGCCACTCCGCAGGGTGTACACCTCGAGGAGTTCCTCCGCGACGAGATGTTCGCTCCAGCACCCGAAGAAGTGACTGACCTCCGGACAGACCCGCGCGAGATACGACTTGCTTCCTCGTACGCACGCGGAATAGCAGATACTCCAACGATTCGAATACTATTGGTTACCAGAGATCTAGAGATCGAGAGATCCGATCGAACCGAATAGACACGACCTTGCAGGCATCGATACCATCCAGCGCAGTGATACGCGATTGGATTCGAAGTTGGAGGAGATCGAGTGGAACGAAAGGTAAGAACAGCGGAATTAAATGGGGGGTGGTTTTTGATGCGACCAGTTCGACGATTGGCGCGTTGGCAGTGATTTTGATAATAAATCAAGCGCAATGTCTTATGCGATTCTTTCACTCAGATTGCCGATAGTTTTTTCAGTATTTTTTTTTTTTTTCATTTTCGCTTGATAAATTTTCAGGCAGAAACGAGTCCGCACGAGCGGTTATTTTTCTCACGGACATTTTAAAATAGTGATGAGTGAGCGTATGGCCGGATTTACATGTCGTTCGAGGCGAGCAAACGTTACATTTCGAAAATAGCCACGGTTAGTATCTCGCAACGAAGAAAACAATATTATTGGCCAAAGACTAAAAGCCGGTATGACATCCGTTTATTTTTCACAGTATTCCATGAAATCCAGCATGAAAGAAAAATGAATTTTCAGGAACTATAAAATAAAGTTTAAAATAAACGTTTTAACGTAAATTGTGGTTCTCTCGTTAACGTTAATAAGAAAAACAAAAGTTCCAATATTTTTTCGGAGATTCGATAAAACGAAATAAAACACTCGTGGAAAACCACTGGATCTCGATAAAACTAGACTATTTTCACAGCTTCCGAAAAATAAAGAACGGAAACGCTCGATATAAATAAAAGAGGTCTCTTGCTAATGCAACGAGTAATCTCAGAGAATCTATTACCAAGGCGTCGAACAAACGACAGACGATATTCCAGCAATCTTCTCTCGCAGAAATACCCATATAATCGCATCGTAACGAAAAATCCATAAAAATAAATGCGAAAGAAAATGCAACGCGCCTGAATCGCTATTTTATCTCGATCTTGTTCGTACGCGATCGATTCGACCGAACCTCGTCGAGATAAGAGAGAATCGGCACCGGTGATTTCCTGCCGATTGCTTTCGAACAGTCAATTACTTTCGCGCCGGCAAATTACGGGTCCGGAATCGTGCACGATTCACGAGATACGATCGTTACGAGGTGTGTAAGCACGTCTAATTCGCGGCAGCATGATATTCCGCTAATTTGCATCGCGGGCATTAACGTCGACTCTCGCTCCGACATTCTCCGCTGAAACGGAAGATCGTATCGCGGGAGAACGCGCGCGCGCTTCGTCATTATTAATTCGAATGGCTGGCTGAGGCTGAGAGATGGAAATTTATGCACGCTCGTGGCTTCCTTCGGTTTTCACTCTTTTTATTTTTACGTTGCAACTTGTTCGACTCGCAATTGAGTCATTACGACGCTCTTCTCCTTTTTTTCTTCCGTTATGAAATCCTTTTTTCGATCGTAGAGATAACGACGACGACGACGACGACGATGATGGACGATCGCTTCCTTGATTAAGGGACAAGATACGACTCTGGTGTGAAAATATTTAATGAAACGGTCCGCTCTTCTAGTTCGAGATTTTCTTTCTTTGCCAGATAAGACACGGCGATAAGATGCATTCGGTAAATTTGAGTTTCGATAGGCAGAGTGTAGCTACGTGCGGTATGTAGATATTTGCGCAGACATGGTTCTTGTAGTTGGTCCGCTGATTTGCGAGAGAAAGACGATACCAGGCGAAGGGATAGAATTCACTTGGATTTCCTTTCGTCTCTGCACGACCAATTTTTCGTCTTAGATGTACTTTCTAACGGATGTTCGCTTATATTGTACAACGAAATCCGACTCTTTAGTACCTTGCGTTATTACGAAAGTCTCGCAATAAAAATTCTGAACAAATCAAAAGATCGTGGAATCACCTGTCGTTTCCTCGGCAATAGGATTTGTCGTTCGACCGACAAAATTCTCTCTGTACAACGGTCTAGTCGCGGTGCGATTTAGTCGGCTCGTAGTTGCATTGAGAAAAAGGATCGAGGAAACGTTCGAAATCGATACGGTTAGAAGCGATAAACGGTCGAAGCGGTGGAAGGGTCAACGACAGGGTGGGTGGAAAGTCGCCGAGAATAGAACGCTGCTCTACAACCAGTCAGCCGGTTACTTGCCGGTTGCCGAGATTACGAAGCTCCTCGAGGGCTTTGTAAGCGGGTGGAAAGCCAGAATGTGGGTCAGCGACTGTGAACAGCTAGTGGAACACGAGATACGAGCCCTCGTTAGCAACAATGTTCCCGTTGAGGTTACCTTTCAATGCCTCACGGCGGGTACGAGAGTGCAAGTGGAAGAAAGAACCGGAAAACAGATATCGGATTGAGCTACGAAACAAACTACGAGAGTTAATCCGACCATGCTTCCGGCACGCGATAAACCATCCTACGATAGACGATTGCATTTTTCCAAGATCCTTTTGAAATTCAACCGTTCGAACATTCTTCTCCGGACTATGCTAATCTGAAAATTGGTTAATCGACCGTGCTTCCAGCTAAGATGCTACCCTGCGATAAGCGATGGTACGTGCGATAGTCTTTTCGAGATCCGTACAAAGTTCTTTGTTTAGGTATCTCTCTTTGATCCTTCGCAAACCGCAAGTATACTTTACAGGATCATTTTCCTTAAATACCGCTATAAATCAAATCTCGTTAGGAGTGTGATAGCATGGTAATATTTGGTAATTAGAACGTACTAGGTAATTAGAACGTACTAGGTACCACGACAGCGCCAAATTTCGAAATGAACGGAGTAGTTTGAATAGCTCGAATAATTTATTTAATTAAGCGGTTTCGCGATAAAAAATACAACGTGTTATTAATATCACATTTGCATGAGAATCGACATGGAAGAACGCAACGCGTTATCACCAAGTCAAACATTAAATTGCTCATGCTGCGCAAAATAATGCCAGTATGATAAGATTTCTAATCACGTACGACACTTTGTAAACCCATAAACCTAAATGTATCGTCGTTTTTACGGTTATACGAAATAGCGGGTATATTTTTCAAAAAAGAAAGCAAGTCAAAGTAAAAAATAATAAATTAATTCTTCTTACCTTTGCTGTCGAAATGGATCAGCGTGCATCGGTCATCGGCTGCGATGTCGCATTTGTAAACGGCACCGCCTCTGTGAACGCCAACTTGAGGAGTTTCGGCCTCCGGTGCACCCACGATCGCCCTGCGAAAAAGGAAACGTATCGAATCAGCCGTGAAATCCTTAAACTCGGACTCGAGGGAATGAAAATCGTACGTTGTTAATAAAACGCAGCCGAAACGAAGGCGTTGCGTCATTAGTGCGATGGTTAATGTTAGCTGGTCATCGTTCGATATTCATTATCGTCGAGGAAAGACGATGATGCGAACGTATTTCCGAGATCGAGGTCAGTGGTCACGAGCTATTTTGAACAGTGGCGCAAGAAGTCAGTAACTGATCCGACCAACAGACGAGTTATTAAACCAGGTAACACACTTGCCACCGCAATTTTTATCGGTTTCGCGGAACACATTGTTGCTGAGTGCTAGTTCTATCGTAGAATGTCGAAGTGAACACGTAGGTAAAATGTTTATCGAAATCAATTAGCTCTTTATCGAGTCAGATTTGATGAAATAGTAATTGTCGAACGACGATTAAATCGTAATTTGTTATTTTCTTCAATCTTCCATAGTGGCGTATCGATATTTAAACGATAGCGTTTGGAACCGATACATATGAAATATTTCTGACAATAAATATTCATTGGAATATAACGTCAAAAGTTAACGTTAACGAATGATCGCGCTATTCTCCTCTTGAGTAGGTAACCGTTTGGTTCTAAAATTAACGAGGACAATTATCGTCTATAGATGTTCAATTATTTTAACGATCATCATCTTGTGCTCTAAACTACCCATTGTATTTGTTGGCTTAGAATTTAACGACTATTCCACTTTTCTAATGAATGGCTCTCCGGTTCTAGATTATCATTGAAATTATCGGAGCAAAAAATTAAAATACGATAAACGTAAATCATCGTGAAATATTTGACAAGCTTTTAATATTTCGAGAACTTCTGTCTTACGAATTTGTAATTCGTAAATCGAAGAGCATCGTAATCATTTCACTGTCTCGTTAACGGTAGCACGATAATCTCGAGAAATCATACAATGATGGTTATCATCGTTCCTTGTACTCGAGGAATTTACCGTTTAAACATTGCACGAAATATCTTCTCTTATTAACTCGTTCGACATTTTTCATTCACGATATCGGAAAATTTTGTTAAAAATTAATGAAATACGGCAATGCGAATAATTCCTGATTTTTATTTAATCACACGTAGTGCTTTATTAAATATTTTCCTCTCTTCTAATAAGTATATTTTTAATTTAAACATTCCACGTTACCTCGTTAAAAACATTATCAAAAACACGTAATTTCCGGCGCTTCGTGGCAGAGTACAATCATCGCGCGTTATCATCGAATCTTTACGTCTGGACGTAGGCGTGTGCACACAATATGAAGATTGCTAGCCGAGGTAATAGATCGTATAATTACCCTGAAAGGGTGTGTCGGTCTTGGGGTTGTACTTAAAATTACCATGACCTATAATACCACGTGATTAATATCACCTGCATACAGATGAATTTTACAACGTCAAATACTTATCTTCTTCGAAAACTTATCTTCTATAAATAATCGATATCGTTGAGATACACGTAAGAGAAGCAAATTGCTGAGTGAACAAACAACGCGATTTCTAAAGCAGCCTTGCTCTTACATCCTGGCTTGCCTTGAACTTTTCCGAATAAAAATTTCTTTACTCTGCGCGTAATTGTGCAACAATTAAATTTTATCGCGATGAAGATTATTATAGGAAGAAATAAAATTAACAAAAGGCAGGATATCGGATAATTTTCGCGTGTTTAGTTTCTCGTTCGATAAAATTTAACGATAATCTGTGAAGTCGAAAATACGAAGCAGCAATTAAATAGAAGTTACGTATTTGATATTAAATTTGAAGAGAATCGTCTCAACTCACCAAGCATAAAGCACTTCTGATAAAGAAAAATGACTTTCGAATATGTAGTCTTATTGCCGCAGGCTGATAAATGATACGTAGCGTTTTATCGTCGAACAATGGATGAAACTGACGGAGAAATCGTTCGTTTCGTTGAATTTCACTTTAGGATAAAGACTCGGTTCTTTACTATGAGCAAAAGCAATATCGTAAATTTCTCTCTCGCCACGTTAATAATTATCTCTGTGTAAAAATAACGCGATCTAGAAAGCTTCCTCGAATAAATCATTATCTTGCATGCGAACAATGAAACAGAATCCTTTCGAGTCCACAAAAGTGCAAAGTATTTTATCGTTGAACACCGACCTAGAAACATTTGTTCCGTTTCTATGGATGAAAAGAAGCTGCGTTCGAACTTCCGAAGAGGCGCTTTTAAAAGGAACTGAGACTCTTTTGTCGGGAAGATCATCGTCGTCTCCGTTCGAGGCATAAAAATGCCACCGTTTACAGGGCAACCTTGGCATACTCCAGCTCCTAGGCTGCAGTCAGAGTGTAGGTAAAACTCGCATACGCGTGCAGAGGCGCGTTAACAACGGCTGGAGCGACGATTATGCGAGTTATGCAAGTGATTCGCAAGTCTACGCAACTCGCCGCCGGAATTGCCATGTGCCGTTTTGATAAGAACAAACGGTGACCAGCAATGAACAGGGACGAATCAATTAACGCGTTGAATCCTCTGACGAAGATTTCCAGCTTTCGCGGTTCCTCTTATCCGAACCAATCGTTCTACTTCCCAGCAAACGAAATTATTCTACGACGTAATCGTGAAATTTGATGCGTTTGATTCGCTGCGATGAGCAAATGGAAAATCATTTTCATCGCGGAGGGTTGTTGCATCCGAGTTGTTATCCGACGAAATTCGATCCATTTACGACCTCGATGTCCAATGGATTCGCGGACACGCCGCGTTAATAGGAACCGTGGGTCGAACCTGACGAGGACTTAAGCTCGCCCACTCTATTTTTTTCTGCAATCGTGAGGAACTGCAGTCACCAATATGTGACGCATGCACCAGAACAGGAATGCAGGGGCGAACCGGTCGCACAGGATACCGCGAATACAAACGTTTAGAAATCCTTCTTTTCTCTCGCTATCGTCAACCTTTTCGCCTTTTTTCTCTGCAAAGATAATTTAATAATTTACCTTTATCCGTGTAGCTTCTAGCGATTCTAGCAATGGCTCGATCACAACCGCGCAACTTCTCGCACAAAGTTTTCAAATTCACAGCTAGAATTGCTCGTCAGAAAACCTATCGATCACCAAGAAATTGTATAATTCCCTCTCGTCCGTATTAACGGCTATTATTCAGCTTACTTTTCTGTTCGTCGGCCTATCCGAAGGTTTTTATTTTTAGCAAATACGAGTTCACTTGTCGATCGATACCCTACGTGATTACCGAGTATGCTTAACATATACAGGTTCCCCGGTATATTACGTTCAATTACTTAATAATGCCTGATTAAGAAAATTATTTTCTTCTTTTTAGCATATTTGTCGATAAAAACCACTTTTCCTGATTTTTGAAGTTTGTATGTTTTATTTTTATTACCATAGTGTCTCGCTTGGCTTGCTCGCTTCTCTTAATTTAATATTCGCTTGCCTCTGCAATATTTATTTCCCCTTTGCCCGTTAAATGCTAGTACCGTTATCAGTCGTCACGAACAGGATTCGACGATAGAACATTCAGGTGTGTCAATCTCGCGGATAGTCGTGACAGTAGGCGGTAAAGATGGTTCGTAGCAAGCGACAGGTTAAGCGAGGACAAGCAACCTGACATCGAGGGAAAGTTGAAACGCGTTGATTTATACAATGTCGATCCAGTTTGGAGAACAATTTAGATTCTTTTTTATTCGATCCCCGCTGGATCCAGTCTTTATACGGCTGACGATAAAAATGACAGGTTACAAACCTCGGATCGCTATTTCAGATCGTTCGGTACAGGTTTCACGTCTGGATACAGCTTCTTGTTTCCTAAAGATTTTATACAGGGTGCGGCCGAAAGTATCGTATAAGTGGACAACGGTATAATTGACAAGTTACAAGTTGCGAGTTATAGACTTCTGTTGCACGAACACCTTGTACGATCTTAGTTCGGCAATCGGTATAATTTGCCATATGTCCATGTACATAGATGGACGCGCGGATACAGACAGCTGCGCTCCATGTTTCAAACTCGACGATTTTCAACGATTTTTACGGTACAGTTTCAAGGAAGATTGCAAACCCATTTCTCAAATTTCTGGTGATTGAAAAACACGTGCGGATGCGTGTGCAATATGTTCGATCGTCTCGGATTTATTGGATGCTGAGGCCTCACTACGTGCTAATGAAAGCCTGCAGCTGCACCGACAAACGCGCAGGTGCAGTGATTTAGCATCTTCTAAATTAGCTCGAAAAACGATTCGCCAGTGCACTTGGCTCGTGAATTTTGATGGAAACTCGTGGTCTGAAGAAATATCCCTGCTTTTAAGTAGAATTTTGTTGTTCGAAATACGCTTTAATCTTCAGTTTTATTTTCCTGTATATCTGTAACGATCGGAAAACTCCTATGAGATTCCGTGTAGAAAATATATCGTGGAGACATCGTCGTAGCAACGTTACCTTGTCTACGAGAAAAGAATAGAGAGAACAGTACGAAGATCCAAACGCACAGACGACGCTAAAATAACACAGTAGCTGCTGACATACCGATCCTAACGAGCGTGAAGCTGCAAACGACTCAATAACATCATATCGCCACAGAGCACTTAATTCGATCGGAATTTCAATTACGACCAGCAAAAAGGAACGGGGGCACACGGCGGTCTTTTCTCCGTGAAGTCGACTGGTTGAATAAATCAACAGTGAACGCGTACCCTATGAAAACACTCGATGCCTGCTGGCAATCAACATCTATGACTACATCAACGAATCGATAAATAAATCAATCAAGAGATCGAGGCAACGATCTGGCAAGAAACTTCTAACAAATTACGAGAAAGCTAGTCCCCGGTGTCGATCTTGTTTAAAAGCCAGCGTAATCGTGCTTTCCGATTATTTATTCCAGTCGTATCTATCCGTGATTCGTGACGAAATTCCTCGTAGAACGGCTACAAGTAGATTATGTAAGAAACTTCAAAAGCGTCGATGTAGAAATCTGGAAATTTGGAAATTTGCGAATGGAGTGGATTTAGCGTAAAATGCGAATTCAATTGGTGGAGGCACGTAGTTCCATTTTCACCACAAATACTGCGAACTTTTCAGCCAATTCGACGTTTATATCCGACAGTTTCCTAATCTCTGAAATCGCGAAAGTAACTGAAGTCTGTCTAAGCGAGATTTCGCAAGAACACGGTTCCGTATTTCTCTCGTGATCCTCCCGCTTTCCCCGGCGATGTTTCTCACGCATCTCGCGGCGCGTATAAATTTGTCGCCGATTCGCCGCGTTTTCAGCGATCAAAGCCGGAGATTGCGCGGGACAGACGGGTCTCGTTGCCGCGAATGGAGCCGTCCGATTTTGCCAAATACGGCGATTACAAATGCGCGTCTGTCGCGTCGCGATATAAGTCAATACGACGGCCTCGCGTGCCGCGACGCCAAAGGGACGCCGATGTTCGCCCGGCTCTCTAATTCATGCACGGCCGCGATTTTTCCGTGCGATACGCGCCGCTATTTTTACGCCACCGTCGTTGTCCGTTGGCGCAAAAGGCCACAACCTGTCCCGGCGATACCTCTTCGTCCAGCAACGATGGATTTATTTATTGGCCCATTGAAGCGTTCGTGCACGCTCATTGCGCCCATGCGCGAAAAAAAGACCTCCCCTGTGTATAAAATACGCTTGCTGCTGATTTATGGGGCTGAGACGGATGGTCTTATTCGTGATTTAGGGACGACAACGAGGTGAATGCGATTGGTAGCTCTCTAAGATGCTTAATTCGAATTTTATGGTCTTTAATTTAAGGGAATGTCGAGTTTCGATCGTCATAGACAGCACACGGTCGGTATGCCGAGGTTGAAGAAGATCTAGTCTGAAAGAGCAAAGCATCCGAACGATGACAATTCGAATAACAAAGATTCTACTGCATTTCAACGCTATGCGTGGGTGTCGCGTGAAACAATGGAAGTTTTACAGCCTCCGCATAGACTCAAGGTTGCAGAACAAGCACGATAGATAATCGATACTTGTTTCGTTTAATCGCATGTCCGCCAAAGTTCGATCCGACGATAGCGATATTTCTGGATTAAAATAAATTGAGTGGTACAAGAAATCTGTAGGAGAAAGATCTGAATTTTGACAATGGGTCGAATAATTATGTCTTTTTTCAACGGAAAAACTTCGTTCGATCTAGCCTTTAGCTGCTGCAATGTTGAATATCTTCATCCGAATATACGTTAAATCGTAGAGAAAGGAACATTTAATTCACCGACTTCCTTCCGTCACAACTGTCATAATCAAACAGAAATCCGTGTATGCGCATAAAGAATGACGATTGTAATGCAACCTTAGTATTTCAAGCCGGAAATCACGTAACACTTTAAGTCCCTACAAAGGGAAGTGCCTTCTATACGCCCATGAAAAGCATCCGACACGTCACGTAAAATCTGATATCCTCTCTTATGACGAATTTCATTCACAATCAGTTAGGCTTGTCATTTTTTCAAAAGGATAATTGAAAGGTAATTTCCTTTATCTCGGTTTCTTTCAATATTTTTCGGACTGGATGATCCTTCTTTAAAAATTAACTACCAACGAATAATTTATTACATAGAAATTTCAACCTATATCTCCGATAACAATTCTTATCGTTATTTTAGGAAACGTGATAGAAAGTTTTAGATATACGTAGATCAAGCAGAAATTATAGATCATCCGCTAAAAGTTGTTCGCGAACAACCGTCTATCGTACTAAGCGAGTGTAGTGTAGCGTAGTGACCGCGGTATTTATCGCTGAAGAGATAGAAGACAGCTGGAAGTGAGAACATACCCGATTTTTGGAATGAATGCTCGATTAAGGTGTAGAGTTCAGCGAACTCGAGATGTTCCCGTGGAACGTACATATGGTAATGAGCATGTGCGTGCTAGGAAATTTAAAACCAGGTAGAAGACGCCTTCCGCACGATATGTACATGCAACTCGGCTGCATTATCGCTGAACAGAACGAAATTCCGTTAAAACAGCTGTGTCGAATTGTTGCGAAATTTCTTCCGCAGGCTAGTACGAATATCTCGTCGAGATTCTAATGAACTCGAATAAAACGGTCGTGCAATGAAACACGACACGCTCAACGATGGAATTAATTATAATGTCATTCGCGCTACGTATTGGATATTTATAACACTGACAATTCCACGAATTGATCTTATTAATTGAGATCTCGTAAAGCGTCAGTACGAATCGATATTTCCGATGGATTAAAAGGCAAACAACAATCTATAGAAACTTGTACAATCATATACAAATTATTACCTGATATAAAATATATGCTTGTGATAATTGGAAAAAAATATTCCTATTAGAAAGTTCATGATCGATACTTTCTCCGAATAACGCAGTGAAGAGAATCGCAAAGTACGAGGGGGTTGAACACCCCCATGGCCTACTTTTCCAAACATGCCAACTCAACGAGAGATTTCGCAAGTCTTCTCGCTCGATTTCAAACGGACATGGATCGTTCTAAAGTTCCATTGTGCAACCGGAATTTAGGGACACGCAACGCGCGCGTCTTGACGCGCGATCAATCGATGACGCAAGTGGAACGAAGGCGTATCGACGTCGAGGCTCTCTGCTACTTTATAAGGAGCACCACCTCACCGACGCTCGCGACTTTCACTGTGAGCGAAGCTTCGATCATCCGAAGCGAAATCGCACGTACACGAGCGTGCCAGGTCAGTCGATGTACGAGCGTTGATTTATGAAACAGCTGACGCGAAGGGTGGCTCTTTCTGTTCGCCACAGAGGGTGATTCCTCGCGAGGAAAAAGAATTTCATTCTGTTTCAAAATTCGTTTGAAACGTTATTCTGTGAGTAACATGTGACGTCGCCTCTTGGGACCGACAGCGAAGCTTCAATTATTTTATTTGCACCAAACTACGAATGAAGTTTCTGAAAAATGCTAAGAATTTTAAAGTTACATTGGTTGATTATTTATTGCGTAATTTACGCTACTAAAAGCGCGATTTAACGCAACACCTAAAAGTCGACAGAGAATAAATTTCGGCAGGTGACTAATTACATATTCACCTGTTAATCGCGCATACATAATACGCACAGTTATCAGAACGCATCGCCACGCGCGGATTGTATTCTAATTAAGCGCCGACAAAGAGAAAATTTCCGGGTGCGTGGTAATTCCTCGACAGGAAATATCAGCGCCAAATTGGAATTTTAATGTTCTTTTAGACATACGACAAGAAAAACAATTTCATACGTGACAGTCGAAAGCCTGCAACCCCGAACTTCTTTGTGTCCAATTCTCGATAAATCTTTTTCAAGTAAAATTGTGCCAACGCGACTACACATTTATCGCAAAAGATTGCTTGGAAACTTTCTAATCGCCGTATAATCTGAGAAATCTTCGCGATTCGATTAAAATTTAATTACCATACAATTTTCATAAATAATTACCATACGTTTATTCCAAAGTAAATATCAAACCATACCGATCCCGCGACCAATGATCATGAATTCTTACGAAATTAGCCGCGTATCGAATTTCACGGAGGGAAAAAATATGGCTTTCCTTTCTAGGATAGCAAAGTCTTCGACTCTATCTCGGTC
Organism: Bombus bifarius; assembly: GCF_011952205.1. Lineage (NCBI taxonomy): Eukaryota > Metazoa > Arthropoda > Insecta > Hymenoptera > Apidae > Bombus > Bombus bifarius. The sequence continues at coordinate 246,802 of NW_022885586.1, read as the reverse complement.
ACGAGCAATTATAGATCCAATTGAACATTCCTCGAGCGTAATTTACATCTGGCGGTAGTATAAGCATGCGAGGCGGAACGTATGACTGTCTTTGAATGAATTCAAGGCCATTCGGCGGCTTCGATTAGCGATCAAGATTAACCGTGTGTCGTTCTTGCGTGAATTTACAATTCACTCGTATCATCCGTACAAATAAAAACGCGATCACTCGCACTCGTCTTGTAAAATTCCCTTCAGTCGGGTAGTTTCGAGTACAGCTTAAGATTTATCGCGAGCAAAAATTAAGCCTTCAACGTCGTTGAACGTTAACATCCTTCAATGGCGAATTAAGTGAGTATTTAATTCCGAGAAAGTTACATAAAAGAGCCGGATGAAATAATTTGTTTCGTCTTGGAAATCTTTGAATTTCACGACCTTCGATCGCGTTTTTTACTGTAAGTGCACGCCGTACGATATTGATGAATTTACGATCAAAAGTTTCATAACGAGCGTTGAAAAAATCCAAGAGAAGCGAACAGGAATTTAGCGACTTTCGTTTCCAGCAATCTGTACGTGTTCAAGCGACTCTTCCAGATAAGCCGACACGGATAGCCAAGACTGGTCAAAAGACGTGCACGTGGACACCAGACTTGGCAAAACTCGTGAAATCTCGACGTTCGCATTGGTCACGTTCGAGACGTCTTGCGAATTCGTACGTTCCTCTGTTATTGTTCTTATCAGACAACTGTTTACTCGATTACATCAGCCTCGTTGCTAATAAAAGATATCTGCATGGTAAACGCTCGCAGTTCCTCCGAACCAGACTTTAAACAAGCCACTTCGTCTGGGAACAGAAAAGATTTTTGTTACTCGAGCTTTAAAAATTGTTTATCGTTTCGTGGAAAATCTGCCTGATCTGTACCATTCTCTAAACAATATTTTCCTCTTTTGTTTTTTTAGTACCTTTAGTACTGCAGTCTTTTCTAATTCTGGTAGAACGAAAATATGTTATTTTAATTGCAATTTATTTTATTTATTATTCGAATATTTTCATTTTATCGTCACGATAATTCGCTAAAATAAAAGAGAACGAAAATAGAAGAGAACGGAATGGCGGCGAGACGAAAGGAATGCGATAAATTGTACAATTGTAGCGTTGCATTGTCGCGCAATAAATAAGTAGCTGCAATGCACGTGATCGAGAACAGAGAGTCGCATTCGCAGCTCGTACGCAACGAGATCAATCACGAAGGGAACTGGGTCTGCACGAGCAGATTAATTGGTCGATCTTAATCGCATTAATAAAAGAACGAATTAATCAGAATCGTCTCATCTGCAGTTACGATGCAACGACCCACTTCCATACGCGGTATATGAACAATGCAACAGCAATTGCGTACGTACGTGACATCTCTTATGGTATTATCTATCTGGCTTATCAGATTCGAACGAATCCTGCTATGGAATTTTATCGCTGATTTCGAAGAAGCTTCTTCGTCTGTCTCGAGAAAGCGTTCGTTCGTTCCTTCCGTATTGTTAATCGGGAAATTGGACGAGCGTCTAAAAATAACTGGAAACGAAATCCTAGTAGACTTACACAGTACAGTGTGGTCTTTGTTATCCAAACACCTACTCTTCAAATATTCTATCATAGTTATATGAATGGTCTTATTTTACTTGTTTGATCTTTGTCTCTTTCCATTTCGTTCTTCAAATTTATTTCTCACCCCAATTACTCCTTACTGTTCATAAATTCCATTTCTCTCTTTTGATTACTTCTCTTCTCTCGTATTTCTATTTTTTTAAATTTTCGAATTTCCCTGCTTTCCAGTGTCTGCCTCGCAATCGTACACGTTGTTTCGGAGGACTACACAAATTTTCGAATTCAGCTGCGTAAACACAGAAACGAGTTACTCGATCCAGCAGTGTTCAATCGATTATAACAAGGATAGTTGGAGAGAGGAACTGTAAATCATCGTACGGACGCCCATAAAATGGTTTTCCCGGTCTTCGAGCCACGTTCTTCTTATTGACGGAACTCAGCAGCACTCTGAGGAAACATGTGTTGCGCCAAGTCTGCCGAATAACAATGCAATTTGGACGGGAAGGCGCATAGGTGCGAGCATTTCGTTGCCATATGGTGAACAGAACAACTGGTAGTATTCGTGGAATAGACACGGAACGGTCGGAAGACACGAGACCGAAACGACATGCTGCAGATTTCCAATGACAAGCTGTGGCCTCGAACAGACTGACGGAAGTCCGGGAAAACCAGAATTTCCACGAACATCGGATATACCGTACAAATTTTTGAAACATATGATCGAACCTTCCGAGTGCAAAACTAATCGCCAAGGACCTAACATTCAGAGCCTGTCTACCATTTCAAAATCCATCGTATTTAACGCGTGAAATTATTTAGCTGTCTAACGTTCCTTCTAATCCGCTGAAAGTTCGAAAATTCCTTATTGTTCGTAGAAACAGCATCGATCCCACGGCATGCAGCTAAACGATATATCATTACAGCTATTCAGACGATAATCTCGTTGTTTTAGGTTTCGAACGGCGGTATGGCATGCAGGACGATAGAAATAGTTCTGGACACACCTACGCGGTGATTCTATTCGCTGTGTTTACAGCACATAACACGTACGGCTTGGATATTCCCGTGTCGACAGTCACAGGCCGCAATGGTGATTTCAACCGTATCGTGAATCACTCGGTAGCACCGTACGTGATACCGACACGCGATACTCGCTGTCAATTCGTGTTACGTCGACGACCCCGTGTGTCGGTGATCCACGAATTGCTATAAAAACCGCGACGAAGCATCCTGTGTGCGACGTACGTCTGCACGTGCGGCATCGATCCACGTGGGTGCTTCGAGACGAATCGCCACGCTGTAATTACAACGTTCGCCTGTCTTTTGGTGATTTACCTTCGACGATCGGATCGCGATGGTCGCGTGATAAACACGAGTTTTAATTATTGCCACAAAGTCTCAGACTCGCTTTTTTACAACAGCCTGTATATGCAGATTTCATCGTTACCACGTTAAAACTTGTTTCGAATAAAAAATTGCACCTCAGAAAATTAATCGAACCGTGTTTACTTTTACACGCTACCAATTACACGTTGGCTAATCGATTAGGTCTGATCGATTCATTCGTTATAAGGAACTATGAAAAAAGGCAATAATAAATAACGGAGGGACTTAATAACAGCCATTCGACTCTTAGGTGGTCGGAAATGCGCTTCTAAATCACTTAACGAGCCGTTTCAATTGCACTCTCACGTTGCCGATGCTTAATGACTTTCACGTACGAGTCATTACGTCACTCACGTCACTAGGAAACGAGCTGCGCTACGCACGTGACGTAAAAATCGCGTAAACACACACTGGCGGTCATCTGTTAAGTCACGTTTAGCAGAGTAGCTTCGAGAATAATTACGGAACATCAGCTGGCAACGATTAATTACGGAAACCGAGTGTAGCTTCTTCGTGGATTAATTCGTGTAATGGAAAAAACACTTGCGAAGGAGTAATTAATTTCAGGTGTATCAAATTTTTGCCTACAACGAGTCTTAATTTAAGTTTTATTTTTTACCCTACCGTAGAAATTTTACTCTTGTAAAATTATACGAAGCGAAAATGCGAAGGAAATAATCAGCGAGCGAAGCAGTGTTTTCTAATTGTCAACCTCATCTTGCGGACTTTCATACGCGGCAAAAAAGAATTATAGATGTTCGTTAAAAAAGATTAAGGCCATCTCCGTGATATAAGATTTATTACAATCCTTGAACAATGATTCGGGGTACCGCCCTACGTACAAAAAGCCACCAAACTTTCACCAAACTTTTCTTCCACACGCCGATCATTATCAAAAATTCAAAACTCAAAAATAAAAAGAAGAAAATACAAATTTACGTGACCGGAATTACTTGCCGTATCGTCGTTCGAACACGTCGATTTACACTTGCGAGTACTTTATTTCGTATGTTTTATATATTTCTGCAGATGATACGCAATCTCTGTATTTTTAAATGTTCGCACGGACATCGCCGATGTAGCCACAGAATGTGAAATAAAACAAATTGCTCGTCCGAACGCATTCGTATTAAACGAGACGTTAAAAGCTAGCAATCGGAACGAACGAATAACGAAAATACGTCGTATCGTTAAAAATTTCGTATTCCATGTTGCGCTCTGAAGACTGCACATGGCGCACGACGAGAAGAAACCAGAGGCAAAGCGGTAACTCATTTGAAGAAGGTTTCTTTTTTCCTTTATTCCTAGCAGCTTCTCCACCTGGCCCTGCAGCCGCGTGCAAACGTGTCGCTCACGTGTGTAAGAGCATTTGCACACGTGTTTGCATGCGTCCAGGTAAAGGTAATAGGCCCGCGGCTGTCGGTTCTCTTCTGGATAATGACACGGCAAGAGCTTCGGGCACGTGCCTCACGCGATCCTCATTATCTCCATTCCCCTCTTCTTCCCCTCTTTCTCGCTCTTTGCTCTTTTTCTTCCCTTTCCTCGGGGAAGTTTGTACACCTTCCTTTCTCTGTATTTTGTCGATTCACCGCATCGGTTACGGCTGTTCGACGATATCGAATCGTTCGTTGGCTGCAAACGATCGTTGCATCGTTGGCACGCGCAGTTGGCATCTCGTGATTAATTACAGCGATGAATATGTGTGTTTAAGAGTAATTAAAACGTTCACTCTGTGGATCTTTTGGCGAAGTACTCTTCAAGAAATTAAGCGCCATCGAGTATCGTTCTCTTTTACAGTGCTTTCACACTTTTTTACAATCCTGTAATTCGTGAAACGATGGCTCGCGATCTACCAATTACTCGCGACTTTCGGTACCTGCAGCGTTCGATTTACGAGAATCTGTTCTACTCGTTTACACAGCGCAGAACAGTCTCGTAATCCGATCGATCGTTCGCACCAATCGTACCTTGTCGATTTCGCGATATCATCGACAGAAAAACAGCGTACAATCTTTCTTTTCGACGTAATAAAAACTCGAACGCCAACGAGATACGACCATAAAATCCACGAAGCAGAAAGCAAATAGAGAAATGGAAGCGGAGAAGGGAAGGAGGAAGAGAAAGAAAAGTCGGGATCGTCAAGATCCATCAATATCAACGCCGGCTCGACGCGAATCGATAATCGATTGGAAGGTGTGCCAGGTATGCAGAGGTGGGCGGTCAGCACGAAGTCTGAAGACCGATGGGAGAATAAAAAGCGACGAATAACGCGCTGTCTTAGGTGGATCCTTGTACTTAACTCGACTGAAAGATCACGGTGCTCACGATCGTTCGCGGCTACCGTTTAAATCTTCGTTTACATTGCACTCCGGGGATCGTTCATCCGCACACCATCATCGTACATCATCCTTTTATTGCGCTACGAGGCACGAGCGCGCGTTTCGCGCCGGATGCGTCGAAAAATTCAGACCAAAGTCTACAGTCCCCTTGTACTTTTGTATTAGAAAAACTCTTTCTTTTGGCGTTAAAATGGCAGTTTAAAAAGACCACGAGAAGAAAGATGAAGGCAAGGGACGAAGGAAAAAAGAAAGATTCTATAGTTTGCACGGTAATTAATCAAAAGCGGAAAGCGCGCCGATCTATTCTGACTCTCGTTTTGTTTCGTTTGGCCGACCGGAAACAGGAAAATTGAATCCTCGTTTCCTCCACCATCGACACGCTTCGTAAGCACCAAATTCGAACGAACGTGACTGAGATACAGCGGACGTTAGCGGGACGAAAGATTTCACGAAGAGCTTAACCGTGGAAAACGTGTAAAACGATCGCGTACAATGTATCGGAGCAACGTCACGAGAGAATGGTCAAAGTCGATGAAAAATAAGCGCAACAGATTTTCTGTAATCTTCCTTCTGCTTATTTCATCCTACGCATTATGTAATCTTGTTTTGCAAGTTATTTCACCGCTTGCTTTATAATGGGTTAACAAACAGCTCATTGTCAAAGAATATTTCTACAGACGGCGCGTTACCAACGTCGTTGTGGAAACGTCAGCCATTAGGAGCATATTAAGAATCGACAGCGAAATAAACAGGAAGAGAAAATACGTAGATACCACGAAATTTTCTACGCTGGCAGAATCTCGAACGACCGGCACGTTGCAAATCGTGGCAAGGTCTTATCACGTGGAGGCGGGCTGTGATAAGGAGCACATGCTTCCCGGAATTCTCGGCGAAAAATCTGACCGGCGTATAATAGAAATTCAACAAAGGGGGAAACTAGTTTCGCTTCGAAGAAATCATCCGTCGGTATAACGTATCTCCGCGAGTTGGATAATTAATTCGATCAGCGAAGACGAAGAAAAAGGAGGGAGAGCGGAGCCTTATCAGTCTCTCGTCTCGACGCTGTGGCAGAAACTTTTATCATCTGTTCGAATACGAAGCGTGCCTCCGTTCGTGAAATATGTAATTTTTATATTTAGCGCACGGCTCGAACCGCCGGTTTCGATACGAGTAATCGAATCTGGGTGAAAAAGGAGAAAAATCGCGAAGCTACGACGAAACTTTTCCTTTCCTTTTTTTTCTATCTTCCTCCATTTTTTTCTCTTCCTTAATCCTTTCTCATCGTCTTCCTCTTTTTCCTCGTTCTCTTGTTTTCCTTTCCCTTAAATCTTTTATTTCTATCTCCCTTTTATCTTCCTACTTTGCTTCTTCCTTTTTCTTTTGCCTTGGCCCCTTTCTTTCCTTATTCTCCCTTACCTTCTTCTTTTTTTAGTAAATAAGGAGATCGTGAGTCAAGACCGAGTCGCGGACAACGATAGGCTGACTCATAATTTGGTTCGGAGGAAGCATTTCGTAGGATCATCGTGTTGAAAAATATACATGAGCTACGTCTGAACCTACAACCTGTTCGTCACGTTTAAAATTACCATTATGTTTGCCTCTAGGCCGTTGCTGTAACAGTTTCGAGTGACAACGATTCGCGTGGTTGTAGCTTGTTTTCGAATACCATCTCGAGATTGGGAAACGCGTATTCCTGGCTTTCCAAATGGTTCAACGTACACCGCGCTTTTTCTTCCTTTCCTTCGTCGCGTACAACCTAAATATTTCTCATACGGTATTGATAAATATTTCAGTTTACATACGATTACAAAATAATTACAAAAACTCGATCACAAAATAAAACAGCTGAAAGCATAATCGCGAACGATAGTACTTTCGCAACGAGTTGCGAAATCGTCCATTTTTTGCTTACTCCGAGACTACTCTTGAATTAGATCGCTACACGTACTACAAAACATCCAAAAGATATCCTTAAGAGATCCACCAGACATCTCTATACTGTCTGTACTGTCTTTTAGTACGTTCGTCTAGTCTGGATCGCAACTAAAAGTAAAAAGTTTTATAAGATTCCTCCATACAAATTGTGAACAAACTTGCCCTTCTCGATTGTCTGTACGAAATATAGAACAAGCCGTATAGTACAATTTCATATTCAATGGCTTCGTTGAGCTTCTACGATAATCCTATTACGCGTACGCGAAGAAACGACTCGAAGAGCCGCAAGGATACTTCGGTTCGGTACAGATAAAACGAAGATTACGCTAGAGATCGACATCGTAGACCGTTCGTGAGGACCGATACGACCGCAGATTAGCTGGCACCTTCTCGAAGCGCGCGCTCGCGTGCATGAAAACGCGACGGGAGGGCGGCAAACGCAGTTCCAAATTCCACGAAGGGCCGTCCAATTGACGGAGGACGGGAGGATGGCAGGTTCATTGAGAAAACGGCGAGGCTTGGGTGAAACGGTAGATCGAACGAGCAGATTAACGCTGTATTAATCAGAGCAAAGCGAGAGCTACCAGCCGCCCACGTAACGGATGACCTAACATCCTGTATCACAGCCAACCTCGTGCTCTGAATCCGACGAACGTGTTGCTCGCTACCGCGTTTAGTGACAGACCTGTTTCGCCTATCGAGAAACGATCGAGAGCGAAAGCGACGATCATCTTCTACGCCATTCGAATCTCTGCTACGGAATTCTGTTTTTTTTTTTTTTCGAAGGCGAAACTTCGAACGAAAGCGCCGATAATCGAGAATCGGGTCGGTAGCTTTACTTCGATGGTGTCGTGATGATTTTTCGTCGCGTTCGATAGGTAGAAGTTTTAGAACCGAACTGTAAAATATTTTGCACAAAGGAAGATGACGATTGACGCGTAATTACTTGCATCCCAACAAGTTCGTACAGATTATTCTACACTATTCTATCCTGTACGATTTTTTAATTCAATTTTTAACGCCTCGTCTCCTAAATGGTTGTGGCGCTCATGCAAATTAGTAAATACGCGTTTCTTTTTATGAATCATGTCAATGATGATGTAATCCTGTGTCGGCTACTCCTCACCACTACACCTAGCAGCGTACAAACGCACGTATATCTAGAATTTCAAAAGATTCTGCACTAATTGTAAAGTTGCCAATGATTCAGCTTGTTTTTCCTCGAGTATGGCAATGCTTATGTAGGAAGGAGCGCGTTCCTCTATTACGGCTAAATCGCCGGCTTTCCGATATAGATCCTATTTCGGGAATTAACGCGAGGGCAGATCGACGACAGTACGGTAGCAACCTGGTACGTCCGCCTCGCGCCGGATTAACGAGGATGAACGCTCGTAAAGTTTCCACGAGCTGGCCTAAATATAAGCGCCTACGAAGTTTCTCGTAACGAACGATGTAATCCGGGCTTCCTGTGGCTTTGGATATCCTGAACGCCAGTCCACAGGTCCGTCCTTTTATTTCCTCTCTGATATTACGACGTCTATTGTCTTCCGAGACAACAATGTACGGGAAACCGTGTAAGTAGCTGACGAGAGAAAACAGGACGGATTGAGAGAACTATCTGTAACGCCAATATACCGTAGCTGTCATGTCGATAGATCCATTACATATAACGTTAGATCGAGTAAACTATCGGAAAAGCACAACTACGGTAGAAAAACATCTGCGTTTTTACAAATAAAAAACAAAATCGTGTCGTCGAATAAAATTTATTTATGACTCTCATGATGACCCTGGTCCCATCGATTCTACCTGTCTGTCGGATAAACTGTCCCGACGATCGACACCAACGAACGGAAAAGCCAGCTCGCTTTCGCAAATCCCTCGAACCTGTCAAATTATGCGGTCCAATCCAATTATCGGAATGAACGGTCGTGCGGTACCATTCTTAAAACTCACCCAGGTTGAAAACACGATCGCGAAGAAGATGAGCACGTTTACGAAAGCTGGAGGATTGGATTTGCATGCGCAGCAAAGATTCGAGCCGGTAGTCAGTCGATGGCGTCTCTATCGACTTCGATAGCGTGGTAGCTTCGACATCCTTTAGAATTCGAATACATTACGTGGCCTGGACCTTAGCCGACCTTTCGCGCGCATTTTTCCGCACAGAGCCGACGTAACCTATGCTATTACTCGCGTTTCCTCGTTCTGTCGGCATTATTTATATCCATCGTCGCCGGAGGAGCTGGAGCAGAAACGTTTATTCGTGGGCCGCGTGACTCACGAGAGACACTGCTCGTACTCGAAACGACAACGAATATGTATACGATATTAGTATAGACGATAGCGTAAACCGTGATCTTCTTCGATGAAACGTTACGTTACAACGTATAGCGATAAGCGCATACTTCGTTAAGTGGTCATGGGTCGATTTCATCTGGCTACTTACCGAAACAGGTGTACCTCTGGAAAATCCTTCAAAATAAAATTTGAAATTATTTTCATAATTGTACCTATACCGAATTGCCTGCTAATTTCGTTATAAATCGTAATAGTAACTTTCTTCGAGTTGACGTTCTTATAAAATGCAGGAGAACGATATTTTTCGTATGGATTTCGGCAACAGATGAGAAGCGAAAATGAATATTTATTTTGATCGAAGAAAACGAACGTTTTATACGTTACGACCTAACGCTTATCACCGATGGGTGTTTATCGTCATCGAAAGATGGAGAACAGTTACGAGCGTCCGGATGAAACGGGAGAACTGACTCGCCTTGTTCTCGAAAGGGGACATAAAAGGAGAAACGATTCTAAGCTCACCGAAAAGCACCTGTTATCCAAGGGTCTGCCCTCGAACGTCGTGTCACGGGGATAATCGACGAAGCAGATCTGTTTGCCAACGAGTCATCGACTGTGAATGATAGCAATTAGCAGTTGTTGCGAGTAATACCTTGGTGTACTATTACTAATGATATTAAGATTCAGATCGTTTAGAGGCGATTATTGTCTCGAGATAAGATTAAGTTTCAAGTATAGAATCGAAATTGTGTTACTGATATGTTAACGATTCTACATTCTTTAATGTAAAGTCTGCCTTCTTAAAAAGACTCAAATATCACTGCTATCTTTGCAACTCTACTAGCTATCGCATTACACAAGCTTCGTAATTAATTCCATGGCGCTTTCAAAATTCAACACTGCGATACAAAATTAACCACGACAACGCTATTATTTCGCATCGTTTGGAGAAACACGACCGCATTCGATACGCTGAATTCGCCTATGATTAAAGAGATCGATCCTACGGTCTGAATGGTTGTCGCGTGTTTGCAACAGAAGAAATTACACGCTTTCAGAGACGTCGTAGGCAAACGAGAGTCGATATTTCATTAGCGGGGTTCATTATCCGACGAACGCGGTGAAACAGCAGAAGTCGCTTTGCTATTTAGATTCTGGCACGAGGATTTAAAAGGATAGCGTGATCATCCTAAATTCGTGGGAGTGTCTTCCATTTACGCGACGATAAATATCGCCGATACATCCAATAAATTATCCTCCATCATCTTCCCGTATACCTATCAAAGTTGTTAGTCGGAAAATCGTTCGACCACGAGAAAAATATTTCATCTACTTAAAGTAATTTCTCGTTTCTCGTATTTTAATGCCTCGTTTTTTTCGAATACGTTTACGCGATAAGTGTAACTCAGAAGGTGCGTTAATACCACTTACGTAGCGAGTTAATGTTCCTTCCGTCAGCGGAATTGCGCTTCTTCGTAAACTGAGGACGCGTATGAACTAAAATATGCAGCAGACATTTAATAACCATGATTCAGAGCCACGAATTGTTCGATACACGGATTTCTGAAATTATGTGGGTCACGGGTTACCGACGAAAAAATTCTCGGACTCTGACACAATACCGAGAAGTCTTAAACGGCGAACGGCCCATAATTGGTAAAAATGTTAATCGAGTTTTGTTTTTAAGCGAAATATTTAAAATCTGATTCGACGTGCAAGTAATAAAAGATAGCGAAAGTGAAACGCTTGTTATACGATAAATATTTTTATTTACCTTCCGTAACTTTAATCGAAATGCGAGGAAAATTCGGCGTGTAATCATATCATTACCAAGAATTATGTGTCATCGAATTACACATCGCCCACTTAAAACTATGATCCAACCTGTCGGTGATTTGTAGCGTGTCGAGTCGTTCGTGATTTTATTTCACATTTACACAAGATCGATCAATTCCATGACTAATTCACAATTTCATTATATGATGATGATGATGATAATAATAATAATAATATTGTTTTATATTTTAGTCTCTTACAGGGAGATTGTTGGGCTCTTATTTCTAATTTCTTAGTTCTTTCTTATTTGGTATTTACTAATCCCGATGTTTATATCGCAATTTCATTATTTAGTGTAGATAATTAGCATTCAAAAAATAATTATTTTAGTTTCACCTATTCATTTATCGTAATGAAACAGCCGAATTGAACGAGTTCGAAATGAACAATCGTAATACTTTCAAAATATCTTCAAAGATATTCTTCGACATACTAAGTTATGTTTGGACAAATATCCAGGAAACAATAAATTTCAACAATCGCAAACGACTCGTATACCCTTCAAAATCAATCGTAAACAAAGTAGGCTGTTCCTTCTTGCACGATCGAAATAAAGTTATTTGTAGAATTGCACGAATTTCGAGCCAGCAGCATCAGAAAGTATTCTTCTAATACGACGATCAGAATTTATTTTATCGTAACTTTAAGTACCAAAAAAAAAAAAAAAAAAAAACAAAATTGCATTATAAGAATTATAGACACGCAGAAACCTTTCGTCTCGATAACATTTTTGCACAACAACTTTAACACATTGCAGTGCAAGAGAAGCCATAAATAAGCAAAAATCAAGGGAAGATAAAGACTCACCATCCTCGACCATATCTATCCCGGTACACGGAAACAGCGAATCCAAACATGGATCTGGTCTCGTTTCGATAAACCGCATAATGTTTCGTCTCCACGTTAAACGCGTCTGAACACCAGGGTGGCAAGCCGACGATGAAAATCAGGCCTATTAGACCCGTGATAAAATTCGTGTACCACATGCTTGCGCGTTTTGCCACTTGACCACACGTTCAGTCGTTCTCATGCACGATGGATAGGTTCGACTCGATAAACTGTCATAAGCGCGTGCACAACGATCAAGATCGATCCTCGCGATCGATGGAGCAACGGTGATGGTCGATCAGGGTGTCGGTGGTGATAACGGTCGTACCATCGACGACATGTGACATTCACGAGGTCTTCGAGGCACTGTGAAACAGACACTCGATATGAGACGACGGACGGAAACGATAGAAGTAGGGGCACAAGAGAGTCGGGGACGTCTGCTTGACGGACGGCCGCGGACAGACTGAGTAGAAGTCTGTTCTTTCGGTTACTCTTCGCTCTCTTGACTCACGAGGGCTGCAACTCCCACCCACCGTACGCGGTTCCGAAGTTGCGCTCCGCTTCGGCGTGCTTACGTACCGCAACTAAGCTCGCCACGACCCAATCGGCCTCTGCTCTCTGCTCTCGTCTCGTTCCCGCCGTCTTTTTTCTGCGTTTCTACTCGCCGCTGTGGTTCTAATCGCTCGACGCTGTTTTCGCGGATCGAAACGGTATTGAACTTGCCAGCCTATCGACGAACGCATCAATCGGAATCGCGAAACAATACGAATGGAGAAAAGGTAAGATTTTGAAACGAGGCGATACAGAGATAATGATAAGGACGATACGACAGAACGTTCCGTAATGATCTTTTCGTATACTTTTTACAAGCTGAACGAGAGAATGTCCAAAATATGATCGTGTGTTTAACTTTTTATTTATTAGGACGTATTCGTTAGGAAAATGTGAATTGCAACGATAACGCTAGTTTGGTAGGTATATTAGTTACGTAAATGAAGCGATAGCTTTCGTGCAAGGATTTTTACGGAAAATTCCAGAACTTTTACAAACGTTTTATGCTTTTATAACTAGCAGGAGAATTGAAATTATTTTGAATCGGATAAATATAAAAGAAATAGTAAAATTAAAGAAATAACGAAATTACGTGAGAATAGAAAAAGAGAACGTTGCATAGAAGACTCTTCTGTCCTTGTTTAACTGGAAATGAGCACTGACGCCACTCGCTGATCGGTGTTACATTAACATATTTATCGTACGATTATGCACGCGTTATTAGACGAAGATACAAGGCGCCTGTGTGCGGCATTCTCTTTCTAATGCTATATCGCTTTTTCAGCTTGCTCACGTACGCTATCCTTACATCTCTATGTTTGTTACAATCGTGCGTGTAAACATAACATTGTCCGCTTTTGTCATTTTCTTAGGAATTGGAAAATAAATTATATCAAGAAGATATCATCGAATGCTTCGGTGCATGGGTGAAAGTTCTAAAAGTGGGCGCTATATCGTCGTCTATGAGAGTATGCTCGTTACACTTTACAGAAGAAAATTATAAAGTATATAATTATAAAGTTTCAGTGGATTTGTAAAGATTTCAGGTTCTACGTATAATTTAATTAATGAAATAAAAATAGAGGGCCGGTAATCTGCTGATAAAAATTTTCCAGCCCGCCTTCGTTTTATTCTATAAAATAAATATTATTGTAATAATAGATAAATATTAATTGTACATAAAATTTATGGTTTTTAGGAAATCAACAACCAACAACCTCCCAAGCTATTCAATTGATACAGAGCCTAGTACACCAATAGCTGTTCAAGCTACTGAATGAGGGAAAAGATACTGAATATCTCTCAAAAGTTCTCAAAGCACATAACTCTCAGAAACACTTGACGAGGTTCGAGCGTAACATACCTAATGAAGATTTTAATGAAGACAATCGATAAAATCTTTACTTTGGGGTGTAGCGCACATGAATTTACAAATTTCGTGCATAGAAATTCGTATTATTTTTGCAATTAAAAAATTGTAAAATGTGTCATTTTTAAATCGTTAAAATCAGTCGATTTAAATGAATGAATAAAGAGACCGAAGGACCTATCCTCGGTAGTTTGCCATCTTAGAGGCAAGAGGATTGAAATCTAAGCCACGTCTCCATTAAGATTGTCACTTTAAAAAATTCTTTTAAAAATTATAAATATAAATATCGTTGAACGTATTGAAACTATGGAAATTATAAAATATAAAACGTTAAATTTTTAGATGAAAATTATTCAATTGTATATTCTATTGCTTTCCAGTTTCAGGTTCCTGGTGACTTCTGGCACATGGCAGACTGAAGAGTTCGTCTTTGAATTAAACAAAGACCAGAAACAACGGCTTAAACAATTTATCGGCATACGAGACCAAGACCGGCGAGTTTAGCTAACAAATCACACTGGTTGGCAGCAAACCACCTATTTGACGGTGGCTGATTGTTCCGAAGACAATATCTCTTGACAAGTTTCATGTAGTCATACAATTGGCTATGGATTGGAAAAACTACCATCTGCACATTTTTGCAAAGGGGAATTTGTAATACGGCGATGTATCAACAGAGGATTTTTTAAAAAATGCTTCTTAGTACGGAAGGGAATAAAGTAAATTATGTATATGACTTGGGGCTAATTGGGATCATGTGATTCATTATCCGATCAGGTATTGTCGCATGTTCCGATATGCATCAAGAGGAAAAAGATGTGTCCGTCTGAAGATTCATGTGGACTTTGGGGGTATTACGAAAAGCTTGAAAACGTCCGTGATGTTAACAATCCAGAGCGAGAAGAGTTACTTGACTGACTGATGCGCGATATAGAGGAGCAAAAATATGACCTTAAAGCAATTAATCTGCGTTTGGCTAATCTTTATTCCTAAATGGATAGTCAGTCAAGGGAAAATCTCTCAGGATGATTTCATTGGCGATCCGATTAAAATTGACGGTGGTTTTTGATAAATCAATAAGTCATATTGTCATGCAAGGAAATAACCATAATCTATCACGATAAGGTCAATAAAAAATATTTTTGAATATTTTCTAAACAGAATTACCTAAATTAACATGAATCTAATTTAACTTGAACAAATACGAAACGCGTGATTAGAAATATTTATTTGATATATATATTATTCACTGATATTCAATTATAGCGCCTATCTATTTCATCAACTTTGTAAATATGCATATACCCACATGAACATCACCTTAACGATAATTCCGTTTTATTAACGTACATAAATTATACAATACACATAAATTTCCAATCTAAATCATGTGCAAGTATTATTTTAATTCTTTGTAAAGAATATGTTATGCAATTAAAATGCATTTAGCCCCTATTATATATCTAAAATAAAACATTAGGGTTGGACAACAGCAATAGTTGCAATAAAAATAATCCATATCAAATATCAATTAGAAATCGTAAAAACTTATTGTACCTTTATGAGCCAGTTACACAAATTTCATAATACCGAATATTATAATTTCTTGTTTTGCGATCTCCTGCTGATACGTTGGGACGCTAAAATCGAATTATAATTACATACAAATATATATCTATAAAAGAAAATATATACATAATATCAAATTAACAAAAGCTAAAATAAAATTATTTAATTACATTTCTCTTCTATTCCCAAACTAGAGGTTTCCATTGACATACTCCTACTTTTACGTTTACTTTTTTTAACGTGAGGAGTCAAAGGTTGGGTTGGTTTATTTGTCCTATTACTGCACTCTTTTTCTGAAATAAAACATGTTCATTTAAACATTGCATTTAAAGACAAAATATTATGTACTTTGTATAAAATTACCTATGCCAGAAAATTTTACACTTCTTGTGGATCTTCTCTTGTCACTACTTTTATCCAGACATATGTCATTACAACTATAACACAACAACTCTATATTTGTCTTTTCATTATTACTAGCATTTATTTTAAAACGACTTTTTCTTCTTCTCCTATCCATAGGAGTTTCATTTTCTTTATATTCTGTTTCTTGTATATTACCAGATACTCTTCTGGAAGATCTTCGCCTAGGCATAGGTGTTCCTGTTGAAGTAACAATTCTATTTCTCAATATTCTTACATTGTCAGTTTGGTCATTTGTTTCCTCGTTGCTACTTATAGAATATTTTTTTAATTTGTCATTCGATGTACTTAAATCTATATCGTCTGAAGTTTCTTTGTTAGTTTTATCTAATGTGAAGGTTCCATCTAACACTGACTCATCCTCATCCACTGCATTTTGTCTGGTGATCTTCCTGAATGGTGTATTAAAACGTTTATTTACTTCTTGTAATGGTGTAGCTTTTTCTACCCTTATAATCGGTATTTTATGAATGTTCCTGTCTGCCGAATTTCTACTTCCCAGAGATTTTTTAATTTTGTCTTCATTATCAAAATCATCCTCGTCAGAATTACTGTCATCAAAATAAAGCTTTTTTTCTGCGTTAATTTTCATTTCTGTACTATCAAAGCTATCTATCTTTGATAATACTGCAGCTAAATCCATCTTTGTTTGTGTTTCTTCGTCAATTGATACTTCATTTAAAATTATATGATCATTAAAATTAATTTTATTTGCAGATTTTACTGTTGATTCTATTTCATTAAAATTTTTTTGTTTCAATATACTCTTTCCTGGTGTTCGATTAGAATTAATGTAGGATATTGAATCATCTAACTGAATCTTTGGAGTTTTACACATCTGACTTACCTTTATTATTGTTAATGGACTCTTTGCTATCTTTGGTGTTTCAGATGATTGTACCTTTTGCAATAAACTTAATCTTTTATCATCTCTAACAGATATAATTTCATTTTCGCTGGAATTAATAGACTTAGATTTAAGTTCTTTTGCATCACCACTATTTCTTAACTTCATTTTCTTTTTTGCTAAGAAAGCTTTAACAGAACTGGGCTTCGTTGATACAACTTTCTTTTTGACAACTTTTTTTTTAGCAACTGGTCTCTGAGCAAACAATTCCTCCTCTTTCCAAGCATGTGCACGAAGATTTTCTAATTTTTCAAATCGTACATCACAGTTTCTCACTTCTATGTACATCATATCCCAAAATCCTTGCAAATCCTTACATGTAACTAACATTTCACCCTTTCCTGTTTCACAATCATTAACTAATCTTCGAAATCTTTCAAACTTTTTGCTTATTAACAATTTTGTTTGCCCAATAGCTTGATTTATTTCATACTGACCATCATCTGTAGTGTCAGGCTTTGTTCTGATTTCTGCCCATTTTTCACATAATTCATTTAATCTATTTATTTCTTTATTCAAAAGAAAATGAAAATATTGTGCAGTACGTTCTTCTTCTTCAATCGAAATATTTAAATTTTTCATAACTGTATCTTTTGTAGGAATATCGTTGTCCGAGGAACGAGTAAGACTAAAACCTCGTCTTAACTGTTGTTCTTTTCTGGCATTGCTTTTTCCACGACTAGAAACTATATGAGGTGAAAAAAAAGCTGGTTCACATGGAGAACTTGACCATATAGATGTAGACATATTATTGTCTAAAGAAGAGGCTGCTGTGATGCTGTTATTATTATGTATTTCATCATCACTTGGTGTTTCCTTATCACTAACTGATAATTTTAATGATATAGATTCCACAGAACTATCTTCTGTATCAGTTAGTGATAAATGATCCTTTTCTTCAATAAACTCTGTACTATGGTTTTTAATACTAGCCCTTGTCATTTTTGTAGGAGAATTTAAAAGTTGACTTAGTCTGGCAGGTGACATACTTTGTACGACTACTTTCCCAAATAATGGCATTTTAGGCAACCCTGGTGGAGCTTTAAATTTATGCCCCTCAGGGGCGAAAGATTTCACTGCCTTTTTCTGATTTCTCTGATCTTTATTTGGTACATTTAAATTCTTACTTGAATTTTCTGCATTTTTCTTCTCGTTTGCTTTATTCATTAATCGCTTCTCTGTCGCCCTTGTTACTCGTTTAGGAAGAGACTTAGAAGTAGTGGTAAGTGTATTAACTGGTGTAGTTGTTGTAACTGGCGAATATATTTTATGATGAACAACTCCAACTATAAACGGTTGTTTTTTTGTACGTTGTTCAACCTTCTTACGTTTTTCACGTTCGGCTTTCCATTTTTCAAGTCTAAGTAGACGGTCTTCTACAGCAGGATCAGTCTGAGCTTCTGAAATTAAATTTTAATTAACCAATAGTAACAATTTTTAATAATTATTCATAAAATTTTAATAGAGTTTAATACAAACTTTCATCTTGAATATTTATCGCAGTGTTTGATATATTGCGATTTTCATTAAAAGCCTTTGCTCTGTAACTTTTACGCGACTCTTTATATCTTGCAGCGCGGATAATACGATTTTTTTCTGTATTTCCAGCATTACATGCTTTGTATTTCTGCAACATCGCTATTTTATTTTATACTTATTTTAGGCTGCCGACGAGATTAAAACGTATCTTTCGTTTAACCGTTTGTGATTCAACGGAAAACAGTTTAAACATACTACGCTATAGAAGTGCTACCAACAGCAATGAAAGCTATGTTTTTACCAATTCCTTTCAAATTTTAATCTTCGCTGATATTAATTTATGCGAAATGAAAGTATAATTCCATTTACGACTCTTCCTCTAACTTTACTGTAAAAATTTCTTCGTTAATAACTCATTATAAACTAAGAAAAGAAAACTAAAAGAATATTTAATACCAACATAAGAATTTTTTTTATGAACGAAACCTATAAAATTGTCTAATATAATCTTCTATAATATACACTCATTGATAATTCGAGATTAATTATGATACAATATAGAAACCAAACAATATCATTATATTCATACAATGTAGTTTAAATAATTTGCATTAAAATTTGGAGCTATTAAAAATGCTTACAAGCTACTTACAGTGTTCATAATACCAGCGACGAAATCATTTTTGTATTTTTTTCTGATATGATATATACAAGTTCGAAATAATTTTCCAGTGCGCCAATGTTAGTTTAAACTTTTATATAACAGTGACTTTCGTTTTCAAGAATCTTTACACTCATACATAAACATATATTCTCTTTATTATTCCAATCTCACATGCGAGTTTTATTTGTTCTTCAAATTATGCATCTCAATAATTAGTTAGGAAAATGAAAAACTTTCTATTTTTCACTAAAGAAAAGCTTTCAGTCTATATGTATCATTTTGTAATAAGTACATATATCTTTTCACACATATTTCTAAATGTTATTTTAACGGATTCTCGATATTAACATAGTTAAATACTTGAATTTGTTATTAAATCATAAGGAAAATCCTTTTCTTTTATTTAAGCGTGTCAGAATTTGGAGGGAATAAATCATGCACTTTATATTTAATACTAAAATTTAAATAATTTTATTTCATCTTATTTACAACTTCTATTACAATAAAATGTATGTTGTCTAATATAGCATTAATGGAAACATTTTTATATCTATCAATATTTCTATTTTTATAATTATACACATATTTAACAAAATATGTATTTTAAGATTTTGCACTAGTCTAAACTTAAACAATCATTAACATGAGTTTCCAGTAAATGTACATTTGGGAATGTACAATTACAGTTTGGACATGACAATGATAACAGTGGGGGCTGTAATTGTTCAATAATGTCTGTCTGAAATTGAATAGATATAACATAATTTCTGATATATCACAAAAAGTCAAATTATATATCTATAAAGCATAGAAACATTTGGCAACTTACAGGTCTTCCACACGTACTTAGAGATTTAATTTGTTGTTGTAGTTTCTCGTTAAATTCTATTTGTTTTTGTAAATCTGCATTTAGTGCATTTTTCTCTTGTAATAATATCTCCCTGAGTTTTCTCTCCTGTCCAAAATCTTCTTCATGAAGTCTTAACTGTGTTCGCAGCAAACTGTTATCTTCCACCTACATTAATAATGAAAGATTATTATTGCATTTATTGTTAGAAAAAAGTATTTGATTCTAATTTTTATTGAATAAATCATACTTACATATTGTGCTAATTCTTTCTGCAGCTCTTTTATACATGCTTTTTTTTTCTGTACACTTTCATGCATCACACCAATTTCAGCAATTAGCTGGTTATATTTTGTTTGAAATTTTTCCTTTTCTGATTCTAAAGACTTTTTATAATAAATTTCATATAATTGACTTTGTTGGTCCAAAGATGTTTGTTCTTCTTGTAAACTGATTTTTTCTTGCTGTAGAAGTTCTTTAGCACTGTTTAAATTTTTGTATTCTAATTCCAAGGTCTTTTTTTGACTGTCAAGCATCTTCTTTTCTTCTTCAAGATTTTCTCTCTCTTTCTGAAGTGCGATTTTTTCTTCTTCGAAAAATCGTTTATTATCAGCGTTTTCTTTTTCTGATTCTACAGTTTTTTCAATGGATTCTGAAGTCCCACCTTCCTTTAGTATCTTTACTTTGTCTGTATTTTCATTCAATATCGAGTCTAATTCACAACAAACTTGTTCACTAAGTTGATTTTCAGGAATAGACACTTTTTCCTCTCTTGCTGTATCTTGTTTATCATTTGCATCAAGAAACTACAATAGAATAGCAATATTAACAAATGTATAAAGAAAAAAGATATAACGTACCTCGTATCCCATTTCCGAATGACTAATTAGTTCAGAGCTAAGTCTCATTTTTAGGTCCGTATTTTCTTTTTTAAGGTAGTTTATTAATTCTCTAGTTTCTGCAAATTTTTTCTTATGATTTTGATGTATTCTCATAATATCTTCTTGCCACGTCACTAGTGTGTTAAATTGTTGTTTCATAGCTATATTATTTTGTTTCAATGTTTCCTTTAATTTTGTGTTTTCTTGTAACACCTCACTTAACTTTTGATGTACTTCTGCTGAATCCCATGACGCTATCATAGAATTATAATCCTGCATATAAAATTAAATTTAAACAAGTCTACTGGAGTTAATTTAGAACATTAAATTTTAGTCAATTAACAGATACGTACAATAGACATACACTTTTGTTGAATATCAACATAAGATGCAAGCGATGACTGTTGGATAGTATCCAATGAATCTTTACCTAGCACCACAAAAGATAATGATGTGTCATCTTCATCAACAACACAAACATCTTTAACTGCTGTTTTACAGTACAAAGGTGCATCCTCATCCAATTTGAATCTAGCCTTTCCATTATTTACAGTAAATCCAAGATTCTGCAAATGGCTTTCTGGCTCGGCATATAGTCTTGGATTAATATTCAATAGTTTGGTTGAGTTCTGCTCTTCTGATGCAGATTTTTGTTCTTCACTAGGCTCCATGGTTAAAAAATCATCTGTAGCAATAATTTGATATTTTGATGATTTACTTTGATAATCTAAGTACTTGTTGATATTACAAAATGTCCAGTAACTATAGTTTTATATGTATATTTTCATTAAATTACGATAAACTATAATTTAAATTTAAGATAATAATAACAACAGTTTTCAAAGTTACTTCATTATTTAGAGCAATATAAAATCTATTGGCAATAATTAATATTAGAATTTAGATATATTTTTTCCATAACGACGAATAAGTGACAGTTAAGATAAAATATTTTTTATTCCAGATTTTGATAAAATCCAGGCTTACCAGAATCACTGTTTTATAAATATGACGTCGTAGAAAACTGACGGTTCATTATATTTCACTTTGTATATGTTGATGAATTATATGAATTACAGCGCTACAAAGCGATCATGTCCAATCATAAAATGAATTAATTTCTTAATAAACAGAAATATTTCTTAATTTATTCTACTATCGAATTTTATTTGTAAAAATTAACTTTTGGCAGAGAGAAAATTTTTTGGTTTCAGATTACGTTTGGAATAAATATATACTTTAATATATAGTAGAAACCCTGGATAATTGATTCACACAAAATGTCGGACTTTTTCTTACCAACTGTGCAAATATTTCACTATTTAGAGTTTATTTCTAACAATTTTTTACCAGTTTCTACTAGAAAGGAAATGAGAGTGTAAGGTGTTAGTGTTAAATTATTAAAATAAGAAATAAGTTTATATTCAATATAATTCACCTACGTGCCTTAAATATTTAGGACTATTCCATGTTTTTGCTACAAAAATGATGTATTATATGAACAATAAATTTAAATAACATAGTAAATCTTTATTTCTGACATATTGTACCAGGCCTCTACTCTAATGTTTATACCAAGAAAATGAATAGAAAAAATAATTTATGCCATTCATTTAATTGATACATCTATATTTATCTTTATTTCATAAAATTAGTACTTAAAATAAGATTGATCAAATATATTAATACGAACATAAACCATCTTCTTCATCCGTTGAGAAACTACGATCGTTAGGGTGAAATGTTAGGGGGTTAATTGGATTAAAGTGTCCTTTTAAACGCGCAAACTCTTCAAATACTAAATGAAAGAATCAGGAATTGACGTTTCTTTGCAGTGAACGTGCACATCCAAAATCCATTTCTTTGGCTCCACCCCGGTAGATCAAGATGCTATGGATGTTATGAATTTATCACTTCAAAAATTATGCATACGTAAAATCATAGATTAACACATAGATTTGTCTAACATGTAACGTTTATTTTAGTGTATTTTACGCGGTTTTTTGATGCCATATTGGTTTCTATTCACGATTCATTCAATGAGGAGAGTCGCTGACTGTAAATAAATATGAAATAAAACACGTTGGTAACGGCCATTTTGCGCGGGATTTTGAATCGTGAGTATCGGATCAGTTTTGAGTTATCCTTTACTTTCCTGCTGCCGTGAGGACAATACATCCTGTACCTCGTCCGATGTACTATTACAGTATTACGTGTGACGATATCCCATAAGATGACAAATTCGTTATCGCTTGCGACGCGACGATTGAATTGAATATAATTCTCATATTTGTTGTAGCAAATCCTAGAAAACGTAAGAGACACACTGATTTTTCTCGTGATCGGTATTTCAGAATGTGAGATACAAATGAATAAATAAATTCCATAATAAATCCCATATAGTGTCAGGTCTATTCTGTATTTAGTCAATGATTAAGTCAATGACTCGATACAGATAAAATTAAAATTACCGTCCCATTGATACGCTTATGTAACGATGCAGCACGTCATTCACACGATGAGTATGTTAGATATACGTATATTGCGAAAGAATGATAACGATTTGACTCAACATACTAAAATTTATTATCACAGGTTCAATGTATATTGTCGGATGACAGTTAAAGACTAAAATGTAAAAAAATAAGATTAAAAATTATTCGATGTTCTCTAGAAATCAGCAAACTTGTTCACGCGGACGTATGCAAGTATAAGATCCTCTAACCGTTAATCCAATAACGGATGTCCAACAACTTATTTTATATAAAAAATAAAAGAGTAGAAGATTATGAAAATCCTTTGACACTTTATAAAAAAAGTTATAGACTTCAAACCAGTCTACTCACAACAATGTATAAAAGAATATCAAAGCTCGCTCTATGGAATTTGCGAGTGCAGATGATTAATGTTTCCTTAATTAATCCAACAAATGATCTGCATAATTGAAGAAGAATAATACAGAAAACATAAAGTGCATGATGCATGCTATATTTCTTTCCTTCAGTTTCGTAATCAATTAGTTGTTGCTGACGAAAATGTCGGATGTACTATTAGAGTATAAATATAATCTCGTAAACAAGAGATAATCAGTTTTTCTGTTCTTTCGAAAATATTTTCTTTTTTACGTCATGTACAAAATAAAAAATATCTTCGCAGCGACTCGATGTGAATTTAAAACAGTTATACAATTTGATATCTCCACATCATATGACTTTTTATTTTTGTTTCTTATCTTTTATATTTCAAGTTTTCTATCTAGCCTAAATTATCCGTTAATAATCATTTATTTCTCGTTTTACGAAGAATTTACAATTTTGTAATAATTTTGAAGGAATATTTAAATTCGTTATTTCTTACGTTATTTCGTTTTTTTTTTTTTTTTTTTTTTTTAGAAACATGCATAATGATATGCAACATCATTCGTAGAAATCGAATATTGAACAGTTGCATCGTATGATATGTTAAGGAGAAATAGACACGTTAGGTCAGGCAGATGCCTACCGGCTGATGGTATACTATCCCTGCCTTATTCTACTGATCTCCAAACCGGACTACGTAGTATATGTGGATTTTATCTCATAAATAACCTATAAAGAATCAATATTTTATTGAATTGCGCATATATTTTTGCATAAACCAGCACTAGTGATCGTTAAAATTATATTGTAATAAAAATTAAACGAAAATTTGAAGATTATTTTGCGTCCATACGAAGACAACGAATACGTTCCTCCAAACGATGATATTAACGTTATCGTTATATTAACGTTAATATTTTTATATATCAATCTTTCTTTACAGTCAGTAAGTAGTGGCACTTTAAATGATAACTTTAGCTTTGAAATTGCGTTGCTCTATATCAGTTTATCAGTAAATATTTGAGTTGCGCAACAAAACTCTGGTAACCCACCTTCTTAAATTTTCTGCTAGATATATACAGTATTAGATATATGCAGATATATGCAGGTTACCTATTGATAACATTTTCGGTGTCTCTACATCATCCGTTATCAATCGGACTCTGACGATATTCCTGGCACACGTAAATACAGGCTTATCTTTTAGTGAGTGAAAAAACGATTTCTAAATGTAAACAAATATACTTTCAGTAATATTCCTCTAAACAGGAGATTACAGTCTCAATATAGAATTACTTTAAACATGTGATCTGGATATATGATAGACGATTTATCGCAACGCGATAAATGCTTGCACCAAGATTGAATGTTATAACGATATATAAAAATTAATGTGTCACAAATTTTTGTAACTTGAAGTAGAATTAATGGTAAGAAGAACTCGGAGACTACTATGAAGAGACTTCGTCAAAAGTGACGCGATTGGCAGATCCGATTTTGACGTAAACTCACGCGATACATTATTATTAGTACCTACTAGTGTCATTTTTGAATGCTTGATAAGAAACTGCCAAATGGTACTATATTGTATGCCGTTTTCTAAAGAAACTTGCAATACCTTTTAGTGAGCAAAATGACACGCGTATTCGAGAAATGATTATCAAAGCAAGTAGCTGAATTAGGTATAATTTTTTTTCTTCCGTTGCAAATTGTAATTGACGTAATTCTTACTTGGTAGATAGCGACGCATATTATGTAACCGAAGCTGTTGAGAATTATTTATATGTATTTATCGGAAATATAATATTTTCACCAACATTTTGAAAGATTTAGTAATATTTTGGTTACAGGTGGTATGACTATTTAATTTATTAATTTTGTGGAACATAGTTCAGAAAGGCACGTGATCTGGCTTATTCTTACGAACTCGTTCTAACGGACTGTGAACTCTAATTAATATGCACACATGTAATTATATTAGCATAAGTTAATAAGAAACGAAATGTGAACGTAAATGTAATAACTTCGATTAATCACATGGATAATTAAAACATAAAAAGACATTGCATATATAAATAGGTATGATTATATTCTATATAGATGGATCTTTTCCCCTAAAAAAGATACATTCGAAAAATATAACTTTCTATTAATCTATTTAATAATACTATCAAACTCGGTTGGCCGTGCCGTTGTTAATACGCTACGCTGCTAACTAAACTCTATTTGTTTCTTCTAGACCAGACACTCGACGGTACAATGTGAGTATCTCGGTAAGAGTAGCGGCGAGAGTTTGAATCTCAACTTCGATACGATTCGAGAGATTTAAAAATTCGCCAAGACTCATGATTTTTAAAATTTACAAAATCTATCGCGACTTTCGAAACTTATCGAAACTTTAGAGACCGAAGCCCCGGCGAGGCCTCAAGATTCAACGCTCATCGAGACTTTCAGAAGCTTCAAATCATGTCCGAACTCTTCGTTTCACTGTGTGTACATGTTCAAAACGACTCGAATCGTTTCAGAACACATCACCAAACAAAAATATTATTCTGTAGCCAGTAAACTCGCACGATACACTATCAAACAATATGTCCAACTTGTGATAAGGTTATTCCTCGGTCGGCGTAACCGCTAGCTGGCGACACCGTCGGTCGTCCGTAGAAACGCGCATCACGGTACGAGCAGGCGCCTGTCTATTTCCATAGAGGTCGAACGCGTGTACCAGCGAGAACAGTTCGACGTGCTTCAAGATTTCACTGCGGCTTAGACTTCAGCCGGACGGGGTCTGGCCTACCTTGTCCCCGGCGTGCAACACCGTAAGTACACCGAATTATTGAATGAGATTCGACGTGTTTTCGTCTGTTTCACCGTGTTACGTCTTCCGATCGTTTGCGTCGCGTTCGATCTTTCCGTGCACAGTATTTCCCGGTGCGGCAATGAATTATTGACAATTCATGGTCGCCGGCAAATGATCGAGTGAAGCTGGCCCAGAAACCTGAAATCCCTTGGCTGTCACGATTGCAGTGCCGAAACAACGCGTGTGTGTGCTTTGCTTGAGATTTGCGTGCGTGCTGAGTTTCGCGGTCTGCGCCAACAACGAAATTGACCCACGCGAGTTATCGTGCCGCGGTTCGCTGCTCTCGATTCGAGAGTCTGTGGTTCGAGATGCGCCGATTGGCCGCGCGTGTACCAACATTTTTGGCATTTTTATTCGTACACCACTTTCGACCGAATTCAAATTGGCGCATCCGCGATTACAACACGCCCGTCTCGGGTAAACATAGATGCACAAATCCTGGCAACAATTCGAAATCGACCAACGTCGAATGCACCATCGAGGGGTCTCTGTTTCGTGCGTTTTTTTTTCTTTAATGCACAGTGAGAATAAGAAGGGATAACGTGTTGTGTAATTCTTGCGTCGGTGACAAACTCGTTAGAATCGAACGTCAAAGAGTCGTCGAAACGAACATTTACGAACGTTCTGGCCATATGATCTACCCCGAATGACGGTTTAGGACGTTTATGTAATAATTCGGTGAATCGTCATGGTCGATCAACGAGGTCTCGATGCAGGGTCGAAGATCACGAGATTCCGCGTTGATTGCTCGAGCGTGGACATGCTCTTTCAGATTTGGAAAATCAATTTTTTCTTGCCTTTCTGTTTCTATAGTTAGATATTTTTATTATTACGAACAACTTCAAACAACCAAAATCTCTTTACAATTAGAATTCCGATGTCAACGAGCTGAAAGATTAATATTGCAAGCGATTGTCTCTAGTTTAATCGTAAATTTGGCAACTAGTATCGTTACGAGTTAACGGAATTAAAGCGATCGAAGCTGCTCGTGAGTGAATGGGAGCGTACAATTCTTTGATCTGATAAAATAATTTTTTATTACGTAACTTCATTTCTTGCCTTCATATAGGAAAATATTATGTACAGAATAACTCTTCAGCGATACGATCTCCCCTTTACAGAAGAGAGATTTGGTTTTCGTACGCTTATCGAATTGCTTTAATCTTGCAATTAATCTGTACGGACGAGAAACTAACTTTTTATGACAATATAAGTTTAATTAATACAGTCATTCGAAATTTATTACAGGGTTTTCCCGGGAATTGAAATTCTCGGTGCTTTTTTCTGATACATATCATTCACGTCGTTTTATTTATTCTAATTCTTTTATATATTTTCTTTGCAACATTAAAGAGAGCAATTATAAGGTTAATTTCGGTATAGCACACTAGAGTTGACGTTGTAATTGACGTCCACACACGAATATCATTCCTTAAATTACGTTTTTAAATTTCTATTCGGAAGTATCAATTCATAAATATTTATATATCGACGCCAATGTGCGCAGAATTTGCAATGCATGTTGTTTAAATGTGTTCATGTATGCAGTCCTTTTTCCACTCCGTCCATATATTTTTCCCGTATCGGTTACAGAATTCGACTGATATATTAGAAGCGCTAGTGAATAGCTAGCGAAAATGTAACGTTACATATCTAGTGGCGCTTGAAACGTAAACAATATTGCACGATGATTAGGTCAACTGTTTTTGATTCATACCAACGAAGATGAAAGCGAATAATAGAAACTGCTAGCTCTTTCTATCTTTTTATATCTTCAACTTTCCTTATCTTATACTTGTATCACATCTATCCGTGGAATTTCTGCATTCAAGTATGCCGATGAATGAAAGCAATTATTTAATGAATCAATGGCTGCGATATAGTTGTTGCTTGATTAGAGAAAAAAACCTATGGTATGTATTACAAATTGTATTACTTCACTTTAACGAGAGTCGTAATTTGATAATTTGGTAATTCTTAAGATAATCGTAACACACAGTTCGTTGATCGATGCTGAAGATTTAGATTTTTCAAGTCTCTACGTAGAAGTTAATTCACCCTATGCGTAACTACGGTTAGATAATCAGACGTATCATTCCTCCGATAACAAATTGCTTGTTTTCTCAATGAGACCAATGACAAATATCGATCGGTGAATGACAATTACGTACCAACAACGCGAATACAAGAAGATTAATAACGCGTGTACAAACACACGCTTCGCCTGGCGTTTCGTTAGTTTACGCGTTTGTTCCTTTTCGAGTCAAAATTTTTCCCAGTAGCCTTCGAGACGTTTTTACTGAAATTTTCCCTCGGTACATGTCTTATTACGTTTATATCGTATATTTGGCAGCGTAAGATCGTTAATTACATTCACTGACGTTTAATCGCGTTGGTTAAACATTGATGTATCGCGGCTGCATCTCTGATACACCTGCAATTCGTGCGACAAATACGCACAAGTGTGTTAATTGACGCAGTATGCGTATGAATACGACGACTAGAGCACGTGTAATTACAGAGCGCGTGTGCAGGCGCCAATCAAACGAGACGCATCATTTTCCGCAGTCTTCCTCTTCTCCCCGCTTTGCGCATTGTCCGTCGTTCTATTTATTCTCTTGTGACCAGCGCGTTTTTTCTTTTTTTTTTTCGTACAATCTTCCATAAACGTTTCACGAATATTACGTCGACGAATTGTGTGCTTTATCGTAAAAAAATCTGTTATTGGTAACGACGAGCCTTCTAGTGGATGATTTAAATGTACAGGTCTATGAGTTTGGTAAAAGTCGCGTTACTTCTTGGGTCGTCTTTACGAAATAACTGACCAACACAATCTGTCAGCTTCGGTCAACAAGAAGCTAACAACGATTCTGGTACTTTTAAACATATATACACATTAACACACACGTACATTAACGCGTATTCACTGGCCGAATACACACGAAGGTTGCGTAGCAACGTCCAAAGAATAATCCACGACAATTCCAATACACGAGTCATCGTTCTCTTTCTCAAAGAAACAAGTTTTCACTGGGTCCAATTTGACGGTTACCTTCTCCGATATAATGCACTATATCGCTGTGAACTAGATAATCCTGACGATATATCGTATAGGATGTTCAAACTGTGCCAAAACGAACGAGACAGTCCTCAAGGAGGAACGTTTACGTGCTCCCTCAACAGTCGGTTAACGTTCCTACCTCCCTACTTGCCTGCTAGAAATATCGATTCAGTTGACGCCCCTTTTTCGGACCAACGTTGAAATCGTTAGCTACGATCACCCCGCTCTTTAATATAACTCTTTCGTATAGTCGGTCTGCTTAGTTTTCATCTGGCCACTTTTAATACTGACGGATCAGTGTTTTTAATCTTAAAAATCGATATCATTTTGCAGCATCGAATCGCCGTTGGACTCACAAACGCAGTCGCGAGGCGATAAAAACGATAAGCGTTACGATGTGAACCATAAGATTCGTCATAATATTTAACGAGTGAAAAAATCGAATGAAAAGGATGAATTTAGCTTCCACCTTTTTAGCCATGATTATAAATTATGAATTCGCATAGACATTTATGGTCTAACGATTACGAAAGGATCGTAGTGTACAACGTTCGTTGAATAGATTCGTACGAATCGTTGTTTGTTTTCTAACAAAGTCTAAATTTAACTCAGTCTTAACAAAGTCTTAATTAACTCAGTCTAAATTTAATCGTACGATTATATGAAACGATATCAGTATTTTTCCAAATTCTGTATATCTATATTTTTAATACATGAGATCTCGCACGATCTTGTCCCGGCTTACGTTGTAAGGAGGGAAAAGATAAATAACGAACTTTGGATGTTACACGCACCAACGTGTTTTGTTGCGAAATAGTAGCTCAGCTTTAACACCTTAATTAAGTACATTAATTCAAATTACTGGAGTTAAACCTTGAGTTTAATTATAATATATTATATGTGCGTAATATCATTATCGCAGGACATTTACATGCTTCTCTCCTTATTTCGATTACTTATGAAATGTTTTTTACGCGAAAGACGTAGCTATTCTCCGATGCAAACAGATTTTTAATTTGTAATATTTTTCGCCATTATATTTTCCTTCGCTTCGTAAAGGAATCACTGTGCTGATGCAAATCTCCACTTTGTGCAGTAGAATTAGTTTCAGTAATAGGTGAAATTAAACTTTGTTTTACATTGTGTGCCACTTCGTGCAATCGCAAAGTTCATCGTACTTCCTATTGTACTGTGTTGTATACTGCAATGTGTTTCATCTCCCAGTTGTAAAACAATCGTACACCGTGTTTCAATAATAATAATATTATTATTACTATTCGTTGCTTCATCGAAGAATAAAATTTCTCCTAAAATGGCACGGAACAAAATGATAAACATTGTTCAACGATGTCTGGCAAATCTACAGGGTGGTTGGTAACTGGTGGTACAAGCGGAAAGGGGGTGATTCTACGCGAAAAAAGAAGTCGAAAATATAGAATAAAAATTTTTCGTTCGAGGCTTTGTTTTCGAGAAAATCGACTTTGAATTTTCGCTCGGTATGCGTGCACTTTATCACGTCTCGTTATAACGGATCTCACTGTAGATTTTTAAAAAAATTAAAAAAAAATTTAAAAAAATTTTTATTTCATATTTTCGTCTTCTTTTTTCACGTAGAATCACCCCCTTTCCGCTTGTACCACCAGTTACCAACCACCCTGTATATGACTCGCGGCTCAACTGTTTCTGACATTACGCTGTTGCGGGATCGATATTTGCAATTATTTCATTATTTCTCACTAGTATATATATATATATAGATATTCACATCGCAACACAATGACGTACCGCGACTAGTTTAGTTGAAATACAATCTTAGCAACGTTTAACGAGTTTAATTTGATGAAGTCCTATAACATGGAAAATAGGGATAGACTAATTAAGAAGTCATATCAATGACGCAGAAGTCTTCGATGTAGATAAGGAAGACCAACGTATAGGAATAGAAGACCAAACAGATAATTGTTTTTTGTTCATTTTGAAAAAAATCGCGACATGTGGTTTTCACTTTCGTACTTTGATGTTTGCCAGCATTTGCACTTATATTTAATTTATCCTAGTTGTATATTTTGCCAATAATTTGTATCGTTCGATCTTTCCAGTGAATTTGATATGGTTGAGCAAATAACGACTTTGACGACATAATGTTTTGGACAGCGACGTGTATCGCATAGATATCCATTTAAATTTCACTTCCGATTAAACCACAAGGACGTATATTTGACTTGATTAGCCAGCACAACAAAGATTACCAGATACTCTGAGCGACACGATTAGTGTCAATTATGGTCTATTTCTTTAGAACATGACACCTTTCCTGCATGTATTCGACCTAACGTTTAATGCTAATACATTTGATATATCTGATAAAATTATACAATTTTTACCATTCATTCGGTCTTACGGAAAATTACTCCTTTAATCTAAAGGAAACAAGTACGCATTGTAATCTCTACATTTTCCATATTACGAATACCGATAAACGACAGATTGTTTCAAAAATAGCAACGCTGTAGTAACGCAAACAACATATATCGCTATCAAAATATGTGGAAACGATGGGAATTAAATGGAAATATTTCGAAATTTTGCTGCTTTGTAAGACGCGGACGGTAATCAACGAATGAACGTTTCAATTGTTTTCATTTAAAAATTGATCAAAGATTCTATTTCGATCAACCATGCGAAACAAAATTATTACGAGTGACGTGAATGGACGTGAATAGAAAATCTATAGATCGTTTGAAATTATAAATATTATTTTAATTATATGCCATGTGACATTAGTACCTATATTGACAGAGTTGGGAATAAAAAAAGCCCGTGTGTGCAACGAGGTTGAAAGGTCAGTAGTTCGGTAGATTATCCAGCGGATGTTTTGCAACTGCGTGACAAACGCACAAAGTAGTTTTATAGTTTGTAGGTCTATTGAAGTTGTTCGCACAACTTTATTGAAGTTGTTTTCCAGAAGGCACGTGCTACACTAATCTCGAGGTATTTCAAGAATGGATTTTACTCGCTGTTATCTAATCGATCGTTCCAAAAAAAGCAGTCACACTGATGTACGTTAGAGGCATATTCGACAAATTCTGAAGCGGAGTGAAATTCCTAGAGCTAGAAAGCTTGATAAATGAAGTATATATTTCGTAAACAACTTCTCA
Organism: Bombus bifarius; assembly: GCF_011952205.1. NCBI lineage: Eukaryota > Metazoa > Arthropoda > Insecta > Hymenoptera > Apidae > Bombus > Bombus bifarius. The sequence goes on along the minus strand of NW_022885586.1, from coordinate 213,967 downwards.
AGGAAGTTATTAATAACACAATGTGTAACGATAAAAATAAAGTAGCGAAGAAAATCGATAGAATTTAAAAAATAAACATTTAAAACGCTGTTTCTCGCGATAGATACCATATGTAAAACGAAAACGGCTCTTAAATTTCAGTGTGACGTGTTCAACGAATATTAAATTGACGACTTATTGAATGGTCATTGACCAATAAACACATAGACGGAGATTGTGTACAGCCATCGCGGCAACGGGTGCACGCGAGTAACTTTAGATTTTAAAACACCAGATAAATTTCATTTTTTCTTAAATATGTTCACAGATCAATGGTTTTTGTAACAATTCAAAGAATTATTTAGTAAATACGAATAGCGTAAGGGTATCGGCAACGTAATAGTATTACATTATCTACGGAAAGCTCGTTCGAACGACGAAGGAAATTTATTTTTACTTTGATTATCGTAAGATAAAAATTAAAATGCAAATACGTTACTGTACAAGTATTGGATAGACATTGAAGCGAAATTTGAAGCTGTTTCGAAAGGGAGAAACCAATAATGATAAAGCCTATTCTACGACACGCGTCAATTTAATGTGTTGGACAGAATATTACGTTCAAGGTCGATTAACAACGCGCTTGAATGGCTTCGTTCGTACAATAATACAACTTTCTCTTTGTATCTTGACGTATTTGTTACTACAAAAAAAAAAAAAAAACTACAATCATCAGAGATTACTATGAAAATTACATGTTCGATATTTCTTAATCGTCGTAGTAAATTGATATAGCGATGTACGTGAATTGTAAGAAAAAATAATAGAAACAGATATCGTTGCGAGAGATTATCTAACGCGACTCGCAAATCGTCTTACGGTTGTACAGCATGAAATATAGTTTCCCAGGATTCTTTTAGTAACGTGCATCATTGTGCTACTTTATTACGTCTTCGTCATCGCATTAATAGCGACAGAAGAAGCTAAGTCGAATGGGAAATAGAAGAGGTAACGATCATCTCTGTTTCTAATTCTCGGTTTCCAACTTTTAAATAAATCAAGCGGCGCATTTCTGCCTTTGCCTCTATCGGGGAGCAAGAGGAACGCGAAAAGCATAAAAACCGGAGACAACGAGTTTCTGTCGAATGAAATTTAAATCGCTGCCGCGGTAGTTACATAAGAGACTTATTTTGAGTATTTCCTTCTGATTTTGCGCAAGGTCGAAGAGCTCTTATATTGTCGTTTAGTATCTCCTATATGCATATGTAAATCTTGGCAATACGACGTGTCCGACTCATCGATCCGCACATTCATAGAGATCGAACGTTAATGTGTTTTTTAAACAGCTTCTATACAACCAACAGACGTACATACATTTATAAGTAAATATGTCTAAATAGGAACGAGAATGCCGAGGAAGGTACGAAATAGCTACGAAATGGGCAAAGTTTTGATATTAATTATTTGTATAGAATATTTTATTGATCGTTTATGTAACCCTTCAAACTGAACACTGGCAATATGGCATCTTTATACATGTCAATGACACGAATCATTATTTTAATTTTCCTGGCGAACGGGGGGACATTATGTTACAAGACTGTTCTATTTAGAACGCCGTTGAATTCTGGCAGAAGTTTGTGACTTTATTTCTGCATTGTCAACTATGATTCATAATAATTCAAGAATTATAATATCATTCAGAGATAAGACTTTCTGTTTCAACGAACGAAGCGGCTCTTATTTTATTTATTTTATTTATTTATTTTTAGTCCGTGTCTTTTGGCTTTGGACGACTTTCGGTTTACATCTCTTATTTATATCTAACGCTTATCCTTCTTTGGCTTTTGCTTCCTTGCTGTGTTCCCTCCCTGTCGTGAAGTGGCTCTTATATACGTGCTTAAAATTATACTTTAATGTTACCTACCTACTCAATCAACGATATGTCAACATTCTTTTATAGAATCAGCGATCCAGTTACGTTCTTATGAATATGTAGAATATAATTCCATAAGTACGATATAAAGTAAACACGATCAAAAGCATCCATCTTCTTCCTTCGTCCACTCTTCCATATATAGTATCGAGAATGAGGGATAACATTCAATAGCATCCCCTCTGCGCAAAAGGCTGAAGGGACCATGGTACGTTTTTACGTCTAATACGATATGTTCTACGCACACGCACACGCACACATATATCGACACACGTTGGAGACGATCCTTTCTAAAATTGAATGCGCACGCACCCTTTTACCTGAGTCAAATGTTGAGTAGCGAACCATTTCTTTTCGCGATAAAGTCTATCCGGACCAATTTGCGTAGAACTTTGTAGAATCGCGTTTGTAGTCTGTACAGAGTCCTGTCCAGCGACATACAGCATTTGACGCACTCGCTTTAGCTTTAATGTTCGACAATGTCCAATTTATCTGTTGATATTTTATTCGATGTTGTTCCATGATTCGATAGAAAATAAAGTGATATCTTCGAAGTATTTATACATCGTTCGTGAAACGTAAGTAATTATAGTTGTCAGTCATTCGATGTAAATAATAGTTGTGCAAATGTTTACAAAGCTGAGCAGAAGGATTAATCGGATAAAAAGTTTCAAACGTTTTACATTTGCTATTTCCAATTAAGACTGATAGGTTCGTGATTATTTTTTTAGCCAGAGAACGCATGAATTTATGCGTGTATCGAGTGCGTTACGTTTGCAAATTACTGTCTCGTCTGAGGTTCATAGTCTACGCGTTACGCAAGAAATGCGTTCTGGAAAACGCACGATGTCAAAGAACGATAAAAATTGGCATTAGAATCAACTGGCATCGATTCTTTCTCGGGAGGATCGTAAGACGCGATTCATTTGTTCTTTTATCGTTTCATCGTTGACGTTTATCTTCTTAGCTTCTTAAATACTTTTTTCATTTATCACGCGAACAACCCCATTTCGGTGGAACATGAAGAAAGTCGAGAGGAAGAGATGCAGCGATCTTTTCACGCACACGATTCACTGTGCAATTGAACGAATCAATGCTGCTTCGTAGTTTCTTCGCACGTGTGTATTAAATTTAAATGTTCTCTGACGTGTGCGAATTCAGACGAAACGGAGAATATCCGACTCGTCTGGAAAATTTGCGTTTCAGATTTACGGCAGAAATATCATTCTGTTTCGTCGAACAAAACGACTCAATCGCATCTCTAATCTTCATACAAATTGTGTTTTAATTGGTTCGTCGGGTCTCCCTATTAAGAGCTTTCGCGTTGACTTTTGGTTAAACGAACGTAACAAGAGTATCTGGGTCAAAATAAGTGGAGCATTTACAATGTCAAGGTATTAAAAAATATGGACGTGTCGTGATCGGTGATCTCTGACTTTGAAATCGGATCTCGGGAACTGGTTGCCATTTATGGAAATCCAGACAAGGTCGTCGAAGGGATTGCACAATCGATTACACAATTCTCAATCGCTGTTCGATTACACGGCGATATTTTCTGATTGATTGGAAACAAGTGGTTTAGGCAGAATATAATGTTCTTTCATAAACATTAACTCGACACGAAACATTCACGTAGTTAGGCTATTTTTAAAATATCTTCTACTACGGAATATATTTAGCATCGGAATGATCAAAGAGTCACTGTAACGATTTTAAAAATAGTCCAAAACAAAATCCCAAGTTGTTCGGCCTTAATTGATTCGTCAAAAGCAAAACATTGAAAATGTATACATACTATATCGTAAATCTGTGTTCGTTTCATCGTTTCGATGGTTAGAACGAATTCGTCGTTTTAATTTATTCATCGTTATACTCGTGGCGGTTTACATACAACAAGGCCACACATTCAGAAGGAGACTTTAACCGGGCTTTATTTATGAGAGGAGCGTATCGTGTAACGGCGTTGACGACCGAAGCTGAGAATCGCCGATTCAAAGTACGCGTCTAATGTTATTCTAATAATAAACTCATTTGTTCCATTATCGTACTTGATCCGAAAGTCAAGCGATCGTTTCCAGTAGAAAATATTTTCTGTATACGTTTTGCTTGGCATCGACCTATGGTTTAAGAAACTGTCTGACTCACGATGTTTCGTTATGATCGACGCGCAAAGTGCATCAGAACATCGTGCGGTGAAGTTTGTAAAATAATTTCAGGCTTTTCTTACGTTTGATCCTTTCCGATTAATCTTATCCCCCACCATTCTTATCAATTTTCTATTTTTTGTATCGATTGTACTTGTATGAAATCGTTCCTTGACAAGTAAACACCTAGCAGAGAAAAGTCTGTTCGTAAAAAATCAATCTCGCATGATTAACAGTGAACGACTAACAATTAGGAGATAGCACTCGATGATTTAACGTTAAAAGCAAACACTGTCCAGGTGTCCCTGTCATCGGTAACAATTTACGACGAAATATTTAATAATAATTTTACTTACTGTACCTCGAAATGACGTCAGTACCCACTGTTTTGAACTCTGCCGCTCGCTATACCAAGGATTTGTTTGATCACGCGCGAACTTTAATATCTATTGTTTCAGAAAGCTGGCAATCACTCCACGCCGGACTCTCGATAAGCTTCCAGCCGGTGCAGCTTCCAGCCGTTGCAATCGAACTTTTACGATACATCGAGACGCGTGGAGCGACATATACGAAACAGTGTGGTTCGATTAAGAGATAACAAAGAGTGATAAATTCCGCGTGGAGCAAGAGAGAGAAAGAGAGAGAGAAAGAGAAATATTTCTTTTATTATTCAAGATTAGCAGCAAAGGCTATAGTGGCGTTGTTGCGGTTAAAAGTTCCTTTGGAAGGATATATCGAGGCGAGATATTTAACGAAGTTAACGCGGTACTTAAGATTAAGAGAAGATTCTAATCGAACGGTGTAAATTGATCTACGTTTGGTGAAAGTGTCCCACGCGACTCTACATCGTAAAAATGCAGTCCTCACGTGCTAGATACGCACTGACCAAACACAGGAACGTGTTGCAAGTGTATAAAATTGCAAAAAGATGTTTCGCTAGCGATATCAAGTACAAACCAATCCGGAGCGTCCTCGTCGCCAATCGAGGTGAGTTTCGCCTTCTTTCGTTTCTAACAGTTTCATCTGTTCCAGCTTCAAGCCGTATAACGCGGTTCATAACACGGTGTTAGTTTTGTAATTTATTTTGTAGCGTCAGCTCGTAATAATCGGACTCTCCAAGCATGATTCAGATCGGGACGAATACATTTAAAAAATTGATGTCAAAGTTCAGGGGTGTGAAATTACTGATTGCGAGAAAGCGATGGGTAAACAAAGATTTAACCACGTTATTTCAATAAATTGATGCAACTCTGCAAGGCAATAGAGATATTATTACTAATTAAAGATTACAATGCTCGTTATTAAAGTTTCTCCGGTTATTCGATCGAACGCATACAAAATATTTGGACTAAATAAACGATGCTACCTTTCCTTTGTATATAATCGAATTTTTATAAATCGCTATCGCAATATCTAGAACCGATCTATTCGTCTAAATATTGTCAACGTCAATGTCGAAGTCAAGCCATTCACGTGTCTATCTTTAGCTCGAGTCGTAATTGACCCACTAATGATAAATCATTTAAAGATGTCATAATTCAACGCAAAACAGGGATTATTAATAAGATCGTTTTATCTTTATATAATTCGAGATTAACAATGATTAACATATTGGACGCCGTTTAAACAATCTGCTTTAATTCTTCTTCTATCGCAATTCGCATTTATTATATCGTTCCACTGCCAGTGCAATTATCGGTTTCGATTATTTCTAGTAGGCGATAAATTAACGATGCTAGGAAATTTTGTAGAAGCGATGTAGAGCGAGAAGCGGACACCGGTGTCGCCATGTATTCGTCTTAAACATAGAGAGTGTGCCTATTTGGTTCGCGTTCTTTGGCAGAAGAGTCCTAAAGAGGTATTTATATAAATCACGAGACTGAGATCGCTGTGCGAGCATTATTGTGTCTACGTTTGATAACGAACGTCGTTAATATCCAATCAATAGGATGACGTATCTTTGTGGCGATGAAAAATGAATATTTTGAAAAACGAGATATTTCTCTTCGTAGTATCACACTCTTTGTTTGTCGTAGGAAAGATTCAAGTTTCGAGATTAGAAAACGATGTGTATTCAAAGATAATTATATCTGGAAATTTAATTCGCTTACTAGTTGCACGATTCAGGCAATATTGCGCTAATCTTATCAAAATCAGGTTTTATCGTTATTTTTTCCGATGAACGTATTTATGCGCATTTGAAATGAAGAATTACCGCAAACGTGCATACAAATGTAAGAAAATAGTACGCGTTATTCCTTAGATAATAATTTCTTCGCCATCTTTCAGGCCATGCGAAACGCGCTAACAAGTTATAAATATTCCAACGTTAGGTTCATGTTTGTGCAAATTGTTTTACTGGCCACTCGTATTAGAGAAATTATTAACATACGCTTCTATGGATATTTAAGTATCCTATTAAACTATGTGGCTCGATAGAAAACTGTGTTTCATACGTTACGAATTACGACTCGAACGTCAAATGTTTTACCTTTATGCTCGTAGCACGTTCATAAATTCCATGAGAACTTACATTTGATGAAATGTCTGCATCGATGGCTGCATCATTTTACGGAACAAGGCCGTGCGATAAATCGGTGTACGAAAACGACGGTATTCTCGTAATTTTGAATATGATGCACGTGCACGCTATTTAATCGCACGTGCGTCCTCAGCGGGGTTAATGAAGATCGGACGAAATGAGAATTCGAAATAAAGATTTCAAAGAGGAGTAATACCGCTGTAACAAAATAAATTTATTGTTCTTGCAGGAGAAATTGCCATTCGCGTGTTTCGAGCATGTACCGAACTGGGCATCCGTTCCGTGGCCATCTATTCGGAGCAGGACAAAATGCAAATGCACAGACAAAAAGCCGACGAGGGTTACGTGATCGGAAAAGGGCTTCCACCTGTTCAAGCTTACCTAAATATTCCGGAGATCCTGAAAATCGCGAAAGAGAACGATGTCGACGCTATTCATCCTGGTTATGGTTTCCTGTCGGAGCGATCGGATTTCGCGCAGGAGGTGATCAACGCTGGAATAAGATTTATCGGTCCTAGCCCCAAAGTCGTTCAACAAATGGGTGACAAGGTACGATTTCTTAAAAAAATCAAACTCTGGAATATTAATAAAATTGCGACGACCCTTGGTAACCCGGTATTTTAATTTATTACTCGTTTTTCTCTTCTCCCATTTCTACTCATTCGTTGGTTCAGTGTCGATTGTATTTATATTAGCTTTATTATTTATTTAATCTACACCTCATCAGCCTAGAAATGAAAAGTTTGTTTACAATTCCTATCATATCTACTGTTGTGCATCGACTCACGAATTTACAGATTAAGTTTAAGCGATGCAAACGTCGCGATGACCCTTTCCCAGAATCTCTGTCATCTTAAAATCATTTCTTCCCTAACCGTTGCTGATTAACGCACGCCTACCCTGGTCTAATGGTATGAGAAGAGCGTAGCAAAGAATATTCATTCACCTGCAAACCTACGCTAAGTGGAAACATCGACTCACCGCTGTAGAATTCAGGAACAATTATACTATTACTTCACTGAACTACCATACGCCTTACTCTCATTCGCTTCGTCCTAACCTGCGTGATCATTTCAAACCGAAAGAAGCACGCGAGACCCAACATCTGCCTTACTATCGTCTCTGAGTTAACTAATTGCCTATTTATTTAATCTATTTCTCTCTGTTTCTGTTTTATTACCACGTATCCCTATCTTCGGTCTTGTTTGTCTTTCTTTTCCTTTTCGAAATTCCTCGGACGATTTACTGCTTCTTCGCAGTATGTTTCGTTAGCAAGGAAATTTTCCAGACCGCCTCTCCAGGCTTTCTACTTTCCTAGATTCCACTATGCATAAATCATAAAAATTTGAAAATGATTAGGTAGCTGCGAGGCAGGCTGCGATAGAGGCTGGAGTGCCGATCGTTCCGGGAACAGACGGACCAGTAACAACATCTGACGAGGCAATGGAATTTTGTGTGAAACACGGACTGCCGGTGATATTCAAAGCTGCTTACGGAGGAGGTGGAAGAGGTAGGATTTTATCGAACTAACTTCGCTTTATCGGATAGAAACGTTCGTTTAAGCTATTTCTACGTACAAATGAAATTTTCCCTGGCTAGAATACAGCGTCTTGTTTCGTGGTTATTTTCTGTCGTGAAATAAAAACGACGTTTCGATAAAGTAGGCTGATGCTCTGGACGCGCAACGTCCAATGCATTCGTATCTGGTGTTTCCGGTGCTTTTTTTTTTGTTCTCATCTTCTTTCCCGCGGACGTCTACTCGTCACGAAAACTACTCATTGTGAAATCCACTCGGTGGAACAAGTTTATCAGTTTCTTTCCTCTGTATGATTTATGAGCAGACTTAATTACACTTCGTTGACTACTACTGGTTCCCATAATGTCCCTTTTCACGAGAATCGAGCAATTGTTGATGCGAAAACATGAAAAAATATTTGGAAAATTTTCGATGGTCGCGATATTGCACATGTTCTGAAAATAATTGCTCGTACGATAATCTCGATTCGTTAAAGTATCCGAATCGTTTTACAACTTGGAAGCAGTCAAAACAGAATATGCATTGTACTTTTATTCCAAATGCTATTTACTTAATGAGAATCGGAGATGAACGAAGCAGCATTCACAACGAACGCTCAATAAAAGCGTCACCTCAAGAGAAGATTTATGTTCGTAGTACAATTAAGATTGAGTCATTTCGTGCAACTTGAAACGAATGTAGAACGGATTAGGTATTATACATGTACGTAACTCTTTTACCTTATCTGTATAAACGCAAGTGCATTATTCTTATCTGCGAGGAAAATTATTCCTTTTTGGTAAGAATGTATTTAACGTTAACTATATACTTATATGAATTTAGTTCAAGTATACAGTAGAGCAAAAACCTTTTAAACGGTATAAATATTTCAAGTTTTCGACGCAAATACCTTTTCGCATATAATTAATTTCCATGAAATTCTGATTCGAAAGCTTTCAATTTTCATTAAATTCCATTGCAAGTTTCAAATATTCGATAAAAACGCCTGTAATTTCTGTCAATGTGTAAAGATATCCTTTCGATTTCATTAAATTGCATAAACTTCTATAGAAGAGAGATACTTTCGTTTCACGAGAATGTCGGTGATATTCTGTGTAAAATTTCTCTCAGTTGTCGGAGTTCTAAACTCCGAAATAAAGTCTATTTTCTGTACTTGGTCAGGAATGAGAGTCGTGAGACACATGGAAGAGGTTCGAGAAATGTTCGAGCGAGCTTCTTCCGAGGCGGCAGCCGCTTTCGGGAACGGTGCGATGTTCATTGAGAAATTCATCGAGAGGCCAAGGCACATCGAAGTGCAATTGTTGGGAGACAAAGCTGGCAATGTCGTTCATCTTTATGAACGTGATTGTTCCGTTCAACGTCGCCATCAAAAGGTCAGTAGAAGAAGATTTAACCGTTTCTAGACAGTGGCCATTCATCTAATAAAATCGTTTATTCGCTTTGATCCATATTACACGTATTTTTAGACACGCTAATTTATTCACGTTATTTGTAGCAACGATCGAATTGAAATTTTGAAGAATTTCGTGAAAAACTTTTCGAAGGATTAAAAATTACAGAAACATGGCGTATAAATTGGTAAAATATTTCATTTCGAGAAATTGATCGAACGATCGTTCCGTTCATCGTGAAATGCGTATCGATAGAATTTCGTTACGAGAAAGGAAAATGAATTGCAATATTACGTTTGTACTGTTGTATAAGCTGTCGTTACGTAGTTAAAGCAAAAATTACGTTACATTCTAACGTTACATAAATTACTATATACAATTTCTGAACACTCGAACGATACAGTACTACATGTTGCAAAATTGTATTTCTGCAACTATCGACGTTTGTTTGTGTTTGTTAACGTCGGTTAAATTATTAATTATACGCGAAGATAAATCGAGTACTATTTCGCAATAGGCGATTGAATAAAAATCATTCTCCTACTTCTTCGTGTCAAGGATTTGTTAGACGTTTAAATGGCATTTACGTACTCGACAGTTTCCATGTATTGCACGAAGAACGAGGACGACGTAGAAAAAAACGGGGAATAGGCATTCAAAGGACAAAACAGAAAGAAAAATGCAAAGGGAAATGAGAAGAATCGAACGACTCTAGATCAACGTGTTCGTTAACGTCGTGAAACATCGTACGAACGGAACGGTATCGCGAAATCGTTCGAAACGCGAGCTTTTGTTGTGTCGGAAGGCCGGTGCGTTCTAACGAGTCGTTCTGTTAATTAAGATAAAAATTTCAGGTCGTTGAGATCGCCCCTGCACCAATGTTAGATCCCAAGGTTAGGGCTAAGATGACAGAACACGCTGTAAGATTGGCAAAGCACGTTGGTTACTCGAACGCTGGTACCGTGGAATTTTTGGCCGACGAGTCCGGCAATTTCTACTTCATCGAGGTCAACGCTAGGTTGCAAGTTGAGCATACCGTTACCGAAGAGATCACCGGGTACGTATATCGATGCAAAAGACACGTGGAAAAAACATTTGCATAAGCGCCTATTATATTTTTGCATATGGTTGCAGCATTTACGTAAATATGGTAAATTTGTCATTCAGAAGACTAGAATTACCAAAGTGGTTCTAACGATCAATTCGTAATTTTTCACGGGAATTTCGCACATAGATTTAAGCATGTAGATTTAAGATATAATCTTTTGCGATTAAGATTTCTGTTGGATCAAGACGAATTTATTTCTCTTAGAATCGATTTGGTGCAATCACAAATCCGTATTGCCGAGGGTATCACGTTACCTGAGTTAGGTATGACTCAGGAAAAGATCGCTCCACAAGGTTTCGCGATACAGTGTCGTGTCACGACGGAAGATCCCGCGAAGAACTTCCAGCCGGATACCGGAAGAATCGAAGTATTCCGTTCTGGAGAAGGTATGGGTATCCGGTTGGATGGCGCGTCCGCATTCGCTGGTGCAATTATCTCGCCTTACTACGATTCGCTTCTCGTCAAGGTAAAGATCTATACAAATTATAGTTGAGAACAGATAGATTCGAAAGCAGACCTGTTGCTCTGTCTGTTGCTCTTTTCGCAGTCAGAAAACTCTATCGTATCGCACGGAGCTACACCATAAATACTTGTTGAAATCTCGTTCATGTTCTCAGGTAATAGCTCACGCAGGAGACTTGCAATCGTCTTGCGCGAAGATGAATCGCGCTCTCCGTGAGTTCCGAGTTCGTGGAGTGAAAACGAACATCCCGTTCCTTCTGAACGTGCTGGAAAACCAAAAGTTCCTCAATGGAAACGTTGACACGTACTTCATCGACGAGAATCCGCAGTTGTTCCAGTTCCAGCCGAGCCAGAATCGAGCTCAAAAGCTGTTAAATTATCTTGGTACTGTTCTGGTGAACGGACCAAGTACCCCGTTGGCGACGCCGCTGAAACCAGCCGAGATAAAGCCCCACATCCCACAAGTCGCTCTAGGTATTGTATCGAAGCTCTGATTGGCAACGAGATGTCCGATCACGTGTTTCCGCGACACTCACGGGAAACCTCGGTGACTGATACGCGTCGATTTTAACGAAACTTTGTATTTTGACGAACAAAGTCTAAAAGACCTGTCTTTTAGCCATAATTCCACATCGGACAATTTAGCCGTAATTCGACCGCGCCCGTTTCTTACTTTAAGGGTGCTATCGACCTTTTTATCCGAGCCAGACCTTCTATGTAAGTGCTTGTAAATCGTGAACGACGAAAAATATACGAAAGATGGTCGAAACGAGTACTGTGTTAGTGTCTTGAGATCTATAAATTTGCACGAAATATTTGTAAGTCTCAAGACAGGGTATAACTTTTATTTCAACCATATTTTGAGATCCTCCTTTGTCGTTTGCGATTTATAAACACCTAAATAAATAACAAACGGACGAATCACGGGTAAATTCTTAGGTAGATCTAATGAACATTCGCGCGAACATTCATCAAAATCGGCGTGTATCAGTCACCTTGGGTTTTCCTTGTTAGGATCACTTCTTACTTCGATTTCGTAATTGGATACGATTAAAGTAGCAAAAGCGCAAAGAAGTTCGCTTTCAATGGTGTGGGACGGCGAATCAAGGGAGCAAATCTTTTCTATTTCTTTTTTGTGTGTGAGGGGATAATTGGGTGTTTGTCGTTTGTTTCGTATGTGGGTTGTTTCTTTGACCTTTTGCCACTATAGGCAACCGAGTACTCCAGTACTGTTTGTTAGGATGCCCTTGGACGATCAATGATATCGTCATTGATATTGTATCAAGATTCTCAACGAAAATGCGATTTATCAGTAAATATTGACGATATCGTATTGACGATACATATTGATCCTTTTAGTTGGGATCCTGATAGTCTGAAGACAGCCTAATATATATGTATATATTCTTTTAATTAATATCAATAGCATTTAGTGTATAATTTTTAATGTTAGAATCCACGCGCGGTAAACGAAGATAGAATGGAAAAATTGCACGATTGGTAAATTTCGTGAAAAGAACATAAACGCATTTTTATTATTTTTATTAGGTCGCTAAGAGGGATCGTAGTATTCGCAATTAAGCAACCTTCTTGTTTCGATATTTTTTCATGCTTGTCTGCTGGATTAAAGACCGATCGGTGATCTACACTATCAAATAGTTTATGTTGCGCACTATACTATCGTGTATCTCAAAATTGGGGCTATATACTCACACGGATATACTTACAACACACGAAACCACGGAAAAACTCTTGTTTCTATAACATACTTTGTTGGCATGGTGTTTCCATTTTTATATAACGTAGCTTTAGAGTTTTCTTTTGACAGACATCGATGTGACAGAAACATTTGTGATTTAAAACTTCCTTCTTGGTGTGCACTAATTTGCAGCAATTCAAGGAAATCGTTCAGTAACTTTCTTCGTCACTTTTACTTTTAGAGATTAATCATTTCTCGTAATTACTTCTAATTGTTTATCGCATGCTTTTATCTTTTTGTTTGACCATTTTTTTTAGACTTTGCTAAGTTTGCAGCTGCAGAAGAGAGCAATGATCCAGACGCACCAGGTACGCCTTAAGATGTATCATCGTATCTTCTTAAGTTTCGTATTTTAAGTAACTGGTAATTAGATGGTTAGTTGGTTAAGGAAGGGCAGAGATGATCTTTTCGAACGGAGCTAAAGAATGGGCAGATACGACAAATTCGATATTTGCTTGTCAAAATTGAAACATTTTCGTTGCTTCTTATTTTATTTATTTTATTGCGTTGATTGTATTACAGACACGATTGGAATCCGTAATTTACAAATATTGGAATTGGAATTGGAATTTGGTTTGTACGATTGGAAGAGGTTTCGTTGGGTTAAGAGGAAAAACGTTTGTCTAAATTAAATAGCTGTTCGTTACGTGAGTGGTTTGCAAATGAAGTCATCAATATTGTTTCCGGTCAATATTTCACACAAAAAAAAAAAGAAAAAATAAGAAAAAAGAAAACGAAATTGAACGTTAAGCTTGCACGTGTCTTAGTTTCTCAGATATGATTTCAATTTCAAACTGCTCATGTAGATCTAAAAATTAAGGTGACTATAAATGTATATTTTTGTATATTAATATTTTCCAACAGTACAATTGAAAATGGAAGACGCAAAATATCTCATATTATATATTTGCAATAATTTGCAAAATATTGGAATAAGATCATTCGAAAATATACATTTTAATAATTCACCTGTTACTTAGTTTCAACGTTTTATTTAATTATTCGTTTATGGGCAACAATCACGTGTTGCGATTTAAATGGAAGCAGCATTGGCAATATAATTTGGGATAGTAGTGGAATTTTGTAATATGTTTTAAAAAGAAATCCTGAAAATACAGATTAAAGCGATGCTTTAAATAGAAAATAATTTTATGGATTTTAAAATTGTGCAGAAGGGAGGTAGATCGGTTTTTAGTTATGAACAAAGGTAGAGCAATCAATGAGAGAGATTTGAAGAGTGTACTCGTCCATTTAGACGGGTTATCTACATCAGAAGACATTATTACTTACGTCAGAGATACTTTAATTAAGAATGTCATTATACGTACACACACATGAACTATTATACAGGGTGGACAGTATATAAACTCAATGATTTTCGTTGTCAACAATTTTTAAACAAGATAAGAAAGGACAGTCTTTTGGATACAAGTCATTTATGGACACTATACAAAGTCGAACTCCCCTCAATCGCATTTTTTTCCTATCCATATATTCGATATATTCCTATCGCTATCGCTTCTCAAACAGCACCTTCCAGCTGCTCAATTATATTTAGTTTGTTGAACTTTACTTTTAAGAGCATTCATACTTGAGCGTCCATAAAACAATTGCTAAAGCGAAAGAAAAGATGATGCATCGTTCGAAAATAAGGGGGGACTTTGAGATGAGTCAATTATACATCGTCTATCCTGTATTATGTAATCTCACAAGAGACATTTTCCTTTGTTTACTCTTCGATCAATCTCTCCTTTATCTCATTCTAACGCTTTTTTTTGGACACTGCACGCGCAAGCTTACTAACCCGCATGTGAAAGCTTCCTACAGTTCCTCCGAATTTTTCGATCTTCGACTAACTTCTCTGAAATTTTCAGACATATTGGAACCACCGAAAGGCTTCCGTCACATTTACAAGGAGCAAGGCCCAGAAGCGTTCGCCAAAGCAGTCAGACAGCACAAAGGGCTACTTCTGATGGACACCACGTTCCGCGATGCTCATCAGTCTCTTCTGGCGACTCGTGTCAGGTCGCACGATCTTCTCACGATCTCTCCATTCGTCGCCCATAAGTTCAACAATCTTTATTCCCTGGAGAATTGGGGCGGCGCCACGTTCGACGTTGCTCTTAGGTTCCTCCACGAGTGTCCCTGGGAACGATTAGAAGACATGAGGAAGGCAATACCGAACATTCCTTTCCAGATGCTTCTGAGAGGCGCCAACGCTGTCGGTTACACCAATTATCCCGATAACGTTGTTTATAAATTCTGCGAACTTGCTGTACAGACTGGAATGGACGTATTCAGGGTGTTCGATTCATTAAATTATCTGCCGAATCTAATTCTTGGTAAGTCGAGGGAAACAAATCTCGGAAATTTATCCGTTTATACGTCAACGACAACGCGTTTTCTTAACGATATCATGGCAGATAGCTTTGTAGCTTTATCGTAGTCTATAACTGGACCGAGGGTTCGATAAGGACCTTGACAAGGTGCTCGAACAAATGTTTAGAAAATTCATAGTCATTCGTAGTCATTGCATGACTGTTTACAATAATTAAAAGGCGCGCGAGATAGTTTAATTAGATCGGGTGTAGAGGTAGAGATTTTGAGAAGATTCTGAGAAAAAGGATCTGGCCACGTAGCGAGGGAACCATTGACGTCTTTCTTTGGTAAGATGAATCTCGAGAGATTAACGTATACTGTCGCTGAATAAAATGGCAGGAGTGTTTCGATAGAAATAAACGCTAAACGAAACTGATGGAAATGTACGTAACGAAACGAAATTTCAGGTATGGAGGCAGCTGGTAAAGCGGGAGGCATCGTCGAGGCAGCGATTTCGTACACGGGTGACGTAAGCGATCCAAACAGGAAAAAGTATGATCTGAAATACTACACGGACTTAGCGGACGAGTTGGTAAAGGCTGGTACTCACGTGTTGGCGGTTAAGGATATGGCTGGCCTTCTGAAACCGAAAGCCGCTGTCATGTTGATCGACGCGATCAGACAGAAACACCCCGATGTTCCTATTCATGTTCATACGCACGACACCGCGGGGGCTGGAGTGGCCTCGATGTTAGCATGTGCAGAAAGCGGCGCTGACGTGGTTGACGTTGCCGTTGACAGTATGTCCGGAATGACGAGTCAACCGTCCATGGGTGCCGTGGTCGCCTCTCTTATCGGTGAGTAAGATACGAGTGTACTATGGTGACTCTTGTTCGGAATAAAACCAAGTGCCACGAAGAAGAAACATTCGAAAAATTCCAGGAACCCCGAAGGATACGCGGCTCGATCTCAGGGATATTTCGGAATACTCCGCCTATTGGGAACAGACTAGAACCTTATACGCTCCGTTCGAGTGCACGACCACTATGAAGTCTGGAAACGCGGACGTCTACCTGAACGAGATTCCTGGCGGTCAATATACGAACTTGCAGTTCCAAGCCTATTCCCTCGGTTTGGGAGAATTTTTCGAGGATGTGAAAAAAGCTTACAGAGAAGCAAATTTGTTGCTCGGAGATATTATCAAAGTTACTCCCAGTTCGAAAGTAGTTGGCGATCTGGCGCAGTTTATGGTTCAGAATAAACTTTCGGCTGACGATGTGCTGAACAAAGCTGAGGAACTGTCTTTCCCCAAATCGGTTGTAGAATTCCTGCAAGGTGCTATTGGTGAACCTCATGGAGGATTCCCCGAACCTTTCAGGTACTTGAAATTAATATACCGCCCCTTTCGCTTCGTAAATCAACAAGTTATTATCCGACTAAACTATAAATGTTTTTATCTAATTTAATTTTCTAATCTGAAAGATTGGTTCAACTTAAAGTTTGCTGCATTGTGTCTTCCTTACAAACGCGTTAGAGAAATTGTCTTTTTCTTGTTAACGAACGTATTCTATAACTGTAATTTGCAGGTCAAAGGTATTAAAAGACATGCCACGCGTAAAAGGAAGACCTGGTGCAAGTTTACCGCCATTGGATTTCGAGGCCTTGAAATCTGAACTAAAGGAAACTTACCCGCACGTATCGAACAAAGACATCATGTCAGCTGCTCTCTATCCTCAAGTTACGAACGATTACTTGAGCTTCCGGGAACAATTTGGGCCAGTGGACAGATTAGAGACGAGGATCTTCTTGACAGGAGCAAAAGTCGGAGAAGAGTTCGACGTGACGATCGAGAGGGGTAAAACCTTGGCCATTAAGACCCTGGCAATTGCCGAAGACCTCACGCCGAATGGAGAACGCGAGGTGTTTTTCGAAATGAACGGTCAACTCAGATCTGTGTTCATCAAGGACAAGGAGGCTGTTAAGGTGAATTTCACGTCACATTTTTCAGAATTTAATCGCGTTTCGACACTTTAAATCCTGAATTATGTTATCGTTGTACTCTCTTACTACCAAAAAGCGTGGTCAGGATTGAAAATTTCAACTAAACCATTTTCCTTCTAAACAGGAGCTTCACGTACACCCTAAAGCTGCGAAAGGAGACAAGAACCAAGTCGGAGCACCCATGCCTGGCACCGTGATCGACATCAGGGTGAAAGTAGGCGATTCGGTCGAGAAGGGTGCAGCCTTGGTCGTGTTATCAGCTATGAAAATGGAAATGGTTGTCCAAGCTCCGAAAGCTGGAAAGATCAAGACGCTGGACGTCACTCAGGGAATGAGATTAGAAGGAGACGATTTAGTGCTGACCTTGGAATAGAACTCTTAATCGTTCGAGACTGAGACGTCTCTGAATTCGTGTCGTTGTATACTTTCTTTCTAACAAGAGTGTATTTTGCTCGATTAATCGAAGTCGGACGTCGTTGTCGCCAAAAGCATAGGTAACGATCATTCGTGTAAATTCTCTAATCGATGATCTTTGATCGATAATTGAAACTTGAAAGTACCTTCTTTTTTATATGTATATTTCTTGGGTAATTTCTCTTCGTTTTAATCGTTGTAAGTAGCAGAAAATATCGATATAGCGTAAGATTCACGAACAAATATTTTGAAGCTTTAAAAATACGAACGAAGAAGATAGGAAGAAAATCGCTTTGCGAAGATCGATATCAGATTTCCACGACTACCTCGATGAATAACAGGAAAAAAAGCACGAGGTCGTTAGTTTAATTAAATAAAGGTGCATTTCTTCTTCGTTGACGAAGAAAATAATTGTATATGAACATTTGCTCTTACTAAAGAACAAGAGCAGCGAATGTCCCATTGATGTATTTTCATCGTCTATGGTCATCCTCGAATATCTTTTTTATTTCTTTCGATTATTATACAGAGTGCCTCGTCTCAAACACGTAACTTGATAAATATTTAGCTTCAATCATACGTAAGAACAAATAAGCCGCAGGGGACAGTTTTGTTGCAAAATTATCTTCGTGCTTTGATATAAATGCATTAGGCGCGGAAGATTTGTCGATGAGCCGCGTTAGCCGAGGCAGTTTGTATAATTATTCGTCGAGCTCATCTGTTCAAGACGGTCATCTTCTAGTATTTAATGTAACGTTTAATGCACAAACAGTTGTTCTCGCAACGAAACTTGTAATCCGTAAGCTACGAATCTCGTCTATCGATTTTTTAAGCAATTAATTAAACGCAACCATGCCACTGGATGCGCAACAAGAATTGATCTATGCTGCCTGAAATATCGATTCCTTCGTGTTCATATTTGATGTTAAGCGGAAAACGAAACGTATATTAAAGGCCTATGAATAATTTTTAAATAGCCAACAAACGTCATCGAAGGTTAAAGTTCAATAACTTTATTTCTTGCCATCGACGAGAAAAAGATACAGTAGGACTCGTCGAAATTGCACCAACTGCACTTTGTTTACTTCTTAAGATGTCAAGTGCCAGTACACCAGCGTTTCCCAAACTATGTTTCATAGAATGTTGGTTTTCAGGCTAATTGTAAATAAATCGATGATGGAACTGTAATTAATTGTTTCTTGGAAACAGTCATTCGTGTTAGGATCTATTGAACGTTTGCAGGGTGGAACTAGAATCCAGATTGTACAAAGTGATTAATTTGTGAGCGAAGGTGGTTTGGGAAACGCTATTCCTGTAGATTTAAGTCGGGAAAAGTTCCGAGAAAGGGAATTTGACGAATCTCTTGTACGATAGATTAGCTGAATGTTAGAATTTCTGTCATGTCGACGCGGATCATAGCTAAATAACTATGAATCACTTGTGAAAATACTATTCTTCAAGAATGGAATAGCATAACTCCATATTTCTTTGTGTAAAAAGTTGCAATAGTGCTTCAAAAGGGAGACAAAGAATTAAATATTGTACATACGTTAATCGGTAACAATAAGTCGATCGATACACAATCGAGGTCTTTTTTCCTAGTTCAGCTTGATGCATCGTTTTCAGACATCGAATGCAACTAACAATCCACTGCAAAGAATCAAAGATGTGATATCGATTTTTATTTTATTTTACGTTGTCACGACGGATGTCACCGTGAATGCTGGTCAGGCTGAATTCAAAAAATGGTTGTATATATTATTATCTTTATACAGTATGCGTAAATGTGTAAGGGATGACAATGTTTCTCCTTTGACTTATACTTCATAGGGTTGTACAATTGCGTTTGATATAGAAAAAGAAAAAGGGATTGAATCATTGGAATCTCCTTGTCAATGTGCGTCTACGAAATGTACGCAGTGTATTTGTGTAGATATTAAATTTTAACGAATGTAATTGTATTTGTACGAAGTAAACCGGCAAATGCAACACAATCTTTTACGATTAAACGAGTGAATTCTTTCTTGCTGTTTCCTCTATCTGTCTCTTGTAAACGGAGCTGCGTTGAATCTTTTACAAAGGACTCCGAGGATTTTATCGTATCTGTGTTTTCCGTCTTAGCAGAATTTTCTTTCGTGGCTCACTTACGAAACTCTTACGAAAGATCGTCTTACGAATTAGTTCCGCTTTGATCGCTAAACAAGTATTAAATCGTACCTTAGTCCAGATAATTTAATTTCACGTTATTCGTAAAGTAGATAAATCTCGATCTAACGTTAATTCAATTGCACTCCAATTTTCGAAGTAGTATATCTCTGTAACTGAATAATTCGTCACGGCTACCTAGTTTATCTCAAGTGCTATCACATTCAGATCATTAGAATCTATTAAAGATTACACAATATTCGTGTTTATCTTATCGTGTTGCAACGTTCAACATGTGTTCACGAACATTCTCTCGTCGTAAATTGCACAGATATTTTCATCTGCGCCCAACTATTAGAAATTTCCTCCACATCCATAAAAATTAATTCGAACGTTATTCGAACAGTTTCGTCCAAGTCACCATACAGCGGGTAAGTTTCACATTCTCCCTGTCTCCGGCAGTTTTTACTTTGTCTCATAATCTCTTTCGTTTCTTTTCGATACGTACTGTCATAAATCTGCGTCCGACTTTGGTGCTTTTCCTCCGCGTATCGATCACTATCTATGATGCCACTGAAAATTTACGATGGTCGAGAAAAAAGTTCCTTTCAACGAAATTTACGATTTATGGATTTTACGAATTATTATCCATCGATTTTTTTAATGGTTGAAAGCAAACGTGCTATAGAATGCACGGTATCGATCGATGCTTCCCGAAAGCTCGACTCGTTTCCTCCTTCTTCCCATAATACCATAAATTCTATAATACCTGCGATACTATAAATTCTGGCAAATCTATGATATACCACAAATTCTCAAATAAATCCATCCAGCGGTAGCCAGTGTGCACGAAACAATGTTGCGAACAATGAAATTTTGATATTCAGCGTGTTTCTGTTATTCGTCCAAATATCGTAAGATGGAATTCGCCAGCTTTGCCAAATAAAATCTGTTTTCACGTTTGCAAACTCTTTTCTCTCTCTCTTCGGGTGTACCGTAGCTTAAAAGTTTAGTCTAATTTCGTAGAATCGTTTAATACGAAATTCTAGGAAATATTAGAAAGTGTTAAGTAACGTATCTGATTGGGTTACGTGGCGATTTTCATCGCTTTCTATTCGTTCTCGTCGAAAATCGCAGTCACTCCCCATGCATTATTTATTTTTCGGCTAGATGCCAGATAGAATCCAGAGAAACTGACTCGCTCCAATAAACTCGAACCGTACGGAATGTTGGTAAAAAAAAAAAAGGAAGAATAAAAAAGCCCCCTAAAAAAAAAAGGAGAGAAAAAGAACGAAACTTCTGGAAACGTTTGCAAACACGAATCTGCTTTGTTACAGATATTTCTTTCTCCTGTTTCTGGCACCGTTGTACGCGTCATTGGTGAAACAAAAGCGAGAAATTATAGCGTTCTGTTCCTACGAGAATTCTCATTTTCGTTCGTTTCGCGAATCTGAAAATATCTTGACGCGTTTTTCGTAGAAATATTGCGGAATGACGTTGAACGGATCCATACAGAAGAAAATTACAATTTATTAGATTATTACGAAATACGTTGGAGAAATAAGTAACGTAACGCAGATCGAAAGAATACGAAGCGTTCAAGCGACTATTTCGTATGTTACGATCTAATATAATCAGCCAGGCACCTCTTACAGGAAATAGAATTACGTATTGTCCTATAACAAGACGCTTTCTCTTCGCGTTGCAACGCGTGTGCAATATTTTGCTGCATTCCGGTCTCCTTTTGCCGTGAAAAACGAAATTGTGAAAATCGACCGCGAACCACCGCCGCTTTATCTTGCAATCTGATTAATGTCAGAGGCTTGGGCAAGCGAAACGCGCGTTGGAACCATCCTATCTGCATTTTGTCCAATTTGCATATTGTCGCGCCTACAACGTGCTGCGGCTTTGTGTTAATTTATTTCATAAATGTCACACGGATAGCGGAAGGAAAACGTTGGAACGAAAACGTTGAGAAACGTGAAAATTATAACGTATAAAAGGTCGAACAATTCCGATTCTCGAAATAATTTTCCTAAGAAAGCTTCAACGGGAGAAGGTAACTTTCGGGTCACAGACTTTCGGTTCTAAAAAGACGTGCACGGGTTTGGAAGTATAATATAAAGGGCGCGGCAAGCGTTCCTTTCGCAGTGTCTAATCCTTTAAACGCAAGAAGCTGACTTTTACCACAAAGAAAGCCTATTTGTTCCGTGCCAAGTAAGTACGCTGTGCCGGAAGGTTATCATAAATTGTAGACAATTTTCTTCTAGTCTGCAATCGGTTCTCTTATTACGGCCTCGGGTAACAGAAATAAACGAAGGGGAAGGAAAAAGACATGGCTGGAAAGTGAGAGCGTTGGGAGATTGGACGGAAAGAAGAAAAACAGAGGAAATCAGAGCAGATTGGGAGAAAACGGGGCGAAAGAAGAAATCGAGAACGGGGCGTTAAAGGAAAATTGTCTGTAAATTGCGCTACCATCCAGTACACGCATTTCCATAATATCGTACGCGTGTTCGTTGTAGAAAATTACTTAGATTCAGGCTGATTCATCTACCAATATTACGAAACGGTATAATTTATCTCCATCTTATTTTTACGAAAGAAGTTAAACATCAACCAAGTGAATCGACGGCGTTGTTTCAAAATTTATTCAACGTTACGTTCTTCGTTTCATTTATGAATTCACGCGAAATAAATAAATAGGTAATTTTCTCGGTGCTACTGTTTCGACAGATCACGCGAATGAAAGTTACGTGCATACGACGTATCTGCTTGCGCTGTTCGCTGGTAACAGCGTGTTCCCTTTACACGGAATTAAGATAATATAATAGAATACAGCACGTAATAGAGGTAACGATACAACAAGCCGAAGCCGTAGCTAATAATCTGTGTTTAACGACTTCATTAGCGAATACAATGGATTGTAATTAATAACGCTAATGAAATGTTCGCAGTAATTCATTGCAATCACCGTTTGATTTCGTCTTATTATCGTGCCGCTCCAAATTAACGGCGAACACACAGATTCGTTCTCTATGGCGTAAATTGCAGTTGGAGCACACGATTCATTAAAACGCGTCATGCTGCCGTGCGGAACTTTTCCTTTCATCGGAGCAGGTATGTCGCCGCAGTTATTCACACGTAATAATCACACCGTTTGTGATTTAACACGCGCAAATACTCCAGAAATTACAGAACTAACAAAATGATCGTGTAACAGATTTTTTAACTCGCAAAGTTGTCACGATCACGTATAATCGTGCTTTCGTTCCAATGATAATCGAAATTAAGATCGACAGAGATATTTGCGGTTCGTGTTAAACCATCTCGTATTTCCACGATCGAGGGATTAAGCTAGAGATGCAAATCGACGAAGGTTGTTGACCCTTTCCGTAAGTTACGCTATTGTGTAGCGTAGACTATCCGATTAAATATTTTATTCGTAGCAAAACCGTCTGGAAAGTGCATGTGTACTGACCGATCGATGTTACCGCAGAATGTCGACGTCGCTCTCTCGAGCACGTTGTTCGCAAACATTGTAATTTCGGCGTGTCATTCGCAGAACACCGATCGATTATCGCGTTTGTTAAATTTCAGTTTTCCTATTTACTGACGGCCGTATCTCGATCATAAAACAATTAATTAATATGTACGTGATCGACGTCTCTGCGATATTTTCTTTTATCGCGAACCCACGTGGAACTTTAAAAGCATTCCGGCCGTACGACCAGCCGTAGACGATTTTATTTCGGTCAGAATGAAAAACCAGATGATACGCCCACCGTCATAAATTATGGACTTCGTGCGAGGGAAAACCACGTGTACGTTCGATCGTGACAATTTCCAGCGTTTGTGATTTATGATCGAACTTGATAACCAAACGCGAAACGCTATCCCAACTATTATAGACAGCTCGTTGTCAGTTACGATGTCATTTTTCAATTTTTTAATTTTACGAGGGGAATTTTTTAATTTTACCAGAAAAGGATACTTATATATTAAACTGATTTAAAATTATACTGAAATTCTCAGGTATTTTTCTCAACTATTTCTCGCGTATAATACAAATATCCCCTTTTATCTACAAAATAGCGCTTGAACTTTTCAACTTTATCCATTCGTTACGAAGCTATCTTATCATTTGAAGTTCAAGACTATCAGTTTTTCGCTCTGTTCGCTTCATACTTTGGCCGCTTTTTTTACAAACTTTTTCGTTTTCAACTTTCTCCTTATACGACCGGTAAAAAGATCGCGCTTTTATAATTTCCTCGAACAATTTTTTCGAATATTTTCAATGTCCGATCCACCACAAAAATCGAACATTTTCTATCATTCTCCCTTTCCAATTAAAAGTCGTATTTTGCCTGAACGACTCCTGTTCGGCGAATGCGGTATCTCGCCTAATCGATTCAATAATTTTTGAAAAATCGTTTAAGGGTAGCCCATGTAATCCCACGTTACCTTTTCCGCTCTAGTCCATTTTTGCCAACGGCATTCGACGTTGGTCTCGAGTCTTACATCCATTAACCTTATCGGCGTCGAACTCGCCGTTCGGCTTTAACCTTGTAATTCCATAATCCTATCGACTGTAACTCGATTGGAAGCGGCGGTGCCCTCGGTCCGGAATTAATCGGGACCATCGACGACGATGTTGCTCGGATCTTAAGGGTCAGTTCAGCACCGAAACAGGAAAGTAATTTACGTGCTCGCGACTCCGCGTTGCTCGACGCGCAAAACAACGTCCCCTCGCGTTTCTCGCCACCGATTGTGTCAAGGATATCCTGTTGCTTTTCAACCTTCTCTCTAATCTCGCTGCTTAGCGTCGTATGCTCGAAGCTGACACCTTGATCTCGTTCGTTCCGATCTTTGACAGCGTTAAGCGGCACGCGAATCTTTCTTCAACGCGATTACCTGTCTAGTTAATTTGCGAAAAGAGACCAATGCGTCGATTGCTACGAAGAATTATTGGCGATCGATGTGAAATTTATTTTACGAGGCGCAATGAAAACAACTGAAACGTAGAGTATATGCGCTTTGTGCTTTACGTTTCTCGGAATCGAAATAAATTTCACGTCTTTCACGAAACTCGTAATAAAAAAGTTATGGAACAGCAGCGATCTTGATCTTTGGTCAATTTTAACGTTTATATTCGTATTTACACGAATAATCAATGACTCGTTCAATTTATAGAACGAGATATACGATAGTCATAAAAGAAGCGAATACGAACAATATTTATACTTCGCGTGGATCAATAAATTTTCATCCATGCTCGTGCATACCAATGCCAGTGAATCATGCAAAATTCAACGTGCGAGCGTTAATTTCACATTATCAGAAAAACGCTTATCTATCGCGTGTGTTGATAACTTACGAGGGGCGTGCAGCTGATTACATTTACTGGGAATTCTTACTCCGACAAATTGAACCGGTTGGTCCAACTCGTTTCGGAATAAATTATGATATTCCATAAGGTATTTAAAAAGGTACTCAACAAACATATTAAATTCCCTACGAGATATTAATATTCCATTTGCAATTTTATTAAGAGTAAAAATATACGGATCATTGTGTGAAATCACTCGAGATTGGTCAACTGTCGACGAAGTTCGATAAATTCTAGTTTCGTGGGGAAACCGTGGAACTACGTACATGTTCGTATTTTAACCTGATTAAAAGTTGTGGCATCAAACCGGTATTATAATCTTCCTATTTATTAGGTTAGGAGTAACGTTGTTAGAGATAATCCTCTATTTGTAAATACAGGTAATTGATTATCTTCTTCTTATCTCATTCATAGTAATAACGCCGATCCATTACGATTTTATCGTAGTTCCGCTAAATACAAGGAAAAACATCGCCTCGTGATAAATATTTCCGTAAACGGCGGAGAATTATCAGAAGAATTTGATGTATTTTTCAAAGTGTAAATAGGGTTTGCTTAAATGTTTTAACAATTGTTAACGCGTCAAGCAGTAACGAATATCCTTCTTTTGTTGGTTAACACGTCGATAAAAAGAGAGCGTATCTACAGCAAACGATAAAGCCAGAAATTCATCCTTCTAACTAATGGAATTTCTTCTCGGTCACTTCATCTTCTCGGATGATTCATTTACCTTTCAGACAACTTAGGAGAGAATTATTAAGCGCAAGTTATCAGCGAATGCAAACGCTATTTTTAACACTATGAGAAGAAGTTTAGCGATCCGTTCGATTTTTCAAGATTCCTTAAATAGACGCAACCCTCTCTCGACCCTTAATTGCTAAAGTTCTGGAATAGAACTCTAGTTCTAGAATAATAAAATATTAGATTGCCCTTGGAAACTCTAAAAGCAGAACTACGTGGAAATTATTTTAATCGAGTAGATGCTGGTTTAAAGTGTCTACATGATTAAAGTTTTGCTCAAAGGGAAAGGGAAGGCAGGTGGTACTTCGGTACTTTATATCAATATTAACGCGACAAGAACTTCTCGTATAATCTCCCTTTCAATACGCTGTACCGGTCTTCGAAGATTACGATTAAATAACGAAGTGAAACCGTTAAATAGCTGAGCGAAATAATTAATGGAGCGAAACGAGTGGCGCGATAAACGGCTGCAAGGTATTGTCGAGGCTGCCAACAAAAATCCCACGGGGCTCGAAATGTATTCATCCGATAGGAAATCCGTCCAAGTTTGCAGCGAAATCGATCGAACGGATTCGTTTTCCAACGTAACGGTGGTTGCACTGTCTGACTGTGGAAGATTGGATTTACAAGATTTATCAACACGTTCTCTTCGTCGAACATCCTTCGCGAGAAAGTTGTACAGTAAAGTACGCGTCTCTATCGTAATCCCGATAACATAGCAACGCTAACAACGAACGTCAATCCTTCCATATCATTGTACTATCGGTTATTAATCTATATATTTGTGTATTTAATTAACCTTCGACAGATTACTAATTTATCGTCTAGAGGCTTACGCATACATGTACAAACAGGTTTTTCTGATCTTATATCGAGACTTTATACATCGAAAGCCATTCTTCTGTAAATATTAGTGGCAAACTAAACCGGCAACGAAACCCTACTTCAATAAATCGGTCAGTAGTATGTTAATGATCGTTCGTTTAGAATAATTAGGTTTGATTTACACGAATGCAGTAATCGAGAGTGATGCGGCAAATATAAGCTTGCGTGTCGTTTTGCTTGCGTGAATACGATGATTGTAAAGGATAAAGGAAATACGAGGAGCGAGCGTAGCTGAGCAAATCTGCGTTATAATAACTTGCAGTAGAATTCTAGCTTTATCGTGGATAAAGCTTTTTCCTGCAGATTCTTCTTACAAATTTAATAATCCTACTTCAAGAATAGGAAGAAAAAGAATTAAAATTTACTAGCAAGTTGGACGAACGAGGATAGTTAGGGAGACGAAGAAATGGAAATTTAAGCGGCTTTCGAATAAAATTATTATAGCTGATGTATTTATGACGATCTTTTATTAATTAAAACAACAAGCAGATAGCATGTGCGGACGATTTAATGGCCTTTCAATATTATTCGGCTGAAATAATATTTTATTTTATCCTCTTGATTCAAGCAGTTGAAATAAATATCGAAATAAAAATATGTATATAAAAGTGCCGCAAAAATGAGAAAACATGCGATAAAGAACGTTATTGTCGACGGATTATGGAAAATATTCCAGTTCCAACGACTTCTTGGAATGTCGTTTTCAATGTTCAACAAATATTTATCATGGTGCTAAATTGTTGTTTATTCATTTTCTGTAAATGAGCGAATAATTTATCATTGTTTTAAAAGACTAATTTTGTCAACAAGTTTCAAGGTTTATGACTCATTTGCTCGACCAGTGCTTTTAAGAAGGTTTATATAATTCAATCGAACAATCTCAAGAAAATGTCAAAGGAATTTGAAAAATATTTCCATGTAATTCCTGTGTAATTCCTACATACGTATTTATTAAAATATTCCAGTTTATTATCTATTAGCATGTACGAGAATATATTTCGTAGCACTTTTAAATCAAATTTAATTATCAACGTGCAAATTATTTGATTATTCTATTAAAGTAAAGTTAATGAATGAATTATGATAATGGGGTAACAAAGAGTCAATTTAAAGAGAGATTGCCTTCATGTACACATAATTACTCGATGAATTACATTAAAAGTGTAATATCCAAGCGTGTAAAAAACCATAATGTTCCACGATAATTGTGTATGAAAACAGCATTTTATAAATTTCTACAAGTTTATTTTATCCATCGCTCTTGATTTGACCGGAGTTAATAAATTAAGCGAATTTTGTGTTATTCGAGAAACAAAGATATTTATGAAATCGGTGGTGCGTGTCGTAACATACTGTGGAATAATTTGAAAATCCTAACGAGGATTACGACTCTATCGTTCTTAACATCGTATCTTGTATTATGCAGAATTAACTGCTATCAAACTTCACTTTACCACAAACTATGTGTAATATCTACTTCTATATCGAATAAAACCACAAAACCCGTTTCGATACGAATAGAAATACGTTTTTTCGCTACATTGATTCGATATGTATCAAAGAAACTTCTCTGGTACGTGTATTGCAACCCGTCTGTGTAAAAAAAAGAAAAAAAAAAGAAAAAATACAAAACAAAAATATCATCGCAGCGCGGTTACAATCGACACTGATATTTCGTATTTAATAACGCCAATATGACACCGTGAAAGCGTGAAATCTACTTCAGATTGCGGAGTACAGTGTGGCAATAGAGTGGTTACATAAACGGGTATTGAATAAAATCTTGAAATGCATAAATAGAAATTTCAAATGACATTGAAAGTAAGATAACGTAGATTATTTGTCAGTTAAGTTTTAATAATGGTAAAAGGAAACGAGAATAAAACTTGAGATTCCATCAATCTCAAAATAACGAAATAGATAGCTATTTGAGCGTTCGTTATTTCTTCGAAGACTCGTTGTAAGTTTTGAAAGACGAAGACGAGGATTGATTATTCAAAACGACGAACTTTATCTTCTATTGGCAATCGACGGAATGTCCAGCGTATTGGATTTATAAATTGGAAATTCGTAGATTTCAATTCACCATTCACTTTTAAAGATATTCCTATTAGTTTTCGATTAAAAATATTCTCTATATAAATATAACGCTTCTCGAGTATGCATCGTTTACATTGGAAAGATCGAAAATATTTGCTCGTGTAGAATTTGTTTTTTTAAAAATAATTTTTATTACAAAAACATGCGATCGCGTTGAAAGATACTGGATACTGTCAAAGAACATTACCAGATACAATTTTCTGTTCATTATATTGCTTTATCTGACAGCGACTTTCATGCAAAATTGGATAACAGAACTGCTTTCCATTATTTTCCTTTCATATTCAAGAACAGCAGTATCTTATATCCACGACAATAATTTATTACGATAATGGTAAAGTTCACGGCAGACCAGACATTTCGCAAATATTAAAAAGAAACGAAAAAATATGCTTTTTTAAAAAGATATCGTTGGTAGCACAAGAATATTATACGTATTATGCTTTGGTACAGAAGCGCATATTGTTACGGCACACACGAAACGGAAAACAAAAAATGATTCTTTTACACCGGTCATTCTTATTCTTATTCTTTAATTGTCATTAAAGTTGCACGCATAGGGACGGCATTTATGCAAGTAATTCACGTTTTCAGCAACAATAAAATGCACCGGTACATAGAGAGCACCGTGGAATACGAAACAAGGGGCACAGTACAAAGCAACGTGGCTTTTGTTTCCATCGTTCGAAATTTACGTGGTGTATCATGGCCAGAGAACAGCCTACATTATAAGTTATAATACAGCCGGCTAGATCTCGTTTCATGGAACCCTTACACGTATGGAAGCCTTTTTCTCGTGCATTCACAGGGGTCTCTGGTTTGAAAACGACTTCAAGCCACTTTATGTGAATCAACGCGGAATCGTTTTTTAAGCGTCACAATGGCCACAGCCGCTTCACCGTCGTTAAACACGGTGGCTTCGCGTGAAACCATTTTTTAAGGATATTTTAAACAAACATTGTGCTTTCGAATTCATTTCTAGCTTTTAATGAAAGGCGGAATTTAACAACAGATTAATCTACTTTTAGCAGAAGAGTTGGATAAAGTTTGTTTTTCTAATAAACGCAAGGTTTTAAAAAAAAAAAACCGGAAAATTGTGGAATCCAACCGATGATTCCGGTCGAGTTGCTAGTATATCGTTATAGTAGTTGTTACGTTATGGATGGAACGATAAATACGTCTGGACGGCCAATTAAGAGAAAACAAGGTAGAGACCTTAAAACATGAAAAAAAAAAAGTAGAAAATACTAAAGAAAGAAAGGAAAAACATCGTATCTAAATTAGGTAAAATACACCGCGACATTCGCCCAGCAATGTTTTCCCCTGTGACGATACGCTCCGTTCCGTATACATATTTCTAGATCCTAGTTCCACGCCTGTAATTTTACGCGAGCGACATTGTGTCGTGAACTTTCGTTCACGTCAATTTTCCGCTGCGGAAAAGCAGAGCCGAGGCATGAAATATGCATCGCGACGGTAACATTTCTTTATGAGAACGTACCATCGATCTGTACGTATAAGTTCGGTTTGCACGTATGACGATGTCGTTTGTTGTGCAACAGCTACGGCATTATGAAAGCCATAGCGAACTAAGGGTCTCTTGCACAAATAAATCAATATTATCGACGAATGTTATTTCAGGAGGCTGTAATTCCATAAGAATATAGAACCTCGTAATTTTTCTTAAACTCAGCCACGCGTTTTTTAAGAAATTCCACGAGGACGAGGCAAGTTAACGCAATTCCGTTTCGTTTCCTCAATTTTTCAGCTATTTGGAGCAAATAAAAACTCGCAATAATTGTTGTCTCTAGAAGTTGGGTCTAAAGATATGAAATAATCTAGCAAACGGAATAAAAGAATTATTAGAAGCACGAAGCAACGCGTTAACAGCCAAAACATGGCTGTCGTTCTAATTTCTCTGATGTTGGCCACTCTTCGTCTAACAGCAACGAAAAATTGTACGATGTCTGAACCAATTTTTTCTTATAAAATACAGAAGAACGGCGAAAAGCAAACAACCGACTGTTTATCGTAATCAAATCAAATCGAGGCGAAGAGTGCGCGATCCATGCTGCTCGAGCTTGCAGAGAAAGGATTTTATGTAAGTTAATAAGCGCTGATTATTACGGTAATTAGTTCATTGCTACGGAAACACAATTTTCGGGCTCATCCTTCGTAACGAGGCGAATCGTGTATACCGTAGTGAACCGTGGTGCAGAGATTTTCCTGTTTCGTTAGATACACGTGCGTGCACATCCGGAAAAGCGCATCCTCCTACGTACTTTCGCGTCGAAGCACCAAACCGTGGCATAACGTCGATTCGCATCGGTAATTTGTTTCGTTCATTAACCCTTAATTCGTGATTTATCCAAATACAGATGATGATCGCGTAACTATTAAAATACAGCGACGATGTTCTTTCACCTATTTCGTTGTTATTCTCATTATGTGTCTTCAAGGTCATATGCACCTTGTAAGGTTATTAGCGACCGTGGTGAGAACGCTAATCGTAAGTAGGACAGAACGTATCTATAATGAGTAGTAACCAATATCTTTAAAAAATCCTTCGGAAAGTATCCTTCGGAAAATCTAGAGCTGTTATGTTGTTTCTATTTTAAGAAAATCGACTATAGCATTTGTACAAAGAAAGAAGTAATTTCAGTTAAACAGTTTGCCTTCAATCACTGTAATTATCGGAACGATTTTTAGCTCTTAGTTATAAACATCCTCCGAGTACTCGCGACTGATAATAAAAAAAAAAGATTAAATATCATTAAAGGATAGTAGTATTTTCAATACCTTTAACAGGTTAAGAGAGGTAAAAAGTCATCGTTGTAATTCTATCACACCTGTAATTCTAATTTTTCCCTGTTAATAATAAATCACGGCAAGTATAGTCAACGAAAATGTTTAATTTGTTTTGCAAATTACTCGAATTGCTATTCCTTTATAGCTTGCGGGCCAGAATCAATTTCTCACTGGCAGAGGATTGCAATCCCTTTAATCAAATACAATCTATCCGATTTGCTCCAATTCGATTTACGGACAAATCAAACGTACGTTTATATTTTTGTCGCCACTTGCAATATTTCAACGAATGATTTTGACGATCGCTCCTCGATTTTCTAGGAATACCTTTGCATTTGTATCTGATAAATTTGTCACGATATAACTTTTGGAACGGTTACAGTGTTTTTTTCCACGCTGTTCCAGAGAGTTTCTGGTTCCACTATTTTTATAACTTTGTTTGCGCTGTAATCTGTACCTGCGCCCGTCCTCTATACTCGTTTCAAAAACCTGTATGTCAAGCGCGCGTGAAATATGTTCGTCGATAATTCTTTCTTCGTCGATTATTTACATTTTTCAAGGATGTAAAATAATTTCTTTTTTTCTCTCTCTGTCACCTTTGTCATCAATCATCAAAGAACGACGCGATGATAACACGGTGAATCGTACGCGTGTTTCAAAATTACACGTTAAGAGTACCGCGAGCAAAAGAAAGTTTGGTCATGAAAGAATACATTTAGTGTGTGAAAATTTATTTCCTTATAATGAAAATTGCACGACAGAGAGTGATTAAATTACGTCCGTGACGTGGCACGTAATTAATAAACGGGACGCATAAAAATATGCTTTTACTTTATTTAAGTAGCTGTCCCTAGCAGAAGGTGGGACTCATTAATTTTTTGTTGCACCTCCCTTTATCTTTTGTTACTTCTAAAAACTAATTTCCGCGATTATTTGAATTTTTCAAAAGTCAAGCAGAAAGAATGTATTATAAAATGTATATATATATAATATATTTCATAATAATTAATATATCATACATGTATATTGTGTATATTATAAGTTTGGTGATTAAACTTACCAAGAAGGCTTAAGAGAACACTCTCCAGAGATTTACTCATGCTCGCACACCAAGGCACTACACATCACACATACAGCAGCAATAGAACATTCCAGTGATTGCCGATAATTATATCGGAATCCATACGGTTCACTGTAAACTTTTAGAAAAGAATGCACTGTGGAGTTTTGGTTATCCGAGCACTGTTTAATCGAAGTTCCGTATTATTCGAGTCGCTTTGAACTTTACCATGACTCCATTTTTTCCGAAAGTAACATAAGTTAATATAAGGAATACGAAAGTGTATGTAGCGAGGTATTGTCAAGGCAATCAAACGTTCAATCAATCAAATAGTTAATCAAACTTAAATACATATACAAACGACCAGAATGTTTTTTACAATTTTGTTGCACGATTTATTAACAGCCATGGATCCTTCCGTACTATTCGACTTTTCGATTATTCGAGATATGTTCGGCCCATATCAATCGTTCGATAATTGAGACACCGCTGTAATCGATTGTATTCGAGAATTAGGAACATTTAACAAAGGAGATAAACAAGAAAGAAAAACTTTGGTAATAATCGATATGGAAGTTTCTATTTAGTATATTGGATCTTACACGGCCTATTAAATTACGATCTATTAATCGCAATATGTATACATAATTCAGAAAGTACTATTATCCTTAACAGTGGCATCACGGGCTCGCGATCGGCAAGCGACCGCTCGACGCGTCGTTGCGCATGCGCGAACGCATACCTACGCAGGAATCCATGGCACTGATTGGTAGACGGCGCGACACTCCGAAACAGCAAGGGTACGTGCACGACTCGCGTAGTCAGTCTCGCGCCGAGCGTCTTATAGTGCGCATTGTTGAACTTTAGTATCGTCCGCGCTTCGAACCAGTGAATTTGAAAACTTCCGCCAACTACGAAACCAACTAAGATACTAACGTGTGCACATGACAGACGACCAGTGACGGTTCTTGCGTGGGGCAGACGAAAGTCAACAGATCGTTAATTCGTTTGCATCCAACAAGCACAGACGTTTCGAAGGTTAGCTTATTATCTGTTTTTACGAAGGAATTGTGACAAAAGCCTCATTGTGCAATCTAACCCAAATCGCGGGCATTGTTTTTTTTCGGTCAGCAGCGTGTTGATTATCGATGTCTCTCGGTTTTCACGTTGCGTCGACCTCTGTCTATGGATTTCGGGTATGCGTCACGATTGTTTCTTATTATTTCAGGAATGTGTACTATGATCTTTCTCTCTCTCTCTCTCTCTCTTTCTCTCTCTCTGATATACCGAGAATTTTCGAAAAGTGTTTCTTTCGATTATTTCCGAATTCTTTACCGATGACGACTTTTATTCGGTTCATAGAATCGTAGAAACATTTTAAAGATGTACTTTCTTTAATTTTCATCTGTTGCACTTGTTTGAGAATAGTTTGGTGGTTGCCACAAGTCTATTGCCACAGTATATCGGCTAGTTCAGAAACTTACTATTATGTTTACAGAAGTAACGAAGGTAGTGATGTTATGATTGCCATAGCGTAATTACCACTATATGTCAATAATAATATTGCCGTACCGATGTATGCGATAGTGTATCACAATATTGTAGTAACAAGTCATATTCTGTGTATCATGTTGTAATAGTAGTAATTATTATATATATACATAAATATCTACTGGTTACATATAATTCTTGTGCACGAAAATAAAGTAATATTACAATGATATAATAGCCTTTTTAGAACATTTTAAGCGTCGTATCGATATCGAAGTTTACATAGCAAATTTTTAACAATTCTTTTCAATTTTCTCTTTCTAATGAAAAAAATTCTTCGCGCTGTTAGTCGCTATTCTCTCATCAACGAGACTTTTTCTCTTTTTTAGCTACTTATATCTGTACTTGTTAGTCTGAAATCCAACGTTTGGCTATGTACTCGAACAAGTGTATGATTAACAATCAGCCGTGCAATTCTGTTTCATTCAGTCGATAATTACGATGAATTTCGATATTTAAACCGCTTGTCCGTCGATCTGTTATCGACGTTTCCCTGCTTGTGAATCTAGGCGTAAGAGTATCGATTTCTATATGATCTCGTTCGATGAACACGCGTATCGAGGAAAGAAACGCTTGCCTCGATACCATGCTGTAGTTATCGAAGTAAGAAATTCACAGATTTAAATGATCGAGCAACAAGTTCCCTCGACAGAAAACTTTCCTCCTCGACAAGCGTTCACTCGGTAATCGCTGACTAATAATGTTGAACAAAGAAAGAAACTGCTATGACAATGGCGTGCGAAGGATATATACTATCGGTTAAGTATTCGATATCGATCACGATCGATTCTCGCCAGTCGTAAGAAATAATCGATCGATCGGATTGAAAATTTCGACCGATTAATGGTTGAGGTTGTTTGGTATATTAGAAAGGATTCGGTAAACCGATAAGCAACCTTGACCAATATCAGTATACGTAATAAACTGCTTCAGCTAATTACCAAATAGCTCTAAATGTTTCTTGGAAGCAGAATTTTTCGGTAAATAAGTAACGTTTG
This sequence comes from Bombus bifarius, assembly GCF_011952205.1. Lineage (NCBI taxonomy): Eukaryota > Metazoa > Arthropoda > Insecta > Hymenoptera > Apidae > Bombus > Bombus bifarius. The sequence goes on along the minus strand of NW_022885586.1, from coordinate 178,701 downwards.
TTATGGTTCGTAACGATGCAAAGAAATATTTTTCTGTAAACTTTCCTGTATTTCATTGTAATTGAAAAAGTTCGCGGTTAGGTGTAATTACGTGTCAGTAAAACAGATATATCGTCTTTTTATTAACATAGTTCGTTAAAAAATATGAATGTTCTCTTCCACGATTTTCCTCGCTATATTTATTTTCTCCATAATTTTCATATTCCGCATCGGTTCACGCTTAACCTTGCGAGTATTATACCTTCTTTGTCTTCTGTAACTACGTTGGTCGTCGGTTGTGTGCCATACCGTTGGATGCAAATGAATTAAAGAGACGGGACGATTTCGTAGATCGGGAGCGGAAGAACATTAGGAGAGACAACGTAAATGGCGAGAGAACGCGTCGCCATGGGTACCGTGTGTTGTGGCTCGCGGGTGTAGTGCGAACCCCGTAATCGAAGGGAAGAGACAAAACTGAGGGACAGAGATCACGTGATAGAGGAAGAAAGGCGAAAGAGTGAAAGGCACGGGAGAAAAAGAAGGAAGATATAGAACGCGTGGACAAGCGTGACCGGCCAAGACTTCGAAAGGCTACTCTCTCGTGGCCGTCACGTCGAGGAGAGGGCAGCGAGAGCCGGGCAGAGAAAGAGGGAGAATAATGCGGACTCGTTGCTTCCGCCTTCATCAGCAGCACGTTCAGATCTGCTCGTAGTAAGTACAGAAAAATCAGTATCCTTCGCGTATCTGACAATGCGTCCTTGAGGCTACCGATCTTTATGCAAATTCAAATTTTTATGACCATGATCAAACAAATGACACGACCAGACTGTAGATGGCTATTTTACAATGGCTACAAAAAGTATTAGGTCGTCCGGAAAGTTTCTTTCGTTTTGTAAGGTAATGATGGATGCACAACATTTTCCGTTTTATATTATTTTATCGAATCACTTATGATTCATTTCGCTCTATCAAAATAAAGATCACAACGTTCGACGGATTAGGTTTCATGTTTGTATACAGATGCGTCGTTGTGAAAGAAGGGTCAGTGAAAGGACGACACTTTTCGGACAACCTAACACTCGCACACCATTGTACTTACTGTAATATTTTCATACAGTCAGTCTCACTAATACTCGGACGCTTTCTTAAACTATAGAATAACGTTTTTTAGAACTGGATCGAACAACGAGTCTTTTTTTGAGAAATTAGGAGAATTAATCTATCAGATGACGCGTAAAGAAACTTTGGAAACGTTGCAATTGGTCGGAATGACGAAAAATGAAATTTTATTTCTTCTAACTGCTCTTCGATCCAAATCTACTAAAGAGAAAATTGCGAAAAGTAAATTTCAACGACATTGCAAATTCCTCTCGAATACTCGATTCACAGTTTATTATACGCATGCAAACAACGTGAATACAGTATCGGTAAACAGAGTGATTTAAGTTTAAGGGTCTCGTTAGACTCGCTTCGCCGAGTCCCGACCAGGTATCTAAGAAACCGTTCGACTTGGTCTCTGTATATATCGAGTCGAAATGCTTCCTTGGACGAAATAAAAGTTAAAAAATAAAGGTGCGAACCACGAGAGCAATTAACCACAAAGTTAACCGCGAGTATCTGTGGTGAAAAGAGAACTGGATGCATGTAAATGATCCCGATATATTCAAGGATGTTTCCAGTTGGTTCTAGTCGGTCAATAGAAAGTACAATACAGGCCGTGACAATTTGCTATAAACCGTTACGACACGAGTCTTTCTATCTGCATATCTTCTTTGTGATCGATAGGTCGTATTAATGCTAGAGCTCGTAGAACTCCATAGTGTCTCTAGAGTGTCTTTTCGCATTTCATTTTTTATTTCTTTGGTACAAGTTTATACTTTAGTTGTTGGTAGTTGTAGCGTTGAAATATGCGAGGTGTTCAACTTGTAGCAGTACTTTAATCGAGAATAGTACGAAGGTACGATAGTATTCTCTGCATAATTTCTAGCGTCTTAGCCTGAGTAGTGAATTTATGTGAGCAACGAAAGAGATCAAAGTTCTACTATATTTTTTTTTATTTTATACACAATTCTCGATGCGTTATTTTTGTTAGTCTGGGTATTCCGATGGAATTTAAAGTGAATCTGTGGCGTTGTCACGGAATAATGTCCAATTTTCAGATTTAAAGGACTGTGAAAAGGCAGCTAAAAGGCGAAGAATCCTCTTTATTGAAATTCTGTATGAAGAGAGTCGTCAAATTAACGTAATTGGATTATTTCAAGTTCATGCCTTGAATGGCGCGTTAGGAAAACGTGAAAAACGAGGCTTTATCAAAGCAGCAATTTTCTTTGATGAAACTCGACCTGCTCCGCTCGAGTGCCACGTACGAGAGGAAAAGAAAATATAAAAAGTCTTTTATAGAGTTGCTACTTCTAAAGAAGAATTTTGATTCTAAATTACTGCGTCTCTAAACGTCTCGTTTATTTAATTAATATAGGGGCACAAAATATAGAAAGAAACGTTTAAATTACTTGTAACGTCTGTATTACGACGAGCGCGTTTATTTTAATCGTACGATTTTTTTTTTTAAATTAATTTACATTCTAAAAATTATTTCAAGATACTTCTAATCTCGGAATTAAAGCGATCGTTACTGGTTCTGCCACGGGCATTTCGTGAAACGTTTTGTAGCGTTTTCTCTCAGTTCGCATTCAAGGGTAATGTGATTAAGGCGATCCAGGACTTTAGCGACCTTTTAATTTTTCAAGAAATGAAACTCCCGCGAATCCTTAGGATATAATTGAAATTTTAGAGTCACAAATTTCATTATGAAACGTTAATCTGAAGGCGAGTTGGCTTAATTAAGCCAGTAGCATTCTACGGATAGCGAGCCACAAGTTTCCGACACTTTGTCACGATATTTTATTCGAGAGACCTTTGTCTCATTCCATCTATTTTCGAAAAATTGTCGCAACGCGCGCCTAAAATTCTTAGTTTTATAAAACATTGCAACAAGATGACTTTACATTTGTGTCGAACTTTATTCGAATATTACGCCGATATTCGGAGGAATGGACCAAATGGATTTGGAATATTTGTTTCGATTCCAATCACGTGTATCTGAACTTCAATTCTCGTGCAACGAAAACATAGAATACATGGAATTATCGAAGGATCGCGTTCGTTTTGCATAGATAGTCTGTGTTCATCGTGGAGTTGCATGTGAACGATCGGACATGGATTGGCGAGCGTGTAAATGACGTTAGAAAGTTGCGAAAGAAGCAGCTGACTCATCCGCTTTTTCTCATCGTTGCGGAACGATTCCGTGGCCGTACACGTATGTATACATTATATATGCAACACTCAATGAGAAAATATAGGGGAAGTTTATCGTGTTAGCAACTGTATCGAAAGCGATAGCGTGGTCAAAAGTTTCGACCGTGTTTTAAACTCTTAGCGATCGTCGTAAACGCGGAGATTAATAGTATGGCGATTAAACGTCGTTAACATGTGATGATCTTATCGTGGGTGGGTTGTTTCAGCTAGAAGCTTTATGCAGGGTGTTGTTTCGTGATGGATTGAGTAGAAATACTTGCAAAAAAGTGCGAGCTTACGTGTGAGCGTATTACGAGCGAAGAATGAATTTATAATATTTTAATGGAATTTTAATGGAATTTTAATGGAATTAAAATATTATAAATTGCGGAGTTTCCTGAAATTTCTAGGAATATTCCTTCGAGGTTTCGATATTATACTAATGGAGATTTTGTTGGACTATATTTATTGTTAAATCATAAATAATTGGCCTTGCCCCTCGCGAATAATGTAAATATTATATAATAATATAAAATATCCTTCTCCAAAATCTGCATTTACATCGATAATATTTTCGAAAAGTAGCATTATGCGAATGTTGTAACTGTTAAGTAGTTAAACGTAGATTTGCATATTTAAACCAAAGAATTTCCAGCAGAAATTTTAATATAATCCAATAGATTCGTATTTATCTTTCCGATTTTTTCTTAATATTTGTTGAATATTTCCAAGCTTTTGAAGTTCTGTATCTTCGTCATCGTCGAAATCCTTCTTCTAACCTTCGTTTATCGTTATCAGATAGAATGGTTTTATCACTGATACAAAAGTGTCAGCTGTTTAATCCATGAAATTATTCTCTCCTCGCTTTCTGCACAAATGTAACGAAAATCGAACTCGAATAATTTACGCTTCTGTTTATTATATTATATGAATCGTATCTGATAGGCAAAAACTGTTTTTACGCCTTTTATTATCCTCGTTATAATTTCTGTTACTTACTTCCTTAATTCTAAACCTAATAGCATCGTAAAATCGAATCTTTACGTTTACTTGTAACGCTTTTACGAGTGATATTAGCAGCTAAGCATTTGTCGGAATGTTTTATTAACTGGTATTGCCTGTACAAACAATCAATCGCGATAACGACAAGGAAGAAAAGGAATACCTGCTTGATAAGCTCTGTTCGATTCTGATTCATACGCACGTAGTAGCATATAAATTGCTCGATAATAAACGACATATCGAGTTAAGATAAATTATTGCACTATAAAATATAGATTGCGAACTGTAAATTACAATCCTAAATTACTCTCTCTCTCTCGTTTATAAACATTTTTGAACGTGTATCATCAAAGGTATTAATCGTTTTAATTCTATAACTATGAGGGTACGAATATGTATTATAGAATACAGATAATAATGCAGTAATATAATTTAATATTTTTTGTGTTATAAATAGCGTAGTATAGTATTTTGTATTGCTTGCAATATACTCGAATATTGTTCGTTCGAGGACCATTCGAGATTTAAGTCGTAGAGATTGTCATATTAATTCTTGTCTCGGATGCTGCTCGTGGTATTCGTCGACCGGACCGAAAAGTTACGGTATCTGGATATGTGTTGGTGCATATACATAGCAGGAAAGTTAAATTTATGCAGTTACACACGGAAAGTCCCGTTTTAATCTCTGCTGATAAATATCTTCGGCTTAGTCCAGCGAATACAAGATTTCGACTCGCCAGCAACGTTTACTTCTTTCTCCTGCTTGGTCCTTTGCGATCCTTCAGTATGTGTGTGCATATATTCCAGCGTATGGATCTAAAAGCAAAATGGTATTTGTAGGAAGTGCATGAAAAATGCAGTTGGTAGTTGGAATATTGGATTCCTATAATTCGTAGTTTTCGAGCAACTGTGTTTGTCATAGCGCGGATGTTTACTCATTTATCGGAAATTTAAAATTTTTATTCGGGCAAGCATAGTGCAACGTATTTTCTATTTTTTGAAAACCATAATCTTCAAGTAACATCAAGCTTTTACGTTATTTTTAGAAATACTTCTTAGCGTAGGCGCAATGACCGATTAAAGATTCATTAAGTCGATGTGTTTGAGAAAATCCTGTGGTTATAAAAGAAGCAGGGACGCGTCATTTCGAAGCAATGTATGGAATGCATTCTTCGTCGTCCTTCGCGATCCTTTTGTTCAATTTCTCCATTATATCCTAGCCATAAAATTATTCTATAACGAACATAACTACCACTGCACATTGCACCTTGTAGTAAATAAAAAGACAATTCAGAAAACTAGCGATAAACGTACAAAGTATTTTGTAGATTTGAAAAAAGTATATACATTCTACGAATCGTTTGTTTTATCGATTACCTTGTCTCTATTCCATTTATTAGTTAATATCGCTTGATCGTTATTCCAATAATAACGACTCTTTTAATAGCAAACAGCATATAAATCCAAGTATCAACATGATACAATAAAATAATATTTTCCTGTTCTAATGTGATATAAACGTAGTATATTCTCAGTGGGTTTCTAGTAGCAGACTCTCCCATGCCATAATTCAACTTGTCTGGGGATAACAACAAATTAGAAAAATTACCGTCTGGCTTGTACGTGGTCTTCTTTTCTCCTCGACGATGTCCCTTCTCTTTCATTCTTTTCCCTCGCTGGTGCCGCCGGCTGGTGCGTGTTTCCGCCGTATTTTCTCTGACATACCTCTGCGTACACACGCTCCCACGTCACGCGTGACACTCTCAATGACCCACGCAACGCACGAGGCCCGTACTATCATAATGTTTCATTTCTGATCCTGTAAGTTACTCGGTTTTCTCCTGATCGTTGATTCGCCACGATAGTCGAAAGTCGTCGCATCGAACGAAACCCGTTAACCCATTAAACCGTGCAACACGCACCAGTTAACCAGTCGCTTAGATTACTTATCTCTGGAAGATAATTTTTTGAAAAGCTTCTTTACATAGGAATCCACTTTATTTCTTATTTTTAAAGAAAGATTATTTGCCAGAACTTGGAAAAGATTCCACGGTTGAAAGAAGCCTCACCTACTGGTCGTATAATTAAATATTTTGAGAACGGTCTCGCTGCTGAGCGGCAGTTAAAGATAGTCGACGCACTCTGAATCATCGTACCATTAATTCTCATGTTTTTCTTCCGTATCGCGAAGAAACACAGGTTAAAATTGTCTCTTTTCATTCTCCAGTTATTCGATTTCCTTTATCAGCCAGTGCCGTGACATCGGCACCGCTATACTTAATTTGTTTACTACATAGTAATTCGTTTCACTTAACTCCAATTAAACCTTGTACAACGTATAGATACGTCTACAAGACATCGTCGCGCACATTCTGTTCCGGTCAAACTCGATTTCGAATCTATCAAAGTTAGCAAGTGTTTCGGATTTGTACTTGGTAGTAAGCACCGGACGTGTGCCACCGCAAGTCAAATGATTTAATCAATTTCAGAATTGGAATCCCCGACGAACACGACTTGCTAGTGCGAACAATCCATCGTTGTAACCGGCGAGGTTTCCCATATCTGCTCGCCGTGCCTCTAGAACCGTGGAAATCTCAATTTCACGGTGGAACTCGCACGTGTCTGATTATACAGGGTGTTTATTGCACGCGTATTCGATGAATTCTCATATCCGATTCAGGACTATGCTAATAATGATAATAACGATCACTAGTCGTATTCGCAAAAGTCTGTTCCAACAAATCTCCGCCGACAAGACAATACCAACGTCGATTTCGCAACTGATATGGTACATATACCGTGGAAAATAGCAAATTGCGGTGCGTCGAGCACATTCAAACGCGACACGATAAAATCATTGGCCCGTCCCTCCCTTTGGCCTACTCGTATCGTTTCGATGAATAGCACCATCTTGGCGGACAAAGAGCAACGGGTAGTTGCGACTTGTGTAAGAGCATTAAATGTCAGGTCAAGAGACTGGCTCGCTTGGCCGGATTACGGTTTCAGTCCTTCTACGTATACTTTATTTCACCGCAGACGCTTTAGCGCACCTAGATCTTTGCCATTCTCTGCCGTAGTGCCGTTGCTTGCGCCCAACAATTCCGTACTGTCTCCCATTTAATTGAATTCTGTAGCCGTAGACTGGTACACGTCGGTATTTTCGTACAATCCAGCTTCGAAATGGTTTCAACTTCTCCGTAGAGTTTGTCAACTCGGATTGAAACGCGAGATTCCAACCATCGAATTTGCCTTTAGCGTTTAGCAACTATACGAACGGCAAGTTTGAAGAGACGTTGAAACAATCGAAGAGTCGATTATTGTTTCCTTTGTTGCATTCGAAAATCTCCATACACATCGATACGCACTGTCGTCGATTGCTTTAGACGAGATGTCTTGACAGTCTCTGCGAGATCTCTCTCAGTCTCCGAAGATCTCGTGGAAGATCTGCAGTATAATTAGTGGTAGATAATAGCAGAGTAGAAGACCAACTTTGCCAGTGTTCCGAGATTCGCTAAAATATTTCTCCGTTTTCACGGATTCGCTGTGCTTCTAATTATTCCCAGGGGAGCGCTTATTCGCGAAATCTCGTGATTACCAAGGTTCTAGAACAAACAATCGCCCGGGGATTGTCTCTTTGGTTCGCATTTAACATTGCACGGTGTTACAATAGCGCGCAAACAAACACATAACAAACCACGGCGCACCCAGCTCTGACATTTTCCATCGAACACCCGCCGTGTAATCTCGCGCGTGTATTCCTTACTGTTTCTCAGGATCGTAGGTTCCGTTGCTTAACATTTTCATCCATTAAATGTTATCCGTGCGATTTTACGACCGGCGAACACAGTTGCGCAAATAGCAGCGAAATAAAGTTATAATCTCGCGACTCCAGTGAATGAACGTGTACTACCATTGCGATTTTCATTGGTATCCGCTTCATCGTTCTATTTTTCGCTGTTTCAATGAGAAAAAAGATACGATCGGTGTGAAAAATATTTGTATAGCGCTTAACTGTATCAAAACTATCGTAGTACGTAGTTTGGTAACGAAATTTTAACAAATAAAGTTTGCAAGTCTCCGGAACGACGTTCAAAAAAAGAAAAACGCGATATCTATTCCTGTCGTGGAAATATCAATAAATATCTAGCAAATGGTAAAAATATATGCGTAATAAGTATAATAAGTACAGTTACCGCTTCATTGGATAAAATGACACAGATATTTTCTAAACAGAGATTTTCTCTCTTAGATATTAGGTAAGTTTTATTAATTTTTTACACAGCATTTAGATTACCATGACAATATCAGAATTTCGAGTTTACAGACCATTGGAATCATTTTTTCATATTGTTTAAATCAGTATCTTTCGCGTTACGTAACGTTCACAGTTTATACGACAGAGAATTAAGAATTAAGAGAACCATTATCCTCTTTATATTTAAGAGTCTATGTTCCATATATAGTATAGTCATTGTTATATCAAAAGCAATCAACGAAGTTGATTTCACCCTTCTTGCACTGGATTCACTTCCGAGAAGCGAGTCGCGATTTCTCGATACTTAATGCCCGGATGCTCGATTCATCGGTGTCTTGAAGCTTACGAGATTCAACAACGAACTGAGGTGCAAACGTCACAACGGCCATGATGATAAGATAAGACCAACCGCGTCACAAAGCTGTTCAACACGTTCGCAGCTGATAGGATTTTTATCGTATGTTAACAAGTAATTCTTTCAAATTTTCTCAATGCTAATATGAAAGCATTCTGCATTCGCAATTTTCCAATTGTCAACTCGTCGATACGCGTATCCGATTTTTCATTTGCACCAATCTCTGCTTACCTTGATACGACAAATGGAATTAGCAAGTTTGCTCAACGTGACTTTCGTTCGAACAGTCCGCTGTACTATATCCATGTTATTTCAAGGACTGTTTCATTTTCATCTTAATGGCAGGTAAAACCATAGGTAAATGTAATGACGATTCAGATTTAGAATGACAAGGATTGTTTTTTAATTGATATAAGACATCTTTCACACGTATGTGTTCAAACTTTGCAAAAACAGACGGGAGATAAAATTAATTGAAACTTTTTTTCGTATCATTCCTATATGTATTTTTTCTCTCGCGTCTTTGTGATAATTTTATCGATATTATTTGATAGTAAATATCTTGAGGTCGATATCGTCAAAAAACAGCATCAAGATCGTGGAACGACATGATAAATCCATAAAAGAAATTGAAACAATTGTATACGATAATTATATATAATTACATATAATTATTCCCACAAACAGCAACACGATTATTATACAAACAACGCAGCAATACGAATGAAAATGGCTCATTATGCCAAGAATCTGGGTAAAAAGTTTATTCGAGTATTTCACTCTCTCTCTCTGCCTCTCTCTGTAGAATCTTTCAGAAAGGTAATTGCGAAACTGCATCGAGCTCGGGAACAATTCCAAGATCGCTTCGTTTCGCTTTCCAATCCTAATAGAGGAAATGAACGTCACTTATTAACAATAGAGTCGAGAGACGAGAGGCGTTGAAAACGAATTCGTAATCGGTGCCGGTTACTCGCAGCTGCAAATCGCGCGAAGAACGCCAACGGCTGTTCAATTGAACTCTCGCTTTGTGAGGTTCGGTCAAGTTCCGTGGCACACATTACGTGCCTTGAATCCCGTGCACGTGTCCAGGAGAAACCGGAAGCGTCTATTTTCAATCGCGCGCGTCAACCACGTCCGGCAATTCGCTGTACCAGAGGCGCACAATTCGAAAACAGACTCCATCGTCGATTTACCGTGTGAATATCTATCAGCCTTTAACGCGATCACTTGTTCTCAATTCATCGAGTGACTCGAATGACTGCTACACCTTAAATCATCGAGATAGCGTAACCAGGTCGATCGTATCTCCTTGCTTATCGGATCCATCGATCTATTTTGATGTCTGCATAATAGGTCGTGATAAAGATCAGGTTTGACTATTTCTTATATATTAGGGTCTTGTTTAAAATTATCTTTGGAGGATTGACATTTTTATGAAAATTTTCCTATGTTGCTTCTAGAATAAAAGGAATACATTTTCGACGATTTATTTATTGAAATAACGAATTACTTCGATTAGTTTCTTATTTTTATTTTAGAAGCACCGTGGAGAAAATAATGTTACGTTTTATGAGGAAAAGACAAGTGGGTAGATAGTTTAAGCAACTTTGTAATTTATGGTAAACCGCCGTAAACGATTTTCTGCAAGTTTTCTTCGCCGTTTAGTCGATATTTTATGAGTCATGACATAAACTTTTTTTCATTCCCCCTTTTTTTACCCGACAAGCAATTTCTATCAAGCGTCGAATTACCTACTTTTCTTCTTGCTTCGTCCGTTTCTCAATATCCGCTACTTTTAAACGGCATAAACTCTATCGACTAGCACTGGCAAAGATTAACTGGCGAGTGAGATACGAATATTTATGCAGAAACAACCGCAAAATACACAACTGCTAAAATACTCATCGAAATTGTATAGAGGCATATTTCTATTTCGTTACGGAAGTAATTACACTTGAGTAATTTCTCGAAGAAAATTTGTAAGCGTATCTCCGAGCAAAATATTTTTGATATTCGCGATAAAGTTAATGCACTATCGATATTATTACTATCGTGTTTCGCATATAAAACATAATTCGGATTTCGTATCAACGAAACCATAACGTATCGTATTCCATCATTTATTCAGTAGGAACATGATATCGCGTTATCCAGGTTTTCCCAATGCATCATAAAAATGACCATTGCGTAACTCGCTATACCGCAACTTCGCTAGTTTTCGAAAAGAGGAAAAATTGAAGGAAAAAGATTATGTAAAATGAAGAGGAGTGTTCAACGATAAAATGGTGAAAATTAATCGCATGCATGTAAATAGGAAGATTAACAATTTCAACTCTGCATGATAAATTGAGCGACGATAAATGCAAATATGTAAATGACCAGAATGAAGTGGGACGATCCGTTAAAAGCTTCTCTCTACTGCGTGCGACGGATAATAAGCTGAATGAAATGGAACTATAGTTTCTTTCTATTTCGTCTAGTTATTTCATTCTGTATTCTAGAACTCGGGATAATGGTAAATCCAAAATAACAGTTCAGTGTGTTCTACTGTGATTCGAACCCGGACCTTTCACTTCGTAGCTAGCTCACGCTATTACTTTGCACAATTAACCTATTTTGGCTGGAAGAATTATACTCTTCGTGACTAACTTTTGAAACCTGATTGCTTTCTACAATTCCTAGACCACCTGATATCACGGTTATTCATCCGGGAAACTTGCAATTTCGAAGTACAAAAATGAGACGCTAATACGGAAGTTTATGAAGAATATTATAAAAACTTTGACTATCAGTCATTTGTAGATTTCTATTCGCAGATAAATTATTAAACGAAACGTTTCGAATAAGGCTTTGCTAGTAACTTTCATAGTTCTAACTCTGGATGTAATAACAATAGTAGCTACCAGCGTTAAGAGAAATTACTATATTTATATAATTCTGCGAATCGACTCGTTTACCGCGTGTAAATTTTCGAACAGAATACACGTGGTTTCAGATCGACGATATGTCTATACTTTGCAATAAAATACACGCTCTACACTCGTCTACGCGTTCATTTCGATCGATTCGTTCAACATTGGGATTAATTTTCCAAAGTCACGCAGATTGGCCGCATCATGCAGACTTTATCGCGACAACTCCGTGACTGGATATCGAATTGCCAATCGTCATTCTGTTTCTTCTTACCACGATTAAACCAGATAATCGTAATAACAAATAATAACGATACTCGTGATGCAATTGTTACGATAATGTGTTGATGTTCGCGTCTAATCGATCTTCTTATCAGTCTTTCTTTCTTCAGATATAACAGAGTTATCACGAAATCGTTATTGCAGTACGAAATGTTAAAGGCTTTTCTATTTCGCTAAGATACTCTGTTTAATTACATAAACGTGACTTTTTTCAAGTTCTACGACGTTACGCTTTACATTTCGCAACTTTGTAAATTTCCAGTTTTTAAATTCTGAAGATTAATGTAAATAGCAACTTGGTTGTTGAACGGTTGGTCGACACATCAACTAGATACTGTGGATCATCCAGAGCCGAGAACTACGCTCTCAAGTACGATGACTGACTCAAGTTTGCATAAAACGGGTTGAATTTTTCGATTCTTCTTATGGTGTCCCGTGGTATTTAGTTTGCGTAATATATCTCCTATTCGAGTTTTCGAGTATTTACTAGCAAGGCAGTAACGCAAAATATGATATAAATTATATTTTATCACCGTTCCATTGCTCTATCGCGTCTTATTATTTTATAATCCAATATTTATAAATTATTTATTTCGTCATATAATATAATATCAATGGTACGACGATATAAAGCGATTTGCTTATCTATCGATCGTATTTTCTTATTCTGCGATCAGATACTTTCTTTATTATTCAAGTAACTTGTGTCTTTATGAAGATATTATTTCGCATTATCAAACAAGTTACTGTGTGAATAGATTTTTATAGAAGGATGTAAATTTCAATGGTAAAAAAGTTATTTGCTCACAAAAGAAGGAAGATCGTTTAAAACCATTTGAAAATTTATTGCGACACAATACGTACGACGTCGATCCATGTTTGACTATAACAACACGCTTGTCTTTTTTATCACCAACAATGTGGAAATCTTATTCCGCATTGTTAATGTGTTACGAACGACTAATGTACACATTTGTTTGACGCTGTTCTTGCAGCTGCTTGACAAGTTGCCGTATAACGCGATTCTTCGCGTTAGCTTTTAATCTGCGCAGAGATTTTTACATATTGTAACAATTGAATTGCAGCTTCCGTGTTTTCGAACGTGTCAACATCTCCAATGCTTGCATTATTCTCCTTTGGCTTGTTTTATTAAACGCTCGTTATGTAAAGCATAAATCATTCACGATCAAACTCTGATTACGTGATAAACACGTGACGCAATCAGTTACCGAGTTCGGATAAAACTACTCTGCCACTAGGACAAAAAATTGAACGAAAGATACGAATCGTGGGCAGATACCTTACCTTTGCGCTTTTACTTTAAATTAACGCGTTTGTAAAAAAAAAAAAAATAAATGTAAAAATGTTAGGTTCCGTGTAGGCCGTAACTGATAAATAAAATTAAAATCCGGCAGCAAGTTAAAGCAGACACTTCGCATTGTCTACATAATGGATGTGCTGCTTCACATAATGCATGATTCATGCCTTTCAATCTTGTGTCAGTGACTGTGTAAAGAAGAAAATGAACCAATCACGTCCTAATAATATTCAAATGTCATTTTTTCATTCGTTGTATTTATCAGCATCTTTTGGCGCATGAAAAATATCAAATATAAAATATTAGTTGGAAAGTTATTGAGCAAGAGAGCTGCAGTATCCGCACGCTGTGTTCATACGGGGTTCATTTCCCCTCTGGGTCTAGTCTCTACGTTGACCTACACCGCTACTTTGTCAACTTTAAGTGGCAAAGACGTTCAAAACCCCAGAAGTACTATCCACGTTCTGAGACACGTTTGTCGATACAATAGTCACCGGGGATATAAATGCGAGTTATAAACTCTTGATCGTATAATGTATACTATATATCGATTGTATAGAGTATAGTGATATCAACTTGTGAGTTCTTCTCTTAACATAATGTCATTAATTCTCTATCCGACGTAATTACGGATGGACGCGAGCGTCACTAAATCACTTGCATCAACCCTTTCGCGACCCAACCAAATCGTTGCAAGCTGAATCGGCAGGTTACACTAGCGGTCCGATCGATTATAATTTCCACGTAATTAGCTCGTTCCGCTAATTAGCGCACCGGTCGAAAACAGTCGGAACAGTTTCTTGCCAGAGGTTAGCTGGCGCGAAACGCGCCGGCCTGTAATTAGCAAGATTTATCAGCCGTGACAAATCTGCGGGACGATTACGCGTCGCGATTAATCAGACGATTCTGGTAGCCGTGGAAATATTCGCGGAACGATTTCCACGGACTCGCGCCTCGTTACCTGGCCCGCTCCCAGACAACAATAACCACACGACCACCGTATGAATAATTCTCGGCGAGCGGATCGCGCCGTTTTGCAATTGGCCCCGCGCGACGTAATCTCACAGGCTTCTTCTGACACAATGCGTTCCCGGTCCCTCGAACGGTATAACGTAACGTTTGCGAGTGTACGTGCGTTCAAGAAGGAGCGAAAGTGACGAGATTACGAATCGCGAGGGAAGAAGCCTTAGCAAAACGGCCGTGAATGATTTTCGTACGTTGGGAACGTTGGGATCGATCGAAACGTAAGAGAAGTTGGTTTCCAAGGTATAGCAGATGGCACGGTTCGCGTTTTATAATAAGTCGATGAACAGACTGCGGAATTTTATGCCGCGAGAAGTTTGTAAGTACAAAATTGTCGAAACTGGGATATATAATTCGTTATAGTATCTAGCAGATGAGATAGATCAATCTGTATTTTATTCCCCTTCTGAATTTATGAAAGTGGCAAGTCCCGAGTAAGTCGTCTCTTAACAAAAGTACGTCTTTTGGTTCAATTGGAAATCTTTGCTCCTATCGCTTACATCGTTTACAGGTATTAGTCCAATGTGAATTTCTTGCGAATTTTCGTACCAGGGACTCGCGGTTTTCGATCGTTGGCGACTTTGACAGGGAGTGAGCAAACGGGCGGGGCAAAACGAAACGTCGTCGTTCGACGACAAACAAACTAAAACAGCGTAATAGGCGTCATTGTTCGAAAAGGCGCGACAAGGCCGTGGTTCGTCATTGGATAATTGGACAGTGACAGTTGCACCCGCGGCAGATATTCGTATTCATAGCCACGCATGTTTCTCTGATGCAACGCTCTTCATGGAATAATGGCTCGAAACGATTTCGAACTGGAGCCACCAGCGCAACACTCACAACAACGCACTGCTTAGCTTTAAATAACGGGACAATTCGAAGATGAGCACGGATTTGTTCGCGGCAACGTCGATTCTGATCCGATATACATTCACAGATTGGCTTCAAATTTTATCAACTTGATCACGATAGCCGTCTTAATTGATGCAAATATTCGAGGCATCTGAAAGCGAGTGAAAAATGGACCGTTTGTTGAAACGTTTGCGTTTCCATCGATTGAAACATCCTGATGTGAGTGTCTACTTATATTTTTCGCCTGTAATTGATCTAAAATTCGTATAGAAAAAAGTTAACGCGATGTTTTCAAATATTGGGAACAAATTTTTCGTCTCGCTCGACCGGTTGACGATAAATATAGAATTTTATATTCCCTCTCCTCCGTCGACGTTTTATACGAAATTGTATATGGAGCATTTCTGCATAATCTCATGCAGCATATACTCAGCCAGTTTACATGCCCTGCGTTAGTACCTTTCTTCTTTTTGCAACCGCACTTTCTAAAGACTCTGCTGAAATAAAATGTTCGGATTTCATTTCGTACGAAGAAGTGTACTGTTTCTTAGACGTTGTTTTATAATATCGTAATAATCCTGGGCAATATATGTGATAGTAATATATGTGAATACACGAATATACGTATACGAAATTTATTTTTCTTCTTAAGCTTCTGTAGCTTCTGTAAGTCCGAAGTCTGCGTTGTTAGGCGGATAAAAATGTATACAGGGATTATCAACGACGACATCTTGCCATATTCATTCTTCGTTATTTATTATCTTACTACATTGTACATATATATATCGTAACAAAATATTAACAAAATATATCGTAACAAAAGCTATCGGCCAATGAAAATGTCAAGCAATGTATTTAGGGCAGGTTTTAGAAGCGAATTTCGTCCTCGCGCCCTATTTCGTTTTAATTTCACCTGCTCGTTTGTCAACGATTCTCTTTGCGCACGATAAAGTCGATTTATTAATATTGTTGTTATTATTATCATGCAGTAGGGAAGCTTCGATGCTTCTGAGGAAAATTTGATCAGTTTGATGAGAATTTGATGGAAGTCGATGTCCTCGCTAAATGTAGGGCATCGAGTATCTGGGAAAATGCCGCTTCATTTAATTAAGAGCTTGACGCGTGTCATCTTTCTGCATTTTTAATAATTAATTTGCTTTTGTCGTTTCGTGATAACATGTTTAATGGTTAATTGCTGTGGCGCGTTTTAAACACGGGGAATTGAATTTCGTATAATGATCGCCCGGTATCGTTATTTGCTCACACGCGAATCTACCAAAGCACATAAATTAAACAGTTAATTACACTTTGCCCCGTAAATTATTGGATATTATCTGAAATCGAACGTATAATTACAATTTATAATTACAGCTTTTTGTTTTTTATTATTTAAGATAATGATTCCCTTCGCGGGATATTTCTTCTTATTATTCTATTCTTTTGTTCGTTTATTTTCTCCTTCCCCTTATTATCTTTGTTTTTAACTTCCAGTTTGATCCATCCACTCTTCCTCATATTACTCCTTCGTCTTTACCTAGTCTTCCCGTTACTTTGCATTCTTTCGTCAAATGTGCCATGTTTCTTCATTTTCTTCACAAATTTTACATATCTTTTTGTTACTCTCTTCCCAATATCTATTGCCTTCTCCGTTCATCGCAGCATCTACATGTTCCTATCGAACAACTTTTTTTCGTTCGCTTTTAGAAATTATTCCTTCCAAAAAAAAAAAGATTTTTAATTTTAATTGGAAAGAATTAAAACAATTTCAAATATAATTTAATAAGTGCTCTCCATCAAAGCCTCTTTTTCGAAAGACCGGTCCACTTTCCAAGCAAAAAAGGGCAAATGCTCGAGCATTAAATGGCTGCATTCACCAAGTCAAATGGACCAATCGTTTAATACATCGATAACCCTAACCAGTTCTTGCCGTTTCGGTCGATACCTTTGATTGCAATTGATACCGAGAATCGATAGAGAAAAAGTATGGAATTTTTCGTGCAATTGGAAGAGCCCACTGATGGGTAAATAGAAAGAGATCAAGTTGGACGTTTCAGCGAATAAAGCCGCCGCTACATCGGTTCTTCGGTGATGTAACTAACTGCAGGATCGCCGGGCCAAACTATCGAGAAAATAGCGCGTAGTTTTCCACCATCGGAGAACGTGTTTCCAGTGAAAGGAGCAAACATAATGGAAAATCGATGGGTATTCCTTTGGTCGAACGATCGTTGCTTTTCCAGCCACTTTTCGAACTTCTTCCATGAAACAGCGTCAATTACACGCGTTCGAAAAGAGAACTTGTCGAGGAGAACTTCCCCTTCGCGTTCCAGACCGGAATAAGGGAGGTGAAATATCCTTTTTCCACGAAATATCTACGTGATCTCGTGAAAAAAGAGGTTTGAGTGATTTCTTCATTGACGTTTTTCTGCAAATATTGGAAGCTCCCTTAAATCCATATGATGTTAACGATGTTTGTTCTTATTAATCTTTTAGATAAAAAGATTAAACCAGCAAGCTTTTATCTGTCCGGTGATATTTTCCGTAAAGAAGATTTAATTTTATATAATAATTCTGCGAAAAGGAAGATGAAACGTAGAAGTATTATATAGGAATGTTAGATGGATAAGCTTTCGTATCGGGTTTTAATCTTTCATTGATGTATAGTTACTAATTAGTAGTAGATGAGTGTACATTTCAATATAATAATTACACGCACTGCTAACACACATCCATTCACTGACGAGTTAGAGTAATTTATAGGCTACATTAACGATAAATCTGTAGATGCAAGTTTCAATCTCTGGGGGAATTCTCAATAAATGAAAACAATTTTATCGACGATACTGTGATACTTGAATCACATTTATAATATTATAATAGGTAATTGTATATATTCAAACTTCAAAAATTAGTTATTTAAATTCCGGTACTTAAAAGAATTTTATTACAGATTGTACAGAATTTCTAAAATTCTTCAAACGTTCCTTCATGTCTCGCAATCGATAAATTCTTTTGCAATCTTACGATTCTGTCTTACTCCTTAACGTGACGTATTTCAGTTAATTTTAGACGAGTGTGAGCAAAGAAGCTTTAACATTTGAGCTGCCATAGAGTGTCGATGTATGGTCGATAAAACCGCACTAATCGTATTAAGACAATTCGATTTAATCAAATTATAATAAACGCTTTCTCTTACATCGCGAGTACACGTTATTATAACAAGTTACATAATAGATGCGCGAGGAAGAAAATCCATGCCCAAATGATGTGTATAGTCGGTTTTCCATCGCGATGACGCGACCAATTACATCACAACGAATCCATGTAACAAGAATCCATTAATCAACTATTTTTGTCGGTCGCCTAGTTCGGCTTTTATTTCGAAGCATTGTGAAGCCTGCTCTTGTAGTAACAAGGACAATCGATTACACGCGACTTAAGCTGCGATCGATCAAATCTTTTATTCCCTAATTGTACAATCATAGACGAACAAGCATTTTTTTCACGTTACGGATTTCCCATTCATCGTCCTTGAATTTTTCAAGCTGATTCATTTTCGTTTTCATCGTTAATGTACTTACGACGATGATTTAATTGCTTTTTTCTTCGCGATTTCGATCACCCGCAACTTTTTCAAAATTCTTTTCACCCACATCACATAGTAAACCAATCTTCCTAATTTCTCAAAATCATTCGTGTCTTTCGGCCGAATTAAAAAAGAAAATTTATTCCGTCCTAAAGACCGTACAAATATTTTCCACACCCACTGCATTTGCATGCTATTTGCAGTTCGATCGTAGACCTGAACTTTCCCAAAATCGTTCGATCTATACATCGGACGAAAATTCACGTGTACGGCGAATTGTAAACGTGAAAACGGAATCAAAGTAAGGCGATCTCGAGCTCAGAGATTCCGTTGAAAGCGAGGGCCTTTAGAAGCGCTCTCACGATAATTTATATAGGAAGTGGAAGTCGGAAGTCGGAGCTGGTAGGGCTGTGCACTCGATTGCCTTCGTTTCGCTGGCCCAGTAGCTATGGTTTCCCTGAACTTTACCGCTGTTCGGCTTCTTCGCGGATCGCCCTTCACAATAACGTATTGTGCCAGCCAGTAGACCCGCAGCTCTTGCAATTTTTAAACGGTAGCCTTTGTCGATTCTTCCGGTCTGTCTCACCGGACGAGAAGGGTACAGGAACGCATCAAAATTTCAGACCAATTTCTTAGCCTATTGTTTCGCGTCGTAATTGGATCGCGTCTCGAGGCTCGAGCAACCCTTTTTGTCGGCGTTCGGCTAGAATTGTGTCGCGGCAGGATTGCCTTTTCCTCTTCGAATATCATTATCTCGAGAAAGCGGACTTTCGTATGAGAAAGATGGTAGCTGCTACCGATAGTGCGGAAGCGAATAGGTCTGGAAGACGGCTGGGATAACAACTGGTAGAAATTCATCTTTCAGCAGGTTATATAACGTAATTATATACCGCTATATTTTAATATGTGGCATAATTATGTGTTATTAGAGTCCTTATGGGAATAGCTAATATTTACAATAAGGAAATTTAGTCTGTTTCTTATAAATTACGTAAAAAGAATTTTTGTTAGCTTAGCAGATATTAAAACAGCAACTTTCAGCAAAGCTTGATAAAACGCTTGTTCGCGTTCATTGTAACAGAGTAACGTCGACACATCGCGCGTCTAGCAGATATTTTCGAAACGATATACGTAGGCTCGCTTCTCTTAGCGATCCATCTCTGTCGGATTTACACGACCGATCAAATATTCCAATGTCGATCTATCGGTATTATTATTTTTCAAAATAATTAACGTCGATCTATTCTTCTTCTCTTTAATTGCTTTCGATTAGCACGTAACGCTTTCCAGTTGACTAGCTATCTAATTAATATTCATCGAATTTAATACCCATCTCGCACAAAATCAATTAATTAAATTTTCATAAAGATTCCATTACCGCTTTCATCCGGTCTGTTATAATTAATATCGAATCAAGGTTTTACTCGCGCAAGATCGGTTTATTCAACTTTTGTTACGAACTCCGACACGTGAATCACGTTGATAACGCGATTATATTTATTCGGTTAAAAAGCTATCATCGTCGTATCCTTCGTTTATACGATATATATATACACTGTTAGAAAAAGTTAAAGGAAACTGGGACGACGTACAAAGATCCTTAACGAAATTATACGACGAAATCGAATTATCTATATGGCCATAAAATGTAACGCCATGTTACAATAATCGTATACCACGGTAAGTCATGGGAATAGCCAAAGCAACGCTTATGGTTTTTATCTCCGTGTAAGTAGCCCTTGGGTCAGTATCGGTATTTGAAAAGGCCGCGATGGTAAAAGACGTCGGAAAAGTTAGTGGAGCATGTAGCCGCATCCCGTATCCGGCGAAACACCATACCAGCCAACAACTGCGACTTCTGGCCTGCCACGAACACAACAATGGAACACCATTGTGGAACAGGTGGTCACGAGCCGTTGATCTTCCATCAGGCACCTTTAGCGACTAGGCTAAGGTAGCGCAAGGTGCCTTCCGAATTTACGATCTCCGATATTTTTTATCGTCTCGTTCGAGTACTCGGCTATTACCGCGACAAAGTTGTAAAAAGTTGTAAAAGAATAAACTAACCGACGATGAATGCTTTTATGACACGGACTGGGTACATAGGAAGGAGGGAAAATAACTCGGCTGGATGAGAGAAAAGAAAGAAAGTTTTCTTCCTTTTTACTCTGTATGTGTTAGGGAGGAAAAGTTCGTATTAGCAAGCTGTGCATGTAGTGTTTTACGTAACTGGATACGCGGTATTGGACACAACGAGATAACTTCGTCGGAGCAAACAGTAAAATTTCTTCCCTTTTTCTCCACATTTTTCCATTTTATAGAGGATAAAGAGTCGTTGGTTTTTACGTCCTGGGTCCGTGCAAGTACGTACTGCTGCTCCAGGCTTCCGGAGTGTTAAAGCCATGGCCATTAAGAATTTTATCTCGACGTTTTATCAGCATTGCAGGTAGCTTCAGTAGGCATAGCGTGATACAACGATGCCGATTTCTACAAGCTGATTTTTTATGTAACACGCACGTTGTATTTGACCGAGCCAACTACGCGATATACGAAAGATACATCGGTCGTCTTCTCCCACGTATTTCGTATTGTTATTAACAATCGAATCGTTAATGAGACGCGCGCGAGTGATTCGACGTCGATCGAAAGAATCATGGAATATCTACGAACGTCGGATGGTTTGGCGATGGCGAGGGATTAGGGCGAAAGTGTGCTGACGGAATGCAGGAAAATTTACACGGTTGCGCGAGCTTGCTCCGCGACATGCAACAATGGGCCTTTAATTATCCGCGATTCGCCTGCGCCTCTATTAGCATGCAAATTGAGGAAGTCGAGTAACGCGACTCTATACCGCGTGCAAGCAAATATAAGAGAGAGACAGACACAGAGAGAAAGAGAGAGAGAGAGAGAGAGAGAGAGTAGAAAGATGACGGAGCACGACAGGACGAACAGAGCAAGCTGCAACTCGAAAGAGAAGAAAACGAAGAAGGAGAGTACGAAGAAGAAAGAGGAAGTAGAGTGGAATAACGAGGAACATGAGGAAGTGGAGGAGTAACAACGGGGAAGGGAGAATCGTGGTGAGAAGAGAAGATAGCGAAAGTGAAGGTAGAAGAATGGAAGTGAAATTTTAGAGATTCGGGGAGAATGTGATACCACGCCCTTAGCACACCGTGACTCTGCGGCTAAGAATTTCACATTCACCGAGCTGTGACGTTACGGGTCACTTCACAAACCAACCCTTCCAACTATGTATACCGAGAATTTCAGTCGCTGGCTAGACAAAGCTACCTGGAAAATTAAATATGCATACGTCTATTGCATATCGACGTTCGTCAGCTATCTCTGATTTAAAATAGAAAATGAAATTGTATCATGAAATTATAATAAAATCGATTTATTATCTAAAGAACGTCGTGTAAACGTAATCGGAGTGTTACGTACCGTAGTAAAATTGTGTCTCTTATTTCGGCGCGATCCATTCGAGCAATTTATCCTGGAATATAGTAACTTCGACAGGAAACGACAGCGTTGAAGAAGAAAGTTTAAAAGGTCGGTCCGAGTGTCCGTGCCGGAGCTAAAGTTTATTCCTAAAGGTGCTTATTAACTACTCACGTAACTAACTTTAGATTTTACATAGTTAGGTTTAAAGTTCGACTTAGAGTCAGACTCGGATCGTAATTAGATTTACGCTGGAGCGTGTAGATTCGAGAGCGCGTTCCTTTCGAAGCAAATTTTCCTCCCTCGTACTCGGATTCATGGAAATGTGGAAAAGAGAAACCGACGAAGATGCCGGCCGTCTCCAGGACATTTTGCATATGTTATCGCGTGCCTGACCAAATCTAGACCTCTAGAATCGCCTTCCCAGTGACGTCGGCATTGGAAACGTAAGCTAGGCGCGACATTTGGACGCCAAAAAATGGTCGAGAGTCGGATTCCCGAGATTTCGTGCATTTTCGAGCGACGCGTCTGCTTCGTAGACGATTTATTGCGCTAGAAAAGGGGCGACCTGCGTTACAATGGTTGGAAAATACCTGCACAAGTCTGCATGACTAGTGTCTATAGTCTAGCTATCGTACCTCGTCGATCACATAACAAAGAAAACGGGAGAAAGAAGAGTTTAAATATCGGAGACATAAATATTAATGATTCGTACGTACATGAAACACTGTTACAATAAACGATAAAAAAGAGACGGGGCATGAAGCTGGAAGGTGAAAAAGAAGGAACGGAGGGGAACAAAAGATAGGGCTAAAGGTGGATAGAATGGGACAGAAAATATTTACCGCGCAAAAGGCAAAGGAGGGGCGCGTTTCTTTGAAAAAGCTGAACTTTTGGAAGATATAAAAGTTGCTTACAAAGATGAGTGAGCGGTCATAGAGGAAGCTGAAGCAACAGACGCGAATGAATAATTAAACGACGCGAGTACTTGTGAAAAACATTGAAAAACGAGACGAATAATAATACACGTAAAAAAAAGATGTCGCGAAGATGTTATACTACGAAACTTGAATACATTGAATTAAAAATATAACGAAATACGTCTAACCGTGAATGAGATTTGCCAAGAAAAAGTAGAAAAAGAAGGAGGAGAAACGCGTGTAAAGTAATTATCATGCGAAGTGGATACTGCGAGCGATATCGACACCGGCAAGAAAGTAGAGTTCGACATGAAAGTGGAATTATAAAAATCGCGAGAAAATAATGAAAAACAGCGAAATAAATAGAACGGGGAAAGATAAAAACGAAGGTGCAGAGAGCGAAGAAGGAAGGTCGTAAACAGAACGGAAAGAATGGCGAAACTCGAGTCGAAGGGAAAAAGATTAGCGATACAGGCGTGTAAAAGTTGAATGAGATAAGGAAAAATGTAAGGTATACAATGTTTTCGACGAGAAACCATCGATCGACGTGTCGTACATATCGACACGCCATCTTGGCTATGAATGTGCTTTGCCTCGTGCATCATGGATGCATTTCAGAGAGAGAGTACCGCGTTTCTCTCGCCTCGGAATATCCGTGACAAAATGCGATCGTTTCAGGCTATTCCATACCTGTCGATACACGGAATGAAAGAAATACGTGTTGTACGTGTTACGTTGAAACCGTGGTTCAGGCTTTTCAAGGGATTCGTCACGGGTTTGAAAAGAGCTGAAATGGCTGAGAATATTCGAATTTGTTTCTCTCTTGCTTCCTATAGTCTATGACTAAGTTTATTGTCTATTAAAACTGAATGAACAGAGTGTATCGGAGAGAGTTCTGCATATTCAAAGGAGATCGAAGTAAACCGGTTTATTAGAACGAGAAACTTTCCGCGGAAAAGTACGGATCAAAAAATAGCATCACGGCCATTAATTCGCTGGCTGGTGCTAGAATCACGCGAGCTACTAATTTCGTTCTGATTTTATAACAATTTTTTTTTACAATGGTCTTGGCGATCGTCTGGCTCCGCGTTCCGAAATTTCCGCACATCGAATCGATGATATGAAATAGAACGGCGAATAAAACAGATATCTCTGACGCGTTCGTATGGTTTGTCGAGGCAACGAAAATGCAATTGGCACGTTATTTTCCTTTTTTTTAAGGCGGCAGCGATGGATAAATTTAATTAAGTGAAAACGCGGGAACGTGTTCCGCAGGGAGAATAAAACGCGATAAAATGGCCACGCACTTTACCATAAGTACTAAAAAACAAATTTATCAGCGACAAATTGGAAACGTTTCACGGCAAATAAAGCTCGCGTCGCTTTGTAACGAATTGAATTGCACTCCGTTCTACCGTGCACTTCTTTCTCGTAAACCTGTAGAGAACGAACTCGTAACTGTTGTTCATCCTTATTCGTGCTAGCGTGGTCATCGTCCGTCGTTTGTTATTTAATTGCCTTCTATGTTATCGTACACCGTTTCAGATTCGCCAAGCGTTGCGATATTCTTGAAACGTGTAACTGAAATTAATTAACATTATCTTGTACCTAGATTGCTTTGTTTATGGAAATATTCGGAATTAAAAGTAAAACTATAAGATTCATTTTGAATTGATTGGATTTCATAAAAATTATTTAATCGCGCTATCAAAGTTTCACACGCACACTATTATGAGTTTCTTCTGCGCGTTTCGAACAACGAACACCATTATTTGTAAAACATGGCAGCTGAAATTTGCTTGAAATTGAAATTGGCAGCTTGAAATTTCGATAAATTCTCGTGGAAGAATGATTAGAAAATAGTGGCTCAACGTTACAGTATTATCTTGTATCGCGACAGTAAGAGAGGCGTATAATTAAGTAGAGATAAAAGAGGGACGAGATGCGATCACGGTGACACGCGTTTCACGAGACCTCGTTGTACACGTTGTGATTCGTTGTTTCAAATAACTGTACTGATTTTTATACCCGTGAGCAACAATTATACCGCGACCTGATCGTTAGACGAAGTATACCTAATAATGATAATAATATTGTTGTTGATATATTCATATGGTTCGTGCATGCTATTCCTTATTTCCTTCGATAGACCATACGTTTCGCGTAGAGAATTCTTTTGTTCGTTCGCTGTTAATTTCTGTGGATCGTGATCAGTATCTCGGTTAATAAGCCCCCTTGATCACATCGCGATTTAATTATCATCGTCGAATTCATTCGAGGGAACGGCGCCCTGTTTCAGTTCCATCGAATTCCATTTCTGCGTGATGCGACACGATACACTCGTCAGAGTCGAATTCATATCGATCGGAAATTCTCCATTTGTTTATTATTCGATGTCTACTCAAAATGCATTCGGTTAATTTATCGGTTCGAACTGCTGAATTTTGTGATCTGGCGATGAAATTCAGTCCGACCGTGGAAAAATTCTATTCGCCGCGTGGATATCCCGTTCGATGCAGAATGAAGAAAAACAGACACGCTGTGCGTATTACGAACAATATTTTTCGAGCTAATTGAAAACCGATATATTTCTCTCTTTTAATCACGCGAACCACTTGCTTCGTATCTGCTGCGTTGCAGTTTCACGGATATAAATAGAAACGTTTTGTATAAATGGAAAACGAATGGCTGCGAACAAATTGGGAAAAATAATTGAAAGAGAAAAATGAATGTTAAACAGACATTGCAATTCCTTGCAAAACATTTTCAACGTCGCTGTATCTTAATTCAATACGGTCACTGGTATTCCAGAATAAATAACATATAGAATTTATTAATAACAGATGTCGCGTTTCGTATATAATTACCAAGCTTCCTCGTAAATAAAACGAGTTGTGAAATAAGAGAAATAAGTTTCGTTAGATTTAAAATTCGAGAGCAAGAGACACACGAAACTAGGCTCGCGTTTCTCGTAAAGATGCTGCGAAATAAATGGCACTATGGCCCAATTCTCCGGCAGTGAATGGCACGCTCAGAATGCAATGGTTTTTTCTATCATCGTGAGAAGAGCAATCCAATCGGCGAGGACAAAGAGCGCGAAAGTGAAAGGGTGGAGGCGGAAAAGGCAGCTTTTAATGCGCTGCTTCTAAGTCGAGAGTTCTCACAAGCACGCCGATTGAACAGTTATCCGATACAACGACGACTGTTGTGCAACTACAGCTGGCCGAAATGAAAAAAGTTGGCCAGAAACACCGAATGCTATATCTTCGTCAAAAATATGAGTCGTGTTACAAACAAATGCACTTTCTAAACTTCCACGAAAAACGCAGTCGTTCGACTAAAATAAGAGACGATACGAGAACATTATTTTCTCTCTAGCTTTTGTTTCTACATTTCCATAATGCGAGCAATATTTTCATTAACGATGATGCTTATCGATATATCTTTATTAATAACTATTCTCGAAGGGCTTGTAACATCCATCTACGAAGGAAAACACCGTTAAGAGGAAAATTAAAAGATACCGAATCAGAGGATACTTGCCGAGACATAAAATACAAAGAGCGTTTTTAATTTACATAATGAAGTGTTCCATATAGCGAGAAGATTTTATCTGTTAACGTAGCAAGTGTGCAACCAATGTATAATAAAAATTTAATTATGAAGATATAATATAATAACGTAATAACGTAACGAGAGTTTGAATTTCAAACGAAAACGATAAAAAGATATACCGTAGCAGGTAGCGAGTATTTTCAATGCATCGAAAGAAAAGGAATAAAAGATAATCGTGCTTTATTAGCAGTCCTGCTGCTTTCATTTCGTTTTATAACCGTATCATAAATTACTCGGGCCTGGCTTTCGTATGTTCTTCGAATGAAATGAAATGAGATGAGCATAAAATAACAAATAAATTTGGCGTCTGCGTTACTTAGGCGTAGCATAATCAACCAATTTAAGAGTGGAACGAGCGCCGAGATACACGGGTCACAAATTGTGAAATATACGTCGCGTAGCGTAATGAAGAAATGTGTCCAAATGAAAAGTGATCTTGTTTGTCAGATCAAGAAGGCAAATAAAATTCTTCGTACGAGAGAACGTCGCACGAAATGAGAGCTCGTTCCCCGGCCGGTCTAACTTGTATTAATTTAATTGACATATCTCGAGGTCGACCTCCTTTGAACGACCGTCTAAATGATTCCTACGAGGTACATTGAGGATGTAGCTTGTGTGCGTATGAATCATTGCCTGCTACAAAATATGGTAGAAAACACCAGCAACTTTTATTTTGCTGTAATTTTGGAAACGAAAGGATCCAAGGATTAACGCTATATATCTAGACACATTGAAAAGATGGAAATCTTACGAAGTTAAATCTTATAAGAACCTCTCGATGTCAGTGAAAACGTTCAAATATCAGGAATTCGTAGCATTCCTGACACTTGGTAAAACTCGATTGTCCCCACAGAGCGACAAAAGAAACGCAGAATCCAACGAAATAAGGAAAAGGGAAAAGAAAAAGAAGAGCGTGACAAATGTGGAATGACGAAACGTCGAATGGTTCGCATTCCATTTAGTATCGTGTCATCAAGTATAAACGATACGGACGACGGTGCGAAAGCTTTCAACACATACACCGTATCGACGTATACACGTGCTCCCATTGCGTTCACTGTCTGTAAATGTACTCTATAATTAACCGACTCTTAATTGCATTCCATCGTGTACTCGCTGTTTAAATATTTGCATCGAGAATCATTCATTGCCCCAGGAAATGTTCAAAATCGTTTAGTTTGAAAATAATTCATATTTTAGACGATCGTTGTTCGTCTCAAGGAAAGATCTGCGTATGAAACGTCGTTTCTTCCATGTCCGAACTCGACGGGCCGATACTATTTGCTAAATTTTCTATTACCAACCAATCGTTATCCACGCTAAAGAACAAATCTACCAGAAATGAACGATTCGCGTTTGACTAGGTTCTTACGGAACGACTGAAAATTTAGTAAGATGGTAGCACAAATGAATGGAGTGACTAGGTCGAAGGAGAAACGACTTTAGTGTTTGCGAACTGGTGCGCGGTTTCAAGGGTTTATGACACGTGCATCGTTACCGAGGGTTCAAACGCCAAGACCAGCCCAGTCGTTCGTATAGTACCCAGAAATGCTGACACTCTGCGACCATAAAGCCGTTTCTAGGCCCTGACATCTGGCTCGAACAGTCTTCTGTAAAGTATCGATTAACGTTTTCCTAGAAAATAGCCTAGTTTGGCGTCCGTGTCATAAACCCTATGATCTCGATAGCCAACCTTATCTATCACAATTCAGCGGAATGTCGTGTCAGGTGCAAACTATAGGTGTAAAATATCGAGATTAAAGTACTATACCTATATTTCAAGAAACGACATTTTGCAATTGCATATGTGTATGCGTAGTCGTATTTGATGGGATATTTATTTGCGACAAAATCGTCCATAGCTTTAAGTAGCTGACGACCATCGAATGTAATTAGCTTTTTAGACTGACATCATTTTTTCTTTTAAATTCACAGTGTCCTTATTGTCGGTCGTCGTGGCATGGCTGAATTCACGAATTCTTAATTAGTAACAATCTCGTGCGTGGGAGGACAGATACGGGTCGGCGAGGGCAAAGAAACTGGATTGTTCGTGTATAGTACACGTCCACGTGTGTGCCGCTTCATTCACGTACGGTAGTATGCATGTGTCTTGTAATGTCAATTAACCGTACTTCAGGCAGGCGTTTTTCATACGACGTTACAAAAACGAAGCTGGAAATTTACGTTTACGTAGTCTTATCGCATATATCGTTCGCTTGTGATCGAAAAATTTTGCTTGATATTTACAGTAAACAGAGCAGCGTATACTGCATCCCAACGAAAATACGAGAAAGTCATCGAGCATAAAAGTCTTAGGACTAAAAGTAGGAAAATAATGAGGGGAAAAAACGAAGGAAAGTCAAAATGTCCGCGTTCAGAATTAAAACAAGCTCCGGTGTTGAGACGAGTACCTAGTGTCAAGTGCTGGAACGAACTAGGAAGAAAAAGAAAGTCAAGGCTTATGACGCGAACGGTCTTGATGCCTTCGAAACATACGGCGAATAAATAAAATCAAACGTAGGAAGCGGACAATTTTCACGACGTTTCTCCGCATGATTCCGCATTTCCTGCCTAATCAGCGTCGCTTCGAAACTTTACCTCCGTTCGAGCTACCACGAAATACTCTCAGATCTGTTCGAGTTCAATCTCTAATCCACTAACGTTGCCAAGTATAAGCCTTTAACTAAAATTTCTTTTAGCAAGGTTTATGCGCCGGAATGTAAAGCCGAAATCGGGCGGAAACTCGTCGTACGATCGCCAGATGCTTCTATAAAACATTCCAGCTGGTTCTTCAACTGTATATAGATTAAAGCCAGCGAGGTGAATCGTGTCGCGAACCAGGTCACACGTATCCGCGTTCCTTCTCTTTTTCCTCCCACATTTCGCTCGAGCTTTATCTTCAAAGAGACAATAGATTGCCGAAGTCGTACGAACATTCTCGTCTCTGAGGTATGTCCCTAAGCTATAACTATAACTGTCATTTAACTTATCTTCTTTCGTAGAAAAGATACCGAGGCAAAGGAACAGCGCAGATTTCTTTGCACGCAAAGCGAGGCGGTTATCGTAGCACGATCAGGCAGGGATTTCGTTTTCGAGGAAATCGACTTTGAATATTTGACAAGTATACTGAGATTTTGTCAATCCAGTTTTAAACTACGTTTGAGAATAAATCGAAAACGTAGAGTAACATTTTTTCGTAAAATGCTTCATTATCGTTTTTTCTCACCTAACCGGCATCTAGCCAAGTTGAAGTATACTTGACAAATTTTCAAGCCGGACTTTTTCAGAAACGAAGCGTCGTTGAAAAATTGTATTCCATATTTTCGACTTATTTTTTTAGGTGAAATCAGTCACTGCCCGGTTGTATTACGATTACCGCCTCACCATGTGCAGCGCTTAAAAATGAATCTTTGCAAACGAAAATGCAGTACGAGCGTCAGAAACGATAGCGTGCAAGTAGAAAGTGACGGCGTGATCAGCCCGGAGCGGCCGCACGCGCCGTCGGTAGGAGGGTCTGGCAATCATTTGGTCAATGACAATAAGTGGCAGTGACACGGACACGACGATTTATAAATCGATAGTCGGAGGGACATCGGATTTATGTAACGAATACAACGACGTCTGGTTATTCTAATTCCGACGTCAAATTAGAGAAGGTTCGACCATAGAAGCTTTGGAACTTCAATGAACGAGACACGGTCGATGCGAAACACGAGATAAAAGTTCCGCTCGAATTTTACTTCCGACATTGCATTCCACTGCGACTATTCTCTTTTTTCCCCCGACGATTTTCATGGAAATCGTGAGGAAAATTTGCATCGCTGCTGATTTTGGGTCTGTCGAATATTTTATTTCACGCTTTATCTCGCGAATCGCTCTTATCGATCGTTACCTCTAGAGCACGCATTCGCTAGTCATTCACACGAATCTTTTTATTTCTGTAGAACGTTCGGAATTCAATTTGTTGCAGTAAGCATTCTGCGAGATTGAAATCGCGCCACTTTTGCCGGAAACCACGGAGCTACCGATACGAGAAACCACAAAGCGTTCATCTTCGTTACCATTGATTGGATAGCTATCGACTAAACTATAAACTGCGAGGCATTTTGAGCTGAAGCGAACGAAGAATTTAATCGTTCTTCGCGATATAATGTTTCCACTTGGATCGTTTCCTATCATTAAGTAACATTCAGTAAAATTTCGATGTAGGATTTTAAACGCTTCTCAGCTTCTTACTCGACGCGTTATCGAAAATGAGTATGTAACGGGTAACACGCTATCCTCTAATTGCTAGAATAAATAATACAGAAGGTAAAACGTCGTTTGCGAGTAGGTGTAAATCGAATTGTAATTTTCGTTGCAGATTCCGCGAGGAGGTCTAACGAACGGTGGAGATGACTGGAAGAAGAAGAGTGCCACTCGTGTTAAGAGTATGCACAGGTAAGGATACGTAACAAAGCTGAATCGATCGGTCGATTTGCGCAATTCATTAACCGGTAAACGCATAACGTGTACTTGCATTACGTACTTTTCCCATTACCTGCCATTTTAATATCTTTTATTTTAAGTTTTACGCTACAGTTGTCGATAGTTCTGATACTAAAAATCATCGACACGCTGTACGAAATCTAATTCGCGTGGAGTGCGATAGAATATAAGCGAACAGAAACGTACACAGACTACACAGGTAATTTACCTGTATTATCGATTTGAGATTATTATTTCTATGCGATCGAACCACAGCTAAGCACGCACGCGTTCTATCCGAAACGATTCTCCTGCAATATCAAGATTTCATTAACCTCGGTGATTTTTCTTAATCTAGCGCTTTCTACGGAGCTCCGCGAGAGCGTATCTGTCACGATTGAGAAATAAATGGTCGCGCAGCAAGGATTTCGTCATAACTTTCACGCGCGCGTAACTGCACGATCCGCGTTTCCGTTGGACCGAGAATCGAAT
The DNA here is from genome assembly GCF_011952205.1 of Bombus bifarius. Lineage (NCBI taxonomy): Eukaryota > Metazoa > Arthropoda > Insecta > Hymenoptera > Apidae > Bombus > Bombus bifarius. Next base: position 146,914 of record NW_022885586.1, on the reverse strand, counting down.
CGCTCGAATGCATCCTGTTGCATCGCGTAAAGGCTGGCAATCGAGGGCGACTACACGAACCACGCTGCTCGGCCATCAAGTACTGTTAGAATCGCCATGCCGTGCCGGACTGCAGGCTGAAACCGTAACACTTGCCTTGACAATACGAATTTACCGTTGCGCTCGAACCAAGCCACGTCGTTCAACTTTCCTCCGGGTCTCCGGTGAGTTCATTTCGCGTTCTCAAAGATCGAAACGAACAATTTTTGGAAACGTGGCTGGCTATCAGTTACAGGAACGTTACAGGAACGTAATTACCGATTAATAAGTTGACCGCGGGATCGATGTGAAAAAGAAATAATGGCGTCGAAATCGAAAGTCTCCTATATCCGTTCATTGTGTACAAATCGAAATCGAAAGTTTCCTTTCGGCGTTTCCAGCCGAATCCGTATTATTACCGGATGATCCGTTCCGAACTGATGACTCTGCGAAGAATGCAAAACGAGAATCGAATCGGTTAAAGAATTAGAAAGCGCGTGGTTCGATGCTTACGTTGGAACGATTTTTGGACCGTTTCAAAGAACGTTCACCGACAAAGGCAACATTTCTAATTCCCAAATATTCTAGTTTCTAATTGCCAAAAGCGATTTAATCCAATCGCGAGATAACTAATTCACCAGTGTTGTACGTATAATTGGAATACAATTATCTCTGTGCGAGTAACCTCTAATTTACTTTACTTTATTCCGTCTCATTGCTTGTTAATCGCCAGTTTCCAAAGCATCGAACTAGCCAACTACCGTAGAATATGCGTCAACATTTTCTAGTTTCATTGCTATTTCACACTTCATTCGTTATTCGCTCCTCTGTTAGAAGCAAGTTTCAAGCCGGAATTCGCAGAAGCGATAGAATTACTTCTACGACTGTAACTGCGCAACACTCGATCGTCTTGCTGAAAGGGATGCTGAAAGAACGTCGTCGAACACGATCGAAACCCGCGACAGAAACCTCGTAATCGTACCCGCCCATGTACACATTTTCACGTAACCTGTCCACATCGGTAGAGATCAGGTGCGCATACTTAAATCTTCTGCATAATCCCGTGGTCTGTTTAACATTCAGAGGCACGCGAACATACACACCGCGTTGCATACACATTTTTCCATCCGCCGTAGCGTAGAATGCGCGGCAAACTACATCATAGAGGTTCATGAATCGTTTCTCGATGGCTGGCTGAGCAATTCCCGGCCAACCGGTTTTTAGATCCATTAAGAGCTTCGTCCACGCTCTCCACGGTCATTTTTATTTCAACTCACTGTGAGAACCAGTCACCGTTGTCAATATCCATCGCCTGGCTCGGCGTTTGCACGTGTTCATCGCTGATACGTCGATCGTCCGCGACACTGTTCACGGTTCACCGATTCAACGATCAGCCCCTCGTTTACTGGATTCAAGATAAAGTAGCGATTAACCCTTAACGGTCGATAATTTTATAGCAATTAACTCGACGTATACTTAACTAGAATTATCGGTTGTAGAATCCAGTCGCTTTTGAAACGAACTCGTGGCAATGCCTTCGTTTATAAAATTCTCTTCTCTTTAAAAAATAATTTATCCGTTAAACGTCTGACTGCGTGGAACGTAGAGTTTATGTTTTTTCCAGCAATTTTCCAAATGTTCGTAAATCTAAAAATAAGGTAATAGCAACATCATGAATAACTCCGAGGAAGCTAAAAATACGCATTCTCATTCTGTTCCTGATATTGTTATTAAAACATCTGGTCTTTATCGTAACAAACGGTATTTCGTTTAAGAAAGAAGATAATATAATCTACGTACAATGTTGGCGTAAATTTCGATATACCTTGCAGACACGTTCGAACCACTTAACAGAGAAACACGTTTTGTTGAAGAATACTTAGCGACGTTACTAATCGCTTAAATATGTCTACTGCGAACATTTAAGACAGTTTAAGCGAAGGTTTACACGAAATATACGCGCGAGCTCTTATCTTCCAGTTCCATTCAGTTTGTTATTATTTTACTGTAATTCCTGTTTATCCCGTCTAATTCAACTACAGTAACCATAAGCGTGATTGTAATCACAGTCACACATATGCGTACATATACACTGCAGCACGCTACTAGTTTGATTTACGTAATTGCTGTAGATAACACAAATATGAAAATCAAATACCACTGGCGTTGGTTAATAACAAAATAGTCCGATTTACGCGAATATTTGGAAATCTCGATAGACGATGCAGTGGCAGAATATTTGATCTGGTGTAATTCTTTTTTTATTTTGGTATTATTTCGTTTGTAACCTCGATACCTAACGCTGTCTAAATCAATCGTTTCAATTTTAAAGCGCGATTTACATATTTCAAAGTTACAAACAAACATTCTCGACAATTTCCGAACAATTTAAAACTGATTGTCCGGTATTAACCGATATGTTTCAGGTGTTTTCGTGCTGCTCTTCAGCACGGTCGCCGTGGACGCGACGAAAGACCCATCGTCGAGTTCGGAGAAGCTGCTCACCCCCGACGTATCGGAAACATCGATATTCGAACAGAACAAGACGATCTTAAACAAAATACCATCGAGAGACGAGTCGGAGTTTCCCTTAGCAGAGTCGAAAAACGAAGCCGTCGGACCGTACAACTCGACTAAAAGAGGTTTCGAAACGGTAGACGATAAGCTCGTAAAAGATGCCAAAACGGTGGACAAGGAGAAAGTGCCAATGCCGATCGACGAGGATACCGAGTTGCAAGGAATCAGGTCGCGCGATCAAGTCGACAGATTATCGACCGTAGATTCAGCCAACAGCGGATCCAAGCTCGAGGAAATCGTCTATGGAACTTCCGGGAAGAGTTCTAGCACGAAAACGATATCCGCGGACGCTTACAGGCTATCCGGAACCAACGGTTTGACCACGGTAACCGCGAAACCGGCGCTGGAGGAATCAAAAGTCGACGAGACGAAGAACAAAACCGGGTTCGTCGAACGCTTCAACGATACCTCGAGGCAGGAACCAAGAGAAGCTAAGAAATCCTCGGAAGATGGCTTGGAGGTGAAAGAGGAACGCGCGACAGACGCGAAGGAAGAAGCGGCGAGTTCCTCGAAAGAGGCGAGCACGGATTCCGGGCTAAAATCAGAAACGTTTAACCCTGAGAACGAGTCAGCTCCGGAAAAAGTTCGTTTCCTCGGAGAGTTTCAGCAAAGGAAGAAAAAGGCGGAGGGTCCGGTGAAGAACTCGGAAGTTCCGGACTTAAAGGAGGCCGACGAGAGAAAAGAGGAGGACGTGTCCGTCTCGTTGATCAATGACACGTACGTCAACTACAGCCACCGTTCGAAAATCTCGACGGAGAAGAGCGTGGAGACCGACTCGGCTGACAAATGGACGCCTCTCGAAAACGCGACAAATTTTATCACCGAGGAGATTCCGGTGACTCACGAGTCGCACCATCCGAAGGAGGAGGTGGAGGTCGTCGGGAACGTGACTCAGCCCGTGATCCAGCGGTTTATCGATCGACAATCCCAAAACTCGACGTCAAAGGACGCTGGCCTTGCCAACGAATTAAATCGAACGTCGAATCGGGACAAGGACTTTTTGCGCGATTCTGCGAACGCTAACGAGACCAGTCACGAGAAACAGCAGGAAATAGAGGAAAAAAATCAGGAGAAATTGGCGCGGCTTACCACCGAAAGGACGAGCGAAGAATCTTCCACGATTCAAGGAATTTCCAGTCCGGTTCCCAGAGGAAGAACTATAGCGTTCGAGTCTGCAAGCTCGAAGAGAACGATCGTCGCGAAGAAGAACGCCACAGACAGATTCGCGGACCAGAAACCCTATCCTTACACGAAATTGCCTAAAGAGTCGCCAGTTCGTAACGCCAGTAACCAGCTGGACGTCACCACGGAAGAAGCTTCTGCTTTGGAGAACACGATCGGCAAGGGACAGTCGGAAGAAAAGTTCGTCGTAACCGAAGGTTCGGACGTGTTGGAGAATAGCATCCAGCAGTTTAAGCCGACCTATTACGAGAAAGTAAGCAACGAATCATCGACCATCTCGAGCACCGAGGTACGCCCGTCCGTTCAAATAACGACCGCGCCTTTGCTTAGATTAGAGGAAACTAGACCGACGAATCAGACCGTGGTCGAGAAATCAAGCGAACAGAAGGGCATCGACGAGAGCGGAGAAAAATCGACGAGCGCGGGAAATGACGTTTCTCGGTGGGCTGAGAGCCGCGAGACCTCTGGGATGGGGAACGTCGATGTGACTGGAAACGGGATAACGGAAGTCAGCGCGAAGCCCGAGAGTGGCGATAAACGAACCTACGAGGCCTCCTTGCAGGAGATTACGGTTCGGACAACGCCCACACCTTTAACAACGGAACCCGTCGAACCGCAAACGGACCTCGGAATGCTCTCGAACGCGGACGTGCAGACGAACGTAGCTGGTTCTCTGCTGATACGATCCACGCTCAACGCCACCGAGCTCTCCACCGAGTATCCACTGATCAAAGGGAATTTTTCCGACGAGAAGTTGCCGATATTCCCCACTACACCCACGGACACGAGCACCGTCAAAGTAGCAACGGACAGTGCCACCGTCTTGCCCACGACCACCATCGAACAAACTTCCGTAGGGAACGTCACCGAACCACCAACTGTCTCGGACGCTAACGGAACCAACGAAATCCCTTCCGGTGTAAGTGGCACTCTCAGCCCCGAGGAAACTTTCGTACCTACCACTACCAACGTCGAGTTCGAGTTCGTTGGCCTGTCCGATTCGACCACTTTTCCCTGGCGGAACGTTACCGAGGAACCACCCAAGGGACGCGATTTGCCAAACGAAACTTCCGTCGTGCCTACGGTTAAGGATCTACTCGCAAAAAATACGCCCAACGAAGGCACCACGACAGCGAGCAACGAATCGACCACGGAGAATACGTCGTCGATCAGCGAGACCGAAATTCCTGCCACGAGTAATCCAATGACGGACCGGACGATCGTTCCTACGTCGATACCGAGCCAAACGATACAGTCCAAGGACGAGTTTACGACTCGGCCGAGTTTCGTCGACGAGGAAACCGACAGCAGCTCGACCAGCCTGGATGAAGTTGAGAAAACGATAGACGTGACGGATTCTTGGAGCACCACGAGCGAAGAGAATGTCGCGACGACCACGATTAGAACGGAACAGACGATTTCAAAGGATTCCAAGGATTCCTATTTCATGGCGAACGTTACCGAGTCCCCCGTGGAATTCACGTCGATACCGAACGTTTACACGACAGATGCCACGCGAGTGGCTACTTCCAGCCCCTTTGTCCCGATCGGTCTCGAGCCAAGGACCCCGGTTTCGAGTAGCACGAGCCCGGCAACCGTTTCCGACATACCGTCGGTCACGGCGCACGACGCGACGGTGTTACCCGACCAGGAGGAGATTACGTCGCTAGTTCGAATCGACGTGGAAGGCACCTCGCTCGACGTGTGCCCACAAATGGACAAATTGAGGCACACCCTGGCGAACATTTTGACGTCCGGGATGGACAAGTGAGTGTCGCAATTTCTTCCTCCTTAGTTATTCCGTAAGTAAAGAACTCTCCCACTGTCGAATAAATTTGTCAATTTTTTATTATCGCAAGGAAAAATTACGCACGAAACTGTCACGAAGCAACGAATCGAGTGCACGCGGAGTAAATAAATTTGTGGAATAGGGAGACTCGGAGGTTAGAAAGTACCTGACCTAGTCGATTTTCATCTCGATATAGAATAAATTTATTTATAAAGAAACTGGCAGTATCGTGGGTCTAAAGCAAATCTCGCGATAACCAGCGGCACGTAGCCGAGAGTTTCCGGAATCGTGCGTTGCTTTCAGGTTAATACACGTTATAATTTCCTCTCGACGTCGCTGGTATATGTTTAACGTTTAACAGATAGTATCTTCGTCGTCTCCCGTTACAGGCCGGTATCCGACAAACAAATTATTTTCCATCAAAATCCGTGTCAGGAGCCACCGAATACTACGCCATCGTCGTCCGACATGCCCATAATGACCATCTTGATTTACGTCGTCGACGAAGTTGGCAAGTTCGACAGCACTATGACGAAAATGTTGCCCAGTTTGTACGAGGATTCGCGGGACCACGTCAAGTTCCCGATTACCGTAAGTTTATCGTAATTTATAGCCATAAGAGATCTGTCGACGAAATTTTACAACGTGTATTTGCATATATATCTGTCGTTGATAATTTATACAGAGTCAAAATCTTAATATTTTCTCACAAAAACGATTCTGAGCTTTGTGATGCTATATTTGAACGCCGTAATTTTATTTCTACTTGTCTTCTTGGTCGAAAGCGAACAAAACTTGAGTTCAGTGTCGAGCATCACATTGTAGATAATTAACCGATGTCCATAATACAATTTAGTTAACGTGTTCCGCCGATTGACCCACTCTTTTCAGATACACAGATTTCTTCTGGTACAGGAAAAGGGTCCAGATTCCGGAAACGCGATAGCGGTCGTCGTGGTCTCCTCGGTTGCCTTGATTTGCCTGGTTCTTCTCACCGGTCTTCTGGTAACGATTTCTTTTTTATTAATCAATACTTTCTACTTTCGTCCAAGATAAATAAAACGCACTCTGCTTTTCATTTGAACATTCGATAATATTATATATTCGAATCCTATGGAGATATTCACGCCTTGTCGATCACGATACGGTCAAATCTCATTTGTTTCTTAAATTTTTTCTAACTCGAGATAATTAACGATAATTAACGAACAAGTGGCTTTTTTCATTTTGCTTGTTAAACACTCTCGTTCGTACCGTACGATCTGCCGTCACTTTCGGACGGATGAATATCCTGTTCACCCAAAATCAACTCATTCCTTTACATTCACGTCGAATCGATGATTATCTCGTCGATACGTTCGCGAGTCAAAGAACGCGAAACTATGTTATCATTCGTCGCACGCTTATCGGCTGGCACCACTCGCACGAAAAAGTATCATTCAAGACTAATGAAACGAGATTCCCAGTTACGCAGGTCAGCAAAGATCTATACTCTCTGAAAAAGGCCTCCTCCTGCTTGCATTAAGCTCATTTCGCATCGTGTTACGTATTCATCCGTCCATACTTGTGATTTACTTCCAGTGTACGTAACATCTAATGATAAATACATGTGCGTGTGCGTGTGAGTGTTTGCACTTTTACGTCCGTGTTCGTCCCGTTTTTTCACGCAAAGATACAGCGTTTTTTTAATTGTTTAAAAAGGTCATGTGGCAATGTACGTAGATCCGTATCGGCGAATCGGCATCAAAATTAATTTGCATCGATGCAGACGTCAGAATATCGAACAGAATTTGTTGGGAAATAAATTTCCTCGATAAATCAGTTTCTCTCCATTAATCACCTTTTCGCCCATTTCTCTCTAGTCTTTGATTTTTTGCTCTTTATAATTCCTCTGATAACGATAATAATAGCGGAGTTGGAAACATCGGACATTTTGAAACACGCGTTTCGACGTTGGTATCGATGCAAATTTCGCGAATCTTACACGTCGATGCATCCACTGCGACGCATTTCAAGTTTGAACGCGTAGACCGAACTGGATGACTACAGATACGTGAAGTTTGTTAGAAATCTTTGCCATCGAAGACAGAGATATATTCCTTTCTACAGCGAATTACATTTGTGCATCGTCTGTCAGTTAGTAGCATCGTCATTAGTATTAGAATTATGTGTACGAAAGATGGAATCACGATTTTGAGATAAATTGCAATAAATCATTTTTCACAATGAAATTATCGGGAAAGTAAAAATACAAAAAGCAATGAGAGCGTAACGAAGACGAGGATAATTTATCTTGTCTTGGCAAATAAGGCTAACTGTGCTACTTTCGTTAATAGTACAAGAAAATTGCATATCAATCTAACTCTGCCACTGATCGGTTACGATGTAACGATCGCTCAAGATCAAAGGAAGGGGAAAGAAATCGCGAAAACGCGTTTCAATTTCCTATTTAAAAGACTCGTTTCCGGTCGGGCGTGAAATTCTTTCTTAAAAAAAAAAAAAAAAAAAAAATGGACAAAATCATTTGCGGTTCCAACCGCGAGAAAAACACGATGCACCTCGTCGTTTGTTCGCTACAAAAGACACGATGCTCGTCCTTGAATCGGCTATTAGACCGAGCAACCATCAACGCTTCATTGGTTTTCGCCTCGTGTATTTCATTCACGCGTGTTTCCATGTCGAAACTGATCGTCGGAACGTGTTTCGACAGAAGAAACACACAGCTTGCTGCACGATGTTTCAAGATTGTTTGCTTCTCACGTGAAGAACAATGCGAATTAACATTAGAAAGGTCCATCGAGGAATCGGCAGATATTATTCCTCAGTTTTCTATGTCTCGTTCAAAATAAGGACAATTTAAAACAGCAGATTGTTCTTCTCGATGATTGCTTTTAAGATATGACAGGATTGTGTCTAATGTTAAGACGAAGCACGATCCTTGCCGATATCCTTGATGAACGTTGAAATTACGAGACTAGCGGCACTCGCCACTGCAACGAAAACGAGACTTGTTAATAAACGGAGATATTTCTTTGTTGCACTTTCTATGAATTTCCCTGGAAACTGTTTCGATGATATTCGTTCGAAGTGTACGTAATATTCGTTGGTAGAGAACAACGGCTACTGTAAACTCCGTGACCGCGAGCTTACAATCGGAGAATACAAATTTTCATATTCTAACGCTAGAAACTTGCGAGAAATTTCGAGTGCATTTCATACTGCCGCTAAAATCACCTTCTTTCGAACGCTTTGTTCCACGAGTGGTTAGTTTGCAAAATGATAGAATCATGTTTCTCAGGAAAGCTCAGAGAGCAGATGTGCTAATTCGGTGGAAAATTATTTGCAGTTTATCATGAGGAAGAGGCAAACGAGGTTTAACTATGGCGAACGATGTCGTCCCGTGTCTTTAGACGCTTACAGCCTTGACAGTGTTTCCGCTTACAACAGCGTCAGACGCAAAGGCGTGACGAGATCTTCGAAAAGAAGCTATGGGAATCCAACTTTCGAGGATTCGGTAAGTTTCATTTTTTTTTTTTTTTTTTTTTACGACTTTTTGCTAAAGAGTGGAACGTGTTTCCTAAGAAATAGAGTACATATCGCACGAAACGGCAAACGGATAAAAATATCGATGCGAATGGTTCCGTTTAAAACGTTTTGTTTTCCTTTCATAAAAGAGCAAATACAGGAAACCAATGGTACAATTACTTACCCACGCTAAAGTGCTAAAAAACGAACTGGTTTGTTTTCTTACAACTCAACTTTCTATTAGGTAGATCAACCAGAACGAAGACAGACTTATGCTCGTGTCGTAACTCGAAATGTAGGACAGGAACAAATTGAGAATATTTTACTCGCGCGTGCTTTTTCCGCCATTTTTTTCCTTAAAAAACTTCCGGATAAATGGAATTTCATCGTTCAAAATCGTCAAAACGAAACAATTTAGTCATTTTTATCCAAGCAGAATAAATTGATTATCTAATCTTGTATCGTCTTACACACAAAAGCATTTTGCTTTCTAACGTGTCCTGGCCAAACGTGTCTTCCTTTCTTCGTAGCATACGTTTAACACGTTCTTGTAAATAGAAATTAACTCTTCAGGTACCACGTAGAAAATTGTCTCCCCGTAGTACTTTCCCACCGAATTATCATAAAATAACGTGGCATTATTTTAGACGTTGCAATTAGAAAACTGTAAGGGAAAAGTAATGCACTGTACGTTATCCCAGGTAATCTTTGACAAACGTTTAAACCTTTCGAAGGATAAAAGTCTGTGTAGTAGCGCTGTGAGAGATAAAATAAGTCTGGTCAAGCATTTAACGTTAATCGAGTTGAAGGGAGAGTGTCTCTTAAATCGTTAGTTTCCGATTACTAAATTTTCTTCCGCATATTCGTCTTTTAATGGGACGAAACGATTAAACCAACGAAGGGAATTAATTTCGCTGGAATTGACGAGGAGATGGGGCATGAAAACGAATGGTAGTTAGAAGATCCGAAAGCTCGGACGAAACTCCGCTGAACTCGGTTAACGTTGCAGTGAAATACAGGAAAATCATGTTTCTACAAAACGCGTGTCCTCGTTGCAGAGCGCCATTCCGTCTCACCCGTTGAACTTCGCGGCCCTTTCATCCTTCTGTAACGACGTTAACGCAATCAACGAGGAATTCTCCGGTATTCCACAAGTTTCAGCGAAGATAGACGAATTGCCTGCTGGGGCGGAAGTGAAGAACAGATACGCGAACGTGATACCGCTTCCGGAGACCAGAGTGCTCCTACAAAAAATCAACAACGATCCTCTTACGGAGTACATCAACGCCAGTTACGTTCGGGTAAGCTGCCTTAACACAAGTTCCGATATTGCTTCGATTCCCAAGTAGATTTTAATGCTTACGATCGAAAGAGACCAATTGCCCACGAGACTCTATGGTATATCGAGTAAAGGTGAGAAGGAAATAATGGTAATCTCGTTGCAACGAAACGTTTCTTTTCATTCTACTCTTACGTTTCATTCGAGCGAGTACTCGACGCGCCCGGTTCATTCATTCTCGTTCCAGCGAACAAATCATCCGCGCGATCTCGGAAAATCAGCTTAATAAAAACACTTGGTTGCGTATCTCGAGCGATCTGATCGTACGTGAGTAAGGGTTAAAGCAGCGTTTTGTCTGCGTGAGAAAAAGGATGTTGCATAATGCATTACAAAGAACACGAATGACTATTGCGTAAGCTGGAAGCACGGCAATACGCGGAAGCAGGACGAACGTCAACACCTGTTTCCATCGAACTACCAGAGCATTTAAATAAATGCACTGTACCGACAAAAGCGATGGTTAATCGTTGCTCTGAGAATAAGTAGGCGATTTTTCTAAATGTAATATTGCTAATTAAATCAATTAGTCCACTGGTTCTCGAAAGATGGAATGAAAACACAATGAGATTTCATATTGCCAGACACATGTACTCGCATACGTATGTTGTCCGCGCTCTTGCCTATGATTATTTCACCTATTGCTCATTGTGTTGCTTATTTATCATTTTCCAGAAGTTAGTACTGTTACATAACAGTACAGACACTGTGTTCATCGGCTATTCCAACGTTTCACGTTTAAACAGCCGATTTCCATTTATAAGCAACTTAAAATCTCACCGTCGTCTCGTCATCCTACCCCATAACGTCCCGTTCAAAGACCGTTTACGGTCCTTCGAGAAATAACAAGCAGTTGATTAGAATTGCTTTAACCAACGGATGCAGACGATCCGACGTTTTCAACGTTTCCACTTTGCGCGTGTTGCAATTACACAGCATGCTGCCATTGACGAACATCGAACGTACCGAGGGCAACGTTCTCGGACTTGCAATTAGCGCCGGACTGTTCCTTCCCCATCGATAATATCGATCGATATCGTATCCTAGGCGCAACGCAATTATTGCGCCCGTTAATTGATTCTAACTGCGATCGATTCGGCTCGAAATAAGCGAATTCTATCCCAGAACTAATTTCAAACTAACGTTGATCAACATCTCGCTAATTAATCCCAATCCTATGTAATTATTCTGCGTTACAGTTACGAGTTTCCTTTTCAGACGAACGACGCTAAAGTAGACACGAAACGATAAAGATCGAAACGGATATAAATATTGTAATTTCTTTGTCAGCCAGCAGACCATAACTGTTCGTTGTAACCAAGTCACGAAAATGATTTTCAGGGACCGAAGAACGCAACGAAATATTACGTCGCTTGCCAAGCACCGATGGAGTCGACCGTTACCGACTTCTGGAGAATGATCTGGGAGCAACAGTGCAAAGTGATCATCATGCTGACCGATCTCGTGGAGAACGGGGTGGAAAAATGCACCGAGTACATCCCACCCTCCGAAGTTACCGACTGTCGCCGGCTATACGGTGACTTCCAAGTTACTCTGAAAAAGAGAGAAACCAAAGAGAAATATGCCATTTCCACGCTTCATTTAAACGTAAGGAACATCAAGGACCGTTACGAACTTATAAAAATTATGCTTTCCCACGTTCTTCTCCTTTTGATTTTCTTCTTACAAGATTTATGCTTTGGTCGTTGACAGTTCTCGAATGTAACGCTTTGTAGCACTTTTTCGCTCAACTATTCTAACGTAGTGTATGCACTCGTCAATCGGTGGATCCATCGTTGTCGCCAAGTCGACCATTTAAAGATGCAACTGCTACAAGTAAAAATTAGAGGCGAAGCTAATACGAAACGTGACTTTTACAGAATTTGGAGAAGAACACGTTCCGAGAAGTGTATCATATTTGGTATCTGTGGCCGGTGAACGGAGTGCAGTCGGACGGTGCCGGGTTAATAGCTGTGCTTCTCGAGGCGAGGGCACTCCAAAGAGGTGGCCCTGGACCCATTGTGGTCCACTGTAGTCCTGGCACTGGACGTACGGGAACGTTAATAGCTCTTGACCTAGGAATTAGACAATATGAGATTACGAGGACTGTGGACGTGCCAAGGGTCGTTTACACTATCAGACGGGACCGTGCTGGAGCTGTCAAGACGAAAGAACAATACGCTTTCATTTACAAGGTAATTTGCTTTTTAAACTCCCTTGCCTGTACCTTGCCTTCGAGTTTGCTTACTCCGAGAAAATGTGTCGTTTCGTGTATTTGATCGCGCGTAAGGGATCATAAGGATACTCGATTTTTCATTAAGAAACCCTGTGACAACTGCGCGCGAAAGATATTTACGTACGATTCGTTTGTTTAATGAGATATATTTAAAAACGAATCATCTATCAAGATGATTATTCCGTACCGTTCGGAGATAGGTGGGAGGAGGTATTTTGTCAGATAAATGCGAATCTTACTTTTTCAGGCATTAAATTTGTACGCGACCAAACTTGCCGGCGGTGTGCTGGAATCTACGTGAACAGCTCGAGATTTCGAAGAAACGTCTGTTCAGACGTCGAGTCTAAGTCGTAGCAGAAAACTGCTTTATCTGTGAACGATAAACATCACCGAAGACGATAAGAAACCGCGAGATTGTACGACGTACGATATGCCAGTTTTATCTGGACAGGAAGCTAATGAAAATCGAACGGAGGAAGTTAACTTGTGATACGTGGACCATAGCGACGGTTGTATCTCGCTCGAGACCTTTGTTTCGTCCTCTCGACGTCCGACAATCTCGCCAAGAAAATTCAAAGCATTTCTTACCATCCGTTCGTCTAGCCCTCTCGATCGACGTTTCGGTATTTCTTAAGAGAACGTTGCCATCAAATACTAAGTTATCAAACAGATCTACGTCAATTTGTAACGAAATTTTGCGTGGTATTTCGTCCACGTATGAAAGCAGAATTTTTCAAAGTGTGCAAACAACGATAGAACTTAATTACAAGTAGGAAATTCTTAATTCGAGTAACTCAATCGGAATGAGACGCGAAGCAATCACCGATGATCCAACGCTACCAGTCGAGTATTACTAAAATCGATATTTTATTCTAAATACGTCTTGACTGAGAAGAGGAGACAAATTGGATGGTAACGTGTTCAAGCGAAGGACGAAGAGGCGAAAATTAATTTGTGATATCCGGACCATCCGTCAACGGTATTCAACTTCGTATTTCTTAGGCCTATTCAATTTCGTAAAGCTTTTTTTACCGTGGATTTCGTCTCTTTTTGTCAATATTTTAATATACATATGTATATATATTACACGTATTGCGTACATATATTTATAAATAAGATGACGATTAGGTATAGTTGAATATTTAATATTGATGCGTCATACTTCGTAGTCAATAGCGTTATCCCGGAATATGGCAATCGCGGAAGAATTATTTCTTACGATAAAATATTCCGCAACCGGCATTGTATGGCCAAACGAGAGTAAAAAAGGAAAACAAGCGAGAGATACCTTTCTCGGAGAATTCTGTGTGTGTATTTAGTGTCGTCTTAACGATGTAAAAAGAAATATATGTATGTATACAAAATATGTTAATTATTATTTAGTATTGCAATCGTTTACGACGTTACATTTGTAAGAATTCAGAGAGATCGCACGATCGACTTCTTCTTTTTTCTCTCTTCTTTTCCCAGCTATAGATATGTGTATACATAATATATATATATATACATATATATTACCGTATTATTGTTGTTATTGTTATTGTTGTTGTTGTCATTGTACAGATACTTTGATTCGTAGCAGGTTGCTCTCTATAATTGTACATAGAAACCAACCCGAATAATACACGGAGAAATTAATTGTATCGTTGGATTCCGTTAGATTTTTCGTTCGTTTCGTACGCGGAAGTGTCGTGAATTCTCGTGGAATTACACGAGCGTGTTCGTAGTCGCACGCCATTTTTCTCAGAGACTTCGAACACGTTTCAGGAGCGCATCGAATTGTCCCATAAATTTTGTCGGTTTCGTTAAACCCTGTTAAAGTTAGCTTCTGTGAACCATCAGGCATTTTCGTTTCAGCATTTGAAAACAATCAGATGATGCGACGAACGTAAACAATCGTATTAATGATTCATTTCGACCGGTTATTTTTGACCGACGATCTTTCTCTGAGTGTGCCTTAAGAAATAGGTTCTTTCGTCAAGGATTAATTTACTTTTGCGAAACACGCGAATTATACATTTTCCGTCATCCCGTGTATCTTTTAAACCAATTTGTATGGCAATTATACATGTACAGGAGTAACTGCGGCTTTTGTTGAAATTAAATGTTTCGTCTTTTATTTGTATAGAATATCCTCTAACGTCAGCGAATTGTTAACCAAAATAATTATTTATTTCTATTCTACTTTTCCAATTTTTCGTATTAATATTATGTAAATATACGCAATGTACCGTTTGTTATGTTTACCATCTCTCTAAACGTAAAGGCTAATAAACTTGTAAAATGATCAAATAATTTCAAGATCAAATCAAAGAGAATCAAAACCAGCCGTCTATACTGGCTTTTTATTCGTTAGAAATCATCGCGAGATGAGTGTTAAATCGACAAAATTTTTGGTATAATACTATCCAGTGTCATGAACCGTATGAAAGAATATTTTATACGAAAATTGCCCCCCTACTCCCCCAACCGACAGTCGAGATTGAGCGATTTCGCCAACTTGTATGAAACGTCACGTAAAGAACTGGAACGAAGAGCTGAAATTAAGCTGCGTGTGAGAAAACAAAACCAGGAATACAGGGTTATTTCGTAGCTTCTATCGAGCCCGCTATTTAAGCACATACGTATAGTACATCCATAATAACTAACTTTGTAATAGTACTGTAATATGGTAAACGAGTCGACGTATAGTCGAGGCTACAGAGTACGTAACTCATGGTACATCATCTTTCCAGAATATCATCGAACAGAGACGATAGAAATTTTTCAAATTGTAAATCTAATACGCTTCAGCGAGGAACGCGACGAACATCGAACATACACATTTATGGAATTAAACGACAATGACAATTTACACGTCTAAGAGCACAGAGATGCCCGTCGATATAAAAAAACAAAAAAAAAAAAAAAATAAAAAGAAAAATTTCGTACAGTTTCGTGCGAAAGATTCGTGCCACCTTTGATCTTTAGTCGACTGTCTCCGAAGCATTCGCCTCCTCCTCTGGAAATTTCGAAGCAACGCCGCTTAATCAATTTTAGTTGTCGTCTCTGCGAAATGAAAAGCGAAATACAATTTTTTCACAGAAACAGCCTGAGCCTCTCGCACGATACTGTACGTCGGTGTAACAATGCATAAACATTTGCCATAGGATAAAAGATTAGAAACGTTCGGATTAATTACATTTAGAGGACCTTTACAAAGGATTAAGACGGTTAGGCGTCTAGAGATTAAAAATTCGACATAGTCGAAGAGAAAGTAGGAATATTAAGCGCAATGATCTCATTTGCCGATGCTTGGAACGAAGTGAATTCTCGATTGATAGTTCTTCGATGCGAGCGAAGGAGAAATTTCATGCGCCACGCCATTATTAATTACGAGAATGGTTCTTATCAAAGTTATTTGCCGCGTGAACGATGCGATTGTATTCGAGCGTTGGAAAGACGTGGGTCCCTGTTTCCTGAATAGTATTATATAATGGAGCAAAATATATATCACGTAATCGATATACGTTAGGATTTCTGTCATACTTAATGTTATAACCGCTAACTAATAACTCGCATTCGTCGTAATCGTATAGAAGACTCTGTGTGTGATATCGTTTTATGTAATATCGAATTGTGAAAGCCGAAGGAAGTGTCCACTTGAAAATTCCAACAGATTAAGGATATATCCGACTTACACAAAACCAGTTAACGCGCCAAATATACATCTTATTTAATTATATCAATGGTTGGATATATCAAGATTTCGTATCGAATTCTTCTTTACAAGTATATCGTCCACTTCTTCTTTCGATTTAACGACGACAACCTCGTTGGAAGTTTCGATTCCTGAAATTCAAAGAACTGCTTTTTAAAGTTTGCAAAGTTTACGGAAGATGGAAGGATTTTATAACGTTTAAAACGTAGTCGATCACGGTTAAAATATTTTCTTTTTCCCTCAATATCGTATATCTTATCGGTTACGAATGACGTACATATCCCCAACACACTTACCTTACGCGTTATAAGGGGATTTCGTCCAGAAATATTTTAAGCTAACTCTATTACGGATATCTCTTTGCCAAAGTTTAATCGTTACTTCAATTAATATAATATAATAGAAAAGTATTAGAGAGAGATAATATCTCGAATAAGTTAATACAGTTATTTAAGAAACTAAGTGGACAAGATTTACAGCACAATGCAATGCGTGAAACCAACGTACCAAAAAAAAAAAGAAAAAAAAAATAAAAAAGAATTTAAATGTTCGATTATAATATAAATGTTCAGTATCGATGCTATAAGAGGAATATGTATGTTTAGACCGTTTAGAGGAAGTTAGAGAAAAATGTGGCCGCGTAACGATACCTTCGAGAATGACGAATGAGCGTGTAGAATTAATAGGAAAACCAATGAAAACCGAACGTGCATGTGTCGATATAAAACTATACGTGTAATAATATCACAGAGATCGAAAGCTGATGAACGAAACACGATAAATAATGGTGTTCGGTCGCGTAGTTATCGCGACAGCTGTGTCGATTGCACCTGCATAGCTGGACCAACAAAATAAATGTAATTGTTCGACGCTCGTTTTGTTCTTTCAACTGCCTTATTTCACGTAGAAACGAAGAATCAGCGTACAATATTCGTGTACGACAGATTCTTTTCGTCGCTGATACGCGTACATGAACTTACGAAACTTCGTTCGTGTACGACTTCTAAGGAAATAAAATAAATCTCACGTTCTTTTTCACGTTCGAACGAAACGCCTAACTCTAATGGGAAATTCGCGTACTATTTTCTTTTTTCTATACGATAAAAATAGACCTCTAATGAAAATTAATCTATATACAATCTCCTTTTTCGTTTACGCTGCAAATATACAAACTTCCGGCGAGCTTCGTGTATATACAATTTCTAGCCAGAAAATACATTTTAAGCTTCGTATGCCAATCACATTCTAAGGAGAAACTGATAAATAATTTCGTTTTTCTATACGATAAAAGCAGATCTATAATGAAAATCAATTCGTATACATGTAAATTCCACAGATAAGATAAACCTTTCATATTTTATCCGCAATTTAGTGAGAAATCGTTGGCCTCGCCGGGTTAAAGCGGAAAATATAGAATGTTTAACGCAAGAAGAAAGATCCTCGTGTTGTAACTTTTTCCCTTCTCGCAGTACACACACCCTCCGAGTTTGCTATGCGGAACGAACAACCATGTAAGGGACTTCGAAGGGTTACGTGTCTATCGAGATTGCTGAGTACAAGATTTCACGAATTTATGGTACATCAATCGTTGTCGAGGGCGAGAAGAAAGACGTTAAACGCACAAATAGTCAGCAAAAATGTGTAAATTACGTCGATTTCGTACACAGGGTGTTTCTAGTAAATGGGTCAGGCTACAGCGAAAGCAGCGAAAAAGCGCAGAGATAAATTCTGCGTTGTTTCGCACGCTCTATCGCGTCATCGTACTAGTTTCCTCGCAAGTTCATCGGTGCGGTTGCAAAGCTCGATCGCACTGTTTCCTTTCAAATGGATGTTTTAATCCTCCGCGGGAGAAACGGTAAGATACTGGGGTCGGAAAGCGCTTAGTTTAAAAGATATTTCAATTTTAATTTCGCTAAGTTTAGCGCACGAAAGACAGGCAAACTTTTCCTTCTTTGTCAAATTTTGCAAAACTGCGACGTACGAAACGTCTCTTAAATCAATCATTTCTCGACTCGACTATCTCGAGACATTTTTGCAGAGAACGAAAAAATTCATCAGGCGGTTTATGAAAAAAAATATAGAGTTACAGTAAAAAAAAAAGAAAGAGCGCGTTTGCGCTTTGTAGCCGAACCGCTGCATCCGCGAAGGAAGCTGTAGAAGAAACAGTACAAATGGTTTTTCTCCAACTTCGCTTGGAACGAATTCATAGCTTGTCCCGGCTACTAGAGACGCTCTTGTATAGTTCTATCTTGTCCCAGGTAACGTAGAAATCTAGATGATGTCTCAAATCTCGGAAACAGCAGAAACGTTCTTTCGCGTATCAACTGAACTGGAAAAACAGGCGAATGTTTGCAAAAATCTCGGTGCACTTATTCTTTCCAAGAAGACTCGCAAAACTAACAAAAAGTCGAGCAGTAAATATACCGAAAATCCGTTAATCGATACAGGAAAGTTCGGGGCTGTAACTAGAAGTACTGTTTACAGTACGTTGAAAGCTGCGCTTTTTTACGCGTTATTTTTAACCAAGACAGACTATGCCCCAAATACGACGTTTATCAGACACCGAAAAGTATCCACAACATGAAAAAGTTAACGATTATGCCTGAAATACATTTGCAATCTATTTTTTCATAGTCGTTCTCGTTCTTCTCGATCCGATCCAAAGCTTTATCGTAGGATGAAAGAGATCACAATGGAATTCACGATTTATCGAAGTAAATGAATGCTACGTTGAAATGGAAGAACACGAAGATAGAGCAGAGTTTGGGTAAGTGCTTTGTCGGTTAATTGACCAGTCGAAGCTTTCGTTGTAGCGGATTTACTATGCAAATATTGTTTGAAGATGTTGGTACGATAAAAGTCGCTGATACGTAAGCATTAATTATATAATACGCTATTCGTAAACACTTGCAGCTAAAAGGATGACCCTGTAGACATAAATTAACACAAAGGTATAAAATATACGTGAAATTGTTTAGAATAAGCGATTGTAAATACTTCTTACGAAACTCGTGGAAGTCTTTGAATCTGCAACCTTCGTTCTCGTCGAGACATTATTCTCGCCGTGACACAATTTTCTTGTAGTTACATAATATTCAAATTAGATATCTTAAATGTTGGATTTACATTTGACCATGTAAACGTCGGCTGTGTCCTTTAACTTGCAACAGTTTTTTTTTTTAATTTAACTTTCATCGCTCATCCGTCTCCGCTACCCGCACCGATACGACGACAATTATTCTTAACGAATACGTAAAAAGAAATACGATAAAAAGTTAAGAGAATTTATGGTTCTTCCATCGTTTTACGTGTTAGTTTATTTAAGCATTCGTTGACCTTTGAATGCCAAATAGCTTATTTGAAAGTACGTAGGACTTCCACCTTTCGATAGAGAACTATCTGCGAATAAAAATCTCGCGAGATACAAGTTTAAGAAACGAGGAAATATATGTTTAATATTGCCAGGTATAATTTTCTAATAATTGTATGCAAAGTTTGATTAGAGAGATTAGTAAGTTATCTCTTAGATCGTACGAATCGAATAAGTCGCGAGTAAAGCAACAGATACGATGCAACAAACGTTGGAAAAAATTATTTACGATTTGTATAATACGCTACAAAGTTAGCGAGTAACGTCAAACGAACTATCGAACGCGCTTCGCGCAATTTCATCTTCTCTGAACAATATCCAGTAAAAAGCGTTACGAAATTCTTAAATTACACGCTACTTGCACATTCGACCTTGCGATATCTCGTATCGCGAAATTATAACACGCGTGTCATTTTCAAAGAAATAAAATCGACTTCGTAATGCGAACTGGCTGAAAATCTGTCATAAACGCGGAGCAATAATCTAAATCTCTAAGCCAATACGTTGTCTGTAACAAAGCTTTTCCGCTTGAAATTTTCCTCCCACCACCACATGTAACGTAATATGTAAAATATCGCAATATCATTCGTATAACCGTTCCCATTGTAACACGTCCACGCATACGGTATATCATCGTTGAATAATACGACCGAAAATAAATGAACCGATTTAAATCTATCGTTCGAACGATCAACCAAAATTCTAATTTTCCCGCGTGTACCGTGAATACAAGTACGCTAAAGAAATTTCTTAATTCTCCTCTGTATTTATTTCTCGTCTCGCCTACGACGAAAGTATCCCAAGTGCGTGTCTCTTTCCTTTCATTTCTTTCGCCATCTTTCTCGCTCTTTCCATCGTGCTATATCGACTGCCTATCGTACAACGATCAACGATGTACGATATCGTATTGTTGGCATCGTGTCGCATCGTCGTAGTGCTCCACTAGTTCCGCTCGTTATAGTCACGCGTTTGATTTATCAGAGAAGAGTCCATCGAAGTTTTATCGTAGCCGGAGCCCTCTCTTATCCAGGTGGTCTACAAGATCGTTTGCTGGATCGGACTGGCTCGAACTGGATTGGGGCTGTTGGATCTCGAGATGTCCGGGTTACTTTGCTCGGTCGTAGAAGGAAATATATACTCGCAAATTGATCCGCGCGTATTCGCGAAATAATCGTTTACGCAGAAGCTACGGCTCGGACGTCGGTTGCTGCCAATTCTTTTCGTCAAATTGTAAATGTTAAACTTCTGACGCATTTTTACGCCAACCGATGCCTGTGTTTCTGCAATTATTAGTATCGTTTATACGCGCCATACCATGACCCAAGCGGTATCTGCTTGTACGTTACGCGATGCAAATCTTTTTTCAGCATTCTTTAAATAGATCGAGATTCGATACTTATCCATGCGGATTACAACCCTTCGTACTACATAGCGTGAAAATTCTGCGGAAATTCTATCGAAACTGAAACGTTACTTTACGAATACCGAGCGGATAACGTAACGCGTTACTCAAAATCGCTCGATTAATTAACATCTTTACGCTAACTGTTCACTTTTCCATGAACCAAATACGTAATTCCATTTCTCGTAGTATTGAAAAAACTGATTAATTATCGATAGAAACGAAGAAGAATATGGTAACTTTAAGCATATGCCATCTACGTATTGAGAACGTTGCTTGATTCAAGTAGATTTCCAACGTTTCGAAATATTTCGCAGGATATTTTGTAAAATAAATAAGAAAACTGGCAATCGTGATTGACATCTGGTACGAAAGCAAAGACGGTCGATCCTCGCGACACGTGTTATTTTATACTGACGCTTTTATAGCAAGGCAAACTCAAACTTTAATCCTTTCTTCCTCCACGGATCTTCGCAACGCTATAACGCGTCTTATGTGCTACGGGACGTCACGTTGTAACTCAGTTTTCTTCAGTTTTGCTCAAAGTGATCGTTTCTCGAGAACTATCGTTGCCAATATGGGCCAGTTTCGACTAATTCTGAAACCAGTCCCGACAGGTGAGATTTAATATCGAACCGTTTCTCAAGTGACCGCTACGCTAAACATTATTTATAAACGTAGCCGAGGACTGTGTCGATGCAACGCTCGTTGCGATACGAATTTAAACTATCCGTAATATGAAAACACGAATCTATTAAACCTTCTAACAATATCGTTGAAACAGTTTTATCGTGCAAAATGTGTCGAGCCGAGGCGAGAAAATGCGTTTTATTATATTTTACTGGCATCCACGACGCAGTTAAATACGGTTTCATTACGGAGCATCAAGTTCCAGATGAAACTCGAATCAGTTCTAGATCGAGTAGGTTTCTGCCAGTTCCAAATTGAGTTTAATTTAAACGCGCGTTAAGATGCTCAAAATGCGTGCCATTATCTCATCTATTTGTGAAACCGTTTGTTAAATCGATCGTATTGTCACGCGTACGGGCAAATACGTTCTTAGGTTACAACAGCCGCTTTCTTATCTCTATAAATTATCGTTTTACAAACGTTTGAACAAATTCGAGCCTGTCGATTCACACGAGCGTTCTCTGTTTTCAACGTTGCTTTTCTGAAATTTTCAAAACAGATTTTCCTACCTTCTCGTAAATACGCACGCGCACACATATGTACATATGTTTGTTCTATATGATAAAAGGTCCGGTCGAGTAACAAATTCCGAATCGAAAATATAGAGCAACGTAACGTTACGTTTAAGGCTTCGTCTTCGAGAAAATCCCGGTTGAAGGCGTTTAGTCGAGTCTAGTATACGCGTATGATAAATTTCCAAATTGTCTCTCTCGGAAACAAAGCGTCTTGCGAAATACGTTATTCCACGTTCTCGACTTATTTTCACGCGTAGTGTGACCTCCTGCCGTCTACTTTGTCCTGTCCAGTCTGGAATTATATACGTTCACGTAAAGTATATATTTTATAAACTTTCTAACTTTCTTTCGACTCGGCCGATTGATTTAAAAGTCATATCTAAAAACTTGCAAAAGCGCGTGTTTTCACGTAATCAGGATTAGCATTATAAAGAAATTATCATCTTTTGTTCGCGAATATATTCGCCTATGAAATTAGTATGTACGTACAGTGACTAAATGCACACGTTTACGAAATTAATACGTTAATTAAAGCAACAAGCGCAACGAGATATCGTAAAAATGATCGACGTTTGCACGGAAAAATTTTCCATCGAGAGGTTTTTCCCGGATATGACAAATGCCTGACTGTGATGTAGCAATACTTTCAAGCGGATCAAGACGCGCGCTGGTAAACACGACGAACGCCGCGTGTCCGTCTTTTATGAAAGAACAACCTAAACTCGCTATACCAAATTCCTTCTGCTTTATTTAGAATCCCCTCGAAAACGCATAAAACGAGCATAGCGCTTGGCCATGTGTACATAGAAACTTTAAACGCGTAACCAAGCATAAAGTTGAAGAGGCTTAAACATTTATCTGCAAGCTTGTCGCGTTGCAATCGCTCGTCGAGCGCATCCCTCCGAACGAAAATATTTGCGACAGAAATTTCTCGTCCGATTATTATTAATTAATCTGGAATACATATCCGCAACGAGTTCTTCCATCCACGCGATTAACGCTTCTTCGACGTTGAACAAACGTTAACCGGCGATCTCGAAGCGTTTAAGTGAACCATCTCTTTTATTCGGTTTGCTTTTTCTACGCGAACAGGTCTTTGCCTTCCAATCGAACCTTCGCATTCCGACGGATTCAACGACTGTAACTATGCAAGATCGTTGAAAGAGGCAAAGAAAAAATAATAGAAGAAACTCTAGCTACCATTTAAAACGTAAGAAGGACATAGCGAAGAAAAAAGGCTAATTGCGAAACGTATGTGAAACGAAGAACGAGATCCGAATCGTTTTCTCGGCTATTGAACCGATAGAACTGTGTTCCCATCAACCAGCACCTTCGTTGGCCTTTTACAACCATAAATATTAAATTCGTAGTCAATTAAATTTATAGACTCGCATTTACATTCACGAATCCCATTTACGAAAGACGTTAACGATTTCGAAATACTGCAATATTTTCCTCTGTAAACGTGTAAAAGATTAGATTAACGAGAAAGTTGTTCCATCGAAATACGAATTTCAACTTTGCCTTATTAACATTCTCTGACATCACAAAAAATAACCAGTCGTCTCGCTTTACGTATGCGTCTATCTTTTTCTGTATATTCGTCAAAGCTGTCGATTACCGTTCGTTCGATAAAAATACCACGCAGAAAAGATCCTATTCGAAGGATTTCCGAAAATGTGTCAGCTTCGACGAGAGGATTGTCCGAACTCGAAAATCTCCTCCTCTCGATATCGCCCCACCTGAAACATCTCGAATGCGAAGAACCGAGGCAAATATGGAGCGCGTCGAAGGGAAACGGACATCTATCTGTCTATCCATCGTTTCCTAAGGCACGAGCGCCAGAGAGGCAAATTTTTGGCATAGTGACCTCGCGTGCGTTATGAATCATTGACGAAACTACTCGGTGACAAAGAACGCGACCAGTGGACTTCCTATTTCCGGAGCAGCTAATTTTAATGAGCACTCGCAAATCCTAAGGATTCCTCCAGCGGGCAATTTCGCGTTACTGGCAACGCGTCAAACTTCCGCATATCCGGCCTTCGCGGTACCTACCCTCCGCGCGCTTAACATTTTCCGGATATTACCACTCGGCCTGATCGAACGAGTATTTCTGGCTTGTCTACAAACGTGTGCTCATGATCTCCATTATATGACCAGGGTTGGAGGTTTCTAGGAAATTTAATCTCGATTAAATCGCGTCATCGAACAAAACTTGGACTCTAATGTCCAGATTAACCGACGACACGAGAACGAGAATGTCACTCGTAATAGACGCGGTTATTTTTGCACGCTGTTGTTATTATGTCAGAGTTACTTTATCGAATAACCTGTACGAAGAAGCGGAGAGAAACAACGCTGTGTTTTATTAACATCGATTTAAAGGATAACGAATCGTTAGATAGAAACGACGATTCTACTTTATCGAGAAAGGAACAGTCGATCGTCGATATTCGTTTCATCCGATCGTTGCATAGAAATCTTGCCTGTAACGCGGAATTTCCTATATCGACGTCGACTTGCGTAATGTTAGCCTCTTTGGTCGTACGATATACATACTCTTTCGCGTTATTTACCGCATAACAAGCCAGTAATTATTATCTCGGACGAAAAGGAGGTGCGAGATCCTACGCTGTAACCTAATTGCCGTTCATGTTTCCAAGTAAACAGTGCAATGATCAAATAATTTTCCATTACACAACCCACGATCGAGTCTGTTCGTTGTAAGTAACGTAATAGTTACCGAACGAATCCATCGGCCTGGGCGGCAACTTGCATGCGCGATGTTAGCGTTAAATAATTATACTCTGAATTGCGTTACCGCGGATTAATTACGTGCAATTGCAACGATGAATAAGTTTAATGAGCGAGATCGCAACCGACCGGAGACACGCCACCAAAGATACGTATCGTCAACTCGTGAGAAACGAACATAAAGGATTAACGAGGATCGTATGACAAAGACAAAGAGGAATTGACCGGAGAACTTGTGTTAAAAAAAAAAAAAAAAAAAAGAACAGTTATCGTCGAGTACGATCGAGGACAATACTTTTGACTTTCAAACGATAATGGACTAGTACGTATCAGTTTTAACCGGTAAAACAATCGACCGTTCTAACTTACGACATCTCTCGTTGTCCGGTAAATGTATTCGTGGCGACCGATGGAATCAGACAACTGGTTTTTAATTGGTGACGCGCGTAGCGACGATTGAACTCTACGAGGTTTGAAATGAGTCTACCCATTGACAAATACGATAATTTACGGCTGACTATTTGGCAGCAGTTGAATCGACGGTGATTATCAATGGATCGGTGTTCGTTTCAGGTGAATTTTCCACTTAATTTCTGTGTGAACAGATGTTGCTTCGAAACGATTTTTGTTAATTTTCTAAATGCAACGTTCTTTTCCATAGATGTGTAAAATGACGAGTAAAGAGATAAAGACGAAACAGTTTGAATTATCGTATCGTTTATAGCAATAGAATTTCATCGGATTTTCCTTTCACTTTGCACTCGGCTAATTAAATTCGAACGCAGCAAGCAGTAGTAACGCGCAAGTAGCAATTTGTAAATATTCAAATTCGTTGAACTATAGCGACGGCACACGGATGTTATTAAAAGTTTATGAATGAACGACGGAATAAATTAGCGACCAAACGCAACACTTGTCACTTTCTTGCGCAGACGATAGACTATAAATCTCAATTGTTTACTAAAAGGCTTAGACTGTCTTTCGTATACCCGATGTTCTTATCGTTTCTCGCATCTAACAACGATAATCTCTTTATCGATTTAGGATAATCTGTCCTATCTCATTTATGACGTACGAATTAAATAATCACGGAAGGAAGATTTGTTCAAAGAACGACATTACGTATGGCGGACCAGCATTTTTTGTAACGACGTTATTTTTACATTATTTTATACAAAAATAGCAGTGACCTGTCATAAACCATAATATTCCTCACAGCCAGGTTTCCATGGCCGTCTGTTCGTCTCTCTATCCGTAATTTTTTAATGGAATTATTCCGTTCTTTCAAAAAAGATTGTAAACGTCTATGTTTATCGAAATGACTCGTGTACGTTTGTATAACCGCATTAGCTCGGATGACAAGGGGTCGGCAAAAGTTCAATAAATCGCGGCGCCGAGTAAAATTTCATCTCAACGAGTGTTTTGCTTTACCGCGATTCTATCGTCGCTTCGTCGTCGCGTGAATAATTCTTCGTACGCCACTATGTTTAATCACTCGAAGCAACGGTCTAGCATTCTCGCAATTTATTCTCATTTCTGGCAATAGTTTTAAGCAAGGCAACGAATGCAGACGTCATAAATATCGTCGTTAACGACTTAAGTGATGAAGTCACGGCTAGTATATGCGAATCGCTTTGCTAATAAAAAAAAAAAGTTACTGGCATGTGCATCTTTGTGCAGAAATCGGTTCTGACCGGAAATATTCGGTTATTTTCTTTCTGCTTCGAGCCACGCTCTAACGTTCTCGTCCATCTTCCATCGTGTTAGTTGTACGGCTGTACGTACTTGAAACGTATCGTGCGAACGCGTCTATATCGATGCTTGCACGAATTTTACTTGATCTCTGTAGCTAAAACATCCTTTACGACGGTACGTTACGTTTTCAGGAAAAAGGGAACGTGGCCAAAAGTATCAAAAATATGCCAATTAGTGGCATTCGTTCTCCGTACGCAGTTAATCGTATCCTCTGAAGTAACTGTGCGATACTTGCAAGAGGCGAGGATCGTCGTGAAACGCAACGATCGTTGAAATAAAATTCTATGTTTAACTGCAACGATCGATAGACCGTTGATTTCTTACCGTCGATTTTTATCGATTCGAACTTAATTCCTTTATAAGCGAAAGCTTTGTAACACGAATATAACAAACGTAGATGATAAATAACTACAATTCGAAGGACCGACAGGCTGTGCAACTAAAAATCGGAAGAAGACAGAAATTTAATCAGCTAAGTGGTCGATGTGCGGTTAATTTTGATTATTTCATAGTCACGTGGTATGATCGACGCGCATGCAATTTCCAAAAAGAATTCTTTAATTCTATTAGCAACCGTTGCTGGAAGATCACCACTTTTATAGTAAAAAATCATTCGATTCTTTATTCGTTTCTTTTGTGTAAGAATATCGGAGTACGAGGAAGATGATGGCCGCCGAAGACTTCGCAAATTCTGCGTCAGGCAATCAATTTGCGTTTTATTAGTCAATGAATTTCCTAAGACGATAGACAATTGGGATTCCCATCGTTGGGAAATGAAAGCGATGAAACGGTTACATAAAAGTAGTCGTTACGTAGAATCAAAGATGAAAAAAACAGCTTATTAAGAAAATCATCGATCGAACACTACACGATTGGTTAGTTTTGACAGACTTTCTGTCTATCAGTTTCAAAGAAAACCGAGACGTTGCGTAATTGATTGGAAGAGTAACATTCCAACGTTATGGCCATGTTCGAAACGGTTAAACGGTCGTAAAATATTAAACACTAGCTTCTATACTTGAAACATTGCCCGCGGAAAATTCATTCTCGTGGAGGGCGATTTTGTCAAGAATCGTTCGACGTTCCTGAAAATTTCGCAGACGGAACCTATAGGAACCTGAGATTTAAAGAGACACCAGATATACAGAATTACGTTTCATACCGACCACTTAATAAAAAATTCTTTCATTTGTAAACATACATTGGAATAAACGATAACAAAGCGTGACATACGAGACTATGTATTGTCATAGAAGAAAGTAAATCGACGCTATCAAACGATTAGCATGTGAAAACAAAATAAGGCGTTATCGAACGAAAACGAATTGCATCGCTATCAGTCAGACATATCACGAAACACATCGCGATAAGTCTAGTTTAGTAGACGTTTAACGCTCCCGAAATTCGCGAGATTGCCCTCCGCTAGGCCGGATGTGTTGCCCAAACAACGGTTTCCGTTTAAGTAGCCCGAACAATTTAGAAATCTACATCAGGGAAACTGTGCGCCAGGATAAACTAAAAAACTCGTGGAAAGATGATCAACGATCGGTCTTCTGCCATGATAAATAATTCTATTACGTTCGTGTTTCTACTATGGTTCGATAACGTATCGCTTCAAGGTCTGCTTAGAAGCGTGGGTGTGTCTCCTGTTAAGGCGCAACGTCACAATTTGCGTTCATAATGCTCCATCCTCCGTCTAGGATGTGTAGAAATTTATCGATCGAAAGTAGAACCAGGTGTTTTATGGGTAAACATCTTTATTCGACAAATAAATTCCGTGTCCTACTGCTTTGTATCAAAATATTGTTCAAAACGAACAGGGGATGAAAGATACGCGTTTTAGATACGTCATCCTTTCCATCGTTCGCGCCTCGAATATCATTCACGGTACACGTAGAAAACCGATAGATGTAAACTATAAAAGGTTTATTCGAAAATGTTTAAGACCTTTACTCTGTTTTAAGTTATGCCACTATCAACGCCAACACGCGATAACCTCGAAAGCTTGAAATGTCGTTTTTACGTTCAAATAACATCGTACGATATTTGAAAATGAACCCCCATAAATTTCACAAACAATATTACTTTCATCGCGTATCTCACCTACGTTCGAAACGCGTATCACGAAACGATGCACGTGTTTTAAACAACGCGCCGACAACAACGTGTTTATCGAACTTTCGTTTCCTGCTTCTCCGTTGATATCCAATTAATATCCAAAATTTTTTTACGCAGTCCAATCGATATATTTTATATTGCCAGTGGAGGTTTGCGAAACACAGTTTACTAGCTAGCTAATAATTTCTCTAGCTTGATAACAAAATAAAATGGATAACGTTCCGCGAATACGACAACATTCGAAGCAAACAAAAACATATTCGACAACTGTACTTTTATGTAATTCAATATCTTTATTAGCATAAATAAAAGATTTATTTCGCCCAATAAAATGTTGAAACAGGTACTTTGCCTCGAATATTTTCTTTATATCTCTGTATGTAACTGTGTATATGTTTTAATTAACCTTAAACGCATAAAAATCCGCACCTCACCGATAACTGGTCTCCCGCGTCCTAAAACGAACTTCAAATATAAGAACTGACGATCTTTCTCTGACCTTAATAAATCCGACCCTACGATAGTACCGTATATAAGGAACAAGCCTAGAAAAAAGGAGCGGGGTGAAAGGGTCGGATCGACGAAGACATTCGGCTCGACGAAGACATTCGGCTCACGAAGAAGTACTTCGGTAGCACCCTCGAAAAATGTCAATCACTCCGCAATGCCCAAACAACCCTAAGCTGCCAGGGAAAAAAGAACCCTCTACGCGGTAAATCGAATCCCGACTCTCCACTTCCATCCCCTTCTGCTTTATCCTTGATCGGATGTGACACGAGCCTCGTCCTTCCTGTCTTCATCTCGAGATCCTAGGAAAGTTGGGCGACGCCGATACAACGTTACTAATTGATACGGAATCGATTTCGAGGTATCGGGTCTTTGACTCGTTCGCCAATAAACCAAGTTTCTCCTTCTTCTTTCTGCGGGCGCGTTATTCTTTCGCGCGTTTGCGAAGCCGAAGCCCCCGCGTGCGGACACGCGTATGACGTGTGTTACACAGCGTTGTGGTGGCGGTGATATACGCGCGCGCGCATACAACCGCGTGTGTATTTAAGTAGATGTGCACGCGTGTGTTTGAAAGAGTTTTATGGGGAAAGGGAAGCACGACGCATGCTTCCTTCCTTAATGTCGGCCGGCTCGAGGGATTCGAGTGTTGCACGGTGTGTTCAGTGGCTCGCGTTGGATCTCCGCTGATCGGTCTTACCGTCGCCGAGTGGATCGCGTGCGATCCGTGAATCGGTCGATCGTGTTCCCAGGCTCCCGTTTCGATTGCCAGCCTCGGCATCCCGTGAGTGACAATTCCGTTTTGCGATCCGTTTTCGAAAGGATGTCCTTTCTCTCTTTTTTTTTTTTCTTCTCGCGTTCTGCTCTCTTTTTTCTTCTTTTTCCACGCGTTTCTGCCATAGATCTTGTGCACCGTGCTTTTGCATGATCGGATAGATCGACGAGTGTGCTGTGCTCTTTTGTTCGTTTCGTAAACCGTTTGGAACGTGTACGTTCAATTTTTTCATAGTGCATGGAGGAATGGTGGAAGTTTGAACGCCGAAATGCTTCGTTTTTTTCTCTCTCGCGAATTGCGGCTTGATAGAACATCGTCGAGTGAAAGGGATATCGCAGTTTTTTTCTAATTTTGACATAATCCATCGTAGATCTAACGTTATTAAGATATTTGAGAGATACCCGATATAGTGCCTCGCAACAGGGTGAAAATTGCGTGGAAAGCATGTAAGAGATACGCGTTGTTCTTTATTCGTTTTTTATACACGTGCAAATCTCTTATGGCTACGTGGACAGGTGTATGGTGATTTTCTATCGCGACAGTTTGACGTAATTTATCGATAAGTAAAATGGCGTTGTTCGTCTGAGAGCGTGTCTCGAGGTTTACGTTTGAAACAAGAATCGTCTACGTAATTAGACTTTTAGAATTAATCCAAACGTGCGCAATGTCTTTTTAGGATCGTAAAGTACAACGCGAATAAAAGAATAATCGAGCGTAAGAGGAAAATCCAGTGAATACGTTTGGTCTTAATCCCGAGTAGAGAAAAGTTACGTTATTTTGAAAAACATAGAAAAGAAACTTACGTATGATATTTGGGTTAATGCCATTTTACAAGTTAGTTTGCGATTCCTAATAAATATTGAAATTTTTTTTACGTTGATTGATTTATCAACTCAGCCTAAATCTTATCTCTTGTTACGATCAAACGATGCTACACATTGCGTAAAGTGTAATTTTGGATTACTTTCACAACGAAGAGGTTTACATATTAGATGTTCATACTGTGGGACAAGGTAACTTTGTGATGCTAATTTGAGCCATTTATGTACGCGGATTGATTCTCAATAACTGTACACTGTAACAACGTGGATATGTTCTAAATGAAAGTCTTGCCTCTGTTTGTCGCGAATATTTTTAAACTCGCTATCACACATTATTATATTTGATTTCATTTGAAATATTATAGCGAGAAGAATCGTCACGTTCGTTGGAATACAATTCTTCATTATCAAATCGTAACTCTACTTATCTTATATTCTAATTATTATTCTATAAAATTGATAATAGCAATTTATAATTAATATTCTAGTAATAACAATGAAAATGTAATAAAATGAGCAACGCTGCTAAAACGAATATACTAGTTCATGCGAATTTACACGGGGTTAGTTCGAACAGAATCCTTATACGCCCACGCGATCAGCGATACCGAAGTAGAACGAAAATTATGGCGGAAACGAAAATAGAACGATTTACCAAAGAAAAATAAGTGCATGTTACAGTGTTAATTCTTATTTCACGACGTTTCGTATACAACTTTGAAGTTGAGTTGCAGGCGTACGCACTTAAACCGAGACTCGAAACTAGTTGAGTCCACTATAAACCCTCCAACGTGTCTGTATACAATGTATACAAGGTCGTACATACATAGAGAACGTAACGTAATCAAGAATTTTTTAGCGTAAACTGTTATCTGCGTGTTGCTAAACGCAGAGTTATGCTTTCGAATAAGAAATCTCGCGAACTTTTTCCTTGCCACGGTATCCGTGAATTTTAACCCACATTTTAACTCCAGCTTCTTCAAATTTTAATTCCAGTCGTTCGTGTCTTTATGTTACCGTAATTATATCTCTTTTATATTATTACTGTTTCCACGTTCTCTTCGATTTCTTCTATACTTTTAAATTCTTATCTCTGCAACTATATTCCGATGAAATTCGAAGAAGACCAGACAAATTTTAAGAATACCACGATTTTCTATCAGTTCCATCTACCCGAATCGGCCAAATTTCCGATCGGTTTTGGTTCAGACTCGCTTATTTCTATTCGACTCGATGCTTGACATTCGGAAGCCAAGAAACTCCAGCATTTGTATTCATCGAAACAAACGTCTTCGTACGTAAATTTGAAACTTGAAAATTTTGATAGATTAGAATATCGACGAAAATAATAACGCGGATAGAAGATCGAGTTTAGATATTTTTCAGTGAGAAACTTGCCGGCATTTTCACGTAGAAATATGCAGCAAACCGTAAATGATATCGTTGCTACAGCCGAAGTTTGCCTTGAATTTCTGACTTGTTAAATAATGCTTTTGAACAGTACAACGCTATTTTTATCTGTCGTGCTAGTAATCACCAACAGTTTGCGAGTTTACCAACGATATGGTAAATTACAATTTCTTCGAGAAGACCTTGCACTGTTTTTCCAATATTATTTTCACGTATGGTCGATCGTATCGATGATTAATTATCGATGTTACGTCGCCGAGCTTTTCTCTTTTTCATTCTTTTTCAAATTTCATTAAGGAGCCGATCGAATCATTAGATTGGCGCATAAGAAATCTTGTTTCTTCCAAGTTCGAATTGATCGCATCAATGTCGTCCATTAGAAATTTCCTATAAATGACACACTTATTAAAAATCCTAAAAAATAGTCATTGCACTATTATTTCGATTGATTAGATCGCATTCCTTTCCAGACGTTCGGGCTCAGCATTCCATTGTTTTGATAAGGATTGTGAAAACATCATAGAAAGGGATGATAAAGTTTCTTCGGTCAACATCATTTAACGTTACGTTATTTTCGTTCACGCTTACTGATTTTATTCGATTATTCAGTTCGACTGCTGCGAATGAATTTGAATCGATCAGTCGATGCTATCGTTCCATCAAACTTGTAACAATTATTAATATTTATGGTACAGAAGATGTACGAAGGGAAGATCGTACAAAGAAAGTGAATTACGACGCGACGATACCGATTGTTCTCGTGTTTCATTTGCAGTACAAAGAGAAGCACAATTGAAAAGTTGAAACGATAAGCAACGTCGAGTTGTCGATCGAAAAAATTTTGTAAAGTACAAAAACAATAGCGTAACAGTGTGTTGGAAGATTAATCAAATAATAATCCTTAGAGATTAGGTTTGAAGATAATTCGCGATTATCTGTTGCATTTCATAAACATTGAATTGAACTTTAATTGCGTTGGAGTAGTATAGAGATATATTTTATGGAACATAAAGGAACAACGGCACTCAAATATAAATTTAACGCAACTGGCCAAAGATACATACAAATTATCCTTATTTTGAAATATGTTCTATTTCTCTATTTATATTTGACGTTCGCGTTCACGATCACGGTCATGGGCATGGGCTGTTTGGCAAAATTCTAGATACCAAGCTGGAAACCGGTAGGAAAAATGTGTCGAAAATTTATTTGCTTTGGCATCGCACCGCAACGCATCACACGATTCAAGGTAGATGTAAAAGAAGCTTACCGAATATACGGAGATACAGAAACCATATGATATCGTGCAGTTATAACTAAGCGAAGTAACAAAATTAATAGATGTTTTTAAATGGAAGATCAACTCGATATTAAGGATATAGCGTTCTTAAAAATTTCTCACGGACGAAACCTGCGTGATAAATATCTCGTATCGAGACGAGTAACTGGCACTCGATACGGTAATTCTTCCAGTATTATCCAATTCAAAAATTATCCATGGTAATTTCAAATGACTCACCGTATGCGTCATCATATTTTGAGTTCGCTATCGTAATGAATAAAAATGTGCAAATGACGCGCAAAGATATGCGTTAAAAGTAGCGATAATGTTGCTTAATTATTCGCCTGCGACACTTGCGTTTCAATATATACAACAGGCTGCATGCTGTTTCAAATAACTGAACTAATTACGGACGCTCTTTGAGCATTAACTTTTCAAAAACTCGAGTACCGTGTCGTTTGATAGCGGTTAATTATTTTCCAATGTCGATTTTACCTCGATCCTTCGGTTCGCGCGACTAACTTGCATTCGAACGTGGTAATCGATTTTCATCCCCTTGCTTCTATATCGAAAATCGCTTAAAACTGTGAACGAAGCTTGGAAATATTGAAATAAAGGAACATTGTCCTATTTATAATAATCTTTGTACGCGTCAATAAATTACTATAAAAGATTATCAGATTAGATTTTAACGATTCGACCACACCTCGTCTAAAGAGGACTTAGAAACGCGTGCTGGCGTTTATTGGCGCCAGCCTTCTGTTCTCAGGACAGTTTTCTGAAAACGTAGTGTCAATATTCTCGGTAGGGTCAGGATGAATGAAACTCGAGTTTAGCCATTCGCCAGGCGTTACGAATTCCGGGATCATGGCCAAATAGTTTCGAGAGAATTTCTCGCGACGACGCAACGACGAACGGAAGAGGCGAAGTATTTCGCGAGGGCTCGAACGCTTTCGCTCGAACTTGCAGGCAACGGATGCGGCTTTCTTCGAAAATCTATTTTTCCGTCGACCTCCGCGCACACGCGACTCCACTTTCTGCCTCTCTGACTTGACGATCTTCAAAAATACGCGAAGGCTACAAGGATGAGCGGGTGAACAGGCGGTGGAATCAGCGCGAGTATGCGCGCACCGTCCTGTTTCTGTTTTTTCATCTCTCTCATTATCTTAGGCGAGAAGTCAGCTGGCAGATTTGAATAATCGAAAGAGGAAGGACGGTGAATCATGAGTTCTTCGACTCTGACTGATACGTTTTTCTGGTTGATCGATGGCGACGCTTGGAACGCTGTTCTTCGACTCTTTCACATTTTTCTCCTTCAGAAAGATAAAAATGACCGTGGTATATAACGTTGAAACGATTGTTCTTCGTTTGATATAGATACGTAGATTTTCACAGAGCTATAATCTTGCAAATTTTCGCGTTAATACTCGTCGAATGTTAAACAGGAAGTACGATAATGCGAGGATTTTCTCAAAGAGTGTTGCTAATTAGAGAATATTTTACACGGTATTCATGTATTACATGAATTTGCGCGTAGCGAGTCTACGCCGTAGAATAAAAGACTCTTTTGATTTTTCACGCGTCCTGGAAACTCGATTGATACGTTCACGGCGGCGAGTAAGGGTTAAATTTGGCGATTCGACGAAACGCGAATTCCTTTCAAACGATTAAGTCGATTCGCTAAGTGCACGCGCTACGCGATATTACAGGAACATTTCGATTTTACTAATTTCCTATTTCCGGGAATGATAATAAACTTATCGTCGCACGCTCACACTTTGGCACATTTATCGCGACAGTTTGCCAAATATTTTAGATTTCACAGGTGATCATATTTTCGTCACTCGAACGACACGCACTCGGTTACAATTCTACTGGCATTGTCCCAGCAATCTGACAAATCTTTTATTAGATTTCTACAGAATGTACATCAACGGCGTAAATTACGTAACGTAAAATGATCACGATCTCGGTCAATTTGTCAAACATCTTTCTCGCCTTTATCTGCGTCTATTGTGTGATACAAGTATCTCGTTGTAAAGGCTTATAATTGAAACTAAAAGCGCTTTTTCCTTATCATTGCAGATTCAACGAGACGCTGTTGATTTGTACTTAAAACTATGGATGATGAGGTGATTAGTGGAGGCCAAAATAACAAGAGATCACCAATGACCCTAAACGTTAGCGGCTTGTGGGACGTGGTGCCACGATTAGATCATTATAGGTATGTGTATGTGTATGTGTGTGTGTAGGGGCGTGCGAAACTATACCGTAAAAATAATACCTGTATGCGTTTATTCGAAGGTTATAACATCGAATATAAAAATAAATCCTCAAAAATTCCGAAAAGATGCACAGTGACTCGTTGAAAATAACGCTACGCGTTTAGAATCGACTTTAAATTAAAGGATACAGCGCGAGCGTTCTTCGTCCGACAGACGACGATTTATTGTAATTTTACCATTATTATTGTCCCAGCGAGAAAAGCTATTTCTATGTTTCACAATAACGTGTACGTATCTTTTCTGTTTTACGTTTAAGAGATTAATGATCTTCCGATACTTTGTTGACGAAACGAAACAGTTAATTTCTCAATATCGGTCGGAGGGACGTATCTCCTATCTAATTAGCTATTTTTTGCAACGTTATTTAAAAACCCGTTTCCTCTAAACGAGGAAATAATTTGCTTTTTTTTTCTTTTAGCGACACAATAAAATTACTTGGTTATACATCGATCGTTAAATTGTTTCTTTCACAGTTAATAAAAATCATTAGACATATTTAATTCACAGTTCTCAAAGGTCTCGCCGTTATTTTCTACGGAGTAAAATCTCGTTCGAACAAAGATTCTATAATTGAGATTATTTCTGTAACAAATTAAAGTATGTCGTTCTTCCTATCAAATGTTCATCTTCAAAAATTAAACAATAATATGCTTTCAACAAGGTTGAAACTCTCGACGTCTATTTCAGTATCACTTACTACGTACTTGCCTCCTACGTGCTTTCCTTCTCAGTTGCGACAAATTTTTTCCCTGAGATCGATTTTCTCGCGTAGCATTTGTCCTTAATGTCTTTGAAAGTTGACAGAAAGTATACGACCACCGAGTAGTGGATATCTCGGATGTTCTGTAATTTCTTTCCATGTAACTGCAACTATGTAACTACAGTCTTGTCACTAGAACTACAATTTGTAACTCTTATTAAATTAAATCTTAAACGCTTGCGATAAAGCAATGGATATGCTTCTGGAAATAAATCATCTCGTTTGAACTATTATTTGAACCATTGGTATTATAATAAAACGCAAGAGATAAAAGTACATTTCACATCTAACGTTACATGGAAGATCTTGTTAATTATTCCATGATTTTAGGGATACTGTTCCCAATTTCGTGAAAAATTCTCCTGCCGAACATTA
Source organism: Bombus bifarius (assembly GCF_011952205.1). Lineage (NCBI taxonomy): Eukaryota > Metazoa > Arthropoda > Insecta > Hymenoptera > Apidae > Bombus > Bombus bifarius. The sequence goes on along the minus strand of NW_022885586.1, from coordinate 109,735 downwards.
TCTAATTGTCCATTCCTCAAATCGTTCGATAGTTTATCCTAACTTAATTAGCCGCTGTAGGCTCACTAATACCATTACCGAAATTCACAGGCACGTTTCTGTTTGTAGATTGAGTCGTCGTGCTAAGAGGCCATCGCTGAGCACCCTGCACGAAGGAAATCTTATAAAGGTAAGATTGCCACACCCTGTAGACATTTGTCGTACTACCCCTTGTTTCTAATATCATCGAATGCATCGAAAAATATCTCGTAATCGTCGAGGTTCTCGCATCCGTGCGTTAATTATTTTTCATTCGTTGAATAGAATACGTTCGATGATAATGTGTCTCATCGATCGCGCGAGAATTCCGTGGCAAAAAAATCTGCAGTTTCCAAAGTATTATAACGGGTAGAGGGTATAACGGGAGTCACCGTTAAACGTGAACATAAAATTCTATAAATTTGATCTCGCGACAGATTCGCCAATTTCTCCCTTTCACTTTTACGTCATAATTATCCTTTGTGATATATTTCCATCGTGTTTGTCTCCAAGTAACGTAAAACGCTACATTATTAAATCGCATACACGTCATAGTTATTAACGACGGTTGCTTCAAATATTATAACAGAAAACGCTTTAGCGCAATGTGAATAAAGGGGATGAAATAGTATGGTCGGCTTCGTGTTTCGACATAATCGGAAATACGTAAATTTATACACGTCGGTGAAGTGTTAACGACGCGTGTAGGAATATAGGTCACGTATCCCATTTGCAAATGTGAGAATGAAACGCGCGACAGAGAAGGGATTAGAAATGCAAATGCAACAACATTCATTAGATATATATATATACGTGCAATTGTTCGTAGAAACCGAGTATTTTTCATCGATGACTCACAATCGGTTTAAAGAATCGTCGCGTTCCTTAAAAGACTCGAACAGGTGAACTATTTTCTCCGCTTCTCATTTGCATTTCCATTGTACATTTAAGATAAAATTCCTGTCGAGTGCTCTCTAACGAACAGGATAAACTCTTTCAACACGAAGAGAGTTAATTGCCAAATATTATACGAGATACTCCAAATTCTTTGATTGACGTACTGTTTTCGAGGAAATGAAGTGAACGTTGCATAACGCGTGCATTAGAAGTGATAAAGCTAATCTCGACTCGTCTCGTCGTAGAGTGAAATAACACCCGGAGGAGCTGCCTCCCTCGGCAAGGACGATCGAACTTATAACGAGAGACGTGAGGGAGACAGTATATTAAGTTTACACAGCAGTAAATACCAGCTGCGAGAGAAATTAGAAAAGATATCAATTTTGAAATCCCCGTCGTTCTCGAAGGTCATTGTAATAGGTTTGATAATGAAACGCGACATAATGCGTTTATCCGATTATTATTTATCCATATTTTTCTTCGGTAAATTATTCACGTTAAGAGATTGTCATTTTTCGGGTACAAAGATACATTCACAGACTAACAAAATTTGTCTTATTTATCTCTTTTAAATGTTATATCGAATTGTACGCAATTGTTGGTATCCTCTTCGTCCATGTAAAACTACTCTCAACTCTCTGAACTCTCTGAACTCTCGAAACAATACGAAGATCGGACTCTGTATTTCCAAATCCTCTGGCGAAAACTATCGCATACGTTGCAATCTTCAAAGATAAACAACGATCACATACGTACGGATTATCACATTGTCCATCCATCTCAATATTGCATTGCACGAACATCACGGGCATATTATTGTGTTACTAAAGCCGAATTTACACCGTTCCTCCAAAGTGAAACGACGTAAATTCGACTTGTGTAAACAAGGTGTCAACTACGTTTATTTATTCGTAATTCTTCGAATTCGACTGCAACATTTTAGGAACATATTTTCCAAGTGTTGTATCATTGATTTATCAAAAAAAAAAAAATCGATTTTTCAGTCTTGTTGCACGAGAATCCCTCTTTAACTGAAGCTTCTGTGAAAGATACTAAATTTGAGAGAAGTAACATGGAAGTCCTAAAATGTTCCAATTATAAATTAGTTAATTAGTTAATATTTGGAAAAATTCATCGAATTTCGTTGAATACGAAATCTCGATGAAACTATGCGCGATTAGAATTTTATAGAAAAGAATGACACCTCGTATACACCGATTTAACAGAGGGCAATAGAGAGATAAATTTGGAAATTTCAGGACCCAAATATAGAGGCTGGTCAGATCGGAGTAACTCAGCAAGGACACACGGGAATAAAATTAGGATGGATCCAGGGTGTCCTCATACCATGTCTGCTCAATATATGGGGTGTAATGCTTTTCCTGCGGCTGTCATGGGTAGTAGCACAGGCGGGCATACTGCAGAGCATCATCATAATCGGAATATCGGCAGCTGTCTGCGTCATCACAACGCTTAGCCTGAGCGCAATTAGTACTAATGGGGAAGTAAAGGGAGGTGTGTTACGGGTCCCCCGTTCTTTCTCGTCCTCTTTTTTCCTTTTTCCAAGGAGTGGTGCCATGTACTTTGTAGTCGTTACATTCGCCTCGCCAGAGTCGAACATTGACAATTGGTTTTTCCACGAAGTGGAAAGTCGTCCTTGAAAAATAACCGCGCGATATCCCAGCTGCAACGATTTGCCTATAAAAAAAATGCAAATATGTACATTATGAGAAATTTCCCACTGATAGATCTCTTTCTATTCTAATATTTGTCTTATCCACTTTTATGGAATATCGTTTCGATCTTATTAAAACTGACAGAATTCTAATACGAGCCATCATTTTCAAACTATATGTTCAAAGAGACTGGATTTTGAATATTTCAATTAATGTCGAAATTTTTCGTATGTAACACGCTGTAAATCTTAATTCGATGATCTTCGCGTAAAAGCTCTCGGGAGAAACTTCTTTCCTCCTCACGAATTTCATTTCCCCCCCTATTTACTTCCATAGAAACGAAAGAAAATCGTATTACTATATTTCTAAATAAGTCGTTAAGTCCAATGACGTATAAGTTGAAATTTCTATAGGTGGTATATATTTCATCATATCACGGACTCTGGGAGCGGAATTTGGAGCCTCGGTAGGGATCGTTTTTGCATTTGCAAATGCAGTTTCGGCATCGATGAATACCATTGGTTTCTGCGACTCCCTGAACGATTTGTTACGAGAGCATAACATGCAAATCATTGACAATGGGGTAAACGACGTTCGAATCGTCGGAATAATCGCGTTGATCGTTATGATCATGATTTGCGCGATTGGAATGGAATGGGAGTCAAAGGTATTTATTTTATGTATTTCGATAGAAAAATTAATCGTTTTCGTGTGTCGTACAAGTCCGTGTTTTGCTCTGCTGTATATGTAAATAATTTGATGCTTCTAACTTCCAAATATTTTCTTTTTTTTTTAAGATGTTTGATAAAACGAGTTCTTTCAGGCTCAAAACTTCCTTATAGCCATCATCGTCGCAGCTATTTTCGATTTTCTGATTGGTACTATCATAGGACCTAAGAATACGACGCAAGAAGCATATGGATTTCTTGGATTTTCCTGTACGTCAAATACGATTACTTTATAGGAGTGTATTACACAAAAACCTATTTATACGCTATTATCTCTGAACGAATCGTTTCTTAAATTCTCAGCTGAAGTATTCATGGACAACCTGGGCCCCGATTATCGTTTTTCCGAGAACAGCAACCAAACGTTTTTCTCCGTGTTCGCCATTTTCTTTCCATCTGTAACGGGAATTCAAGCTGGCGCCAATATCTCCGGCGATTTAAAGGATCCAGCGAGCAGCATACCGATCGGAACACTTCTTGCGTTGCTAATCTCGATGCTGAGTTATGTCACTTTTGTCTTCTTCGCTGGTGGAGCGGCCCTAAGGGATGCCAGTGGGCTTGTCGGTGCAAATGATACGATCGTAAGCTGCATTCCGAACGTCAACTGCACTTACGGATTACACAACAGTTACTCGGTACGGAATTCCTGTGACACTATTTAAAACACATTAACATTAAAACGTTATCGAATATTAAAATCAAAACTATACGGAGAAAGAAATTACAATGAAGAAAATAAAATGAAATTAAAGCGAAAGTTGGAAAAATTGCTATCGTCTATCTACGTTAAGTTACGAACTTATCACTCGGCTGACTTTAGTTTTAAGTTTCGTATTTCTTAAATAGATCGCAGGGCGAGCCGATTATTATTTTTCTAAGAACTTCCAGCGAATAGATTTACAGTGTGGTTTTATATTCTTTGCTCGTAGGTGATGCAACTTATGTCGGTATGGGGTCCGTTGATCTACGCCGGCTGTTTCGCGGCAACCCTCTCTACAGCGTTGACAAACTTGCTATCGGTACCACGATTGATACAGGCGCTGGGACAAGACAGAATTTATCCCGGTTTGATTTACTTCAGCAAAAGTTACGGGAAACACGGTGAACCTTATCGTGGTTACGTGCTCACGTTCTTCGTAGCAGCGTTGTTCCTCTTGATAGGTATCGAGAAATTTGCAACTGCCGATATTAGACTTCTAGCGTTTAAATTAAAATAGCGAAATAATACAAATCATCTCACTTTTCAGCAAACTTGAACGTGGTCGCGCCTCTAATCTCAAACTTTTATCTGGCATCGTACGCGTTAATTAATTTTTGCACCTTTCACGCGGCGCTTATTCGGCCGCTTGGATGGCGACCCACATTCAGAGTGAGTAACCAAAGTAAACAGATATTTTAAGAGCACATCTTGAATAATCAGTGGCTATCAAACAAGGAGGGAAATTCAGTGAAGCTTCTTTTTTACAGTATTACAACACCTGGTTGTCTTTGTTCGGTTTTATTACGTGCGTGTCCATAATGTTCCTCATTGATTGGGTGACTTCGCTGGTCACGTTCGTCATCATCTTCGCATTGTATCTGATAGTGGTGTATCGGAAACCAGACGTGAATTGGGGTAGCAGCACGCAAGCACAAACCTACAAGACAGCACTTTCTATCGTTTATCGGTAAGAATATTATTATAATTCCATTATTTTTCTTAAGTTGGTCAAATTCAAATATGTACCATGTACGCGATGTTACCATTTCGTATAGACACGTTTAAAGCGCGCTATTTACCAATTTATTTTATCTGACGTCGTACTTTCTATTTTCAACTGCCTCGCGATATAACATAATTCTCAAATGTATGTTCAAATTAAATGTTGCAGATTGAATTCTATCGACGAACATGTCAAAAATTATGCTCCACAAATTTTGGCACTGAGCGGAGCTCCTGGCGCCAGACCAGCGTTACTGCATCTGGCAAATCTCATCACGAAAAACCATTCGCTACTGATTTCCGGTGAAATACACCCAGTACGTGGTTTAGATAAGTGGATTTAGACACTTTAACTTTTAAACATTCCTAAAATACTGCGTTTCCGATTAGTCGCTGTAGCCACATTTTTTCAACCAGTTATTTTCTGATGATATTTTTATCTTCCACTGTCATGCTAGTATCGTGAATCCTCTCGTATCGAGAATCTAAATTGGATTTTCAAACACCCAAGATTAACAAAAACGACTTTCGTCTCTTTCCAGACTCGTTTGTCGTACCGTTTACGATCGATGCGACTGAGAAACGGTTATGCATGGTTACATCAACAACGTATAAAGTCGTTCTACCATGTAGTGGAGGATTTAAGCTTCGAACGTGGTGCATCAGCTTTGATGCAAGCAACAGGTGTCGGCAAGTTGGCACCGAACGTTGTTTTAATGGGTTACAAAACACACTGGTCAACGTGTAACCACAAGGATCTGCAAGAATATTTCAATGTTCTTCAGTAAGTCAATTAGCGTTTATCACGGTGTCCGCGATAATGAGAATATAACGAAACTTTGTACCGTTTCTAGTAACGCATTCGATCAGAAGTTAGCGGTAGCGATGTTACGAATCGCGGAGGGCTTAGATTGTTCGGAAGTTGCAACCGCCAATGGGGATGACGAACATGGTGTTTTAGCGCAAAGTAGCTACGATTTGACTGGAAGCACTTTGATGCACGTGGATAGCAATTTGTCAATGTCCAGCCAAATTCCAAGGGTGCAAAGCGTGCCAACAATAGGTATCTATGAGTTCGATTGATCAGGTTATGATTAGATTCGTTAAAAAATCTCTTTTCCTTTACCTTAGCTACCTTTATCGTGATGTTCAGCAGCGTTCGAACTCCACCTGGAATTCTTCATTTGAAATTCATTATACCGATCGATATAATTTTGTTTCAGGAACGCAATTCGTGCCGGTAGACGCTCCACAAATTGTTAGAGATTCGCCTACTCACGGAAGTGCTCGTGACCATTTGAAGAACAAACGAAAACACGCGATAGAAAAATTAATGTAGGTGAAGATTAATTTCAATGAGCATCTACAGACGTTAAGCGTTACATCTGTATTTTTGGTAATTGTGTTAATCAGAAAATGTTATTTTATATTTTAAATTATCTCTACAGGGAGAAACGGCATGCGATGACACCGGTTCCTGAACGCTTAGCGATTTTCCAAAGAAAGCACAAGAATGGTACGATCGACGTGTGGTGGTTGTACGACGATGGAGGTAATTCATAAAATGTTTACAGGTGTCTACAATCAATATCACTAATCGATATATTTATCTGGTCGTATTCAATTAATCTATATTTAATTAATCTATATGATATAGATGTCTTTCTATTTCATCTAAATGATTTAATCAACAATGTACCTTTGACGTATTCCAGCAGATAACTGAATGAGATTAATATTAATTTTCGAAGAATAATCTTTCAATAATTTCAATAATTTCTCAATTAGGTGTACTCATTTTTAAGTGGTAGACATTTTTATTCAACAGGTTTGACGATTCTTCTTCCTTATATAATCAGCACACGCTCGAATTGGGAGCATTGTAAAATGCGAATTTTCGCTTTGGCCAATCACAAACAAGATATAGTGGCCCAGGAGAAGGAGTAAGTTAAATGTCCAAAAAAAGTATGATTCGATTTAGATTTTATATACTTATAAATAATCGTATAATCGAGTAGATTAAATACAAGTGATTTTTTGTTCGTATCTTCGACAAAAGAATTCCTTAATTAAAAATAGCTTTAATTGGAAATAATCCATGTGATCATCGATCATGTATATTAATAATTTACAGAATGACCGAGATAATGGCAAAATTCAGGATAAGATACACCAGTTTGAAAATGGTAGACGACATAAGCGTTCAACCAAAGCAAGAAACGCTAGATTTCTTCGATAAACTTATATCTGACTTCCGAAAAAACGAGCCTGACAACACAGGTATTTTACCAGATTACATATACATATCTATTGAAAAAAGATCATTTATTTATTTCAAAGGAAATATATCAGTATGATCATTTCAAACGTCAATAATTATCAGGCTACTTGAAATGATAATTTCAATATCTCGTTGCAGAATGTTGTGTAACAGAAATTGAACTTCAGTCTTTAAAAGATAAGACGTACCGGCAACTCAGACTGCGAGAATTATTATTGGAGAATTCCAGTCAATCCACGTTGGTTGTAATGTAAGTGCATATTTTACTAGACGACTTATGAAATTAATAAACGAACAAACAAGCAGTTATTTACAAATGATTTTGTTAAATTGCAGGTCGTTGCCAATGCCAAGGAAAGGAGCGGTTTCAGCGCCACTGTACATGGCGTGGCTGGAAGCTTTAACTAAAGATATGCCACCAACACTCTTGATACGCGGAAATCATACTTCTGTCTTAACGTTTTACTCGTAGTTCACCGACATTATTCTTAAACAATAATATAATTTTAGTATCTAGATGAATTTACGTTGAATAACATCACGAAAACGTCTACGCAATTAGCAAAGACATCTTCTGATGTGGACAGACAGTATTCGGTATATTCATGCCAAAAGTTATATAGATACTATGATTTGTTTTCGTTTTTATACAGTATTCATTAAACGTCAAGCCCGGTGGTACTTGCTGACGAGATTATTTTAACGTAGAAATGAAAGACAACAATATATGGGACTATCAATAAGTAATAGCCTCATAACTTTGATACTTATAGGACTCTAGGACGCGTTAATGATGAAATATACACTACAACTATTCTTAGAATGTATTGTACTTTGAAGCGTGGAGATGTTTTATTTAGTTAGCGATCAATGACTTTTATATGATAATACACACGATTATCTTTAACATATACTATTAATACGACATATAGTACAATAGACAGATAAAGTAGAATTTAAATTTTCATTAAATACGCATTGAAGTTAATGACGTATAACTAAATAATTTAATAATAGTATGACGTACTTTATATGTTAACGTCTTTTTAACTGATCTAAATGTATAGTATTATACTTAAGCAACGAAGGACGAGATATTTCTTACTTCCCATCAGTAATATATTTTTTCATTATAGAGCTGTGTACCTACTTAAGAAAATTCTTGTTACTGAAATTCCGATTGCATAAAAAACTTATATAAATGCTTAAAGATATGATTCACTTATTTTTACAAAAGTATTTTCTATTTTAAATAATACGATACTTAATAATACAGTACTTAACTATTATTGATCATTAATTATTATCGTTATTACTGATGCTCGAATAGGAAATATTCTTTTTGGTTTCATATAACTTTTAGTTACGTATAAACAAAGTACAGAACAAAGCTTAATTGTGAATTGTTTTAAATCACGCCTCATAGATTATTTAATTAACACTAAAATAACGTAAACAATTTTCAGTACTGAACAAGTTATTATTATACTTCATTCTTTAATTTCTAAATTAATTAATTTCTGAATTAAATCAACGATTCATTTTGTAAACATAAATTCGATAATCTTTCTGTATAAACTTGTAAATGAAAACTTTTTCACAGTAAGATATTACTGAAATGCACCATTTGTAAATATGAAGATAACTAAAAAAAGAACAATTAGTAGAAGTAAGTCTATGAAAGCTTATAAAATGTTTTATTTATTTTGTAATGCATTTAATGACATTAAAAAGATCTATCATTAGTTATAATAAATTCATTGTGATTTTTACATTCCTGAATTTATATAATTTTCCTTTCTAACGATATCACTTCATGATTTAATGATCCAAAAATATACTAAATTTTTATGTACTATAAAAAATTAAGGAATTATAGATATAATTCAGGAATCAGTGCTTCGTGTTCGACTTCTCCCATTGAATGAAGATGTTCTATAATCAATATCAATATTATTATTAATTATTATTAACCGATTTGTACAACATATACATAAAGATTTTATATTTAAAACTTTTATAGAAAAAACAATTTTGTTTCATACAAAAATATTTTACATCAGAATTATAGTCATTTTAGCTAAGTAGCTCACTTGTTACAATGAGTTTCAAAAATTCTAGCAAAAACTGGCTGTATTTGTTCCAATATATCACATGTTAGCATTCCCCTTTGCTTTATCTTGTATGCAGATGCATTACATTCTCTTACTAATCTAGATGCAGCGTAACTTGCAGCTATTGGAGGTGACAAAGCACTTTCACTACTTCCAGCGCAAATAGCCCACCACCAAAATACAGCCAACGCGCCAGATAGTAAGTCTCCTTGACCTCCGCATCTTCTTCCAGAACCTGCTAATCCACATGACACAGCTTCTGTACCTTTATGTCCATCTGCAATTACATCCTTCGCTCCTTTGTGCAAAATTACTACATTTTTGCCAAATGCATCTGCCAAATGTTTAACATCGTTAGCTTTAATCATTGGTGTAGGTTGAACATTTTTGTCCAGTACTCCTTTAACAAGACGACTGAATTCCATTGCATTAGGAGTAAGAACTACACCTGGATACTCTTTTATAATATCAGGCTTTTGGCTAATTAGAAATAATCCATCCGCGTCAATTACTAGTGGCTTTTTCATATCACGACAAATTGAAATTAATTCAACAATTGTTTTAAATATTTTATCATCTCTACCAAGACCTGGTCCGATAACGATTACATGCAAACGATCAAGCCATGGTCTTACTTGTTTAATCGCATCATATTGATCTAAAACTGGATGAACAATAGGTTCTGGGCTAAATGATTTCAAAGGAATGCTTGCGTCTTTCGCACAAAATATGTGCACTAAGTCACATCCAGTGCGAAGTGCACTCATTGCTGCATAATACGGGGCACCAGTGTATTCCATACTACCACCAAATATTCCAATTCTACCATCTTGTCCTTTATATTTGGTATTATTCAAATTTGGAATTATTTTTCTTATTCCTTTTAACATACGCTCATCAACTGACACAGATGTTGCCATAGTGGAAACTAATGGGCACTTGACTAAATTCCTGTAGGCAAACTGCAAAATACCAAGAGCCATTCCTCAATTTAAGAGGTTAATCTTAATAGTTACTTTCCTCTTACAGATGATATATATAATGATTGATGCGAACCTTTCCTAACATATATATCTTATCATTTGTTGTAAAATATATATTTTTCAGCAACATTTACATATATAATAGATACAATATATATGATAACAATGGTGTATAAATAAATACATTAAGATAAAAGAGATAAAATACAATAATACCTGCGATGTTCTTAATATCTAATTGACAATATATACTGTTTTTTTTTTGTAGCAATTATTAATTGATTAGAAGTCGAGCAATAATACAGAAACACAAGATATGATAAAAAGTAACAATAACCTAAAAAAGTAGATTGTTCTACTTTATTCGTATGAAACTGTGCATATTTTTTATGTTTTTATGCCTAAAATACTGATTTAATAATTTACCTAAACACCTTTTGAATTTGTTTTGTTACATAGAAAAAGCAGGATAACAAAAACTGAAAATTTTTAAACAAGACAGTACGAAAGTATTAACAAGTGTACGATTGAAAACTTTAAAAAACAATTGTCACTTTGATGTCGGCCATTAACTATTTGAAACATTATGAAGATTCGTACGTTCATTTATAAATAGGGATCAAAGATTTCGAGAATGAATAAAATTGATAAATTACGTCTATATATAAAATAATACACATACATATGTATATATGTAGCTATATTAGATGTTTGCCGAAAATTATTATTCCATACGAATATTTTAAGTATATTGTCTATTCGTCACTCGTTTTCCTTTAAACATTCAAATGCCTAAATCATACTTCGGTAACTTTCATTTTATAATAGATTTTAATATACAATTCCTTGAATATACCATCAATTTGTTAGCGCAGCCCCTTTTGTAAAATACAAAAATGTGTTTATTTATGATATACATACAAATAATAAATATTTTATAAGCTAACAAGATATAGTTCCTAATATTTACAATATTATGAAATTTTAGTTAATTTTATCTACAGAAAGAACGAAAAATACACATAACCTCTATTTTCATACTACAAACATAAATTGTGTTATGCAAAATATATATATATATGTATGTATATAAGGAATCATATTAATGAAACATTTGAATTCATACTGTACGATAGTAACCTTGGAACACACAATTAATACGTCACCAAATATTAGTAGTCACTATACTAAGTAGCGTATTCTAAAATTCACATGGTCTCCGTCCATTCATGGTTTTGCACTGTCAATGAATGACTCTGTTCAAATCGTTATTCGTATTTTTAAAGGTTCGAGCAATAGTAGGATAATAAGTTTATTCGAAAAAAGACTTTTCTTCTTCTTTTGAATAAATATTTATAATGAAACTAGCTACTCTCTATTACTCTTTCCCTTTCAAACTTAATTATAATACTTCAATAATTCACACTTTGTTAATAACTATTAATGATGTTTAGATCGCAATAATTTTGAAGGAACCATTAATAACTGAATTGATTACATCAATAAGAAGAGAAAAAAGATAAGTTAACCTAAGAAGTTACTTTTAGGTCAATTTTATCTGAAAATGTCGTAATATTGGCGGAATAAGCTAAATCGTAATCTAAATTTCAATCAAAGTAAAGCTAGTCAAGTACATTGTTTATTAATACAATTAAATTGTTAAGTACTGGTCGCTAATACGTTGTTGTTTTTTCATATGATATATCAAGGTGAAAAACTATACACTTTGAAAGAATGCATATGTTGATAATAAAGGGAGACAGTGTTGATTAGATAATATATTTTATTAAATACATGTAATAACTTTAAGAGAAAAGTTAGTTTTACATTTCTACCATCCATTTTATGCATTTAACGCTTAAGTTTCTATACATTAATTTTTAAAAACGTTGAGACGTTCTGAACTTTTAATCACTCAATAATAAAAGGAACATTAAAATCTGCGTGAAGTAAATTCCGACTAATTTAATATTATTTACTAACATCTTCTTCAATTAAGTATAATTTTAATGAGAATTAACGTGATTTTACTATTCTTGTGCAGAATCTTGCATATCATGAGCAAATGTCAAAATGTCATATTCGCTCGAACGTGCGTAGATAGACGTCATAATCAAACAATTTATAGATTATATTTTATAGCATATAACTCTAATCTAATATTATCAATATTATGGATTTTATGCACAAAAAGCACGTCGATATCACAGACTCTATATACATAAATAAGAAACAAGTCAGTCATACGTGAAAACTACAACTTACATGAGATAATAAAAAGATGATATGGAAATATTGACGAGGATTGTTCATATGCTTTGTTAATGAACTACGATCAGGAACGGTTTGGGTCATAAATTTTGACTGGCTTTCCATTTTCAGTTCATTGATTAAACTTTACATCGAGTAGCCCCAATACGGAAATATCTAGTATACATGTTTTTTCGTTATTTCTGCGACAGTTAGAAATAATTTACAACTGCAATTTTATTCATATCTGTTTTCGTAGGAAAATTAAATTCTACGAGCCCAAGTCCCTAGTGGGACTTTTCCCAAACTCCCGATGGCCAATCCAATCGCTCCCGACAAAGACGAGAATTAGAAATAACCCATTCTTTTATTTTTGATTAAACGAACAAGTTATTTAAGCTGTACTTGCTAAATGTAAATGTGGCTTTAGGGAATTATTAATTTATCGCGCAGGTATGAGAAAATGGGAAGTTCGAACGGGGACTGTAGAAAGAGAAAGCGTCAGCGCTTAAGGATACCATTGGGATTGATTGCGACCTGCAAACGCACATAGCGATTGCCTGAGTTCCATCATCTCTGGTTCTAGAAAATGATAGCAGTCATTTAAGGGTACCGTATATTATGCCTTCTCCCTTGCTAGCGTACAGGTTAGCAAGCTTCAACGGTTTCGCGACTGCCACGTCGAATGCACTCGGTTATTCTTTATACAATCGTCAACAAACGTCAAAGTGAAACTACCCGAATTCAGCATTTCCAAATGTACAGAACATACCGTAAACGCGACTGTTTCTAACTCGTTCGATTACATTTTTAAATAAATTAGAGATAGACACACAATAAAAACCGTTCAAATCACGTATATAATTTCTATCAAATAGCATTTTTTTATCTTATCGTACGGCTTCAACAATCATATTGATTGATTTGTATATTATCTTTATCGAAGGAAGAATGATAGACATCGTCGGTGTGTTGTGACGCAATTGTATCTGATAGTTTTATTATATATGGGGAAATATATAATTTCATGTAGACAATGGTAGGAGATTAGTTCTGTTCGAATCGTCGCAGTGATTCCATTCGGCAATCCAAGAACCCAATTTTACAGTGTTCCATGTATGTACATACTTTTAGAACTTCACTCTTTGAGCTTTTGAAAGAAATCGTCGCCCTCTCCTAACTTTCTGTTCATCATTTACGTGTTTGCTGAGTAATTCAATATTGCTCTTTTTCATCCACATTTTAAGTGTCTCGTTTATTTCCTTTATACAAGGTATAATTGTTCGCGAAAAATTCGGTGAAATTATTCATAATACGTGGATGAATCTAACGATCTAGAGGGATAGAATGCCAGCTCTACAAATCTGTCATTGCTACGAATCGTCCATATTTTTGTCACACTATTAGTTAGATTGTTAGTGTTTTATATTCTTTGTAATTTTCCAAAGTGAGTGATTTTAAAGATCAGAGAACGTTTTTTACACTTTTTGGTTAGTAAAAATGAAAGTTGTAATAACGATGGTCGTAGATCACATTTTGTATCTTTTACAGTTTCTCGTCAGTGGATTTTTGATTGCTGCGAGAATTTGGCGAAAATTTAGAGAAAATGGCTGCCTTCGAAATCCTTTGCGGATTTATCGTGCTTTTCCTTGCTTTTTACTATTACCTAGTAAAGCCCTATGAGTATTGGGAGAAGCACGGAATACCTGGACCCAAGCCACAACTGTTGTTTGGAAATTTTTTTCCCGTAATATTTGGGAGGATATCCATAGGTGATCGACTGATGTCTTTTTACAAACAATACAAACATGAGCCTGTGTTTGGATTGTTCGTACGAACGCAACGTATTCTTGCTATAAATGATCCTGATTTAATCAAGACTGTTCTTATCAAAGATTTTTCCAAATTCTCTAATCGTGGTCTTGCTGTGAACGAAGTGGTAAGTACGCGAAGGAGTAATTTTATGTAAGAATTAAATAAGTTCGAAGTAAGGTTGCACGAATAAAGTTAGCGTGAATTCAGTGAAAGTTACTATTGCACTGTGCACTCTATCTATAATTCGTATAATCGCTAATGTGTAATTTCAAGTTCATAGATAGTGTTATATACTGATATTAAACGATAAGCTTCGATATTAATCATAATATAATGTTTTGATCAATTTGTTTCATATCATAAAATTAGAAATGCACTTAACGGATACGTTTGATCATTAAGAATAGATATCGAATGTAGATATGGATATAGAATTCTAGAAATTCAATGATATATGTTACAATATGTAATATAACACAATAATATATTTAAATATATATTAATTATATATTATATATATATTTTTTTTAAGTTCTATATTATTTATTTTTCGATTATTCGAATTTTTCAATATAGGCAGAACCACTTTCTCAACATTTGTTTTCCTTGGAACCAGAAAGATGGCGACCACTAAGAACAAGACTATCGCCAACCTTCACATCGGGCAAGCTAAAAGACATGTTTTCTCTGATCGATGAATGTTCTAACACTCTGGAGAAATATTTGGAATCATTGATATCGACAAAAAGCTACATCGAAGTACGAGAACTGGCTGCCAGATTCACCACCGACGTAATTGGCAGTTGCGCCTTCGGAGTCGACATGAATGCCATGTCAGACGTGCAATGTAAATTCCGCGATATAGGAAGGGAATTCTTCGGTCCTGGTTTAAAGCAGGTATTAAAAAACAGACTTCGTGAGAATTTGCCAACATTGTACACTCTTCTGGGTTATATACTGCCACAAGACGAAACCACTATTTTCTTCACAAACGCTGTTTTGGATATGATAAAGCACAGAAGGAAGAACAAGATCGTTAGACCGGACTTCATTAACACTCTTATGGATCTGCAGGATCACCCTGAGAAGTTGAGCATAAGTACGTGTGTATGCTTTTCGACGTTGTAGAAATTTGGTGTGATCGTTTGTAATTGGTCGTGATCGGTCGTGAGTAATTGGTGAGAAAAGTCGAGGAAAATTAGGGAACAGTTGCGCGCAATTAGAATGGTTCGTTCCTACACGAATCGAGACCGGTGACAAAACGTTACTGTTCAGGATGTCTTAAGAACGATTTTCTCTACTTTAAGGTGGTGATATAATGAAAATGTCGTTTCTCTCGTTTTAGAATTAACCGAGCCTTTGCTAGTTGCACAAGCATTCCTTTTCTTCGTGGCTGGTTTTGAAACTTCTTCGTCAACGATAGCCAATGCCCTTTACGAATTGGCGCAAAATCAAGATGTACAGGATAAATTACGAGCCGAGATCAAGGAACATCACGAGTTGAACGATGGGAAATGGCAATATGAAAATATTAAGAAAATGCCAATCTTGGATGCCGTGTTTAAAGGTTTGTTGGATATTTTTGGATATGTTGAATGTTTACATTTCTTATAAATGCTCGTAGACTAAAATGATGCGTTAATAATAAAATAAGCTAATAGAATTGCAGAAAATTGCAAGTTTTAACAGAGGTTCTTTATCTTTAGAAACGTTAAGAAAATACCCACCGGTGACCGTCATAATGAGAAAAAATACGGAGAAGTATACCTTTGAAGATATAAAGCTCACAATTCCAAAGGACACTAGGATCTTTATTTCTGCATACGGTATCCACCGCGATCCAGAGATTTATCCGAATCCTGACGTGTTCGACATCGATCGGTTTAAAGAGGATGCAGTAGCTGCAAGGCATCCGATGCATTATCTACCTTTTGGCGATGGCCCAAGGAATTGTGTTGGTATGTAGTATCACCTTGTTGTTCGTGCAGTTGTTCGTGCGAAAGCAAATTATTTACAAATCGATAAACCTACTATATAAGGCATATTATTGAAATTGGTTATCAATTGTAAGATACTACGATATATTAATATTGTATCATGTTTTTTTCGTAGGTGCACGTTTTGCAATCTTCCAGACTAAAATTGGACTGATAAAAATCCTCCGTACTTATAAGGTTGATGTTTGTGAACGAACACAAATTCCGTATATAAATGAACCACGTACGTTCACGCTAGCACCCAAACACGGACTCGATCTAAAAATTACGAAAGTTGAAAGTTAATAAAATACTTTATAACCCTTTCGATATTCAAGTTAGCTGTTGTAAACATAAGACTATGTCTCTCCGATAAAATCCACGAAAATCACGCAATCTGTACGCAATAGCAATTTTCTTTCGCTTAAAGCTTCATTTTTATGATTGATTTTTAAAGAAATCAATTATGAAGAATCAGTTATTAATGGCAGTAAAATAGCGGAAAGCCAAAAGAAGATATTTAATGATATTCTCATAATTTATTTGTAATTATTATCACATTCAACGTAATATATCATTTTGTTTCCTTTGGAAATTATTACCAGGCTAGGTAAACTTATTGTAAATATTTTCTGATGATGTACTAGGGGAAAAGAGGAATGTATTTTTGTTATAAGATTATTTTATGAAATAAATAATTTTTTATACGTATGTTTAATGTATTAATCGAATTAAATTAATTATTAATTTATTTGTAGTCTAACGAAGGCCATAAAGTAAAGTAAAGTAATATCAATGAAATATTAAAAGTAACATCTCACTTTTTTTTTTATATTTTACGTGGAGGAAATCCGCACGGACGCCAGGCCGCTTCTGGAGAAAGCGGCGAGGTAGTGTCGGACTCCAACCGACTAAAACATCCACAATAACCGTCCCGGCTGCGATCGAGAGAAGCCCGGAAACCGCTGTGAGCGTCGCAACGGGGCCTGCCCCGCGCGCTTAATACCACCGCTGATGGAGCGGTGTGTCACCATTGTCATACACCAGGGTCGTGCCCGGTTCCCCTACCGGACTGCTTGGCGGCCCCGAGGAGCTGAGCCGCCAAGCGCCCAAAGCCCGAACCCCACCACGGGGCGGGGGGGGGGGGCGGGCCCAGCGCGCTTCGCCAACGCCACACGGAGTCCCAGGCGATCGCCCATCTAAGTATTATCCGTGCCCAGCGCTGTTTAACTTTCGTCGTGATCTGACGGGAACGAGTGTACTCAGCGTGGCCAGGGCGTTGGCAAGTAACATCTCACTATGTTCTTTTCAACGAATTTTAACTGTGAGACCGGTTTGAGAGGTGTAGGAAAAGGAGGGGAAAGGAATCTGAATCTACTAACTTGTATATAAACAGCTTTACAGTTTCACACGTATCGAATAGCGTTCGTTTCGTAATTCAATCAGTACCGAGATTTTCATCTGTTTTCCTTTCTTATTCAAAATTTGTCAACGAATATTTTCGGGAAACAATTACGATTGTTTATTGCGCGAACGTCTTTTCTCGATATATCACATCACTAAAGAATAATACTTTATAACAGACTAAACAGTCGAAGAAAAGTTGAAACTTTGGAAAATCTAAAGGAATGATGAAGTGTTATAAATCACGTTATAAGTCAGCGTTCACATCGTTTATCGTTGCTATATGAATCGTTTACAGTTTACGGACGAAGGTGAAGTTTTTAATCCACGCGAAGTTCAATTTTAGCACGTTATGATCTGTATCTTGAGTATACTTAAACGTGGCTAATTTCAGACTGGACAAGACTAAATAATCGATCGACAGGGTATCATTCTACGCATGAAAATAAGCTGAAAACGTACAATACATTTTTCTATTTAAGACTCTATTTTCAAGAAAATAGGGTTTGAACACAATTTAGTTAAGAATCGGTCTAGTACGTGTGTATGATAAATTTCATGCTATTACACGCTATTAAATTTATCTTATCAAATATTAAATTACGTGCTATTCGTTCGGGCCATGCATATTTAAACGAAAAACGAAAAGAGAGAAACAAAGACTGTGGTGAGCTCGCAGAAATGATATCATGTAAATCTAAGGAATTATTATTTGCCAACATGACTCAGTAGATCATGCGCACTGCGATTAAATGTATATCTTTTAGTAAACAAAAGACTGGAACAGTACCTATTAGACCGCTGATAGTGATACAGGTGAATTTTCAACTTTAAACTTTAAACTGTGAATGTTCGTTATTCTTCAGCCAGATTTTATTTTTTAATTAAAGTTAAGGGGAGAGTTTATCTTCTTTTTTTTTACATAAATAATATCGCCTTTTTGGAAATTTTTAATTAGAGGAATTACGATATTAATTAATCTGGGACTTTTTATATGTTTGTATTGAACTTTTTATAGATTTTTTCAGTTCTATCAAGTTCGATGCCATTTCAGTTTGAAAAATATTTGAGCTGTTCGTGAACTAGAACGCCCCGCGAAATCCGGTTGGTATATCAGCTGCCCGGTTTATCTGAAGTCAAAAATTTCAGTATGTATAAATTCTATTTTCTGTATATTTTATGAAGTTTGATTCCTATTTCGCGCCTCGTTAAAAGTTATTTATATTCTGTAGCAAATAACTTCTTATCAACGTATAATATACAATGTTTATCACCTTGGAAATACTGTGCGGGCTCGCATTAGCGCTCATTGTGCTCTACTGCTATTTAACGATACGTTACAATTTTTGGACGAGCCGTGGAGTACCCGGACCAAAGCCCACGCTCCTCTTCGGCAATATTATGAAGTCAATGTTTGGAAAGGAATCGCTTCCACAATTGCTAACGAGAAACTACAATGATTTTAAGAACGAACCAATGGTTGGAATATTTTTAAGAACAGTACCCGTCTTAATAGTCAAAGATCCTGATCTCATCAAAGACATCCTGATTAAAGACTTTTCCAAATTCGCGAATCGAGGATTCATAAAAAGCGAACCGGTAAGTATGCGTAAATATAAAAGAATGCGAGTAATTTAAATCGAAAGAAATAGAATCATAGAGAGAAAAACAAATGAATTTTAGTCTTGTGTAATCTATGAATCACTTTTAAGTAACCGTGACGTATCGTATCATGTTTTTAACGAATACAGGCAGTTCCATTATCTAATCACCTATTTTCCCTGGAAGCCAAGAGATGGCGACCTTTGAGGACTCAACTCTCTCCGGTGTTTACCTCTGGCAAGCTTAGAGGAACTTTTTCCTTAATTTTAGAGTGTTCTAATCACCTTGAAAGTTATTTGAACACGATGATAGAGAAAGGAGATCCTATCGATGTGCGAGAACTTGCCGCCAGATTCACCACTGACGTAATCGGTAGCTGCGCCTTTGGCATCGAGATGAATTCGCTTTCGGAAAACGAGAGCGACTTCCGTCGAATCGGTAAAAAAATTTTTTCTACCGATTTCTGGAAAATATTGCGTATAAGAATACGGCAGATCCTGCCACCGTTGCACGTTTTTCTCGCTCGTGTACTGCCGTATAACGAGGAAACGAAAATGATTATGGGAATCACTAGAGAGACGATCGAATACAGAGAGAAGAATAAAATCGTCAGGCCTGATTTTATGAATATACTCATGGAACTGAAAAGACATCCTGAAAGAGTCGCCGATATTAGTTAGTACACTAGCGTAAATAATTTGCAAGAAAGCTTCGGTGCGATAAGGATATCTCTAAGAATTTATCCTTATATCGCTGCTGAGTGAAATACACGCTTCAAATATCGTAATATGTATATCTTTTCGCTTGTAGAATTGACGGACGATTTGTTAGCCGCACAAACATTTATTTTCTTCGCGGCTGGTTTCGAGACCTCATCGACTACGATCAGCAATGCTCTCTACGAATTGGCTTTGAATCATGACATTCAGGACAAATTGCGCGAAGAAATCATACAGTTCGCGGAGAAAAATGACGGAGAGTGGAAGTACGAAACTATAAAGCAAATGCAATACTTGGACAAAGTGTTTCAAGGTAAATATTATAATCGCTTGCATCTAAGATCGAACTTGATCGTTTATTCATATGTGTAGATTAGATGCATTAGCTCAGAGTTACTATATAGCATGATCATACTATTAATTCTCATTATTGCTGTTACCTGCTTATCTTCTACTTCCTACATTTATACCAGTAATTATCATTCTTATTTCATATACAGAGACACTAAGGAAGTATCCAGCTTTGCCATTTTTAAGCAGAGAGTCAGTCGAAGATTATACGTTCGAAAATACGAAAGTAACAATTCCCAAAGAAACGTTGATATGGGTGCCAGTTTTTCCCATTCACAGGGACCCGGAGATTTATCCTGATCCAGAAAAATTTGACCCCGAAAGATTTTCCGAGGATAAGATGAAAGAAAGGAATCCTATGTATTATTTACCTTTTGGACATGGACCGAGAAATTGTGTCGGTACGTATTTAGCAAAATATCGATCGGTTTTTTCTTGATAAATAATTCAAATAATTGATCGACATTGGCGATATGAAACGAAATATATCTTTAAATAATTTTATCCTTCGAACGAGGATGGGTAAAAACATATATTTCTGGAAATGAAAATTCTAAGAATTATTACGAATTGCGGAGTTTTAAACGTCGAGTATGCAAGCGGAAAGATCGTGCGATTAAGATCGAGATGTAGAAAAAAAAGTAGGCGTGACTTTAGACGAACATAACGCAAGAAACCTGCCATCGGAGAATTAGACTTAGAATTGATAGAATTACGATTAGTAAAGTTGCGTGTAGTATATATAGTATCATAATACATATATTAAAAAATACAACTAATGAACTTACTTACATCTGACATTCGATAATTTATTTCAGGTGCACGTTTTGCAATCTACCAAACGAAAATTGGATTAATAAAAATCCTGCATAAAAACAAGGTTGGCGTTTGTTCCAAAACTCTAATTCCTTATAAATATAATCCACTTTCATTCGTTCTGACACCTACAACCGGTTTGTATTTGACGATAACCAGGGTAGAGGACTAACACAATTTTAACATTCATTTGTCACAAATAAAATTTTTTATTAACGTATACTTCGGCATTTATAAAATTGTTTAATTTATAGACGTATTATTTAATGCGACGAACGTTTGTCGGAGTGTGACAAATGAAATTCAATATAATATCGAGGCGCGGTACACGTTCTGTTGAATATTGTTTTTATGTATTTTACTAGTAGTTCAAATATTTTACTCATAGAAACAAGTAGTTCATGTTTTCATTACATATATCAATATAGTCAAATTAAAACATTGTTGATGTTTATATAACTTGTTATCGTAGCGTTGCCGGTTGTCTCCTGACTGCCGAATTAAAAGGACTACCTATATCAAATAGATAGTTCTTGTATCTTCGTGTATACACGCACGGGGCTTGTAAACTCATGTAATCCTTGTTATCGGTAGTATCGGTAGTCCACCCCTTGTATATAGGAAAAAATTGTACAAAATGTTAAGTAGTTAAGAATATAACATTAAGAAAAATAGGATTGTTATTTTATCAATAAATAATACATGGAAGATAATAGATATCTAATGTTGAATTTGTTCTTTTTCGAGACTTGTGTGACTGATTCAGATGGAATATCCTAGCTCAGCGCCGTTCAATCATTGCCCATACGGAAAGATATTAGGCTTTCTGAACATAAAGAAATCGGTGTGCAACGGTGCGTTTATGAAGTAATAATTGCGCATCTTAAGGAAGGAGAAGTTTCGGAACTGAACAATTAACTATAAGCACTAAATAACATGTATGATTCTGTAGTTTACGAGGAGGCTAAACTCCTATTACAAGCGTCCTTTCCCCGCTTCATTTTAATTAATATGTTTCTTGAATAGCACGCGTCTTCGGATTTCAACTTTGTTCCCTCGTATCACCAGAATTTTTTGCCCGTCTGAAACTGTACCGACTGGCGTTGAAACTGCACTGGACTAGACGTTCCAGTTGCAAAATTGTTGCATCCGCTAACGCACGACTCAGTATACGCGGCAGAGAGCTTAATTTACTCTCAAGTGTCTTTGTTTCTAGCTTTTAAGATAAAAGATGACGGAAGCTAGATTCTCGCGAGATTGTAGTTACCGTATTACTGCTTCTTCTCTAGATGAATAAGGAAACAGTTACAGTTTAAGTGGCCTGTATAGCGTGTCGATATCTTTTTGTCGCATTTTTTGTAGAGTTTTAACGTTTTAAAGCCCTAATTTGTCAATATCAATGGAGTTATCAGCTTTGGTACGAAGCAACGCGCTGATAAAAATCCAAGCATCCCAATATTTCTTTTTATAGTTTAGAA
Source organism: Bombus bifarius (assembly GCF_011952205.1). Taxonomy (NCBI): domain Eukaryota; kingdom Metazoa; phylum Arthropoda; class Insecta; order Hymenoptera; family Apidae; genus Bombus; species Bombus bifarius. The sequence goes on along the minus strand of NW_022885586.1, from coordinate 86,925 downwards.
CTTGTCAAGGCCGTTAAATAAGCCTATAAGCTTATAGTAGAACTGCAGTGCCTCGCGAATAGCATGCAAGTACGTTTCTAATCTTCGCGACAAATAGATGCTAACAAAATCAGTGAGGAGAAACAGATTTAAAGGAAATTGCTGTATCGCAGAGTAAAAGTAATGTTTCGCATACATTAGTGTAACATTCAAAGAGACTAGAATTACTTTGCGACTGTACGAAAAAGAGGAAGGTGTTAAGGAAGAGGAAGAGGAATAACTAATTAAATGTAAGTATGATTTTTCATATTTTACTTACCTCTTATTCAATAGACTAAACTCCAAATCCCCTCTCTAAACTCTAAACTCTAAATTCCCTCAAAATGATATTTTTGTAATTGACAGTTGCCATATAGTAGAGTTTTATTTATCCGTTTTCTGTATTTTAGGCCCGAATACTCATTATCCGTATCTTAATACGCAAATCTTAATATCCGAATGTTCTATTATCGGAACATAGTTTTTTTCCAATAACAGATACCCTTTTCTGTTTATTTGTTATTTCCTTTAATCGATCGAGCGAATAATGATCGTAAGAGCTTAATATGAACCTAATAGCGTTCCAACTATCAAAAGAAAATACGACATGATTAGAGAAGTCGCAGGTGATATCGATTTTGATGAACTTGAAAAATCTCAATTGTCAGTATGTTGTATGATCTTTTCTTAAACGTATTATCGCCGCTCGGCCATAGTTTCCCAGATATTTTCAGAGTTCACTTCGATTTATATCTATGTAAAAATGCGTATCATCTATGTACCAGAGTGAAGTGTAATAGAAACTAAATTTAATTGATGATTTTTACGAATATCTCGTAAAAGAAAGCCGAGCGACGATTACGTGTATTGGAAAGATTTGTTCAGAATGTTAACCATGATAACATATTTCAAACTCGTTCAAGAAATTTGTCTAATTACCGCAAAAAAAGACGTGCTATTAGAAAAACGACAATCGCAGACATTGTACGTAAACATAGTAAGTAAAAAGCATGATGAGAATTATGTAAATCGCGTAGATTATTCTGAGAATAGCGACGATAGAAAAGCACTTATCACATTAACGTTATAAAATGCTTCTATTGCGACAAAGATACGATGATAATGGCGTTTTTACAAAAATGGAAACTGCGAAGGAAAATTGTAACTTGTAACAAATTGTAACAACATTCGTGGCAGCTTCGATGGTTTGATATACAAAAAGAATGTAACTCCGTGCAGTTATTTTTATTAAAAGAATTACAACTTAACAGTCAAAAAGATACGGCATCCATAAATATTTCAAGAAATTGTCGATTAATTGGTATTTGAATAAGTGAAATTTCATGTCAGAAAAATTATTTTATTATCTGGAAATACCACTATTCGAACAGTTTCGTTTCCGTATTAGCCGCGACAAGGAGAACCCCACTGTATGTTGGAAACTACTTGACAGAGCAACTTGAAGCTCTGTGGGCATATTCGGAAGATGAGCATAATTCTCGTCCGGAGTATCAAGTTAATATCTGCAAACTTCAATGACCCATCGACATCATACGTATTGGATATACGAGAAGAGACAAAGGGATGCTTAAGGGAGAAAGACGAATTATGCGGCAGTCGTTAACTGAGAGTCGAAGTTGCGAGGAATCGTTAATTGAGAGTCGAGTTGTGAGGAGTTAATTACTTGCGAGCCGAAAGAAAGTTACCGAATTGTTATGAGTTGTAAACTATTAGTTGTGGGCTCTGAGTTGTCAATTTATTTGTCTTAGTTATATCACATTACCGTATTTAGTTCACGTTATATGACCATCGTTACCTGTTTAATCCACTGTAAATAGATCCATCTATCAATAAATTTATCACATAGGATAGAAATCATTGGAAATCCTAATTTCTAATACTTCTGAATAAATAATCCTATATCATTCATTATTATTATATATATATATATATATGTCGGAGATGAAAGAACACCGGAGCCTTTGGAATTTTGGATAATCCCGCAACATTGTAATCTAGAGTCTACTATAGCTGTAATTAAACAATTGTAGTTATTTAATCTAATTGTAATTGTTCGCGAGTTGTGATAATGAGCTTGGGCTCGAAGCGACAGCCAGTCGCCGAACGTAGCCGCGGTCACGGGATCAACGCTTTATCTAACAAAAGTAATGGAGTAATTCTATAGCTCTCCTTAAAAGAAATATTTGTGGCGGCACGCGACAGTAAACATTCCAACGGTTTGGAATGTTTCCCGTGGCTCGTCACACGCAGACCTTATTCTTCGAGCAAGATAATTGCCAGATGTCGATGCGTCTCCGCAGTACATGTTCAGCTAGCCTGAGGGCCCGTCATTAAATCGTAGGATTAGTTGAGTAACAGTAATTTCAGTTATTAGACTATTAGTCAGACTATTAGTTGACTAAAGTCCTTCAAACAGTCTTTGTCCCAACTACGGGAAGATAGGGGAGACATATTTTTCAACGAGCGGCGTCTCCCACTAGCAACTTTCTCTCAAGGGCAACTAGCATCTTATTCTAACCACCGATATGGAGATTGACCAATTAGCAGCAACGCCAATTTCCCTTACTTTCTGAACGAAGGCTTTTCTCGACGAATCCGATGATCTCGTGTCCTTAGACACACCCCGTGATAGTTTTCCTCTGTGGCATCATCGGAACGGGAAAGGCATTCTTTCTGGCGACCTCATCAAGAGTAAAGTCTTTACAATCAGCAACTATTCAGACTTAGATTTCGTGAGAACGTTCATCTATCATCCCGTTGACCGCGGATTCGTTATCGAACCTGAGATCATTGTCACTAGTGCCCCAAGCGCTTAATTGCCGTGTTTGAACCTGTGTTACCCATACTTGTGTTAATAAACCGTAATGTTACTATACCGCGACAATGGCTAATTTCAATGAGGAATCATCTAACGCTCCCAACCCCATCCTCGACGTTTCTCTGACATATAAAAAAAGGCGAATGAACAATATCCCGTTCGTATACTTTATTCACAAGGCGAAGTTATACTTCAATAGCAAAATACAGACTGACTTACTGACTAAAGGACTGGGATCTTTACCTCCTCACTATGATTCACATATCTCACGGGTGGGAATCCGGCTACTGTCTATTCTCACTGCTATCGCATGACCAGGTGTTATATGCATATCCTGAGATAGATCATGGGAGTTGTGGTGTCTTCACAAGAGATATCCTGCTTTCTCCCATGGGTTATTTACATTTTCCATTTCTGCTGCTATATTTTTATTGATTGTAGTATAATTCGACACTACGTTTGATGTACGGTACAAGGGGAAATGAGAACATTTTCAATATTATATGTTTTACGAGTTTATATTTTTTAAATGTTATATTTTATAAATTATATACATTCAGAAAAGATATGAAAGTTATAGAAGGAAATCTAAATAGAATCTTGTCATATTTTTTATTGATTACTATTAAAGTATTTTGAAAGCAATATGATAACATACAGCTCTACACAATATTTTATTGTTTTACTTCTCACTAAATTTTGCAAGTAAACCAATTAATCAATCAAAGTAGGACTACATATACATTGCAAATAACTGTAACGTCCTAAAAATTACAAAATTCATTAATAGATATTGAAACATGGTAACATAATCCTTAAAAAGATCTGTAAAATATAACACAAGGGTGAGCAGAGAGCAATCGCCGGTATCAACGAATGTCAAAGGATATGCCAAAATAGTAGGTCTTATTAAACAATCTTTTATTAAACGATCAACGTTTTTTGCAACGATGTAAACATTTGAAACATTCATCCAACACTGAAACACTGGATATTACTCGCCTCTCGCCGTAGAGGAAAATTATAGAAACTACGAAAGTACGTATGCAGTGTAGGAAGTATTGAAGAAAGGATGTATTTAGTGATGGAAAATAATTTGACTCCAATGCGTTAGATGAGCGACATTGTAGAGTATCCACGAAGTTCCTAAGAATCATGTAGTACTTAACGATTATTGAGATAAAAGGAAAGAAGAAGAAAAGTGGAAAGATTAGAAATGATATACTTGTGTTGCGAACTTTGAGACGGAAACGGAAAGAAGATGCGCATGATACGTTTAGAATATGCACATGTTGAGTAGTGGAGAAATGACACTTATAGCTATATAGAAGGAGAAAAATAATAACGGATAGATTCCTTCGTTCGTGCACTTAAATCAGGTGACCATGTGGTTAGTATGAATTTCTGTAATGACGTCATTGGAAGAAATGGAGTTAATTATTCCTGCGCGATATAAAACGCAGCATACACCAACCTCCTAATTATGGAAATTTTCATCACTTTATAGACGAATATATTAGTATGATTCAACAGTTGACGGTAAACCTCCGAACGGGACGGACCCCTCAGCCTAAAAAGGGACAGCAGGCTTAGGCCCTAAAAGAAAAAGCGACAAAGAGTGAAAAATACTGCAGTGACATCATCGTGATATAAATTAAAAAAAAAGAAAAAAAATAAGACAAAATAAAAGTATATAAAAAAATGGAAGTTACCGAGAATGATGCAAAAAGCAAGGCAACGAAACCCACCTTAGAACTAACAAGAAAACCCACCACAAGAAAACTAAATCCGCAAAAAGCGGCGAAGGAAATCAACATCTTAAGACTGTCCGCGCAAAAGACGCGTAAACTCAACCCCCAACCAAACCTAGATGCCAGAACCAAAGGATTAGAAAAAATACTAAAAAACACAAAACAAGAGTTCCCCTCCGCCCAGGACGAAAGTACCAAAGAAGACAGAAACATGAGACCCGTAAAAGCTGCCTTGCCCCCAGCGATCGCAACACATAACCGATTCAGCTTGCTAGAATCAGAACCACACCTACAGTCACAGCCGGGACCAGCAAACTACCCAACGCCAAACACAACGCTAGAGCGAATTAAACAAAAAAACCAAATACTACGCGACAAAATGGGAAAACACAATCCCACCCCAGACGGATACCCCACAAGACACGCTGCAGAGGAGCGCACGAAAGCCCCATCCACTACAAGAGAATACAAACCGCCGCCTATCAACATAACGTTACAAGACCCTAAGGACACAGTAACGCTCATAGAGAAAGTAGCCAAGATCAACCAGTTTTATATCAAAAGGATACACTGGGGTAAGCATGCTCTCTACCTCCGAAATCTATCCGATTTCCACACAGCGAAAGAAACGCTTCGGGCAGCCAACACAACCTTCTACACGTATACACCCAAAGCAGAGAAACACCACAGATACTTGCTAAAAGGCTTAGACAATAGCTACACCGAAATGGAAATACTCACGGACCTACAAGCCTTGCAAATAGACGACGTAAAATTCACAAAAGACACACGATTCACGACAAAAAGATCAAGGGAGATCAATATATTGCTCCCAATTTACATAATACAAGTATCCCCCGACAGCAACATAAGCAAACTCCTAAGAATAAACCATTTTAACTACTACAAAATAAAATGGGAAAAAATAATAAAAAAAAATAACGATATAACCCAATGCAACAAATGCCAGCGACTAGGTCACACAGCACAAAACTGTAACCTAAACTACCGCTGTGAAAAATGCACCGAGCCCCACGGCCCAGGCGAATGCAAAATCAAAAAAGAAGAAGCAGTAACCAAGGAGAAAATATTCTGCGTTAACTGCAAAAACTACGGACACCTCGCCTCTTACAAGGGGTGTCCAAAACTCGTGGAGCTGCGCAAAAAGCTAGCTGAAAAACAGAAAAAAGACAAGGAAACAAAGATAAAACGAATTGCCCAAATAAGCCGTAAATACGTCCCAGAAATAAAGTTCTCTGACGTAGTGAAACAACAAACAAAATTAAATCAAATAATCGAAAACACATCACAATTAACAAACTTAGATCCGCGCTCAAGCCAAAGCTCAATTACAATCGATAACTCCCCCTATCTAAACATTATAAACGTTATTGAAGACTTTAAAAAAGGTATTCTCCAAGCGTTAAAAGAACAACAAATGGAATTAAATGAAATAAAAAATACACTATCAACGCACGAAGAAAGGTTCGACGCCATCTTCAGCACTTTCAATAGTACAGATGAAGAATAACCAGAATCCACTGAACCAACAATTACAGCAAAAAACACATAAATTTAACCTAAAGCATCTGAAAATAATTGCAATAAATGCTAACTCTTTAATTTCAAACCAAAAAAGATACAGTATGCTAACCCTAATAAATAAAGAAACCCCCGATATGGTACTCATCTCAGAAACAAAACTAAACAAAAGACACAATGTACACTTCAAAAACTACTCCATGATAAGACACGACAGACCGAACGCCAGCCAAGGAAGAAGAACAGCGATCCTCATGAAAAAACCCTATAAAATACAAAACAATTCTAATTGACAAAATAACAAGTTTCAAAACCTTAGAAACAACGATCATAAAAATAAAAATAAGCAATAAGGAAAATTTATTCATCACTGCAGCCTACGCAACCAACGGAAACCAGAAAGAATTTAACTACGAATTCAATAATCTTTTCGAACTCTTACAGCTCAACAAACCGGAAAACTACTATATAATAGCAGGAGACCTTAACGCAAAACATACAAGCTGGAAAAACGAAATAAACAACACGAGAGGCAACTTCATTAGAAACTGGCTAGACAATAAAAGCATCCATTACAAAACAAACTTGTACAGTTCCGAGCTACCCTCTTACCCAAAAGGGCGCTCATACCTGGACATATGCCTATCAGATGCGCGACTAAAATTTTAAAACCTACGTCCAAATAACACCCTCAAAACCTTAGCCTATGACAGTGACCATAACGCCCTAATATTTCACGTAAGCAAGGAAACATCTGACCTCCTAACACTCGAAACACAGACCGAGATACCCAGGTACAACTACAAAAAGACAGACTGGAAAAAGTTCCAAAACATACTCGAACAAAACTGCGACCTAAAGATCTGCAACAACGTCAACCTAACAAACAGACAAATCGACGCATTCATAGACGAAATAGAAAAACATACACAAACCGCTCTCCAAAAATCTGTGCCTGTTGGAATACAACGATATCAGTCGCATGCTGATAGAGTGTTTGATCATACGGATTCTTCCGTTCGTTGCCCAGCGCCAGCCCCACTAGCGTGCGTTCGTGAGATGCACCACGGCAGTTAGCACGTGCATGCTTTTATAAAAAACGCCGGAAGAAACGCGAGGATATGGATGGAACATTCTAGATGGGCACGTCAAGAAGCTACTAGAAGGTTCTGTGCCACATGTGACGCCACACAGACACCCACACAAGTCACACTCATTACTGCATAGAGAGTGGGGCTCTAAACCTTTTCAAGGGCCATGGATCACTAAGCCAGTCTGTGAATAACTAGCCAACTGTCTACATTCCAGAACACACACACTTATAATTCCTGTAATAATTGTTTAATAAATATCACATTGTATTATTTCAACACAAACATTGTGTCTTCCACAGATTATTAATCCTAATTCCAAGATTAAATTCTAACAGTGCCAAACATAAAACATAAAAACTCATGCAAGCCCTATATCAACAACAAACTAAAAGAGCTACATTGAGACAAAAGCTACATAATCTGCAAGATAAACAACATAAAACTTAACTATTCTTACGACAAAAGAGAAGAATTAGAATTCCTAAAGTACCTACTATACAAAATAAAAGCGCAAATGAAACAAGAATTCGCAAATTCTATAAACCATTACTGGACAAACAAAATAAAAAACATCTCCAAAAATGACTCAGCAAACATGTTCCCACAAATAAATCAAATCTTTAGACCAAAAGAACAAAACCCCATCCCACCTCTCAAATTGCCCCCAGAAAATGCCTCCCTCATCCAAGAAGCAGGTATAACGATACACAACACCATCAAAGACACCGAGGGTACCTTCATAATATCTAAAACAATAGAAAAACTAGACATTATCGGCACCCACTTTTCCAAAATACATACACAAAACGAACACATGGGCCGAGAAAAACTAAACAGAATTATCATCGCCGAAACAAACAAACTCAAAAATGAAATGGAACAAGACAAAACGCTAAACAAAACAGTCTGCACATTCTCAAACGAAAACACCGCAGACAACCCCAAACAACCAGATCCAGAAATAAACTACTTCACAAATTACAATCAACTAAACACAATCTTCTCCAAACTAAACAACAAAAAATCCTCCGACTTCGACGGTATCCCAAACATTTTACTCAAGCGTCTACCGAACAAAATAAAATGGTACTACGCAGTACCCTTCAACAATGCTCTAAACAACACATATTTCCCCATAAAATGGAAAAAAGCCAAATTGATAGCTATAACAAAAAAAGATAAAGACGGCTCATCACCCGCAAACCTACGACCCATAAGTCTCCTCCCCAACATAAACAAAGTATTTGAAATAATCATAAATAACCCCCTAACCTCCTTCTGCACAAAAAATGACATAATCCCAGAAAATCAATTTGGCTTCAGGCACAACCACTCTACAATCCACGCAATAAACAAACTTACGTCGGACATCTGCTGGGCCCTAAACGCAAAACAGCGAGTAGCCGCCTGCTTAACAGACCTCGAGAAAGCTTTTGACACAGTCTGGATCCCAGGTCTCATATACAAATTGATCAAGATAAACCTTCCTAAACACCTAATTAAAATAGTCTGGGACATGATCACGAGCAGAACATTCGTAATGACCGAAGGTGCAAACACATCAAGCAAATAATTGTCCATAACAAACGGTCTGCAACAAGGTACAGTAAATTCCCCGCTACTTTTCAGTATTTACAATAGTGACTTACTGAACCTCTTTAATCTCAATACATCCACCCACAAACGCTCCATAGCCTTCGCAGATGACCTAATCATCTACGTAACAGGCCGCAAAACGAAGACAATAAAAACTGAACTGCAAGAACTCTTTGAAAAAATAAACGACTATTACCACGCATGGAAACTAAAAATCAACACAAGCAAATGCGAAACCATGCTGTTCGGACCCAAGTTAAGTGAAATCGGCCCAACAGAAAGAGAACACCGCAGAGAATTCCAAGTAAGAGAAAAAGCAAACAAAGGGGCACTCATACCACACAAAAACTGCGTAAAATACTTAGGAATAAACATAGACGACAAATTAAACTACAAGCAGCACACCGAAACCCAACTTGCTAAGGCCAATAAAGCATTCTGGCGAATAAAAAGACTATTTTACTTCAAACATCTCGACAGCAAAGTGAAAATACTATGCTACCAAGCACTAATCAGACCAATCATTACCTACGGCAGCCCAATCTGGTACAACATATCAGCCTCCCAGATGGAAAAAATCCGCATATTCGAAAGAAAATGCATCAGGGCTTGCCTGAGCACATACAGATCCGAACACAGCGGATTCAAAAAATATGTAAAAAACAAAACAATATACGACCTAGCCAACATTCACCGCATCGACTGCCACATCCTAAAGCTAATAAGAAACCACTTCGCGCAAGCAGCAAAAATAAAAGAAAACAGCTTAGTTTTCAGCTGCCTATTTCCTAACAACGCATATTACAAAAACACTCTGAAACAGGCCACATCCCCCCAGAAGCCTTCCTATACCTAGACGAAAAAAACTACCTCCAGGACCAAAACAACATCCCAATAATATATCACATAAAAAGAAAAACAGGGATCAAAACCATACTCTACGAAGAAAACATAAATGGACAGACCGCTGACCCGAGATGGAGATACAACATTGCCCTCCCCCGGAAAGACACCAAAGACAAACACAGAAGAAACACAAAAAAATACTGGTGGATACAGAACCCATAACAAAGTAAGAGAGAACATTAAACCGACAGAACTCAATTCTGACACCGCATAACACAGGTGTAAAATGTAAACACTGTAAATATTTGTAAATATTTGTAAATATTTGTAAATAATCCTATTTGTCCCCCCCCCACCCGCACCATCCCTCTCATCCCACCCTTCCCCAAAGTTACACAGCACCCAAAAAGCAAACTACCGAAGCGTCCTGTTTTGCGACCAAGTTTTTCAGGACAGAAAAAAAAATAAAAACAAAGCTCCGCTCCCCAGAGGCTTAAAGCCAAAAACCGCATCATACAACAAAAAATGTAAAGCGCCGACACATAATACAGCATGGCTACGTCGTACCGCCGCGTATCGGTACCTTTGCCTAACATACCATTACAAAAATTCATGTTTATTGTGAATATATGCACTTAAAATCTGTATTTTCTGGGCCCAATAAACTCCTTTTAAAAAAAAGGCCTAAAAAAAATATTTGTATGATTTGAATGTACAACCGTCTCTAAAGAAATTGCATGTAGAATTTTAGCATGTTTCTCTTGGCATAAAAATTGTGCAATATGATCAAGCAACAGTGATATAAAATAATATCACGTTGCAGTTTATCTGAACGAAAAAACGAAATATTTACTTGTGTAATATTCACAAATAAAACTATGCAATTACCAGAGATATCGCAATCGATCGAAAATGTTGCACGATTCAAAACAGTTTCTTAAAAAAAGTTGAAAGAAGTGTTGGTTTATTAGATCATGTGAAACAAGAAAGTATTCACATAATGACAACTCCGAGGCTCTACTTCCTAGGATTATAGGATTTGGAAGTGCAGCTCTACCCCAGAAATGCTTGTAGAGCCTCTTCACCTCCATTGCCTCTGGCGGTTGCCTGCCTGGTTCTAAGTAAGCCAAGTCATTGTTAACAATTACATCGGCCAACATCCTTGGACACATTTTAAAGATCTCCTGACAGCATGCGTTGACCCAAGATGACGGCATGCAGATAGGTTGTGTTCGCGTCGCTTCGTACACTGTCCGTGTGTACAAACAGTACGCCACGAATGTAATCCAGATGTCTTCACGTGGGCAGACGCCACCCGCCACCCGCCACCCGCCACGAATGCAAGCATGGTTTTGCAACCCTTGAAAACGCAAAAGCCTGAAAAAGGGGCAGAGTGGTCAACCCCTAAAGATATTAATATAAGCGCTACACCGATAAAGCAAAACAGCCCAGAAATCAAGAAGCGGTCTGATGAAGAGAAGGAGGATACTAAAGAAGAATCGCGGCCAATACCCGACATAAGGGAACGAGCTAGCGATATGGAAAAGAGGGTCCTACCATTCTGCCACGACCCGAGCAACAAAGTTAACAAGGGCAAACCGCAACGATAATGCGTTACTTTAAGGATATGAGAGGATTTGTGGAGAATCTCCTGCTCCACAACTGTCATCTAGCCGGAAGGCTAGAACAAGCTAAAAGCTAAGAATAAGGAAACTGCGATATTAAGCGCTGTGAGTAAGTCGCTGGAAGCCAGCAAGCGGCTTAAAACGGCCGTTAAGAAAACAACGAAGGCCGAGCCAAAACAGCTCTCGTACGCGGAAAAAGTGAAGATGGCCAGCAATAAAGCGGACAAATGGCGGTAAAACCACCGAGAAATGTGGTTATAATCCGGTCGGAAGTTGAGGATGGTGAAATAAGAACCAGCGGAGAAGCGCGCGACGCGCTATTCACGCTAGTAATCCCCCGTAAAGGGGGAATACAAGTCACAGCAGTTGAAAAAAAAATAAGCGACACCGACCTAATCGTGGAAACGACGAAGGACTGAAGCCGGAAGGACTGAAAGCGTTCACAGAGGATGTACAGAATACACACATAACGTACGGACATTCGGAGAAAAAATAAAATAATCAGATGACTCATGCGAAAAATCGTTCTTCACATAAGTGGATGAATATCTGAAAAATATTCGAAATTCGAACATCTTACACATGTTCGCACATTTATCGAGAAGTGAGTTGTGTATTATACAATTTTTCTAGATGTATATGTTTTTTTGTCACATAAATGTTATTAGGCCAGTTGCTGAACAAGAGCATAAAGATTCATCACTTTGAGCAGAGGCATATGCTTGTACGAGTTTAAAATAATCTTCTTACCATTGAAATCTATCCATAGTTACGCTATAAATTATAATACAATTTGTATATTGTATTTGTATTCAACAGTACATCTCAACTGAACAAATGTATCGCGTAACAACTATTTATCACTAAAGCGAAGATGTCTAACCCAATCGAATTTTATTGTCAATGTTAGTATTATTTTAGAAATGATATAAATAGTAAAAATGAAAAGGAAACAACTTTTAATTCTCTGATAATTTAATAAGAGGAGCACCTAACGCTCCTTTTCTCTCGATCTGTTTAGCAATAATTTTATTCACTAATTTTTCGAGAGCTTCCAATATGATCTCACTGCGCTCAAGACTGTCAATAGACAACGTGCAGAGAAAACTTTGATGCCTCATCTGTGAAATGCTGTCAAAAAGGCTTTAAGTGAAAACATACATACATGCCTGTATGAAAACTGCAACTGCTCATGAATTCAATTTCGACTCGGATTTGAGAATCCTATAAGATATCATTTTAAACTATACTAAATATATAGAGTACGCTGTCCCGCGTATCCTGAAGATATCTTTAAAATGACGGTCCTACCAAATTAAATTCAGACTGTTTTCTGAAACTGCTTAATCAAATGATGCATTGATTTATTTTTATAGTAGTAAATCTGGGCATCAGAAATTTGCTCCGTCCATTTGAAAGTCCATCGAACTCGGTCTATTTATCACCGTTACGAAACATATATACTCTAGTAGGAACATTCCTAACACGATAATGCTTAGAGGAAAGCACGCCAGAATCGCTGTCTCTCAAATCCATTCAATGAATAAGAGACGAATGAAGATGCGTATTATAGTTATATGCAAGTATCCGTAAAGTGGTGTGAGACGTTCGAACAGGTTTGTTCGATGAAAATCAGCTACATACTCTGTTCCGGGTGAAGAAATGAGCCGCAAGTGGAAAAGGGTGAAAAGGGAAGGGGAAATAAGGAGAATACAAATAGTTGATGAATGTAAGGAGTGGAAGCTGAATCTCAAAATAAAGAACAAGAAAAAACAAGCTACTTACGATAACACGATTGCTAGTCATTTGTTCTCGATGACGATTGCCTATACCACCGCCCTTGTTGAATATTTTAGCAGTTCTAGTATATTTGAGCATATTATATTTATATTTCGATGCACATTACCTCTTCGACCATTTATTTCCGTGATTATGACTGAGGAACAAACAGAAGATACTTATCGTAAATGAAATTTAAGCAAGAAGGAACTTTTTGCGATGTTAACTCCAAATGAGAAAATATGTATATATCAGTATGGATCATGACCTGCCTTTTTTTTATATTAAATGTTTTGAAAAGTTGTATTTCAAAGTATGGCATGGTTTTCGTCGAAGGAAATCGTTTCGTGGAAGGAAATAGTTTCAAATAGTGAAAGAGCAAAATTATATAACTCTGAAAGAATAATATAATTTAACATGAAAATATTAAAAAACTGAGTACATCGAAATATAATAGATATTTTACAAGGGAAGTAAAAATATAGGTAAATAAATATAAGTAAAAAAGTATAAGAAATCATTTATTTTTTCTAAAATATATTTTGTATGGCGCGTGCTATCATTTTGTTATCTCAAATTTATCTTCTATTTATATTTCTTTACATAATTTTCACAATATATTTATGAATTAGATGTATTTTCATAACCTACTACTAGCGTTCTACTAGCGAGTTTTCGCATGCTCAATGAGATATGTAGTATAGGAAGTGCATAAATATATATTTTTTATGTATCTTCAAACACGAACTAGAATATCGAGCATGTTATCATTTTCCTGTGGATTGTAAAATGATCAACCGTGGTTGATAAATTAACAAATTGTAAAAATTTGTCGATTTGTAGTACGAGTGCGGAGTGCGAGTAGTAACGATAGTGAACACACAATTGAATACCCAAACGACAAACTCCTGAGCTTTATACTTATTTTTACGTGGGTCCAAACTTTATCGATTCGATATAGGCTCCGACCGCTCTGGGTTATTTAAAATATATGTCGGGTTAAGATGGGAATTTTGGGCGCGTGACAACTCTTCGCGTGGACTAGCCAATGTATGTCCCATTGTATCGGCACCTCCGAGGTAACCTCACACGTGGCTAGGCCCGCTCTCGAGGCCGCATGCCGCCACAATCACACTTCTCGGAAAACCCATACAACCACTCGTCAGACCTCCGTTAGGCAAAGCGTTTATCTCGTGACCGTGGCTACGTTCGGCGACCAATTGTCACCTATAATAAAATCTAGGCTAAAGTACTAGAGGATGTTCCGAAAATTTCCAAGGAAAGGCTTCGGCTTTCCTTTCATCTCCGACATATAGGTAGAGAAATAGGAAAGGATAGGGGAAGACGTTTGGATATAGTGGATTTGAAGTACAATTTCATTCGCAAAATATAGCGAACCAAGAAAGAACCGTGGAAAGATTTGGACATTTGTGCGCTTCATGTGACGCTGGAGAGAAGAAAAGAAAAAAGAAACGAGAGGGAAGAGACCAAAAGAATGAAAAATGAAACCTTTCTTCACAAAAGACAGAAAAGATTCACTATGCATATTATTCGCTTCGCCTTATCGTTATCCACGTACGCACGCACGCACGCACGCACGCACGCACATTCACGGTTTCACCTTATACACTTGTTGTCTACTATCGTATCATTTTACCGACCAGTAGCGGTTGAAAATCCTATGTACTGTCTACCTCTCACTCGGTCGCAGATACATCGTTGAAGCCAGTTTAGACTCTAGCTCTGTTTAGACTCTAGGATATCGCGCGGGAATATACGCGCTTTTTCTCATACCTATAGAAATGTTAACTCAAATTTGGCGAAATTACTTATAATATTTATATTGATATTTATTTGATCTATTAGAATCGTTTTTAGATTAATATTTATATAATATTCCATAATCCATACAATGATTTTCCTCAAGCAAATAATAATTTAATATTTTTTTAAAATTAAAATGTGATATCGTCCAAAACAATCGCTTCTGTGTAATGGAACATTGCAAAATTTACAGACAAAACATATTCTACTTCTTTTCTTTTTTAATTGTGCAAATTCTACATTGGTGTTTTGGGGCTTTTTTACTCCGACGACTAGACACTATGTTTATAAGTTTATGTTTTCCGTAATTTGATAGTCTTTGTGGGTGATCTAGTCTGGATGATCTGCTTGTCAGCTCATAAGTGTTTGCTGTACTAGATATTTCTTCGTCGTTTTCCTTTGATCCACAATCTTCTATCCACGAAATTATCACTTTTTGCAGGAAATTTTTTATATATATTCTTATTCTATGGCCCATAATCATTCCCGTTGGGGCCCCGGGAGCATCTCCTTTCGTCCCCTCGTAGTGGTGATCCCCACCGCTTGCCCTTCACCGTCGTTACTTCTGAGGTAATGGGCGTGATAGGTATTGAAGGAACACTCGAATATGTTTAACAATAAATATTTATTAACAAAATATATTCGGTGAGTATACTTGACGTAAAACTCGCGGTTATTAATTTCGGTTCGTGGTTCGCGGTTCGCGGTTCGCGATTACAAGTTCGAACTCGGGTAGATTCGGGTAGATACGATTCGATATGCGCTACGAGTTCGGACGATGATTGCCTGAGATGTCGAGCAACTCGGATCAGTGATTGCTGCCAACTATCAACTATCAATTCGGACAGGCGTCTCGCGACTGACTTTCCGTCACGATGATGCTGGATAGGAAAAACTATGATGGGGTGTGTCTAAGGATACGAGATCATCGGATTCGTTTAGGAAAGCGTTGGTTCGGAAAGTGAGGGAAGTGGGTGTCGTTGTTAATGGACTAAATTTTGAGTTGGTGGTTGGAAAAGGATACTAACCATCCTTGAGAGAAAGATGCTAGTAGGAAGCGTCGTACGTGAGAAAAGCAGATTTCCCGTATCTTCCTGTAGTGGGCGGTAGGTATAGGGGCTGTTAAGACAAAGACCATTTGTCCCTTTGGAGGACCTTAGCTAAATTAATCCTAAGATTTGTAGCAGGTCCTTAGGTTAATTGAAAATATTCTGTAATAATGTATAGGCATCTGACAATCATCTTGTCCGAAGGATAGGGTCTTTGTGTAACGAGCCATGGGACAGAAACCGTTGGAAAGTTTGCTGTCGAGTGTCGCTACACTTCCTTCTGTTACTGCCCTCTTAGTACACATTCCTTGGTCAGCCGTTCCACCGTCTTCTGGAGACGACTGACCTCACTCTCCAGAAAGCGCACCCTCCTCCGCAGATATGCGCTGTCCGCGTGTGCATGTCCGTGAATCGGTTAGCTGTCCTTCTCGGTCCCTTCTCTTTCATCCGATTCCATCTTTATATCCTCTTTCCGCACGTCGTCGTCGCCAACGGCACTGTCGCGGATGCAGAGACGACAGAGATCGGCGATTGTTGAGGCGACGGCGGAGGTGGTGACCACGTGCGCCGTTGGAGTTCAGCGTTAGACGCTCTCGCCCTCCGTGAGGCCAACCATGACCGGGTAATTTTCCGGTATGATCGCTTGCCGAGCGCGTTCACAACGGTCGTAGAGGAAGGACACGATGACATTTCGTCGTCGAATCTCACCCTGCCGCCGCCACAGTACCGCGAAAGCAGCCCATCCGACGAAGATCCCGGGCCGCTGATAGTTACATCCGGACCCTCTGACCTTCCCCGAGACTCCTCTGGTTGCACGTCCTCTTCACCAGACGCATGAACACGCCCGGGGGCCTGATGGTCCACCCCCGGACGGCCACGATTGCTCGATGGCGACGCAGCGGGGCTCGCTTTACAACCCGCGGCTGCACCGGTACTGAGGTATCTTCTCCCTGCGCCGTAAACGTTACTGCCTTTCTTGTCTGCCATATCCATCCTCTGCAAAATTCTCTGCACCGGATCTGCAAACTGGCGGGTGCCAAAGGCACCGACGAACCACTTTCCCAGGGCATAGTCCTACGCCCTGAAAACCCATACCCGCCTCGTGTTCCCCGAAAGTGTGGATCGCTTCACGATTTTGCGTGTCATACTTGCGCAGGGGTCATGCTAATCTTCTATATATCGTTCCAATTTTAGTATATGTAATGCCGAAGCAAGTACTCCCCAATTTCTACCTGATGGAACAATAACCATAAGGAATGTCTCGATTTGAAGGTGTTTTAGGCCACTTAACGGCTTTAGCGGTAAATCCAGAAGCCTCGTTTTATGACCGTTCCTTAGGATTATTGCGACCCGTATAATTATATGTCGGAGATGAAAGGAAAACCGGAGCCTTCCCTTTGCAACTTTTGGGAAAGTTTTCTAATGCTTTAGCCTAGATTTTATCATAGCTGTAATTAAGCAATTGTTGTCATTTGTAATTGTTTGATATTTGTGATTGCGAAAGTGGGTTCGAGGTGACAATTGGTCGCCGAACGTAGCCAGGGTCACGGGATAAACGTTTTGCCTGACGAAGGTGTGGATCGGTTATATTGTTCTCCCTAGAAATCACATAGAACTGTACTTTGGAGATGTCGATATAATGGGACACACGTTGTATTAGGAATCAAACTCCAGACAGAAACTGCCTAGCAACGGCGTTTGGATCTTTCTCGATGCTTCCAAAGAGTATACAACAAACTTTTGACAGAAACTGCCTAGCAAAGGCGATTGGAACCTTCTCGATGCCTCCAGCGAGCATATAACAAACAAATGCAGTCGTATAGCGAAAAAGATTTTCATCAGATATTCATTCGTGTGATCGCCTTGGAAAGTGATACATCGAGCGATTTACCGAGTGTCTCAGCAATCGTATCTTTTGTATTTAAAATTATTCTACGCATAGTAAAGAGTTATCCCGTTGACCGTGGATTCGTTTGAACCCAGGAACATTGTTAGTAGCGTTAATTAAATTCATTATTCGTAAAATCTATTAATCGTTAATCTCATTATTCGTGAAATTTATTGTTCGTAAGACATATTATTTGTTCCCCTTATTATTCGTTAAACTTATTATTCTTTAATCTAATCATTAGTTAAACTTATCGTTTGTTAATCTTATCATTCATTAAACTCATTATTCATAATATTTTGTAAAATCTTGTATATTCGCGTAAATATAATCTCTGTTTCGTAAAACAATGGCTAATTCAAACGAAGAATCGTTACGCGCCTTAAATTCTAATGATAACCCGACATATATATGCACAGTTGATGGACACCTCGACCGTAGAGAGTCACCGGACGTAACATATTCCATACTTCTAACAAAATATGGTGGTTTCCATAAAATGCATGTTAACATCTTGAAAGTTTTATTGTTTGGAGTGATGGAGTTAGACCTTTATATTTTTTAGTTGTTTCACATACTCACAATTTGTTTTTCAGAAGTGTTTTATCCATATCGATATTGTTATAGTAGTTATTGTGATAAATATGTTGCCATATGTTCTTGTAAGGTTCAGTAATCCTTAGAACAGTGTCTTCTATTTTTCTTCTTTCAACAATATACACGTAAAAGTTGCATACGTAAGAGCATCCTGTAAGAGCTTCACATAGCACTCTTACAAGTGTTCCATATTTTGGAATTTTTAATCGAAATAAATTTTAATCGAAAGTCTGCTCCTCTAGAGAATCATACACTCATCCAACTACAATTGTTGTTAAGCTGAGGTTTCGTTTTCTTGGTTGTCTTGTGTTACGTTTTGTTTGGCTCGTTTTGGTTGTGTTGCCGTTAATTTTTGAACTAAGATTAAATTGTAGTGTTGTCTGTTATTTAATGCGATTGACAATTAAACTCCACGTTTCGGCTAACCTGCTACGCGCAGGAGTACTGGCACGGGAGAAGATCAAAGTTGGTGAAAATAAATGTTCGCTTAATCCTATTATATTATTAGACAAATATTCTTCACAAAAAAATGTTTATTCATATTTTAATTGGATATTGGCAGAATTCTCGTTGAAATTTCAAATACTCGAAGTTACTCGAATCGTTCGCAATACGTTTTCACTCTTATTAATTACAAGATTTTAATTTGATAGATTTGCAATAATTTACAAATTGACAAATGCAAACACGTCGATTAACAAGACTAACAAGAACTGGGGAACTGAGGAACTCTGAACTAAGGAATTACCTCTCTCTCTTCTATGTTGCTACGCTTATTTATATGTCGGAGATGAAAGAACACCGGAGCCTTTGGAATTTTGGATAATCCCGCAACATTGTAACCTAGAGTCTACTATAGCTGTAATTGAACAATTGTAGTTATTCAATCCGATTGTAATTGTTCGAGAGTTGTGATAATGAGCTTGGGCTCGAGACGACAGTCAGTCGCCGAACGTAGCCGCGGTCACGGGATGAACGCTTTGTCTAACAAAGGCATGGAATAATTCTATAGCTCTCCTTAAAAAGGAAATAGTTGTAACACTCGACAGTAAACATTCCAACGGTTTCTGTCCCGTGGCTCGCCACACGCAGACCCTATTCTTCAAGTAAGATGATTGCCAGATGTCGATGCGTCTCCGCAGTACATGTTCGGCTAGCCCGAGGGCCCGTTATAAATCTTAAGGTTTAGTTAACTAAGTCCTTCAAACAGACAAACAGTCTTTGTCCCAACTACGGGAAGATAGGGGAGACATATTTTTCAACGAGCGGCGTCTCCCACTAGCAACTTTCCCTCGAAGGCGGCTAGCATCTTTTTCTAACCACCGATATGGAGATTGACCAATTAGCAGCAACGTCAATTTCCCTTACTTTCTGAACGAAGGCTTTTCTCGACGAATCCGATGATCTCGTATCCTTAGACACACCCCATTATAGTTTTCCTCTGTGGCATCATCGGGACGGGAAAGGCATTCTCGTTCGCGATCTCACTGATGAAAGGAGTAACCCTTTACGACCAGCGAATATCACGCATCCGACTTAGATTTCGTGAGTACGTTCATCTATCATCCCGCCGACCGCGGATTCGTTATTGAACCTAGGATCATTGTCATTAGTTTCTCAAGTGCCTAACTACCACGGTTACTTGTCCGGCTCTATAATAATCGTATTTGCACTAGTCAATGTCTTCTCTATTGCATAACGACAACGTGTAACCCAAACGAAGATTCGTTTCACGCCCCTAACCCTAATTCTAATGTCCGCTCCGACATATATATAAGATTTATAAAATGAATGCTCGGTAAAATGTCTGTGATAAATAATACCAATTAAAATGGAAAAATTTTTAATTGCATTGCTTCGACTATACATATACATATACTTAATGTGACTTACTTTGTATGAGAAAAATTCTGTTTGTCAATTCGATATCGAGAGCTAATAATGCTAACATACGATGAAACGATAACAGAAGAATCCGAATATTCAGAACTTTTCACGATATATGTTAAATAATATTATGAAATAAATTAAATAATTACCCCGCATTGCTTCCAGCGTACGTGTTCACGATTCTCGGCGAAACCGAATATGGCAGCAGGAAATCAACCAATCACAACTTCGGAAGAAAGTAAAGCGCGGGAAGAAATCGCGGCATCCAGCTTCCTGCGAATCTATTCTCGATCTCGATGTAAGCAGTAATCTTTCGATAATCGTTTTGCAAAATGGCGTGCCTTAAACGAAGTGTATAGTAAAATTCGTATTTGAGAGACGCATAAATAAACGATATCAGGCTATTTCCCGCGAGAAATTCACGTTCGGTTGCAACATAACATGTCACGTATGTATTTTCGTCGAAAACTGATTTCGAGGGACGTGTATATGTACGTATCAAGTTACTTGGCGAAAGTTCAACGACAGCCTGTGACTTTAAAACAGTAAGTATGTAAGCCTATGTTTGTTGTCCGAGAATTGGAAGAATCTGTCATGTTTTGTTTACGTCGGCTGTAATGGAGTGATGTTTTTGTCTTGTGGTAACTGAACGTCTCAAACAACAAACTCGAGATTTCAATCGATCTTCGAAAAGAAGTCATACCCATTGGCCTTGGGTGAGTTGTGATTTCATTAACTTTTTAATTCATAATTGATAATATAAGGTTATTGTAAGACCGATGAAAATATGGATAGCAACCAATTGCAATTGAATATCTGGCCTGTCTTGCACTATTGAAATTTTGCAAGTCACTAAAGTTACCAGCATTAATATGTTCCCTTGCACAAGTTTGACGATAAAACAAATGAAATTTTACTAATTGCAAGTTATTTGATTATTCTATTTAACGAAAAATTATAAAATCATAAAATAGAATTCTGTAAACCGTAAATATAAATATAACCGTAAATATAACCTGTAAATCGTAACTTGTCAATCTACTAGTACATATATTATAAATTGGTAAACTTTTGTGTGTGGGGGAGGGGGTGCTAGATGTAACACTGATGCGACATTTTGAAAAAATATTTAATTATAATCATGAAAGGCGTTATTGAAATATTGAATTTTTATTAATGTTCCTTGCAACTTCGAGTTTGCGTACTATATTTAAAATGTACATAAGATATAAAGTATATTGACAAGTAACAGTCACAAAATTGTTTCAAATGAGGATAATCATCCTAATATCAACTTATCAATTGTGATCTGATAAACAAGAATTCAAAATACAGTTAAACTGTGTTCTACATACAATAATCTTTTTCAGATGAGATTTAAATATATGAACATATTGTGATATATTGTCCATAATAACATGAATAATATAAAGTTTCGTATTACATATACTCTATTTTTTAATATATTCTGCATATCTCATTTTATGACAACAGACAAGCAAACTATATTCCCATTATAAGCTTCGCTCTAATTTCGCATCGTTTCACCTGAATATATCGTGAAATTTCATCCCGTCAAAATTTTGCGTCAATCTTTTTTATCTTAAAGGATTAAAGACAGTTGCAAAACGCCACGGTGTTTCGGGGTTTGTTTAAATTTCCGCCAAATGAAAAAGAAGTTTCGCGAAAAATGGTAGTTACTAACGGCACGTCTGGTTACAATTTTCGTTTACAATACTTTTGGCGAGTAAATATGACGTACTGGGTCGATACTAAGTAGTCGGTTGTCTCTGAAATTTGAACTGTTGAGAACGAGGTAATAACAGGGCGACTGGTTTGTTGCTGTGTAACGTATACACGTTTCTGAATAGTTTTCTACTTTAAATGAAATTAACTGCTACCCGACGGAGTTTCGACGTAGCGATAAACACGCCACTGAAAAAAGCGACGAATGGGAATGGAAAATACGTAAAGATTTTTTTGACAAAATAAAGAATCATTTTGTCAGATTTCAAGAAGAGTTTGGGTAAATTCAATTTATGCTCTTTGCTACTTGACTTATGTTTATAACACTAAAAGTTATCTTTACAAGCAGCGAAGTGATTTAGTTTCATCCGTAGTTCGGTTGCTTCCAATTTTTTCATTTTCACATTGTGTAAATTTCGACCAATTGCGGGGTGACGTAATCGCGAGGAGAGACGTCAACGGGGGTCGTAAATCCCCGTTACGATTATAGCAATCGACACCACGAATTGATCGATTCCCTGATTTCCGTTGAGATAATAGGGGTGATTGAGTTTGTATAACATTGTGATTCACAGAATTATAAATTATATATTTCCAACACTTAGTTTACACTGACGTAGAGAAATAAATAGTTAACAACTTGTCGCACGAAGATGCGATAGATATGTACGCTAGAGCAGGGCTCTTATAATGGAAATTAATGTATTAATGGACTTAGCACTATAATATATTTAGGAGAGAAGATGTGTGTTCGACAACACCGAGAACCGACAAAAGATTTGCGTGAAGTATGCGACTCTCGCGCTATGTGTAGACTGCCGCGTTAGGCGTTAGTTTTTAGACTGTCTGTCGCTCTTTTTCTAATACGGAAGAAAAGTTCGGTGTGGGTGTGCCCCTGTGCCTAAAGAACGCGGATTCGTTGTTCCCACTTTCGTTAGGAAAAGTGAGGGCAACGAACCGCGGTGTCGATTGGTCATGACTTGCACTACTGCTCGAAGGGATGAGTAGGGAGTCTCCTACCATCGTGGTGGATAGATGACTGTGTGCGTGAGAAAAACCTAGCTTGTTTTATTACAGGGCTATTCGGATTTTCCTAATGGGTGCATACCCGCTTTCTCCGTGTTTTAAGTGCGACTAATAAACCCAAGGACCTCTCTAAAAACCGACTGTGTTTCGAGAATATTTTTAAGCTTTAGAAATTCTTCAAGACAAACGGATTGAAGACACATGGCGAAACAATACAGGGAAGTGAAAGTTATGGTGGGTCCTTAGGTTTATTGAGGGTCGAAGTGACGTTACGCAGGTCGGTTGTTGTCCGGTCGCGCGGGCTGGCGTGCAGATGTTTTAGGCGGCGTAACACATTGCGTATTACAATATTGATGTTAAAATATTATTATAGAAAAACATGTTAGCAACTTAATTTTCTATTTGTTCGTTTCTCTGTTTTCCTTATTCTGTTTTTGGATTTGTGGTGGATGATTTAAATAATGACGTGACGAGTTGATACTTGATATTGTCAAATATATTTAAAATTATTCTAAATACAGAATTAATCGCACGGGAGACAAAGATTTTGTAACAAATCCTAGCGGCTGCCATTTGTCGTTCACGCGCTGTTGCCGATACCGGATGCGCTAATGTCACGTAAAATAACAAAATAAAAAAAGAAATTTGAGGTGTAAATAAAAAAAAGAAACTTTATTTTTTTTCTAACAACAATTCACTTTACAATCCACTTCCAAACCCTAGGCGTGACTTTCCAAGACTGAAGCTCTTATGATTTGACTTTCGATCGAATCCGATTACTTTCTTTTGTCATCCCTCAACATCCCCACCATGCATTTGCATTTGCTAGGCGTCCGCGACCGTTGCCACGTGCTGTTTCTTCTAGAACCTTCGGCGGAAGGACCGTTGGGATGTTGATGGTTCATTAGACACTTCAGCGATATTGCCGCCGATTGTCGCCGAGTGCCGCCACATCTTTATCTCCATCGTCAGTCCATCGGATTTGAAGTATGCCGGTCGTGACACTAACATTGTGGCGTCAGAGACGATGCGTTTTGACTCGCGAAAGGCGTTTTCGGTTTGCTTCGACCACTCGATTCGCCGCGAACAGCTCGTACGTATCTTTGTTCGCGGATCCGCGTAGTTTGTTGCACGGGTATACGCTTATATTGACACCGGTGTTCACAAGGAAAGAGATCCTTGATGCCCTGTCCGTCACGAAAATGCGACGGGATACTAAAGCCATCGCCACATGCCGTGTTTACAGACGGCTGGTCTCGTTTCACTGGGTCCAGTTGCAAGGGGCCCGGCACTACCTTGCGCGGTCTCGAAAGGTCTCGTGGTAATAGCAGAGACCAGACTTCTGCGGTCTGTCCTTCGAACTTGATATCAATCTTGCCTTCCGTATGTAGAATAACGATGTGAGGTGGATAGTGGGTGAAGGTGCCCACAAGAAATACTCTTGATGTTCAACAAAAAAGTTAATTAAATTATTAACAATCAACAGTCAACAATTTATGATCAACAATTAACGACTAACGATTAACTGTCAACAACAATTAACGGTTAACGATGAACGATCAAAAACAATTAACGATTAACGATTAACGATTAACTATCAAGAGTCAATAATCACGTATCTCTAATTGTGTTTGCTTCGCTATGACGCTTAACCTTTCGCACTCCGCAGCTCGGGGCAGAATGAATCTTTGATTCGAAACCAAATGGATTCTTTTCTTTGTTGCCCCTCGATATCTCCACTACGCACGCGTTTATTAGATGTCCGCAACGGTTGCCGCGTATGCATTCTTCCGAATATTCGGCGAAAGAACTGTAGGGATATCAATGGTACATTAGGCGTGTCGGCCTTACGCTTTGAAGGTATAGCGCTTTGTGTCGCGAAGCCGTTGGAAAGTTCCATGGTCGAGTGCCACCACAGATGCATGACGATTAGATACAAACGCTTCCAGTATTGCAATTAATAGCTGATACAATTGCAACAAAACAGATGTCCTTTATGCAAGACTACTGAAATTACACAGCTACAATAAAATAAGGAATACGTCTGTACTATGGGAAACATAAATAAATATACACATAGTAGCTTATACAACATGTATGTGGAGGACGATTAAACGCGTTGTTGATTAATGACCAGACGAGTTGATACTTAGTGTAGTCAAATGTATTTAAAATTATTTGCAGTACAGAATTAGTCGTCGTTCGCTTAGTGTTGCTCGATATGTGTATACAAGGTAATGCTTACGTTCGTTCGATATTAATTCGCTATAAGAATGTTCGATACTAACTGTCTTAACGATCGTGTTCTTTTATTTATACTCGGGGGAGTATCGAAAACTTTAAATTCAACCTCGGTTGACGATTGCACGTAGCGGCAACATTGTTTTGCCCGGAGTTTGTTTATCGTTACGCTTTGCTTGTCACGTAAAAGTAATGGGAAAATAATAATAAAAAAATGTTGGGTTCTTGAACCAGAGTTCGAGATACCTCTATTCTATAATAGGATTACAAGTGTGCGATTAAACTGTTACCGAAAGACTGAAGCCTCGATCAAGAACCAGCCCTTCTAGATGTTCGTTTATCTTATGCCTACGTGCCGAATTCATAATCCTTTATTTTGGGAGTCGGTGTCGTGTGCAAGGCGGTTCAGGTTTCCTGAGTCGGTTGGAGATATTTGTTGACGTTACATTCCCCCAGTGTTAGAGTGCGGCTGGTCCTCCAGACTCTTATTTTCGGTGTAGTGCCTCCTTTTGTATGCCCTTTTGGAATCTTACATGCCTTGCTTCGAGGATGACTGAATTGGTGTCTTCAGGTAATTCTCGTAATGGTTGTATTTCAGGTGTGGAATATGTGTTTAAAGGTGCGCTAGGTGTCTCTATTGGTCTAGAGATATTGCTTATACCTGTGTCTTTTTTTTTCTTTGGTTTTACAACATAATACGCGAATACATAATTTGGAAGGTAGGCATTTGCTTATAATATCGAATAATCCTATTTTGTTAAATATACATATGTTCCTAGTAATGCTAGATCAATATAACTAATAATTTATAAGACACTTAGTTCCTATTTCTTAAGACTTCTAATTCTATGTTCATAATTAAGAGAGTTTACTTCGTTGGAAATTTGATTGAGGTGCATTCTATACGATTATACATTATTAATGATTTTTGGAGCGTTTTCAATTTTTGTTAGGATTTCTTCTAGACTGTCAGTTAAGGGTAAAGCTATAGTTTTGAAATTTGTTTTGTAAGTTATATTGGTTTTTAAGTTATTGTTTTCATCAAAAAATTTATCTATATTTTTATTCATTAATTCTAAATTATCGTTATCCAGAGTTACAAATAGACTTCTAGAAATGGATCCAACAAAATTCAATGACCCTCTTCGGTAACAAGTGTGTGTCATAAATTTAATATGCATGATTACATTGTCTAAATTTCTTTTGCGAGCGCGTGTAATCATTTCATTGGAATACGGGCATTCACATAAAATGTTCTGTTAACATTAGTCTAAATCTTTTAATTTCGCTGAGTTTTGCATATATATCCTTAATGTCTAAACCTATAATTACGTTTACAGATTCGCTATATAAGTATGCATGAGCTAATTTTTCTTGATATATAGAACTACCATTAAGGGGTATAACGTTTAGCTTAGCTAACTATGAAGAAGGTGAAGATCGTCCTGGAAAGTAAGGTTTAATACGGTTACCATGTATTTTCCTAATCGAGTGATTTACTATTATTTCATAATAAGGGGTTTTTCACTTTTTCAATGGTGTATGGCCCTGGCCATTCAGTATCTATCTTGTGTTCTTTATGATCGTTATGAATTAATACTAAATGTCCTTCTTTAAAAATAGATTGAGGTTTGGCAATTTTAGAGAAGTTTCTAATAAATTTTCTATAGTATCCAGCTAGCCCAAGGAATGATTTTACATCTGTAGGATTTTTTGGTAGTTTGAAATTCTTTACTGCTTCTATCTTTTTAGGGTTAGGTTTTACTCCATCTGCTGTCACTACATGTCCTAGATATTCTAATTCGGGCTTTAAGAATTCACATTTATCTGGTTGTATTCTTAGGCCTACTTTCCCGAGTCTTTGGAATATAATGACTAAGTTTTTAGTATGTTCTTCTATCGATTGCCCGAATATAATGATATCATCGAGATAAACGAAACAATGATTGTTAATCAAACCTCTTAACGTGGTATCCATCATTCTTTGAAAGGTAGCAGGTGCGTTCTTGAGCCCGAATGGCATTCTATTATAGTGGAAGTGTTCTTGTGGTGTGCTAAATGTAGTGTATTTCTTTGAATTCTCGTCCATGGGTATTTGATGGAACCCTGAGGATAAGTCTAAAGAGGAGAAATATTTCTCATTTCCTAGCTGTGATAGTATATCGTCAATGTCAGGTAGTGGATACGCGTCTTGGTCTGTTAGTTCGTTTAACTTCCTAAAGTCAATCACTACTCGCCACTTTTGTTTCCCTGATGCGTCGATATTCTTTGGAACGACCCAGACAGGAGAGTTATAGGGAGAGTCGGAGGGTTCTATAATCTCTTTGTTTAACATTTCAGTCATCTGTTTATTTATTTCGGTTTTATGATGTTCGGGAGGACGGTAGGATTTTACGTTGATGATCTTGTTAGGTAGATGATACATTTACACTGTACACGTGAATGTGTGTGTAAGCGTCAGAGGGCGTCCAGGTCTCAGTAGAGACAAAAGACGATTGGAGGCTGTTAGGAGAATCTAGAGGAGGTGGTTGACAACAAGCGTGCGTGCAAGAAGGTTATCGAAGTCTTCAGAGTGTAATATATATATGTATAGCTGTTGTGTGCGAAATAAAGTAAACTATTTGTATTTTCGAATCCTCTCTATACCTTAACATGGTAGCAGAGCGTGGTTACTAGTTTTGCAAGCTATTTAGTGCGTGGTTTTTAGTCTTGCGAGTTTAGTAAGGGAAGAAACGTTCAAAGAATATAAAATAAAAGAAAAAATACTTCAAGCACGTAGGAACGCTTGAGTAAAGAATAGGAAATCAATTAAAATGGAGAGATCGGAAATTATGCTATCGATATTTGATGGTGAGGGTTACGGTATGTGGAAGAAAAGAATAACAATGTTTCTGAGATATAAAGAATGTGATATTGTTATAACTAGAGTGAAGACTGAAACAGACAATCCAGACTGGGATAAAAAGGATCTGAAGGCGATAAATATAATTTACAGTGCCTTCTCAAATAGACAATTAGAATATATTAGGGAAGAAAAAACAGCGTATGAAATAATGAAAAAGTTCGACGAAGTGTACTTGAAAGAATCGACGGCACTAGATCGTGTGCAGAAGGAGATTGGAGAAGATAAGTCTTGATAAATACAGTGATTCAGCATCGTTTTTTAGCGATCTTGAAAAATTAATAAATGAATTAAAAGGTGCAGGCGCAAAAGTGAGTGAGAGGGAAAAGCTGAATTACATGATAAATACGTGTTACGTCGCGTAACACTCTACCTAGCCCAGGCTACACACCGCGGGCAAGATGGCAACCAGATGTTTTCGGATACTCACTGCGTACCCTCAATAGTCTCAAGTATCTTCCATAAATCTTAGGAATTTCCTAGTCGAGGTCCTTCAAACTGAACAAACGTCTGTTTCCAAAGCATTTCTAAAGACCTTTGTCTACTACGGCTTGACAAGGGAAAGTTGGTTTTTCTCACGTATGATGCAACTTTCCTCCCACGAACCACTTTCTCTCGAGGGCGGTTAAGACCCTTCGTTTAACCAATTAACAACGAAGACTATTTCCCTCACTCCCTTAGTCAAAATCGTCACCAACAAATCCGATGGTCCCGTGCGCTAGACACACCCATCCTTAGCTTTCCTCCGCCACAGCATCGTCTCCGAACATCACTGATTTTACATCCTTCGAACAGTCAACATTCTTCGACCGGGTTTACACCCGAAGATCAGTCAGTCTCAATCAAGCATCTCGTCAAGCGGTCAGCAATTCGAATACATTGAGTCGACAAATCCATCAGTATACGCGATAATCCGTCTAGAGACTCAGGTCGCACTCATTCGTAGTCATCTCATAACAAATATTCATTTTGTGTTACACCGAAGTTGTTGGTTTGTGAAAATATATAATAACCTGTTAGCAACAGCGTTATCCTTCATTTAACTACCCTTATCATCCTAAACGAAATAAGGGATCGAGCGATTCGCGGCGTCGATTAGCAAATCGTAACGGGAATTTACGACTCCCGTTGGCGCGCTTCTTCGAGATCGCGTCTCCCCGCGAACGTGCGAAAACAATACGTTACCCGAAGAGTATAGCTACATAGCGGATATAATAGATGCAGTGAAAGAAGAGAAACAAACGGTAGCGTGTGTGAAGAATAAAATAGAAATAGCGGAAAAGAAAGATAAGTCTAATCGAGGAGAAATGAAAACTAATGCCTTTGCTGCAAAAAAGGAAGGATGCTTCAAATGTGGAAGAGTGGGATATTTTGCATGAGAGTGTCAAAATGGCGTCCAAGCGGGAAGCAGTAACAGTTATCGGCGTGGGTCAACACGTGGTCGCAGCAGAGGAAGAGGAAACAAAGGCAATACGAACAGGGAGCGTGGAAACTTCCATCGTCAATCAGCAGCCGGCACGAGCGAATATGGCAACTCAGGAGCAGGCACATGGATGGCAACAGCGCACGCAGCACACAGCAGCGAGATGAACGAGATAAGTGGTAACGAAATAACATGCCTATTAGATAGCGGCTGTACCGATCACATTATTAACGATGTAAATTATTTTGATAAATCTATCGACCTTAAAGAACCGGTAAATATATATTTGGGCGATAATAGATCGATAAAGGCAAGAAAAGAATGAAATGTTATAAGCTATTTTGAAGCATTTGAAAAACGAAATAAAATAAATATGAATAAAGTTTTTTATGTGAAAAAAATGTCCGCAAACCTGATTAGTTTCGGCAAGTTAACGGATAATAATAATATGGTTATTTCAAAAGGAAATATTGCAAAAATAATAGATGAGAACAATAAACTTACAGCTTTAGCGGTCAAAGAGAATGGTACATATAAAATGAAAAGTATATTGAAAGGAAGAAGCACTTAGTAAACAGTGGCGAACGTAGTGATGAGTAAAAAGGAAAGATGGCATAGGATGCTAGGACACGTAAATTTTAGATACTTAAATATTTTGGGCAAGTAAAGAGCAGCTAGTGACAGGCATACCGAATAAATTTGAAAAGGAATTGTTGAAATGTAAGGTGTATATAGAAAGTAAAATTCATAATTTATCTTTCAAAAATAATCGAACTCGGGCTAGGGAGATAATGGAAATTATTCATACGGACGTGTGCGGTATCTTTAAGACTACCGGATTAAATGAAGAGAAATATTTTATTTTATTTATCGATGATTATAGTAAAATAGCTAGGATCTATTGTATAAAATCAAAAGATAAGGTCTTTCATTCTCTCGTACAGTTTGTAAATGAAGTTGAGAACTTAACGGGCAAGATGTTAAAAATATTAAGATGCGATAATGGAAGAGAATACTTAAACAATCGAATTTATAAATTTGCTAGGGATAAAGGTATCATAATAAATAATTGTCCAACCTACGTACATGAATTAAACGGGACAGCGGAAAGGTATAATAGAACAGTGATGGACATGGCGCGTTGCTTGTTAACGGAAGCGAAAGTACATAAAAAGTACTGACCGGAAATAGTATGTACAGCGGCGTACTTGAAAAATCGAAGACTAGCAAACACTGCAGAGAGAAAGACACCTTTTGAAATATTCTTCGAGAGAAAACCAAGTGTTGAAAATTTGTATCTATATGGAAGTAAAGTTTTTGTAAGAAGGCCAGAACAAAAAAGAGTTTCTAAATGGGATAAGAAGGCAGATATGGGAATTCTGTTAGGATATAGTGAAGTAGGTTAGAGAGTCCTATTAGGTGTAAAAATAACAGTAGCGACATGTAGAGGTCGTAGAAACAGACAAAAAATGTATCGGTTTTGAGGAGAATTCATTCGATGCAGTTAGCGATGATAGTAAAGATAATTATTTATTGGACAGCATGAATAAGGAAGAGTTAGAAAGTAGAGAAGATGAAAATGATAATAGTTCTGAAAGCTTAAAGATTCCTAGGAGATCTACACGTAATAAGAAAACTCCAGTAAGGTATCCAGAAAAGGAAAACAGTAGTGAGATTCACGCAAATTATTGTAGAGTAGATATCCTTTGTACATTTGAGGAGGCGATTTGTTGTGAAAATAGTGAAGATTGGAAACAGGCTATGGATAAAGAAATAGAGTGTCTCTATAAAAACAAAACTTGGAAATTGGTAGAGAGGGTAAAAGGCAAAGAAGTATTAGATGTAAAATGGGTTTACACGAGAAAATCAGATGACAGGTATAAGGCTAGATTAGTGGTAAGAGGATTTCAACAAAGAAACGTAGTCGTTGATGACATATATTCTCTTCTCTTCTATCATATTGTTGTCAAAATGGATTAATCATTGAGCAAATGGATGTAAAAACTGCCTTTTTAAATGGCGAAGTAAGTTCGGAGGTATATGTAAATCAAGCAAAGGGATATGCAGACGGAACGAATAGAGTTTGTAAATTATCGAAAGCGCATTATGGGTTAAAAGAAAGTCCGAGGGACTGGTATGAGTGTTTTGATAGGTATGTGACGACATTGGATTTTAAGAAGAATAACATAGAGTTGTGCCTATATACTCATGGAGAGGGGGAAAATGTTGTTTATTTGCTAATATATGTAGACGATTTGTTAATCTGTAGTAAAAACAAAAAAAGGATACAAAATGTAAAGAAGCTATTACCTGATAAATTTAAAATGAAAGATTTAAGTGAAGTAAAAGAATATTTTGGAATAAATATAGAGTATGATTATATAAAAAATGAAATGAAACTAAGCCAAACGAAATACATTGAATCATTAGCGAACAAATATAAATTACAAAACAGCAAATTGTACTGTACACCAACGGAAACAAATTTAAAAATTGAAAACGCTGAGATAAATAGAAATGACATTGGATACAAGAACTTAATTGGTGCATTGCTGTATATTAGTACAAATACCAGACCCAATATAAGTTATAGTGTGAATTATCTTAAGTAGATTTCAAGATTGTTGTAGCGAGACACATTTTAAATATGCTTTGCGAATATTGAAATATTTGTACCGAAATATTGAAATATTTAATATTAAAGATTTAAGGTTACATTAGAAAAGGAATGAAAAGTGTGAAACGATAGATTGTTATGTGGACGCTGATTGGGCAGGAGATCATTTAGATAGAAAATCTACTTCTGGATATGTAATTAAATTGTGTGGAAATGTAATCGGTTGGAAATCTAAAAAACAAAGGTGTGTGACAAAAGCCTGGACGTATGCAGAGTATGTAGCTCTATCGGAAGCGGTGAGTGAATTAATGTCTATTAGAGAAATTATGAAGGTCTTCAATGTAAATCTAGACAATAACCCTGTAAAAATTTATGACGATAACTCTGGAGTGATAAGTATAGCAAAGTACGGAAATTTCACAAAAAATTCTAAACACATTGAAGTTCATTACCACTACGTTCACGAATGCTTAAAGGAAAATAAGATAAATATAATTTAAGTAGGTACAGACGAAAATACTACATAGGTTCTCTAAGAGGTTTTTCTATGTGCGATAGTCGAATCAAAGATTTGAATTTTTCGATTTGATCTACAGTGTTTATATTTTCAATAATGTTAGAAATTTGGACTGAAAACTTACCACCATTGATAAAGCATACTGGCGTTGGCTTTCCGTCGAAGTATACAATTTTTTGAACGATTTCTCCCGATGCGAGAGTTGGTTCTTGCTGCAGCAGAAGAGTATTATTATCTAATTTTAATGTTTTATTGGAGAGTTCGAATCGATATTGATTTAAACCGGGTAAGCCTAATATGCCGTCTTCTATGATAGGGAAATTATCATCTACTAAGGAAAATTCTATCTCTTTGTTGAATAAATTTAGTTTAATTTTGGAATTGGATTCGTATTTGGAATGTTCCATGGAGAATTTCTATGTGTCTGGTATTATTGTTCTTCCTGGGTAGCATCCTCGTTTAAGCAAGTTGATTCCTGCTCCCGAGTCAACGAAAAATCGCAATCCTCGTCGTCCTGGTAATTGTAGTCGTATTGTGGATAATCTTCCTGAGGTAGCATTGTTAATTCTGATTGTTCTTGAATGTGGTTTATTCCTGGGGGGGCTTTTGTTTGAGGCGGTATTCGAAAATTTTGGCATTGATTGGCAAGGTGTCCCAATCGATTGCATTTGAAACATTTCGTTTGTGGCCTTTCGTTTAATGGTCGATTTTCAAGCTTTGTAAAATTATTCATTCTTGGTTGAATGTTTTGTGTGGGTGGAGTTTTGTTATTCATGTTACTTGTAATCGTGAAGCGGTTACCTACTGGACGAGACGTCTGGTTACGATAAGATGGTGGAGTGGTTGTTTGTCGTGTCATCCGTCTGCGAGCGTTGTCTTCGCGAAAGTATTTTTCCACGTCCATTGCCTTTTTTTCTGCATCGATGATGTTTGGGGGGGGGGGATTAGCCAATAGCACGTGTCCTATTTCTGAATGAAGGCCTCTTACATAGTCAATCACAGAAACCATGTATAGTCGATCGTTCATCGCTCATCGAGTTAGTTCGTCTTTATATTCATTGGTAATGCTGTATTGAAGTTTGTTGAAAACACGTCGAAATCTAATGTTATAATTTTGCACGCTTTCGGTTATTCCTTGCTTTATCACTCTTAACTGATCTTGGTGTTCTCTTACTGATGCTTGAGTAGCTACGTTACGTCTTAATCCTTCGTACAGAGTTTCGAATTCGTTAATATGGATATTGCGGATTGTCATTGCGGCTTTTCCTACAATTTTCTCTATTTTGATCATTTTTAATAATAACGTTTGTTCGCTACACATCATTCTCATTTCTTTTATTTCACGAATAAAATCTTCTACACTTATATCGTTTTCTCCGTTTAGTATCGGAGATACTAAACAGCTTTTAGATTTCCAGAGTTTGCAGCTGTTGGATTGGATGGTTGGACATATGTTGGTGGCTTTTGTGGCATAGGTGGAGGTGGATTAGTATCGTGTTTTAATACTGATATATTATCGTCATCGTCAGTCATCATAGAACCGAATTCAGTTGATTTTACGTTTATTTGTGGTAGTTTAACACGAGAGAGGTTTCTAGCTAATATTTCCATTTCGTTAGCGCGTTTTCTATTTTCTTCGTTCGCTAATTTTAAAGCATTCTTTATTTCGTTAAATTGTTGTCGAAATTCTTCGTTCTGTCTCTGTATTAAGTCTAAAATTGCTCTGGTAGAGGAATCGAGTGATCCCGTTTTATTTTGGACTCCACTTGTAGAGGGTAAACTTGTCTCGGCTTTTGAGTCTTTCTTGTTGTTCATATTGTCTCTTCGCTAGAGTTACTAGAGAAACTAACTTTTCGCGTTCTATATTGTTTAAAAGAATTCCGACTTTTCTCACCTTGATACGTAAGTTCGTAGAATGAGGTTCCCTTGCGGTGTTTTCCTCTGTGGCGCGTTCAAATGTGTTGTTTGAGTGTCAAACTCGTTCTGTTGATTTGTTCTATGCTGACAGTGGCCCCGTTGATTTGGTCCACCGTGGTAAATTATTGACAGCAAAGTTCATAACACAAGTAGTTCGAATCCTTCGATCTTCAATAATGTCCGTAGACCGAAATCGTAACTTCGTTTACACTGAAGCGAATGGATCCTGGCAGGATCGCCAAAATGTCACGTAAAAATAATGGGAAAATAATAATAAAAAAATGTTGGGTTCTTGAACCAGAGTTCGAGGTACCTTTATTTTATAATAGGATTACAAGTGTGCGATTTGACCGTTACCGAAAGACTGAAAGACTCGATCAAGACTCAGCCCTTCTAGATGTTCGTTTATCTTATGCCTATGCGCCGAATTCATATTCCTTTGTTTTGGAAGTCGGTGTCGTGTGCAAGGCGGTTCAGGTTTCCTGAGTCTGTTGGAGATATTTGTTGACGTTACATGTACGTCAAGACTGTGTAAGTGTCACGAGGCAAAACAATAATATGAGTCGCTCTCGATTTGCATCGTTCTCTAACTCATGTGTCGCTACATACTTATATAGCTATTATTTCTTACAACCTAGCGTATGCAGTTGTGTATGGGGCCTTAAGTTCACTGTTTATAGATACTGCTAGGAATTAATCGAACGAATTCAACGCAGTCGCGTTTACAGTGTTCCGTATTATTGGAAATGCCGAATTCGCGTGGTTTCGCTTTGACGTTCGTCCACGTTGACGATTGTTCAAAGAACAACCGAGAGGCTTCCGCGTCGCAGCTACGAAAGACATCGAAGCCGCGACACCCTTCAGTGACTTCCCTATCTTTTCCTAAAACCAAGGATGACGCAACTCAGGCAATCGTTACAAGCGTTCGAACTTCACATTTTCTTACCATACTATCAACAAAAAATGAAAGCTGGTTTTCAATGAGTCATTATATAATTATATGTCGGAGATGAAAGAACACCGGAGCCTTTGGAATTTTGGATAATCCCGCAACATTGTAACCTAGAGTCTACTATAGCTGTAATTGAACAATTGTAGTTATTCAATCCGATTGTAATTGTTCGAGAGTTGTGATAATGAGCTTGGGCTCGAGGCGACAGTCAGTCGCCGAACGTAGCCGCGGTCACGGGATTAACGCTTTGCCTAGCAAAGGTATGGAGTAATTCTATAGCTCTCCTTGAACGAAATATTCGTGGCGACACGCGACAGTAAACATTCCAACGGTTTCTGTCCCATGGCTCGCCACACGCAGACCCTATTCTTCGAGTAAGATGATTGCCAGATGTCGATGCGTCTCCGCAGTACATGTTCGGCTAGCCCGAGGGCCCGTTATAAATCTTAAGGTTTAGTTAACTAAAGTCCTTCAAACAGACAAACAGTCTTTGTACCAACTGCGGGAAGATAGGGGAGACATATTTTTCAACGAGCGGCGTCTCCCACTAGCAACTTTCCCTCGAGGGCGGCTAGCATCTTTTTCTAACTACCGATATGGAGATTGACCAATTAGCAGCAACGTCAATTTCCCTTACTTCCTAAACGAAGGCTTTCCTCGACGAATCCGATGATCTCGTGTCCTTAGACACACCCCATTATAGTTTTCCTCTGTGGCATCATCGGGACGGGAAGCGCATTCTTTTACGCGCTCCCGTCGACCAAAGAGTAACGTCTTTACGCTCAGCAATTATTTTTACGAGTCAGACTTAGATTCAGCGAGAACGCCCATCTGTGATCCCGTTGGCCGCGGATTCGTTATTGAACCGGAGACCACTGTCACTAGTGTCGCGGACATCTCACCGCCGTGGTAGATTGTCAAACCTGTGCTATTCATACCTGTGTCAATAAATCGTATCTTCGTTACACCGCAACGATGGCTACCTTCAATGAAGACTCCTCAAACACCGACAACCCTATCCCCAATGTCATTCCGACATATATATCCACCGAAAATGCGCTCTTGTAGACAAACGCTCGATTCGCGTCATAGCTTTTAAAGCTTGTCGCATCTCAATCCGTTGGAAAAGGTTTTTCCTGTAGCATATTTTATTTTTACGAACCAACAAGGTCTTTGTTTATTTCCTTCTGTTTTTTGCTCCAATTTCCCCATTGTTTTTTCAAGGATAGTATTTCAGAGCCAC
Organism: Bombus bifarius; assembly: GCF_011952205.1. Taxonomy (NCBI): domain Eukaryota; kingdom Metazoa; phylum Arthropoda; class Insecta; order Hymenoptera; family Apidae; genus Bombus; species Bombus bifarius. Next base: position 50,003 of record NW_022885586.1, on the reverse strand, counting down.
CAGTCAAGTTTATTATAACAATAAACGTACGTTTCGGAAACATTTTGTGCTGTGAAACAGAATACACTAAAGTTTGAAGGTCACATCGATTTTCGAAAGTTTATAAATGGAGGTGTATGACAGTATCACCAGCTGTTGCTGTCCAAGTAACTCCAACATCGAAATACTACAACGATTCCAATCGAAAACGCTAAGAGCCTTAATAGACGCACCTTGGTATGTTACCGACGAAACCATCCATCGCGACCTCAAGATACCTACAGTCAAAGAGGAAATAGCAAAATATAGCGACAGATATAGCAAAAGAGTCAACAAACACCGAAACCCGCTAATCACTGGACTACTCGATACGACGGACCAGATTCGATTTCTTTTTACTACAGACATGCAAGAAATTCCGTCTTGGAAAGCGATGTTGCGAGTTCGAATGCCTGGACCATCTAAAGAACATTACCGGAACTGGTAAAGTTTATGTCGTTGATGATAATAATTCCTCCACGACTCAGCCACAAAAGCTACTCTGGGTGATGAGCTTAATGGTGCTGTTGCGGCTATTTTAATTTTTCAACAGGGATCCAGATGGCGCCGTTGACGAAATTCTTTCATTATAAACGTCAACGATCAACATCAGCCATCAGGGAACGAAGAAGGTACGCTGTAACGTGTCTGAGTAATTATACCTCGAGGAGTACATACAGTTATGTAATGAAGATTCGTATGTGAGTGTTTGTTTTCTTATTTCTTTTCCCTTTGTTTCATTTGAATGGATTTTTGTACTCAAAGAGCGACGTAAGATTACGTCAGATACGTTTTTACATATGCTAGAAAAATGGAAAATGATGATGATGAATCAATGACACGTAGAAAATTATAATCTATTGTATTGCTGTTATCTAATGGTGTTGTAGTTGACTGTATGGTGGATGTATCTAATGGTGTTGTAGTTGACTGTATGTTGTTCAATATTGCTATGAAACTCTTCTGATTCATTGTCACTTATACGAAGGATGGAAGTATACGAAATTGATAAAATTATTAATAATATTTACGAAGAGAAAGTAAACTGTTGGATATATGACAAAATAATTCTGTTTTAAATGAGAGACTGGTCAGCGTGGTTATTTTGTTTACAAAATCAAAGGAATTTAATGAATGTAATGGTAAGGAAGTAACTATAAGTGGCTGTTAAACTATTTTTATGCTTGAAAAGTAATTCGCAAAGTAATGTAAAGCAGTACTACTGAGTTGTACATAACCTCTTTCAGAATTTGTTCTTAACCTCTTGCTTCATAACTTCCTTAATTATACTCTTCAAACTTATTGACTACTTCGATGTTGTTACGAACAGAAACTGATAAAATATTAATCTTAAATATAGATTGAAATGAAAGCTTGTCACGTAAATATATATATATATATGTCGGAGATGAAAGGAAAGCCGAAGCCCTTCCTTGGAAATTTTGGGAACATCCTCTAGTACCTTAGCCTAGATTTTATTATAGTTGTAATTGTTTAAGATTTGTAATAAGCGAGATTGGGTTCGAGGTGACAATCGGTCGCTGAACGTAGCCACGGTCACGGGATGGATGTTTTATCTAACGGAGGTCTGGAGTGGTTGTATGTGTTTTCCGAGAAGTGTGGTTGTGGCGGCATGCGGCCTCGAGAGCGGGCCGAGCCACGTGTGATGTTGCCTCGGAGGTGCCGATGCAATGGGACATACATTGTATTTAGTAACCAAAACTCCAGGCAAAAACTGCCTAGCAACGGCGTTTGGACCTCTCTCGATGCTTCCAACGAGTGTGCCTAGCAACGGCGTTTGGAACCTTCTCGATGCTTCCAAACGGGGATAGAAAACAAAATGCAATCGTACAGGGAGAAAAATCTCCACGAGGCTGGCATTCTTGCGATTGCCTTGGAGAGTGATACATCGAGCGTTTTCGACGATCGCATTTGCGTCCAAGTTAGTTTCGCTTAGTAAGGAGTTATCCCGGTGACCGTGGATTCGTTTGAACTCAAACATTGCTAATAGTATTATTTAATTTAATTATTCGTAGATCGTATTATTCATTAGGCTTAGTGTTTGTTAGTCTTATTATTAGTTGTACTTATTATTTGTTAAGCTTAGTGATAGACCTGTATATACGTGTAAATAAAATCTCGGCTTTGTGAAACGATGGCTAGTCCACATGAAGAGTCGTCGCGCGCCCACAATTCGAATCCTAATCCGACATCAGAAGTGGGATCAGTACCGTTTAAAGTGCTACAAGAGCAAATGGACCTTGTGCGCGAGTTAATTCAGACGCTAGCGCACAAACCGGGGGAGCAACGACCGAGTACGGAATCTAAGGATGCAACGTTACCACGTTTTGACCCCGAAGGCGCGGGCGCCGATCCATCCGCGTGGTGCTCTCATGCTGATCTGATTTTGAAAGACCACCCGATGCAAGAGAGTGCGTTACTTTCCGCTCTAAATCGCGCCCTAAGGGGTTCTGCTGCGCATTGGCTTTCACAAATGGTACGCGGTGGAAAGCTTACCTGGCCAACGTTCAAGGAACAATTTCTTTCGCGTTTTGGTGGCAGAGAGACAGCCGCTTCGGCGTTAATAAGGATATCCAGAGAACGACCGTCGGAGACTGAATCTCCGGGAGCGTCCGAAGTGATCAATGCCCTCGCCCTTTATATGCTGAGTTCACAAGATCGACGCTTTCGGCGACTAACGCTCGCGAATAATGTCAGGACGGAGGACCAATTTCATGATGAAATGAGGATTCTCCCTTACAACGATCAGCCGACATTTTCGCCAAGAAATTCACTAACGGAACCTGAAGCTAAACGCAGCAGGCTATCAGTTCCTCGGATTAAGTGCTACCGCTGTGGTGCTCACGGGCATAGGAGAACGGTGTGTCGCCTGCAAACACAAACGGGGAAGGAGCAGGATATACGAAACCCGAAGGAAAAACGACCAGCCGCATCGTCGAAGGTGACCTGCTTCAAATGCCACGAGGAGGGACATATCGCGCCTAATTGCCCATCATCGCGGAAAAGAAACTACGATTCCATTGACGAACGCCGGATCGACTCCTGTGTAGTAGAAGCTCCGGCTGGTAGATTAAGCCATCTGGGTGAGTCGTATCCATTTTACTTTGATTCTGGGGCCGAGTGTTCGTTAATCAAAGAGTCCCTAGCCTCGAAATTTTCGGGTAAAAGAATAACCGATGTGGTAGTGATGCGGGGGATCGGGAATACTTGTATTAAGAGTACACTTCAGATTTTGTCCACTGTTCGTATTAACGATCTTACATTGGAGATAGTTTTTCATGTCCTTGCTGACGATTACCTAAAATACGACATCATGATTGGTCGCGAGATTTTGAGCCAGGGATTCGACGTAAATATCGCGCAAGATAGCCTTGTTATTTGTAAAACAAAGGTCGTTAACGCTTGTGGTAAAGTCGCGGAAGATGCGGTCAACATTAACGAGGTTGACACTGATGTGATCGGTAACTATAAAGATCGATTAATCTCTGTTCTCGAAAAATTTAAAGAATCATTCATTACGGGTTTCCCGCGTACTCGCGTCAGTACGGGCCAGTTGGAAATACGGCTAATCGATCCCAACGTCACCGTGCAGAGAAGCCCTTACAGGCTTAGCGTGGAAGAGCGAAGAATAGTACGCGAGAGGATAGACGAGTTAATTAAAGCACAAATTGTAAAACCTAGTAATTCGCCGTTCGCGAGCCCTATAATACTCGTGAAGAAGAAGGACGGCTCAGACAGATTGTGCGTAGATTTTCGAGCGCTGAATAAAAATACGGTCGCGGATCGGTATCCCTTACCCCTTATTGCTGACCAAATCGCGAGATTGCAGAGTGCGAGGTACTTCATTAGCCTGGACATGGCTAGCGGATTTCACCAGATCCCCATTCACCCTAACTCGACGGAATATACTGCGTTCGTTACCCCCGACGGTCAATACGAATACGTGACGATGCCGTTTGGGTTGAAAAATGCACCAGCCGTTTTCCAGAGAGCCATTTTCAAGGCCTTAGGCGACCTCGCTTATTCGTATGTCGTTGTTTATTTGGACGACGTTCTAATAATCGCCGACTCAATAGATCAAGCTCTAGAAAGGTTGCACACTGTACTAAACACTCTCGTAAACGCCGGATTTTCTTTCAATTTCGCTAAATGTTCTTTTCTGAAGACGTCGGTACTTTATTTGGGATATGTAATTCGTAACGGAGAAGTTCGTCCAAACCCGGGAAAAATACAAGCTTTGAATTCTTTACCTGCACCGTCGACCGTCACACAGCTTAGGCAGTTTATAGGTTTGGCCTCTTACTTCCGAAAATTTATTCCTAAATTTTCGCAAGTGATGAAACCCTTGTACGCACTCACTTCTAGTAACAAGCACATAACTTGGACGGACAGGCACGAAAAGATAAGACAACAGATAATTTCCGTTCTGACCGACGCGCCGGTGTTAATGATATTTGATCCCAATCGGCCCATAGAGCTACATACCGACGCTAGTTCGGAGGGGTATGGAGCTATTTTAATGCATAGAGTCGAAAAGGAAAACAGAGTCATCGAATATTATAGTAAAAGGACCAGTCCCGCGGAATCTAGGTATCATTCGTACGAACTGGAGACACTAGCAGTAGTAAGCGCCGTTAAGCATTTCCGACACTACTTACATGGACGGAAATTCTTAGTAGTTACGGACTGTAATTCTTTGAAAGCCTCCAGCAACAAAGTAAACTTAAACGACCGGGTTTATAGGTGGTGGGCTTATTTGCAAACATTCGATTTTGACATCATGTATCGAGAGGGTAAACGAATGGCCCACGTAGATTTCTTTTCGCGAAACCCCGTAGACTTGAATCGCCGTATGATAGACAAGGTCGCAGAGAAAGAGATTAATCTGGCCGAGATCTCCGAAGATTGGCTATTAGCGGAACAACGTCGCGATCCGCAAATCTCCGAAATCGTTAATAAATTACAGAACGAAGAGCTCGCGGAAGATATCGCGAATACCTACGAACTGCGATCCGGTACACTTTACCGTAAAGTACAACGAAAGGGCAGAACCCTTTGCTTACCCATTGTTCCGAGAGGTTTTAGATGGTCCGTCATCAACCATGTGCATCAGTCAATTATGCACTTAGGATGGGATAAAACGCTCGAGAAGCTCTATGAGTATTATTGGTTCGAGGGAATGGCGAAGTATGTTCGCAAGTTTGTCGAGAACTGCCATGCTTGTAGAGTTTCGAAGGCTAGTTCAGGTAAAATACAGGCTGAACTGCATCCTATACCTAAGACCGGCATACCGTGGCATACGGTGCATATGGACATAACGGGCAAGCTGAGTGGCAAGAATGACTCGAAAGAGTATGTCGTCGTCTTGATCGATGCCTTTACGAAATTCGTGCACGTATATCACACACGCAAATTGGATTCGCTCAGCGTTATCCAGGCACTTAAGTCCGCCGTGTTTTTGTTCGGTAGTCCCTGTCGGATAATAGCAGATCAGGGTAGATGTTTCACGGGCCGGGAATTTCAAGAATTCTGTGCAAGCAAACAAATCAAAGTTCATTTGATCGCGACCGGTGCAAGTAGGGCCAATGGACAAGTAGAACGTGTTATGAGCACGTTAAAAAATATGTTCACAACGGTAGAAACGACCGGGCGTTCATGGCAAGACGCGATCGGGGAGATGCAATTGGCTTTGAATTGCACCATCAACCGCGTAACCAAATCGAGTCCTTTAGAGTTATTGATTGGTAGAGCAGCAAGACCGTATGACTTATTACTACCTGATAACATTGAGGAAAAAGAAATAGATATCTCCAGTGTAAGACAACAGGCAATAAAAGAGATGGAAACTAGTGCTAGGTATGACAAAGAGAGATTCGATAAAACCAAAGCTAAAGTAGTTAGGTTTAATCCTGGTGATTTGGTACTACGCCAAAATGAAGAAAGGAACCAGACAAAATTGGATCCAAAATTCAGGGGTCCGTTTGTGATATCGGAGGTCCTGGAAGGAGACCGATATACCTTGAAAACACTGGATGGGAAAAGGTCATACAAGTACAGTCATGACAGGTTAAGGAAAATGCCGGATAGTCGCATTCCTGCGGAGTTGGATGTCTGTTGTGATGACGAGAACAGTGACCATGGCGATGTGAGTACCCCGATCCCAGAGGATCGTAGAATTATATGAGCCCAGGTGCGGCCATGGGACGGAGTTCAGTGCGGTCAGGCACTGGGAGTGACGATGTCACGAAGCTGGGAGCCGGTTTAGTACCGACAGCGACGATGCCACGGAGCTGGGAGCCGGTTTAGTACCGACAGCGACGATGTCACGAAGCTGGGAGCCGGTTTAGTACCGACAGCGACGATGTCACGAAGCTGGGAGCCGGTTTAGTACCGACAGCGACGATGTCACGAAGCTGGGAGCCGGTTTAGTACCGACAGCGACAATGCCACGAGGTTGGAGCTGGTTTAGTACCGATAGCGACAATGCCACGAGGTTGGAGCTGGTCTAGTACCGACAGCGACAATGTCACGGATTTGGAGCTGGTCTAGTACAGTGACGACGAGCTGGAGGCGATGTCGTGTTACGAAGCTGGGAGCTGGTGCCAGACCCATTTGGGTGTGAAATCGAGAATGGTCCGTCATGTCATTACGACCCGACTGAAAGCACGCAGAATGCAACTGGCACTTTGAATGCTAATCACAATGACACTAATCTTGTTTCCTCTTGTTTTGTTAACGAAGGTACACCCGAGGACGTGTGATAGTCAGGATGGCCGTGTCGGAGATGAAAGGAAAGCCGAAGCCCTTCCTTGGAAATTTTGGGAACATCCTCTAGTACCTTAGCCTAGATATTATTATAGTTGTAATTGTTTAAGATTTGTAATAAGCGAGATTGGGTTCGAGTTGTAATTGTTTAAGATTTGTAATAAGCGAGATTGGGTTCGAGGTGACAATCGATCGCTGAACGTAGCCACGGTCACGGGATGGATGTTTTATCTAACGGAGGTCTGGAGTGGTTGTATGTGTTTTCCGAGAAATGTGGTTGTGGCGGCATGCGGCCTCGAGAGCGGGCCGAGCCACGTGTGATGTTGCCTCGGAGGTGCCGATGCAATGGGACATACATTGTAGTTAGTAACCAAAACTCCAGGCAGAAACTGCCTAGCAACGGCGTTTGGAACTCTCTCGATGCTTCCAACGAGTGTGCCTAGCAACGGCGTTTGGAACCTTCTCGATGCTTCCAAACGGGGATAGAAAACAAAATGCAATCGTACAGGGAGAAAAATCTCCACGAGGCTGGCATTCTTGCGATTGCCTTGAAGAGTGATACATCGAGCATTTTCGACGATCGCATTTGCGTCTAAGTTAGTTTCGCTTAGTAAGGAGTTATCCCGGTGACCGTGGATTCGTTTGAACTCAAACATTGCTAATAGTATTATTTAATTTAATTATTCGTAGATCGTATTATTCATTAGGCTTAGTGTTTGTTAGACTTATTATTAGTTGTACTTATTATTTGTTAAGCTTAGTGATAGACCTGTATATACGTGTAAATAAAATCTCGGCTTTGTGAAACGATGGCTAGTCCACATGAAGAGTCGTCGCGCGCCCACAATTCGAATCCTGATCCGACATATATATATATATATATATATATGTACTACTTACTCAAACTATGGATCACATAACCTATACAAAAAAAAAAGAAAAAAAAATTATTGTACACTATAAAGCAAGAGGTTAAATCTTTAATCTGTTAAGAATTAAATTTTTTATTGTAACTGCGAAAATTATAAAAGTACCAAGCGAAGCAAGTACGGAATATATGCGGAATATGAATCGCTCAACGAACCAAAGAGCGGCTCAGTGACAAAATTAGTAAAGTAAAGACCACGAATATTACAACATTATATTCTACCACAAAATAATTCTCTATACAAAAAAGGTACACAACGAATCGATTTTTCACAACGATAAGAGTCAACAGAACCAATCAAGACCAGGCGAGACTCTCATAAGACAACGATATCAGAGGGATCAAATCAGCGACTTCAATCTATGTTACAGAGTATAGTTATCAAGAAAAATTGCTCTTTTCATGAAAAGTATGGTAATGATACTCTTATAATACATTGTATATCTGGCAGTCGGATGTGCCCGTGGCCATCGGAAATGTAAAGACGACGCTTTTAGAAAGTGATAGCGCCATCGCGTTTTAAAAACGCGTTAGAAGAAGGACGGTTTCGCTATCCAAGGCGAATCGAAAAGTGTGCGTGTTGCGAGAATCAGAGTTGATCGAGACGTCGAAGCATAGAGTCGTTAGAATTGAGTTGCGAGTGTTGTCGAGTGTTAGAGTTGCTAGTGAGAGAGAGAGAGAGAGAGAGAGAGAGAGAGAGAGAGAGAGTTACCAAATAGTTGTCAAGTTATTTGTTGTAAATACGAGCGTTGCATTTAGTTTTCCTGTTAATCAAACATCGTTTCTCTGTCTAACTAATATCTGTATTTTCAATCCATTATTAATAAATTATAATTAATCGGACAAAATTACACCTTTAATATATTCCGATATTACATTATCGTGATGTAATATTTATCATGCTTATTTTGTACGTAAAACGAATCGTTGGAATATTCCCGAAGCTAACGAAGCATTTCCCAAAAGTTAAACCGAAGAAATTAACGCGAATAGTTAAGTGAAATTTTTCCATTAACTTGCTGACCAACCGGCAAATAAAAAATCATAAAAATTGTTTCAATGTGTTGAGGTCACGCATAACTTCTTTTTTCATTGACGATTACCAAACAGGTAAAATTTCGAAATTGTACGAAGGCCACGTGACCAGATCGTATTGGAATTTGAAGTGCATGGAAAAAGACAACTCGAAGTACAAACCTTGAGCTGTACTACTCGAAGTACAAACGTGAACTAATGGATGCAGAAAAGCAATTAACGCCAAACATCCGAACAGCATCTTGGAGCCCGTCATTGTTCTGAAATAAAAGAAGTGACGAATTAAAAAGACGCAGGACTAATAATAATAAAGGAAACTTAGTTCGTATTATAAATTGAATTTACATCAGAAAAGAAGCACGATCAAGCGAAACAGATCGTAGAAATGACAAATATCATCGATATACGTTTCAGTGTAATTTCACTTTTGAAAATTATTTAGTTTAATACGATCGTATTCATCGCTCTGAAACTTTCATTGTGCTGCAATTTGTGCTGCGTCTTTTTAATTTCTCTATCTTTCTGTGTTTTCGGAAAAATTACTTGAAAGATTTGCTTGAAAGAATTGCTTGCCTTATTTTATTTTCGATTAGTTAGGATTTGATTATTCCAGGTAAGGTTTATTATTTATAACAGGTTTTATCACTTGTTTATTATTTAGGAGTTTGTTATTTTAGGATTAGTACCTTTTAGGATTTCTTATCCTTCGAGTTTCTGTTTCAGATATCTAGGTCTATTTCAAGATGTTTCATTACATTAGGATTATTTATTCGATTAAGATAATTTAAGAGTTTCACAATGTACAAAGAAATAATCGCGTGAAATTTAGATTTATGCTTTAAACGTATTAAACACGCGGTAATTTCAATGTCTATAGCCTCGAACGTGTTCTGATTAGTTGTGTCATTGTCTGTGACATTGAAATCACAAAAATCCATTGCAAGTGTGCTGTCATGCAATGTGGATGTAATTGGGTTTTTTGGGTATTTCCTGTATCATCTGATTTGTACAGTACTATTTTAACGCAAGGACAGGAAACTTATTATATATTTCCCGTCCATTATTTGAATCGTTGTGAAGTGTAACGAATTATATTCGATTCGAGGAGATGTTAATGAATTACCCATTTCATATGTAATTACATGGAAATAAAAATCATTGCAAAAATAATTGATCTAATGACAACGGAATTTCCAATATTTTTTTGTTTCGTCACGTCTTTTTCATAATATATCTTTTATAGGTACGTGATTTATTAATCGTTCGAATGGAAATAATTATTCGTATAATATTCAAATGATTCTAGCCATAAAATAAATTAAAACGATACCTGTCAATGATATGCAATCTGCGTATGACGTCAACCTCGATCTATGCTTATACAAGAAATTTTATCAATCAATGACTAGATATACAATAATCAAATATTATAAAATTTCCTGAAAACCTTTAGGTGTTAATATTAAGGTGTTAATATCTTTAATATTTGCAAGTTATTGTTTAGCGCTAATTAGTTAGAATGTAACAAGTGGTGTACCAGAATTGAGATAATTAAGCCACACGAACAATCTTATTTAGATCTTTTTAATTTTTTAATTCTCTTTTGCTCTAATACTTCGTAAAATTAATCTTCATTAGCTACTACACTTCATAGAATAACAAGAGATAATTTTTCTTATATAACGTTTCATTCATAAAATCTATCATTAAAGTATATCTTCATAAAAATATCATTCCATACTAACGGTATATTTGGTGTCATACGAGATAACAGTTACCAGTGATGACATATGTAACTTTATAAAGATATCTCGTTTTATTATATATTAAAAGAATGTACTCATTGCTGCTATATTTCAGATGAAAAAAAGGAGGCAACGATTTTACAGTAAAATCGTTCGTTTACAACTGATTCATTTACATTTCATGATAATACTGTGCATTCTGAATATGCTATGATTTGGTTTAAAATAATAAATAGTCCATTCTTGCATACTATTGCTCCAGCTTTACTTGTATTTTCGATATTGGTATAAATAGAAAGACAATTAATGTCGTTCGAGTCTATTTTCGGATCATTTATATTACGTTTAATCCATATAGTTATTATATGAGACATAGTATCGTAAAATTTGGAAGAATAAAACGTTCGTACAGGAAGTACATTTTATAAGAACTCCAACAAATCTGCGTGTGCACCTAAAATACAAACTGATAGTGATTGTTCATAAGTTTATATACATTATCTAATGTCAATCGAAGGTATCAATTCTTTTTCTCCATAAGAGTACTTTTTCATTTATATGTGTTCAAAAATACACGTGTTCAACCGTGAAGCATATGTCACCTACAACGAAAAAGAGTTTTCCTGTACTTAATATTTCCTTTGTATACCTATGAAAGTCTATTCTTCGCGTAGTATGAAATTATGAATAAATCTGGAATATTGTTCAATCTGAAAAGAAAAATAACTTATTGACATCATTCATTGATATGAGATTCAGAATGTTTGTTTTGTCTTCCGGAAAAAGAAGGCAGCCCTCCCTTTCTTTTAATGTGAAATAGAAAGCGAAAATTTGAAAACAGATTTTTTGGAAATTTACTTGCAAATATCGTTTTCAATATCGTGATTTTCTTCCCAATGGTACTGTACTTTCAAATTTTCCAGTATTCCTCTAAAAACAAAAAGTCGAACCTCGTTATTATTAACGTAGGCATTACAAGGAAGAGAAGTATTAGAAAGCAGCTCCTTTTTATTATGGATTTCTTTATAATCGTGTAAATAAGAAATTCCGGAAATTTTTTCCTCAAGAATTTAATTCTTGTGTTTTGATTGATAATTATTACACTGCATACTAACATTTCGCATACTGTTCGCGTCTAACAATTTCCTAATAATAACTACTTCAAAATTACATATGTTCTTGCACGAATTCAAAAGTACGTATGATACAATTACAATTGATTCTAAAATAATAATTATTTAAAGATATTAAGATACTAATTAAACGTTTCACTATATTTCAAAATCTGGAACAACAAATTTTTATTTATAAAAAATGAAACTGTCTTTATATATTCTTTGTCATGATGCTATTTCTTATTACCATGTCGACATTTTTTAAAATTCATTTTGTTATCTCTACGCAATATGAAAATTCATATACTGCTTAATATTTTTTACATATTATCCATCCACCGCATGATATCTCCTGAAAAATCAAAATATTAATGTTATATTATTACAATGCTTCTTAAATTTCAATTTTTGACAAATTTGAAATCCAATATATTTTGCACAATTATTATTTATCAAAAAATTCTAAGTTAGTAACTTTCTTTTCAAATGGCAAATAACATATACATTGACTTACCTGTAAGTTTTTGTTCCTAATCATAATTTCCTCTTATAGAACATCGTTATTGTTCTCATAATTACTACCAGTGTCATAGATATTGTAGTGGCTACAACTGAATTAATAGAAAATGATAAATAACTGTGTATAACACTAACACATAACTGTGTATAACAATGACACATAACTTTTACTTACATATCAGTCGATAAGGGATTACTGTGATATCCTGTTGATGTTTCTTAAGGCACTTGATTAGGTGCGATACGGTATCATTCCTTATGGTATACTGTAGATAAGTATTTTAGAAAATAACAAGAATAAATCTAAATTATTCAGAGGTTCCAGTTTCGGCTTAGACATAAATACAGGACCATTTGCAAAGAAGAAAGGGTGCGTTTCTACAGCCTCGTTATAGTAACCATGAATACCAATCTCTGAATTACTGGTTACTAAACATAAATATCCTATAAAATTTAATATATTTCTTTAATTTTTAATACATACATGAGTTAGTAGTTCTAAATTATGAATCATCCTACCTGTGATATTACACTTTTCCTTATAATATCATCACTCAAGTGAACAACATTAAGATCATGTAAACCATGTCATCCTATCTTACTGTGAAGATACTTAGTTATGTTATCTAACGTTACAAAAATATCATCAAATTCAAGTCCTTTTATTCACATCACATGGCCACGACGATCTGGTTCTTCGTTATATAATGTTCTAAAATTTGTCGTATATATAGGATGTACAAACCGTGATATCAAGGTATCAGTTCTTCCTTCCCAAGGGACAGTTTCATTAAAATTCTGATAGAATTAAAAATTAATTATTAATATTCTAACAATCATATATGTTAAATACATTATAGTCAACGATATATACCTGAGCGAATGTAGGGGTGATTCCTTGATAATTATAAATGTCATCAGCCCACATCATTCTGCCACTTCTTTGTACTCCAGCCTCTAGATTAGCAGCCTAAACAAACATACAAAATTTTATAGAAGCTGTACAAAATATAGTATATATGCGCAATATTGAAGCGTTCAAGGGGATATAAAGGTAATGTACATCACATACACGTGTACTCTCATGCAACAAAATACAATTAGATTTAATAGTATAAGCTCTTTTATTCATCATAATAGATTGGAAATTTAAGTGTCTTACGAGGGACCTTCGTATTTTCTCGTTAAAAAATGTTTTGGGCTGAGCTGCGAACCACGAATGCATCGTCGTCTTCACCTTTTCATCAGCTTTCTCGGCATCCATCTCGCACAAACTTTTTAAAACCCAAATCTGTCGTGCACTATTGCATAAGCAGAGCCGTGGCTGATTTGCAAATGATTTGCCACATTATCCAGTGTCACTCGTCTATTCCATAGAGCATAAGTTCATGAGCACGTTCAATGTTGTCATCGTGGATGTGGACGGGCGTCCAGCTGTTTTTTCATAACACTTGTGCGATCTTCTTTGAACTTTTGTGCCCATTCAAACACACTTCGTGACAAAACACTTTCTCCATAATGTGCATTAAATCTTTGATAAATATAGGCATCAAACATAACCTCCGACCACAAGAAACGAATCACAGCATCCTGCACTGTTTTCCTGCAAATCGCCATTGCAAAGCGCCATTACTCGCGCAACGGTCACAAACGAATTGACGTAACACAATGAAACCTACGCAGCAGCACTGAACAGATATTGACGTCATACGAAGAGTGCAGATGGATCAATACGGTCGACAGAAGTTTTAACTATCTGGAGTGCGGATAAATTTTTACCGAGAGTCGTATAGGAATCTATAATCTGTAAGTACACCTTTGGCTGAATGGAAATTTCTCTTACATATAGTCAAAAATGCAGAAACAGTGTATTGAATTGGAAAGTGATAAAAAATAAGCGAAGTTTCGAGGTTGCATGTGATTGCATGAGTACACAGGACGTTTTTAGCGAATAAAAAATAATTTTGAAAGACACGAGACTTATCTTGTATTTTATGCACTCTCTGTGTCCGAATCTCCAGAAGCTCTCTATCTTATGAAGTGTTTTAGATTAGCCGGAAAATTTTGTATGTACATACAAGAAGTATACGATCTAAGTGGAATATTCCATTATTCTCTTGATACAACAGAAACGAAATTTACAGAACTTCTCAGAAAGTTGGTTTATTATTACCAAATTAATAGAATTAATATACGTTTATCATCTTTACATACCTAAGTCGTGGAGGTTTATCGTGCGTAAAAAATTAGTGTCGTTTCAAAGTTACATTTCGTACATTTTAAGCCTATAATTTGTAACGTACAAAACAATGTGAATTTGAGCTGTTTCTTATCTCCACAATAAGAAAATCCAACTTTACGTTTTTTACACAATGATATTTATGGAACAGTAATATCATATTATTGCATCGCTTGGAGAATGAAGTCAAGGTACGATGTGACCCTAGTGTAAACGCTGGGATAGCCAGCTGTGCCGCACTTATAAGCGTAAGACACAATACCTATTAAATACGAGGTTAATTCATGTTGTATCAGCAGTGGTCCGCCGCGGTCAGCCTGAAAGGATCGTTAAATTTTTAATCAAAGATACTGAAATATATCTATCGAATTGTATTGAAATTATACTTATATACAGTAATAATCTTCTATTGATTTGTGTATAGAAATACTCCAATTTATAATGTACATGTTATATGTATTTTGAGCAAAACTAAGATTAGAAGGAAATTAGATTAAATACCATAATGAGGTGTGAGAAGTGGGCAAAACTATTAAATTGTGTTTATCTATTATTTCTAATGTTTAAGACGTCGATTTGATGTTAATTCGAATTGACGTGTCTTCAGATACCGTATAGTTTGTAGTAACTCTGTAACTTAATTACCGTACAAGAATCCTCTCCACCCTGAGCATGTTCGGCGCATATTATACCATCAGTGATGTCAGGTGCATTAGGAAATTTGGAATAAGCTATTTTGCATTCGGCGTTCTTAATCACTGGCATTTGTACTTCCATTAATGCATTACGTCGTGGTCGTCCTACGAAGAAAATAAGAAAGATATTTAAGACTGGAACTGTTTAATTTTATTATAAAATTGATATCACTTACTATATCTTAATGCTCCCCATCCAGCAACAAGGGGGTTATAGCCGACGAAGTTGCTCTTTCGTAGGGGCTCTTTCGTACAAATGTTATATACGTACCCTGAAAAATAAAAAAATAAATGAAAATGCAGGAAACGAATGACCAAAAGTATGAGAAAGAATTGTACACGCTTTATGACACAATATATGTGTACAGTAAGAAATTTCAGGATATGATACTTCAGTAATACTCAATAGCATATATATATATATATTTGAGGACTTACTCGAAAATGGCACCTCCTCCACCAATCTAAGAATGGCAATATTATGATTGTGTATGTTTTCTATTCCATCCATATGTGCACAATGTGCTGCGGTCAAAACATGCCTAGCCGATATCAGGGAACCTCCGCACTTCCATAGTGGTTTGTCTGGGTTTCGGGAATTGCGAAAACCTAATGCAGCGATCCATGGCCAAGCGCCTAAAATGCAATAGTCATAGTTGTGAATATACATAATTTTTTCTCACATAACGAGTAACAACGATTATTACCTATTCGATATTCGATCATACAGCAGACGATAAGTACATACGTACAAATACTCTGAAATAGAGATTTGATAAAGACAGAAATTAAATTTTTATTCCAGTGGAATGCAAATTATCAAATAATTCTATATAATTTCTATTTGAACTATACTGAACTATAAAGTTCAAACGTGTAATTTCTGCCCTAACAGTTTTTGATCTCTATCCATATTATTACTCCTATATCAATTCTTTATTTCAAGCAAAAAGATACTCTTCCTAACATGAAGTAAAAGAAAGAAATAATTCAAGTTAATAAGTAAAGTTACTACCGATGAAATCATAGCATTATTATTTAGTCTAATTGAAATGTACATTGATGTAGTATCGTGGACGAAAGGCCTGGGAAATATCGGGCGAACTATGAACAGTGTCGCGAGAGCCGAGGCGCCGTCGGGCCCATCAATGTGTCATCGGTCTTTTCAAGTGCATAGTTTCGTGGAAAAGACCTACGTGACCCTGGCTACGAGCGTCTGCAGAACACGTGTGCGGTGGGCCTAGGAAAAGGACAACAGAATGCGACAACGGCCAGAGTGTTAGTCGAGGAGCAGAGTGCGAGTCGAGAAACAAAGTGCGAGTCGAGGAGCCGAGTGCGAGTCGAGCGGAGACAGAGTTTGCGAGTGGCGTTGCCGAGAGAGTGTGGATTGCTGTTTTCTGTACGTTTGGTATGAATAGTTCAAGTTAATCAACAATCGTCTTTTTCTGTCTGATTAACATCTCTATTGTCCACTCTTTGTAAACAGTATTACATCACGATATTACATTTATTTCTTTCAACTACTAATTTTCAAATCCTCTGCTGTTCCGTTAATTGAGCGACGCGCCGACTTTTCGTACAAGTATCTTGTATTTTATCTGTATTATTTAGTTATCAATAAAGAAGAAACATTTTCTAATTGTATACTTAAATTTATCGATCAATTATGAACATGTAATAACATTTATTTCTTTCAACTACTAATTTTTAAATCATCTGCTGTTCGGTTAATTGAAGGATGTCGGCTTTCTGTAGAAGTATTTCATATTTATTATTTAATTATGAATAAGGAAAAAACATACAAAATATAGTTTTTAAACGGTTTATTATTTATAAACAGAAACTTTGACTCAGGATATATATACTATATATATATTATTTACTTACAATTTTTTTTTTAAGACTTCAAAGTCGAAACAAGCACAGGAAATTTCCAAGCCGGTTAACAGAAACTTGAATGAGACAAAAATAACCTTTAGATCTCTATATGTTCTTCTTCCCCCCTGTTGCTTCCACGTAACTCTTATCCTATTGGTGGAGCTGTGCTGATATGTGAAATTATGACTACATAAAAACATCCGGAATGATTGAATGATTTTATAGTTTAAGGTTAATAAATTTCCATAAATTAAAGTTGAAAATTTATGAGAACATGTTTTCTGTAACAAAACTTAGTAAAAACAAACTAGTAAGGTTTATAGATTCTTTAATGATTATGTATGTATTCATAAACTAGTTCGATAAACATCGTTCGATAAAACGTCGAACAACACACAACATTGAAGCGCGAAATTTCAAATTCAAGGAAAGATAAATAACAAATATTGCGAACAAATGATATTAACTTTACAATAATCTCATGTAAGAAAAAATAAAAGGGATAAAAGTAGTACAGAAGATAGAAAAATCTATAAAACTGGTGGCTGGGAAATAGAAAATATATAAATTTATGTTATTAGAGTTTAGTACTTCTGTCGATCAATGTGTTACGACCGTTCGCGGAGAGACGCAGTCGCAGTAGCGAGAGGAGTAAATTCTCGCTACGATTCGGTGAATCGACGCCGCGAAGTAGTCGTTCCCCTGTTTCGGTTAAGATAAGAGGTGGTTAAATGAATATGACACAGTATAGTAAATTATATTTCACCGTTTATTCCAACAACTTATAACGAAGGCAGTCACGCTGGTGTGTATGTACGAGATTTTTTTTTTTTTTATTTGTTGAAATTACAATCAATTCTCGCGTTGAGAATATGTACGAGATGAATGAGTGACTGATCTGTGGGTGTGTCCTACCCGGTGGAAGGATATTGACCGTTCGAAGGATGTGAAATCAGAACTGTCTTGGGAGACGATGCTGTTGTCACGTAAAGTCGGTACTTGTGTGGTAGTAAGAAGGCTGAGTCGTAACCCAACTACTTATTTTCCTTTATAAATCTTTATTATAAATGTTCACACTTACAAAATAATACCGACCTGGAGAAAAGGGGTTATATGAGTACAGCAACTAGAAGAAGAACAAGAACTGCCCGAGCTGGGTGAAGTCTCGGTTTATATACGTTTTGGTTTTAGGATGTTGAGGGGCTAGGTGTAGGTTATGATGTAGAAAGTGTCCGAAGGTCAGGGGGCCATATCCTATCTCTGATGTGGACTGAGGTGCATCACAGCCTTGGTGTATGTTATGATGATAAGGTGGTGATGTATCCAGAAGTGTCCAAAGGTCGGGGGTCCATATCCTATCTCTGATGTGGACTAAGGTGCGTCACAGTCTTGGTGTATGCTATGATGATAAGGTGGTGATGTGTCCAAAAGTGTTCGAAAGTCGACCGTCGATGTATTATCACTGATGTAGGTTGAGATGTGATTGATGTCACATACCCCCCTCTTTAGATTGAACTTGATCCCTCAAGTTTTCTTCAGAAGACTTTTGTGGAATCGGACTTGACGTGGCTTGAAAATTACAGCTGATTCCTCCTCTTCATCTGAGTGGTCTGTGTTGGTTGGAATATAGATGTTGGGTGTTGAGCCCAGGGTGAGTGGTACTGGTGGGACTGTCGCATTGTGGCTGTTGATTACAGTTTCATTTCGGCAGCAAAATAAATTGATACATAGTTTGTTCGGTATACATTTCCTGATGCATTTGAATACCCCTATTTTGTTTAATCCTTATATACCTAGTATGCCTAATGCTATGTACCCTAATATCTGGAGCGTGGTTAGTCCCCAATACTGTATATTTTTAATTCTGTGTTCGAAATTAAGTGTTTCTATCTCGTCGCCTATTTTATCGATCGTTGTTTTATAGCCTTGTAGATTATCTATTATTTTCGGTGCTCGCTCGAGTTTATCTAATAGATGAGTGAAACTATCGTTTGTTTTGAGCGCTATAGTTTTTGTTTTGATTTCGTATATGACTTCGTTTTTTGTTTCGCCTATACGCATGTGTTCGTCTTTGTACAATATATCGCAAGAAGTGTTAGCTCTTATGATGGAAGGCTTGTCAAGTTTTTGTAAGGTATGCTTCGTTTGGCAAATTGTGTCTATTTCTATCGGATTTGCTGGTATCGCAATGTAACAGTTGCTAGTTTTGAGCGGTATAAAGCTAATGTCTTCAATCTTAAGTACAGTTATTTGACAATGTTCAATGTGTGGTTTGAAATTTATTATTTCTTGTTCTACTTCATTAATCGCAGCGTTCTTTATGCTCTCTGTCTCACTACTTCCCTTACTTTAAAAATTTTTTTTTTGTTTTTATTTAAATCTGTTACATCACATTTATTTACTACCAAACCATCTTGAATTGTATTATCTGTACATTCCTGTGACTTATTTTTTTTTTTTTTTTTGATTTTCTGGAATATCATGCACATTCTTTATAATATCAGTCGTTGATTCTGATATTAATGAAGAAGATACATCTACTTTTATCGATGATTCTACTTTATTAATGTCACTGTGCACTTCATCTAGTTGTTCCATAGTAAAACATCAAGATTGTTACAATTACTTAAGAAGTCATGGATTGTTATTTAAATATTTACTGCACTTTTCCATCAATGTAACCCTTTATGGCAGTTTGACATTCTACAGAACACCAATGCTGTATCAGTTTATATTTTTCTTCATCATGAAGTTTTATTATATCACCTAATTCTTCCTGATGTTTTTTTTTCTTTTTTTTTTCAATTTTCAAATAGGAGTGTGTTTTCTATGTGAATCTTTTAATTCTTGGTTCGCCTCGAGTAAGCGATTATTAACATCTTTGGAAAGTTTTTGGACGTTTTCCAGTTCTTTTCTAAGAAAATTATTTTGTTCGTTCATATCTTTTACTTTACCTTCAATTTCTACCCTACGCAATATTTCAAATTTATTTTCATTGACAAGGATCATTTTTCTTATTTTTCAAAATCCAGTTTCAATTTATTAGTTTCTTCTTCATATTTATATCCAAAATCACCCACTTTTTCATATTCACCCTTTAGTTCGTTTAGTTCACATTGAAGGGCAGATTATTTGTCCTTGTGGTTCAAGAACTACATTTTATCTCTTTTGCATCTTTAGCTCCAGCTTCACGTTCCTCCATTGAATTACTAACACATGAATTAAGTTTGGCCCTTTTTTTTTGTTCCAGCAAGTCAACTTCATATTTGTGACTTATGTTATTTCTTCTAATTTTATTGTTAGTTCTTCAATTTGTATTCCAAAAGATTGAACTCTTTTTACGTGCGCGTGTGTGTGTGTGTGTTTTTTTTTCTTTGTAACTCGTCGAGTTGCAATTCTAATTTTTGCACTTCCTCCTTCATGTCCTCTATGTGCTTCTCGAACTCTTGTGTCGTCCTGTCTTTGTCGGAACATTCTACTTGAAGAACAGCGAGTTGATGCTCGGGATCGTAATTCAATTTTTGGTCGTTAGCAGTAATAAGCTCACGTAACTTCACTTTTGAACTTGATCTTGTTTGGTCTTGATTGTGTTTTCGTGGTGCTTGTGGTGTTCTAAAAGTAATCGTCACGTTGCTTGCATTTTTAGTGCACATTGATACACTGCACTCTGCACAGGCAATGCTTTTGTTGTCATGAAATCTCTCTAACTTTTCAGTAACAAAACCTTTTATTTTATTATTTAATTTTGGATCATGTGCCCCTGGTGAAGATACATTATGTGTTCTCTTTACCTTTATTATGCACACGTTTTCCTTTTGCTCTCAATTTTTCGATCACCTTGTGCTGTTCTATATATTGTGTTCTTATGTTCTTCGCATATAAATCCTGTCGATTGATTTTATCTTTCAGTTGAGGTACATGTTTAATTCTTTACCTTTTTTTTTTTTTTTTTTATGGATTTCTTGATAATCTTTTAGAAGTTGCTCGTTATATTTGGAAAGCTTTCTCACTTCGTCTTCAGCTGTTTCCTAACGGGATTTTTCTTCTTCAAGTTTTTCTGTAATCATTTTTTCTAAACTTCTCCATTTATTCTGTTCTTCTTCGAGTAATTCATTACGTTTCGGTATCTGGCTATCTTTTCCTTTAAAACATTTAATTTTATCAGAGAGTTCTCCTATTTTCAAACTTGCTTCATTTAAGGTAACTTTATGAATTTCCGATTGATGCTTTAACATTTGATGTAAGTCTTCTATTGCTGTTTCACGTTCTTTCAACTGTTCATTAAATTCGTTGTTTAGCATATCCACTCGAGAAATTTCGAGTTCTTGAGCATCGTTTCTTCTTTTAGAAATTTGGCTTATTTTCTCTCGCCTGCTGCTACATGTTGCTGTCATTTTATCAACTTCTTTCTTCTTTTTTTTTTCTTTTTTTTTTTTGAACTTAAAATCTTGATTTAAGGTTTGTGTTTCACTATATGATTTATTATTATTAACTAGTTCAACATTATTTTCAGTAGATTTTTTTTCGCGTGATTTTTATACTTATTTAAATAGTTTAACATGAGCAAATGCATCGTACGTCAGATATACCATTTTTAATAAATTGTCGCCTTTACAACTCGAGTTACCTCTGAACGAGTCGCATGATTGATCAATAAGCCATGAGTAATTATGCAAATTCAGTTTTTTTTCATCTATTTATTTGAATATTATAACAAAGACTTTACATTGAATATTTTATTAAAATTGTAAGTTTTTCATAAACGCTTCAAAATCCACAGTCTATTGATCAACTCCTCTATCCTTTCTCTTTCTCCTCACTAAAATAGATAAATTCCTAATGTAGTTTGTGGATAATATTCTTTTTTTTTTTTTTTCTAAAGCAAATCACATTTATCATCTGATATATTTTTTGAAATAATTTCTGTCTGTACATTTTCTTCTTTTCTCTTACTCCTCTTTCTCTTTCTAATGAATTCTTTTTATTCCGTAAAATAGTTTTTGTATATTCAATTTTGTTAAGTGCAATCCTTATTTCTGATAACTTACTTTTATTAGATAATTCTTGTGAATCTTCTACTACATCTTCCATATCATTTTGAGTGCGGCTTCTACCTTCAGTAAATTTAATATCTTGAACCGTATCATTAATTTCAAAAGCTCTTTCGGTATCAAGTAAATCGCACTTATTATTGAATATACCTTTTGAATTGACTTCTGTCTCTGTAGTTTCTTCTTTTGTATCTTCTTCGAGTTTTCTTTGTTCTTCTAATCCACCCTTCTCATTTTGTAGGATCTTCCTTGTATCTTCATCTTTTTTAACTTCGACTTTATCCGATCTCCTAGGTCTGCCTCTATGTTTCGCTTCATCAGTTGCTATTACACCCGTTACTGCATTATCATTTTCTACAGATTTATACCTATCGCTATCACTAGCTGTGTTCGTTAAAAGAACTTCCCTTCGTTGACGAGTATCAGTTGTTTCGTTTTCACTATCTGAAATTGATTTTTGTTTAACACCTCTTTTTTCTTCTTTGGCAAATTTATTTTCTACATTTTCCGATGCCTTTTGTTTATTAATTATTTCAGACTTGTCTTCGATTAATTTCGTCTTTAAAGCGCTTCGCAAAATTTTATTTGTGTTTGATTGTCTGGTTTGATTATAAACAATTTCTTCAAATTTTGGCGAAGTAGCAGGCTTTGCAGCAACATTATAACGACTGCTCCGTTTACTACTATCTAACATAGGTGGAGATGGATTCTTGTCATCTTTATTCTCTAAAGACTTCTCTTGTGTATTAGCATCTAAATTTCTCGACATAAGATCTGCTGAAGTTTTTGATTCTGTAGTGTCACACGCATTTTTCGCTGTCATCATTTGGTCTTCTTCTATACGTTGCGCAAGAATTTCAATTTGTTTTTGAATTACGTCGACTATGGCACGAATCGAATTGTCCGTACCTCCGTTTGTAGAAACGGTTTCAATAGTTTCGACTTTGTCTTTTCGTGATGTGGGCATGATGCTTATTGAGTCTGAGCTACTGTTGCTATTTGGACTCGAAGCGCTTGAGAAACTGGGTTTTCTCACACGGTATCGTGAAAATGAATCCAGATTTTTCAGCTTACCGTAGTAGCTATGACCGTTGAGGAGTCTCAGGGATGTTTCCTCTCTGGTTGGTTCTAGATTCCGAATCTTATTTGTAGGCTTGCTCTGCGCTGACCGTAGTCCTTTCGTCTAGTTTCACCGTAATGGAACGTTGAAAGTTGCTGCAGGGCTTCGTAGTAGCAAAGATTCGCACTGGGTCCGTTGATCCTTCGATCTTCAATGATGCGCGTACGCCGAAATCGTAATTTCGTTTTCACTGAAGTGAATAGATCCTGGCAGGATCGCCAAAATGTCACGTAAAGTCGGTACTTGTGTGGTAGTAAGAAGGCTGAGTCGTAACCCAACTACTTATTTTCCTTTATAAATCTTTATTATAAATGTTCACACTTACAAAATAATACCGACCTGGAGAAAAGGGGTTATATGAGTACAGCAACTAGAAGAAGAACAAGAACTGCCCGAGCTGGGTGAAGTCTCGGTTTATATACGTTTTGGTTTTAGGATGTTGAGGGGCTAGGTGTAGGTTATGATGTAGAAAGTGTCCGAAGGTCAGGGGGCCATATCCTATCTCTGATGTGGACTGAGGTGCATCACAGCCTTGGTGTATGTTATGATGATAAGGTGGTGATGTGTCCAAAAGTGTTCGAAAGTCGACCGTCGATGTATTATCACTGATGTAGGTTGAGATGTGATTGATGTCCCACTGTCTCGGAGGAAAGCTAAGGATGGGTGTGTCTAGCGCACGGGACCATCGGATTTGTTGGTGACGATTTTAGTTAGGAGAGTGAAGGAAGTGGCTTCGTTGTTAATTGGTTAACGAAGGGTCTTAACCGCCCTCGAGAGAAAGTGGTTAGTGGGAGGAAAGTTGCAGCATACGTGAGAAAAACTAACTTTCCCTTGTCCAGTCGGGGTAGACAATAGTCTTTAGAAATTCTTCGGAAACAGACGTTTGTTTGGTTTGAAGGACCTTTTCTAGGAAATCTATGAGATTTATGGAAGGTACTTGAAACTATGGAGGATACGCTGCGAGTATCCGGTGACATCTGGTTGCCATATTGCTCGTGGTGTGACGTAACAAAATGGAATAGAAAGATTGTACCACAGACGAAATTATACTTTATACTTTATTATACTTTATACTTTATTATACTTTATACTTTATTATACTTTATACTTTATTATTACATTACATCAATTGAAATCTTTGGAATTACAACGATTCGATACACATTTTAACGTTTTAAACGTTTTAACGTTTAACATTCTAACATTCAGTTAGAACTTTGTATTGATTAGAGATATTGTAACGACCAGAAATATCGATACATATATCAATACTTTTACCTCGAAATTCGTAGATTCGTACTCTTCATTGTCCATACAAATTGTGTCATATATGTCCAAACCAAATTTAATTTCCAATTTAAAACCAAAATTCTTTTTCGAAAATGGCACTTCCAATTCTTCTTATTCTCACTATTTAATTGCTAGCCGTATCAAGTAACAACGAAAAAAATAATAATATCTAAACGTTAAGCAGGTCCATATTTTTGGGGATACAATTAAAAAAGTAAATCGTCGGTGGAATATTGTTTCACCTATCAAGAATTTTGGAAGATATAATTAGAAAGGTACAACCTGGGTAGAAAATTGTACTCCTTATCGAGCATTTTTGAAAATATAATTGAGAAAGTGGAATCTGGATAGAAAATTGTTTTACCTACGAAGCATTATAAAAAGTAAGTTTAATAAAACTATACCTTGGATATTTCATATATTTTTTCATATTATACGCATTCGTTAAAATTTTACACTCCCAAACATCCTGCTATACTTGCACAAAAAAGCGCAGTCTAGTAATATCCCCCTCACTGCTCCTCGCATTTTCTTTCTAATCATCTCTCGTTCGCTTTTCCTGATATTATTCTCAGCGTAAGTTCAGAGTGGCGGTTTTTAAACTCAGGAACGCGCGGCTGTTCGTTAAATGAAATATCAAACGTAAGAATTGCCGCAGTCTTAACGCGAGATAATTCATTTCGTGGCACAGAGCGCACGTCGTTGAATATTAATTCATATCTCATATAAGTTGCGAATAAAAAAAGCAGATAAAAGAGGACAAAAATCCGATAATTACCGCGAATCTTTCCGCAATTTCAAGAAATACAAAAGAAATTTGTTTGTAAGCATGCTACTAAGTATTATTAGAAGTACTGTACTTTCGATATTTTACATATTCTTGCATATTTTCTACATTTTTCTGTATTTTTGTATCCTTAAACTTTCCGTAAACGCGTAAACGTCTGCGCTCTGACAATGACAAGGAAGATTCTACTGATAAAAATAAAGCATCGAATTTCACCGAACTCTCAGAAATGTAATTCTCAGATCACATAAATTAAAAAGAAAGAACAAAAGAAAATACAGATATATATATATACATACCTCATACATACTCGACCGGAGTCTTGTTTCGGTGGCGTCGTTGGGATGACGAGCAGTCTTGCTAGAGAGCTGATCGGTGAAGGAAGTCGAGTGCCTTACGAGCAGGGAGTGGTGCACGTGTGAGTTAGAGCAAGGGAACCTGTCCTCCCGTTGGTCACGGATTCGTTATCAAGCCTGAGGCCCTCGTCACTAGTGTAACTATCGACAATAAAGGTACCCCACGCGCGACCGGACGATGGAGAACTTCAACGCAGAACCGCTACCTCCCGCGAGCCCTCCCCGGGAGGGCGCCTCGAGCTCGGACTCGGAGATTCAGACTCGACATATATATTATTATATATATTATATATACTATTATATCTATATAATATATGTATTTATATCTATAAATATATGTATAAATATATCTATTTAAAAAAATAAAGTTGACCTTCATATATCGCCAATAATATCGCGTGCGTAAAAAGAAACTAATTACATTTAATTCTTTTTTTACATTTATTTATTTTTTATTATTATTTTTTTCACAACTAATTACATTTAATTATTACATTTACATACATTTAACTATTATTACATACATTTACATACATTTAATTATTATTTTTTTCATAATTATATCTCGTTTGAAATATTTTTCGACATAATTAATTGTTTCAAAAACACATATTCCAGCCTTCTAAATGATTTATTTTGCGTATTATACGAATTATTCCATCTATAAGTAAATTGTTCTCTCTACACACAAACACGCACACAGTCTGTTAATTACACGAGTTAATTGTAACATTTTTCTCGATAAGTTGACAGAGCAAGGAAAATGAGCGACGAACCTACCTACAAACTAATCTACTTCAATGCCCGTGGTAGTGCCGAACATATACGGTACATATTTGCATATATTGGCATCGAGTATATCGACGAGAGGATCCCCCTACAACTCTGGCCTGAATACAAGGATTGTAAGCGTGAAGAATCGATTTTTACTTTCATCGTTCAACTCTCAGATATCTACCATTTACTCAAACTTTTCTGTATATAAAACTTTCGTTTCACGTGCAGGCTAAACTTACTTAAAGTAAAATTTCATACGGAATAAAGTCGAACTTTTCATTAAGTTTTGCTTCCGTAATATCGTGTTTATCGAATACCAACTTAATTCACTTACGATTCTCGAATTTTTGTGTTGCAATCTTTATTGTTTTCAATGAATCGAAGCATTTCGAATATTTTGAGAAAACCGTAAATAGGTGACTTAAAATAGGAATACAAAAATACTTCTACGTTTCTCGTTAATTTAAAAACTTTTTAGGACTTGTCGGAAAAAAAGGATAAAAAATTGAAATCAGTTCGGAAATGAACAAGAACATAGCTAAAAAGTCGAAAGAACAAAGCAGACATAAAATTCGATCTTCCGTTGCGACATTTCTATCGTAAATAGTATAATAAAAGTTTTACGCAGCATAGTCTTCGATATAATCTTATATGTCGCTTGCAGATAGAGAAACAAAAAATCAACGTAAGTCTGTAAATCAATCCTGTCGGTGTAAAACACAAAATTACGTTCGCAAGAGACATTCGATTTATATTCCTTGTATTTCAATTTTCATTACAAGAACCATGTACATTTTCTAATATTTTTTCCGTGTCTGGTATTATCTTTTATCCTTGATTTTAAAAACTTCTGTTCTTCCCAACAGTCAAAAACACGCGATACCCTGTCCATCGTAATCGTAAGAAAAGAAAAAAAGGAGAAAGAAGACATTTCTGTATTTCTTTACTAGGCCATGTTGATTAAAACCGAAATGATTTCGATTCATCTATTCACAAGAACGCAACGGCCTCGGAAGCTGTGTTGTGATTTCCTATCTATCGTTTCCCTCTACACAGTGTTCATATGAGCCATGTTTGTTCTTAGCAATGCCTTATAAAAAGCTGCCTGTGCTGGAGATAGACGGGAAACCGGTAGCGCAGAGTAACGCTGTGGCGCGATACTTAGCGAGGAAGTACGATCTAATGGGAAAGGACGAATGGGATGCGATGATATGCGACGAGCTCGTCGATACTCTTGGAGATTTGAAGCAAGGTGAGTAACTGATGAGATGACTTTGCATTTGTCTCACCACAGAGACAGACGTTCAAGAATTCATTGTGAAAAGACGAGTACAAACAAGATACGTATGTCTTTCCGTTAAGCGAATGTTACAGTTTGTTTGCAAAAGTCAGTTTTTAGATTATAGAATCGTAGATAGAATTTAGAGGATAGAAACTTTTAGTAGTCACTTTTAGTTTAGTAAAGTCTTATCGACAATAAGCAGACTACGTTATGATACAACGATTCCAACTAAAGATTTCTATCGACATCACGAATTCGATGGCTTCCAAATTTTCTGCTCTGCAATCTCAGACGCTCAACTCGAAAGAATCTTTTAGATCCCCCGACAAACACTCGACTCAGGTTATCTATTATCGTAACCTTTCTACGGGATTTTTTTTAACTGCGTTGCGTTAACGAATAACGGGATAACATCACGTTTCTCTCAACGCCTTTCAACGTTCTACAACTTTTATTCTTTGCAAATCCCTGTCTCTATATGATAAACGCTGGTTATCCGCGGAAGGAGCGAGGACAACGAAGTGTTACTCAATGATCAAAGACAGGAAGATCCTGGTAAGCGATAACGTTACTAATTTCCAATTACGATATGTGTGATTACGTAACATCTGCTGTCTGCATAATGCGTTAACGATCTGCGCGTTGATCGCATAAATATAAATCGAAGGGAATGGAATCGCTCGAAACTCATGCAACTATCCGCAGGTGTTTAAAATCGTGTTTTTACACCGCCAACGTAACGTCACGCCAGTCGAATCGAAAAATTATTACTAGACAGAGAAGGTGAACAAAAAACGAGGTAAATAGGCTACCGATTGAATAATATCATAACGATCGTATCTCTGGTTTTTGCTCGTCTTTTACATTTGTTTCAAATATATAAAATATAATCGTATCGATATCGTCCACGATTAAAGCTATCCATCCGCCATCGACGAGGAACGAACGATTATATTTTATCATTTATGCGAATCCTTCTCTTCTCTTCTTTCTCTATTTACGCCCCTCGCCTTGCTTCGTACCGCCGATGATTCACAATTCGATGCACCTGAACAGCTGGAACGTCGCAGATTTTTCCGTACGATAACAAACGTGTTTTTGATGGCCTGCTTTAAACCGTGACGATCGCCATGACGTGCATCAATTGTCGAATGATGTAGTGCGACGATACTCCCACGCAACTTTTTTTACGCTGTTTTTCCCTCTATTTTTTCTTCCTGTGTGTTATCACATGATCATGAGATACCTGTATAGAAGATGCAAAGAGTCTGTGAAGAATTTACAGATATTTAAGATTATCATAATGATTAAGCAAAAGCTAAGACGCAAAATATTGCTCAAGATGTAATTATGTAATATTTACTCAATTTCTAGAAGACTGTTTATATCTTGTTGTTATTCTTGATATGGAGATAAATATAGTATACTTTATTAAGACCTAGATAAAAGACTTTTTTCTCGTTTCTCTTCTCTTACTTAATCACTAAGAGTTATATAACGTTTATTCGATAATTCTGCTTCTCCTGACCTTTCCACAAATGGTTGTTTATATCTCGACATTCTTGGTACTTTTAATGAAATTTTAATAACAGTACAGAAGTAAATAAAAAAGCTCTAGGTAGAAGCAAGGATTTACTTACCTTTCCTTTCTCGAATCTCAGTTAGCAATGTTGTTCCTCTTGAAAGATTTTCCAAGTTTCCAAGACACTTTCCACGCTGGTAACATTGTATATATTTCAAGTATCGTGAACCACAGGAACTTGTTGAGGCAATATTGAAGAAAGCAAAGAGAATGAAGATTAAATTCTGACAATAAAATAAAAATCCAAATTCTTCCTAAAAAGCTAGTGATCTTTAGTTAAGAGTTCGATTTTTCACATTTTTCAAGGTAAATTAAAAAAATTGTTTAATAGAGGAGGTACAAAATAAATGTATACAAACCTTTTTTCAGACGACATGGGCGGACTTCGTGTTTGCAGCGGCCCTTGAAAATTTCGAGTATATGTTTGGGGCATCAGCTTTGGATAAATATCCAGCTCTTCGAGCATTGAAGAGAAGGATTCATAGAATACCGGCCATTTCTGATTGGCTAGGGGACCATCCTGCAAACTACAAAGGCTGCCCAGAATGTAAAACACTATACACGAACAGATACCCTAAGCTCAGAGCAAAAGAGGTATCCAACCAAACACCCAGCCCGCTGAAATTCGCGACTACCCCAACCCCCTCATCCAACCAAACACCCAGTCCTACCAAATTCATCTCCACCTCAACCTCCTATGCGCAAGCAGTACAAGGCATCCAAAATAACCCGAACAGCCAAAGGAATCTTCCCCAAAACAGTGTCCCCAACCCACCTAACACAGACAACTCCTCAAGGCGTGAAAAGCTAATAGAGAAACAATCAGAGCAAATAAATCACTTGCTATCGCTACTAACACTCATCGTGGAAAAATTAGCACGCCCCGACTCAAAATAAAACCAAGCCGCATAGCACTGTGGAACGCCAACGGTCTAGCGCAACACAAACTTGAACTAGAACTCTTCTTAAAACACCAGCAAATCGACGTAATGCTCGTATCGGAAACCCACTTCACCGACAAGAGCTACCTGAAAATAAATGGTTACAAATTCTACCATACCCAACACCCCAGCGGAAAGGCCCACGGTGGCACCGGAATAATAATCAAAGCAAGTATTAAGCACTACGAACTTCCATCATTCCAGAAAGACTACCTCCAAGCAACAAACGTAGCAGTAGAAGACTGTCATGGCTCAATCACCACCTCAGCAGTATACTGCCCTCCCAGACACTCCATCGCCAAAGAAGACTTTGATAACTTCCTGGACACCCTGGGCAATAGATTCATAGTTGGAGGAGACTATAACGCCAAGCACATCCAATGGGGCAGCAGACTGGTTACAGCAAGAGGCAAAAACCTCTTAAACAGCATAATAAACAACAACCTCAACTACCTCACCACATACGAACCCACATACTGGCCCACTGACACCAACAAAATACCCGACTTTCTCGACTTCTTCATAACTAAAAATATCCCATCAAGACACGTCCAGATCAACTCCTCGGCTGATCTCTCCTCTGATCATTCTCCCGTGATAGCAACAGTCAGTTCAACAATCATCGAGAATACACCTAATGGCTCCATTCACAACCAACACACCAACTGGCAGCTCTTCAGAGAAGTCTTTACACACTCAGCCTCAGCCTTCACCCCACTAAAAACAAAGGAAGAAATCGAAGCAGCCACGGAATACTTAAACACGAGCATAATAAACGCAATCCGCCTCTCCACACCGACAAAGCCATCTAACAGCAAACAAGAATATCCCCAATACATACTAAAAAAAATAGCAGAAAAACGTAGACTAAGAAGAGTATGGCAGACCCATAGAACACCGGATGACAAACGCAAACTAAACAACGCAACTAGAAAGCTATCCAGAACCTTAAAAAACTATAAAAACGACTGTTTCCATAAATACCTCGCCAGCTTATCCCCCACAGCCGACTCCAACTACTCACTATGGAAGGCCTCCAGGAAACTCACACGCCCCCAACAAATAATCCCACCTATCCGCCGTCCGCAAGGTGGATGGGCGCGAAGCCCTATAGAAAAAGCCGACCTGTTTGCTAAACACTTGTCAAAAGTATTCAAACCCCATTCCCCCAAAGCCGCCGCGGACGTTACTGAATACCTGCACACCCCCTTCCAAATGTCCCCTCCTATCGAACCCGTCTCCTCTGCAGAGACCATAGAAACAATCAGTCGCCTAAACCCCAAGAAAGCAGCAGGACACGACCTAATAGGCACTAAAGCAATCAAGGAACTTCCCACAAAAGGGATAGCACTCATCGCATCGATTTTTAATGCTATCCTTCGCCTGGAACACTATCCTAAGGCCTGGAAAATCTCATTGATTACCCGGTAAACCGATATACGAAACCTGCTCCTATCGCCCAATCAGTCTTTTACCTACCCTGTCCAAACTATTCGAGAAGATGCTCACGAACCGACTCCTTCCAATCCTAGAGAACTTGAAAACACTCCCAGATCACCAATTCGGCTTCCGAAAACATCATTCTACAGTAGAGCAAATCCACCGCTTAACTCATACGATCAGCCAAACACTCGAAAAGAAAAAATATTGCTCAGCGGTTTTCCTAGACATCCAACAGGCATTCGACAAAGTATGGCATGAAGGGCTACTATACAAGATTAAAAAGATCCTACCTCACCCCTACTACTCCATCCTAAAATCTTACCTAACCAATAGACAATTCATGGTTAAATGCCTAGACGCCACTTCCGCAACATTCCCAATAGAAGCCGGCATACCCCAAGGTAGTGTCCTCGGACCCCTACTGTACTCCATCTACACTTCCGACCTACCTATATCAAACGATATAACAATAGCGACATTTGCAGACGACACAGCGCTATTAGCTACCCACGCAGACCCGGTAATAGCCTCATCCACTCTCCAGCGAAGTCTCGACTCCATGGAAAAGTGGTTTCACAAATGGGGCTTCAAAGTCAACGAAAAGAAATCCTCACATGTAACCTTCACGCTCCGAAAACAAACCTGCCCCCAGGTCACCATCAACAATGCAACAGTTCCTAGCAGGGACACAGTCCGATACCTGGGCATGACCCTGGACAGGAGACTAACGTGGAAGACACACATCTCAGATAAAACGAAGCAACTAAAGGACAAACTAAAAAAACTCTATTGGCACACGGGCCGACGCTCCAAACTAAACATACACAATAAAATTACCCTCTACAAGACCGTAATAAAACCTGTCTGGACCTACGGAATCCAACTATGGGGAACAGCAAGTAACTCCAACATTGAAATACTCCAACGCTTTTAATCGAAAACGCTAAGATCCCTAATTGACGCACCTTGGTATGTAACCAATGAAACAATACACCGCGACCTCAAGATACCCACCGTCAAAGAGGAAATAGCAAAATATAGCGACAGATATAGCAAAAGAGTCAACAAACACCGAAACCCCCTAATCACTGGACTACTCGATACGACGGACCAGATTCGCAGGCTGAAGAGGCACTACCCGCTAGACCTAAACGTTAGATTCATTTAATTATCCAAATTAAGCATATGCACTTACTTATAATACTTATAAATTATACCTATCTATAATAAGTATTAACTTATTGTAAATAAACAGCCATGTCACTGCGCCACGCCAGAAAAATTACTGAAAATTCTCAACGCGAGAATTGTTTGTAATTTCAACAAATAAATAAAAAAAAAAACGTGCATTAACGTTTTCAAATCCATTTTTTATTTTCAAAGAACATCGTATTTGTACTCGGTATTGCCAGTAAGTATCATGAAGAGACGAAACTAAGTATTGTTTAAAATAGTATATAGACATCTAGATATAACATTCAATGATTTTTCCCTCACTTATTGTAAATTATTGATATTGTAAAATTATAATTGTAAAATTATATAGTAAATGATATTGTAAAATTAAATAGTAAATTCACACGATGTTCAAATAATTCGAAATAACGATAGACCAAAAGCTGTTTAAACGAGACACAAGAATTAATCGTGCATTTTATTAAAAAGTTAAGTACGGATAAAAGAAAGAAAATTTTCGAACTTTTTTCGAAAGAACATACATTTATTATATATTGTATTCTTTCAAACACAATAATACCTTCCATAAAGGAGCACAGCTCAGATGAGACTTTTTATAGTTAAACTTTTAACGTACTCATAGACACGAAATTTTTTTTTTAAATAGAACTGTTACATTTTACGACACGTATAACATCGAACATTTACCAACATAGCGATGCCAGCGTACATATATATGTAATATCGTGATATAATGTATTTACAAGGAGTGGACAATAGAGATGTTAATCAGACAGAAAAAGACGATTGTTGATTAACCTGAACTACTCATGCCAAACGTACAGAAAACAGCGCAATCCACACTCTCTCGGCAACGCCACTCGCAACCTCCGTCTCCGCTCAACTCGCACTCGGCTCCTCGACTCGCACTCTGCTCCTCGACTGACCCTCTCTGGCCGTTGTCCCATTCTATTGCCTTTTTCCTAGGCCCACCGCACACGTGTTCTGCAGACGCTGGTAGCCAGGGTCACGTAGGTCTTTTCCACGAAACTATGCACTTGAAAAGACCGATGACACATTGATGGGCCCGACGGCGCCTCGGTTCTCGCGACATTGTTCATAGTTCGCCCGATATTTCTTAGGCCTTTCGTCCACGATACTACATTCGGCCATCCTGCAATAACATCTGCCCTCAGATGTTGCCTTCTATCTCGCTGTCATCAGATGCGTCACTTTGGCGTTTAGGACCCAAGGTTTCATAAAATCGAGGTGTGTGCGGGTCCTTCCTTCGGTACTGCTTCGCACGCTTTCTTCTTTTCTTGTAATTTCGCAGGTTCCCTTCTAGCTTACCTATGTTTCGTTCGGTTAGGCTACAGTCAAGGCAGTTGGATACCACGTGTTCGACCTTTTCGCGTAACCCCTTGAGCCAGAAGTCCTTCTTGACCATAGCTTCTGTTTTGGTAACCTCGAAATGCCCACGCTCGTGCGCTTGCCTGACTACCTGAGCCCGCATCGCCTTCGATACTACTATTAGCACATCGTCCTCACACTCCTTATACAAAATATTGTTTCTTACTACCTGCCCATCGGCCTGACTGCACGTTGCGGCGTCCAAAATCCTACGGACTTCGATGTCCTTGTTCTGTGCCCTTCTCAACCGTGCAATCAGCCCGTCTTCACTCTCCGTTACATACATAGTGCTCGGCAGGGGGTTCCTACTCGGAGCATCTACATGCTGCATACTTTTCCCCGGCCGATGACACACCTGATACTTAAACTCGCCTAGTAACAAGGCCCATCTAGCCACACGCACACACAAATCTTTCTTTCTAACTACACCTATCGGACTCGCATACTCCGAGTCTGACGATTTGATGACACCCTCGTTTGTCCACACTTCCATCAGATCATCTTCTTCCTTTCTTTCCGACGGCGCCAGTCTTCGCGGTCTTCGCGCTACCGGCTTGTCGCTTTCCAAAACTACTTTTGCGGTTATTCCGACGTCTCGCTTCTTCTCCGGCCTATACCCCCTAACGATATCTCGAATTGCTTCACGATAATGCGGTTCCTGTACGTGTGTTAGGTCTGTTTCGTCAGTCTGTTCTACTACGTTAATTCTAAACACATCCGACACGTCTTTGTTAGTCTGTTCGTCAAGCCGCAAGAAAGTCACTTCGCCCCGTTTAACCCGTAACTCTACTTGATCCAGAAAATCAGTGCCTAACAACAGGCCGTGCTTCGTCAATATTTTGTTTGTTATATCGTGATATAATGTATTTACAAGGAGTGGACAATGGAGATGTTAATCAGACAGAAAAAGACGATTGTTTTTCAACCTGAACTATTCACGCCAAACGTACAGAAAACAGCGCAACTAAATAACTAGATAGCAACTCGACTTTTACCAAAACGCAATCAACACTCTCTCGGCAACGCCACTCGCAAACTCTGTCTCCGCTCAACTCGCACTCGGCTCCTCGACTCACACTCTGTTTCTCGACTCACACTCTGGCCGTTGTCGCATTCTATTGCCTTTTTCCTAGGCCCACCGCACACGTGTTCTGCAGACGCTCGTAGCCAGGGTCACGTAGGTCGTTTCCACGAAACTATGCACTTGAAAAGACCGATGACACATTGATGGGCTCGACGGCGCCTCGGCTCTCGCTCTTGTTCATAGTTCGCCCGATATTTCTTAGACCTTTCGTCCACGATACTACATATATGTAGTGGTGTACTGGTCATCTTTTTTCCACACGTTTTTAGCTTTTAGCTGTTTGTGTATGGGCGCCTAATCAGCCAATGAGAAATAGCCGGTATTCTATGAATCCTTCTCTTCAATGCTCGAAGAGCTGGATATTTATCCAAAGCTGATGCCCCAAACATATACTCGAAATTTTCAAGGGCCGCTGCAAACACGAAGTCCGCCCATGTCGTCTGAAAAAAGGTTTGTATACATTTATTTTGTACCTCCTCTATTAAACAATTTTTTTAATTTACCTTGAAAAATGTGAAAAATCGAACTCTTAACTAAAGATCACTAGCTTTTTAGGAAGAATTTGGATTTTTATTTTATTGTCAGAATTTAATCTTCATTCTCTTTGCTTTCTTCAATATTGCCTCAACAAGTTCCTGTGGTTCACGATACTTGAAATATATACAATGTTACCAGCGTGGAAAGTGTCTTGGAAACTTGGAAAATCTTTCAAGAGGAACAACATTGCTAACTGAGATTCGAGAAAGGAAAGGTAAGTAAATCCTTGCTTCTACCTAGAGCTTTTTTATTTACTTCTGTACTGTTATTAAAATTTCATTAAAAGTACCAAGAATGTCGAGATATAAACAACCATTTGTGGAAAGGTCAGGAGAAGCAGAATTATCGAATAAACGTTATATAACTCTTAGTGATTAAGTAAGAGAAGAGAAACGAGAAAAAAGTCTTTTATCTAGGTCTTAATAAAGTATACTATATTTATCTCCATATCAAGAATAACAACAAGATATAAACAGTCTTCTAGAAATTGAGTAAATATTACATAATTACATCTTGAGCAATATTTTGCGTCTTAGCTTTTGCTTAATCATTATGATAATCTTAAATATCTGTAAATTCTTCACAGACTCTTTGCATCTTCTATACAGGTATCTCATGATCATGTGATAACACACAGGAAGAAAAAATAGAGGGAAAAACAGCGTAAAAAAAGTTGCGTGGGAGTATCGTCGCACTACATCATTCGACAATTGATGCACGTCATGGCGATCGTCACGGTTTAAAGCAGGCCATCAAAAACACGTTTGTTATCGTACGGAAAAATCTGCGACGTTCCAGCTGTTCAGGTGCATCGAATTGTGAATCATCGGCGGTACGAAGCAAGGCGAGGGGCGTAAATAGAGAAAGAAGAGAAGAGAAGGATTCGCATAAATGATAAAATATAATCGTTCGTTCCTCGTCGATGGCGGATGGATAGCTTTAATCGTGGACGATATCGATACGATTATATTTTATACATTTGAAACAAATGTAAAAGACGAGCAAAAACCAGAGATACGATCGTTATGATATTATTCAATCGGTAGCCTATTTACCTCGTTTTTTGTTCACCTTCTCTGTCTAGTAATAATTTTTCGATTCGACTGGCGTGACGTTACGTTGGCGGTGTAAAAACACGATTTTAAACACCTGCGGATAGTTGCATGAGTTTCGAGCGATTCCATTCCCTTCGATTTATATTTATGCGATCAACGCGCAGATCGTTAACGCATTATGCAGACAGCAGATGTTACGTAATCACACATATCGTAATTGGAAATTAGTAACGTTATCGCGTACCAGGATCTTCCTGTCTTTGATCATTGAGTAACACTTCGTTGTCCTCGCTCCTTCCGCGGATAACCAGCGTTTATCATATAGAGACAGGGATTTGCAAAGAATAAAAGTTGTAGAACGTTGAAAGGCGTTGAGAGAAACGTGATGTTATCCCGTTATTCGTTAACGCAACGCAGTTAAAAAAAATCCCGTAGAAAGGTTACGATAATAGATAACCTGAGTCGAGTGTTTGTCGGGGGATCTAAAAGATTCTTTCGAGTTGAGCGTCTGAGATTGCAGAGCAGAAAATTTGGAAGCCATCGAATTCGTGATGTCGATAGAAATCTTTAGTTGGAATCGTTGTATCATAACGTAGTCTGCTTATTGTCGATAAGACTTTACTAAACTAAAAGTGACTACTAAAAGTTTCTATCCTCTAAATTCTATCTACGATTCTATAATCTAAAAACTGACTTTTGCAAACAAACTGTAACATTCGCTTAACGGAAAGACATACGTATCTTGTTTGTACTCGTCTTTTCACAATGAATTCTTGAACGTCTGTCTCTGTGGTGAGACAAATGCAAAGTCATCTCATCAGTTACTCACCTTGCTTCAAATCTCCAAGAGTATCGACGAGCTCGTCGCATATCATCGCATCCCATTCGTCCTTTCCCATTAGATCGTGCTTCCTCGCTAAGTATCGCGCCACAGCGTTACTCTGCGCTACCGGTTTCCCGTCTATCTCCAGCACAGGCAGCTTTTTATAAGGCATTGCTAAGAACAAACATGGCTCATATGAACACTGTGTAGAGGGAAACGATAGATAGGAAATCACAACACAGCTTCCGAGGCCGTTGCGTTCTTGTGAATAGATGAATCGAAATCATTTCGGTTTTAATCAACATGGCCTAGTAAAGAAATACAGAAATGTCTTCTTTCTCCTTTTTTTCTTTTCTTACGATTACGATGGACAGGGTATCGCGTGTTTTTGACTGTTGGGAAGAACAGAAGTTTTTAAAATCAAGGATAAAAGATAATACCAGACACGGAAAAAATATTAGAAAATGTACACGGTTCTTGTAATGAAAATTGAAATGCAAGGAATATAAATCGAATGTCTCTTGCGAACGTAATTTTGTGTTTTACACCGACAGGATTGATTTACAGACTTACGTTGATTTTTTGTTTCTCTATCTGCAAGCGACATATAAGATTATATCGAAGACTATGCTGCGTAAAACTTTTATTATACTATTTACGATAGAAATGTCGCAACGGAAGATCGAATTTTATGTCTGCTTTGTTCTTTCGACTTTTTAGCTGTGTTCTTGTTCATTTCCGAACTGATTTCAATTTTTTATCCTTTTTTTTCGACAAGTCCTAAAAAGTTTTTAAATTAACGAGAAACGTAGAAGTATTTTTGTATTCCTATTTTAAGTCACCTATTTACGGTTTTCTCAAAATATTCGAAATGCTTCGATTCATTGAAAACAATAAAGATTGCAACACAAAAATTCGAGAATCGTAAGTGAATTAAGTTGGTATTCGATAAACACGATATTACGGAAGCAAAACTTAATGAAAAGTTCGACTTTATTCCGTATGAAATTTTACTTTAAGTAAGTTTAGCCTGCACGTGAAACGAAAGATTTATATACAGAAAAGTTTGAGTAAATGGTAGATATCTGAGAGTTGAACGATGAAAGTAAAAATCGATTCTTCACGCTTACAATCCTTGTATTCAGGCCAGAGTTCTTCGGGGATCCTCTCGTCGGTATACTCGATGCCAGTATATGCAAATATATACCGTATATGTTCGGCACGACCACGGGCATTGAAGTAGATTAGTTTGTAGGTATGTTCGTCGCTCATTTTTCTTGCTCTGTCAACTTATCGAGAAAAATGTTACAATTAACTCGTGTAATTAACAGACTGTGTGCGTGTTTGTGTGTATAGAGAACAATTTATTTATAGATGGAATAATTCGTATAATACGCAAAATAAATCATTTAGAAGGCTGGAATATGTGTTTTTGAAACAATTAATTATGTCGAAAAATATTTCAAACGAGATATAATTATGAAAAAAATAATAATCAAATGTATGTAAATGTATGTAATAATAGTTAAATGTATGTAAATGTAATAATTAAATGTAATTAGTTGTGAAAAAAATAATAATAAAAAATAAATAAATGTAAAAAAAGAATGAAATGTAATTAGTTTCTTTTTACGCACGCGATATTATTGGCGATATATGAAGGTCAACTTTATTTTTTTAAATAGATATATTTATACATATATTTATAGATATAAATACATATATTATATAGATATAATAGTATATATAATATATATAATAATATATATGTCGAGTCTGAATATCCGAGTCCGAGCTCGAGGCGCCCTCCCGGTGAGGGCTCGCGGGAGGTAGCGGTTCTGCGTTGAAGTTCTCCATCGTCCGGTCGCGCGTGGGGTACCTTTATTGTCGATAGTTACACTAGTGACGAGGGCCTCAGGCTTGATAGCGAAGCCGCGGCCAACGGGAGGACTATCATATAAAAAGCAACAGGATACACGAAATAATATAATTCTGACTAGGACAACATAAACGCAAGAAGTGTTGATATTGAAAAAAATATTTAATTTTGTATATAAATATTTTCATATTTAGAAAAGTTTCCGGAAGCAGGAAGATTTACAAACAAATAATATCATAAACCGAATGTTTCATGATCCTTTTCTAATTAGAGTGTGTGACAGCATGTGAGAACGTTTCTTAAAAATATGACTTATTGCAATTACTTAATCGCAATTATAAACGATTAAGACCTTCTCACAACGAGGCAATCTATCCAAAGTATAAAACTCGTTATACTTGATGAGAAAACAAATCTCTACTTAGGTTTCATTTCGTTTCATCGCGTTCATAAAAAGTGAATTTGTATGAACACATCGTGCAATTTAGTAATTAGGACCGTTGATCTCGCTGCAACATTTTTTTTTTTTATTTATTTGTTGAAATTACAATCAATTCTCGCGTTGAGAATTTTCAGTAATTTTTCTGGCGTGGCGCAGTGACATGGCTGTTTATTTACAATAAGTTAATACTTATTATAGATAGGTATAATCTATAAGTATTATAAGCAAGTGCAAATGCTTAATTTGGATAATTAAATGAATCTAACGTTTAGGTCTAGCGGGTAGTGCCTCTTCAGCCTGCGAATCTGGTCCGTCGTATCGAGTAGTCCAGTGATTAGGGGGTTTCGGTGTTTGTTGATTCTTTTGCTATATCTGTCGCTATATTTTGCTATTTCCTCTTTGACTGTAGGTATCTTGAGGTCGCGATGGATGGTTTCGTTGGTTACATACCAAGGTGCGTCAATTAGGGATCTTAGCGTTTTCGATTGAAAGCGTTGGAGTATTTCAATGTTGGAGTTACTTGCTGTTCCCCATAGTTGGATTCCGTAGGTCCAGACAGGTTTTATTACGGTCTTGTAGAGGGTAATTTTATTCTGTATGTTTAGTTTGGAGCGTCGGCCCGTGAGCCCATAGAGTTTTTTTAGTTTGTCCTTTAGTTGCTTCGTTTTATCTGAGATGTGTGTCTTCCACGTTAGTCTCCTGTCCAGGGTCATGCCCAGGTATCGGACTGTGTCCCTGCTAGGAATTGTTGCATTGTTGATGGTGACCTGGGGGCAGGTTTGTTTTCGGAGCGTGAAGGTTACATGTGAGGATTTCTTTTCGTTGACTTTGAAGCCCCATTTGTGAAACCACTTTTCCATGGAGTCGAGACTTCGCTGGAGAGTGGATGAGGCTATTACCGGGTCTGCGTGGGTAGCTAATAGCGCTGTGTCGTCTGCAAATGTCGCTATTGTTATATCGTTTGATATGGGTAGGTCGGCAGTGTAGATGGAGTACAGTAGGGGTCCGAGGACACTACCTTGGGGTATGCCGGCTTCTATTGGGAATGTTGCGGAAGTGGCGTCTAGGCATTTGACCATGAATTGTCTATTGGTTAGGTAAGATTTTAGGATGGAGTAGTAGAGGTGAGGTAGGATCTTTTTAATCTTGTATAGTAGCCCTTCATGCCATACTTTGTCGAATGCCTGTTGGATGTCGAGGAAAACCGCTGAGCAATATTTTTTCTTTTCGAGTGTTTGACTGATCGTATGAGTTAAGCGGTGGATTTGCTCTACTGTAGAATGATGTTTTCGGAAGCCGAATTGGTGATCTGGGAGTGTTTTCAAGTTCTCTAGGATTGGAAGGAGTCGGTTCGTGAGCATCTTCTCGAATAGTTTGGACAGGGTAGGTAAAAGACTGATTGGGCGATAGGAGCAGGTTTCGTATATCGGTTTACCGGGTAATCAATGAGATTTTCCAGGCCTTAGGATAGTGTTCCAGGCGAAGGATAGCATTAAAAATCGATGCGATGAGTGCTATCCCTTTTGTGGGAAGTTCCTTGATTGCTTTAGTGCCTATTAGGTCGTGTCCTGCTGCTTTCTTGGGGTTTAGGCGACTGATTGTTTCTATGGTCTCTGCAGAGGAGACGGGTTCGATAGGAGGGGACATTTGGAAGGGGGTGTGCAGGTATTCAGTAACGTCCGCGGCGGCTTTGGGGGAATGGGGTTTGAATACTTTTGACAAGTGTTTAGCAAACAGGTCGGCTTTTTCTATAGGGCTTCGCGCCCATCCACCTTGCGGACGGCGGATAGGTGGGATTATTTGTTGGGGGCGTGTGAGTTTCCTGGAGGCCTTCCATAGTGAGTAGTTGGAGTCGGCTGTGGGGGATAAGCTGGCGAGGTATTTATGGAAACAGTCGTTTTTATAGTTTTTTAAGGTTCTGGATAGCTTTCTAGTTGCGTTGTTTAGTTTGCGTTTGTCATCCGGTGTTCTATGGGTCTGCCATACTCTTCTTAGTCTACGTTTTTCTGCTATTTTTTTTAGTATGTATTGGGGATATTCTTGTTTGCTGTTAGATGGCTTTGTCGGTGTGGAGAGGCGGATTGCGTTTATTATGCTCGTGTTTAAGTATTCCGTGGCTGCTTCGATTTCTTCCTTTGTTTTTAGTGGGGTGAAGGCTGAGGCTGAGTGTGTAAAGACTTCTCTGAAGAGCTGCCAGTTGGTGTGTTGGTTGTGAATGGAGCCATTAGGTGTATTCTCGATGATTGTTGAACTGACTGTTGCTATCACGGGAGAATGATCAGAGGAGAGATCAGCCGAGGAGTTGATCTGGACGTGTCTTGATGGGATATTTTTAGTTATGAAGAAGTCGAGAAGGTCGGGTATTTTGTTGGTGTCAGTGGGCCAGTATGTGGGTTCGTATGTGGTGAGGTAGTTGAGGTTGTTGTTTATTATGCTGTTTAAGAGGTTTTTGCCTCTTGCTGTAACCAGTCTGCTGCCCCATTGGATGTGCTTGGCGTTATAGTCTCCTCCAACTATGAATCTATTGCCCAGGGTGTCCAGGAAGTTATCAAAGTCTTCTTTGGCGATGGAGTGTCTGGGAGGGCAGTATACTGCTGAGGTGGTGATTGAGCCATGACAGTCTTCTACTGCTACGTTTGTTGCTTGGAGGTAGTCTTTCTGGAATGATGGAAGTTCGTAGTGCTTAATACTTGCTTTGATTATTATTCCGGTGCCACCGTGGGCCTTTCCGCTGGGGTGTTGGGTATGGTAGAATTTGTAACCATTTATTTTCAGGTAGCTCTTGTCGGTGAAGTGGGTTTCCGATACGAGCATTACGTCGATTTGCTGGTGTTTTAAGAAGAGTTCTAGTTCAAGTTTGTGTTGCGCTAGACCGTTGGCGTCCCAGAGTGCTATGCGCCTTGGTTTTATTTTGAGTCGGGGCGTGCTAATTTTTCCACGATGAGTGTTAGTAGCGATAGCAAGTGATTTATTTGCTCTGATTGTTTCTCTATTAGCTTTTCAAGCCTTGAGGGGTTGTCTGTGCTAGGTGGGTTGGGGACACTGTTTTGGGGAAGGTTCCTTTGGCTGTTCGGGTTATTTTGGATGCCTTGTACTGCTTGGGCATAGGAGGTTGAGGTGGACATGAATTTGGTAGGACTGGGTGTTTGGTTGGTTGAGGGGGTTGGGGTAGTCGTGAATTTCGGCGGGCTGGGTGTTTGGTTGGATATCTCTTTTGCTCTGAGCTTAGGGTACCTGTTCGTGTATAGTGTTTTATATGCTGGGCAGCCTTTGTGGTTGGCAGGGTGGTCCCCTTGGCAGTGGATGCATTTCGCTGGGGTTTCCGGTGATTTGGCGCACTGGTCAGTGGAGTGAGTGCCTGCGCATTTAACGCAGCGGAAAGTATGGTTGCAGTATTTCTGCGTATGACCGTACCTTTGTTACCTTTTGCATTGCACTATTTCTTTTTTCACGAGCGGTGGTTCGATCTTTACTATCGCGTTCATTAGGCGACTGATGTTGTAGATTTCCTTATTTTTCGGCTTTTGTTTAATGTCTAGGAAGAATAAGGATAACGGGTCTTTCGAGACTCTATGCCTTATATTACTTACGTTGATGACTTCGTGGCCGAGTTTTGAGAGTTCGTATTTGAGCTCGTCTATGTCTGCTGAGTGGTTTATGTTTCGTAGGACCACCCGGAAAGGCTTTTCCTGTTTGAGTTGGTAGGTGTGGAAGTTGGCGTTCAGGGTCCTGAGTGTCTTAGTGAGTTTTCTGTAAGCTTCTGGGTTCGTCGACAGTATTTTGACTTTGTTGTTGCTTATCTTAATGTTATATTCCTCCTTGCTGATATCTCTCTCTAGGGACTTGGTCATTGTCTGTATGTCAATGACGTCGTCCACAAATATTGGTGGGGGAGGGGGGATTCTCTGTGAGTGTTGGTTTGGTGGCGGTTCTACGATTTCCAT
This sequence comes from Bombus bifarius, assembly GCF_011952205.1. Classification (NCBI taxonomy): domain Eukaryota; kingdom Metazoa; phylum Arthropoda; class Insecta; order Hymenoptera; family Apidae; genus Bombus; species Bombus bifarius. The sequence goes on along the minus strand of NW_022885586.1, from coordinate 6,066 downwards.
GGCGTCGTTTGAGGATTCCAATACGGCGAATCTGTTGTGTGTGTTTATTTGCGTTGCTGTTTCTATTTTCCTTTTCTTTGTAGTATTGGCGTCGTTAGTGCGGAGAGTTCTGCTACACTTCTGCCACGGGGGGGGGGGGGGTAACACGGGGTAGCTGCGAGACTGCTCCGGAGAGCCTGGTCGCGGTTGCTGGGCCATCATCGAGCTAGTTAATTCGGAATGAACAACTAGTCGTGAGGCTGTGAGGCTAGTATTCGGGTTGGGGTTAGGTGCGTGGGATTTTCTTCTCCCTAAAGGGTAAGAGACACTTAGCTGTGTTCTCTTTCGACGGTTGGGCGACACGTGTTGTTTTCGGACTACGCTGGGCACTAGAGACACGTCTGCACACTTCGGCACTCCACAGCGAACTTCGCTGCAACATAGATGGATAGAAAAAAGCCATTTAAAATGATACAACGTCGGGAAGACAATTATGAAAATTATAAATGGAACACAAGATAAAATTGTTTAAGATTAATTCTTCTTTTTTTTTTTTTAATCGCGAGTGTTTGCAAACGAAGTTTCAATCTGTTTACAATGATAGCAATGAGAGGAGGATGTCTATGAAAGTTATAAATGCGATATTGAATAACATTTCTGCGAGTGGGTTTGTTTTTCGTTACAAATGTTTTTTAAACGAATCTGCAATCTGTTGGTAACGGGACGACTGATAGGGAAATAACAAAGATCGCGTTTTATTTGAACAGACAAATCTTTGAAATCTATTCGAAAGTCTATTTGAAATGGTACGAGCTCGAAAAGAACGGTGAATACTATAGAAGAAGGATTAATTAAAATTCTTATTAATCTGTACGCTTTGTATATTAAATACCTTGATCGATGCCAAGATGACAAATTATTACACGAAAGAGTGAAGTATCCACGTCTGACATTAATATTGAGTATTACCATTACTGTAATTTAATTTTTAACCGATCCTGAAAATTCCTTAGAACGTAAAAAGTATAAAATGTTACTGTGCATTTCAAGATTAAATGCACTGTAATTTAGAAACAGTTATGAAGCGGAAACAAATAATTTATTCAGAATAAGAATTCTACGTAATCATGTTAAAAAAAACGTACTTATAACGCGTTTAAACTCCAAATATGTAAAGACAATAAGGGAAAAAAATTAAACGAAGAATCGTATTTTTTGTAAATTCACACAAGATTTTATCCAAAAAAAAATTGGCCTGCACCAATATTTTTATTTGTCGTTACCAGTTACGAGGGTATTAAAAAATTGGCCACGAATGGACCAGAGATAAGAATTTATCAGACTTGCTCTCGTAAATTTCAAGACGTTGCATCGGATATTCTTGAAAATCTTTGGACAATGGCTTCGATATTTCGCAGCTTCTATCCTCGAAGCGGAAGAACTCGGCGTTAAAAGCGACAGAACTGGAGAAACCCGGTGACCGCGAGCCTTTCACGCTCTCGACAGATTTCTCATCCCTCGTAATCCTCCCGGTGTCACCCAATTTCCACCCTCGTATTGCGATTTGTTGCTTCCAACGAGGCGACACCTTGTCTTGTGATTTCCTTTTTCGTCGCGTGAAACACGACCGAACACTTGTTCAAACATACAATTCATATTTATCTAACTCGGCAAAACGCCGTGTCATTGAAACAATAGCATTCTTTGGCTTTTATGTAAATTCCAATAAATTATGATAATGTTCGTGGAGACATTATTGCTACCTATTTTATCTGTCGTGATCCAAATTGATTTGTGGCTACGTATGTATATATATGTCGGGTTAACATTAGGATTTAAGGCGCGTAACGATTCTTCGTTTGAATTAGCCATTGTTTTACAAAACAGAGAATATATTTACACGAATAAACAAGGTTTTACAAATATTATGAATAATGAATTTTGTAAATGATATGATTGATTAACAAATGATAAATTAAATTATTAATTAGATTAAAGAATAATAAGTTTTATCGAACAATAAAAGAAACGAATAATATATCTTACGATTTACTAATTTAACGAATAATGAAAATTAACGATTGATAAATTTACAAATATTGAATTTAATTTACGCTATAAACAATGATCCGGGGTTCAAACGAATCCACGGTCAACGGGAAAACTTTAAACAATTTTATAACACAAAAAGATACGTTTGCTGAATCACTCGGAAAAAATTACTCGATGTATCACTTTCCAAGGCGATCACACGAATGCCTCTCTGATTAAAATCTTTTTCGTAATACGACTGCATTTGTTTGTTATATTCTCGCTGGAAACATCGAGAAGGTTCCAATCGTTGTTGCTAGGCAATATCTGTCAAAAGTTTGTTATATACTCCTTGGAAACATCGAGAAAGATCCAAACGCCGTTGCTAGGCAGTTTCTGTCTGGAGATTGATTCCTCATACAACGTGTGTCCCATTATATCGACATCTCTAAAGTACAATTCTATGTGATTTCTAGGGAGAACAATACAACCGATCCACACCTTCGTCAGGCAAAACGTTTATCCCGTGACCGTGGCTACGTTCAGCGACCAGTTGTCACCTCGAACCCACTTTCGCTTTTCACAAATGTCAAACAATTACAGATGACAATTACTTAATTACAGTTATGATAAAATCTGGGCTAAAGCATTAAAAGGCCTCCTCAAAATTGCATAGGGAAGGCTCCGGTTTTCATTTCATCTCCGACATATATATATATATGTCGGAGATAAGAGGACACCGGTGCCTTCCCTCTGAAACCTCGGGAAAATCCATAAAAACATTGTAATTAAAATCTACAGTTGTAACTAAACGATTTGCCGTCATTCTAACCAATTGTATTTGTTTGAGACTTGTGACAATGAGCTTGGGCTCAAGGCGACAATTAGTCGCCGAACGTGGCCGCGGTCAACGGCACAAACTCTCCATCTAACAAAGGCATTGAGTAATGCTATAGCTCTCCTTAAAAGAAAGATTTGTAGCGGCACGTGGCAGTAAACATTCCAACGGTTTCTGTCTCGTAGCTTGCCACACGCAGATCCTATTCTCCGGGCAGGATGTTTACCAGATGTCGACGCGTCTCCACAGTACGTGATCGGCTAGCCCGAGGGCCCGTTATAAATCTTAAGGTTTAGTTAACTAAAGTCCTTCAAACAGACAAACAGTCTTTGTCCCAACTACGGGAAGATAGGGCAGACATATTTTTCAACGAGCGGCGTCTCCCACTAGCAACTTTCCCTCGAGGGCGGCTAGCATCTTTTTCTAACCACCGATATGGAGATTGACCAATTAGCAGCAACGTCAATTTCCCTTACTTCCTAAACGAAGGCTTTCCTCGACGAATCCGATGATCTCGTGTCCTTAGACACACCCCAGTATAGTTTTCCTCTGTGGAATCATCGGGACGGGACGCGCATTCTTTGACGCGCTCCCGTCGACTAAAGAGTAACGTCTTTACGCTCAGCAATTATTTTTACGAGTCAGACTTAGATTCAGCGAGAACGCCTATCTGTCATCCCGTTGACCGCGGATTCGTTATTGAACCTGAGATCACTGTCACTAGTGTCGCGGACGTCTCACCGCCGTGATAGATTGTCAAACCTGTGTTATTCATACCTGTGTCAATAAATCGTATCTTCGCCACACCGCAACGATGGCTACCTTCAATGAAGACTCCTCAAACACCGACAACCCTATCCCCACTGCTTCTCCGACATATATATTTGTATTTTCTTTTGTTCTTTCTTTTTAATTTATGTGATCTGAGAATTACATTTCTGAGAGTTCGGTGAAATTCGATGCTTTATTTTTATCAGTAGAATCTTCCTTGTCATTGTCAGAGCGCAGACGTTTACGCGTTTACGGAAAGTTTAAGGATACAAAAATACAGAAAAATGTAGAAAATATGCAAGAATATGTAAAATATCGAAAGTACAGTACTTCTAATAATACTTAGTAGCATGCTTACAAACAAATTTCTTTTGTATTTCTTGAAATTGCGGAAAGATTCGCGGTAATTATCGGATTTTTGTCCTCTTTTATCTGCTTTTTTTATTCGCAACTTATATGAGATATGAATTAATATTCAACGACGTGCGCTCTGTGCCACGAAATGAATTATCTCGCGTTAAGACTGCGGCAATTCTTACGTTTGATATTTCATTTAACGAACAGCCGCGCGTTCCTGAGTTTAAAAACCGCCACTCTGAACTTACGCTGAGAATAATATCAGGAAAAGCGAACGAGAGATGATTAGAAAGAAAATGCGAGAAGCAGTGAGGGGGATATTACTAGACTGCGCTTTTTTGTGCAAGTATAGCAGGATGTTTGGGAGTGTAAAATTTTAACGAATGCGTATAATATGAAAAAATATATGAAATATCCAAGGTATAGTTTTATTAAACTTACTTTTTATAATGCTTCGTAGGTAAAACAATTTTCTATCCAGATTCCACTTCCTCAATTATATTTTCAAAAATGCTCGATAAGGAGTACAATTTTCTACCCAGGTTGTACCTTTCTAATTATATCTTCCAAAATTCTTGATAGGTGAAACAATATTCCACCGACGATTTACTTTTTTAATTGTATCCCCCAAAATATGGACCTGCTTAACGTTTAGATATTATTATTTTTTTCGTTGTTACTTGATACGGCTAGCAATTAAATAGTGAGAATAAGAAGAATTGGAAGTGCCATTTTCGAAAAAGAATTTTGTTTTTCCTTGAAGAGGTTGTTTGTATGAAGGTTAATATCACTAAATATGAAGGGAAGTGTAATCATAATAATTCGTACAGTTTTTAACGTTTCATACGTGATATAGGTTGTGTATGATGTATGTTATACGATTAGTTCCCTAAATTAGACTGTGTGCACCATGTGCCAGCAAACTCCCTCCATCGTGCTTGAACATGTGCGTAGATAAATCTGCCTCAATTATCCCATCAGATAAGAAAATCTCTACTGACCTTCTTAAGCAAACTACATAATGGACTTACATATCTTCTCTTAAGATATAAAGAAGATATTTTTTTTATCGTTAATTAACAGATCTTTGAAACGATAGAATAGAGATATCGTAAAATTATATAAAGTATTATAATATGCGTAATAAATAAGTATCGTTATATTTTTCTAATAAATAACATTCCCATAAACAAACAATTTCTCATAAACAGTCATTTCCCAGAAAACTTTAGTTTCGATACTGGCAACTTTATCTACTTCCGCTCTTCAATTATGAAGGATTAATCTTTACGAAACTTTTGGAACGGCTGAAGATTTCTCACGATGAAACGCGACGAATTCGATACAAACTACGCGGAAATAAAGACAGCTGCGATGGAGGATCGCGGGATTGATATTAATTAATTAATCTGTGGCAACCATTATATCGATTCGTTACGTTATTGCGGCAGGCCACGCAACATTTTATTGCTTCTGTTTCTACAATTTAATTACAAAGTATTCAATTTCCCGTTATAAACAAGGAAAGGACTGCAAGTTTGTACAGCTTTTATCAAGATTACGTGCCATTGAACATATCGATTGATTGACTTCTCATGTTTCGTATTAATCGACATCCGATATAGCTATGGGACCTGGAATATTGAAATATTGGGAAGTCAGTTATATTCAGGTGTTCTATAGATTTGACGTATAAGCCTTGTAACATGTACTTCTTCATCAGACGTTTACGAGATACTGAACGATGGCTACGCTTGTAGTATCCAAAAATTTTACGTCGATTTATAATCGAAGATTCGATCAAACTATAGATAGATTTGAATATTCTACGAATTGAATTTAATATTAAGAATTTTAGTTGTATAGATCATCGACGAAAGTCTGTTACGCGGACCCTTTCAACAGTTCTATACACACTTCTATTATATATTTTATTTTTTAAAAATAACGCTTTGGCATGATCAAGGATCGGAAGTATAAAAAATAATTGTGACAATTCGAGCAGTAAAAGCCTCTAGAGTAACATTATATTGGTCTCTATAGCGACATTGTGGTACCGTGTCATTTTCAAAGTTCTCAGAATTGGTACT